>NC_044389.1:87317104-88802729 GCF_006542625.1 Nomascus leucogenys | reverse complement strand
ATCTCTACATTAGCATGATCCTTAACAAATCTTACATCGAGATTTGAACATAGCATCATTTGTAGCCTCTTCTTCACTCCTTTCTCAACACCTTCTAAGGAGCAGGAATATTCATAAACTAAGAACATTAGTTTACACGGTTTCCTCTTATCTCAGTGTTCTTCCTCTTCACTCTGGTTCTTCTTTTTCTAAAATTTTTCTTTACTTTTTTGGATCTCATATGTATAGAATTGGATTAATCACCATCTATTGTTCATGACATATTCTATCCTCACTGGTGTTTTCATGGCTTGTCTTTTCATTAGTTGTTACATTTGTAATTGTAATTTGAGGATAGTTACCTACAATTCCACCACTCACAACTAATAAAGATCTCTGTCCTCAAGGATATATTCAAGGATTATATTGTAGTGGGGGCAGATAAATTAATAAGCAAATTGTAGGTAAATATAACATGATGCTATGAAATGCACACACAGAGCAGACCAGAATAAGGGAGATATTGGCTGTAGTATTTTAAAAAAAGCTGACAGGGTAAGCTTCGCTTCGCACTTCAGAAAGTATGACTTAGGGTAATGAAAGGGTTATCTAAGCAGATATGTGGGAGAAGAATATTCCAGGTAATAGAATATCTAAAGCAAAGAAACCAAAATGAGAGCGTTCCTGGAATATTTGAGGAACACAAGGAGCTCAGTGTGGCTGCAGGAGACTGAATGAGAGAGAGCAGCAGGCCAAGAAGCCAAAGTGGAAAGGGGAGGTCCTGGCCTTGTAGCCATTGTATGGACTTCAGCTTTTCCCTTGAGTAAAATGGGAGCTATTTCAGGATTTTAAGCAGAAGAGCTCCATGATACAATTTAGGTTTTAAGAGACTCACTCTGGCTAATTTGTTGACAATAGACCCTAAGAGGACAAAAATAGAATGAGACCTGATCAGGCGTTCTAGTAACTCAGCAGAGGAGGTAAGAAATGGGCAAATTCTGAGTATATTTTAAAATTAGGGCTAACAGGATTTCCTGAAAGATTGACTGTGGGGTGTGAAAGAACAAAAGTCACTAAAGATGATCTTCAAGTTGTCATGAGCAACTGTAATAATGCAGTTGCCTGAACTGAGATTAGTGAAGGTTTGCAGAGAGGTGAGGAATATCAGGAGTTGAATGTGAGGCATGTTGAGTCTAAGAGATATTGCTGGATACAGGAATATCAGGTCTGGACAAAAGATGGTCCTAGAGGTATGAATATGGAAATAATTAACATGTGGGTAATATTTAACACTGTGAGTATAAAGAGGAAAACAGAAAGAACATAATATTTCAAAATTAAGAAGTCAAGAAGAGGATCCAGCCAAGAAGACTGAGAAGTAGCAACCAGGAAGATGGAAAGAAAACAAAAAGAATATGATACCTTGGAAACCAAGCGAAGAAAGTTTATTAAGAAAGAGGAAGTGATCAAATGTGTCAAATGAGGCTGCCCAGCCAAGTAAGAGGAGGTTTGAGAACTGACCATCAGATCATGGAGGTTATTGGTGACCTTAAGAAGAGCATGTTTTTTTTTTTTTTTTACTCAACTGGGAGAAAAGCTTGATTGGATCAGATTAAGAGAAAGGGAGAAGAATTAGAGATGAGGAATACAGATAATTCCTTTGCTCCAAAAAGGAGCCAAGAAATGGAGTGATAGGTGAAGTGGAAAACAGGTCAAGATAAATATTTTTAAGATAAAAGAAAAAAATTGCATATTTATATGTCCATAAGAATAATTCAGTAGAGTGGGAAAATCTGGTGATAAAAGAAGGAGAAGGGAATACTGCTAGAGAAATGGCCTTGACTAGGCTAGAGGGAATAGAATCTAAAGGGTGAAGAATATGAGGCTGTTAATCGATCTGAATGTTCATGAGGGCAATAGAGTGCAAGAGTTTCAGGAGTTGAGGAATTGGGGAGGGCAGCAAAAAGGTAAAATGGAAATATACAGAGCCTGTATGGAGTTTCTGCCAATTTTTCAAGCGCTACTCATATAAGTATAAACACTCCACTCTATGTTGAGTGTTTAGCAATTGATTACCCAAAGTCAAGACTATCCAAGATTTTCCATTCCACTGCTTACTCTGATCTCCCAGGAATTGCTAAGGAAAAGAATAAAATGAAAAATCCCTATCAATTTGGACATTTTAAGCAGATCATCACACTAAAGTTGGATAATGATAAGATGCTATTTACAAAATACATTTAGAGATTTTCTGAGGATTTTACTCCCCTCTGTTATTCACATTTTCCATCGGCATGACATTTTTAATTTTCATGTCTGTGTATAATTCTATGAATGTGCAACTCAAAATTATAGTTTCAAACAAGAGCAAAGTATGTAGAAATCTGAGATCTTTGGCAAAGAGAAGCAAGTTCCAGTTATTAATTATAAAAAACAAATGTGTTCATAATGACTGACTTTACGGAAATGAAGCACATTTCTTCTCGTGAAAATAACAGACTTGCTGATGCAAAGGAATATTATGTGGCCTTAAAAGAAAGGTATCTGTATATCTCCACCTAAAAACATTTCCAATACTTCCTTGGTGAAAAAGTTTGCTACAGTAACATGTAAAGTATTGTATCAATATAAGATTAGAGAAAAAGTCAGATAACACTCCTAGAAGAATATTCAACAAAATATAAATGACCCCTCTTAGTGGTCGGAATTCTAGTGGTTACCTTATTCCCTGCACTTTTCCATACTGTTTAAATTATTTCCAGTATTATCTTTCTAATCAGGAAAAAATATACAATAAAGCCATTATTTTGAATAATAAAAGAGATAACAATCAAGAATATAACTAAGTTATCACATGGTTAAGTATAGTTCCAGCTATTATGACATAGACTTAAAATGCTAAATGCTAACCTTAATTCTATCACTCTCTTGCTTGTGTGGCTTCAAGCAAATAATAGTCATTTGCATGACTATTTTCTCATTGCAAAAAAGATAATAGTGATTACACCAGGGTGTGGTAGACTTATTAATCAGTACTTGAAAACAACTTTCAAAAAAAGATGTCAATAATTTTGAAGATTTTGTTTACATTTTTAGATAAAAGTCTGTTTTTTCCCAAGAAAAATATGCAGAACTTTAGAAATTTTCAGCTCCAAAAGCCAAACTCTACCCTCAGTTATGTGTGTGCAATTAGTTGCATGTGCATAATTGAGGGCAGAATTTTGCCCATAAAATTTGAAATAATCTGGAAATTCTTAAAATCTGGAAAAAATTATAATCTTTTTGATAATATAAATTATGAAGTGACCTAATTCAAATGGGCTTTGATGTTTAAAGAAACAGTGTTTTCACTTATGTGAGAAAGTTTACAAAAAAATTATTTAGCCCAATTTAGAACAGACAATTCTTAAAGATAAGAGGGAGGAAAATATTAGCACTGATCTTTCCCCAGAGTCACAAAGATCATGTCTATAGGTGAGTTTGTGTAGCTTTATCATTAATAAATTCCTCATGCAACAAAAGAAAAAATGGAGAGGAGGGGAGAGAAACAGTCTGTGTGTGATAAACTCCCCAGAGATTTCATAACTGAGGCTTTTGCATGCATCTGGTACACTTTTAGTATCTAAAAATCCCTTTGTCCTGCACTCACTCTTGGAGTGAGCCCTTCCGCAAATAGATTCTTTCCTAAGTTATCTGTCAAGTGAAAACTCAGCCCAAACAAAGTAAACTTTCTTTTCAGCTTTTGTTTCTACTTCAGTTTTCTTTTCACGTGCCATCTAAACAGGACCACCATAGTTCTGCTTCCAATAATTTCTAAACCCACTTTTAATTTTTTCACTTTAAAAAGAAAATTGAAAAAAGTAAATTAAGCTCCATATACCTACATCATTATCATATTCCGAATTTTTTCTTTCAATGCCACATTTTAAATTCCGACATATCCTTTTTATCCTTGCCACGTCACTGAGCGAGAGGTTGTAACAGAGAAATAACAAAAACCACAACTCCTCTCCCTCATTTCTGCCTTCAAAAAAAAAAAAATAAGGTTAGCTGTGCAATGTGCGTAAGGTTCATTCTTCTGGCTGTGTGTGCTGAACTATTTATCAACCCACAAACTATGATCTGTTTCTCCTTTATGGTCCTTTCAACACACACAAAAAAATTGGCACAGCTTCTTTCTGCCCCTCAAGAGGCTCATCTGGATTACAACCACACTACCCATGGGATTAAACCACTTGTAAAACAGTGAAGTCCTTTGCATTTGGATCTCAAAACTTTGAAAACAAACTTAAGCTATCCCCATAAAAACACTAAAAGGAGCATTTTTGTGTGCTTTTCAGGCATCTTTACAAGTTCTTGTGAAACACTAAAAGTAGCCAGTTTGCATTTCATATGTTCACTATTTCTGCATAGCCTTGCGTATCACTATAGATGTGGTCATGAAATCAGAAGAGAATAGTCAAGGTCTTTCTAAATGTCCCTTATTTTGTGGGTCTCTGCACAAAGGTAAGGTGTTTCACAACTAAATATTAATAAGGTATCTTTCCTCTGTTTAAATAATCAAAGACAATGAAATTGATAAGAGACCATGGTGCTTGTCCATCTCTCCCACCCAGTAAACCACAAAGCCTGCACTTCAGCTTAAACTTTTCAAGAGGCTGGTCTATTTTGTCAAAATCTAAACAATATCTGTTTCACACTTCTCAATCTAGAAATCTCCCTAATTTCCCTCAACCCCCTTTGAAGGTAAATTTCTAGTTTCACAGTGTAATCATTTTCTATGGTTCTCATAATAAAATATCACATGCTGGATGGCCTAAACAATAGAAATTTATTTTCTCACAGTCCTAGAGGCAGGAAGTCCAACATTAAGGTGCCGACAAGATTCGTTTCATTGAGGCCTCTCTCCTTGGCTTGTACATAGCTGCTCTTCTGCTGCCTCTTCACACGGTTGCCCTTATGTGCACAGGACCCTGTTATGATAGTCACTCCTTATCCTTATCTATAGGGGATATGGTCTAAGACCCCCAGTGGATGCCTGAAGCCATGAATGGTAGCAAACCTATACATACTGGTTTTTTGCTATGCATACATACCTATGATAAAATTTAATTTATAAATTAGGCACAGAACTCTTGGGCTTTGGGGACATTATTAAAATAGGGTTATTTGAACACAAGCACTGCCACATTGAGACAGGTCATGTTAGTCCATTTTCACACTGCTGATAAAGACATACCAAAGACTGGGCAATTTACAAAAGAGGTTTAGTGGACTTACAGTTCCACGTGGCTGGCAAAGCCTCAAAATCATGGTGGAAGGTGAGGAGGAGCAAGTGACGTCCTACATAGATGGCAGCAGGCAAAGAGAGAGCTTGTGCAGGGAATCCCCACTCCCCTTATAAAACTACCAGATCTCATGAGACTTATTCACTATCATGAGAACAGCATGGAAAAGGCTTGTCCCCATGATTCAATTACCTCCCACTGGGTCCCTCTCAAAACATGTGGGAATTCAAGATGGGACTTGGGTGGGACACAGCCAAACCATGTCACAGCTGATGTGTTAACCACAACAGTCACTATGTGACTAATAGGTGAGTAGTGTCTATAGCATGGATACACTGAACAGAGGGATGATTTACATCCCCAGCAAGATGGGGCAGAACAGAGGAAGATTTCATCATGCTACTCAGAACAGCAAGTAATTTGAACGTTATGGAATGTTTATTTCTGGAAGTTTTCATTTAATATTTTCAGACCGCCGTTAACCATGGGTAACTGAAACCTCACAAAGTGAAACTTCAGATAAGGTAGAACTACAGTAGTTCTCTCTCTTATAAAGACAGCAGTCGTATTGGATTAGGTCTCCATCCTAATGACCTCATTTTAATTTTATCAGCTTCTTAAAGACCTTATCTCCAAAGTTAATTACATACCAATTTGCTGAGGGTTGAGACTTCAGTATATGAATCTGGGAGGGGACACATAATATATAGTCCATAATCCGTCCATAATATATAGTTTAACTTCCTTACATTTATATCACATATTCTCCTTCCTAGGAGTTGTGGCCAGGCAAACATCTGGTTAGGTACGTCTCAGGGAACTATACATTTTCAAACTATGGAAGAGTTTGTATGTTGTTAATTAATAGTGCTTTTGAAATATTGCTTTTCATCAATACGTAGATTTCTTATCTTAAAGAGTATGAAGTCAATAAATGCTCGATAAATTAAAGAATCATGAACTAATTAATGAAATAATAAATTAAGTAAATAAATTTGTCACTAGTATGGCAATTTTCAGTTGCAACATCCTATCATGCCAGTGGTTGTGATGTGATTTGTAACTAAATGTGCTTTGTGTGATTCTATAATTGTAAAGATTTATTTACTATAAGTACACCTCAAATATTTTTTTAATCCCCAGTAAGTTTTGACTGGGATAAAAAAAAATTTAATCCTTTACAATTTTGGTTATGATGGATTCAGTGATTCAATAATTCATGGATTAAATCACTAGCAGTTCTCCAAGGAATTCTGAGTGTTCCAGCTGGCCTTTACATGGAAACATTCCCCAAAGTCCTGTTGTCAGCTTTCATCTCAGTCACTTTTGCAGGCATTCTATTGATGACCTCACCCATTCCCACAGTTTTACTTTAGCCTTTCCACAGATGACTTCCAAATCTGTATCTCTTCCTCAGTACCCAGGTCTACATTTCCAGCTGCCTGCTGGACTTCTCTGGAGTTCTGCGGGCACCTCACATGGAAACCATCTTCTCCTAAAAATCCAATTGCCATGTAAAGGAAAATAATATGATGTTCAGAATCAGACTGATATGGATTCCAACCCACAATAGCCCACATTTGCTAGTGGGTGACCTTGGACAAGTGAGTTCAGCTCTGGGAGCCTTGAGTTAATCAATGATTCAATTAATCAATCAACTCATTAAAATCTGCCTTTCTCATAGGATCACTGTGCAGATAAAATGAGATAATATATTAAATATCATGTGCTCAATAGATTAGATTGATATAAAACTAAGAAAGAGGGAGTGGCTGAGACTGCCAACTAGAAGCAGCTCGTGTTTGGCTCCATGGAGAGGAATGGAAGGGGTGAGTAAATACAGCACCTTCAATTGAAACATCCAGGTACGTGCATTGGGACTAATCAAGAAAATAACTTGACCCACGAAGAATGGAGAAAAGCGAGGCAGAACATCAGCCCACCCAGGAGTGACACAGAGCCAGGGGAACCTCCCCTGCCCAGGGAAGTGGTGAGTGAATGTGTGAACCCAGGAACGCAGGCTTCTCCCACAGATCTTTGCAATCGTCGGGTCAGGAGATTCCCCTCATGAACCCACTCCACCAGGGCCTTTAGTCTGATATACAGAGCTACATGGAGTCTCAGCAGAGCAGCCACTCAGGCACACGCAGAGACCCAGGGTCCTTAGATACCCAGGCTTTCTGAGCTTCCCAGCAAAAGTAGCTGCAACTCCGGCAAAGAGGAAGTTTAGACCCCAGTACATACCACTAGAAAAGTGACTGAATCTCCGGGGCTGCAGCAACAGTATGCAGTCCCCACTATCATGGCACATCACAGGATAAGACCTGCTAGCTTGGAATTTCAGCCAGCCACCAGTAGCAGCATTTTACCTCCCTGAGACAGAGCTCCCAGTGGAAGGGGTGGGCTGCCATCTTTGCTGTTTGGTCAACTTAGCCATTCCAGCCTTCAGGATTTGGAGACCCCAAGCTGACTGAGGGCAGAAGCAGCTTCTAGCACAGCACAGATGCTCTATGAAAATGTGGCCATACTGCTTTTTTTGAGTAGATCCCCCATCCTGTTCCTCCTCCCTGGGTGGAAACTCCCAACCAGGGTCTCCAGCCACCCCCGCCAATGTTTTCTGGTTGACAGAGATTCCAAACCTCCCTGGGACAGAGCTCCCAGCAGAAGGGGTGGGCTGCCATCTTTGGTGTTTGGACAATTTAGCTGTTCCAGCCTTTGGGCTTCAGAGAGGCCAAGCCAACTGGGAATGGAAACAGTCCCCCAGTGTAGCACGCTTGCTCTACAAAAATGTGGCCCGACTGCTTTTTAAAGTGTGTCTCCAATCCCATTCCTCCTCACTGGGTGAGACCTCCTGATGGAGGTCTCCAGTTACCCCCACCAGTGTTCTCCAACAGACAGAAGTTTAAACCTCCGTGAGATGAAGCTCCTAGAAGGAGGGGTGAGCCACCATCTTTGCTGTTTGGGCGACTTAGCCATTCCAGCCTTTGGGCTTTTGTGGCCGACTGCCACAACTACTACTTGAGACCTTCATTCAGCAGTTATTACTGTTACTACTTGAGACCGCCATTACAACAGTTACTACTGTTACCATTTGAGACCATCATTATGAATGAACCAAGGGACTAACATAGAAATGAAAACCAAGGAAAAGAGAAAGTGTGTTTTTTTTATTCTTATACTTTAAGTTCTAGGGTACATGTATACAACGTGCAGGTTTGTTACATATGTATACATGTGACATGTTGGTGTGCTGCACCCAACTCATTTAGCATTTAACTAATTTAATTAATTAATTAATTAACTAATTTAACGAGCATTTAACTCGTCATTTAGCATTAGGTATATCTCCTAATGCTATCCCTCCCCCTCCTCCCACCCCACAACAGTCCCCGGTTTGTGATGTTCCCCTTCCTGTGTCCATGAGTTCTCATTGTTCAATTCCCACCTATGAGTGAGAACATGCGATGTTTGGTTTTTTGTCCTTGCAATACTTTGCTGAGAATGATAGTTTCCAGCTTCATCCATGTCCCTACAAAGGACACGAACTCATCATTTTTATGGCTGCATATTATTCCACGGTGTACATGTGCCAAATTTTCTTAATCCAGTCTATCATTGTTGGATATTTGGGTTGCTTCCAGTTCTTTGCTATTGTGAATACTGCCACAATAAACATACGTGTGCATGTGTCTTTATAGCAACATGATTTACATTCCTTTGCATATATACCCAGTAACAGGATGGCTGGGTCAAATGGTATTTCTAGTTCTAGATCCCTGAGGAATCGCCACAATGTCTTCCACAATGGTTGAACTAGTTTACAGTCCCACCAATAGTGTAAAAGTGTTCCTGTTTCTCCATATCCTCTCCAGCACCTGTTGTTTCCTGACCTTTTAATGATGGCCATTCTAACTGGTGTGAGATGGTATCTCATTGTGGTTTTGATTTGCATTTCTCTGATGGCCAGTGATGATGAGCATTTTTTCATGTGTCTGTTGGCTGCATAAATGTCTTCTTTTGAGAAGTGTCTGTTCATATCCTTTGCCCACTTGTTGATGGGGTTGTTTGTTTTTTTCTTGTAAATTTGTTTGAGTTCATTGTAGATTCTGGATATTAGCCCTTTGTCTGATGAGTAGATTGCAAAAATTTTCTCCCATTCTATAGGTTGCCTGTTCACTCTGATGGTAGTTTCTTTTGCTGTGCAGAAGCTCTTTAGTTTAATTAGATCCCATTTGTCAATTTTGTCTTTTGTTGCCATTGCTTTTGGTGTTTTAGACATGAAGTCCTTGCCCATGCCTATGTGCTGAATGGTATTGCCTAGGTTTTCTTCTAGGGTTTTTATGGTTTTAGGTCTAACATGTAAGTCTTTAATCCATCTTGAATTAATTTTTGTATAAGGTGTAAGGAAGGGATCCAGTTTCAGCTTTCTACATATGGCTAGCCAGTTTTCCCAGCACCATTTGGTAAATAGGGAATCCTTTCCCCATTTCTTGTTTTTGTCAGGTTTGTCAAAGATCAGATAGTTGTAGATGTGTGGTATTATTTCTGAGGGCTCTGTTCTGTTCCATTGGTCTATATCTTTGTTTTGGTACTAGTACCATGCTGTTTTGGTTACTGTAGCCTTGTAGTATAGTTTGAAGTCAGGTAGCATGATGCCTCCAGCTTTGTTCTTTTGGCTTAGGATTGACTTGGCAATGTGGGCTCTTTTTTGCTTCCATATGAACTTTAAAGTAGTTTTTTCCAATTCTGTGAAGAAAGTCATTGGTAGATTGATGGGGATGGCATTGAATCTATAAATCACCTTGGGCAGTATGGCCATTTTCACGATATTGAGTCTTCCTACCCATGAGCATGGAATGTTCTTCCATTTGTTTGTATCCTCTTTTAATTCATTGAGCAGTGGTTTGTAGTTCTCCTTGAAGAGGTCCTTCACATCCCATGTAAGTTGGATTCCTAGGTATTTTATTCTCTTTGAAGCAATTGTGAATAGGAGTTCACTCATGATTTGGCTCTCTGTTTGTCTGTGATTGGTGTATAAGAATGCTTGTGATTTTTGCACATTGATTTGTATCCTGAGACTTTGCTGAAGTTGCTTATCAGCTTAAGGAGATTTGGGGCTGAGACAATGGGAGTTTCTAGATATACAATCATGTCATCTGCAAACAGGGACAATTTGACTTCCTCTTTTCCTAATTGAATGCCCTTTATGTCTTTTTCCTGCCTGATTGCCCTGGCCAGAACTTCCAAAACTATGTTGAATAGGAGTGGTGAGAGAGGGCATCCATCTCTTGTGCCAGTTTTCAAAGGGAATGCTTCCAGTTTTTGCCCATTCTGTATGATATTGGCTGTGGGTTTGTCATAGATAGCTCTTATTATTTTGAGATACGTCCCATCAATACCTAATTTATTGAGAGATTTTAGCATGAAGTGCTGTTGAATTTTGTCAAAGGCCTTTTCTCCATCTATTGAGATAATCGTGGTTTTTGTCATTGGTTCTGTAAATATGCTGGATTGCATTTACTGATTTGCATATGTTGAACCAGCCTTGCATCCCAGGGATGAAGCCCACTTGATCATGGTGGATAAGCTCTTTGATGTGCTGCTGGATTCCGTTTGCCAGTATTTTATTGAGGATTTTTGCATTGATGTTCATCAGGGATATTGGTCTAAAATTCTCTTTCTTTTTGTGTCTCTGCCAGGCTTTGGTATCAGGATGATGCTGGCCTCATAAAATGAGGTAGGGAAGATTCCCTCTTTTTCTATTGATTGGAGTAGTTTCAGAAGGAATGGTACCAGTTCCTCCTTGTACCTCTGGCAGAATTCGGCTGTAAATCCGTCTGGTCCTGGACTTTTTTTGGTTGGTGAGCTATTGATTATTGCCTCAATTTCAGAGCCTGTTATTGGTCTATTCAGGGATTCAACTTCTTCCTGGTTTAGTCTTGGGAGAGCATCTGTGTTGAGGAATTTATCCATTTCTTCTAGATTTTCTAGTTCATTTGTGTAGAGGTGTTTATAGTATTCTCTGATGGTAGTTTGTATTTCTGTGGGATTGGTGGTGATATCCCCTTTATCATTTTTTATTGCGTCTATTTGATTCTTCTCTCTTTTCTTCCTTATTGTTCTTGCTAGCAGTCTATCAATTTTGTTGATCCTTTCAAAAAACCAGCTCCTGGATTTGTTGATTTTTTGAAGAGTTTTTATGTCTCTATTTCCTTTAGTTCTGCTCTGATCTTAGTTATTTCTTGGCTTCTGCCAGCTTTTGAATGTGTTTGCTCTTGCTTCTCTAGTTCTTTTAATTGTGATGTTAGTGTGTCAATTTTAGATCTTTCCTGCTTTCTCTTGTGGGCATTTAGTGCTATAAATTTCCCTCTACACTCTGCTTCAAATGTGTCCCAAGATTCTGGTACGTTGTGTCTTTGTTCTCATTGGTTTCAAAGAACATCTTTATTTCTGCCTTCATTTCATTATGTACCCAGTAGTCATTCAGGAGCAGGTTGTTCAGTTTCCATGTAGTTGAGTGGTTTTGAGTGAGTTTCAAAAAGAAACTGTTTTAAAGGAAAGGGAACATGGGGAGAAGAAGAGAGTTCCCTACTTCTAGTGAGCAAAGGCAGTCCTTTGGCTTCTACAGCCCTTCGTATTTATTGGATAACAAGAACAAGGAGGAGGAGGTGACTATTGGTTAGCTGCTTAATTGAACACAAGTTCATATTGTTACTGACAGGTTTCAATTATGCCTAATCATAAGAAACATTTGTGTGGCCTCCAACAGGCTTTGGAGTATCTGAAGCAACAGGGTCCTGAAGCAGACCCTCAGCACAGCACAGCTGCTCTACGAAAATGTGGCCCGACTGCTTTTTGAATCTCTTTCCTCCTCATGGGGCAAGACCTCCCAATTAGGGTCTCAACCACCTCCTACAGGCACATTCAGGCCAGCAACAAGTCTGTGCCTCCCTCGGAAGGAGTTTCCAGAGGGAGGGGCAGGCCACTCTCTTTTGTGTTTTTCAGCCTTCACTACTGATACATCCAGATACTGGAACATTTGAGGTGACTAGGGACTGCAGTAGGCCCTCAGCATATTGCAGCAGCCCTATGGAAAAGTAGCCAGACTGTTAGGTGGATGCACTTTCCCATATCTCCTCAGCAGGCAGGCTTTCCAGGACTGGATCTCCAGCCCAGCCCCCACTGACCCCTGGTAGGGCTATCAAGCCAGTAGAAGCTCTGCAACTCCCTCCCTAGACGGAGCCCCAGGGGCAACTGAAAGCCTCTCTGCCACTACCTCAGAAATTCCCCTGCTACCCTCAGACTAATGAAGGAGTAAAGACCCTAAGTGCCTTATCCATACCTCCAACAAGGTGCAGTCAACCTAAGGAGAGGAGGCTAGTCTGTCCCTCACAGGTCCCACCCACCCTCCACTGTTCACCAGACAGGGAACCCCCAGCTTTGCCCACAGCACAGTTCCTCCATCCTGTGCTGACTGCACTGAGCAATTGCTGACCTGCATATCTCTGGGGTGGAGTACCCAGAAGACAAGCAAAAGACCCTTGGCCACAACCACTACTAAGTTTTCTTCTTCTGCTTTCTCCAAGTTGAGAAAGGAACATAAACACTGAGATCGCCCCAGAGCTGCAATGGGCAGCCCAAGAGTACCAAGCCCTGATCTATAGCCAACACTCAAAAGGGGGAGGAATCCACACTCTCAGAGCATTTAGAGGGAACATAGCTGCCAACTGTGAGGAAACATAGGGGAGCCACACAACTGAGCAAGAGTCTACCAACTAACCAATATGCCTAAGTGCCACCTACTAGATCACACCCCAAAGCTCCAACACCAAAAATACCTCACTAATATAATCCCCTCTGAAACCAAAGACAAGAAGTCAGCTTCAAATAAAGATCCTGCACAAAGGCTTGGCCTGTGAAAAATCCAAAAAAGAAGTCTATTGACTATACTTAATCTACACTGCAATTAAAGGACCACCCATACAGTGAGATGAAAAAGAACCAATGCAAGACCTCCAGTAACTTGAGTGACCAGAGTGTCATATGTCCTCTAAATGACTGTATCAATTCTGCAACAAGAGTTCTTAACCAGGCTGAGCTGGCTGGAATGACAGAAAGAGAATTCAGAATATGGATAGAAAGGAAGATCATCAAGGTTCAGGAGATGATCTTCTGAAACAAAATCCAGTCGAAGGAAAGTAAGAATTGCAATAAAATGATACAGGGGCTGAAGGACAACATACTGGGTACAAAAAAGAACCTAATGGATCAGACAGAGCTGAATGACACAATACAAGAATTTCACAATGCAATCACAAGTATTAACAGCAGAATAAACAAAGCTGAGGAAAGAATCTAAGAACTTAAAGACTGGCTCTCTAAAAAAAAGTCACATAAAAATAAAGGAAAAAGAATAAAAAGGAATGAACAAAACCTCTAAGAAGTGTGAAATTATGTAAAGAGGCGAAATCTGTGAATCACTGGCATCCCTGATAGGGAGAGGGAAAAAGCAAAGAACTTGGAAAACAGAATTTTAGAATATCATCCATAAAAACTTCCACAACCTTGCTAGAGAGGCCAACAGTCAAATTCAGGAAATTCAGAGACCTTCAACAAGATTCTACAATGGAAGATCATCCTCAAGATACACAATCATCGGATTTTCCAAGGTCAAAATGAATACTGGACATAAAACAATCCTCAACAAATGTATAAGAACCAAAGTAATTCCAAATACTCTCTCAGACCACAGTGCAATAAAAATAGAAGTGAACACAATGAAAATCACTCAAATCCATAACATTACAAGGAAATTAAACAACATGTTCCTGAATGAATTTTGGGCAAATAATGAAATTAAGGCAGAAATCAGGAAGTTCTTTGAAACTAATTAAAGCAAAGATACAACATACCAGAATCTCTGGGACATAGCTAAGGCAGTGTTAAGAGGGAAATTCATAGCACTAAACACTCACATCAAAAAGTTAGAAAGATCTTGAATTAACAACTTAACATCACAACTAAAAGAATTGGAGCAGCAAGAAAAAAATAAATCCCTAAGCTAGCAGAAGACAAAATATAACCAAAATCAGAGCTGAACTGAAGGAAATTGAGACACAAAAAACCATTCAAAAGATCAACAAATCCAGGAATTCATTTTTTCAAAAAAATAAGATAGGCTGTTATCTAGATTAATAAGAAAAGAGAGATCCAAATAAACACAATTAGAAATAATGAAGGGAATGTCACCATTGGCCCCACAGCTATAGTAAAACTCAAGGAAAATGGAGTAGTCCAAATTCTGAAAGTTATGAACATGTAAGAAGCCTCACATTAAGTCACTAAGAGAAAATATCAATGCATTGAGATTCATTTATTTGTTACTCAAAAAATATTTATTTGCTATCATGTGTCAAGCACAGTGTTAGGTGTTTTTCATAGTAATGAGCAAAAAAGATTAAAATTCTAATTCTGATGGAGCTTACATTTGGGAGGGGGAAGACAGTGAAATATATGGTATATTACTGACATTCTAAGAATAAAATTAAAAGTAGAAGAGGGAATATAAAATATTTCAAGGTAAGGGGAGATAACCATTATAATAAAATTGTTTTTCAGATTCAAAGATCACTCCAGCAGTTTCCTGGTTATAGTAGCCTTGGTCCCAGAATAACAAAGCCTTGGTCCCAGACTTTTATAGGTCTATCTCAGATTATGAGACTGTCTTGGTATGTTTTCTGTTGTTGTGACAGAATACCACAGACTGCGTAATTTAGAAAGAATATATATATTTCTTACAGTTCTCAATTCTGAAGGCTTGGAAGTTCAAGGTCAAGTTCCACAACTGGTGAGGGCATTCTTACTCTGTCATAACATGATGGAGGGCATCACGTGGCAAAATGCAAGAGCACGCCAGCTCGGGTCTCTCTTCCTCTTCTTAAAAAGCCATCAGATCCATCATGGGGACTACCTTTCTGATCATTTCATCTAGTCCTCATTATCTCCCATAGGCCCTACCTCCAAATACCATCAACATATAAATTTGAGGATTAGGTTTTCAACACATGGGATTTGGGGGATACATTCAAACCACAGCAGAGATGTTGAAAGGGAGCACTTGAAGCTAACATTAGTTCATCTCTGTCAATACTCCTCCTTTAGAAGGCATAATCATTGGACTTGCCATGAAAGAAGTAGGGCACCTCTAGGTAGCAGCTTCTGGGGAATCAGACTAGCTCTCCATTTTACAAGTGCCAAACAGAATTCAAAGGGTTTAAAACAGATTTACCAACTTTAGTTAGTGGTGGACTAAGTATTATTCAAATTGTGGTTTTCTGACAGCCCTTGGTTTATAAACTTTCTTTTACCCATTCTCAACAAGAGAAGTACAGAATGTAAGAAAAGGCATTTAGAAACTTTTGTAGTAATTTGACAGAGATGTTTTATTTGTTTCATCTAATACTTTAAAAATTGGAGCTCATATTTTTTGTTTTGCCTTTACATTTAATTTTTATTATTTTGTTTTGTTGTATTTTATAAAAGAATAAGACTGAGAAAGATTAGAAAATCAGAAAAAATACTGGACTTTTTCCACAGTTATTTTCAGAAGCATTATGTTAAAATATGGATCCCTTAACTCAACACAACCACATATCATCTTGAGTGCCTATCATGTGGCAGGTGCAGTGTTACGTGCTGTGGGTTACAAAATAGGCTATGCCCCCATCGGGCTTACAACAGAGTGAGACAATAAATGAGCAAACACTCTGGGCATGAAAGAGTTCAAAGTTTTCCATAAAAACTCACTACCAGCTGGGTGCGGTGGCTCACGCCTGAAATCCCTGCATTTTGGGAGGCTGAGGGAGGTGGATCACAAGGTTAAGAGATCGAGACCATCCTGGCCAACACGGTGAAACCCCATCTCTACTAAAATTATAAAAATTAGCTGGGTGTGGTGGCACACGGCTGTAGTCTCAGCTACTTGGGAGGCTGAAGCAGGAGAATTGCTTGAACCCGGGAGGTGGAAATTGCAGTGAGCCAAGATCAGGCCACTGCACTGCAGCCTGGAGACAGAGCAAGACTCCACCAAAAACAACAAAACAAAACAAAACAAACTCACTACCTCCCAGGTGTGGATACTAAAACAAAATCTGAGATCTTGCAGACGTGCACTCCTACCAGCAGAGACTCACTTGTGGAAACAGCAGCTGGGAACATGTTCCCCATGGTAACAATATTTCCTTTGAATAGGGACCTGAGTCTGTCTGTCTGTAGTAGCAAAAATCTTGAGGAACAAGATTAGGGCATTTTGTTCTTATAAGGGGCCCTCAAGACAATCTTGCTACATTGGTAGTCTCTCAATATTGCTACACTGAGAGACATTTAATCTGCAGACTCCAAATTGTGATTCTTGAGACTGCCAAAAAATTTTTTATGAATTTTCATGAGCCTTTTGGCTTACTATAGTTTTAAATATTTTTTAAAAAATTTTGTCTCAATCTTGAAATTAGTATCCTTAGATGAAACTGTACAGTTGATAATTAGAATAAACAAATTTTTTAAAGAAGTATACTTTAGTGGAGCCAAGATGGCCGAATAGGAACAGCTCCGGTCTACAGCTCCCAGCCTGAGCGACACAGAAGATGGGTGATTTCTGCATTTCTGTTTGAGGTACTGGTTTCATCTCACTAGGGAGTGCCAAACAGTGGGTGCAGGACAGTCGGTGAAGCACACTGTGAGCGAGCCGAAGCAGGGCGAGGCAATGCCTCACTCGGGAAGCGCGAGGGGTCAGGGAATTCCCTTTCCTAGTCAAAGAAAGGGGTAACAGACGGCACCTGGAAAATCGGGTCAGTCCCACCCTCATACTGCACTTTTCCAACCGGCCTGGAAAACGGCACACCAGGAGATTGTGTCCCGCACCTGGCTCGGAGGGTCCTATGCCCACGGAGTCTCGCTGATTGCTAGTACAGCAGTCTGAGATCAAACTGCAAGGTGGCAGCGAGGCTGGGGGAGGGGCGCCCGCCATTGCCCAGGCTTGCTTAGGTAAACAAAGCAGCCAGGAAGCTCGAACTGGGTGGAGCCCACCACAGCTCAAGGAGGCCTACCTGCCTCTGTAGGCTCCACCTCTGGGGGCAGGGCACAGACAAACAAAAATTCAGCAGGAACCTCTGCAGACTTAAATGTCCCTGTCTGACTGACAGCTTTGAAGAGAGTAGTGGTTCTCCCAGCACATAGCTGGAGATCTGAGAACGGACAGACTGCCTCCTAAAGTGGGTCCCTCACCCCCAAGCAGCCTAACTGGGAGGCACCCCCCAGTAGGGACAGACTGACACCTCACTCGGCCGGGTACTCCTCTGAGACAAAACTTCCAGAGGAACTATCGGACAGATAAATTTGTGGTCTCACAAAAATCCGCTGTTCTGCAGCCACCGCTGCTGACACCCAGCCAAACAGGGTCTGGAGTGGACCTCTAGTAAACTCCAACAGACCTGCAGCTGAGGGTCCTGTCTGGTAGAAGGAAAACTAACAAACAGAAAGGACATCCACACCAAAACCCATCTGTACATCACCATCATCAAAGACCAAAAGTAGATAAAACCACAAAGATGGGGAAAAAACAGAGCAGAAAAACTGGAAACTCTAAAAAGCAGAGCACCTCTCCTCCTCCAAAGGAACGCAGTTCCTCACCAGCAAAGGAACAAAGCTGGACGGAGAATGACTTTGACGAGTTGAGAGAAGAAGGCTTCAGACGATCAAACTACTCCGAGCTACGGGAGGAAATTCAAAACAATAGCAAAGAAGTTAAAAACTTTGAAAACAAATTAGACGAATGGATAACTAGAATAACCAATGGAGAGAAGGGCTTAAAGGAGCTGATGGAGCTGAAAGCCAAGTATCGAGAACTACGCAAAGATTGCAGAAGCCTTGGTAGCAGATGCGATCAACTGGAAGAAAGGGTATCGCTGATGGAAGATGAAATGAATGAAATGAAGCAAGAAGGGAAGTTTAGAGAAAAAAGAATAAAAAGGAATGAACAAAGCCTCCAAGAGATTTGGGACTATGTCAAAAGACCAAACCTACGTCTGATTGGTGTACCTGAAAATGACGGGGAGAATGGAACCAAGTTGGAAAACATTCTGCAAGATATTATCCAGGAGAACTTCCCCAATCTAGCAAGGCAGGCCAACATTCACACTCAGGAAATACAGAGAATGCCACAAAGATACTCCTCGAGAAGAGCAACTCCGAGACACATAATTGTCGATTCACCAAAGTTGAAATGAAAGAAAAAATGTTAAGGGCAGCCAGAGAGAAAGGTCGGGTTACCCACAAAGGGAAGCCCATCAGACTAACAGCTGATCTCTCGGCAGAAACTCTACAAGCCAGAAGAGAGTGGGGGCCGATATTCAACATTCTTAAAGAAAAGAATTTTCAACCCATAATTTCATATCTAGCCAAACTAAGCTTCATAAGTGAAGGAGAAATAAAATACTTTACAGACAAGAAAAAGCTGAGTGATTTTGTCATCATGAGGCCTGCCCTAAAAGAGCTCCTGAAGGAAGAAGCACTAAACATGGAAAGGAACAACCGGTACCAGCCCCTGCAAAAACATGCCAAATTGTAAAGACCATCGAAGCTAGGATGAAACTGCATCAACTAACAAGCAAAATAACCAACTAACATCATAATGACAGGATCAGATTCACACATAACAATATTAACTTTAAATGTAAATGGGCTAAATGTTCCAATTAAAAGACACAGACTGGCAAACTGGATAAGGAGTCAGGACCCATCAGCGTGCTGTATTCAGGAAACCCATCTCACGTGCAGAGACACACACAGACTCAAAATCAAGGGATGGAGGAAGATCTATCAAACAAATGGAAAACAAAAAAAGGCAGGGGTTGCAATCCTTGTCTCTGATAAAATAGACTTTAAACCAACAAAGATCAAAAGAGACAAAGAAGGCCATTACATAATGGTAAAGGGATCAATTCAACAAGAAGAGCTAACTATCCTAAATATACATGCACCCAACACAGGAGCACCCAGATTCATAAAGCAAGTCCTGACTGACCTACAAAGGGACTTAAACTCCCACACAATAATACTGGGAGATTTTAACACCCCACTGTCAACATTAGACAGATCAACAAGACAGAAAGTTAACAAGGATATCCAGGAATTGAACTCAGCTCTGCACAAAGTGGACCTAATAGACATCTATAGAACTCTCCACCCCAAATCAACAGAATATACATTTTTTTCATAACCACACCACACCTATTCCGAAATTGACCACATAGTTGGAAGTAAAGCTCTCCTCAGCAAATGTAAAAGAACAGAAATTATAACAAACTGTCTCTCAGACCACAGTGCAATCAAATTAGAACTCAGGATTAAGAAACTCACTCAAAACCGCTCAACTACATGGAAACTGAACAACCTGCTCCTGAATGACTATTGGGTACATAATGAAATGAAGGCAGAAATAAAGATGTTCTTTGAAACCAACGAGAACAAAGACACAACATACCAGAATCTCTGGGACACATTCAAAGCAGTGTGTAAAGGGAAATTTATAGCACTAAATGCCCACAAAAGAAAGGAGGAAAGATCCAAAATTGACACCCTAACATCACAATTAAAAGAACTAGAAAAGCAAGAGCAAACACATTCAAAAGCTAGCAGAAGCCTAGAAATAACTAAAATCAGAGCAGAACTGAAGGAAATAGAGACACAAAAAACCCTTCAAAAAATTAATGAATCCAGGAGCTGGTTTTTTGAAATGATCAACAAAGTTGATAGACCGCTAGCAAGACTAATAAAGAAGAAAAGAGAGAAGAATCAAATAGATGCAATAAAAAATCATAAAGGGGATATCACCACCGATCCCACAGAAATACAATCTACATCAGAGAATACTACAAACACCTCTATGCAAATAAACTAGAAAATCTAGAAGAAATGGATAAATTCCTCGACAAATACACCCTCCCAAGACTAAACCAGGAAGAAGTTGAATCTCTGAATAGACCAATAACAGGCTCTGAAATTGTGGCAATAATCAATAGCTTACCAACCAAAAAGAGTCCAGGACCTGATGGATTCACAGCCAAATTCTACCAGAGGTACAAGGAGGAACTGGTACCATTCCTTCTGAAACTATTCCAATCGATAGAAAAAGAGGGAATCCTCCCTAACTCATTTTATGAAGCCAGCATCGTCCTGATACCAAAGCCTGGCAGAGACATAACCGAAAAAGAGAATTTCAGACTAATATCCTTGATGAACATCGATGCAAAAATCCTCAATAAAATACTGGCAAACCAAATCCAGCAGCACATCAAAAAGCTTATCCACCATGATCAAGTGGGCTTCAATCCTGGGATGCAAGGCTGGTTCAACATACACAAATCAATAAATGTAATCCAGCATATAAACAGAACCAAAGACAAAAACCACATGATTATCTCAATAGATGCAGAAAAGGCCTTTGACAACATTCAACAACCCTTCATGCTAAAAACTCTCAATAAATTAGGTATTGATGGGACATATCTCAAAATAATAAGAGCTATCTATGACAAACCCACAGCCAATATCATACTAAATGGGCAAAAACTGGAAGCATTCCCTTTGAAAACTGGCACAAGACAGGGATGCCCTCTCTCACCACTCCTATTCAACACAGTGCTGGAAGTTCTGGCCAGAGCAATCAGGCAGGAGAAGGAAATAAAAGGTATTCAATTAGGAAAAGAGGAAGTCAAATTGTCCCTGTTTGCAGATGACATGATTGTATATCTAGAAAACCCCATCATCTCAGCCCAAAATCTCCTTAAGCTGATTAGCAACTTCAGCAAAGTCTCAGGATACAAAATCAATGTACAAAAATCACAAGCATTCTTGTACACCAATCACAGACAAACAGAGAGCCAAATCATGAGTGAACTCCCATTCACAATTGCTTCGAAGAGAATCAAATACCTAGGAATCCAACTTACAAGGGATGTGAAGGACCTCTTCAAGGAGAACTAAAAACCACTGCTCAATGAAATAAAAGAGGATACAAACAAATGGAAGAACATTCCATGCTCATGGGTTGGAAGAATCAATATCGTGAAAATGGCCATACTGCCCAAGGTAATTTATAGATTCAATGCCATCCCCATCAAGCTACCAATGACTTTCTTCACAGAATTGGAAAAAACTACTTTAAAGTTCATATGGAACCAAAAAGGAGCCCGCATCACCAAGTCAATCCTAAGCCAAAAGAACAAAGCTGGAGGCATCACGCTACCTGACGTCAAACTATACTACAAGGCTACAGTAACCAAAACAGCATGGTACTGGTACCAAAACAGAGACATAGATCAATGGAACAGAACAGAGTCCTCAGAAATGATGCCACATATCTACAACTATCTGATGTTTGACAAACCTGACAAAAACAAGAAACAGGGAAAGGATTCCCTATTTAATAAATGGTGCTGGGAAAACTGGCTAGCCATATGTAGAAAGCTGAAACTGGATCCCTTCCTTACACCTTATACAAAAATTAATTCAAGATGGATTAAAGACTTACATGTTAGACCTAAAACCATTAAAATCCTACAAGAAAACCTAGGCAATACCATTCAGGACATAGGTGTGGGCAAGGACTTCATGTCTAAAACACCAAAAGCAATGGCAACAAAAGCCAAAATTGACAAATGGGATCTAATTAAACTAAAGAGCTTCTGCACAGCAAAAGAAACTACCATCAGAGTGAACAGGCAACATACAGAATGGAAGAAAATTTTTGCAACCTACTCATCTGACAAAGGGCTAATATCAAGAATCTACAATGAACTCAAACAAATTTACAAGAAAAAAACAAACAACCCCAACAAAAAGTGGGCAAAGAACATGAACAGACACTTCTCAAACGAAGACATTTATGCAGCCAAAAAACACATGAAAAAATGCTCATCATCACTGGCCATCAGAGAAATGCAAATCAAAACCACAGTGAGATAACATCTCACACCAGTTAGAATGGCCGTCATTAAAAGGTCAGGAAACAACAGGTGCTGGAGAGGATGTGGAGAAATAGGAACACTTTTATACTGTTGGTGGGACTGTAAACTAGTTCAACCATTGTGGAAGTCAGTGTGGCGATTCCTCAGGGATCTAGAACTAGAAATACCATTTGACCCAGCCATCCCATTATTGGGTATATACCCAAAGGATTATAAATCATGCTGCTATAAAGACACATGCACACGTATGTTTATTGTGGCACTATTCACAATAGCAAAGAGTTGGAACCAACCCAAATGTCCAACAACGATAGACTGGATTAAGAAAATGTGGCACATATACACCATGGAATACTATGCAGCCATAAAAAATGATGAGTTCGTGTCCTTTGTAGGGACATGGATGAAACTGGAAAACATCATTCTCAGTAAACTATCACAAGGACAAAAAACCAAACACCGCATGTTCTCACTCATAGGTGGGAATTGAACAATGAGAACTCATGGACACAGGAAGGGGAACATCACACTCCGGGGACTGTTGTGCAGTGGGGGGAGGGGCGAGGGACAGCATTAGGAGATATACCTAATGCTAAATGACGAGTTAATGGGTGCAGCAAAACAACATGGCACATGGATACATATGTAACAAACCTGCACATTGTGCACATGTACCCTAAATCCTAAAGTATAATAATAATAATAAATAAATAAATAAATAAATAAATAAGAAGTATACTTTAGAAAAAAAAAAACCAGTTTGGAAGTCTATAAGTATTTTAGTCTTAAATCTGCCTTAGGTTTATGAAGAGGTTTAGCCTGGGATGATGGTATTTTTTTTCTATTTTTGTATTATTATTATTTTAATTGGTAGTCTGTACACATGGAAATAATAAAAGGTTGAAATAAAAGAGATTGGGAAGAGACACATGTGACATTTTGAGATATTTTGAAATGTCCATCCAGTGGTCTCTGTTTTGTAAACGAGACTAAAATCATCTAACAGCAAAAATCAGTGCTAATTGGTACCATCTAGAAAAATAGCAGACCTGTTTAAAGAGGTATTTATGATGAAATTTAATAGGTAGGAGAAAAAGAAATACAACTATTAAACTGAATGTATTGTGCAGCAGATAAAGAAGAATGACCCAATATTCCTCTGGGCAGAGTAGTAAGAAAGACAGTCAACAATAATGCTTTTGGAATAAACTCAGCTGTTTATAACACTGTGAGTAAAGGATAAAGCAAATGGAGCTGACATGTTACTAAGCAGATCTCAAAGATGCTACTGAGAACCTCTCGTCATCTGAGGAATGTTTTACCCCTTTAAAAGAAGAATATCTGATAGATTTGCAACTTGAATTGAAATCTTCATTTCTAGAAAAGTTGATGAAGCAATGAGAACAAAATCCAACCCACAGGGCCCAGTTGTTTGTAAAGGAAAATCACAGCTATAAACATGTCACTTTCCAGCTCCAAAACCTTCAAAGACCAAAAGCTGCTGGCTGAATAAAGTATTAAAAACAAGGATCCTGTGCAGTTTGGCTTGAGTTTCCTTTCCAGGCGTAGCTCCCACTGTTTACTTACAAAACATGTGATGGGAAGGGTAAAGAAGTACATTATTCCTCAGCCATACTATAAGCCAAGCATTATATTATGTTATTACATTTTATTCTTACAACCCTTACATCATAGAATGACTGTGAGGGTTGAATAAGAGTAAATGTTGAGTGCTTTGCCCTGGTATTTAAAGTTACAGAATTAATGTGCTTAGAACTGTGCCTAATACATGTAAGTCCTAAATAAATGTAAGCAATTATTATTATTGGTTTAGGAGAACATAGGAAAAGAGAAAATCAACATTACTCTTTTAGGATTAGGAAACTGATGATCATAAATACTAAGTTGTTTTCCCAAAGTGACAGCAATGTTAGGACTTCATGTTATGCACAGTCCTTGTTCTTCCTACAGTATCAACCTCTCTGCTATGATACTACTCTTCAGCTAAATCGGAGGCTTTACATCCACTTTACATCATAAGCTTTCCAAACTTTTTACCTTTCTTCGTGCTTTTGACTTCTCCTATAATGTCCCTGTCTTTATTTCTATTTCCTGAATGTAGAGGATCAGCAAAATTAGTTGTCCATTTTATACTCTCTCAAACCAATGCATTTTTCAACTCCCTGCAGTTCCCCCAGCACCAGCACAGAGTAAATGTGTTAACTAACATTTATCATTTGTTAATTTTTTCTGCATTATGACCTTTTATTCTTGCACTTCTAACTGCAAAAGACAAACTCATTTTTTAAACTTATTTTTTTATTTCAACAAATATTTACTGAATCCTTACCATGTGCCAGACAAGGGATATATGGCATGATATAACATGTACAGGGTGAAGAAAAGAGACACATGTTGGCAAAGACTTAATAGATATTAGATTACTAACTGTCCTATAAATACAGTGTTACAGAAGAGCAAGCTGCATCCCTAAAAATGCAGAAAACAAGCCTACTTAGATTTATACTACAGTAGCTCTGCTGATAACTCAATAGTGTTTCTAACACAACCCCCATACCTGTTCTAATTTGGGGCAGCAGTATCCCTTTATATTTTTTTATTCAACTTTTGTGTGTAATACTCAGGACTTATTTTTCATTATCCTTCCACACTCTTCTCCCATAGTGCTATTTCTTTAAGAGAAATACAAAGGTATTTCAATCTTGGAGCTTTGCAAAGTAATTGTTCTACTTTTGATAAGCTGCTGGTATAAGACCTATCAAATGTGCCTTCAGAGTATCCCAAGCAGTATCGCTTCCTTGAGACCATAAGATTGAGTGGTCAACTCCTTTTGCCATTCTACTCTCATCGCATTGATCATCCTCCCACTTCCTCAAAGTCAAGTGTCATTTGACTCATTGGAAACTTACTTTGCTATTTTATTAATGTTCCTCCCTAGTTTTCATTACCTTGTGATCTATCACAAGACCAAGCTTTTTTGAGTCAGATAACTCACAGCCTTTTCTCTATGACACTGTGCCAATTAGACTTGCCTCCCTCACCACAGACTACCTACTTCGCAAAGTAAAGTGCATTTTATTGTTTTCTATAAATCATTAAAGTGCTTCATTTTAAAAGGAAATAACTTGCCCATTTAACATAGTGTTGAATGTTAATTGAGCCATTTGGCTCTATTTTGTGAGATCTTTAAGCAGATTTATTAAAAACTAGACATTTATGAGGGCCGGGCATGGTGGCTCATGCCTGTAATCCCAGCACCTTGGAAGGCTGAGGTGGGTGGATCATCTGAAGTCAGGAGTTCAAGACCAGCCAGGCCAACATGGTGAAACCCTGTCCTACTAAAAGTACAAAAATTAGCTGGGGGTGGTGGTGGGCACTGATAATCCCAGCTACTCAGGAGGCTGAGGCAGGAGAATTGCTTGAACTCGGAGGTTGCAGTGAGCCGAGATCGGGCCACTGCACTCCAGCCTGGGCAATAGAACGAGACTCCATCTCAATAAAAGATAAAAATAGATAAATAAATAAATAAATAAATAAATAAACAAACAAACACTAGACATTTATTTATAACACCATCCAAATAACTAGCTGGAACTTTCCTTTAAAAGTATGATCCAGGGTTTTACAGTAACCCTGCCATAATTCAATGTTGTGATAAGAGTTTCTCCCCACTGATGAGTAAACTTAGGGCCTGGGAGAGGTTCCTGAAACCTGTCTCCTCTGAGTCAAAGTGTGGGAATCTGCACACAGTATCAGGCTAAGATGAGAGGAAGCCTTCAATACTCTGCTTTGCAACACCTTAAAAATTATATTCTTCAGTTATCCTACATTCCAACATTCCAAAATCTCTATGGCCATTAAAATGAAATATAATCTCCCTGCAATGTCTGAAGACTCTCTACTTTCTGGTTCCTCACAGTGTCCCCACACCCACCTCCCCTGTTCCCACCTAACTCCAGAAATGTGGGGTTTTTTTTTCTGTTTCTTGCTTCTGCCAAGCTTACTCCCTTATCAGGGTAACTGAACTTGTACTCTTTTGCCTTGGAAATTTCTTCCTCTAGATCTTCGTGTGGCTGCCCTCTTCTTTTCTCTTCATTCCTGGTTCCAAAGTGATGTTCTCGAGAAGCCCTTGCTAGCATTCTGTTGTTAAAGGCTTCCTGTTCCTGCTCCCCACACACAAACCTCTCCCAATCACTCTTCACCCAATCACCTCTATTTTATAGCACATATCAGTATCTGAAATCTTATTTTTTATTTCTTTTGTTTTATTTATTATCTCCCTCCCTCCACCAGAATGTAGGCTCCACAAAACAAAGGCCTTTTCTCATCTGCAACTGTATTCCCAGCACTCAAAGCAGTGCCTCCCAAAGATAGGTGCTAAAGAAACATACGTGATGAATCAATAAATACGTATTTATTTTCAAGAGAGACTGAGCACTGCCTGTGGTAAGATGAAAGAAAGAAGGCAATTGACTGTAGGTGCAGCCTCCACCCTGCTGTTCTAAGTAAGTAATACCCTACTCAGCAAACCTCAGCTCTATGGTTAACCTGCCCTCCCCACAAGCCCCTACACCTTGCGAGATGGTTTGGTGCTAAGTGAGTCATGGAAGGTTTTCACCTCCCTTCACTACCTAAATGGTTTCTTAATTTTTTTTATTCCTAATCATTTATAGTACTATCCCTAAAAGAACTGATATGCAAAAGTCTCCACACTGATGTACTTCCACTGATGTTTTAGCAGCTCATAGAGACTGTCCTCTGTCCTGATGACGGAATTTCCCCCCGTATAGAAGACCTTTAATATAGTACACAATGACTCAGTAACTCAATCCTCTACTGTTGTGTTGTTTTGTTTTGTTTGAGACAGAGTCTTGCTCTGTCACCCAGGCGGCGGTGCAGTGACGTGATCTCCGCCCACTGCAAGCTCCACCTCCTGGGTTCATGCCATTCTCCTGCCTCAGCCTCCCAAGTAGCTGGGACTACAGGCCCCCGCCAACATGCCTGTCTAATTCTTTTGTATTTTTAGTAGAGACGGGGTTTCACCATGTTAGCCAGGATGGTCTCGATCTCCTGACCTCATGATCCGCCCGCCTCGGCCTCCCAAAGTGCTGGGATTACAGGCGTGAGCCACCGCGCCCAGCCACTCAGTCCTCTACTTATAGTTTGGAGGATGCTCATTCATTCATTCATTCATCCATTCCATTTGTACTTATGGAGCAGAAGATACTATGCTTTAAATATCTTTCTGTATACTGGGGTAAGAGTTCAAAAATGACTAAAGGGTTTAAAAAAAAAAGTCTGCTCTCATGTAACTCCCATTCTAGTACAAGTAATCGAAAAATAAGCAACATAATTTGGAGTGAATTATATAATATGCCCAATATAACTGACACTGAGAAAAATATAATAGGATATAGGAATTGGAAATGCATCAGGGGAAAGGGTTACAATTTTAACAGGATGATTACAGAAGCCCTAGCAGAGAAGGGGAAATTTAAGTAAATCCTTAAAAGAGATGAGGGAGCAAGTCATGTGACTATCTGGAGGAAAATTTCTAGACAGAAGCAAAGATGAATGTAAAGAAATAGCTGAAAGGCCAATATGGTTGGAGTAAAGTGAGCAACAATACAGAGGGCAGAGAGGTGGAGATAGGAGAGGTCATGAGAGAGATGAGAGGAGACCAGATCATAGGACTGTATGGACCATAGTTGTAAGGACTATAGTTCTTACTCTGAGGGACTTTGGAACCCTTCAGAAGGTTTTAAGCAAAGGAAGGACTTGATCAACCTTGCATTTTAATGGGATCATACTGGCTGCTGATTAATAATAGATTACAGGAAAACAACAGCAAGAGGCAGACAAGCCCAGAGGTTAGTGTAGTAATGCAGGAAACAGGTGAGGGACTTTGAACAAGACTGGTAACATATGGTGGCAGGAAATGTTTGGATTCAGGATAATTGCTGTTTGTTCACACACCACTCAATTCTAATTAAAAGGAGAAACAATATATTATAGTGCATAAGACCACAACCTCTAACATTAGATGGTTTGGGGTACAAGTCTTGATTTTGACACCTCCTTGATGTTTGAATTTATATAACTTATTGATCTTCCCTATATCTCAACATATGCTTCTGCTATAAAGGAGATAAAAAAGAAAGTGTTAAGTGGAAGGATTGCTGGCAAGATGGCTGAATAGGAACAGCTCCGGTCTGCAGCTCCCAGTGAGATCGACAGAGAAGGCGGGTGATTTCTGCATTTCCAACTGAGGTACCTGGTTCATCTCATTGGGACTGGTTGGATAGTGGGTGCAGCCCACGGAGGGTGAGCAGAAACAGGGTGGGGCATCACCTCACCTGGGGCATTGCCTCACCTATGAAGCACAAAGGGTCGGGGAATTTACCCACCTACCCAAAGGAAGCCATGAGGGTCTGAGCCTGAGGAACTCCGGCACAAATATTGTGCTTGTCCCATGGTCTTCGCAACCTGCAAACCAGGAGATTACCTCCAGTGCCAACCCCACCTGGGTCCTGGGTTTCAAGCACAAAACTGGGCAGCCATTTGGGCAGACACCGAACTGGCTGCAGGAGTTTGGTTTTTTTTTCCATACCCCAGTGGCGCCTGGAATGCCAGCAAGACAGAACTGTTCACTCCTCTGGAAAGGGGTGCTGAAGCTAGGGAGCCACGTGGTCTGGCTCAGTGGGTCCCACTCCCACGGAGCCCAGCGAACTAAGATCCACTGACTTGAAATTCTTGCTGCCAGCACAGCAGCAGTGTGAGATCCACCAAGATGTTCCAGCTTGGTGGGGGGAGGGGCGTCTGCCATTACTGAGGCTTGAGTAGGCAGTTTTACACTCACAGTATAAACAAAGCCACTGGGAAGTTCAAACTGGGCAGAGCCCACTGCAGCTCAGCAAGGCCACTGCAGCCAGACTGCCTCTCTAGATTCCTCTTCTCTGGGCAGGGCATCTCTGGAGAAAAAAGGCAGCAGCCCCAGTCAGGGACTTATAGATAAAACCCCCATCTCCCTGGGACAGAGCACCTGGGGGAAGGGGTGACTGTGGATGAAGCTTTAGCAGACTGAAACGTTCCTGCCTGACACCTCTGAAGAGAGCAGTGGACCTCCCAGCACAGCGTTTGAGCTCTGCTAAGGGTCAGACTGCCTCCTCAAGTAGCTCCCTGACCCCTGTGTATCCTGACTGGGAGACACCTCCCAGTAGGGGCCAACAGACACCTCATACAAGAGAGCTCTGGCTGGCATCTGGCAGATGCCCCTCTGGGATGAAGCTTCCAAAGGAAAGATCAGGCAACAATCTTTGCTGTTCTGCAGTCTCCGCTGGTGATAACCAGGCAAACAGGATGGGGAGTGGACCTCCAGCAAACTCCAGCAGACCGGCAGCAGAGGGGCCTGACTGTCAGAAGGAAAACTAACAAACAGAAAGGAATACCATATCCACTCAAAGACCACATCCGAAGGTCACCAACATCAAAGACCAAAGGTAGATAAATCCACAAAGGTGGGGAGAAACCAGCACAAAAAGGCTGAAAATTCCAAAACCCAGAATGTCTCTTCTCCTCCAAAAAATCACAACTCCTTGCTAGCAAGGGAACAAAACTGGATGGAGAATGAGTTTGACAAATTGACAGGAGTAGGCTTCAGAAGGTAAGTAATAACAAACTTCTCCAAGCTAAAGGAGCATGTTCTAACCCAATGCAAGGAAGCTAAGAACCTTGAAAAAAGGTTGTAGACAAATTGCTAACTAGAATAACCAGTGTAGAGAAGAACAAAAGTGACCTGATGGAGCTGAGAAACACAGCACGAGAACTTCGTTAAGTATACACAAGTTTCAATAGCTGAATCGATCAAGCAGAAGAAAGGATATCAGTGATTGAAGATCAACTTAATGAAATAAAGAGAGAAGACAAGATTAGAGAAACAAGAATAAAAAGGAATGAACAAAGCCTCCAAGAAATATGGGACTATGTGAAAAGACCAAATCTACATTTGATTGGTGTACCTGAAAGCGACGAGGAGAATCAAACCAATTTGGAAAACACTTTTCAGGATATTATCCAGGAGAACTTCCACAACCTAGCAAGGCAGGCCAACATTCAAATTCAGGAAATACAGAGAACACCACAAAGATACTCCTCGAGAAGAGCAACCCCAACACACATAATCATCAGATTCACCAAGTTAAAATGAAGGAAAAAATGTTAAGGGCAGCCAGAGAGAAAGGTCGGTTTACCCACAAAGGGAAGCCCATCAGATTAACAGCAGGTCCCTGAGCAGAAACCCTACAAGCCAGAAGACACTGGGGGCCAGTATTCAACGTTCTTAAAGAATTTTTTTTTCTTTTTATTTTATTTTATTATTATTATACTTTAAGTTTTAGGGTACATGTGCACAATGTGCAGGTTTGTTACATATGTATACATGTGGCATGTTGGTGTGCTGCACCCATTAACTGGTCATTTAGCATTAGATATATCTTTTTGCCTCCATGGATTTGCCTTTTTGAACTTTTTATGTTAATGTAATCATAAGATAAAATGTGAGCTTTTGTGACTGTCTTCTTTCACTTAGCATAATTTTTTAGAGTTTTTCCCATGTTGTATTTATCAGTAGTTCCTTCCTTTTGGTTGTTGAATAGTATTCTACTATATGAAACTACCACTTTTTTTATTCATGTGTCCATTGATGAGCATTTGGACTGTTTCCAGTACTTTGCAAGTATGAATCATTTTTTTCAGGACTACTCATCCTTGCAATGCTAGTAAGATGCTATTCTTTAGAAGGCTTTGTCCGTAAGTCCAAAGGTAGCAGCAGTATTTAGAGTAACAGTGTAGTATAATGGAAGAATATTCCTATTTGACTCTCAAATGACTTAGACTTGTGCCTTACTTCTCTTTTCTGAGCTGCCTACCCTTAGAGAATAACCTCACAATTGCTGGTAGTAAGAGCCTAACATGATATTTGACACAATTGGTGCTCCACAAATGTGAATTCCCACTACATTGCCCACACTCCATTGTCTCACATCCTTCTCTGTAATAAACTCGGAACCTCTTAGCACCCCACAAGACTAGCTACAATTTCCCATATTCACGTGGGTTATTTTACCAACATCGTAAGTAAAATAAGGGTGCTTTCAGTATGTAGTTTGGGAGAAGCCACCCTCTCTGTTTCTTTTCCTACTGGTCTATAAAATAGAGCTTCTGCTCTCTCAGAAGTGTTGGTTAAAAGCATCTATGTTTCCTTTAAGATCTCATTTGTTCCTCTCCACAGGAAGAGCAATGATTTGTCTGTTTGACATGTTGAAGAGTCTGATATTCATTGATCCATATTTCTGCAGTGGTCAGGGTTACCACAGTAAGTCACTGCACACAGGTGGCCTCTTCCCTTATGCACCTTTAATCTTGGGCTTTCAGTTTCGACATGGTGAGGCATTGCTGGTTGATACGGGACTGCTTTGGAGGCCTTGCTTCTCAAGTGAATCCAGATATAACTATAGAAAAAAAAGTTAGGAAGTCCAAAGAGACCACATTCAAGCTACATTTGTCAAGCTAGGTTTCCTTTCAATAACGTTGACATTTCAATTTTCTGACTCCTGTGCCTAGTTCTCAATCAGTTTCCATTCTGAGGAGCAGATGATGGGATTAATTTCCTCAAGCCCAACACGTGGAAGCTGCTTGTCTCTTTCAGAAAGACAGAGTTGGCAATATATTTAGGCAGACCAACTTTTGGAGCCTATTTTTCCTTTCACATGTGGAAGATTGTCTTTAGGACTAACCATCCAGTGATGTAATATTATTGTCCTATCACTTAACACAAGTTTATCCAATCCCTCTTGGGTTTCCCAAAAGAATTTGTTAGCTTTCTTTCTCTGAAGTAACAAATTACAGTTTGAGCCTGCCTCATATACCACATCAATCACTTGTTCAGTCCCTGGGATTGCTAAATGGTTGACCCAATTGGGCAGTTTTAGCTGTTCAGTCATTTAGTGTGGGGTGTTAAAACAACTGAAGTGGTCTGACTACTTAGACTTAAAATGCCTGACTTAAACCATAATGAAGATGAAAACATCCAATTTAACTGAAAAACAAACAGAGTTATGGAATCTTTTAGATGTGTCCACATGTCTGATCAAACACAAACTGTCTTTCAGGTTCTCATTTTCTCTTCTCCTCTCTCTAATCTCTCTTTCTTTCTGTCTTCCCTCATCTATCTCTTTTCTCTCTCTCTCTCTCTCACCCCCCCTCCTCTGCTCCTTCTCTCCCTCTCTCCCATTCACTCTCTCCTCCATGTTTCTCTACCTCACTCTTGTTTTTTTCTTTGTGTATTTACCTCCCTCCTTGTTTCTGGCTCCCTCTTAGAGTTAGCAAATATTCATAGTAGTGAGGTATAAATTTTTACTAGCAGTGCTTCTTTCTCATTTCACCCAAGATCATAATCTAAGAAAGACTAAAATGAAATGCTTATACTTGTTTCCTTGAGGGTTTAGATGAGTCGGTGAATGAGTTCCTATTTTATAAGAAGAAAGAATTTGATCTTGGCTGAAGGAGTTAAGATGAAAGAAACATCTCAGAGAATACAGCAGGTCCCATTATATTACTAACACAGGACAGGCCTCCATGTGGCCCTTAACACCATCTAAATCTTTAGAATAACAACTTGGAGGTTTCCCTGTTTATTGACAACCAAATGTTATTCTCCTGGCAGCCATCCTTATCCTTCACCTCTGAGTGCTTTTGGCATGGAGTTTGGACTGAGTACCTCAGAGACTAGTAAATCACTAACTCCATGAAAATCCAAGCCCCAAGAATGATCACTGAAATAAGATAAAAGCTGAACAATTAGGAAGTAGCAGGAGACACATTAAACTTTTAACAGAGGAAGGTCATCACCTTCTGGGCTATAAGTTAGCCTCTGATATCATGAGGTTGTCCTTTAAGGCTGGAAAATTAAAGTTACAAGTGCCCTTCTATCACCCCCTAAATCTGCTCATATAAAATGTCACATCAGCATAGAAGACACCCGTGAGCTGTCCTAAGAGGGGTTGATGCCTTGTTAATGACACAGCAACAAGTGTTAGGTAAATCCCATGAGCAGCTCTCCAAAGTTGAGATTGTTGGCCATCATTCAAGTAGACAAAATCTTCATTATGAAGACAATTCTCAAGAACTCAACTTTTGAGATTTACGCTCATCAAAGCATGTTACTCTTAGTTCTGCTGAAAATAACCATATTCACAACATAACAGAGCCCTATTCAAAAGAGAATGATGGTACATAAAGTTCCTTTTAATGTACTTAAAGGAAAAACACAAAAAGTCTTAATTAAAACACTGTGATATTTGGAAAACACTTTCTATTACACAACGGATTGCTCAGTACATCAAATGTTTTTTGTGAAACATGGAACAAGTTAATCATAAGATCATTAATGCATTGCAAATTGATTTTGTTCCAGTTCTTTTTGATTTCTGTTAAAATAAACTATTGTCCCACTGTCACAACTCACTGTAAGGCACCATGTGGTTTGAATATTTTATTCTGGATTTTACTTTGACCTGAAAAACTAAATAGAGCATGAAAGATGGGAAAATTCTGTAGTGATTTATTAGATTTGGACATTTCATTTTAATGCGTATTGATATCAACCTATCAAATATAGAAATCTATGTACAATATTGAGAGAATATCATAGCACAAAAAATTGAACATCTTAAATCATACTATAAGTGCTCAAGAATAATACTTGACCCCAAAATTTATGCACAATCTGCAAGGATTTGATATCTATGAATATTAAATTAATTTTGGTGCACATTTTCATTCTTTATAGCTTTATTAGAAAACAATTTTACTTATTATAATGAGGTCATATAATTATCATCACAGATTAATCCTGACACAAAATGGTCTTTTTGTTTAACACTTAAATATGAAAAATTATATGGTGATGATATGCTAAGTAAAGAACTACCCTGGGACCAGCACTTCTTATTCTTTGTGTTGGACTGGCCACTTTATGTAATTTTTTTCCTTAAAAGTATATCAGGGGAAGAAGACACATTGGCTGCCTAGAATATAGTGTATAAAATTGTGCTTATAGTTGACAGTCCTATCTAGTAGAGCACTCACTCTACAGTTCATTCACTTACAGATATAGGCTGACTGCTTATTCTCTATACATATATCTTCATTGGTGGTTTTGAATATGGAAAATTACAGAGAATAACATAATAAATACCCATATACCCAACATATATACAATTAACAAATACTAACAGTTGAATATGTTTACTTCAGATCTTTTGATGTATGTCTTTTTGTTTATTGCTTGTTTCTTATTAGAAAATAACATATTAGTGATAAAGTTTAAGAGTTTGGCCCAATTTACTCTCTCTGTCAAAGCTGGCTTTGTCTTTCCACCCTTTCGCCATAGGATGACCCTCACCAGATGTTGGTACTATGCTCTTGGACATCCCAGCTCCCAGAAGCATGAGTCAAATAGATCTCTTTTCTTTATAAATTACCCAGTTTGTGATATTCTGTTATAGCAGCAGGAATGGACTAAGATAGTATCCTTACTTTGTCACATTTCACTACTTTCATATCCACAGAAAATCTGTCTTATTTCTGGTGTAAATCCTTCCTATACATATTTGTATTCCTTCTCTCCATATATAGATATAGATAACCAGGTCCAATATATAGGGCTATTTCATCATAGTGTATAGGTGCTTCTTACCTTTTACTCATTAGACTTTTTATCTATCAATGTCAATACATATAGCTATAGCTCCTTTATTTTAATTATAATAATCTATTTCATTATAAAACATGCCATAATTTATTTGACCATTCTTCTATTGATATGTATTTAGATTGTTTCCAGTCTTCACTGTTAAAATCAATGTTCCTTAAAATGTCCTCTTGTGTACATGTGTCAACAGTTTCTCTGGAATATATATCAAGAAAAGTAATTGCTAAATTATCAGATGAGTACATTTTTAATAATATTGTTGTCAAATTGCTTTCCAAAATTTACAGTCATCTCAGCACTGGATGAGAGTTCCTGTATTTTGAAGTATTCACTTTATAATGTTTGATTTTAAACATTTAAAATTTTCAGATTTTAAAATTGTTGCTAATCATTGGGTATAAAATTATATTTCACTATTATTTTAACATGCATTTTATTCATTACTAAACTTTCCAAAATTGACTAGCTATTTGACTTCCCTTTTTTCTGAACTGCATCTTTATATCTTTTGCCAATTGTTATGGGGCCGAGAAGTTTACGTGACAAACAGGCTGAGACTATAAGCCAAAATGGCAGCAATAAATTGCTATAATTTAAATATGCTCAGATGTTTCTGTTAAATTTTAATATGCATATTCTTAGGCTGAATGTAATCAAATGCCTCTTGTAACTCTGTTTATTGTTTGTTTGTATTACCTGTGCTTAACACTCCCAGAGGAGATATAAAGATTGTAGTTCTGTCCACAAAAATGGCACTCCAATTATCGTTTTTCCTTCAAGGTCAACAGTTGACTTTTCCGACTCTTCCAGAAAAAAATATCTGTGAGCTCCTGAGTTGGTGTTGAAAAAGGCTATGTGAGATATATACTGTCTTTATCTTTTTTTTTTTTTTTCTTGATAGAGTTTCACTCTTGTCACCCAGGCTGGAGGGCAGCGGCGAGATCTCAACTCACTGCAACCTCTGCCTATCGGGTTCAAGCGATTCTCCTGCCTCAGCCTCCTGAGTAGCTGGGATTACAGTCATCTGCTACCATGCCAGACTAATTTTTTGTATTTTTTTTTAGTAGAGATGGGGTTTCATCATGTTGGTCGGGCTGGTCTCAAATTCCCAACCTCAGGTGATCCGCCTGCCTCGGCCTCCCAAAGTGCTGGGATTATAGGCGTGAGCCACCACATCCAGCCTGTCTTTTTCATAATGATAGTTGCTGTACCCATATTCTTAAAGCAAGATATACCATTTATTTGTTTAGTGTAATATGTGAGCTTGATCATTTACATTTAATCCAACAAAGTATGCAAGTACCCATCCACAGTACCCATTTTTAATTACATTGTCTTTTCTTTATTGACTTGTAGGATTTCTATATTGATATTCTAGACATTAATCCATTGTTCTCTATGTGATAAACATCATTTCTCATTGTTTATTGTATCTTTTGTTGTATATATATATGTATTACTTACAACTGTGTATCAATTTACTTTATGTTATATTCTGTTTTTATGTTACTTGTGTAAGATATCATCTCTACTCCAATGTAAGGAGAATATTCTTTATATTCTTCAAAAAGTCATAAGGCCTTTAATCAAATAGATCAAATAGAACTAGATGTATCTATTATTTTCACATTTGGATCTGCAGTTATTTCAACACCATTTATTATTCTTCAGCATATTGTAATGACACTTCTCTCATAAATTGAAATCCCATATAGTTAAAGTCTGTGTGTTTTCTGGTTTTTGGTTTTGAGGTTTTGCTTGTTTGTTAGATTTTGCTTTCTCATTCATCCTTCTCATGTACTTGCCCTTTCCTGAGCTAATACCATAGTAGTTTGCATTGTATAAGTATATTAATAAGACTTAGTAACTAGTATGGCAAGTGTGCCTTCTTCCTCCTTCTTCTTCCTCTTCAAAATTAACCCAGATCTTTTTGGACTTAAATTCTCCGAATTTCTAAGTCATTTTCTCAAATTCCATGAAAAACATGACATTTTTATTGGAATCACATTAAATTTATAGAAACATTTGGGTGAGTTGAAATCCTCATGATGTTGAATCTTCCCACATCTGACCTAGCACACATCTCCATTTAATCAAGTCTCCTTTCATATGCTTCAAAACTATCTTATACATTTACCCATGTAGAACTTGAATACCTGTTTTCAATTTATTCCTAGGTGTCTTATATGTTTTGTTATATTGCAAATGCTTTTTTCAAAATTTCTATAACATTTTTCAAGTATTTATTGCTTTCATGTAGAAATATTATGGAGTTTATATATAAATCGTATCTTGACTGAACCACTAGACTTTCTTATTATTTTGAATAATTTGTCTAGAGATTCTTTTGTACATTTTTCATGGAAAATCATATCATGCGAAAATTATAATTTTGTCTTTTTCTGTTTAATCTATACATCTCTTATGTCCTTTCCTTCTCTTATTATAATTATTAAAACCACCAACACAACATGAATAGTATCAGTGACAACACTGATTTTGAGGAAGACAGATCATATTTCATTTCTAGTTCACTAATAGTTTGTTAATCGCTTTTGTCATAAAAGGACAGTGAATGTTATTGCATTAATCAAGGTGACTTTTTCTTGCAATAATAGAGATGATTATTTTTATCATCATTTGTCTATTAATGTGATTAATACTTAAATATATTTTCTATTGTGGAACAATTGATCTATACAAAAATAAACACCATTTGGTAATGTTGCTGCTGAATTCAATTTGCCTAAAATTATCTAGCAAGACTGACCCGGAGAAAGAGATTATTTTAATTTTGCATCTACATTTATAAATGAAATTAGCCTTTGTTTTCTTACTATGCTCTCCTTATAAGTTTGGATATCAAGGTTATAAAGTTACACTACCTTCAAAAAAATGGATTAAGTAGCTTTACTTCTTTTATCATCTGGGAACATAGCATAAAGTCAGAATTATCGGTAAGTTAAAGGGGCTTGCAAAACTTCCTGGTAGAACTCTTTGGGTTTGGAGTATTTGTAGAGAGAAGGTAAGTGGGTGTGAATTGTAATTACCAATTAAATGTTTTAATAGTTATTGATCTATTCAGATTCACTATTTTTTTCTTAGATCAATTTTGGTAAATTTTATTTTAAATAATCCAATATGTCTAAACACAGTCATAAAATTGATCATAATGTTCTCTTTGGACTTGGAGGATAAAAGAGATGACATCTATCATTTGACCCCATGTTCCTCATAATATTTTCTTTTACATTCTTTGTCTTTCACTTGATCAGTTTTCCAGATGTTTGCCTAATTTATTAGTGCTTTCTTTTCTTTGAACTAGTTGTTAGTCTTGCTAATCATCATAACTGCTTCCTATTTCTTTAATTTCTTCTCTTATCTTTTATTATTTCATCCTTCTTCTTTTGTCAGATTCACTGTTTATTTCTTTATTTGGTTCTGTAGAAAAAATTTGGCTTATTACTTTCAAGCTTCTCATTTTATTTTATATACATAAATTCACTTGAGTACTGCTAAACTATACTGCTTTATGAACTTCCCTAAGAAATGCTTCAAAGTACTTTATAAATTTCAATTTGTCATACTTTTTTTGTGATATCTTGAGTTCTTCTATAACCAATTATTTAGAAGTTTCTTTTTACTTGCTAAACATATTGGAGTTTTAACTATTGTTTTCTTGTTAGTTTCAATTTTATTACATTATGCTAAGCAATTCAGAATTTTATTTTATTAATTATTTGGGATTCATCTAGAATTTCTTTTAGCCTACTACAAGACTAATTGTTGTTGTGTTGTTTTTTGTTTTCTGTTTTTTTGTTTGGTTGTTTGGTTTTGTTTTTAGATGGTCTTGCTTTGTTGCCCAGGCTGTAGTGCAGTGGCACGATCTAGGCTCACTGCAGACTCAATCTCAAAGGCTCAAGTGATCCTCTCACCTCAGCCTCCCAGGTAGCTGAGACTACAAATGCAAGCCACCACATCTGGCTAATTGTGTGTTTTTTGTAAAGACAAGGTCTCACTAGGTTGACCAGGCTGGTCTCAAATCCTGGACTCAAACATTGTTCCCACTTCAGACTCCCAAAATGCTGGGACCACAAGGTGAGCCACTGCATCCAGCCAACATTAACTTTTGTAGATGTGACGTGTGCTTGAAGAGACTGAATCTACTATTTGTTATCTGATTATGTGTGTGTATAGTCTGTGTGTGTGTATATGTGTGTGTTTGTGTGTGTGTATGTATAAGTATATATATATCTCCTTGAGTATATATAAATATACACATATGTCATGTGTATGTATCATCAAGGTTGTTAATTAGGCTGTTACATAATATTTAAAACTATTCAGTTTTATGAAACACTATTTTAAAAATGAATTGTTATAATTTAAAACTCATTAAATACCAAAATTGTTTATTTGCAGGAAAAATATAATAAACCAACACTTTATAAAAGCACGTTACTAAGAATTAGGGGTAACACAGGAAATATCACACAAGTCCCTGCCATCATCAAGCTTATAATACAGTTGTCTCCTCAGTTAGAAGTCCATAATAATCTCAAGAAAACTAGTGTTAACAATAACAATGATAATTAAATTTCATTGAGCTATTTTATGCCAAATTTTGTTCTTAGCACTTTACTGTTTTAACTCATTTTACCCTTATAATAAACTCATGAGGTAAATACTGTTTTATAGGGGAGAAAACTGAGCTGAAGAAGTTGGTCGCTCAAGCGCCCTGCTGAAAAGTGGCAGCTCTCTAAACTCAAAATGTGGAATATTAGTCTTTTGATCTCAACTACAGAATCTTAACCAAAATTATGAGACAATGGGACATCTCACTGTCCCATAACACCGCCCTAGTACAGAATTTTAATTTATGATCTTATCATACAGTGGTGCTCCCTGTAAGTCATTACAACTAGAGAAAGACTTTCCTTTTCCCTAAATTTGCACCATCTCCATATACTTTTCATATAAATTTAAAACAGTCACAATTTGATTAACTTTTGAGACTTTAAAAAGTTTGACACACTAATTGATTCAAATTCATTTTAAATAATCCCTTTATTTAAAAAAGCACAAGAAGTCACACCTTTAAATAAAGAGAATGTGTGATCTTCTATGATTATATTTAGGAAGCCCACGTCCTAGGAGGCTGTAAAAGTCTCACAGTTCAAAGTCATATGGAGAGTCAGAGGTGGAGTTTCCAGTTAATCTCTTTGTTCCAGTTAATCTCTTAATCTCCACAGGTTTTCCAGTTAATCTCTTTGTTTGATCTTCCATAAAATGCAGATGGAGATCTGACACCTCAGCAATATTGAAGATTAGCTTAAATAATGTTTATTAAGTAATATTGGAGTATTATTTCTTCAAAAAGAGGTTAATATAACAAGGTTTTTTTTTTCATGGACATTATTTGATTCCATCTTTAGGAACACAGAGCTTCCATGTGGGAATACGTACAAATCCAGCAAAATAGAGTCCTAAATAAAGTCATTTAAAATTTGATCTACTTAAATGTTATAATCTCCTTAATTTAAATTTGGTTTCTGTTTTCACACATTTTCTTGGGTTTGGCTTTTAGAACAGTGGCTTTCAGAGTGTGGTATGGGGAGCCCTAGACATGTAATATGGGTACCCTTGGGGCTACCTAAGTACACAGGTCAATAGACAACCCAGCTGCTGCAATCCCGGGCCTCCACCTCTTTCTCTCATCATCCAGAGCAGCTCTGCTTTCATCTGTGATAGACACTGGGCTAAGGAGTAATCGCATGGTAGAAATGGTTCTAAATCCACTGTTTTAGACCATCTAATCAGCTAAAATGTCTGCTTATCTAAGTGTATACCTTTTATCATAAGCCTAAATTGAACAGCTCAGTTTTAAAGCAATAAACTACAGTCTAGTGTCAAATGTAAAAGGCTTGCTTCTCTGAAAGAAAACCATTTATTAGACAATACAGAATAAAGGTTATACAGTGCTACATTTATTTATTTATTTGATGACTTACCTAGAGTTTATTGCTTTGAGAGCTGGATTGGAAACCTCCTTGATAAATACCCAAGAGTGCCCTAAAGAAATGGTGTAATTCATCCTGAGCTTTTGGTTATTTCTGACATCTTCAATTTACTTGGCTTTGGTCCTGATACTTAATACTTCATTCCATTTTTTGGCTGACACAAATAATATATAAATACTCATAAACATACACAAGTTATTTTAAATCCACGTTAGACCTGTGAATCGATTCAACAAAAGCAGAATTTTGTGGCATCCTGCCTTTAAATGCTTTTGTTGTGTCATGTATTAAATCACAAAGCATTTAACATTCCTCTAAGATACATGTCCAGAATCAAATCTCTTTCTGGTAATTGGTGCCAAGGTCAGTATTGAACAAGAGTTATGGACATGAGCGCTGGGATTTGAACTTTGGTTCCTTCACTTACTAGCTGTTAAGACTCAGGAAAATTCACTTCCATGTACCTCAGAGTCAATGTCACCTACTTCATAGGGCTGTTGTGAGAATCAAAAACAAAAATACCTATAACACGTGAAAAATTATATGCTGTATCCTCTGTATTTAGTAACAACTCAATCAACATCAAGTTGTGGTACATGATTAGTGTTGTGAACTGTGTTATATAAGACTATTAATTTCTGTAGTTTTTGTTTGCTAAGAACGGGGCATGATTTGACCTGGAGTAGAACTGAATTTGTGCTATGACAAATTGTGGTTTGTAGATACAAATGCATTTGATTATCCAATAACATCAAAATTTTTAACTTAAGAAATGTTAATAAGTGAGCATTAACATTTTGAGTTTTTCAATTATTTTTTTTTTAATATTTGGTTTTTGAAATCTCAAAAAGCTATTTTTTCTCTACTGTTTTCTGGGACTCAAACTCCCCATTTGGCAATTACTCATCTTCAAACATTAGCAAAACTCAAACTCCTAGTTTGTCATCCGTTTTGTTTTGTTTCCTTCTGTATATCATCTCGTATTCAAAACAAAAAATATTAACAATAAGAAAACATAGAAGATTTTGTTAGTTCTGCTCAACCAGACTTTATTTAGCAGAACGTGGACACATTTTGATTAGGCATCTTTGATACATTTGTCAATTCTTCCTTCAGTTCTGGGACTGTTGATCCCTGCCTGTGTATTACCATCCATCACCCCTGTTCTTCAAAATGAACACATTTTGAAGAATCATGCCACCTAAGAAAAGTTACTCTGCTTCTTCTGTCAAGGGCCAAGAAAAGATGTGTAAGCCAGAAAAGAGGATTAGAGAGAAAGAAGAGAAAAATATTTACTGTCACTGTTGAACGATAATCAGAACAAAGTACATATAAATGACATCTGAGGTTGAACTACTCTGGAAGGAAACGATATTGACCAAGTGACAAGTGAGATCACTTAGTTGTCATATACATCTCGATAGTTTTAAAACAATTTTAGAGAAACCGTTACCAAAAGGCAGCAAGGCAAGAATACTTGGCAAATTGTTGGAGGTGCTTTATGCTTGCTTTGCTGTCATTAGTGCTTTTAATAACTGACTGGCCCGTAATGAATCTAACTTAACTTCACCTTCAAATAAGGTTTTCTGCCCCCACCACCTCTGCACTTTGAATGAATGTAAAAAGGTACTCTTGTCCTCAATAAGTATTCCCTCCCCAATCTCAAAGATTGACAGCTCACTGTGCATGTGCTCCTGTGACCCAACTGAATTCATCTTTCCCAAGTCCTATAACACAGCGGTACATTCATTTTTTTTCTCCTATATTCTGTGCTTTTATTAGCAGGAAAGTTTATATTAAAGAGTTTTCCATTTGTAGAGAATTTTGCTACTTAAAAGTAAGTTTTCTTTCAAGTAAAATTTAAAAATAATAATGCTCAGCACTTACCATTATACTTGTTCTGGTATAATTATTAATAATGCCCCTTTTTATCTTCAAATGCATCCCAGGTTGGGTGATCAATTAGGTGGGCACCATATTTATATAGCACCTACTAAGTGTTCTATGCAATTTACATAAGTTAACTCATTTAATCTTCACAATATCTCAATAAGATAGGTGATGGGCAGGCGTGGTGGACCACGCTTGTAATCCCATTATTTTGGGAGGCCAAGATGGGAGGATCACTTGAGGCCAAGAGTCTAGACCAGCCTTTGCAACATAGTGAGACCCCATCTATAAAAAAATTTCTAAAAAAATAGCCAGGCATGGTGGCAAATGCCTGTAGTCCTAGCTACTTGGAAGACTGAGATGGGAGGATCACTTGAACCCAGGCAATCAAGGCTGCAGTGAACTATGATTGTGACATTGATTCCCTCCAGCCTGGGTGACAGAGTGAGACACTGTCTTTATTTTAAAAAAGGGTGGGGATGGTATTAATAGATACTGTTGCTATTGCATTTAATAGGTGGGTAAATCAAGGCACAGGGTGGTTAAGTAAATTGCCTAAGATGAAACAGAAATAAGCAGAGAAGATAGAATTCAAACTCAAGCAATCTGGTTCTATATATCTGCAGTCTTATTCCTCTTGCTTTTTTGTACTGCATAAAGTCTGATACTTGTTCTTTTTTTCTCTTTTGATATATTTTTTAAAGTCGCTGTGGTCATAAAGACAACCTTTGGGTATCCCCTAGAAACAATTTGTACTCAAACTTAGGCCCCCAAAAGCTCTGACACCTGGGGAGGTTTTGGTCCGAACGTTTGAAATTTGGTCATCTGAATAAGAACCTTAGTAAATGGAAAAACAAAGGTATGAAAGAATGGGATGGGAGAGGGAAGAAGAAAGGCACAAGTACCTTCATCAGACATCATTGTAGGAAACCAAGGATATATCCTCCCTGGAGCCATGTTGTAAAAAATGGGTGGTGGAAATCAGAGAAGAGGGTGAGTTGACATTTGGAATTTGGATATGACTGAATTGCACAGCAAAGAGAAAGATTATCATGTTTAGGTAAAGATTATGATGTTTGAGCCAGGAAAGCATTCACTACAACAAGATACTTTATAAATTTGACTTTTAAAATAAAAGGAGAGAGAGCTCTGCTCTCACTCCCACCACTGGAAGCCAAGGCCATATTTCTCAGTCTCTGTCAAGAAACACCCAGATATGTCAGCTCTGAGGTCTTGAGTCTCTTAAACCTGTTGCAGAAAGACAGATTCATATCCGGAGACTTGTGTGAAGAGGACTTTGCAGTTTCTTTAAACTTGATCCAAGGAAGGATGAGTGCTATTCTGTTTCACTGAAATTCTTATCTAAGCCATTTGAGCTCACATTTCCAGACTGCTTTGGAAGTGTTTCTGTAGATACTTAAAAGTCCAAGGGCATGGTGTCTTCTGTTTTTCTCTAAGTCATATCTTTCCAAATCCCAATATAGTGTTACGATTCAGTGTCCCCAGTTAATGTAAATAAAATAACATCACAATTATGTCTTAAAATATTAAATATAACTTATTCAGGAGTATATAGCTTTTCAGTTTTATTTTAAACAATCTTATTTTGTGTATTTTTGAATAAATATTTTGTCTGATTTTCCTTCCTTTCCAGATTCAGTACAATTATTAATAATAACTGACAAGCGTATGACACTGTGTTTGGAATTCAAACTTATTCGTAAACTTTAGACTTCATATTACCCTTTCAACATAATTACGAGGTGTGTTGAGGGTCAAGACCACCCCTGGGATTGGTGATTTGCTAGAAAGATTCATGGACTTCAGTATAGAGTCATATTCATGGCTATGATTTATTACAACAAAAAGATACACTGAATAACCAGCAAAGAGAAAAGGCACATGGGGTGAAGTCTGGGGGAAACCAGGAGTGAGATTCTAGAATCCTCTCCCAGTAGAACCACACAGGACATGCTTAAGTCCCCCATAATAAGTTGTGACAAGTGTGAAATATCTACCAGGGAAGCTTGTTAGAGACTTAGCACCAAGGTTTTTGTTTGGGGCTAGTCATGTAAGCACCCTCTGCCTGGCACATACACAAATTCCAGACTCCCAGTAGGGAAGGAGGAGTTCAGCACAAACCATATTATTTGTACAAGCATTTTTGGCACAGTGAGACACTCTCATGAGGAAATGGTGGGAATTATTTTGAAATCCAAGTTTTCAGATGCCAGGCAAGGGCCAATTTTGCAAGTACCCTTTCTAAGGATAGTAGTCAGGCTTGCTATGTTAACTCTTTTCTGCGCATGTCTCATAGTTTGGTTTTCCACAGGTAAAAGTAACTTAAATAAGTCAAATTATTTTCTCATAAACACAAGTTTATGATTGGAACAAACTCCACTTATCCTATCTCCCAATCCAATATTTTTTCCAGTAGGTTATACAACTGTTCAGGAAAGTATCTCATATCTGAGTAATTAAGACCGTTCCAAATAAATTGAAGTGACTGATAATCAAGGGTGCAATTCTAGCTTTTTGTCCTTTATATATGAACTGGAAATAATAATGTCCTCTAAATTAGCCCTTTCAATTATAACTTGCAACAATGATGGAAATATCCGACAATCTATACTGTTCAACACAGTAGCCACTAGTAATATGTGACTATTGAGCACTTGAAATGTAGCTAGTGTGAATGAGAAACTACTTAATTTTGTTTATTTTTAATTAATTTTAATTTCAATAGCCACCTGTGGCAAGTAGCTACCTAATGAAAGCACAGCCTCAGATAACTCAACTTACTTCATTAAAGCTAAGTAAACTAAGATTCTCAGGTTGAATAGTTCCTGGAACACCAGAGTTACCTTCTGATTTCTTGAGGGCCAAACCAATACCACAATATAGTCCCACAAATGTTTTGATATCTTGTGGTCTTAATCCAAACTTACAAAGTTTACCCAGAATAAAGACTATTCCATCACCATCAGCTAGATTGTTTTTTATTAAGCATTTTAAAAATAACCTAGTGTATGGAGGTTGGCAATGGTTCATCTGCACAAATGGTACTGATTGACAGTCCTCAGGAAAAGGTGCCTGCCATTTTGTAAATATCAGCTCACTTATCTTTACAGTTACTGGTAGTTATGCCAGAAAAGAGAGAAGGGAGAAAAGGCAAGAGCAGTAAAAGTATTTAATGAAACAGATAATAAATTTTAACTTACTCCAAATATTGCATTTGGCAAATATACTTTTACAATATTATATTGCAAAACTACAGTAGAAAATAATTTTGTTTATATGCAAAGCATAATAAAAGATGATGGCATATCAAGTAAGCAGGATCATTTTTAAAATATTAGTCAAAGCTCTATTTTTATTTTCTATGCCAGTGTAAAAATCACAAATTTTTCTTCGAGTTAGAAACCAAAAACAAAGGAATGACATCCTGTGGCATATCCACTACTCCTGCATGGTATTATAAATCACCCTCACCTTCCAAAAAAAGACTTCCTTAGCCCTATTGGAAATGCTTCTGACATCAACCTCAAATTCTCTCTTATATTTTATCTCTGGTTCAGGTTCAAAATGCAGAAGAGAAAAATAAAAACAAAATGGAGAAACTGAAGGTAAAAGAAAGGGCCTAAGATTATTCTCCTGAGATTATTCTTCCTCACCAGGGTGAGGAAATGTTTCTATGAAAAAATATAGAAATATTGGTAGTGGAAAAAAGGACTTCCAAAACTTATGAAGTGAATTTGGTAGCCTAAGGAGAAAATAAACTAAAGTTTACATAATGCAATATATTTTTAAGGGAGAAGAAGGAAAAACTATACAAATTAATGTTCACCGTATTGGTGCAAAGTTTGCTAATAACTGCAGTAGGGAATAAGAATAAAAAGAGAAAACATGACTAAATGTATTTTATTCTGTGTATTCTTAAAGCCCTACAAAACAATATTACTCATATGAAAAATACTTTCTTACTGATTTTTCAGTATAGAAAGTGGCATTCAAAACTAGGAAGTTCAATTTTAATGACAGTCAAGTGGAATTTCATTTCTCACAGATGTAACACAATAGCATGTTGTATTAAAACCCAGAAATCTATGACAAGTGTTAGAAAAGCTGAGGTTAAAACCAAAATTCTTTATGGCAGAATTATTAAGAATCTTTAATATGTTCCCATGTATTGTAAATACTCAAGAGAGATATTTGAGTATCATTCCTCAGTAAACTTTTATGGGTAAATAATTATATTTTTTCCTTCGGAGTATATTCAAGGACTAGTGTTCTACAAGAAACATTTTGGAAAACATTGCTCTTATTTAAAAGTTCCAAATCATTTTCATTGAAAAAGACTTTCAGCATCCTTTCCACTTGCTGTATCTGGATATATTATCACAGAAGAAAAGTAAACATACAGCTAAGAAAGCTGTTGCATATGTCCCTGAATAAAAACTTGCCCTATTAATTATGAGTTGGAAATCACTTAATGTTTTCAGCATGGCCAAAGACTTAAAAAAAAAACCTTTTATTTATAACAGTAGTCTGATCCATAGCCATTAGGAGTGTGATATGGTTTGGCTCTGTGTCTCCACCCAAATCTCACCTTGAATTATAATCCCCATAATCTCCATAATACCCATGTGTCAAGGGAGAGACCAGGTGGCAGTAATTGAATCACAGGGGCAGTTTCCCCCATGCTGTTTTCATGATAGTGAGTGAGTTCTCACAAGATCTGATGGTTTTGTAAGTGTCTAGCATTTCCCCTGCTTGTACTCACTCACTCTCCTGCCTCCCTGTGAAGAGGTGCCTTCCACTATAATTTTCAGTTCCCTGAGGCTTCCCCAGCCATGTCGAACTGTGAGTCAATTAAACCTCTTTTCTTTATAAATCACTCAGTCTCAGGTATTTCTCTGTAGCAGCATGAGAATGAACTAATACAGTAAATTGGTACCACAGAGAGTGGGGTGCTGCTATAAAGATACCCAAAAATGTGGAAGTGACTTTGGAACTGGACAGCAGGCAGAGGTTGGAAGAGTTTGGAGGGCTCAGAAGAAGACAGGAAGTTGTAGGAAAGTTTGGAACTTCCTAGAGACTTGCTGAATGCCTATGAACAAAATGCTGATAGTAATATGGTCAATAAAGTTCAGGCTTAGGTGGTCTCAGATGGAGATGAGGAACTTCCTGGGAACTGGAGTAAAGGTGACTCTTGCTATAATTTAACAAAGAGACTGGCAGCATTGTGCTCCTGCCCTGGTGATTTGTGGAACATTGAACTTGAGAGAGATCATTTAGAGTATCTGGCAGAACAAATTTCTAAGCAGCAAAGTGTTCAAGAGAGGAAGCAGAGCATAAAAGTTTGGAAAATTTGCAGTCTGACAATGGTATAGAAAAGAAAAGCCATTTTCTGGGGAGAAATTCAAGCCTCTTGCAGAAACTTGCATAAATAATAAGGAGTTGAATGTTATTCATCAAGACAGTGGGGAAAACGTCTCCAAGACATGTCAGAGACCTTCATGGCAGCCCCTCCCACCACAGGCCTAGAGGCCTACTAGGGAAAAATGGTTTCCTGGGGTGGGCCCATGGTCCCCCTGCTCTGTGCAGCCTTGAGACAAGGTGATCTGCATCCCAGCTGCTTCAGCTCCAGCCCTGGCTAAAAGGGGCTAAGGTACAGCTCAGGCCATTGTTTCAAAAGGTGCGAGCCCCAAGCCTTGGCAGCTTCCATGTGGTGTTCAGCCTGCAGGTGCACAGAAGTAAAGAACTGAGGTTTGGGAACCTCCACCTAGATTTCAGAGGATGTATGGAAATGCCTGGAGGTCCAGGCAAAAGTTTGTTGCAGGGGTGGAGCCCTCATGGAGAACATCTGCTAGGACAGGGCAGAAGGGAAATGTGGGGTCAGATCCCCCACACAGAGTTCCCACTGGTGCACTGCCTAGTGGAGATGTGAGAAGAGGGCCACCAACCTCCAAAACCCAGAATGGCACATCCACTGACAGCTGGCATGGTGCACCTGGAAAAGCCACAGGCACTCATGCCAGCCTGTGAAAGTAACTGGGAGGGGGGCTGTACCCTGCAAAGCAGAGCTGCCCAAGGCCATGGGAGCCCACCACTTTCATCAGGGTGATATGGATGTGAGACATGAAGTCAAAAGAGATCATTTTGGAACTTTAAGGCTTAATGACTGCCCTATTAGATCTCAGACTTGCATGGGGCCTGCAGCCCCTTTGTTTTGGCCAATTTCTCCCATTTTGAACAGGTGTATTTACCCAATGCCTGTACCTCCATTGTATCTAGGAAGTAACTGACTTGCTTTCGATTTTACAGGCTTCTAAGTGAAAGGGACTTGCCTAGTCTCAGATGAGACTTTGAATTTGGACTTTTCGGTTAATATTGAAATGACTTAAGACTTTGAGGGACTGTTGAAAGGGCATGATTGCGTCTTGGAATGTGAAGACAGGAGGTTTGGGAGGGACCAGGGATGGAATGATATGGTTTGGCTCTGTGTCCCCACCCAAATCTCACCTTGAATTGTAATAATCCCCATGTATCAAGGGCAGGACCAGATGGAGGTAATTGGATCATGGGGGCCATTTCCCCCATGCTGTTCTCATGATAGTGAGTGAGTTCTCACAGATCTGATGATTTTATAAGCATCTGGCATTTCCCCTGCTGTCACCCATTCTCTCTCCTCTGAAGAGTTGCCCTCCAGCATGGTTTTCAGTTTCCTGAGGCCTCCCCAGCCATGTGGAACTGTGAGTCAATTAAACCTCTTTTCTATAAATTACCCAGTCTCAGGTATTTCTTCATAGCAGCAGGAGAATGAACTAATACAGAGTCTGACAACATTTTCTGCCCAATCTACAAAATCAAAAAATATGGCAACAATTGCTTATAAATGACTGTGACACATGTAAATTATGTAGAGGTCCTGATAGATACATCATGTGTGGCAGAGACTGAAAAACTGTTTACTAAATCATTTCCCCTTTTGCATATTTAGAAAAGTAGGATACATTTTCCATTTTCCTTTTTGTGTATCATCTGACTAATTTCTAACCAACTAAATGTGGATAAAATAACGTATATAATTTGTAGGGTTGGCCAAATGATCACACACTCTCTTTTCCTTAATTTACCAATAGGAGATAACACCCAGAAAGGCCTTGGAAAACATGAGTTAAACAAGTCTCCCTCAGCCTGGGTCCCTCAATGTTTGCTCCCTCTAATTTTGTATGGAGCAGAATCCACCCTCTATAACCACCATCTCTTATTGAACTTTATATGAAAAAGAGAGAAATAATTATATTAAGTCACTGAGATCTCCAGGTTATTCTGTTTATAGTATCTAGCACTACTTTAATGACCAAAGAAGGATATGGGGTTGTTTGGACAAAACAGTAGCTTTGCTAAACTTAATTAAATTTCTTTTAAATTTTACCACATATTTTAATTTTTTTATCATGCTTCATATCTCTGTTTACTTATTGTTCATATCTTTGGAGAGGCAATGAGAAAAAAGCAATGCATGTAGAGTGAGAAAGCCCGCCTTTTGATCTCAACTACTTACTAGCTGTGATTTTGAGTATGTGACTTTCACTTAACTGTCTGTCCCTGAATCATCTTTGACAGCTTGATTCTCTTTTCTAAAACACACTAACCTCCCCACCTCCCACCACCTTCACACACACAGCTCACCCACACACACATCCCTAATGCATCCATTATGCTCTTTTGGACCTTTGATTCAGACCACATCTCCTGGTCCATAAAACAAACCACAACAAATTCAAAAGAATTTAAGTAATATGGAATGTGACCTTTGACCATAATGGAATCACACAAAAGATGAAAAAATGAAGGTCAACAGGAAAATCTCCAAATATGCAGAAATTAAACAACATACCTCTAAATGATTCATCGGTCAAAGAGAAATTGTCAAAGGAAATTTTTTAATGCATAGCATTGAATAAAAATGAAAATACAACATATCAAAGTATGTGAGATGCAGCTAAGCCAGTACTGAGGGAGCTATTTATAGCACTAAATACATACATTAAAAACAAACAAAGGTCACAATTTAATAATCTAACTTTTACTTCAAAAAACTAGAAAAGAAAGAGCAATGTAAAGCTGAAACAAACAGTGGAAAAGAAATTTTATAAATAAGAGCAGAAATAAATATAATTGAAAATAGGTAAAACTAGAGGTAATCAATAAAACTAAATAAGGCTGGTTCTTTAAAAAGGATCAAAAAATTGATAAACCTGTAGCAAGACTGACAAAATAAAAAAGAGAAGATTCAAATTACCAATATTAAAAATGAAATGAGTGATGTTATTACAAATCTTGCAGCTATTAAATGAATAATATGGGAACACCATGAATGACTTTATGCTCATAAATTTGACTACTTAGAAGAAATGAATTAATTTATTGAAAACCACAAATTACTAAAACTCAACCAACATGAAATACACAATCTGACTAGTTTTATATACATTAGATAATAAATTGAATTTGTAATTAAAAAGCTCCCAAGAAAGTAACTTTCATTCCAGATGGTTTCACTAGAGATTCTATCAAACATTTAGAGAAAAATTAACACCAATTTTACACAATCTCTTCCAGAAGATAGAAGAGAGAACACTTCCCAACTCATTTTACAAGGATAGTGTTACTATGTACAAAAAGCAGACCAAAAAAGGTAAAAAAAATTTATTGATCAATATCTTTTGTGAACTTACACATTAAAACAAATTATCAGCAAAGTAAATCTGAAAATGTATAGGAAGAATTAGGCTGGTTGCGATGGCTCACACCTATAATCCCAGCACTTTGGGAGGCTGGGGCAGGTGGATTGCTTGAGCCCAGGAGTTCGAGACCAGCCTGCACAATATGGTGAAACCCTGTCTCTCCAAAAAAATAAAAATAAAAAATTAGCCAGGCATGGTGGTGCACGCCTGTGGTTCCAGCTATGCTGGAGGCTGAGGTGGGAGTATGGCTTGAACCCAGGAGACAATGAGCCATGATCACACCACTGCACTCCAGTCTGGGTGACAGAGCTAGTTCCAAGAGAAAAAGAGAAAAAAAGAAAAGAAAAGAAAAAGAAAAAGAAAAGAAAGGTAGGGAGGGAGGGAGGGAGGGAAGGAAGGAAGGAAGGAAGGAAGGAAGGAAGGAAGGAAGGAAGGAAGGAAGCAGAAAGAGAAAGGAAAAAAGAAAGAGAAAGAAAGAAGAAAGAAGAAAGAAAGAAGGAAAGAGAGTAAGAAAGAGAAAGAAAGAGAGAAAGAGATGACAAGGAGGGAGGGAGGAAGGAAGGAAGGAAGGAAGGAAGGAAGGAAGGAAGGAAGGAAGGAGGAAGGAAGGAAGGAAGGAGAAAGAGAAAGGAAGAAAGAAAAAGAAAGAAAGAAAGAAGAAAGCAAGCAAGCAAGCAAGCAAGCAAGAAAGAAAGAGAAAAAGAAAGAAAAAGAAAGAAAGAAGGAAAGAGTAAGAAAGAAAGAGAGAAAGAGACGACAAGGAGGGAGGGAGGGAGGGAGGAAGGAAGGAAGGAAGGAAGGAAGGAAGAAAGGATAGATTATACAGTATCAGCAAATGGGATTTATTCCGGGTATGCCAGGCTGGTTCAACATTCAAAAATTAATCACTGTAATCTGGTTACAACAAGGTAAATTCAAACGATCATATAATTATTATTATATGCAGAAAAGGCATTTGATAGAATCCAACACCCATTAATCATAAAAACTGACAGCCAAGTCAAGAATAAAGGGATTTTCCCTCAACTTGATAAAGAGAATCTAAAAAATGCTAGGTCATACTTAATGGTGAAAGACTGAATGTTTTTTTCCCTAAGATCAGGTACAAAGGAAGGATCTCTGTTTCACCACTCTTATTCAACATAATACTGCAAATTCTAGCCATCACAGAAAGGCAAGATAATGAATAAAAGATGTGCACATTAAAAAGAAAAAGATAAAACTGTTTCAATTTGCACATGACTTAACTGTTTACATAGAAAATCTCAAGAATTCTACTAAAAATGTTCATATAGACCTATGGCTATCATCTAAAACTATCTTCTAGATACAGAGATACTAGCAAATAGCCCTTCCCTTTATCCTTCCTCTTGTCCCTCTTCCACCATCCCAGTGACTAAGTATAGGACTATGTCTAGCTCCAAAAGGTGGATTAACAAAGGTCACTCCCAGAAGACAGTTCTCACTAAAAACTAACAAAAGGACATTCATAAAGGGATTGTTTTACTACTCTACTTTTAACATACTTTGAGCATTGGGACTTGTTTATCCTTTAATACCCAACAATATTAATAAAAATCCACATATAGAGCAATGATTAGACCAACTGAACTAGTGTAACTGACGGGCATAGAACCCTTCTCCCTGCATACCTCCTAGAAATACTAGATGCTTCAAATAGGACATAAGTTTTCCACTCTGTACACAGTAGCACTGAATAAATCATGCATATATATAACACAGGTTATAATTTGAAAGTGTTTTCTAAAAATAAACATTACGGCCTAAAACCCTTCCCCTTTCTACTTTATCAACCCAGTGGACAGGTATAAGTACCTGTAATAGAGGGGATTTCAACATTACACTTCTGTGTTTTTAATAACAGTCTTCCTTGTGAATTTTAACAAAGTGTACTCCCATGTATTACTTTACTGACTCTCCTTTTGTCACACACTGACAACCTTACTAACATCTAGAAAGACTAAATGTTGTAAATTAGGACTTGTTTGTCTGCTTATATACACTATATACACAGCACTGCAAAAGGAAATGCAGACATAAGGGCCAATGGCCACTTGTGCCTCGCCATAAACACACTGGTATAAAACTGTTTGAACTTTCTACTCCTCCTTCCTCCTTGAACCAGCACAAATATGTGTACTGATCAGAGAAGTGGTTTGATTAATTTTTAAAAGACAATATTGCATGTGAATCAAAAGGATATCTGCAAAGTGTGTTATTCACTACCTCTATTTTTAACATATTTTGTGCACTTCTAAACATCTGGAAAGACTAAATGTTTTAAATGAGGACTTCAGTTTGTCCACTGTATACAAAGTAGTGTTGAGTAAACTTGTGTTTATTGTGGACAAAGCTCATTATTTTGCAACATCTAAGCTTTATAAATATCCTGAGGTGACAATGTAGGTTAAAAAGTAGAGCTAGTGAATTAGCAATTTATAAATATATGTTTGTTATAATTGATAGAAAAGATGCACCTTGGACATGAAATTGTTAAACCACCTCTGAGCAGTGTATATCAAGACTTGCTCACTAGGTTGGCAGCAGAAGGGCACAAGGATATATAAAGGGAAAAATGTATACAGATGTATATATATTTACATTTTGACAATAGCCATTGATGTATGTGCAATTCTTTTGGCTGTGCTATGGGAATAGGTTAAGTAATTCAATGACAACACACCTTCTTGCTAATATTTTAATGGTATAGATCTGTTAATGAATTCTCTTAGAAACATTATACTTAATATATTCTGTTGCTGTATGTTTCATTATATATATACACACACATATATACACATATTTTTTTTTTTTTTAATCGAAAGAGGGTTTCTCCACATTGGCCAGGTTGGTCTCAAACTCCTGGCCTCAAGTTGAGCCACCTGCCTCAGCATCCCAAAGTTCTTGGATTACAGTTTATGTCTCATTTTAAATTGAGCATTAAGGGAATGCAGTATTTAAATTGGAACTCTGCCAATGCTTTTATCTAGAGGCATATTGTCATTTTTGTCATCTATGAAATTTTGGCCCAAGGAAGGCAGGATTACATTTTTTTCTAAAATAGGTGTAGTTGGTGAGTTGGTGTAGTGTATTCTTGGCTATCAAAATACTCATATAGCTTTGGGATTTCCAACTGGTAAATATTCATGATGTGTGAAAAAGCATGATACATACTGTATGATCTCAATCCCATGAAATAGGATATTTTGTCTACATACACACAGGACACAGAAGGACATGTCAAACTGTAAACCACTTGTTATCATGTAGGACTTTGTTCTTTGCCTCTTGTGTTTTTCAGTTTCTTGAAATGCACATATTAACTTTTAAAAAATAAATGTTTTTTTAAAAAAAAGAAAACCCCAAAAGCTTTACAGAAAAAAAAAAATTCATTTAGCAAGGTTGCCGAATACAAGATCAACACACACACACAAAGTGTATATTTCTGTTAATGAATTAACATTGAACAGAAGAAAATCAAAATTTAAAACAGAATACTATTTCCAATCATTCCAAAGAAATGAAATACTAAAGTATACACTGAACAAACCTGTATAAAAATTATATGCTGAAAATTACAAAACACTAATGTAAAAAGCAAAAAAGTACTAAATAAATGAAGAGATATACCATATTCATGGATTTGAAGGCTCACATAATAAAGATGTCAATTCTTCCCCAAATTGATCTATAGGCTTAATGTAATTCCTATCAAAGTCCCAGCAAGGTTTTGGCACGCACAGTCGAGCTCGTTCTCAATCATGACAAAGAAAAAAGTGGGAGGGAATACTCTGACATTGAGGCTTTCCATATAGCTACAGTTAAGAATGACAGTGCAGTATTGACAGTTGGATAAGCATGTAGATCAACAGCACAGAACAGAGAACTCAGATCCACACAAATTTTTTTTTATAATGGTACAAAAATAATTCAAAGGTGAAAAAACAGTCTTTTCAACAAATGGTGCTGGAGCAATTGATAGGCATAAAAATGAATCTAAGCTAAACCTCACAACTATGAAAAAATTAATTGAAAGTATATAATGCTCTTATATTTAAAATGTTAAACTATAAAACTTGTCAAAAAAAGCATGAAAAAATCTTCAGGATCCAGGGTCAAGCAAGAAGTTTTTAGACTTTACACCAAAAGGACAATCCAAAAAGGAAAACTTGTTAATGAGGTCTCATCAAAATTAAAAACGTCAGTCTTACAAAAGACCATAAAAATAGGATGAAAAGACAAGCTACAGACTGGGAGAAAATATTTGCAAACCACATGTCTGACAAAAGAATAGTATCCAGAATATACAAAGAATTCTGAACACTCAATTGTAAAAGAAAAAAATTGACAATCCAACTAGAAAATGGGCAAGAGGCACAAACTGGCATTTCACCAAAGAGGATATATAGATGATAAATAAGTATATGAAAAGATGTTCAGCATGATTAGCCATTAGGAAAATTCAAATTAAAACTACAATGAAATACCACTACACACCTATGAGAATAGCTAAAATAATTACTGACAAGACTAAACACTGGCAAGGATGTGGAGAAACTGGATCACTCACATTGTTCATATGTATGAATGGGAATGTAAAATGGTGCAGTCACTCTTAAAAGGTTAAGCAATTTCTTATGAAATAAAATGTATACTTACTACATAAACCAGAAATTTCACTCTTGGGCATTTGTTATAGATAAATGAAAACTTATATTCACACAGAAAACCTATACATGAATATTCATTGCAGTTTTATTTTTAATAGTTAAAAAGTAGATGCCGGGCGCAGTGGCTCATGCCTGTAATCCCAGCACTTTGGGAGGCCAACGCGGGCAGATCACAAGGTCAGGAGATTGAAACCATCCTGGCTAACATGGTGAAACCCTATCTCTACTAAAAAAAGAATTAAAAATTAGCCAGGCATGGTGGCATGTGCTTGTAGTCCCAGCTACTTGGTAGTCCCAGCTACACGTGAGGCTGAGGCAGGAGAATCGGTTGAACCCAGGAGGTGGAGGTTGCAATGAGCCGAGATTGCGCCACTGCACTCCAGCCTAGGTGAAAGAGCGAGACTCCGCCTCAAAAAAAAAAAAAAAAAAAGGTAGAAAACACTCTGATATTATTTTACAAATGAATGGTCAACAAACTGTCATACATCAATACCATGTAATATTACTCAGTAATAGAAAAGAATGAACTAGTGATACTTGCAACAACTTAAATAAATCTTCAGAGTTTATGCTGAGCGATAAAAAATAAGCCCAAAAGATTATATACTGTATAATTTCAAATACACACACATGTATTTATGCATATACATTTATATACGCATATATATATTTTGAAATGATAAAATTTTAGAAAAGGAGAGTATAAATGGTTGCTAGGGCTTCAGGACAGAATTGGGTAGGGGTGAGAGAAGAAAGGGGTCAGGAAAGGATGAGAGCAAAGCAGGTATAGTTATTAAAGAACAGCCAACAGGAGGGATCCTAGTAATGGCGGGATGGTTCTGTATCTTGACAGTGGTGAGGGATACATGAACCTACACATGAGATAAAATTATATAAAATTAAATGCACACACACACACAAATGAATACAAGTAAAACTGGTCAAATTTAAATAAGATCAGTGGATTGTATCCATATCAACAATATCCCAGTTGTGATATTGTGTCATAATTTTGCAAGATGTTACCACTGGGTAAAGGGTACATGGACTTGCTAAGTTTTATTTCTTACAGTTTTATGTAAATCTACAAATTTCTTTTAGCTTTTTTTTTTTAAATGGAGTTTCATTCTTTTTGCCCAGGCTGGAGTGCACTGGCGTGATCTCAACTCACTGCAACCTCTGCCTCCCAGGTTCAAGCAATTCTCCTGCCTCAGCCTCCCAAGTAGCTGGGATTACAGGTATGCACCACCACGCCTGGCTATTTTTTTGTTTTTTTGTATTTTTAGTAGAGACAGGGTTTCACCATGTTGGCCAGACTGGTCTTGAACTCCTGTCTTCAGGTGATCCACCCGCCTTGGCCTCCCAAAATTCTGGGATTACAGGTGTGAGCAACTGTGCCCAGCCAATCTACAAATTTCTTAATCAAAATTTCAATTCATAAAAAGCACTATCTTGCTACTAACAGTCACTGTTTCTCTACCACCAAATCAGCAACACCTAGACTGACCAACCATCTCACTTTGGCTAAGACTAAGGGATTTCCCGGGGTGCAGCCCTTTCTGTTTTAAGACCAGGGTAATCCCTATGTAAAAAACCCTAAATATTCCACGCACAAAATACAAATAAATAACGTTAGCAACAATGATTAAATGCAGCAAAGCAGCGGGATACAAAATCAACATGAAAAAATCAGTTGTGTGTCCATGTGCTAGCAATGAACAATCTAAAAATGAAATTAAGAAAACAATTCCCTATATAATAGCATTAAAAAGAATAAAATACTGGCTGGGCATGGTAGCTCACACCTGTAATCCCAGTACTTTGGGAGGCCAAGGCCGGTCGATCACCTGAGATCAGGAGTTCGAGACCAGCCTAGCCAATGTGGTGAAATCCTGTCTGTACTAAAAATACAAAAAATTAGCTGGGTGTGGTGGCACATGACTGTTATCCCAGCTACTCGGGAGGCTGAGGCAGGAGAATTGCTTGAACCTAGGAGGCTGAGGTTGCAGTGAGCCAAGATCATGCCACTGCACTCCAGCCTAGATGACAGAGTGAGACTCTGTCTCGATAATAATAATAAAATACTTAGATAAATGTAACCAAGAAGGTGAAAGATATACACTGAAAACCAGAAAACCTTGCTTAAAGAAATTAAAGAAGACAAATAAATGGAATATATCTGATACTGATAGATTGAAAGAACTGATACTGTTAAAATGTTCTTACTACCCAAAGCAATCTACAGATTGAATGTAATTCTTATCAAATCCCAATGGCATCTTTTGCAGAAATATAAAAAAAAAATCCATTCTAAAATTCACATAGAATCTCAAGGAATACCAAATAGCCAAGATAATTTTAGACAAGAAGAACAAAGTTGGAGTACTCACACTTCTGATTTCAAAGCACATTACAAAGCTACAGTAATCAAAACAGCATAGTGTTTGCATAAGACAGATACACAAACCAATATAACAAAATAGAGAGCCTAGAAATAAGTATTTTATTGTGTATAGTCAAATGATTTTAAACAAGGGTGCCAAGACTGCTCAATTGGGAAAGGACAGTCTCTTTGACAAATGGTGTTGGGAACACTGGATATCCACATGCAAAAGAATGAGGTTGGTCCTTTATCCAGCACCATATACAAGAATTAACTCTTTGCAACCTTCCCTTGCCTCCACCTTTCTCCAGAAAGAGCTAGGTAGACAATCCTTCCTCTTTACTCTCTGAACTTATGGAGATGGTAACTTTGTCAGTAAAAATACAGACAGAGATAGATAAACAGATAAATAAATAATCTCCTACTGGACTGTGAACTCTTACAGGAAGAAGAGTCTTCATTGCTCATGTCTGTATTACCAGTTCAAAAAATGATTGTTGAATGAATATGAATTGAGGCAAATTAGAACCAAAGTATCAAAAATAAGTAGAATTTCCTTCATTAAGGATTTTCCACATCTACCTCTAGATATAACAACTGCTCTTACATACTCTATCTTCTATGACAAGTAAGATAAGTTTTAGAGGATCTCAAGGCTAATTTTCCGAGATGCATTTCATAGAGCAAATATATGGCTGGACACAGCTGGAAGAACAAACTGGACTCTTCTCACCCTTCCCTGCCCCATCCTGTGACAAAAATTGTAATGCTGTACCTTCTCCTTTGCCTACATTTTCCTTCCACATTCTGTAAAATGATTAGACCATATTATGAATTAATCACTTTCCAAATTTCCTGTTCTTAAAAAATTAAAGTGTGGTTTTAGTCAGAAAAAAACGAGAAAAAATTGTCTCATTTTTTACAAAAGTTGAATATGAGTTTTAAATTTCTTATGATCAAATTCTATAAACAGAAAAGTTATTCCTTCAGGGCTCAGGGCTTACATTCTGCCTCTGAATCAGGTTAGAATTAATGGCTAGTGTTTTTTCTTAACCCTATAGAAGTATTTCTTTAAATGACATGCCATTAGACTCTTACCAGCCAGATCCTAGGTGAGGACTTTTTAAAGTTCACAATCTGATAATGAAATGGATTTATAAAAAAGATTCAATTTGGAGTTTTTTATTTAACTCCCTATTAAAAAGTGTAAAAACACTTTTTTCCTGTGTTAAACTTTAGAAAAGGTACCAGAATTTTTGCTTGATACATAACATAATGAATATATCAAGGTCAATGGTATCAGAGAAATATGACTATAAACCTAAAACCTACCCCAAATCTCAAATCTGTAAATTGCAAATCTACCACTAATTAGCTGTTGAGCCCAACGAAATTTATTCACCTTATTTGGGCCTCTATTTCTTCATCAATAAAATATATTTGATAATATCAATAATATTATTATGAAAAGTGCTATAATACACATAAAGCATATAGCACAGTGCTTAGCACAATAGATGAATATTACATTTTATTAAGTTTTACTAAAACTCATGTACCGGGAACTAAATTTCTTAATAAGAAAATGACTAACAGAAATAAACTGTCAACAGCTGAAACAGGGATGAATATATTATATGCCATTTTTGTCTTATCTTGACATAAATTGGCTGAAACAGTGCCATATAGTCAATGCTAATTTTTTTATTACCACTCTTAAAAATAACTGACAGAATATTTTAGTTTACATGTCAAGAGGAAAAACCAACTGGCTATTCAAAGTGACTGTCATGTTTCCAAACTGTATTTTAAAAGCCTATCCAATTTGAATTTGCATTTATTCATTTTGTCTTAGAGCACAAAAGTAAAAGCTTTAATATAATCAGTAACAACTCTCTTTCAAGCCCAAAATTACTGTCCTTTGCCTTCTTGTATTACAGCAAAAGTTTATTAACTTTTCAGGCCCTTGAGTGTACTGGATAAATTGCCAATACTGGCCTCAAAAATAGTCTGCTTCAGTTTGTACCTTAATATTAACACATGATAATGATAAACCTGGGGAGTAGGGGGATAGAGATAGAGAGAGAGAGAAATAGCCCTAGAGAAATTTGGTGGATTTCTTGACCTTACTTTGGCAACTTGAAAAGAAAACTTTGGGGATTTGAAGTTTTGTTCCAGGGAACTTACGTGTGCTGAAGCTGATACTTGGGATTCTGAGCCATTCCCTCCAGCAGTTAAATATGTTTGAAGAATCGCGGCTCTCTCATGACACGACAGCTTTAAAAAATAAAGAGAAACAGGATTTTAACTAAATAAGAAAATGTTTACTACTCATTTTTAAGAAAAGGAAGTGTTTTGAAATAATCTTGAAAAACAACTGTACATCAAATTATTTATTTTTTACAAAGAATTCTACACTATTATTCTGTCAGAGAAGTGATAGTTCTCTTTAGCATAAGTGGAAGCATAGCTACCTAGTGTCAAATATCTACAAACACGCTATTAAAAATCAGACTGTCAGAGCTCATTAGTTAGGGTCCTACTTCTCTAACATGAAATTCTATATTTGTTTTCTACCAGTAATACTTTCTCTCCTTCAATGCTTCTGTAGCTACAGAAAGAATAAAACGTGTACAAGACCAGGACTCTGTCATTAACCTCTAATACATCCTAAAAACACATTATAAATATTTGTCTTTTATTTTGCATGTGCATAGAGGATCTGAATACCAAGACAGTAGAAGGCACATAACAGGGAACACACATGCACAAATCCTCTAAAATATGTTTACAACCACACTATCATTCTACCATCCTTACTACAACTCTTGTAACACCTTCAGTCCAAACCCTGGTGTAGTCATAGGCATAATTCCATGTTAAACTTTGTTCCAAAACCAGATATGGCCATGTTGGCTCCTAACTAGTTGTTCTAGTTACATATGTTCCCATGAAATGCCGGTATTCCACTAGCTAAGTGGATCCAAATGCTTCAGAAAGTACTGATTTTTTTTCAGGCCACAGGAGTAGGGGGAGAACTGCTAAGAAATAGAATTTTCTCTATGTTTCACATTCCTCAGCTGTTTTTTCATATGCCTTTGGAACCTAATATTTATCTACTGTGATATTCTCACCATATTGATCATTTTAGCAGTTTCTGTAATCAGCTACATTTTCTTTTATACTTCTTCATCTTTGCACACACTATTCCCTTTCCCTAAAATGTTCTATTTTCCTTTCTTATTTTCCCACCCTCTCTTGTTCTAGCAAAATCCTTCCCATTCTTCAAGTGACAGAATAGATGCTGTTTTACCCCAGCCTCCTTTTCTGACCAAACCCTTCAACACCACAAATGTGGTTCAGCTATCTGTCTCAGATGCTTATTGGACCAGATGTATCTGTGTATTGCAGCATGATTCTTCTGTGATGTCACTACCTGCTTACTACAGTTTTCAACAGATGGCAAGCTCCAAGGTGATACTGACGAGTGATGTCCTCAAGAGCTATTTATATATAATGCAGTCACTCAGTCATGTGATACAGTGGTCTTTTAAGAGATGTTTGTTGGGCCAGGCGCGGTGGCTCATGCCTGTAATTCCAGCACTTTGGGAGGCCAAGGTGGACAGATCACGAGGTCAGGAGTTCAAGACCAACCTGACGTACATGGTGAAACCCTGTCTCTACTAAAAATACAAAAATTAGCCGGGCATGGTGGGACACACCTGTAATCCCAGCTACTCAGGAAGCTGAGGCAGGAGAATTGCTTGAACCCGGGAGGCGGAGGTTGCAGGGAGCCAAGATTGCACCATTGCACTCCAGCCTGGGCGACAGAGCGAGACTCCATCTCAAAAAAAAAAAAAAAAAAAAGAGATGTATGTTGAATGACATGAATGAGCGCTAAGAGATGACAGAACAACTGAAGAAATGCAGTTGAATCTTTTTTTTAAAAGTTGGAAAGAATTGATCATTCAACAGCTTTTCCTCCATAGATGCCTGTGATCATGATCTTTATATTGCATACAAATTCTATTATTATTCTTCTCCTGGGAAAATTGATCTAAATGTAATTTAAAACACAATTGCCTGGGATTCAACCACATGAAGAAGTTTTGGAAAACACTAGCCCTGTTCATTTTTGTTTTTTTTTTATTCTTTGGCTCCACTATCAACTCTGTCCTGGGTACACTTCTATCTGACTCTAGCTGCTTTTGTAACTTTCGAATATATAAAAACTAACAGAAAAGATGAGATACTTTTAACCACAGAACTCTGACATTCTTATAAGTAGCCTTATTCTTATTTTCAGCCTCAACTGCAAACTCTTTAGAAAGAATAAGCTACATAGGGTAAAACTAAGAACTGGAGTCATACAAGATCATCATCATAGCTGCGTATCATGCCATCTTAACTTCTCTATTCCTCCAAGGAAGAAATTTCAAATAACTCTTTACATATTGAGGACCCAAATGGCAATATATTTTAAATAAAGGTATCAATATGTGTTATTGTTGTTTGTTCCACTGGGGAAGAAACTATTTAAAATTTAATTTTTCTTTGTGAACCTGGAGAATTCTCCTTAAACATTTGGAAAGGGGCTTTTATTAAAGTGCCCCTTTAGTTGACATTAACAATAGCTACCAATATCACTCATTTTACACATGTGAGAACTCTGACCTGGGACCAATATGACTATTAAAATGCTTGAGAAGGTTTAGGAACATATTTCAGGAATGAGAATGAGACTGTTGGTGGTAGTGCTGGTAATGGTGTCAGTGGTGGTGATAATAATGGTGATTGAGGTTACAGTAGTGACAGTGATGGTAGTAATGGCAGCAGTGTTAGTGGTTGTTGCTGGCTGTAATGGCAAAGTGACAGTACTAATGACTGTGGTGATGGTGGTGGTAGTGGCAATAGTAATGGAGGGGTTATGTAAAAATGATGGTAGTGGTGGAGTGGTGACAGTGGTGGTAATGGTGGCAACACATTAGTGGTTGTTTGGGGCGGTGATGGTAATGGTGATGGTGGTGATTGTGGTAACATTGGTGGTAGTGGTGGTGATAGTTATTATCGTGGCAATTATGATAGTGGCAGTGTGACAGTAGTGGTAATAGTAAAGGCATTTATGGTATTTGTGGTTGTTTTTTGTGGTGGTGGCACTGGTAGTGATGTTCTTTCTGTGTACTATCTTAGAGACTTGACATAAGACTAAGAAGGGTGGCTTTGAGCAAGACTTTGACAGCTCTTCTCCATGGATATCCAAGAGAAACTTAAAAATCAATGAATACTAACAAAATTCTTCCATTTATAACTTATGTAATATGGTGCTTCAGGTCCTTGAGAAACATTTCTCCCTGAATGCCATGTGGCATCTGTCCTTCTCTCCTGAGCTTCAGACCACACATATCACACTTTCATTCACCCCTTGCATTATTTGTATATAAAACAAACCAATTACCATTTCATCTTAGAAACCTCCCCGGTACCACTCTCACCATAGTTCACCAAGCATTTATCACAGTTGTAAACTATTTATTCATCTATTTCTCCAACAAATAAAAAAGATCCTTAATGTCTGGTAAAAATTGTCTTTTCATTTTGTACTCCCAACATCTACCACAGTATGTAAATAAATGTATCTCGAATATCTGCATGAAAGAAAGCATCTCCATATAAAATGATGGGTTTAAGAGGAAAAGGTATATATTTTTTATCTTTGTAGTTTTCTATCTCCCAATGCTTCCTACAGAGTGGGTACGTAGTAACAGTCAAGGTCAAAAAAATACAAAAATAGTTTTAATATTCATTGATTCCCAAAATACTACCAAAATAGGTAGAGATACTAATACCCCAAGGTCCCTTCCATGCCTGAAATTCAATGGCGATATTATGCTGATAAGACACAATTTATATGGGAGAAGGAATATGACATTGAAGAATGTCTTTCTTCAGTCACACGTTATTTCAGGAGCAAAGCGCAGACTGAGTCCAGGCCTTGTTACTCCCTTTCTAGTGCTTCCTTCACAAAAGCATGTTACCTTATATCTCACTTCTTTCTCTTCTTATGGGTCTTTTTTATGCAGTATTAAGTACTTAAATAGAACGATTCTCCTGTAGTAAAATAAAGATTTAATAGTCATTAAACTATTTCTGTTTTTAGAACCCAACTCCTCTCTAATTAAAGTAGAAGCAGTCACCTTGGAAAATAACACCTGCAAAGATATAGAAAGAAATGATTTGGTCCAGATGGTAACATTTGGCAGTTGCCAACACATTCACATGGCCAAAGCTTTACACCAAATCAATTCCATCATACCTTTGCTTGGAGATGGGCTGAAAACAAAAATATGGTCAATTCCCAGAGTCATTATAGTTTCTTTTATGTAGATTCTCACCCATTAGGGATATAGTAGTGAGACCAGAGATCAAAACAACTGGTCTTTATTATCCTTTGCTTGTTCCCTCAGACAGTGCTTGCTGAAAGAAAAGGAGGTGTATGATTTTCAACTTGGGCTCAGTTCTCCTGAGAAGCTTGTGGGGTCATGAGTCTGAAAACAGTGCAATCATTCCCAAGACTACTTTGTCCAACAGTGTTCTTAGGATCCCTTTGTCCCAAAGCAACGCTCTAAAAGCCATTCCTTCCAGGAGAGCTAGCTAGTTCAACCGGCAGCCAAGAGTCAACCTTGAAAAATACAATTTTAATATGTGCGAGAAAATCAGGAAATTGCAGGCTCTTGGATTTTGTGATTTTTGTCATACCAAGTTCCCCACAGAGAGCTAAAGAAGAGCCAGTAATGTGTTGTCCTTTCCATCAAAGTCCTGCAAAAAGTGCATGTTGAAGAGACATTTTCCTGTCAGGTACTACTGTGTATCCAATGTATCCACCAGTTGGAGAAAAAAGTGAAATTTATTTGAAAACAAAGAGAAGAGTCTGTAGCAGCACTGGCAGAGGACAAGGTTTATAAGCTGGCCCAAGGTACTCCAAATCTATCATAAGGGAAACATCTGACAGAGAAAAATGTGTGCTGGCAATTTGTTTGATTGTAATTTCAATGAAAAATTGAAACCATACTTCCATGGGGTTAGGCTTCCCTCATTCACCAGAAGGAGGTTTCTGTTAACAAATACAGACCATGTTAGCATCCCCTGCACTTCTACTTTCAGGCTGCTTGCCCATAAGTATACAAGGTGAACTTTAGATGCCTTGACATGGAAGAAATCTCCTCAATGTAGCCAGAGGTGGTAGAGTTGTTTTCAATATGTTGAGGACTGAAGTGCTTGCAATGGTGGCAAAATGGAGACATGTGCTTTGCAGATGCAATATTAATTAGAGGAATAACTAAATCCAAAGGGTTTTCCTTCCTGAGAGATAATAAGTCTCTCTTGATGGTATAAAAAAGAGGCCCATATCTTGCCTATTATAGAATGCTGAATGGAGGGAAGATACTTCAATTTATTTTCCCCAAGAGGTATGTATCTTTATTTTTGTCATACACAAGAGAATAATATAAGGGAAATGGTCAGGTTCATGTTTTTCAAAAGAATAAATTCTTTGGTAAGGAAAAGCAATGCACTTGACCCCAAGGGGTCCTTCACAGTGTGGATTTGCAAAGAATACCAGAACTGTTTACAGTGTGTAAATATCCCAAGGAGTCAGTCAAGGCAGTGGTAATTAATGTGTTTGAAGATTAATGAGCTAAAGACTAGTATATGGAGAATACAGCTGACAATTTAGCAAATGTAAAGGCTGGAAAAAGGAATTGTTTTGTGTGTGCTTTTATTTATTCATTTTTATCAAGACTACTGCCTGTCCTGCATTACAGTCCCTATTTGTCTCCTTCACAGGACTCTGACCATCCACAGAAAAACACATATACTAACCTCTTGTGACTAGGTGTTTCATAGAAAAACCCATCCTTGGGACAAAGAAATGATTCCATACTGCAATGAAGTTATTTTACTGTATAAAGAATTGAATTATTTGGGAGTATTTGCAAGAAGAAACACACAGCTGGTGGGAGAACGAGAATGCATCTGAAGGTTAATCCCTTATGAAAGTGCCTCAGCCAAAAAACCTTCTGTAGAGTGTGATGAAATACACTTTCCCTAGGTAGCTCCAATTATGTAGGAAAATATCTAATGTCACCCTTCCGTGTCTACATTTTATATAAGTTCCCAGAGGGCAGGAGCCACATGTCCTTTAAGCATTGACTTTATTATCTGTCATATGACTGATGCTCACTTAATAGAATCAAATAAAATACTCTTTATATAAACTCTGTTTTGTACAATTAAAAGAAACCATGTAAATTCAGAATCCTAGAGTCTTTTTAATACAAAAATCAATGGCTTGCTACAACCAAAGAAAACATACGTAGGTTTTTAGATATTACATTAAGACTAACTCCAGCTCCACCAATGCCAGTCCAAGCCCGATTTGCCTTTTAGTATTGCTTCAATGGGTAGCCTAATGGCTTGAAACTATCACTTTATTTTCAAAGAGGCTAAATTATTATGATGCGGACAACAAAAAGGTTCACTTCAATGATTCCAACAGCTGTCTGTCTGCATAACATCTTGTCAGGTCATAGACGAAACGGGAAGTGATTCTTCACAAATCTCTGAATGTACTGAGGTAAAAGTCATGCAGGGTACAAAAATCCCATATATTACTGGCTATCTCATTTTATTTTGTTTAGAAACTATTCTTCAAATAATAATGAGTGGTTCATCCATGTATTTCTTGGTCTCCAAAGGCAGGGCACAAGCCTTGGGAGGAGGAATGATATTATAGTTTATATTATAAATGGCCTATGGGAGAATTTTATTCCTCTGTAAATAACAATTACAGCTCTACTAGGTCATGATCTTGCCTGTAGGCAAACATCAGATCATTCAAAACTTAATTACCTTGGACAGTGGAAACTGAGAGAAAAGGATTGTTATACAAAATTTCCATCTTTTCAATGTACAAGGCAAACTGAAGAATTGGAAATAACCAGAATCACAGAGAATAGGTGGTCTCAAAGGGTAAGCACTGGACCTGCAGCATAAACATCACCACCACCATCATCAGGAAACTGACTCAGAATGCAAATTCTTGGGGCTCCTCCAGACCTATTGAATTAGAAACTCCAGAGATGGAGCCAAGCAACTTATATTTTATAGAGGCCTCCAGGTGATTCTGAAACTTGCTATAAAATTTGAGAACCACTGCTGTACACCAAGAACAATTCAGAGAACGAGTAACTGGGAAAGAAAGATGCTTGCCAGATGGAGAAGATTTGAGAAAATGGCAACAGCAAAAAGATGGAACAGTATAGTTGTAAACAGTGGATTGACTAATATAATAGTTTTAAATTGTGATTTTTAAACATGTTCCCAACCTCATCTACAAAACAATGCTTTTATTACATTCAGTACTTTTTGAACTACTTTAATGTTGAGTAAGGTCTAAAGTTTTAGAATTATGCAAAAACGTGATATTTTACTTCTTTGGGAACCATATTTAATTAAATTTCAAGTGTTAGAAACAAGTTAAAGATCAAGAACCTAAAGAACAGCTTTAGGGATATTTAACAAAGATTTTTAAATAAATTCTAGAGCTAAGTAATCAAAATCTTTCTCCACAAGTGAATTGTTCTAAATTACAACAAAGAGTTTAAGTTAGTTAAGTAGAATTATTGGGCAATAAGATGGTTGACACACATAAGATGCACAATCTTTTCAATTTCTACCATTTGGGTGCTTTAAAAGCAATCTGATTAAATGGCAAAGATACATTACTTTCAAGTTTATCTTTTGATCTCAGGCTACAAGTCTATAAATACAATTTTTATAGAAACATATATTTCCAGGCCTTTAAAATTTGATTGATAGGTATTTTCCTTCTGAAGTGAACCCAAAAAAGCTTAAGAATGTTGCTTAGAGATTAACCATGTAAGAGACAATATGCTAGAAAGTATATTTTAAAATGATTTCAATGTCTTAAACACTTGAATTAAATATAAGTCCTAGCCTGTTTCTTCCTAGCTGTGTGTCTTGAGATAAGTCTCTTAACTTTCTGAGACACATTTCTTACTTTTAATATGCATGTAATCATAACCTTTCTCAAAAGGTTATAAGTTTAAACAGGATAATGCATGGAAAAGATTTGGTAAAGTTTATTTTGTGTACTAGATGAACAAAAGGTATGGCTTTAAAAATCTAGAACATTAATATGCTTTAAGACATGTTCTTTTAGGATCATTTAATATAAGAACTACCTATTACCAAAATATTACAACATTTCCTGAAGAATCTTTAATTTTTTATCAGAAAATTAAAATTGTCATGATCTGCTTAATATAGTGGCCAACTAAGTTTCTTCTGAACTACCTAATAAATATTTTTTATGTAGTAAAAAGTTTAATGGGATGGAATTTTCATTCATAAAGAGTAGCCAAAAATGACCCTGGTAAGCATTATTTTGGCTTGTACTAATACAGTGAGCAATTGTAAAGGGAAATCCTTGGCCTTCTATGTTCACTTAGGAATTTATAACTCAAAATAGAGACACTCGAATAGCTGTTTTGCAAAATCTCTGTCCTTCCAATATGTCAAAGGGCCAGGGTGATGTAGCCTCTGGGAAAAGGAGACATTTGGGAAGCTGTAAACAGAAGAGCAGCCTAAATGTTGAGGTGACCTGGAACCATAGATATATCATTTCACACAGATTTGCCAAACAAGAATAGAGATCTTAAGACACAAATACAGCTGAGAAATGAGTTGATCTGATGAACTTTTGCATGAGATTCCTGGTCAGAATAAAATGAGACCTGAGAGATTCATTGAGAATCTTATTAAATCTTTACCACTCTTTAGTCTGCAGAGAATCTATTTATCTGAAAAATGTGACATATAATCTGGTTCATTCAACCTTTCCATGCTAATTCAACTTCCAGGAGGAACACTGACCCCTGCTTCATTTTACTGGTGACAATATTTGATAAATGTCCTATTTAAAGGTGATGTGCTGGGGAAGGGTAATAACCTAGACACAATATTAGAAATAACCTAATATTTCTATGAAATCCTGGCTTTGTATTCTATGCCATTGAATTTTACAGTGAAGAGTGATTTTTACTTTGGGAGAAAATCCAAAATAAAGACACTTGGAAAATAGGACTTGCTTCACTCTGCAGGACAGGAGAGGAGCTTCACATTTGCTGAGAGTGTACTTTGTTAAGTAGTTACACATGGTTTGCGTCTATTAATCTCTTGAGCACCCTATATCTTTAGCATTTCATTGTTTAGTGAATTTTTCATTGGTTTTAACTATAAAAGAAAAACATCCTTCCAAAATGGCACCTTGTAAGTTGTGAGCCCTGCACCCTTCACTAAGGTAAGTCATTTTGTGGTTATTTATAACAGGAACCTCCTAAAAAGAATGCTAATGATTTCACACCATTCATTTCATTTAACAAGTATTTATTGTGCATATATTAGGCTAGATGCTGGATAATTTTTAGTTCTTCTAATTCTTATTGCTTATTAAATATTCCCTTTATGTATTGATGTTCCTTTGACTACTCATTGGAAATGTTCAAAGGCAATCTATTTCTATTTAAAATATGATTGTATATTTATGAGCCCTAAGTGGAAATAACACAGGATGAAAAATAGAACATCTGGGTTCTAGTCACAGTTCTGCCACCAAATTGCTGGAGATTCTCTTACACAAGTCCCTTAAACTGTACAGTCCTTGGTGTCCTCCTGCGTATAATAAGCAGTTAGACTAGAAAACCATGAAGGTCCTTTTGGTTCTGTGGGCTCCTCATAGAACAGGGCACTGTCATGATGTATTCTGAAATCGCTTTCTCCAAGGGCAATTATGCTTCTGACAATTCCTATGCAATATTTTCATTTCAGCACTTGCTGACTGCGCGGAGGCATGGATCACTTGGGATGGACTACATAGCCACAGAATCAGAAATTATTTTCATCATAAACTGTGACAACTACTTCCTCTATGTTCAGTGTCAACTCCATTTCTCACCTGAAGGTTAACTGTTCTATGGTCTAACTGTCAGCTGCACACAGTCTGGTTGAACCTCTAATGGCTGGACCTGGCTGTCGGCCGTGAAGCCAGTTGGAAAATACTTGGATCCTGGACATTGACTTTGGGGCTTTCTGATCCAGAGGGAGGTATCAAATGTTATGTAGATCCAGCACTAAAGCCCTTCCCAGCATAGTCAGGTTCCCACTGTAATTGTGATGCTATAAACGGGATAGTAGCTGTCTTGGTGCTGTGTACCTCAATGTAAAAGTTTAGACTAGTCAGAATAATCCAGGGGGAACAAATTTTTGAGGCCCTCCCAAATGTAGAGCTCACAGCTGCCCCCACCCCCACCCCCATCCAGGCTGCACACAGCTGCTAGCAGCCTACCAAACCTGCTCTGAACCGTCCCTTACATATACATGAGTCAGCTGCTCTTGGATTTGTGGGGCCAGAGGGAAGTAGAGAAGGGGACAGAAGAGGGAAATAGGGGTTTTCATGTCTTGTGTCTTCAAGGGGTTATCATATGGATAAGTTTGAGGGTTCTTTCAGTGCATCGTACAGACTCACTGTGTTTTTCAGGATGAGAGAAATGATACTCAGTATGTTTAACAATAATGCCTCCGGCATTACTGAAACAAGGTCTATACTACTTGGTTAGATCCCTGGGTAGTTGAGTCAATCAGTCAATCTCCTCCCCACCTTTCACAATTCCCTCCTAAGCCCTACATCCTGGGGCCCCACTTGCCCGGCCCTACATCCCTCAGCCTCTCCCTCCCCAAACTCCTGATCTCTCATCTCCCTTCTGGCTCATAGTGCCTCTGTCTCTCCCTGGGTCTGTATGTGCTTCTGTTTGTGCCCCTATCCATGGCTCCATGTGTGTCTAAATATCTTTCTATCTGTCTTTCTCTGTCTGTCTCTTTCTGACTTTCAATTCATCTTGTTCTGAAACTGTGTGTGTTTCTCTTTCTGTGACTCTATTTCTCCCTCCTTGCCTCTTCCCCAACCCACAAGTGGAAAAAAAAAAACAAATGTAATATTTCTTTTTCTTTTGAGACAGGGTCTTTCTCTGTTGCCCAGAATGGAGTGCAGTGGCATGATCATGACTCACTGCATTCTCAAGCTCTTGGGCTCAGGCTATCCTCAACCTCAGCCTCTTGAGGCTGAAGCATGAACCACCATCCCAAGTTAATTTTTTTAATTTTTTTTTTGTAGAGATGGGATATCACTATGTTGTCCAGGCTAACCTTGAACTCACAGCCTCAAGCAATCCTCTCACCTCAGCAAAACACATCAACTGCTGATACTATTAATATCAGCAATTCTGCTCTCAAAAGTTACAATGTCGGGGGGGGTACGCTGTAATCAGCATTGGGAGGCGAGGGGGCGAGGTAGGGATGAGACGGTGAACGTCTAAAAAAAAAAAAAATGGGGGGGGGGGGAGTCGGTACAGAGGGGAGGAGAAGGGTGACGGGGGGAGTGGTGAGCGAGATGGCACTGCACCAGCTGGTGACAGCAGACTCGTTCAAAAAAAAAAAAAAAAAATACAATGTCAATACAAGCGTATACTGAAAAAAAAAAGAATAAGATAGAATCACTTTCTCTTAGGTGTGATCCCAAATTAGGCCATAGTCACTGGGAACCCCCAAGATAACACTCAGCCTTGGGAATGTTGGTAGCAGGAATGCCTGCAGCCCACTCACCTCCCAGGGCCCTCACTATCCAGGGGCTGAAGCTCACCTCTGCTCTGGAACCCTTCCAGTGAGTATTTTCACTAAGATAGAAAAATATTTCCATGGAAATGGCACAAAGTTTGAAATCAAAAGACCTAGATTCATAATCCTTGCTCTGCCTCTGACTATGAGGCATTGAGGTGGTCACATAATTTTTCTTATTTGCTTCTCTTTATGTATGAAATAAAGACAACACTGACCTGCCTTATGAGATTTTTGAGGTCTTTGGGACAGTGAAATGAGATAATATGTAACATAGGGATTTCTGCTCCTTGTTTTTGTTTGCTTTGGTTTAGCTTTTTTTGTTTATTAATTCTGAGGTGCAGTGGTTTTCAACTGGGACAATTTTATGTCCCAAGGGATGTTTGGTAATGTCTGGAGACAATTTTGGTGGTTACAACTGAAGGGGTGTTACTGGAATCCACTGGGTAGAATCCAGAGATGCTGCTAAATATCCCACAATGCACAGGACAGACCCACAACAAAGAATTATTGGGTCCAAAATAACGTCAGTGGTGCAGAGGTTGAGAAACCCTGGTTTATAATGAAGTACTTTTTAAAATAATCTCGTTTATCTTAATATTGTGTCATCATTTAATACTTAATATTTTATTTTTAAGATGGCCTAATCAAGGGAGGTTGGCCACATTTTACCCTTTGGTCATCCAGCCCCTCTCAGTCATTCCTTTGACAAACTCTTAGACAATAAAGGTAACATAATGTATTAAGTTATACAAAGATTCACAAACCCAAATTCTCCTTCTTGATACAGCAATACAGAACCAGCGACAATACGACTAAATATATTCATTTGAACATTTGAAAAATGATTATCTAATATGAACAAAACATTTGCTGTGCTAAGCTCTAGGGAGACAGATTTAAAATAAATTCAGATATGATCTCTGCCACCAGGAATGTACACTCAAGTAAAGAAGAGAGAAAGTAAACAAAAAAACACACAAATAAATATGTGATTACAAACTATAAGTGTAACAGACAAAAAAAAATAGATTTTATGAGTGAAAATAACTAAAAGAACCCCATTTAAAAGGTGAAAAAGGAGTGAGAGATGTCACAGAAGCTTTCTGTACTTGACAGCTGAGCTACAACCTGCAAAAGGTGTAGAAGTTAGCCAGAGTGGAACCTTTCCAGGAGACAGAATAGCATGTGGCAGAGTACTAAGGTTGGAACAGGCTTGAGCTATTTAAATAGTCGAGATTTTTTAATATCTTTGCTTCCTTGTCTTGGATCGTCCGAATTCTTTGTGAAAACTGTTTGCTAACTGCGTATGGCTACATTTCTCATTCTTCATAGACAGTCTCACAAATTGATGTGGTTTTGTTCATTGTTTTTCTTTTTTGGAAAAACATATAATCAAAACAGTCATGCTAATGAATGTGACACAATTATGAATTTAAAAAAGAAACAAAATAAGGAGTTAGATTATAAAATTGTCTACCTAGAAGAGATGTCCAAGTCCCATATTTTACAGTTAAAAAGAAAGGGACTTGCATGAACATCACTTTGTAGATGTCATCAAGTTGAGATCATGTTCAATTAGAGTGGACCCTAATCCCATATGATTTGTGTCCTTATAAGAAAAGGAGAAGAGACCAGGAGACAAGGAAAATAGCACATGATGATGGAGGCAGAGAATGGAGTTATGCATCTACAAGCCAAAGAATGCCAAGGATTGCTGGCAACATCAGAAGCTGAAAGAATGGCATGGAAAGAATTTTCTCTGAAGGCTTATGAAGTCTTTAGTCTCCGGAGACAGCATGCTCTGTGGACACCTTAATTTTGTACTTCTGGCCTCCAGAACTGTGAAAGAATGAATTTCTGTTGTTTAAAACCATCTGAAAACCATCTAAAAAAAATTAGCCACACATGGTGGCACGCACCTGTAATCCCAGCTACTCGGGGGGCTGAGGCAGAGAATCACTTGAACCCAGGAGGCAGAGGTTGCAGTGAGCAGAGATCGCACCACGGCACTCCAGCCTGGGTGACAGTGTGAGACCTCATCTCATAAAAAAAGGAAATAAACAAACAAACAACAGCAACAACAATAGAAATGTATTATCTACAGTCCTGTAGACCAGATGTCCAAAATGAGTGTGACAGGGTTAAGATCAAGGTGTTGGCAGGGCCAAACACCCTCTGGAGGCTGTAGTATATAATTCCATTCCTTGTCTTTTCTTGTCTAGAACTGCACTTCTTGCATTTCTTGGCTCATAGTTCCTTACTCCGTCTTCAAAGACAGTAGTGGCATAGCATATTCTCTCTCTGGTTCTGCCTGTCTCAGTTTCTTTCATATAACCTTCTTCTCTTCTGTGCCAAATTTCTCTTTGCTTGCTTCACATAAAAATCCTTGTATTGCATTTACATAATCTGGAATAATCTCATGTTATAATTCTTAATCACATCTGCAAAGTCTTTATTTTATTTTATTATTATTATTTGCATTGTAAGGTAGCATTCAGAATTTCCAGAGATTAGAACTTGGGTATTTGTAGGAACCATTATTCAGCCTAACTCACTCCCCTTTTTCTCAGATAGCCAATTGAAGGAATAATGGTCTTTGTTTTGTTTTGTTTTATACATCATTCTGTTTCTACCTTTGTAAGAGAGGTTTTTTTACTTATCTTTCTGGAATGGCCATGTTAAGCTGCCTAGAAATATACCCTGGGCCTTAAGATTTGGCTTTGTTAATGCACAAATGTGTGCAAGGGAGCATGCCAGGTAGAGGCAAAAGTTTTGTCTGTTAACCAAGACTCTCCAGTGTCCAGCTACCCTAGAAAAAAACAGCCACTAGCACAGATAATCTACACCATAATCTACTCCTATTTTTCCACAGACTTACCTTTTACTCTTAGGAATGATTTATTCATAATGTTCTAAATTTGTTCTTCAATCAGTAAATCTTCTGTAACAGAAGACCTTCTAACTTGGTCGAGTTAAAATTCTATTCAGACTCAGGTTTTGTGTGCCCCAATTTTTGTGTTCAAAATTAAAGGATTTACATTGCTAGGGCACTGCAACTCTAAGCCTTATGGTAAAAGGTTATGAAATATGGAGCTTGTAGCAGAATTTTAAATATAATTTAAACAAGTAAGAATGTAAGAGTAACCACAAATCTCACCACAATCACACGAGAAAAGAAACTGATTTATGCTACCGTCCTTTTACATACAATAGAGTTCATACTATATATCAGTTTAAAAATAATTAAACTGAAGTAGCTTGTAAACTAAACTAAAAGATAGAATAGGAAATATCTGCACTAAAATACTGAAAAATAGAAAGACGAAAAATACGGAAGAGAACATAAAGAGATATGTAGAAATTTTTAAAAGAGTAATATATATTTAAAATGAGATCCAAGAAGAGAGAATGGGACAGAATTAATTATTTGAAAGATAGTTGTTACAAGTTATCCAAAACCGGCCGCGGTGGCTCAAGCCTGTAATCCAGCACTTTGGAGCTGAGCGGCGATCCAGTCAGGAATCGAGACATCTGGCTAACACGTGAAACCCGTCTCTAAAAAACAAAAATAGGGGGTGGGGGGCCTGTATCCAGTACGGAGTGAGGAGAATGCGTGAACCAGAGTGAGTTGGTGAGCGAATCGCGCACTCCAGCTGGGGACAAAGAACTCTCAAAAAAAAAAAAAAAAAAACAAGTTATCCAAAACCAATAAATGAATTTTAAAATGTCTATGAAACACAAACACGACTGTCTCTTTGAGCTTCTGTAACAACAACAACAAAAGATGACAAGGCTTATACATTTGTTTCTCATAGTTCTAGAGGCTGGGTCCAAGATCCAGGCTCAAGCAGATCTTGTGTCTGTTGAGGCCCTGCTTCCTAGTTCTTAGATAGCTGTCTTTTCCCTGTGCCCTCATGGTGGAAGGTGCAAAGTAGCTCTCTAGGGCCCCTTCTTATAAGGGCACTAATCCCATTCATGGTGCTCCACCCTCATAACCTAATAAGTTTTCAAAGTCCCACCTCTAAATACCATCACACTGGGGATTAGGTTTTAATATATAAATGTATTTATTTATTGGGATAGAGTCTGGCTCTGTCACCCAGGCTAGAGCGCGGTGGCTCAATCTCAGCTCACTGCAGCCTCTGCCTCCTGGGTTCAAGGGATTCTCCTGCCTCACCCTCCCGAGTAGGTGGAATAACTGACATGCACCACCACGATCAGCTAATTTTTGTATTTTTAGTAGACATGGGGTTTTGCCATGTTGGCCAGGCTGGCCTCAAACTCCTTGCCTCATGTGATCTGCTGCCTCAGCCTCCCAAAATGCTAGGATTACAGGTGTCAGGCACAGTAATAATATATGAGTTTAAAGGAGTGTAAACAGTCTATAGTAAGAATAAGCATACATATACAAAATAACATCTAGGTTCATCTTGCAAAAAAAAATCTAAAAACCAAGGACAAAGAAAAATCTTCAAAGCAGACAGAAAAAAAAGTGCATACTACCTTACGTCTCCTTTCAGTCCCCAGGCACCAGTGCCAACCTGCACCCATGCCAATAGCCCTTCCCACAGTAACATGACCATACATCATTTTTGGGGATAGATATAGGAAATGACTACCATATACACTTGTCTTGATGTTATGGGATTCTTCCCACCAGAGATGAGACCTCTCTTTAGTCAGAAGATTCCACTATGAAACCTGACTGAGGTAGAAAAAAAAAAAGCATGGGATTGTGACTTTTTTATTCTATCTATTCTATTAACTATCTCCATAATATTCTGTGGATCAGGTCCCCTGGATGTTATCCTGATCTGGCCACTTTTTATGGTTACTGTCTACACATTGCTTCTGGTAGTTAAAAGATGCCACATGGCTTCTCTAATTTCAGGACTCAGATGTCATTCCACTGGTATCTGAGAGCCCAGTCCTATAACAGCATCTCCTGCCAGCAGAGCTGATACTGCAATTGGTTTAGTGTGTTTGAGGAAAGAGGCCAATGTGATTAGAGCAGATAAAGTTAGGAATAGAATGGGAGGAGATAAGGTAAAGATGGAGAACATGAGGGACAGAAGGAAGGGAAATAAGGGCAGGGATTTGTAAATCACTGTAAGGTCTATGGATATTTTTCTGGGTGAAGTAAAACACATTTGAAGATTTTGATCAGAGGAATGATGTGATCTAATTTACATTTTACCAGAATCTCTGCTATGTTAAAAATATACCACAGGAGAGCAAGAGTGAAAGCAGGGAAACCTGCTGAGGAATCTGTAGCAAAAATACAAAGGAATGTTGTAAACCAGCAGGTTAACCTTTCATTGGAAGAAGTTCTCATGCTCTATTGACATAAGAGGAAAGGAGAAAATTTAGCAAATAAAAACAGCTTGTGCCAGGGGAGAAAGATGAAGAAAATCTCATCTGATATTCTTTGTTGTATCAGGCACTGAAAATTTTGTAGTTGACCATGTTTCCTTTTTGTCTTGACTACCAAGAAGTTCAGAGCCAAATTTGGTACTTAATAAAATTGTTCATCAATATACTTATTAGTTCATTTATACATTTAATCAATAACCAACTATTTCATAGCTAAACACTGTGCCACAAAAATAGTCTCAGTCTTGAAGATTTGAACCAAGACAACTGTGAAAAAAAAATTTCGTTTTGTGGAAGATAGATGTACTGTAGAAAAGTTATTTCTTTAATTATTATAACTGTCACCAATAAACATTAAATGTCAAATTAAAATTTGGGCAGAACTCTATGAATTATTTTGACACATAGAATGGTTAAGCTAATATCAATCAACACATAGTTTTTGGAGTCAAAATTATTCTTTCTCAGAGATGACTAATTAATGATTTGTGCTTTTTTTTAATAGATGAATTGTGAATTGGATTTTCTTTTGAATCATATTTGTCTGGCGGAAATCACTAATCTAGGCATTCTCAAATTGTACTAAATCAGTGTTTTAATAGAAAAAATTATACTTTGTAGCAAACTTACCTAGATGAAAATCATCTTGCTTGCATACTCTAACAAATTATATCATGAAACTAAACTGTAATGAGAGTTGGAATATTTGAAGTGCTCTCACTCTTACCACATACCTTCAGTTAATGGCAACCCATAAACAGTCTTTTTATCTACAATATGGTAAAATAATCAGTGTTGTACCAGTAAGCCTGACAATTCCACCAAGCATAATTAGATCAAGAAAGAGCATAAACAGCGTCATGTTCATTTTAAGACGTTTCAAAACTCTGGAAATGATTGTGGTAATTCCAGCTCTTGGAATTTAAAAGCCCAAATGATACCAGGAAGCTAGTCACTCAATGAACACGATAACTTTGGGGTTTCAAATGTTACCAGACAGTGATTACCCAGAGGACGGGGAAATAAGGGGGAAAGTTCCACATTTGGTAACTTGGTAACTCTAGCAAAATCTTAATGGGAAACAAAATTAAATCTGCTGGATATCACCAATGAAAATATCTAATTATCTATATAATATATCTTATTTAGAGCTATTTCTCCAGTATTTGGGAATGCATAAGTAATTACCATACTTATTTTCAACTCCACAGACAGAAATTTGAGACTATATAAAGAACAGTCATAAAATTTTAATTTTTGGTAATACAGAAATGCTACCAGAAAATAAAAAATTTGGCTTGTTAAAACATTTGGTTATTGGTATGCTTTTCCATTATACTTTACTATAGAATTATTTTCTTGGTTTTTCACTAACCAGTTTTTAAATTGTTTTTATTACTCCTCAACTCTGTATGTTTTTACAGACTAAAATAAAGAGCAGTTTCTCAATTTTTTCCTTTTGGCATATTTTTTCTAATTAGATTCAAGTGAGGATAACATATCTAAGAAAAAAAGTCAGTGGAAAATACATTTTTTGACAAATATTTATTGAGCTAAATACCATTCTATTAATAAGACATTGGAATATAGTAGTAAAAATGTTCTGTTGAAACTATTTTTCTCAGTTCATCAATGACTTCTGTGATGGTTAATTTTATGTGTTAACTTGGCTAGGACGGGTACCCAGTTGTTTGATAAACACCAGTTACTATGAAGGTATTTTCCATGAAGGTATTGTCTGTGAAGGTATTTTCAGATGTGATTAACATTTAAATCAGTAGATTTCAAGTAAAGCAAATTACCCTTTATAATATGTGTAGACTTCATTAAATCAGTTGAAAGTTGTGAGAAAAAAAGACTGAGATCCTCCAAGAAAAATGGAATTCTGCCTCCAAACTGCTTTTGGACTCAAGACTGCAACATCAGCTCTGCTGGGTCTTCAGCCTGTCAGCCTGCCCTGCAGATTTCAGACCTGCCAGTCCCCACGATTGTGCCACAATTTCTTAAAAGAAATCTCTTTTTCTCTCTCTCTCAGGTATGTGTGTGTGTGTGTGTGTGTGTATGTATGTGTGAGTGTGCATTCTCTCTCTGTATAATATATACACACACACACACACATCCTATTAGTTCTGTTTCTCTACAGAATCTAGACTAACACAACCTCCATGATAATAAGTACAAGGGTCAGCTCTCGTCCTCCTCCTTCTCAACTTTTAAGCAGCATTGAGCTGGTTGATTATCCCTCCCCTTTGATATTCTTTTCTTACTGCAATTCCCAAATATTACTCTCTTGGTTTTCCTCCTACACCACTCACCTCTTCTATTCAAACTTCTTTGTTGTTGTTCTTTTCTAATTAATGTTGGAGTGTCGTTGGGCTATTCCTCGATTCCCTTCTCCTCTTTACCTACACCTGTCCTTTGGTGATCTGATCCACTTTCATAACTAGATTGGTGCAAAAGCATTGAGGTTTTTGCCAATACTTTCAATGGCAAAAACTGTAATTACCTTTGCACCAACCATAAAAAGGCCATCTATATGTCAATGACTCCCAAATATGATTTTCTAATCCAAACTTTGTTCTGGAACTCCAGACTAATACATACAACCCAGGACTTGAAATTTAACTATCCAAAAGATACTCTCAAAATTAACAGGTGCATTATTAAACTCCAGTTTTCCTCCCACCAACCCACTCCAGCCCTAGCCTTTACCCATTTTACACCCAACATCAATCACTCAGAAATTCCTGTTGTTTTTGTCTTCAAAATATATTAAGAATCTAGCTGGGTGCAGTGGTTCACGCCTGTAATCCCAACACTTTGAGAGGCCAAGGCAGGTGGATCACTTAAGGCCAGGAGTTTGAAACCAGCCTGGTTACATGGTGAAACCCCATCGCTACTAAAAATATAAAAAATTAGTTGGAATATGGTAGCACATGCCTGTAATCTCAGCTACTCAGGAGGCTGAGGCAGGAGAATCACTTGAACCCAGGAGGCAGAGGTTGCAGTGAGCGGAGATTGTGCCACTGCAACTCAGCCTTGGCAACGGAGCAAGAATTTGTCCAAAAAAAAAAAAAAAAGAATATATATATATATGTGTGTGTGTATGAATGTATCTGACCATTTCTTATGTTTCTTATCACTCTACTGCTATAACCCTGTCCTGAGTCACCATCACTATCTTCTACATTCATTGATAACATTCAAATAATTTTCATTTCCACCTTTGCCCCTGCCACATCTTTTCTAAACACACTTCAAATGTAAGTCAGATCTTGTCACTTCTCTGCACAGAACTGTTCAATTATCCCTCATTTCACTAAGCTGTGAAAACCAATATCCTTTACAGTGGCCTAGATAAAACATAAGGCCATTTTATTCCATATGAATGAGGTGATGCAGAGGCCCTAAGACACTGCGTCATTTAGCCCTGTTTCTCTATTAGCTCCCTGGCCTTTCATCTCTCTACCCTCCCCCTCTTATTCTACTGGCCTTGTTGCCATTTCTCCAAACTGTAAGCAAGCTGTAACTGAGGCTCTTTCCTTGGTTGATGTCTCTGCCTGGAAAGCAGTTTCTATTGATAATCACATGAATCACATTATTTAAGTCTTTGCTCAAATGTCAACTTCTCAATGAGTCTCACTGTCATCACCCTGTTTACAATTGCAACCTGCCATCACAACCTGCACTGTTGATTACCTTTAAAATTATCCTCTTTACATATTTCCATATTATATGTCTTATTCATTGACCTAAACTCCAGACTCATTTATCCCCCACTAGTACAGTAGAAATTTGTGACAACTTTGTTCATTGTTAAACTGAAGTACTCAGAACAATGCATGACACATAATAAGTAAATACTATATTTTTATATTTTAATAATTGAAAATAAGATATTTGAAAACGCATTTTTGTCACGTTATAAAATTTAAATTACCAGCATATTTCAGAAAATCAACCTAAACTCTCTTATAGTCCAAACTCTTCTCAAATAAGATTAACTCTATATTCGATGTCTCCATTTGATGCCATTTTTAAGAGAAGAGTTTACTGCAGCTGTAAAAACTAAAAGATTACACAACACATACTGATCACAAGTCCGCAAAGCAATGGAGAGCAGTGAATAGTGACCTTTCTCCCAAGATTAGAAAGAAATGAGTGAGGAGAGACTGTACCTACTATTGCTCTCCTGACTATACCCCAGCTTGTCACCATAGGAATGTGGGTGTCATTAACAAGAAAATGGTATAAGATCATGGAAACTAACCTATTTACCTGTAGCTTTAATAATTGCATACGTCAATGCACCTGGCTTTTTTAGAACATTACTTGAGTAAACCTATCTGTCCATATGCCTTGATTTTACTCAAGATGTAATGATTTACATAATCATTGCAATATAGTCTAACTCATTGTCTTTGAGGTTTGCTTCTAAACTGGAACACACTGTCATCTCAGAAGCATTTGTGCAATCTAAGCAAATCACTAACCATCTTACAAGTTTTGGATTATACTTTTCTACGGAACATGTTAAATACAATGATATGAGGTCCATTCTCCATTTATTATTGGTTCATTCATTTAATTGAGTGCTCACAGTCTTCAAAATGTTATCCTGTAAGGCAATCAGTTATTAATATGAGTTAAGTATGTAATCAATAATAATGCAAACTATAATGTACATATGCAAAATATAATAATGGTGTTGTTAGTTATACCACTACCCAAATCCCAGAAAACATTGTTCAAAACATTAAAATCAGTAACATGTATATAGCTAGTTCTATGCTTGGATCTCTCCCAAAATAGTTAAATAATTCACACAAAAAACTCTAAACATTTTAAAAATAGATTTTCTATATCTATATTGCAGTTATATTATTGTTTATTTCTTTTATTGCTTTTCCAGTAATAAAAGAAATACATATTTATTATGGAAAAACTAAAAAATGTTTGAGATAGGTATCTAGATTTTATATAGTACACCAGAATCACACATCAGCAGTATATCAGAGAAATTGTTAAAGAAAAGGAAGGAAGGGAATAGAGAACGACCTGAGCCAGATCTTAACTTGAAATCAAGAAAGTGCCAGTACCAATCCATTCTCAGGATCTGGTCAATGAGGTGCTTAAATAAAGTACCACTACCCCATACCATTTATTGTACTTGTAATTGAGATCAGAACTGCATGTAGTGAGAAAGAGTGTGTTAAACATACAAAAACAATGTAGTTTTGTATGTTTCAGTTTGTGTGCTTTAGTTTGCCAAAGCAATATTGAAGTCTTAAGGTTTGAAATATAATTGTCAGTATTTAATTATTGTTGTAATCTACTGTGAAAAAAAGAATTTCATAATAATCTGCCATGAAATAATAAGAAATATACATATTGGTCTCTGGACCCAGAACCTGGCACAGAGTTCCTAAAACCCTTGTAATTTCCTGAGTGAGAGGGCTGCTAGGAGATCTTTTGTTCTAGTGTTTGGTCTCTGCCCCAGTTTCTAAGACAGAGCTTCTACTACCCTTGTAGATAAGGGTGCTAGGAGAATCTTTTATTCTATTGTTTTGTCTTTGATCTCAGTTCCAGACACAAAGCTCCTAGATCCCTTGGAATTTCCTCAGTGATAGGAGTTTTGTTTTTTTTGTTTTTTTTTTTTTTCATGAAGTGACCCTTGGTCACCAGAAAAACCAAGCTAGGATTATAAACTTGGAGCTTTCAGCCCAACTCCTCCTTCTCCAGAGAGGGGAGAGGGACTGCAAATGGAATTAATAATCAATCATGTCTACGTGATGAAGCCTCCATAAAGATCTCCAAACTGTTACTCCAATCTCGGAGCTTCTGGGTTGGTGAACACGTCTGTGAGCCAGGAGGGTGGCATACCCCAACTCCACAAAGGCAGAAGCTCCTGTGTTATGGACCCTTCCAGACCTCACCCTATGTATCTTCATCTAATTTTTTCTTCCTGTATCATTTATTACATGATGCATTAATAAACCAGGAAACATGAGTCAAGTATTCTCCTGAGTTCTATGAGCTCTAGCAAATTAACCAAACCAAAGGAGAGGGAAGTGGGAGCCCCAATTCATAGCTAGTTGGTCTCTAGCTAGGTCACATGTGGTTGCAACTGGCATCTGAGGTGGGGAGCAGTCTTGTAGAACTGAGCCCTCAAGATGCAGGATCTGATGCTATCTCCAGGTATATAGTGTCAGAATTGAATTGAATTAGAGGATACCCCACTGTTGTCCACTGGAGAATCTACCAGAGAATTGCTCGATGTGTGGGTAACCACCACAAACACCCTCAGCCACATTTGGTGTCAGAAGTGTTGAATGACTGTGTGAGTATAGAAAGTAGAAAAAAAAAACAGTTTGGTTTTTCCTATATCCTTATATCCCTACTACAGAAAAAAATATCTGTCCTTTTTGTAAAATAGGGAGAAAAGACCACAATCAGATTTTTTTATTTTATGCACTGTCTATTTTAGTCTGGTTACAGAACACTTGCAAAACCAGGTTTTATTTTATGTCTTTAATAAATTCTTTCTCTCAAAACACACAATTAAAATTAATAAGAAAAATACAATATAACCTTAAATGGGAGCTTATATACATTCTTTACAACAGCTGCTTCTATTTCATTTTAAATTAGCCAAGTTTTATGTAGAGTCTTTCATTTTAAATTAGCCAAGTTTTATGTGGAGTCTGACCTTACAGAACTGCAATATGATTAGCCTCAAAGCACATGTTTCTGATTTTGCATATCTGAAATAACATTTTTTAGAGTATTCAGAAAATGAGACGGCATTGAGCCTGAGAGGAAAAAAAAATCTATGTATCATTTAAAATATCATTGAAAAAAAGTACGAATGTTACCCATTAAGGGAAGGCACAGAGAACTGTAGGCTTTATCTCACACTTGCTTAATCCACCATTTCTGCTCTCTAGAGAGCAAAACAAAAACAGAGCCTACAATTTTGACATCTAAAATGGATAGTTGTAAACATGGTTAAAAAAAATAAAAACAGCAACGAAAGGCAAGGTCTAGTCTCTTCCTAATTTCCACTCCCAATGAAATTCTGTGTTTATGTGTAAAAACTTTCTTCTAGGGGGCTTAAAAAACTTATGGACAGTAATTGGTGAATCCTTTCAACATTCTTAAGGGATAGGCAGGAAATTTCTGTCAGTCAAGACATAAATAAAAACAAAGTCACACACTATTATCCAGTACAAAAAAGAAAATCTAATGAATTATTGCACAGAAAACTGTTAATTAGCTACTCTTCTTTGTTGAGAGCCAAACAAGAAGAAATTGGTTTCAAATGTTATTAAATTACAATAGTGAGACTGTCAGGCCTCTGAGCCCAAGCCTGCACGTATACATCCAGATGGCCAGAAGCAAGTGAAGAATCACAAAAGAAGTGAAAATGGCCAGTGCCTGCCTTAACTGATGCCATTACCTTGTGAAATTCCTTCTCCTGGCTCACAAGCTCCCCCACTGAGCACCTTGTGACCCCCGCCCCTGTCCGCCAAAGAATAACCCCCTTTGATTGTAATTTTCCACTACCTACCCAAATCCTATAAAACAGCCCCACCCTTATCTCCCTTCGCTGACTCTCTTTTTGGACTCAGCCCACCTGCACCCAGGTGATTAAAAAACTTTATTGCTCACACAAAGCCTGTTTGGTGGTCTCTTCACACGGACGCAGGTGAAAGAGACCATAAGATAACAATATGAAAGAACTTTCAAATGATGAGTGTAAAAAATGAAGCTGAATTAGGTAGTTTAGCCTACACCATGCATGGTAAGAATAGAACATAAGATAACTGGCAAGGTTTTGGGTCATGAAGGGGCACAAAACACCCTATGACCTTCTCCTGCATCACCTCTTCCCACCTCAACACATTCAGACAAACATAATTCGAATTATTTTCTCAGCACAGTATCAAATCTCATAGCCACATTTTTCCTGCTAAATGAGTTTATCCTGGGTAGGTACCAGAGATCCATAAGATGATAGCATCTTGAGTCATCATTTCTCTTAAGGAAGAGAGTAAATAAAGATAAATTTCAGATGTCATTTTGTAACGCCTAAGGTTCTTGCCTAGCTATGCCAAAGAATTGGTGTGGTGGCTCACCACAGCCAGTGATAGATACAGGGACCAATAGAGAGAAAAAGCTGTAGGTTTTATTGAGCAGAGTGAAAGTACAAAGTTTCCACAGCATGGAAGGGGTCCTGAATGGGTAGCCAGAGTTAGATTATATGATTGCCTTTTAAACTCTTTAGGTGGGAAGATGTTACCAGAGAGAGAAACAAAGACAATTAACCATTTGTGACATATCTTAGATCTTGAGGAAAACCGGAATTGCAACTCAGGTTTTATTTATTTTATGACTTTTCAGTGGCATGGCAAAGGAGACAGGATCTCACAGGACTTTACAAAGTATGTTTATAAGGAATTGGAATTGGGAGTATAGGTAAGGTCTGCTGGTCACAGAAAAACGGGCAGTTAACATTCCTTTTACTTTAGTTTTTGGGGAGGGGGAAGGAAGAGAGGGAGAGAGGACACAGGGAAACTTAGGGCAAAATTGTCGCTGCTTATAGCTTTCTTGGGGAAGAAAATACATGCACAAATCCTGGCATTAGGAATATTTTAAGTATATATCTTCAATATTATTCATCCAGGACTGAAGTAAGTCTTGATGCAGGAAATGAGTGAGTTTCACAGCTTTCTGAGCCCCTAATCAAACTAGGAAGCCCAGCTGGCCCCTCCTCTCAGTACCCCCCTGTAAACAACGGGGCAGCGGTCATTCTGGCTACTTCCTGCTGGTTAGGGGCGAAGAAGGGGCCCTGCAGTTGCGGTGTCCTCCAGAGGGGAACATTTTAGGCCAGTCGAGGGACCAGTGGGTCAATCCAGGGGTCCTTGGTAGAAGCCATGAGTTGAGCTCATTTAAGGTTCCATCTGTAAGACCATTTGTAGTTTGATGGCCTCGATCCTGGAGGAAACAAACCTGACAAGGAGGTTAAAAATGCAAGGCCCAAAGGTGAGTAATAGTAGGATGGCTGTCACAGGTCCTAGAAAGGGGAGGAGCCAAGGTATCCATTGGTTAAACATATTCCAAGGTCCTGAGTTTTTCTGCTCCTTTTTCCTCTTTTAAATGTTTAACAATATTCTGTAATTCTTTGTGAGCTTCAGTCCTTAAGGGATATTGCCTTTCATAAGGAAAAGTGTTGGGGTCTTTTAGCCTGATTTGAACTGGATGGGCATTCTTTGTCTTTCTGAATTGTCCTTCTACACCCCAGACTTCAGAGTTGATTCCTTCTTTAAGTAGGGGACAACAAATGGGTAATTTGTTCCTTATATTCATGTAGATAATAGCCCTAGATTTGGCTAATATGTCTCTTTTTAATAAGGGTGTGGGACTTTTGGGCATAACAAGAAAGGCATGTGAAAAGAGCAAAGTCTCCTAATTCCAGCTCAGGAGGCGAGAGAAATACTTGGTTACAGGCTGTCTTAAGATTCCTCGGATAGTAACGAACTTTGAGGCCAGTTGTCCGGGGCAGGAGATTAAAACTGAGAAAGCCACACCAGTGTTCAGGAGGAAGTCCACTTCCGGGCCCTCAGTGGTCAAACTTACCCGGGGCTCTGTGAAGTTGATGGCCTGAGCTGGTGCTTGCCCCGGGCACCCTCAGTCCTGTTGCTGAATCATCTGGTTGGGTGCTTCTGGCTCAAAGGGCCTTCATCCTCTGAGGCAGTGTGCCTTCCAGTGATTGCCTGGGCATATTGGACATGGGCAAGGGGGCAGTTTGTTTCTTGTTGGACAATCTTTCTTAAAGTGTCCTTGCAAACCACACTGATAACAAGACCTCCTAGGCAATTGGCCTGCTCCTCTTTTGGTTCCCTCTGAGCCACCAAGGTCTGCCTGTCTGAGGGCCATGACTAAGGCTGCAGCCTTTCTCTTATCTCACTTTTCCTTTTCGGCCTGTTCCTCTTGGTCCTTGTTACAGAACACCAAGGTTGCCAGGTTTAACAATGCCTTCAAATTTTGTTCTGGGCCTAAGGCAGACTTTTGGAGTTTTCTCCTAATGTCAGCTGCTGATCGGGTGATAAATTTATCTTTTAAAATAGGTTGGCTTTCTACGGAATTTGGAGTTAGGAAGGTGTGCTTTTTTAGGGCCTCCCTTAGCCTTTCTAGAAAAGCAGACGGGTTTTCCTCTTTTTTCTGCATAATTGTGGATAGCATTGAGTAGTTCAGAGGCTTTTTCCTAGTCTTCCTCAACCCTTTTAAAATGCAAGTTAGCAAATGCCTGTGGTTCTAATTTCCATGATCTGAGTCAGTATCCTAATGAGGGTCTACAGTGGGGACTGCCTGTTGCCCTGTGGGGAACTTTTCCTTTTCCTCCAGGGTCATTTGATGGTTTACCTGGCTAAGGTACTACAGATCCCTAAATTGCTGGGCTGCTGCTAAAGTTGCTTCCTTTTCAATAGGACTTAAGGTCTGATCAAGAAGTAACATGATATCTCTCCATGTTAGATCAAAGGACTGCCCTAATCCTTGCAGGACATCTATACAGTTATCAGGATCATCTGAGAATTTCCCTAAATATGCCTTTATTTGTTTTAAATCAGAGTGAGAAGGGGGCATGCACGCGAATAGGCCCAAATTCTCCTCCTACTACTTGTAAGGGACATAGTTTGGGTGCCTGGCTTGCAGAGTTTATGTTCTCTTTCCAGGGTGCCTTTAACACTTCAGTGGGGCCGGGTGGAGGAGAGTCAGTGGGGGAGGAGAGTGGGGCTGAGAGAAGAGGCCCTGAGTATGGAGATAATTGTGGGCCTCTGTCATTTGGGCAAAGCTTGCAGGCTTGGCACAGGGCAGTATTGTCACGAAGGGCAAAGAAAGCCTGTACATAAGGGACTTCACGCCATTTACCTTCCTGTTTACAGAAAAGATCTAGTTGTAGAATGGTGTTATAATTAATACTTCCCTCAGGGGGCCAAGTTTCTCCATTTTGTAAGGAATATTGTGGCCAGGCAGTGGTACAGAAGAAAATCCGTCACTTCTTTTTTGAGGTTTCAGGGTCAAATTTGTCCCAGTTATTCAGGATACATCTTAAGGGAGTGTCCAGTTTTGAAGGTGTGGTGCCCATCTAGAATTTTAAACACAGGGATGCTGGCACCCCTGTTTAGTCCTAGGACTCATCTTCCCTTAGGGCATCCCCTAAGGGTAAGGTCCAATTGTGCTCAAAGCTCATGGCCGCTTTTCCTGAGCTCTCCATCTAGTGGATTTAACCATGCTTACTGGCAGGATGGAAACTTCCCTTGCCCCTGCCATGCGCCCATTGACCACTAAATGGGGCACAAGGACTGTTGGATTTATTGTGGTCCTTCTGCCAATGTGTCCTACCTGTTCCAGGGTGACAAGGCCTGGGTCAGGGGCACCACTGATGCTTGCATGCTAAGGCCCAATTTACGTGGGCCTGGCCATAAAACTGTCCTTCAAGGAGAAATCTCTGAATTAGTGACAAGAGGCTTAGTAAGCTTAAAGGGGGTGGTGGATGTCCTCTGGGCCAGGGCCAAGAGAACAGCTGCTGTACTTTAGCCTTCTGTCCCCACTTACCATCAAAGGAGTAAGCCCCCCTCTCAAGGCGGTACTGGTATCCTATGTCCCAACTGGCTACATTTTCTTCCTTCCAATACCAATTGTTGAATGGTTCAAACAGCAATTCAACTGCTCTAAGGGCTGTACCTATACACCACAGATTGTACTTGAGAGGCCCCAAGGAAGGGGAAAGTGTATCTGGGGAGCAATGGAGGAAATGTCCTAAGGCTTCTACTATCCACATGAAAATTACAGAACTATCTTTAAATTGTCCTGATGCAGGGGACCATACACTATGGTGGGAAACTGGCCCTTCAAAACAGCCATCAAATGGTGACATCTGCCTAAACCCCAGAGGGCACCATGAATAGGGATGTTCTGAGTGCCACCCCAAGAATTTAAGACTTCTAAATAGGGAATATTGATCCTGCCTAGCAGGAATAGGAGATGAGGAAAGAAGTCTAGCCAGTGGACATTAGTACCCAGGAGGCAGGAGTCAGAAGATGTGGCTGTCTCACGCTCAGTAACCCATGAAGGGGGAACCTCTGGCAGGGCCATGGTCTCAACCAGGATATCTGGGACACTAAGATGTCCACTGAGCACTCCCGGGTGTACTTCGGGACCACCACAGAAAGTGAAAGAGTTGGAACTGATTCCAGGCCAACCACTGCTCCCAACCCCGAAAGGTCAGGGGTTGTTAGAGAGCCCTTTTCCAGACAGCCTGACACCCATGTCTTTAGTCCGGCAGCCATGCTAATCACCTTTAAGTGGCCAACAGGTGCCCAGGTTAGCCTCTGAATTTTAAAGAAGGACAGGACGGAATAGCAAGCGAAAGAGGTCTGATAATGCTCACCACATGACGATCTAGATGCCTTTCCTGGAGACCCCTGGCTGGCTCGCCAAAATGTAACACCTAAGGTTCTTGCCTAGCCATGCCAAATAATTGGTGTGGCAGCTGACTGTGGCAACTGATAGAGACATGGACCAATAGAGAGAAAAATCTGTAGACTTTATTGAGCAGAGTGAAAGTACAAAGCTTCCACAGCATGAAAAGGGTCCCGAATGGGTAGCCAGAGTTAGATTATACAATAGCCCTTTAAACGCTTTAAGGCAGGAAATATATGCGGCAGGAAGATGTTACCAGGGCAAGAAACGAAGACAATTAACTATTTGTGACATGTCTTAGATCTTGAGGAAAACCGGAATTGCAACTTAGGTTTTATTTATTTTATTACCTTTCAGTGGCATGGCAAAGGAGACAGGATCTCACAGGACTTTACAAAGTATGTTTACAAGGAATTGGAATTGGGAGTACAGATAAGGTCTGCTGGTCACAGAAAAACAGGCAGTAAACATTCCTTTTACTTTAGTTTCGGGGGAGGGGGAAAGAAGAGAGGGAGAGAGGACACAGGGAAACTTACGGCAAAATTTTCGCTGTTTATAGCTTTCTTGGGGAAGAAAACACATGCACAAATCCTGATGTTAGGAATATTTTAGGCATGTATCTTCAATATTATTCATCCAGGACCAAAGTAAGTCCTGATGCAGGAAATGAGTGAGTTTCACAGCTTTCTGAGGCCCTACTTGACTCAGGAAGCTCAGCTGGCCCCTCCTCTCAATTTTTACGTGGTGTATATCAAAGGCAGAAATAATGAATGTCCATTTCAATCTCTTCCAAACTCAATGAACTCCATCTCAGTGAAAATTACATAGAGCGGTCGGGCGCGGTGGCTCACACTTGTAATCCCAGCACTTTGGGAGGCCGAGGCGGGTGGATCACGAGGTCAGGAGATCGAGACCATGGTGAAACCCCATCTCTACTAAAAATACAAAAAAATTAGCCGGGTGTGGTGGCGGGCACCCGTAGTCCCAGCTACTCGGAGAGGCTGAGGCCGGAGAATGGCGTGAACCCGGGAGGTGGAGCTTGCAGCGAGCCAACATTGCGCCACTGCACTCCAGCCTGGGTGACAGAGTGAGACTCTTGTCTCAAAAAAAAAAAAAAAAAGAAAATTACATGGAGGTAGTTTTGAGATCAATATAAGAAAATGAGGGCTATCATCAATAGTCCTCTCAAGGATATTGTCTAAGTGATTACTGACCAAATAGGTGATACAACTGAATTTGCTCTGTAGTGCTTTAGGAACCTATAAATAAAAAATTTCAACATATTTATTTCTCTCCTGCATATTAGACAGCCATAGTGAGCAACTTTGGCTCTGAATCTCAGAGAAACGGCCCATCTTGGTTTTTTATTAATCTCTCTATAGTTTCCCAAAATATAATTTAATTACATAAATGGTTCAGAGTATTATGCATTAGTATTCCCTCCACCAAACACAACTCCATTGATTTAATATAGCCCAGTTATGTAGTTTCTCACAGTTGGTAATGAAAATTTGTTCTCTATTTTAGAGATATTGGTCAAATGAACTCAGAACCCAGGGGAAAAAGTGTTGATCTAATACCAATGTGACTCTCAACATTTCAAAGTATCAAAGCAGCAAACTGTGAATATTTTCAAAGTTTTGGGTTTCAATTTTAATAATTCCACATTTTGTGGGGAGACGTGTGTGTGTGTGTGTGTGTGTGTGTGTGTGTGTACATATACCTATCACAGATATCATCTAAATGACAGGAATTCTCAACTTGATTACATTTATTTGCTTAACCAAAGAAGTATGTTTTCTTTAGAAGTTCATGCATTCGGGGTGGAGCCAAGATGGCCAAATAGGAACAGCTCCAGTCTAGAGCTCCCAGCATGAGTGATGCAGAAGACGGGTGATTTCTGCATTTCCAACTGAGGTACCGGGTTCATCTCACTGGGGAGTGTCGGCAAGTGGGTGCAGGACAGTGGGTGCAGCGCACCAAGCATGAGCCGAAGCAGGGTGAGGCATCGCCTCACCCGGGAAGTGCAAGGGGTCAGGGAATTCCCTTTCTTAGTCAAAGAAAGGGGTGACAGACGGCACCTAGAAAATCAGGTCACTCCCACCCTAATACTGCACTTTTCCAACAGTCTTAGCAAACGGCACACCAGGAGATCATATCCCGTGCCTGGCTCCAAGGGTCCTACATCCATGGAGCCTCACTCATTGCTAGCACAGCAGTCTGAGATCAAACTGCAAGGCAGCAGGGAGGCTGGGGGAGGTAAACAAAGTGGCCACTGCCGAGGCTTGAGTAGGTAAACAAAGCGGCCTGGAAGCTCGAACTGGGTGGAGCCCAATGCAACTCAAAGAGGCCTGCCTGCCTCTGTAGACTCCACCTCTGGGGGCAGGGCATTGCCAAACAAAAGGCAGCAGAATCCTCTGCAGACTTAAACATCCCTGTCTGACAGCTTTGAAGAGAGTAGTGGTTCTCCCAGCACGCAGCTGGAGATCTGAAAAAAGACAGACTGCCTCCTCAAGTGGGTCCCTGATCCCCGAGTAGCCTAACTGGGAGGCACCCCCCAGTAGGGGCAGACTGACACCTCACATGGCCAGGTACTCCTCTGAAACAAAACTTCCAGAGGAACAATCAGGCAGCAACATTTGCTGCTAACCAATATCCACTGTTCTGCAGCCTCCACTGCTGATACCGAGGCAAATAGGGTCTGGAGTGGACCTCCAGCAAACTCCAACAGACCTGCAGCTGAGGGTCCTGACTGTTAGAAGGAAAACTAACAAACAGAAAGGACATCCACAACAAAACCCCATCTGTATGTCACCATCATCAAAGACCAGAGGAACACAAAACCACAAAGATGGGGAAAAAACAGAGCAGAAAAACTGGAAACTCTAAAAATCAGAGTGCCTCTCCTCCTCCAAAGGAATGCAACTCCTCGCCAGCAATGGAACAAAGCTAGATGGAGAATGACTTTGACGAGTTGAGAGAAGAAGGCTTCAGATGATCAAACTACTCTGAGCTAAAGAAGGAAGTTCGAACCCATGGCAAAGAAGTTAAAAACCTTGAAAAAAATTAGACAAATGGCTAACTAGAATAACCAATGCAGAGAAGTCCTTAAGGACCGGATGGAGCTGAAAACCAAGGCATGAGAACTATGTGACAAATGCACAAGCCTCAGTAGCCAATTTGATCAACTGGAAGAAAGGGTATCAGTGATGGAAGATGAAATGAATGGAATGAAGGGAGAAGGGAAGTTTAGAGAAAAAAGAATAAAAAGAAACAAACATAGCCTCCAAGAAAGATGGGACTATGTGAAAAGACCAAATCTATGCCTGATTGGTGTACCTGAAAGTGACAGGGAGAATGGAACCAAGTTGGAAAACACTCTGCAGGATATTATCCAGGAGAACTTCCCCAATCTAGCAAGGCAGGCCAACATTCAAACTCAGGAAATACAGACAATGCCACAAAGATATTCCTCAAGAAGAGCAACTCCAAGACACATAATTGTCAGATTCACCAAAGTAAAAATGAAGGAAAAAATGTTAAGGGCAGCCAGAGAGAAAGGTCAGGTTACCGACAAAGGGAAGCCTATCAGACTAACAGCTGATCTCTCACCAGTAACTCTACAAGCCAAAAGAGCATGGGGACCAATATTCAACATTCTTAAAGAAAAGAATTTTCAACCCAGAATTTCATATCCAGCCAAACTAAGCTGCATAAGTGAAGGAGAAATAAAATCCTTTACAGACAAGCAAATGCTGAGAGATTTTGTCACCACCAGACCTGCCCTACAAGAGCTCCTGAAGGAATCACTAAACATGGAAAGGAACAACCGACACGAGCCACTGCAAAAACATGCCAACTTCTAAAGACCATCAAGGCAAGGAAGAAACTGCATCAATTAACAAGGAAAATAACCAGCTAACATCATAATGACATGATCAGGTCCACACATAGCAATATTAACCTTAAATGTAAGTGGGCTAAATGCTCCAATTAAAAGACAGAGACTGGCTAATTGGATAAAGAGTCAAGACCCATCAGTGTGCTATATTCAGGAAACCCATCTCACTTGCAGAGACACACATAGGCTCAAAATCAAGGGACAGAGGAAGATCTACCAAGCAAATGGAAAACAAAAAAAGGCAGGGGTTGCAATCCTAGTCTCTGATAAAACAGACTTTAAACCAACAAAGATCAAAAGAGACAAAGAAGTCCATTACATAATGGTAAAGGTATCAATTTAACAAGAAGAGTTAACTATCCTAAATATATATGCACCCAATACAGGAGCACCCAGATTCATAAAGCAAGTCCTGAGTGACCTACAGAGAGACTTAGACTCCCACACAATAATAATGGGAGACTTTAACATCCCACTGTCAACATTAGGCAAATCAACAAGACAGAAAGTTAACAAGGATATCCAGGAATTGAACTCAGCTCTGCACCAAGTGGGTCTAATAGACATCTACAAAACTCTCCACCCCAAATCAACAGAATATACATTCTTCTCAGCACCACACCACACCTATTCCAAAATTGACCACACACTTGGAAGTAAAGCACTCTTCAGCAAATGTAAAAGAACAGAGATTATAACAAACTGTCTCTCAGCCACAGTGCAATCAAACTAGAACTCAGGGTTAAGAAGCTCACTCAAAACTGCTCAACTACATGGAAACTGAACAACCTGCTCCTGAATGACCACTGGATACATAAAGAAATGAAGGCAGAAATAAAGATGTTCTTTGAAAACAATGAGAACGAAGACACAATGTACCAGAAGCTCTGGGACACATTAAAATCAGTGTGTACAGGGAAATTTATAGCACTAAATGCCCACAAGAGAAAGCAGGAAAGATCTAAAATTGATACCCTAACATCATAATTAAAACAACTAGAGAAGCAAGAGCAAACACATTCAAAAGCAAAGCTAGCAAAAGGCAAGAAATAACTAAGATCAGAGCAGAACTGAAGGAAATGGAGACACAAAAAAACACTTCAAAAAATCAATGAATTCAGGAGCTGGTTTTTTTAAAAGATCAACAAAATTGATAGACCACTAGCAAGACTAATAAAGAAGAAGAGAGAGAAGAATCAACTAGATGCAATAAAAAATGATAAAGGGGATATCACCACCAATCCCACAGAAATACAAACTACTATCAGAGAATACTATAAACACCTCTATGCAAATAAACTAGAAAATCTAGAAGAAATGGATAAATTCCTTGACAAATACACCCTCCCAAGACTAAACCAGGAAGAAGTTGAATCTCTGAATAGACCAATAACAGGTTCTGAAATTGATGCAATAATTAATAGCTTAGCAACCAAAAAAAGTCCAGGACCAGATGGATTCACAGCCAAATTCTACCAGAGGTACAAGGAGGAACTGGTATACAATTTCTTCTGAAATTATTCTAATCAATAGAAGAAGAGCAAATCCTCCTTAACTCATTTTATGAGGCCAGTATCATCCTGATACCAAAGCCTGGCAGAGACACAACAAAAAAAGAGAATTTTAGACCAATAATCCTGAACATCAATGCAAAAATCCTCAATAAAATACTGACAAACCGAATCCAGCAGCACATCAAAAACTTATCCACCATGATCAAGTGGGCTTCATCCCTGGGAAGCAAGGCTGGTTCAACATACACAAATCAATAAACATAATCCAGCATATAAACAGAATGAAAGAAAACCACATTATTATCTCAATAGATGCAGAAAGGCCTTTGACAAAATTCAACAGCCCTTCATGCTAAAAAACTCTCAATAAATTAGGTATTGATGGGACATATCTCAAAATAATAAGAGCTATTTATGACAAACCCACAGCCAATATCATACTGAATGGGCAAAAACTGGAGGCATTCCCTTTGAAAACTGGCAGAAGACAGGGATGCCCTCTCTCACCACTCCTATTCAACACAGTGTTGGAAGTTCTGGCCAGAGCAATCAGGCAGGAGAAGGAAATAAAGGGCATTCAATTAGGAAAAGAGAAAATCAAATTGTCCCTGTTTGCAGATGACATGATTGTATATCTAGAAAACCCCATTGTCTCAGCCCAAAATCTCCTTAACCTGATAAGCAACTTCAGCAAACTCTCAGGATACAAAATCAATGTACAAAAATCACAAGCATTCTTATACACCAATAACAGACAAACAGAGAGCCAAATCATGAGTGAACTCCCATTCACAATTGCTTCAAAGAGAATAAAATACCTAGGAATCCAACTTACAAGGGATATGAAGGACCTCTTCAAGGAGAACTACAAACCACTGCTCAATGAAATAAAAGAGGATACAAGCAAACGGAAGAACATTCCATGCTCATGGGTAGGAAGAATCAATATCGTGAAAATGACTATACTGCCCAAGGTAATGTATAGATTCAATGCCATCCCCATCAAGCTACCAATGACTTTCTTCACAGAATTGGAAAAAACTACTTTAAAGTTCATACGGAACCAAAAAAGAGCCCACATTGCCAAGTCAATCCTAAGCCAAAAGAACAAAGCTGGAGGCATCACGCTACCTGACTTCAAACTATACTACAAGGCTATGGTAACCAAAACAGCATGGTACTGGTACCAAAACAGAGATATAGACCAATGGAACAGAACAGAGCCCTCAGAAATAATGCCACATATCTACAACTATCTGATCTTTGACAAACCTGACAAAAACAAGAAATGGGGAAAGGATTCCCGATTTAATAAATGGTGCTGGGAAAACTGGCTAGCCATATGTAGAAAGCTAAAACTGGATCCCTTCCTTACACCTTATACAAAAATTAATTCAAGATGGATTAAACACTTAAATGTTAGACCTAAAACCCTAAGAACCCTACAAGAAAACCTAGGCAATACCATTCAGGACATAGGCATGGGCAAGGACTTCATGTCTAAAACACCAAAAGCAATGGCAACAAAAGCCAAAATTGACAAATGGGATCTAATTAAACTAAAGAGCTTCTGCACAGCAAAAGAAACTACCATCAGAGTGAACAGGCAACCTACAGAATGGGAGAAAATTTTTGCAATCTACACATCTGACAAAGGGCTTATATCCAGAATCTACAATGAACTCAAACAAATTTACAAGAAAAAAACAAACAACCCCATCAAAAAGTGGGCAAAGGACATGAACAGACACTTCTCAAAAGAAGACATTTATGCAGCCAACAGACACATGAAAAAATGCTCATCATCACTGGCCATCAGAGAAATGCAAATCAAAACCACAATGAGATACCATCTCACACCAGTTAGAATGGCCATCATTCAAAAGTCAGGAAACAACAGGTGCTGGAGAGCATGTGGAGAAATAGGAACACTTTTACACTGTTGGTGGGACTGTAAACTAGTTCAACCATTGTGGAAGTCAGTGTGGTGATTCCTCAGGGATCTAGAACTAGAAATACCATTTGACCCAGCCATCCCATTACTGGGTATATACCCCAAGGATTATAAATCATGCTGCTATAAAGACACATGCACACGTATGTTTATTGTGGCACTATTCACAATAGCAAAGAGTTGGAACCAACCCAAATGTCCAACAACGATAGACTGGATTAAGAAAATGTGGCACATATACACCATGGAATACTATGCAGCCATAAAAAATGATGAGTTCGTGTCCTTTGTAGGGACATGGATGAAACTGGAAAACATCATTCTCAGTAAACTACCACAAGGACAAAAAACCAAACACCGCATGTTCTCACTCATAGGTGGGAATTGAACAATGAGAACTCATGGACACAGGAAGGGGAACATCACACTCCGGGGACTGTTGTGGGGTAGGGGGAGGGTGGAGGGACAGCATCAGGAGATATACCTAATGCTAAATGACGAGTTAATGGGTGCAGCAAAACAACATGGCACATGGATACATATGTAACAAACCTGCACATTGTGCACGTGTACCCTAAAACCTAAAGTATAATAATAAAAAAAAAAGAAAAAAAAAAAAAGAAAACAGAATGGTGGTTGCCAGAACCTAACGGGAGGGAGAATGGGGAGTTATTGTTTGACGGGTATAGAGTTTCAGTTTTGCAAGATGAAAAGGGTCCTGAAGATGGATGGTTGCACAACAATGTGAACATACTTAATAGCATTGAACTGTGTACTTTAAAAAATTGTTGAGATGGTAAATGCTGTGTGTATTTTACCACAATACAAAAAACTGTGGAAAAAACTTTCCCTCAAGGATTTTGAACATCTGTAATTCTTCCAAGAGGCTTTCTATGATTGATTAGCTTTTGAATTTAAGCAGAAATAAAACTCAAACCACAATAAAGCATGTATTCTGTTAGTTTTTATATGAGGATATGATAAAAGGTAATCTAAAGATTTAAATAAAATAAATAAATAAATCTAAAGATTTAAAATAACTTCACATTATATTTGAGACTAAAAGTCATATTTTATAGTATGCAAAATATAAATTAGCAATCTCATTATTTTTATTCCCTGTAGACAAAACATAAAGAAAAAGTAAAAATGCAAGCACATGTAAGTGATTTTTTTGTGTCTGTTGTTCAGGAAAGCACAGTTTGCTTCAAATCTGAGCCCAATCAAGAAAAATGAAATAAAATAAGAACACACTATGAACCACGGCAAAGACTCAAACCTTATATATTTATTTGTTTCCTCTCAAATTTTCCAACTAGTTTTATATGTCCACTTTACAAAAGAAACTACAAGTGCGAACACATACAGGAAAGTGTTTTTATATTTCTTCAGCATATGTTTTGTGATTAAATATTTACTTCATTAAGCTATGTATCATAGACTCAAAGTAAGATCATTTGTAAAGCAAAATTTGTGTGGGGACAGTGATTAAAATATAGAAAGAAACGAGTGTTTCTCTTGTCTTGTTTGCTTTTCTTATGTATATTTTTCATCTCATTTCAATGCAAGTGATTTTACAGAAAATAATCACGACTGAAAGCAAACTATTTTCTTCAGAGTGAGAAAATTAATGAGTCAACAGAAATCTATATTCTCTCTGAGAAATGTTATCCCTGTGGGTTATTAAATACTTGATTTGGGCTTCTTGAATTTGTAACTAGGATTTTGTTCCTGTAAACTGCCTAAGTTTATCAAACAACATAAAGTTACTCATTGCATGCTCTCTAGAGAAAAGAAGGAATGGCCTTTCCCAATGAAGACAAGAGTGATAATGAAAATCAAATGTGAAATAATCAAACCCATGGCAATGCATTTTCTAGGGAAATATCTTGTTAAAACGTTATCTAAAGAACTGTCAGGGCCATAATTTAGCACGTCACAGAATTTAGTCTTGGAAACATTTTGGGTAATAAAATATTTGAGCTTTGCACTGTGTTCCACATCTTAATGTACACCTAATTGTTTTATTCATTCATTCAGGGCCCATTTATTGAGTGCCTACGATATTGCCAGGTGTTATACTTCTGCCTTTGAGGAGCTGAGGATTGAGAGAGAGCTTTACAGGAAAACCACAGCTGAAGTACAAGTTAGTAAGTAGTTTGAGAGGTCTGTGCCCTGAGGAGCATGTAGGAGGCACACTTCACCTGGCTTGGAGTAAGGATGAAAAGGTGCCACAAAACTATTCCCAGGCAAGTTTACTTGAAGCATAGCTGAGTTTTAACAGTCAGAAAAGAATGTTTTCAGCTGCAAGAAGCATGGACAGATTTGAGAGCTGTTAAAGGTAAAGCAGCACTTGCAAATCAGCTGCGGGGGATAAGATAGTAGAAGACTAGATAAAGAGAAAAAAATCAATCTCATTTTCCACAGATGTTACTTTATTAGCACTTACTATCTGCCAGGCTAAATATTAGGTAGGCCATAAGTAGAAAACACATATGAAAAACATGGTCACTGTCCTTAAAACACTTTTAGTTAGAGTGCAGGGCAGGAATAGCAAGGGAGGGCAGGAAGACTTTCTAAAAGCAAGTGTAATTCAATGCTGCATGGCATAATTCCTATAGTAAACAGTTGGAATACATGAGAAGACAGGACCACTTCTATCTGGGTATGAAGTAAGGACTAATGAGGCTGTTTGTTCCAGGTGCATCCTTCCCCTTCCCATAACTTACAGAGATCGTAGCATTCTTTCCTGCTAAGTAAGCCCAGACTCACTTTTCAAATAATATTCCAGGCACACACAGCCAGTCACAGTTGGTACATAAGACAAATCTTGCGTACTCACCAGCTTGAAAAGGTTAGTTTTTGAAGGGAAAGGACGAGAAAGTGATGTGGAGTTGAAGGTCAGAAAACAAATGAGGAGGTCGGGCGCGGTGGCTCACGCCTGTAATCCCAGCACTTTGGGAGGCCGAGGCGGGCGGATCACGAGGTCAGGAAATCGAGACCATCCAGGCTAACACGGTGAAACCCCGTCTCTACTAAAAATACAAAAAATTAGCCGGGCGTGGTGGCGGGCGCCTGTAGTCCCAGCTACTCGGGGGTGGAGGGGGGCTGAGGCAGGAAAATGGCGTGAACCCGGGAGGCGGAGCTTGCAGTGAGCCGAGATCGCGCTACTGCACTCCCGGCTGGGCGAAAGAGCGAGACCTCGTCTTAAAAAAAAAAAAAAAAAAAAAAAAAAGAAAACAAATGAGGAGAATCCCTGAGATTGGCTGAAATTTGTTCTCTCTCTCCTCACTGGCGGGCAGAGTAAAAGGGTAGGAAGATCTTCAAATGGAAGGGCTGACAATCTTGGCCCATGCCAGTCGCCTGTACAATCTGTCCTTTAGAAGAGAATTGGTAAGGGCACCATGGTCCATGCACATCCTTGATCCTACAGCAAGGACCAAAAAGAGAGAGAGAGAGAGAGAGAGAGAGAGAGAGAGAGTCTGAGTCTGCTAACCAGAGAAAGAGGCCACAGGAAAGCTCCTAAATAGGGATAAAGAAGAAAGTAAATTACAGTTCTAGTTATGAATGGCAGAAGGGGCCAGTGGGACGTTATGGGGAAGGAAGCCAGGCTTCCTTGTTCCTCAATATAAAACAATCTCAGTATTGCACTGGAAAGCAAAAGGAATGCTCATCAATTATATTAAAAGTAGATTGACTTATTAAAAATGCAGCAATGTTTGCCAAAAGCAGATGGAAAACAGAAATTCTAAACAAGGTGAGGTCATTTGCAAAACCCCAGCCCTACTACTAACTCCCAGCAGCTGACAGTTCTCCTGCATCAATATGGTGCTAGTGAAAGGTGGGTGGGTGGGAGGCCAAATGGAGGAGGGGAGAGAAAAACACAAGAAATGGTTTATAAGTTCTTTTCCTTCCATCATTTTCCAATATGGATAATGACATTCCTCTTTACCCTTCTGTTTGATAGGCATTGGTATCAACTGCCTATTTAGAGTCTGTGAATTACTAGTTACATCACTAGTTACATCCTTGTGGGAATCAGGATTTTTCTTAATATACCTATTATATATACATGTTCATTAATCTTAGACACTGCAGTGTATTACAGCTAAAACCAACCAAACTCTGGTAATTTCTGACCTGAACTTGGATGATCACTTTTTCCATAATGCTGGAATTTTAATTCTAAAGCTTGAAATAACCTTAGAAATATCCAGTGTATTGCTCTCAATCTCCCTACTGGGGAAAGTCAAATCTGGAAAAATCAGGTTTAGTAGCTAGAATTCAGGACTTCTGGCATGTATTACAGTATAAAATTGAAGAAAATGAATACTTTGGCTTTGAATAATTAATTCAAGAACAAGGCTTAGAATGCTAGCTAATGGGTGTTCTAACAATACTTAGTTATTACGTTGCTTTAATAAGATCTATTAAGTGGTGATGTAACTAAAATGGCAAGAATGATAAGCATAACCAAACATTAATTAGGATTCACATAATTTTACAAAGCTTTTAAAAAAAAATCCTCTCAGAACTATTGCCACAATGAAAACTTACTGTACTTAAAACAGTGGAGGCAGGAGAGCAAAAGCTTTCCCACCTATTTCTAGCAAAATTAGAAAAAGCTGGCCTGATTGGCAAAACATGTAAAGGAGAGATTAAATTAAAAGAAAATCAGCCCTTGTTACTTTAATCATCAATATGATGGAAATTTTTTTGACAATCACTGTCAATTTGCACATTAAGTCACTATTCAATTACCCAAATTTGAAACAGAAAGTACTGTTTTCATCTACAGGGGGATTAAAAATTAAGACATTACAAATTATGGGAATGTTGACTGTAATCAGTTATTCTTATAGCTTCTTTTTTCTTTTCTTTTTAATGAGTTCTTCAAATTAGTGCCTACAAAATATAGTTTCCAGAAAGACAGATGTGGGTGGGTCTAGAAGCAGATCAAATGATGCTTTTTCTCAAGAGAAAGAAATGCTGTACTTTTGGGAGTTAGAGAAAATAGCTAAATGATTTTATATGCTAGATTCTAGAATCCTCACTGGTTTTGGGAAAAAAGTGAGTTTATGAAAATATATAAAATTGATGGGTGTATGTAGAATTCCTAGAGGCAATGGATTAGGAATGTCATATGGGGGTTCCAGGCAACCAAGCATTAGACTTTTTAATAGAAGTTTAGGTTTTTAATGGCACTGTGACTTCTGTTCTGCATTGCCAGTCCATATCTCAGCTTCTCTTGTTTGAAAATGGAAACTTCCAAGGCATCTCTCAGATTTTTCGGAAAGTAAGTGATTGAACAGTTTTATTTTCTTAATTTCTGTGAAAATTTTTGAGATGCTTCACTTTACTTTCTAACTCCAAGTTTCCATAGTTTTAAGTGCCTTGAGGTCAAGGTACTCTAAATGAATAGTCTAGCTGATGGGGCAGGATAAAGCAGACAGAAGAAATATTGAGCTTGTATGGAATGTAACACAGTCCTCAGACCTCTACTTTTTTGTTTTTCCACTCTTGCTGACAGAACTCATCTCTTTGGAATAACAATATAACCTTGTGATTCAGAATGTAACCTTTTGCATCAGGCAGTATCCGATGGAAACCCTAGCTCTTACTTTCAACTACTACTCATGTGACAGTGGATACATTGCTTTACATCTCTGAGCTTCTATTTAACTTACGAAACATGTGACAGAATGTTGAGTAGACTATTTTTCTGTTATCTTCGAGTTGCTGAGGCCCAAAACTGATAATAAAAATACAATTGCCCCACTTTCAAAAAAGAATACTAATATGCCACCAGAAATTAATATCAGAGAACTTCCCAAAGGGCCTTCAAAGTTAGATGAGAGAACAGGCCAAACTACCACAATTACTATGCCAACTTTCCCAGCAGAAAGTTATGGAACCTGCCTGATATGGTTTGGCTCCCTGGCCCCACCCAATTCTCATGTCGAATTGTAATTCCCAGTGTTGGAGGAGGGGCCTGATGGGAGGTGACTGAATCCTTTGGGTGGACTTCCCACTTCCTGTTCTCATGATAGAGTTCTCACGAGATCTGGTTGTTCAAAAGTGTGTAGTGCCTGCTCCTTTCTCTCTCTCTCTCTCTCGCCAGCCATGTGAAGATGTGCTTGCTTCTGCTTCAGCTGCTGCTATGATTGTTTCCTGAGGCCTCCCGTGAAGCAAAAGATGGTATAGCCCACAGAACTGTGGGGTGATTAAACCTTTATTTTTAATAGATTACCCAGTCTCAGGTAGTTCTTTATAGCAGTGCGAGAATGAACTAATACACTGCCCAACCATCATTAGTGAACATAATGGGTAGAAATACAAGATTCAATATCACACAGTTAAGAACATCAGATCTCTCAAAACTCTGATTACGTATAGATAATACCTACCTAACATAATCCTCAAATATAAGTCATAAATTGTATCTTGTTACCCTCCTGCTTAAAACCATAAAGTAGGGCTTTATATTTGACTTAGAATCTAAATCCAGACTTCCTCCAACAATCTATGACATGCTCACTGCCTATTCCTCCAACCTCATTCTGTTCTGTGTAGTTCCTAACAAAGCATGCTCCAAACACCACGGCTTTTATGGTTCTTTCAAACACCCTCAGCTTATCTATTTTTGGGGTCCTTTGTACATTCTGCTTCTACCGCATGGGGTGTCTTTCTCTATTGCAAGATAAACTCCCTTCCTCATTCAGGATTTCTCAGGTTAAATGTTACCACTTTGAGAAGGCCTTCTCTGACCATGAAATCTTGAAGATGTCTTGAACCTTCAATTTATTCTTTAACTCAGCCATTTATTCATTTCTTCTATAATTACCTGAATTTGTAGTTATATTACTTATTTTTGCTTTTAACTTTTTTTGTATGTCTTTCTATGAGAGAAGAAACTATGTCTATGTTGTTTAATATTATATTCCAAGTGTCTGTATTGTGCCAGACATAGAATATGTGCTTAATAGATGTCATAATTATTTTCTTGGCTTCACTTTTATTAATATAACTGCTAACCCGCAGCTCTAAATCTTCTTTTCTCTAAGGTACACTAGAGCTCTATGTCTCTAACCACTTCCTGAATATTCATACCTGGATATCCCATATTCAATTAAAAATAATATGAAATAAAACTACACTGATATCCAGTCTAGCACCACTTACAGAGTATAAGCACTTTCAGAGGTGCTATTGTAATAAAGCTTTTATTTCTTGTGTGTTAAATGTTGCTCTGTGTACAGAAGAGGTGTATTAGTTATCTATTGCCACAATAATGCTATGTAACAAAACCCACAAAACCACAATGGCATACAATATTAAACATTTATTGCTCATGCACCAATGGTGGTCAGCTAAGAAGCTCTGATGCTCTTGAGCAGGTTTGCCTATGCATCTGCAGATTGTCTGGCTGTCAGCTGATCTAGGCTACCCTAGCTTGAGGCAACGAAGAGACTACACTTCACCATGATCTTCTCACGGCAATGACAGACGTATAAGAGCGTAGCCTCAATTCAGTAATCCTGTTTCTGTCGTGTGTGCTCACATCCCATTGGTCAAAACAACTCCTTGAACCCAGAGTCAACAAATTGGGTAGGGTGAGAAGACCCCTAAATAATTGTGTATGGCAAAGGACCTGGATACAGGGAAGGGTAAAGAATTGGGGACTATTAATGCATCAATGTAGTAGAGGAGGAAACAAACAAAAAGGACTCAAATTTGCTGTTTGGTAAGACATATTCTAACTGAGAAACAAACATAAAGATAAAATTTACCACAAAATGCAGCTAAAACAGGGATGGGTTTGAAGAAACTGTAGGAGCAGGAAGAAAGTGAGAGAGAGAGAAAGTCTTCACAGCAGAAGCAACAACATGTAAATGTTGAAGGATCGACAGAAATTTCTTAGTCCTTCAGACTAAGAAACAGTAGAAAGGAGGAAAAACGAATAGCATGGAGGTAAGGAAAAGTGTAGTGCGTTATGGGAATAAATAGTAACTTGTGTGATCCAATTTAATTATAAAACTTGATGGAATGCATTAAGAAGGGGGGACAGATGCAAGCCAAAACTGAAAATGTAAGTTAGACTTAGAGCATGTTCACCTCACTTTTTAAAGGAAAAGTATTATCAAAATCCAAGATAAGTACCCCAAACCTCAGCATCACGCAATATACCCAAGTAAAACTCCTGCATGTGTACCCCTGAATCTAAAATAAAGGTTGATTTTTTTTAATTTCAAGGTAATATTTTTTAATTTTAAGACAATATTCATTGACTAACAGCTTTCCTCCCTACTTTATTCTCAGTTAGTGGTACCCTGGTTTGATAAGGGTAGCAGTGTGCCCAAGTCCAGGGGATGATTCGTGATTGAGCTTAGCTAGTCATAAAGCTCTAGTTCCCCTCTGGCATATGCTCACTTTCTCAGATCCCATTGCAGTAGGAGTGTGTATGCAAACCAATTCTGACAATTAAAATGTAAAGATTAAGTCTTCTTGAGGTTCTTGTTAAGATTTTGCTTCATGAATAAGATGAAGGCAAGAAGGCAAAACTTCTTCAGAAGAAAAGAAGTGCCCTTTTTGTGCCCAACTTCCTACAAGTACATTTGTGTGACCTGGGGCTATGATAGACACATTATAACCTGCCAGTAATAAGCCACAGTAGGAGAACCAACACAGTGGGGGGCTGTGGGGATGAAAAGTGAAAAAAGAAATGACATCTTTGATGATGTCACTGAGCTACTGAATCAGCCCTGGATTTCTATAATTCAGAATTCTTCAAATACAATATAATTAAATATATTCAATGCTTAAGCCACTGTTGGTTGACGTTTTTTTGGAGGGAGGGGGTTGTTGTTATTTGCATATTTTTTGCAATGAATTAAAAAGGCTTTGTGGATCATTTATTTATCTGTATGAAAGTTTTACAAAAACACCTAAAAGCATTATCTAACACTATTTTTCTTACAGCCAATGGGGTGGTGTGCTATACAGTTTGTTTACCCTCCAGATCTTCTGTCCCTTTTATTTCATTCAAAGGCTGACCTTTATGGGCCTTGTCAATGGACTCCCTTGGCCTCAAGCCTCAAGTTTGTTTCCATTAATTAAAGTCACCAGCAAGAAAGCAGAGGGTGGGGAGAGTAAGAACAGGGTATCTATTCCCTTCCCTCCCTTCCTTGTGTATCATTGTGGATTAGAATTTTCTTCATCCTTCTGCTGAAAGCCAAAGTCCTGACCCTCAGAGTTCTAATGACCACTTTCTACCTTAATCGCTCCAAGGAGATAGCTTCCTGCTTTTGCTAGTCCCTGGATACTGTTGCAAGGGACTGGCCAGAAACCTGTGGCCAGTGGCACCTTAGCCCAGGTTTTGCTTGGGCCTGCAGGGCTTGTTCTGCCTAGTCGACCTGGCAGGCTGTGCTTAGCTCATGCTACTGGCCTTGATCCCACACCTCCAAGGGAGGCTGCAAGTCAGGCGTGGAGTGGCAAGTGGTGTGTAAGCGAGTGTGGGGTCTGGCCACAGCACAGTCAGACACACCATTCCCCTGCCACCTTGGCCTCCTCCAGAGTATGGAGGGCAGAGCCAAGGGAAGACTGAGAGCAGCTTGGCACTGGCCTTCAGGTGCCCCTTTGTGCAAGCAGCCTGGGTGCCATGGATGGCAGCAGGAGGCAGACAGGCTCCTGAACGGAAGGGGACAGGTCCACAGTGAGGCTCCAACTTCAGGCCAGGGAAGGCCTGAAGGCTAGGGGCCAGGCTGCCAGTTCCATGTACCACAGTGGGAACATGTGGTACCTTTTACAAGTTGGCCCATAGCTGCCAATGGACCAATTGGTGTGCACTTTCTGCCCTCTGAGGCCCATAAAAGCCCTGGGCTCAGCCAGAGCAGAACAGAGGATGGAGAAATGACAGGATGACCAGCTGCAGAGAGGGGCTTCCTCTCTGCTGAGAGCTGCAGAGATGATGGGATGAGCTGCCTGCAGAAAGGAGCCACCCACTCTAGGGATTCCTTTCTGCGGAGAGTTGCAGGTGACGGAATGACCAGCTACAAAGACAGCAACCCTCTCTGCTGATAGCTGAACACTTGTTGGGATAACCAGCTGCAGAGAGGAGCTACCCTCTCTGCTAGGAGTAGAACACTCATTGGGACACCCTGGCTACAGAGAGGAGCTACCCACTGTGGGTCTTCTCTGAGCTGTTCTATTCCTCAGTAAAGCTCCTCTTTGTCTGGCTCACTCTCGACTTGTCTGTGTACCTCATTCTTCCTGGTCACAGGACAAGAACTCAGGACCCACCGAATGACAAAGCTAAAAGAGCTGTAAGACAAACAGAGCTGAAACATGTCCCTTGCTCACCACGTTGTGGGTGAAGAGATGAAGAGCTGCAGCCCTTTGGGGACCCCAGGCCTGGGAGCACCCCAAGCCAGGGCCGTGACTCCCTCTCTGGGACCCTGCAGTTCCTGGCATCTCCAAGCTTCCAGTCACCACTGCATTTCCCAGTGCCAGCTGGGGAAGCGGCTTGCAGTGCATCTGGTCCAGCTGCAGCCTTGCAGAGAGCTGGCACTCGTGCCGCCTCTGGAGCTGCCCACCCTGTGGCATCAGACAGGGTGTCTGACTGTGCGGTGGCCAGACCCCATGCTTACTCACACACCCCTTGCCACTCCACACCTGACTCGCAGCCTCCCTTGCAGGCATAGGATCCAGGCTGGTACCATAAGCTGAGCACAGCCTGCCTAGCCAAGTGGGCAGAACAAGCCCAGTGGGCTCAAACAAAACTTGGGCAAAGGCACCACCAGCTACAGGTGTCCAGCCAGAAAAGTGACACCCTGAGGATCCTGCAACATTTTGCTAGGCCCAAGATACCAAACCATTACTTGTAGGTTTCTCTTCTCTCTGTCCACAGCTTTATAAATAACCCCTTTATTAGCTCTCCTCAGTTACCTAATTTGAGTATGTCATTTGTTTCTTGCTGCAATTCTGACCTAATCAAGTAGAAAGATCATGGGATTTTGCATATAAAGAACAAAGGTACAAATACAAACTTACTGACTAAATGAACTGAGACAAGTTCCATACTGATCTCTTATAAATGGGACAGCGCAGAAATATTCACTCCAGAGGGTTATTGTGAAGATTAAATATGAAGTACCATGACATATCCTGGCACATAATAGATGCCTAATAAACGCAAGTTCCTTTTCCATCCCCTCCACTCCAACTCTTTCTCTGAATTATTGAATAAGAGAATCAGTTTATTCCAAAGGCACAATTTTGCATAGAAGATCTAAGACCTACCTATAATTTTTTTTTTTTTGAGATGGAGTTTCAGTCTTGTTGCCCAGGTTGGAGTGCAATGGCGTGATCTCGGCTCACTGCAACCTCTGCCTCCCAGGTTCAGATGATTCTCCTGCCTTAGCCTCCTGAGTAGCTGGGATTACAGGCACGTACCACCACACCCAGCTAATTTTTTTGTATTTTTAGTAGAGATGGGGTTTTGCCATGTTGGTCAGGCTGGTCTCGAACTCCTGACCTCAGGTGATCCACCCACCTCAGCCTCCCGAAGTGCTGGGATTATAGGCGTGAGCCACCACGCCCGGCCCTCTTAATATAATATTAAAAAATAAAGCAATGGTTTATGTACCTCTCCTCTCTCCTTACCATGGCCATTGCAAACATCAATAACTGATTGTGGCACTTGTCCTCACTGAGCTCTGATGTGATCTCAGAATCTTTTTCCAAAAGGCCTTCTAAAATGTCATTTTTCCCTCTCCACTTCCTCTAAAATATTTGTTTCCAGTCATTTTAAGAATATCAAAATTCCAAACCAGATTGTGAGTGCTTAACATAACAGACAACAGCCCACATTCTAGAATGATCTCTGACCTTCTACAGCAGCTAAGATTTGCAGCATGGTTTTTGAGTGGCTCCAAAAACATTCAGTATATTCAGCTCCTGGCATCATTCTACCATCTTGGATGCCACTCGAAAATAAACAAATAAGGAAGAAACAAAACAAGAAGCCTGAGAAATTCTTTTTCACAGAGAGCAGGTTAAATGATCCATTCCTATTTCTAGATTACAGGATAAAAGATGAAGACACAGTGGAAGATCATCTGGCTACATTCTATTACATTGAAGAATGGATTATCTGCACATACCATATAGGTTTGACGTTGTTGTTTAAGAACTTATTAGCTAGTTGGTAGTATTCATTTACAGGAAAAATTTTCACAGCAGAGTTTTTATTTCAAGAGAAATTTAAAGCATCTCTCTGATATTAAGGGCTGCCTGCAGCAATGAAGCATTGCTGTATGGAAACCATTCCACTCATTGCATTATTCTTTGTAATATACAGGTAACATATCTATGGAAACTAAATTCTCAGTTTCCACAAGTGAACCCTAAAAAGGAAAGAAAACCGAAGAGAGATTGTTGTGGATAATAATATTGTTTATTCAGCTTACATATTATCCAGTATAATGAAAAAATGTTAAAACTTTGATGTATCATGTAGAACTACAAAAATATATCTCCTAGTCTAAATGATAAGCATGTTTGGCAAGCATGTGTGTGTGTTTGTGTGTGTGTGTGTTAGTATATGTGTTCATTTCCCCTCAAGAAATATTATGAAGCATTATATGTATGGGTTTATAGTATATTCAGCAGAATATTTTATAGCATTTATAAACATTCATGAATAAAGACATTGTGCTAAGTGCTTTACATAACAAACTAATTCAACTCTCATAATGTAGTACAATAAAATATATATTGCTACTATTTCCATTTTATACATGGGAATCAAGGTCCAAAAATGTTATGTAAATTACCCAAGGTTCTACAGCTTGACAGTGGCAAAATAGCTCTAAAATATGGGCTTCTATTCTAAAGTCAGTGCTATTAAAAAATTCACTGGCTGGGTGCAGTGGCTCATGCCTGTAATCCCAGCACTTTGGGAGGCCAAGGCGGATGGATCACCTGAGATCAGGAGTTTGAGAACAGCCTGGTCAACATAGTGAAACCCCATCTCTATTTAAAAAAAAAAATACAAAAATTAGCTGGGCATGGTGGTGCGCACCTGTAATTCCAGCTACTCAGGAGGCTGAGGCAAGAGAATAGCTTGAACCCAGATGGCGGAGGTTGGCAGTGAGCCGAGATCATGCCACTGCACTCCAGCCTCGGCAACAGAGTGAGACTCCATCTCTATTAAAAAAAAAATTTACTACACTCTCTCATGTATGCACCATGCCTTATAATATTCTCTAAAGGCAAATCAATAAATACTCATTGCATGTAGTAAAAAGAATGTTTAAGAGCACATTTATTTCAGGTAATGAATGACTCAGTATATCCAAGGACACAATGAACAAGGATTGACTAACAGTGAAATGGATGGGAAAAGGAAGTATGGGAATTAATTTGTAATATTTCCATTTATTTAACAAACATTTATTGTCCCCTCCTACTAGGTGTTAGGCACTGGGCTTAATAATAGGAGTACAAAAACCCATAATATGCCAGCCTTGCCTTCAAAGGGCTTAAAGTCAAACAGAGAGATGAGGATGTGTAAATATGCTATTCCAGAGGAAATGATAAAAATCTCACCAAGCGCAGAAAGAGCACACTAAAATGTACTTGTCCTTAAGGCATCAAGGAGAGAGTTGGGAGGGCAGTGAGACAGGCTCCACTGAGGAGGTGACTATAACTATAGTTTAGTACTGAAGTAAGTAAAAAAAATAAGTAATTTTTTTCTAAAGCTTACCTTTTTACTGAAAACAGATGTGTTGACATATAATTTACATATCATTAAATTCACACTTTTAAGTACACAATTCCATGGTTTTTAGTATATTAATTGTGCTATGCAATCATCACCACTATTCAATTTTAGAATATTTTCATCATTCTAAAAGAAACCCTAAGATCATTGATAGTCACCCTCATTTTCTTGATCCCCCTCCCACAACCTCCTAGAAATTACTAGTCTACTTTCTCTCTGTGGATTTGCTTATCCCAGACATTTCATATTAATGGAATCCTACAATATGTGGCCTTTGTGACTAGCTTATTTCACTTAGCATAATGTTTTCAAGGTTAATCCATGTTGTAGCATGTATCAATATTTCATGAGCCTTTATTTCCAAATAGTATTCCATTGTATGAATACACCACATTTTATTATTCATCTGTTAATTAGTTGATGGGCATTTAGAATCCTTCTACTTTTTGGCTACCATATATAATGTTTGTGTAAACATTGATATATAAGTTTTTGTGTAGACGTGTGTTTTCATTTCTCTTGAATATACATTTAAGAGTGGAATTTCTAAATCGTATGGTAACCCTAAGTTTATTTGACATTTTAAATTTATTTTTATGGATACATAATAGTTGTATCCATAAAATATTTATGCATACGTGTGATATTATGATACAAGCATACAATGTGTAATGATCAAATCAGGGTAATTGGGATATCCATCACCTCAAGCATTTATTGTGTCTTTGTGTTAAGAACCATTCCAATTCCACTCTTTTAGTTATTTTGAAATATACAGTACATTACTGTTGACTATAGTCACCCTGTGTGTTACCGAACATTAGATCTTATTCTTTCTATCTAACCGTATTTTTGTACTCGTTAACCAACGCCTTTTTATCCCCCGTCTGCCCTACCTTTCCAAACCTCTGGTAACCATCATTCTACTCTGTATTTCCGTAAGTTCAATTTTTTTTAGCTCCCACATATGAGTGAGAACATGCAATATTTGTTTTTCTGTGCCTGGCTTATTTTATTTAACATAATGTCCTCCAGTTCCATCCATATTGTTACAAATGACAGGATTTCATTCTTTTTATGAATGAATAATATTCCATTATTTATATTACCACATTTTAAAAATCATTTATCCATTGATGGACACTTAGTTTGATTCCATATCTTAGCTATTGCGAATAGTGCTGCAATAAACACAGGAATGCAGATATCTCCTTGATATACTTATTTTCTTTCTTTTAGATATATTTTCAGCACTGCGATTGCTGGATCATATGGTAGTTCTATTTTTAGTTTTTCGAGGAACCTTTTCAAATAACTGAAAGTACAGCCACTATGGCTGTACTAATTTATATTCTCATTAACAGTATATGAGGGTTCCTCTTTCTCCACATTCTTGCCAGCTGAAGAGACAACCCACAGAATGGGGGAAAATATTTGTAAACTATGCACCTGAGAAAGGGTTAGTATCCACAACATATAAGGAACATAAACAACTCAGTAGCAAAAAAAGCAAACAATCCAATTTAAAAACGGACAAAAGAGCTGAATAGACATTTTTCAGAAGGCATACATATGGCCAACAGATACATAAAAAATGCTCAACATAACTAACCATCAGAAAAATGCAAATCAAAACTAGAATAAGATATCATCTCACCCCAGTTCAAATAGCTTTTATCAAAAAGACAAGCCTAGTTTTAAAGTTTTGAGAAACTGCCAAACTGACTGCCAAAGTGGCTGCACCACCAGCAATGTATTAGGATTCCAATTCTTTCATATCCCCAATAATGGTTGTCACTGTCTGTCTTTTCTTTTTTTATTTTAGCCATCTTGGTTGATGTGAAGTGGTACCTCATTTTGGATTTGACTTGCATTTCTCTAATGATTAACAATCTCAAGCATCTTTTAGTGTATTTATTGGTCATTTGCATATCATCTTTGGAGAAAAAACTATTCAAATTATTTGCCTATTGTTCAATTGAATTGCATTTTTATTATTAAGTTGTAAGAGTTCTTTTTTTTTTTTTTTTTTTTTTGAGACGGAGTCTCGCTCTGTCTCCCAGGCTGGAGTGCAGTGGCGCAATCTCAGCTCACTACAAGCTCCGCCTGCCAGGTTCACGCCATTCTCCTGCCTCAGCCTCTCCGAGTAGCTGGGACTACAGGCGCCCGCCACCACGCCCGGCTAATTTTTTGTATTTTTAGTAGAGATGGGGTTTCACCGTGGTCTCGATCTCCTGACCTCGTGATCCGCCCGCCTCGGCCTCCCAAAGTGCTGGGATTACAAGCGTGAGCCACCGTGCCCGGCAAGAGTTCTTTATATATAGTTATGTGCCACTTAATGACAAGGATACATTCTGAGAAATGCATTGTTAGATGATTTTGTAATTGTGTGAACATTGGAGTGTACTTACACAAATCTAGGTGGTATAACCTATTGTTCCTAGACTATAAACCTGTACAGCATTTTACTGTAATGAAGATGATAGTCAGTTGTAACACAGTAATATTTTTGTATCTAAACATGGAAATGATACAGTACAAATATGATATTATAATCTTATGCAACTATACTCGTATTGGTCTATCACTGACCAAATCATTGTTATATGGCACATGACTGTATTCTAAAGTTTCTTATCAGGTATATGAGTTGCAAGTGTTTTCTCCCATTCTGCCATTCTGTGGGCTGATATTTCACTTTCTTAATGATGTTCTTCAAAGCATAAAAGTTTTTAATTTTTGTAATGTCCAATTTATCTATTTTTTCATTATCACTTATACTTTTAGTGTTATATCTATAAAAACCATTACATAAGCCAAAATAATAACAGCTTACTCCTGTTTTCTTCTAAGAGTTATATAGTTTTAGCTCTTTCATTTAAGTCTATGAACCACATTCAGTTAATTTTTGTATATTGTGTGAGGTAGGACCTGTCACAGTGATGGAATCTTCAGGCCAGTGGAAGTTTGTTAGCTGGTTTCCCATGCTGCGGTCAAAGAGCATACTAAATCCCCGTGGAAGTAAGTGCCTCGATTCATTTTGCCAACATTCACTCTACTCCTGATATGAGCCAGGGACTAGTGGAGGGTTTAATCACTACTGCAGCCTGGCTCTCTGCTATGTCTGATAGCTGACCTTTCAGACACAACGTATCTTCATTTTCTACATGCAATATCCAGTTGTCCCAACACCATTTGTTGAAAAGACTATTCTTTCCCTTGTCTAATTGTCTTGGCATCCTGTAGAAAATCATTTTAACCTAAATATAAGAACTTATTTCTAGACCGTCAGTTCTATCCCATATTTTTATATGCCTATCCTTATGCCATAAATACTTTTGAGTCTTAAAAGACGAATGGATATTTGCCAGGCAGAAAAGGGTTCAGGTAAGGTGTGAGTGGGAGACAGAGGGCATTCTAGATGGAGACAGTGGCATGAGTAGAGATGTGAAGGGGAACATGATGACCACACTGGAGAAGAACAGGAATTGGGGTTTAGCTAGAGCATTAACAGCTATGACACACAGTAGGTGGTGGAGAGAGAGGGCAAAGTCTACAACTAAGGAGTTTGACTATTGCTGTACAGAAACGTGAGCTTGTGAAGACTTTTACACATGATCATGTTTGACTCTGCAAAGTTCTCTCTAGTAGCAGTGTGAAGAATGAATTGGAGGACCAGAAGGAAGGCAGAAAGGCCATTTCAGAAATTAAGTCCTCATGTTCAAGCAAACAATCGGAAGAACATAAAGTAAGGCAGTAGCAATGGGGCCGGAGAAGAGGGATAGATGCATGTGACAGATGTTTACAAGTAAAAATCAGTAACGATTTCTTCACCAGTTGGATGAATTATGTCTAGGGAAAGGGAATAATTAAACATGACTGCCAGGTTTCTACTGAAGAGGGTTATTCACCAAGCTAGAGAAAACAAGAGGAAGAATAGGTTTGAGCAAAACACAATAATTTCAATTTGGGATACCTTGGATATTCCCAAGTACTTTCTATCTGTCAAGCACTACAGAAAACTGTTTTACATCCAGTATTTTATTTAATTTATATGCATTATGCCACTAGTCCTGCAAGGTTTCATTGAATCTCTTTTACAGAAGAGGAAAATAAGTCTGAGGAAAGATACAAAATTTAACCATTTCATATTGGTAGTTTGTAGTAGTTTTAAAATATCTCTGTATATTTAAAGTAACTATCATGATTGTGTCTCATTACAGAAGGTTATTACAGGAGAAATACACCATGTGTAAACTCAAAACAGGAAAACTAACCCATGCTTTGTATTCCTCTCAGTTGGAGTTACTTTAATTCTTATCACTGTCAGTAAAGACACATACAAATAAATAGATTGGAATGGGATGCAGATTGAAAATCTGCCTTATTGTAAAGATTAATTTAAATCCAACTGATGTATATTAAACATCTGCTACAGTGAGACACTTTATAGAACATATTTGTATAAATTACTTGCCTTAGCCCTTAAAACAACCATCTAAAGTATGTCATTTCTTAAAGAAGTAAGCTACGCTAGGATAACTTCTTGATTTTTAGCCCAGTTCTTTCTACTTATTTTGTTTCTAAATATTATACCTTTGCATAGAGGTACACATTCAACAATCATTTGTTTGAGTGAGTATAAGTTTCCTTATAGGTGATAATAAATAAAAGAAATACCAATTGAGTCTTTTGATTTTATAACAATGATCTTGAACCATGGGGTATCCAAATTCTGACTCTTTGGGTAATTCCTGCATTATAAAACACATGTGAGATTTAAAGAAATACACCAATAAATCCTGAAAAATTTTAATTGCATTGTAATTATTTTATCAAACCTTTGAATTCTGAAAAGCAAGTGATGTACACAACACACAGTAGTCATTTAATAATGTTTTAAATTTACTAATTAATTTTATTTGGGCCTGACTTGAATAAGCTATAGATCTTCTTTAATATCTACAGAGCTGGCATAAATTTTAATAAATACATTTTTATAATGTTTTACTTTTGTAAATCAAGTTGTTTTAAAAATTATTTTTTTTGAGATGGAGTCTTGCCCTGTTGCCTAGGTTGGAGTGCAATGGCACCATCTTGGCTCACTGCAACCCCCGCCTCCTGGGTTCAAATGATCCTTCTGTCTCAGCCTCCCAAGTAGCTGGGATTACAGGCCCCCACTACCACACTCAGCTAATTTTTGTATTTGTAGTAGAGACGGGGTTTCACCACGTTGGCCAGGCTCGTCTCAAACTCCTGAACTTGTGATCCTCCCGCCTCGGCTTCCGAAAGTGCTGGGATTACAGGTGTGAGCCACCGTACCTGGCCAAAAAATAATCTTTATCTTAAATAATAGTGACATTTATTTAATTTATCTTTAATGCACATAAGGAAAAAGCATAGGAGAAAATACATACTTTTATATATACTTTTATACTGTATGTTGTAAATATATATTATGTAAATATATGATCTCTTATTGTCACATGAGGTTGTGATGTCATCTGTGTATTTATTTAGCATAACATCTCTAAATGTTATTCTTTATCCTATTGTTTTATTGTAAATTTGTGCACACTACAGAATTTAGAAATTGATAGCTGGCTTAGCCCTTAAAATATTGGCCAAGTGCGGTGGCTCACACCCGTAATCCCAGCACTTTAGGAGGCTGAGGTGGGCAGATTGCCTGAAGTCAGGAGTTTGAGATCAGTCTGGCCAACATGGTGAAATTTCATCTCTACTAAAAATACAAAAAAATTAGCCTGGCATGGTGGCATGTGCCTGTAATCCCAGCTACTGGGGAAGCTGAGTCAGGGAAATTGCTTGATTCAGGGAGGTGGAGGTTGCAGTGAGCCTAGATCGCACCACTGCACTCCAGCCTGGACAACAGAGCGAGATTCCATCTCCAAAAAATAAATATATATATATATGTGTGTGTGTATAAAATATGTATGTGTGTGTGTGTGTATATATATATATATATATATAAAACCCAAGACTGAAAATAAAATTAATATCATACAAAGGTGATATACAAAGGATCAACTTGGGCCATAAAGCTATTTTGCCATTTATGAATGCAATCTATTTCTTGCCATTTCCTTTGCCAAGTTAAGCTTACTATTGGGCTATGTATAAATGATTTTTATTCCATTTTGTAATATCCTATATACTTTCCCAAATTGGCCAGAAGACCAAATTCAACTCTTCTACCACATCTGAGCTTATAACAATGTGTTTCAGATGATTGTCTCCAAATACTGTGGGCCTACAGTTTGTTTTTTAGCCCAGCAATTTTATAGCAATATTGTAAAGAAATGACTTCAATTTTATATAATCATGCTTGGCACAGATAATGGCTCTTATCCAGACCTCTTTTAGGAATTATGTAAATATCATATGTCTCTTTTTCAAAATTTACCACCACAGTGTTAGATTACTGACCTCATCTTTAATAGACCACACAACGTATAGACCTTAGCATTTGTCTTTTTTGTGCTTAGCTCATGTGATGAGCACCTGACAACCATTCTTAAAACTGACCACCCACTCTCTCCTGCTCTGCCTCTGACTTAAATCATGCTTGTTAATTTCTTTGGAGACTTGGCTGACAAGCAGGATGTGATATACTGTGCGGAGCCATGATCACAGAGGTACAATATCAGGTCAGTGTAGGATTTTAATGATGTAGTTACCCCTAATAGTTTGGAGGTATGACGAGAATTAAATAGAACATAAGCAAAAGACTTTTGGAATTCAAATAACATTTTGCCCTTCCATGTATCTCTAATTTATAGTATAATGAATAAGCATATGGTATCCAGATTGAAGTGGATCTGGGCTAGAATTCTATCCTAACCCAGAGCTGTGAGCTGTGTGACTTGGGGAGGATCTTTTTCCTGAGCCTCAGTTTTCTCATCTGGAAAATGACTATGGTTGTGTCTACAACACAAACTTGTTATGAGGATTACACCGAAAAAATTACATAAAGCACTTAGCGTATGCCTGCCTCAAAAGGCAATCAGCTGGGTGCAGTGGCTCATGCCTGTAATCCAGCACTTTGGGAGGCTGAGGTGGGAGGATCACCTGAGGTCAGAGTTCGAGATCAGCGTGGCCAACATGGCAAAATCCTGTCTCTACTAAAAATACAACAACTAGCCGGACATGGTGCCCCATGCCTGTAATCCCAGCTGCTTGGGAGACTGAGGCACGAAAATCACTTGAACCTGGAAGGTGGAGGTTGCAGTGAGTGGAGATCATTCCACCTAACTCCAGACTGGGCAACAGAGTGAGACTCCATCTCAAAAAAGGAAAAAGTAATTGCTCCATTAAGTATACTTGTTATTATTATTAATACTATTACTGCTATTATTGTCTGGTTTTTTTTTGGAAGTCTGTATGATGAATATAGCCCAAATCAATAAGATTGGGCACAAAACAAAAGCAAAGCATGTTATCGCTAAACCTCAACTTTGGGTAACTTTAGCTTTTTTTTTTTAGAAAATCCATGATTTCTTGATTTTATGTTTTAGATGTTTTCCCAAAACATTTTGGAGAAAAGAGGCATAAAAATGAAGTACTCATTTACGTACACAGTCCTGATAAATTGTACCTTCCATGTCCCCTTTTCTTTTTCCAGTGTGACTTCTCCTCCTCTGTACACCCTGGAACATAACTCTGCTGTACTGGCCAAGTGCTACAGCCGAAACAAGAACAGCATCTGGTTAAGCAGATGTGTATCAACAACTATACTCTGGAAAAAAAGATGTAACTCCAGTTCTGCCACTTAGCAATTGCAAGATCAACCACTCTGTGCCTCAGTGTCCTTTAAAATCAGGTTAATAACACTACCCAATTCAGAGAGCTGTTTGAGATGGTATATTAAAGGGTCCATAAGAGTGCCAAGGCATATGGTCATGCAACATAAATCTTAGTTTTCTATTACAGTATTCATGGTATGTAGTATTCATACATAGCATTGCATGCACACATACATACAAACATAAAACTGACATTTTCTTTTCTGCATCATGGTAACTACCTTATTTTCCTATGGTGTGTCCTTAGGTAATCTGCATTGCATAGAAATTTACAAAATATAACATCTATTTGATTCTTATTTTCTCAGTATCTTAGTCACTCCCACTATGCATTGTTAGGAATTTGGAAACCCTGAGTTCATGTTTTAGGTCACAAAAATACACTTAAGGCTCTGCTGTTGTTGTTTTACTGTTTCATGCTAACTAAAGACTGCTAAATTGTAAAGCCTTGCTTTATCCCTAGAAAACAGTCAAGATCTGAATTTTATACTAGTATCTATACCAACTGTGAACTGACACTCTTTGATAGGAGTCTGATAAAATTGTCATGTTGTCCTGATTGATGTATTTTTCCATATCTTCATTTATGTTTACAGTTCATCACTGTGCGAGCAACACACACACACACACACACACACACACACATTCTCTAACCTAAATATGGGATGGGAAGATAGCAAGGAAGTTAGGGGATTTTCTGACCTTTCTACAGTGAATTGACAGTCTCTTTTATCGGTTCCAGTGTTTCAGATATTTTGGTATCAGTAATTCCAATGACAGTATCTAGGAAGTTAGCTCCATACCACAGCTTTTGCCAGGAAAATAAAAAGGTTATTTTTCCTTAGAAAGTAAAAACTACATATCCTAAGAAGTTTACAGTTCTTTTAGTGTAGGATCTATTTTCCTTGACTTGAGATTTTCAATTCCTTTGGAAAAAAAAAAGAAAAAAGAAAGAAAGAAAGTATTTACCATAAAAGGAGATCTTTGTGGCATGAAGTGTAAATAAATAGGGTGTGACATCTGATATTCATGACTATTATTTCTAAATACCATGTTGATGATATTTATGATACTTTGTATTATGATAAGGAAAGTATCTATTGCTTCCTGGATATTACTAGAATTTATAACACGGAAGTGTTTGTAATGGAATCATGTGCATAAGATAAGTGAGTCTCTAAGAAGTTAGAGCCGGTCTATTGTCTGGGCTCAGAGATTGAGGAGTTAATAGCTTTATTAAAGACTATGAGACCCTCTGCCTCTATGCATTTGGCTAAAAAAAGTATTTATCCATATGGGTTGAATATATGTTATTTCTTAGGTAAGAAAAATAAAACATAAAATCTTTGACATATGAAATTAATTTATATGAACATATTTTTATGATACTCTATATTATACTATGTCATCTATTTCTCTTGAGTGAATAGAAATGATCTTTTATAAAAAAGAATCTAAACCAGGGTAATGGAATTTAGCAGAAGTGTTTCAAGAATAAGGTTTGGGAGATTTGAGATCATTTGACAAATTTTTTGAGAATCTGAATTAAGCACACTTGTTTTGTTGAAATTTTTTCTTCAACATATTATTTTTCTTTAGTAAGTATAGTATTAGAAAGATACTGATTTTTCACTCGCTTTTGAGGTTTTAGTCATTTCTTCAATAATGACATATATTTGTATGATGAATCACTAATTACAATTATAAATGATAATGCGAGTATATGTATGACTCTCAGTTTTCAACTTAATTGTCTCAGAGTTGGTGAACAAAAGTTTGGTTATTATAAATCAAATTCTTACATCCTCAAGACACCAAATCATACATCTAGCTTATGCTCATGGATATTCTTTTCAAACTATAAAAGGGCAAAATTAAATTGTCACACACACAGAGAGAGTGAAAAAAAATTTATTAAGTATAGAAAGCCAAACCTAATATATTAGCCACCTCAGAACAAGAAAGGAAATCTAATACCGGAAATGAAGATGATTACACATTTTTAAAATCATAAATATGAGCGAGGCAGATATGTGTTTATTATAGTATAAATCATCAAAATCGACACAAAAAAACGTCAAATTACTATGGCAGAAATTGTTAAAGTTGTTTGAGAATCCGTTCCGGAAAGTTGTTCAGCTTAAGCTGTCTTCATGGAAGATTTTTCAAACCTTTCAGGGATTTATAATTGCCAAAGGATCTAAATTATTGCAGAGAACCATAAAGGAAAAAACTTTTTCTAATTCATTTTAAAAGGTTGGCATATTTCTGATCTGAAAATCTGACAAATATAGGATAAAAAGAAAAAGCTGTCAATCCATCTCACTATTGGTAACATTGCTAAAATTATAAATAGATCTTAGAAAATTAAATAAATACAGTACTCTCTCAAAAGAATATTATATCCTGATTAAGTAATTGCCAACAATTATTTTGCTTCCACACAGTTCACAAGCTAAACAGACTCCTATTATGAATGCCTGTCATGAAAATTGTGTGATTCCTCTCAGCAGTGATTGTTAAAGAAGAGGAGTAAATAGGGGGAGTATATGGGTAGATTGCAAAAAGAAATGTACTTGTCGTGTCAATCCCCAAAAAGAGACACTGTCTCATGGTCCCCACGAAATTAAGATTTAAAAGTGGTTTTGTTTTCTTCTATGTTCTTTTCTGTATTTTTAAATGCTTTTTAAAATGTATATATCTATAATCTGAAAAATTATATGCCGAAATACTCAGAAGAAAAACAAACAAGCAAGCAAACAAGAAGAACAAAACCAAACAAAAACATCATGAACATTCCTGCATGGGGATGTGACTGGTAGTCTCACTAAAGACCAACCAACCAAGCTTAGACTGAAGATTTATATTCCCATAAATATTTCTGTCCAGACATGGCCATTCTTCATTGGTTCAAGAACCTTCAAACTGCATTCAAATTAAGACCATCTGTCCACCAAATTTAAACTGCTGACCAGTGTCCTAAAACATCCAACAGTAAGATCTGATGCCTTATTCTAAAACTAGCTCAGACTGAGTTAATCAAGTCAGCACCAACCACAACCTGCTTATCGGTGTTCCTCTCAACTTGGTTAAGTGTTATCCAAGGTTAAAGCCATTTGATCATCCTAACCACAAAATCTGGTCAATACTCTTAATGTCTTCTTTATTAAGAAAAGAAGTATCATCAGAGCAAAGGATTAACCATTCAAGCCAGTGAAAATGGGAACTTGTCTAAAAGTGTGAAAGTACATTTTAATCAAATTGCTATATCAAGAGCTACTTGCAATAAAACTCATTTGAGTAGAGACACAATTTTGCTGAGTATAAAGATATGTAAATTACAAATTATATATACACTTGTATACACAAACATGCATAAATAAATATATGCATGTGAATATATATGTATGCCCATATGTTTGTATGTATGTGTGTGTACATATATAAAATTTGAAATACAATAGTTGCTTGTTAGCTAGAGTCACCTTTACACCAAAATATCTCATTTCATCAATTGTGGAAAGTCTAAATGTCCTCCTCATGATTCTGTAAGTTCTTAGGGACTAGTGTCCTTCTAGCTTTAACTTCCTGCCTCTTCTAAATTACTTTAATTCAGATGTCATCCCACAATCTCCAACTTTTGTGGTGCCTGTCCTGCGCTAACACAGGAGTATAGCTTAGACTTTTCCATTAATTTTCATCAAAATAAAATAAAACACAAAGCAAAACCAAAAACAAAACAAAAATAAAAAGCCACCTTCACGTAAGAAAACTGTAAATATGGCTGACTTGAAAATAGTTCCTTAGCCCTTTACATTTACAAAACTGAGAGATCTAGCTTTCTGCCCTACTACAATGTCACAGTTCTTCATTCTCTCCTTCCCTGTTCCTTCCTTCCCTCCCTGCATCTCTCTCTCACTTCCTCATTTTATGTCTCTCACTCCCTCTCTCCTTTTATAGCCTGATCTTCTCTACTCTTTTCTTGGCTTTTCCCCTTCGCCAGCAGGTTGGCTGTTACTTTCTGTGAGTTTAGCTCATGTCGTCAGGATCCCGTTTTCTACCTCAAGTAGCTAAATTAAACAATTTTCTCAGACAGTATCCTTCCTAACAGAAATTCGGCAGCCAGCTGTTAAAAGATAATACATTTTTTTATCCCTACTACATTATATTTAGCCAAGTTGGTGAAAATGTAATTTTTCAGATTATTCTTTCACCTTGATTCAAAAAATTAATCTTTCAACATCATCTAATAATAAATTATTCTGCTATAAGACCTCTAAATTGACTCAAATCTAAAATCTGCCTTAGACTTATGAAAAATTATCAAAAAAATTTCAATTTTACTGGAACGTATAATCACGCTCGTGAATTCTGAACTTTATTTTTTAAACAGTCAGCTGTTGCATTCAGCAAATGATTTAAACTGTAACTTTGAAGTCGGGTGGGGGGGTGGTTGAAAAACTAAGAGCTTATGCTTGCCGTGTTCTATAAGGAACATAGGAAAGAAAGTTTGGCTTTGTTCTTCTTCAAAAAATCCCCCACACAATTAATATGTGTTTATGTAGATGGTTGAAGAATGTCCGTTTACAGTTTAAGGAAGAAAAATTAAAAAAATTCTGGCTCAAAAATCACTTCTTAGGAAACAGGCTGCTACTGCCACCTAGGGGAGATTCTTTCCACTTCATTCAAGAAACCCAATGTGTTTATCAGATGAAGGAAGGCAGTTCATGCTTTCCTTGTCACAGCTACACAGGAAGAAGACTTTTTAACTCTCTGCCCATGAAGTCATAAGGCACTCCAGATTCTCCAAGCTTCTTTCACCCAGAAATACATATTTCATCGACTTTTTGAGAAATACAAGAGAAGATGAATCAGACTATAACCATACTACTAAAAGCACCAAGAAAGTATTTTGGATCAGTATGGGTAATATACTAAGAAGTAGAAAAAATAAAATTTGAGTTTTCAGTAAGAAAATAAAACTCAAGGTTTTAAGAAAAAATGTATTTGACTTCATTATAGTTAATTTTACTCCTTTCCTTAAATATACTATCATTAATTGATATGACAGCTACATGTGCTGATATAATCATTCCAGATGTTTCATAAATTAGGATAAAATAATACATTTTATTATATGAATATAGCAAAAAGAATTATCTTAAAAAATCTGAAAAGTTTTATGAACTAAATACTGATGTGAAGTCATGATCTAATTGTAGATCATGAAAAAATTGTAATCATTGCTAAAGAATGTCTAATTTCTGTTTAATACCCATATTGCATTTCTTTATGCTATATATAAGTTGTTACCTATAAGAAATGCACAAAATAAAAAAATACTAAAAATAGAATGTTTCAGTACCTATTAAAATTACAAGTCTGTCAAGTGTCATAAAAAAGTCAGTGCTGATTAGGGGAAGACAGCTAATCACTTATAAAGAGGCTGTCTGGTAATAAATTAACTAAATAAAATACATACGGTGCCAGTCCCAGAGTGGTACAATAACGCTATCGGAAGGTGAAAGTTCATATGAAAGAACAACTGTGCCAGGGCGAGAGATGTCTTTGTGGAGAAAGCATTTTCAAGACTGGAAAAGGTAAGTGAAATATAGCAGATGAATTTGGATTGCATAATTAATTTTCTAAAAACATTACACCCTGATTTAGGAGTAAAAAGAAATTGACCGCATCTCACTGCAGTTGACACCACTGAATGAGCTGGGGGAGCTGGTGTGAACTGGAGGGACCTGCAAAATGAGTGTCTTTTTATGGAGGTATGAAGCTGCTTCAAGGTGTTCACATTAGGGTGTGGGCATAATGGAGTGAGGGGCATTAAAGGACAAGAAGGACCTGTAGTACTTAAAACTGTGTAATAAAGTTACAAGATCTAAGTGAAAATAATAAATATGCAATATTAAACTGTCTTTATTTCTGAATCAGTAGCATGGGCAGTTTTAGCAATTGGCAAGTAACTCTGCTTATAAATCTAGTGAAAATGATTAATGACCTTAAAATGCTATGGGGGATCATGCTGTGTACAAAGGATCGGCCACTGTACAGGTATTGTACATGGAATAGATTCTCCCAAGATTCTCCCCCCTTCTAACTGAGCTGCCCAATACGTTAGGCTTTACTTTCTTTATTAAAGAGCCAACACTTACACTAATGGACCATAGAGATGGTTTATTAATTATTTTATAACAGAAATTACAAGTAGTTTGTATTTTCACCAGTGTTCCCTGGTTGTAAAAAAAATAAATTTTGGTAAACAGAAACAGAAGTCTTCTTTAACATTATTCATATTTCATCGGAAAGAAGCATTCAGGAAATCAGGAAGGACGATTTCTTGCAGATACCACTTGTGTATTCAGGCAGTGGGTGGGGAAGTGGGAAGATGGGGAATGTTGTTGAAAAGCAAGAAGGGTTCTTTCTCCTACTGTTCTATTCTTGCTTCTCCAATAGTGAATAACTTTTAAATACTACTGCTAGCTTTGCCCCTGAGCTCAGGAACTTCAACACCTTTCCCTAAACCAACTCACTTACCACATTGATGAGTTAACATATTTCTCCTAAACATGGTTTATATGATCTTCATGTAATTTGGGATTTTTTCCCTCATTTTCTGCAATTACTGTTTCCTAAATCCTTCCTTATCTGTATTTGACTTCTCTCTCCCTCCTCATTGTAAACTAGTAATATTTCCACATTCCCTTCTGTCACTGGGGCATCTCTACTTTAGTGGAGCAGTCCTCCTCCATGCTTTAGTCACTACGAATGAAGGGAAAACAAATCAAAAATCGTACTTGGAGTGCAACTAGGCCAGGTAAGAAACCTTACATTGGGGGAATGTAGAAGCCTAATTATGCGTGCTATGCCTTTGTTTTCCTACAGCCATGACAGACCCCAACAAGATCATCATCAACTTGGCCCTCTTTAGCATCACTCAGAGTGGAAAAAGTTCTGCTGGAAACATTCTGCTGGGAAGCACAGACTTTCACAGCAGCTTTGCTCCCTGTTCTGTGACCACATGTTGTAGCCTGGGCCGCAGTTGTCACCTCCACAGCTTCATGCGTCGAGGTGGGCTAGAGGTAGCCCTGCAGGTCCAGGTGTTGGACACTCCAGGTTATCCACACAGCAGGCTGAGCAAGAGCTATGTGAAACAGGAAGTCAAAGAGGCTCTGGCACATCACTTAGGGCAAGAGGGTCTCCACCTTGCACTCCTGGTTCAGAGAGCAGATGTGCCTTTCTGTGGGCAGGAAGTAACTGACCCAGTCCAGATGATCCAGGTAATACTAAGATGCAATTGCACTAATGCCATTATTACTTCTTGGAGGACATTATCCTAATAGTAAAGAACCATTAACTGGTAAAAATAATAATTTAAACAACTAAGTGTTGGTCACCTAGGAATAGTCAGTAAAAATTATTTGATTTTCCCAAGTCATTTTTATGACTTCCTTCAGAGGAACCCAATCAGCCATTCTACAACTGGTTTGTAGAAAAAAAAAATTGAGATATTAAACTTTAGAGGTTAACCAAGCCTCAAACTCCTAGAACAAAAAACCCAAATAAGTTTGTAAAATGTTTTCCCTGGACTGTTTGGATCAGAATCAACTGGGCTGTTTGTTAAAGAAGATTGATCCAAAACGTACTGAAACAGAATCTCAGGAGTGGAGCCTGCATATCTGTATTTTCATAATTTTCCATGTATTTCTCAAAAACAGTCAGATCTTAGAATCGCTGAACTTAAACACTGACTTGCATCCATTCAGCATCAAAGGGACAATCTCTTCTAGTTCACCAAGAAATGGGTGCTCATTCACTGACTTGGTCATTGAACACTCTATTGAGCATCTAAACAGTGCTTAATTACTGCTAAATGAGACACGAGCCCTTCCTTCAGAAAGTTTACAGTCTAGAAGAGGAAAATTAGATAAACAAACCAGAAAAAGACAATGCATTAAGTGCCAAAGTAGTATAATGAACAAGAGGGGGTTTCATAAGACTTAAGTCATAGTGAGCATTCAAGGGAGAGTTATGCATTATTTATAGGAAAACAATTCGGAACTTCAGATTCTTTGCTTGCCTTATCAGCTGTAGCATAAGTGACTGCTCCATTCTAGCCAAAGGAAGACCACAGGGACCTCAGGTTGAGCATAAATAACACATGCCACCTTTCCCTGGTGGTCTATTCCAATTTGTTTGCTTGTTCATTCATTATAAGTCACTAAGTTGGAGGCTTATTCACAGTCTCCAACTGTGAATAAGGAGAGGAGCTGGATAAGAGGCCTGGACACGACCACAGCTAGAAGATGGAAGGAGTTGGGAGTTTATGTGTATATGTGTGTGTGTGTGTATGTGTGTGTACGTGTGTGTGTGTATATGATATGTGGACTATTACTAACAATAGTCCACACAGCCCTATGTAGACTATTACTAACAATTCCTGGAAACTATTCATTGAATAGAATAGAGCACTATTCTATTCAATCTGTTGATTCTTCAGTCTGAGTCAATCTAAATTTAGCTGCTGGACTTCACTAGTATTACTCCAGAGCCTCAATGAGTCACTGAGCTCAGAGACACCAGGTCTACTAGAAGCTTCACAGTTAAACTTTTACAGAATGGTGAACAGATCTTTTCTGTTCAAGCAGAACTTGTAAAAATGCTACCCTTCTTTTGGTTCAGTCTCGGCTCATACTGACATAGGCCCTGTTACAGCCCAGAAAGATAGTTACTTTGTTTTAATGAAGACTTTTTTTCCTTTAACTAGAAAAGATACTTCTACATGACAGATACACGCATTGTTTTTCAGTAACTGTGCATGTTTCTAAAAATGAAAAAAAAACCCAGCCATATGTATTATCACAAGAAACTAGAGGAAAAATCAGGGTGACAAGAGCATAAAAAATGCTCATCATGTAACTCCTGAAAAACCAAGGACCTGCTACACAAAAATAAAGAAGAATAGAAGATGATTGCAATTAAGAAACAACATGGGATCTAAGAAAGCCCACCAGCCTCCTCCAAATTATGAAAGCCTGTATTTCAAGCAATGTTTCTGGTAGAAATCAAGTGGTGGGAAGCCTGCATCCATGACATCAGTAGAATCTTTAGACAGTTCTTAAAAATTCATTTAAAGCTATTATTAAGTAAACATTTAGATGAGGCTATAGATGGATATAATTCAGTAAATGCAGTCAATACATAAACAACTCTTTTTCAAAAGCTACCCTGACTCTCTCTATACGTCTCAATATTTCCCTACCATGAACCTGTGCTGAGCCCAAAAGGTTATTTTAAATGACATACATTTTGAAAATAGGTTTTACTAGTTTTAGGATATAGGACAATAATGTCATCTGTGAGGCTTTTTTATATATGTGAACTCAATTCATACATGTCTTTGGTCTTTTAAAACAATATTTGGCATATAGTCTTCTCTTACAGCTGCCTTCCAAATTAGTGTGCAATTCAGGAATTGAAGGCAGCGAGGAGATGAGCTAGGGCAAACCTCAGATCCCAAATATTTCTTTCTGAAATAAATAACTTCCATCTCCCAAGAAAATCACCAGCCAAGGTTTAATAATCTTGAGTGGCCTATGATCCCTGGGAGCACTGCAGACCTATTCCAGTGTTCTACTACGGTCTTTGGTTGATGGTCACTTAAGCACAGGCTGGCTGTTTATGATCTTCCTGAAGGTGCCTCAGCTGCTGGTGGCAGCCATCTATATGTGCTCACAGATTGGAAGCAGTTGCAGAATGTCTGAATATTCAACAGGACCCGCAGCTGTTAGGAAGGAGGAAGAAGCTGTTAAGTCCTCAGGTTTCAGGCACACTATGGATTTCTTTTTCTTCCTGGCTGATGCAAAATGGAGTATGGAGTATCTGCCTTCTTTCTTTTACCCCTTTGCAGGGGCACTGACTAGTGCTGTAGAAGGAGTCTACCAAGCCAGAGTCAGAGAAGTAGCTTCTTGTTTCCCATGCCTCCCTGTTGTCTCTTTAAATATCTTCCCCAATTTGTACTCTAATATTTTGCAGAGGAGTTATATGCTACTGGCTGTGACAATGGAAACATTTTCCCCAAATGATCCCTTTTTCTTTTTGTTAGGCCTTTATTAATTTACAGCAAAATGAAAGAGATATCAGTGAGTCATGTCCCCAAAATCAAGAAATAGAAGGAAGAATTTATTCGACTATTATCTGGAATCTCATTTGAATGTTTATAAACCCACAAATAATGAATCAGAGAAGACATAATATAGTCACCTCAGGAAAGAGCGGGCATACAGCCAAGCTGCACTAGGAATTGTGCCTAGGTATTGCCTATGGTCCATTTTTCCCCCCACTATTATGATATTCTGTATTATTACTGTGTACAAGCAAGTTTCAAGCATGTACTTTTATTTCATAATCAACAACCGAACTGTTGAGGTTGCATACGAATGTGTTTACAAAAAGCTCAGAAAAGCTAATTCAGAGCCTGAAAATACTAAATTAAGATTATGGGCTTAGTTGTTAGAATTTAGTTAAAAAAACAAGCCTAATTACTTTATAGGTGTATGACTATAAATGCTACTAAAACTTTCTTGGTTTCAATTCCTTACTTGTAATGTGGAGATAATTTTATGTATATTAAGAGTTCTGAGCATTATATTTAATAAATACATCATGCTCAGTATTGTGCCTACTTACAGTAGGTCACAGAAAATGGTAAAATATTACTAGCATTGTTGTTGTTATTGTTAAGATCACTACCGAGATTGTGACTGAGTACTCATTCAAATGAACTAAGATATGGGCAAGATAGCATAGAGATTAAGAGATGGGTTCTAAAGTATTCAAGTCTTAGCTACTTATTTGCTTTGTGATCTCGGGCAAGTAACTTCTCTCAACTTCATTGGTAAATTGAGAAAGACAGTAGTGTCTACTTCATTGGGTTACTTGTGGGATTAATGCCTTTTTAACAGTAAATGATATAGCTTAGGCACAGGCACGTGGCAAGTGCACAGCAAATAGCTCTGGACATTATTATTTTATTGTTAGTATTTGTCTTAACCTAAAATTAGGAAACAGTGTTTTTTAGGTTTATCCTGGTAGACTTACAAAGAAAATAAGAGCAATATCAAATTTACATGGCCCTGATTTATAACCATAAGAAGTAACTTTTTTATTAATTTAGAAAAAAAATCTGGAAAAATCTTCACTGGCTTAGTATGGTTAAATTGAAAAGCCCCAATTTAGTGGGAAAGATGGGGGACCTTGGTTCCAGGTCCAAGCCTGTCAATAATCAGCCATATGACTTTGGCCAAGTCATTCAACACCACAAGTCCTCAATACCCTCATCTGTAAAATGAGGCAGTTTATACAGATGATCTCTGAGGTTGAATATTCTCTGGATCTGGCCTAATGAGAAATTATCATTCAGCTTTGGCTCTCTGAAAAGGAAAATGTTATGTTTTAATTGGGGTGAGAGTAAGGGAATAGCATAAAGTATAAAAAAGTGGTCCTGATTGTCCTCCTGTTCCGTGATAATTTTTTTCTCAGTTGATGTAATAGTTGGCTTTTTGTTTGTTTGTTTCCCCCCAAAAAGTCCAGATGCTATGATTTCATCAACCACAAACAAATGGGGCAGGGCTGGTGAGGTCCTGGGAAAATGAACATAATTCCTGGATAACAACGTTTATATCCTAACCAGTAGTCCCAAAAGGACTAAATGGACTCATACCCATTAGCATTCAAACTAAACAATTCATGATTGATTGTAAAATTTTCATCTAGCTTAGTACTATATTTAAATTATTAACACCAGATAACTTACATTGACTTATCTTGCTTTTGGATTTTTATGTGAGGTATCAATCAACTGTAATTATTCTTTCTCTGGGTCCATAGAGAACATGTTTGGCCACTAACATGATGACTATTCAGCAAGCAACACTACTTTCAAATATTCAACAATTTTCTGGCCAAAATCGACTTAAAAGATTTTAAGCTAAATCAACCACTCTCTTCTGTTTTTGGCAGTAATTGAAAAGTGCAATTTCTCTCACAGTTTAAGATACGAGCATCCTTTCATAAATAATTATAAATATGTGAAAACTTCATAGTGGCTGAACACGTGGCCTTTTAAGTGGCATGGAGCTTACAAATCTATTATCCTTAGGTGCTTTAACTCATTTTCTCTGAATGAGATTGTGGTTTAAAGTATGGGAAATGTCTGGTGGAGACCAAAAGGGAACATGTTAATGTTACAATACAGAAAAACAGGAACAAAAGAAATACTACGAAAGTTAAACCATTTACTTCATTAAGTACTAACCTAGAAAGAAAATAATTCTGTGTTATGATATAGAACTCAAGAAAGGACTGCTTGTGCCAAATAGTTTATTTACCATGCACTTGTATTGTAGCAATACTGTATTTCAAAAATATTTAAGGAGGCAAATATCTTATCCATTAAGTCAGTGGGGCTCAAAAATGTCTAATAACAGGTATGATCCACACATCTGCCAATACATACCTAAGGGTAAGTTTAGGATGGCTCTCAAGGAGTTAAGAGCTGTAGCTATCTAATAATTTGTATGAAAACCTTTTGATATTTGACAATCAGTATGATCATATTCATAGTGTACTTGGTGAATACCAGGTCTGGCTCTAAATTTGATAATCTTTCAGAGATAAGAGTGATCAAAGATCAATAGCAGTACTTGTTTAGAAATAAAATCTCAATGCTGTACAATGTCAATCATGCTTGATTACATTAATTACCTTGTTAATTCCTACATATTTTTTAAGAATCTGGTCACTGCATCATCACATGCAAGACACTTTGTCTGATCTTTCCTTTTTACCCCTACTTCCCACCTCCACCCCAAAATTGGCAAAATGATCACCTTTATAATGCTAACATAATTTCTATCACACTTGCAATTGAAACAAATTGAAAGTATTTCTTTCCTGTCTGTCTCCCTTCCTAAGTTAATTCAGTACACAAAAATCTCCACTAACTGTAAACAGAATATGTCTGTCTTGTTCCACACCTGTCCCTGCCATGTAGAACATGCCTAGAACAAAGTAGACCCTCAATAAATATTTGCAGAAGGAATAAATCATCTAAAATGCTTTATAAAATTCAAATTCCAGGCTCCAGCCCTAATGGTTCTGCTGCATTTTTAGAAAGCCTCCCAGGTGATTCTGATGAAAATGATCCAGGGATCGCTGTATTCCCAGAGCCCAGATCTAATAAACTTAGTACTTTATTAATTTTTTTAGCCACTTGCATTAGTTTGCCAGGGCTGCTGTAACAGAGTACCACAATCTGGGTGGCATAAACAGGAGGTATTTACTGTCTTTCAGTTCTGGAGGCTAGAAGGCTGAAATCAAGGTATTGTCAGGGTTGGCTCCTTCTGATAGCTGTGAGAGAAGATCTGTTCCAGGCTTCTTTCTTTGGCTTGTAGATGGCTATCTTCATGTACGCATGGCACTCTCCCGGGACTTGCATCTTTGCCCAAATTTCCCTTTTTTATAAGGACACCAATCATACTAGACAGAGACTCACCCTAATGACCTTAGCTTAAAGAATTATATTTGCAATGACCCTATTTCCAAATAAGATCACATCCAGAAGAACTGGGGATCAGAATTTCAACACATGAGTTTGGCGGAGGATGCAATTCAACCCATAACATCACTGTTCATTTACTTTGCAACTCTGTGACTCCTCTTCCAGCAGAGACCTGTTAACGATATACTGAATATACAACAAACTCTAAAGAGGTCTGCTAATTTTGCTACGTTACCATTAGGCAAAATGGGATGTTGACATTATATGGACATTAATTTTTTAAAAATTTATTTTTTAAAGTTTAGAATCTTTCTATTACAGTAATTATTCCCTAATATACTGATCGTGAAACTTTAAGCAGGGTATTTTTAGAAGGAATAGAAATATGCAGTTATTCTATGGTGGGTATACATAGAAAAATTTTGAACACATATGAAGAAAAAGTTTGGACCTATTCCTTGAAAGAGTCCCTCTGAATAGAAAATAGTCCAGACTACAGGCAAATTCATGATGATAAACTGCAAAAAAAAAAAAAATAAAATAAAAGCTTTACAAAGATTAATTATACTTCAAAACCAAACCCTCAAAAGAAATAAATAGAACCCTAAGCCTTCTATTTGAGCTGATAATGAGGGTCTAAATTCCAAATTAATTTAACATTTGTTTACTGAGAGTTTACAATGTGCTAAAAGCTTTGATTGATATGGAAAGACATGAATCTTGCCTTCAGAGTTCACTATGAAGTTGTAAAAATTGATGTATAAATAAATGACTCTGATAAAAGCCAGACTGTATCAGTTGTAATTGGTGACCATGATTGTGATGTTTCTAATTTTAAATGTTTTGTCCCGTAGTTCTCATGAGTATTTTCATGTTAGATTTACCTATCCAGATTCCTTCCTTCCTTACTCCTGCTTGCCTTCCTTCCTTCCTTTCTCCTTTCTTCCTTTTCTGTTTTCTTTCTTATTTCCTTCTTCTTTTCTTTCTTTTTAATTTTTCAATATTATAAATTCTAATCCTGTATTTTTGTGTACATTGATTTCCCAGACTATCTTTCAATATTTTCAATAATTTTTTAAAACCAGAGTTTGTACTAATACGCATAACTCAAAGTCTTTATAAGTCAGTTTGCCAATATCATAATGGAGAAAATAATAATAGTATCTCCCACAAAGAATTGCATTAAGCTTCAAAAGAAGTAAACATGTAAAGTGCTTAGCATAATATCTGGCACTAAATGTTAGTTTTTCTCCCTTCTTTCTTTCTTCTGATTATTAAAGGTCTTGGGTGTTTCTTATTATGTTTATTCCTAGGCATTTTGTATTTTTCTTGCTATAAACTGGTAGTAGCTTTGGAAATATTTTGGTAATAGGAGTGTTCGGAATGGAGGTAATGTTATTTTGTTGTCACATTGTGATTTCATGTAACTTTAGAAATATCCCAAAAAATTCAAGGGTTATTTTTAGATGTCTTTTATATTACATGAACAATTTGCCACATGCTGTTACTTCTGCTTTGTACCAGCTTTTATTCACTAATCAAACAAGAATTTATTACATAACCAACTTCCACATATTACTAAACAGAGGAACGTCAATCTTCAATGTTTTTCAACCACATTAGAGGAAGTCATTAGATAAATTGGGTTCCATTCTAAGCATGTGAAGTCAGGAAGATGAGACTCACAGTTATAATATTTTGTGGTTCGTCCAAATCACCAAATGTATTTTTATCTTAGCTTTTCCATTACATGTCACCTGATTAATCAATAGATTCTTCACAGATTATGTAATTTTATATCTTTAGTAGATGCTTTTAATGATAATGATAACACATTTCTACAAAAAGTAAAAGATAAAACAATTCCCTTGACTAAGGTCCTCTGACTTAAATTCAGTGGCTTTAATGGAGTCAGGTAGTCAGACAAGTATAAATGATTACTGAATGTTGAAAAATCTATGCAGCAATGATAATATGCAGTTTTGAGGTTGTGTATATATCAATTATCATAGTAAAATAAAAGAGATAATTTAATTCCCTGTTTAATCCTGCCTTTTTCAGAAAGTCAAGCCTTTTCCCTCCATTTACTTACAATACTTGATCCTGTCTTCATTTCCTACATTGTATATCAGCTTTCGGAAACATAATAATATGGATCTGCTGGCTATCTATATGGGACCGTAATAAATCCTTTGCTCATTTTTGAGGAATATAGTTCAAGTTCAATAGTTATTTAACTTCTCTCTTTCAGGAACTTCTTGGACGTGCTTGGATGAATTACACAGCCATTCTTTTTACCCATGCAGAAAAAATAGAAGAGGCCGGGCTTACTGAAGATAAATATTTACACGAGGCCTCTGATACCCTGATAACGCTGCTAAATTCTATTCAGCACAAATATGTTTTCCAGTACAAAAAAGGAAAATCACTCAATGAACAAAGAATGAAAATCTTAGAAAGAATTATGGAATTTATAAAAGAGAATTGTTACCAAGTTCTTACCTTTAAATAAAATTTAGGTAAAAGGAAAGGAGCATTGGGTATTGGAGTCAGAAACCTAGCTACAAAGAATGCCTTTATTGACATGAATGTGGACCGTAAGTATTCTGATATGCTGCTGGTGAGAGTGTACATTGGTATAACCACTTTGGAAAACTAGAAGTTAAAAAGAACATCAATGATTCAAGATTTCTAATGCAAATCCCATGATATAGCAATTACACTCCTAAGTGTATATCCAACATAAATGTGTACATTTGTGTACTAGAAGACATGTATGCACAATAATGTTCATGGAACTACTATTCAAAAGCTAAACATACAGACTATTCAAATGTCTATTAATATTAGAATGGTTAAGCAAATTGTGGTATGTTCCCACAGTGGGATATTGGAATAAGTAATTAGAATAAGCAAGCTCAACTCTACGTAACAATACCAATGAATTGCCCAAACATAATGTTGAAAAATAAGCCAGACATAAAAGAGTACATACTCCATGATTCCATGTGCAGAAAGTTCAAAAACAGTAAAGCAAATGTAATCTAAGCTACTCTGATGGTAGAAGTGCTGGAAATTGGGAGAGTGGTTAACCTTGGGGAGGGGATTGTGAGTGAAAGGTTACACTTGGTGTGGCTTCTGAGATTCTGGTCATGTTCTTTTGTTCTCTTGATTTGGAGCCTGGTTTCACAGGATTTGTTCACTTTGTGAAAATGCAACAACAAACACTTGTGATTTATAAAGTATTTGTATATGCTATATTTAAATAAAAGTTAAAAATAATTAGTTATTATCCATTAAAAAGGAACTAGCTCCACTGCGTACTTGATGCCAGAAAAGAAAAATTGTTTAAACTTGTCAGAGTCTGTTTCCGTCTTTGGAATACCTACTCATAGTTATTGTAATGATTAAATGCCATGGCACATGGTAGTTGCTTAAAATATGTTAATTTTCTTTTCTACTTCCTTGTAACCTGTGGTTTCTATTTCAGTTTGGAAACATTTGGTAAAATCTCAGAGCAAGCCCTTTAGCAAAAATGAGTATAACAATTGTGATAATTGACTATGAATAAAGCCTTGACTAAAGACCTACCTTTGAAGGTTGGCCACTATGGTTTAGTGGAGAGCTTCAGGATGGTCCCAATGGTAGCAGTGAAAATTGAAGGAAAATAATTCCAATCAGTCATAAGAGTGAAGTCCACCAGCAAGTCAAAATTAGATCACTTTCATAAATATTTGTATATGAACTTCATAATTTATAAAATTTTTTCATAAAGATAGTTCCCAATTTACAGTTGGTTCTTACAAGCTAATTTATAAGGGGTCTTTTTTTTTGGTGTACAATATACTGGATTTGGATTTTCCATTAGAAACAGGATTACAGCCGGTGGTTATTCTCCCAGAGTAGTCTTCAAAAGCCTACTTTAATGCACAATATTATGTGAACTCCAGTACACGTTCGAATTTGTGCTAGATTTATAAAATGTTTCTATAGGAAAGCATAATACAGATTCCAACTTAAAACAACATCTCACTTATTTCTTTGCGTGACCTCTTTCTCCTATGCTGTGGGCCCTGGACTGAGAAGTGGGAGACTCAACAATGGGGCAGAGTTTGGAAGTGCAGTGAGAACTGGCACTTGCCCCACGGGTTGGTGGGGCTTGGGACAGAGAAAGAGACTTGATGCTAAGAAGTTGAAACCATGGTGACTGGTGGAGAAAAGGAGGATGGAAAAGAATTCAGTGTTTAAGTTCTTCATATGCTTCATTTATGTGTTCTCAGTTAACTTTTCTAGAAAACAAAAACTAGTTTGTTTCAGAAAATATATATGGTGCAGAACATTAAGGATTTAAGCTCTGTGAGGCTGGCCTGATATTGATGATTAATAGAGAGGTGCTTTTAGTCAAAGAGGATTTCTGTGATATTCTTCCCTGAATTATTTATTTTTATATTTGCATATACAGTATCACCCCTTATCTGTGATTTCACTTTCTGTGGTTTCAGTTACCTGTGGTCAATTGCCATCTGGAAATATTACATGCAATAAGGTTTCTTAAGAGAGTGACCACATTCACATAACTTTTATTACAGTATATTGTTATAATTGTTCTAGTTTATTATTAGTTATTGTTGTCGATCTCCTACTGTGTCTAATTTACAAACTAAACTTTATCATAGGAATGTACATATAGGAAAACATAGATGTTTAGGGTGCAGTACTCTCCTTGGCTTCAGGCATCCATTAGGGCCTTGGAACATATTCCCTCTGGATAAGGTATTCCTACTGTGTATGCATGTGTGTATATACACACACATATATTTTCACATAAATACTTAAATTTGGTAATATTACATACTTTATTTTCTTTTAGCAGTGTTATGTGGCTTTTTTTGCTTTGCCTTTACCTCTCTCCTCTTCTCCATGCAGATCTGCCCATTACAGATAACTGATGCCAACCAAAAGCCTGGTGTCCACTGTTTCTATTTTTCTTCATGTCCAGATAATCATCCCCACACAGCACATATAAACACATAAAAATATACAGGGCTTTTCAACTTAAAAACAAGTTTTCATATTACACTCTTCATAATATATTTTTGTTTCACTTTAACACTGTTGTAGGACTTTCTCCTCATTTCAGCTAAAAACTGGGTTCTTGTCACACGACCAAGAAAGATTACGCTCATGGACACATAGAAGGGTGAGAAAAACGGAATTTATTAGGTGAAAAACGAAAAAAACTCAGCAAAGTGAGAGGGGTTCCTGTTAATGGGCCCCCATCTCACCAATTGAATCCCAGGTTACTACCCAGTAACAGGAGAGGACACGCTCCTCCCCTCTGCCAACAACAAGAACTTCCCGCGGCTCCACCTTGTCCTCTCTGTGTGCAGGCCAGTTGGAGATTCTCCGGGAGCCCTTTTTACTTGGCTGTCTCAACACCACCTCATTTAAATTTTTCCAAACCTAAAATATAGCCCAAATTCATTCTTTTTAAAGGCTGCAAAACATTTCACAGTGTTTATGTAACAATTTATGCAACTGCTCCTCTATTGATGAGCTTTCCAGTTTTCTGTCACCCAAAGCAATGCTCAAGCAACTATTCTTCTACATGTATTTTTAGTTAATACTATCTTTCTGTAAGTTATATTCCCAAGAGTGAGATATCTGAGTCAAAGTATATATACATTTAATATATCTTAACAGATTCTTTGCAAAAATATTGTGATAAACTTGATTTCCAACAACGTGAGTTATTTTCTCCCCATCAGTAGGTGTTATCATCTTGAATCCCTATTGCTAACACGTTGAATAAATGTAAAACCACAGCCCACTGTTACTTTATTTGCATTTCCCAATTGGAACGATTTTATGTATTTGCAACATTTTTATGTAAGCGTTTTGGTAATTTAGTCTTTTATGAATTGGCTCTTCACATCCTTTGTCCGTTTGTCATTTTTTCTCTATTGGATTACTTTTTGCTTGGCAAATTGGAAGAGCTCTATGTATGTTATAGATATTAACCCTGTCTGTCCTCTGAGTAACAACTGTTTTTTCAAATCTATTTGTCCTTTAACTTTGTATGGTAAGTTTTGCCAAACTAAATTTGTGAAATTTTTTATAGTCATATATTTCTGTGTACATGATATAGCTGGGGTTTTAGTTTTACTTCCTTTCAGATGAGTAACCAGTTGTATTTGTTCTATTTATTAATTCATCCTTTTACTACTTAAATGGTAGGTAGGTAGCTAGATATAGAGATTGAAACATATATCCTGGATCTATTTCTGGATTTATCCTGTATTCTTAATCCTATTCCATTACCTATTTTATTTATATTGTTCTCAATACCAGAGTGGTTTAATTACAATAATTTTTTATATCATTCCTTGATATCTAGGAGGTCAAATTTGTTTTCTTTTTTCAAAATATTTTCTGGTTATACTTAGGCATTCATTCATACATGTTCTTAGATTGTTTTTCCTCAATTAAAAAAATTATTTTGGATATGTGTTTATGGTAAATGACACCCCATGATATTAAATCTTCCTTTACAAGGACACAGAATACTACATTGTTTATTATTTTATATTAGTGTATTTATTGTATTTTTCTTTTCCTTAGTTTTGCTATCTTGATAACATTGCTATTAATTCAATATTTCCCCTTGATAATTTGGAAGTTCTGTTCTAATTCACCCTCATTAAAGATTATTTTCTTGCCCCTGAATTCACAATCATTTACATACTTCTCTACGATTGCCTGATGACACAGTACGAACTATTTCCCTTACCAAGAATTTCCTACTATTAAAATAGGACTCTCAGAATACTTCCATTTCCACCCTAGTTCTCTTTCTCCTATCCTCCCCAGAAAAGTGGATTTTGGATGCTTTTCCTTTCACCATATTACTAGATTGTGCTCAGATAGTTAATTATTTAATTCAAGACTCCCCCTTGCAGGTTGTCCCTTTTGTTTCAAGAGTCCTTTCTTATAACTTACATTGCATATATCCTGATAGTTTATCATTAGCTCTTTTAATTCAATATACAAATAGTAGAAGGTCCATATCTTACCACTGTTTTCCTTCCTCTTCATCTTTTCCCATCTTTCTGGTTAGTGTGTTTTCCCAATATACTCTGAATTCTAGCATAATATCCAGGAGGCATTAAATTCTACACATACTCTTCTGTGTACCATTATGCAATAGCAACCTTAGCTTTTCATAAGAATCAGCATAGTAGGTGTAGGGAAATATTTTGTTAGTTGGTAATGGGGATGTTGAATTATATGAATGTTAAGGCACTGAAATGAACGTCTTGCTGCTGTTCTCCATTTGAGGCTGGTTTGTTCAGCTTTTTCTGGATGACAGTGCATGCATATTCATTGAATAAACTCATCTGTTCTGGAGATAATTACAACTTGCAGCTGTTGGGGGCTCAAAAGACCATATTCCAAATATGGGACTTTGGCATGCTGAGTACTTTGAACTGAAGGAGATTGGAGGAGCTTCAGAGGCAAGGTCTTTCTGTCCTTCTCCTGCCCTCCTATGATCCACCTTTTTCCCCTTGAAGAAAGTCACAGAAACCAGAATTCCTCCTCCTGAAAGCATGCCATAAAACTTAGAAAGGTCACTCTCTCCCTTCTCCCTTGATGACCCTCATTCCAGAAGGGTCCTGCCCCATACCCAGGGGAAGGCACGCTACAGACACCAAGAAGAATCTGGATGGCCTTGCTGGGTTTCCCTGCCCAGTCTATTACAGTTTAGCACTTTCTCTTTTATCCAATTACATTGCTATATGACTGTCCATTCTTCAGCAATCCTAGGCACAAAATAGACAGCTTTCCCTGAGTCTTGTGGTCTTCATTTCTGAGGGCTCGTGTATCACATAAAACTTTGATTAAATACACTTATGTTTTTCTCTTGTCTTTTGTTACAGGAGTGTCAGCTTTGACTCTTAAGACGGGTAAGGAAAGGTATCACATCTTTCTGCCCCTACACATCTAAAGAACCATGAGACTAGGATTACTTTAAGTAAAATAAACGATGTCCAGCAAGTTCATCTTTGGTACCCTGCCGCCTTTCCTCTGAGAGTCTATTATTTGCAATCTTTTCTCATGTCCCTCCAGATGCCTAATCTATATGCTGTTCCCATCCAGACACCAAAACTCTCTACTAAAGTTTAATTTGAAAGTGCTTTGAATATTTTAGAGGATTGGAAGACAGTGTATCTGATGTTTCTGTGCAGCTAAAGTCTCATTAGTGCATACAATCTGGGGTCATTAGTGATCACCCCTGTAATCTATCAGCTCTGATTCTTGCCAGGCTTGTTCCTCTAGATACATCACCTCAAATAGCATTTTCAAAGACTTTCTTTTTTAAAGCTATGTTTATCTATACTTTTTTTTATTAAAAATCTTCTTAGATTTTCTATTCTACTGATTTTCAGATATACTGTACTTCTTTTACATAAAGCTAATGTTTTTATGTGGCATTGCTATTTCCCAGATTCTCACTCAAACTTTGTTTTCAAAACAAATCTCTCTAGAAGTATCTGAAAAGCTTTTTTGTTTTCAATGTATGTGCTGTTTTAAGACAAAAATGTTGTCCTTTTATAGGAAAACTGAAAGTTTTAGAAAAAAGTTATTTCTACTGAAATCATTCCCTTTTGCTAAACTTATTGAAAGTGACTTTTAGTTTGCATTTTTCATTAATCTTTTTCAAAGAGAAATACAGTTGTGGTGTTGATTTTGGATGACTCTTGCACTGTTCTTTCCAAATTCCCCAGGTGTGAAAATTTGAGGGGTTTTAAATGAACAAGTATCAGCCAAATATGCAATCTGAAAACCAAAGTGCACATATATTTTGGGTGCATTTCTCTGCTGGGATGCATGATATTCTAATGAGGCAATTTACAAAAACAAATGTAAAACTTTGTCAGAGCAACCTTAATATGAAGGTTCATCACGTGAATGCCACTGAGGAAATAAGACATTAACAATGGCTATTTGAACAATTCTGTAGGCATTATGTAGCAATGGGAAGGGCAAGAGTAGTTAACACTTCATTAAAAAGGATTTTTCTTTCTTGCAGTTATTGGGTCTCAGGCTTGTTTCTGCTCCTGTTGCTAAGGGCAACAGCCTGCCAGATAGGAAATGATGTTGATGAAGACAAAAATCACACTTACACACATTTTTGTACTTAAACATCTAGAGAACTGGGAATAGTGTGTGTTAGGATAGGTGGAAGTTAGAAAGGAAGGGAAAAAAAAACCCCGAATACATAGGATGAAAAAATACAATATACAATAATTAGTTCACACTCTGAAAATCCATATGGCTCACTTTCACACCAACAATTATTTCATTGTTCTGGGTCCTTCCTCCAAATATTTTCATGGAGTTATACTCCTATGAGTTATCTCTGCCAAGATTTATTCAAAGGAAAAACCATAACTATACAAAGTACAATGCACAATAATGTGAAGTGACTCTAATTCCAACAAGTTGCTATCTGAAGATGATTCAGTTTTGTACAGAGGCATATTAGCCATCAGCAACTCTCCTTTTCATCATTATTGCAAATTTTGGGGTTATCATATGAGTAGTACCACAATGGAATATACCTATGTTCCTGTTTTAAATTATCTATCTATATGGAACTTAGTGACATCTATCATATGTTGGCTTTAGGGATGGACTGTCATTACACATTCAGTGCCCTCAATAACAGCGCACCATTCAAAGAATCATGGTATAAGCCTCTTTAAAAAGGCAACTGCAAATCAAAACCACAGTGAGATGATACCATCTCACACCAGTTAGAATGGTCATCATTAAAAAAACAGGAAACAACAGGTGCTGGAGAGGATGTGGAGAAATAGGAACACTTTTACACTGTTGGTGGGACTGTAAACTAGTTCAACCATTGTGGAAGTCAGTGTGGCGATTCCTCAGGGATCTAGAACTAGAAATACCATTTGACCCAGCCATCCCATTACTGGGTATATACCCAAAGGACTATAAATCATGCTGCTATAAAGACACATGCACACGTATGTTTATTGCGGCACTATTCACAATAGCAAAGACTTGGAACCAACCCAAATGTCCAACAACGATAGACTGGATTAAGAAAATGTGGGACATATACACCATGGAATACTATGCAGCCATAAAAAATGATGAGTTCGTGTCCTTTGTAGGGACATGGATGAAACTGGAAATCATCATTCTCAGTAAACTATCGCAAGGACAAAAAACCAAACACCGCATGTTCTCACTCATAGGTGGGAATTGAACAATGAGAACTCATGGACACAGGAAGGGGAACATCACATTCCAGGGACTGTTGTGGGGTGGGGGGAGGGGGGAGGGACAGCATTAGGAGATATACCTAATGCTAAATGACGAGTTAATGGGTGCAGGAAATCAACATGGCACATGGATACATATGTAACAAACCTGCACATTGTGCACATGTACCCTAAAACCTAAAGTACAATAAAAAAATAAAAAAATAAATAAAAAATAATAAATTAAAAAAAAAAAAAAAGGCAACTGCTACCAGCAGCAGCAGCTTGGTTTTGCCAAGAGAATTCTCCCTATACATTTGAATAGTAAAAAGAAAAAAAATTGATAAATTGATAAATTCTCTTCAAAATCACTCCAAAGAGTGTTTAATAATCTCATCTCTCCCTTTAGAATCTCTGAAGTATTCCACTAAAGGAGCTAATCATAAACTACTCAAATGTAGGTATTTTTATGTCACTATTTTTCTCTAGCATTTAAAGTAAAGCTAAACTTTTCATTCAAATAAAAGAAACCACATGACCATTTAACTAACATGTTAAGAAAGCATGATGTAATGGAGAACACAGAACCAGTAAGAACTGAAAAAAATTAAACCAGGTTTCAACTTTGTATGGGCATTTATTTAACTTTTCTGTTGATTCTTTGGGGTAAAATGACTGATCTACCTCAAAAGGAGCTTTTAAGAGGTAGATAAAACGCACGAAAAGACTAGTTAGAAGGCAATAACAATCTTAATAGTAATTCTGTAATAAAATCCATGATAGTAGACATGTATTATTAATATATCACCCTTACATTTGTTAGAGAAGGCATGATTATTCCTTAACTAAAATTTTGGAGGGTAGAGCTTTCTCCATGAGACAGCAATCTGCAACATTATTGCCTGTTGAGCATACTAATTTGCCCTTCCTAGTTCTTTTTATTTTGCATCTTGGTGATAAAGTTGTAATTTTCATACTGTTGGATAGCACTTAGCATCAGGACTTGTGTAACTATTTATGTAGGTGAAATACATGGCTAATGTTCTATACTTCTGATACTTTTATATTTTAAAAGGACGTATCATTTCTCTGAAAAGTTGAGGAGGTATACTCAAGCCATTTTAATGCCCAGTCACAAGAAACAGTGAGGTGCTCCCCAACTAAGATTTTTTTTTTTTTTTGAGACAGGGTCTCAACTCTGTAGCCTAGTTTGGAGTGCAGTGGTGCAATCACAGCACACTGCAGTCTCGCTCTCCTGGGCTCAAAGTGATCCTCCCACCAAACACTACCTCCTATCATTGAAATCCTTAAAAACCAGAATACATCAGATGCTGAAGTGTTATGTCCAGTTGGCCAACAATGCTATTTCTTTGTAAACAGATTCTGTAAAAGCTCTCCCATCCCAGCAATACAAATAAAACAGAATTAAGTTTTCTGTGAAAACAAGCACTGAATAGGGCTGAATGGATAACTTGGTCCATGCTTTCATACAACTTGAAAAATCACTCATTAACTCTCCACTTCTTTCTCTCTTTAGCACTCTTTAGCATGGATTTTTACATGGTAAAGACCTGGGGGAATTATGGAGGGAAGCATGGACATTTAGTATAATTTGGTAAGGCATAATATAGTACTTGAGAAAGACAAATGTGACATTTTTGCAATGTACTCTTTTGTAGTAAGTCGTCATAAATTTCAGCACAAATGAGCTACTGATGATGCTACATCATAGACTTTAACAAAAGACCAATAGTTTTTATTATCTCTAGGTTCGATGTATGATTTAATTATCAATTTAGGTTTCACTAACAAAACATTAGATAATTTGATCTGGGGTACAGTATTTCAACATGTAGTGGGGAAAATTTCAACTACCTAGGCAGTTGAAATATTATTTAAAGAAATGTAATATAATTGAGAAAAATTAGAGCAAAAAACTCACAAAAGACTTTGTCACCAAAAGTATTTATTCCCAAAAGAATGACATATCTTGAGAACAAAGTAACTTTGAAATTCATTTTGTGTTTAGGTACCAACAATTGTTAATGATGCTCTGTTCATATTTTCAGAATATCACATTGATAATGGTACTATAATATATCCCGGCCTACCAGAGTTCCATGGATTTAAATAAATAAAATTTAATTCTGCCTTTTATAACATGCAGGGTAGTTTTATGGTTGTTGAGTTTTGTGTGAGTGTATTTGTGTGTGCCTCTCCTTCTTATTGAAGGATTCAGACAGGTATAATGCTAAAATGTTTTGTGTGTGTGTGCATGTGTGTATTTTTAAAACAATGTCTATACTTCTGCCTCTATTGATGCCATTCTTTTGTTGAACCTATAAAGGTAAGGCCCAGATTCTGAAACCTGGTTAAAGTCACTAACATTCCTCTGTGAGGCCCCTTGTTAGCTACCAGCCCTCACCTATCCACACTCCCTATCTTGCTGACGTGTGTGTAAGCCCACATCACCAGTAATCACCACAAGGCTGATGACCTGTAGGCTTATAATTCCTCAAATAATTTTTATTGCTCTTACAATATTTGTAAGATGAGTAAGAATAGCTATTTGACACCTTAATATATATGTATGGTATATGTTAAGTTTTAGGCTGTAATTTCTTTTAATATACTGACAGTATGATGATACATGAAAAAGCAAAATATCAGTCTGTAATAAGATATAAATTATCCTTTATTAGGTACCCAAATAATCTTTATAAAGAAGCTAGAATTAAAAAAAAAAAAAAGGATAGCTGCTTTTACGATCAATTTATTAGAAACTACTGTGGCAACTGTTCACAATATGTTCATTCTTTAGACCTAGTCAAAACTTATTACTAATTATTTTGCTAAATAGAAAAACTTCAAGCCAGTAGGAAATCTCAGTTTTTTAAAAAAAATTGCTGTTATTGCATTATTAGTCAGGGTTACTCTGGCAGCAAAGCAAAAATGTTCAGATGCCACATCTCCTAGCTTTTATGTTTGGCTTTCAGAATGAGCAGTTGGTCATTATCAGTATTATTATAATATGACCAGTTAATAAGTCTGACAAACATTTTCCAACTTGTCATTTTTGAAAAGGAGAGGATATTTTTGATACAGATACACAATATACAAAAAATCCCAGAGCTTGAAATTTCATGCATCCTGCGCCTACAAATAAGAAACTAAATATTAATCTAGTTAGTTATCTATGTGTATAAAGAAAAAAAAGCTGCTAATCAATAGTCCTGCTAAAAAATAAATTATTACAAAACATAGGCAACTTCCTCTCTCCATTATAAATGATCAAAAACCAAGGTAAAAATCTAGTGTTTCCCCAATCAATGAAAACAATATATACCAGGTAAATGACTAGTCAAGTCTAGAAGAGAATAACGCAAAAATGAGCCACTCATATTTTAGGTACAAGTGACAAATATATTTCTCTTTATTACTTTTAAGGTTTTCTCTAATGTCTTTTGGTAGTGGAAGCATTTTACTTGATTCCACTGTTGCTCATGGTTTGAGCCCTACATACTCCCTTCCCTTTCACCTCAAAGGGAACTCCTTTGTATGTAGCCACACACTCATCATTAGTGTGAAGATCAGGCTGGATCTGCTCCCAAATCTTCTTCTTAGGATTCAGCTCCTTGTCGGGCTCTCCTGTGTAGGAGAAAAAATACACAAGAAAATTACACAGCTAATATACAAAAATATTTTTTTTTTTTTTTTTTTTGAGACGGAGTCTCGCTCTGTCGCCCAGGCTGGAGTGCAGTGGCGCAATCTCGGCTCACTGGAAGCTCCACCTCCTGGGTTCACGCCATTCTCCTGACTCAGCCTCTCCGAGTAGCTGGGACTACAGGCGCCCGCCACCACGCCTGGCTAATTTTTTGTATTTTTTAGTAGAGACGGGGTTTCACCGTGGTCTCGATCTCCTGACCTCGTGATCTGTCCGCCTCGGCCTCCCAAAGTGCTGGGATTACAAGCGTGAGCCACCGTGCCCGGTCTATACAAAAATATTAAAGAGACTATTCGCAGAGATTTCCAGTGAATTGTTTTGGCAGCATTTTCTGATTTTTGGACCTAATCAAACTTTTAACATTTACTTTATTTTTATTATGTCAGCAGTTTATATTCTTGATTGGTAAAATAAAATTGTTATTGTTGTTTCTTTATGTATGTTAAAGATACTATATTTTACTCTTGTATTTTTATAAGTAATAAAGCTTAATGAATTGTATCCAAATTATCAAAATAATAAAATGTAAGGTACTCATTAATATGGTTTGAGTCTGTGTCCCCACCCAAATATTATGTTCAATTATAATCACCAATGTTGGACGTGGGGCCTGGTGGAGGTGATTGGATTACAGGGGCAGATTTCCTCCTTGGTGCTGGTGTCATGATAGTGAGTTATCCTGAGATCTGGTTGTTTAAAAGTGTGTAGCACCTCCCTGCTCTCTCTCTTTGTCCTGCTCCTGCCATGTAAGATGCTCGCTCTTGCTCTGACTTGCTTTGACTGTCATAAGTAAAATTTCTGAGGCTCCCCAGAAGCAGATGCTGCCATGCTTCCTGTACAGCCCGCTGAACCATGAGCCAATTAAACCTCTTTTCCTTATAAATTACCTAGCCTCAGGTATTTCTTTACAGCAGTGCATGAATGGATTAATATACTCATTTTATCATTAAATATAAAGAAAAACTGTGAAGAAATGAAAATATATTTTGATGTTATATTTTTACAACTGGCAGAAGCAGCTTATGCTTTAATATGTTTCAAAATACAAAATGAGCAGCTAGATCACTGCTCTAGTGCTTAAAGATTTCTTACCAATACTGGAGAATGGCTTAAATTTTGGGTTTCTCTAGTTAATGATGATAACTACTTTGGATTTCATTTGCTACCCATTCAACTCGGTGAGATGTAAAGAAACAGAAAGGAGTAGTGAGACAGGGACTAGTATTTTCTAAGCACTAGGAACATATATTGTTGCCTAAAATTCACACAACTCTGACTCTAATTTTAAGTATAAAGAAACTGAGGCCGAGAAAACATAAGTTGCTCAATGTCACACAATCAACAAAGCCCATGTTCTGCTAGTACAGCACTCTGCCCCCTGACAAACCATACTTTAGAAAGTAAACAACCTTCTTACATGTGGTTAATACCCACAACCCCTCTATTTATAGTAACTCACAGTATAAATTTTATAATAAAAGAAAAATTAGTAGTAAAGTATATCTGGTCTAGGCTTAAAGACAAGTAATATACCAAACAACTCCTCTACTTAATGATAGAAAAGTAGAGAGTAAAGTTTAATATAAGTTCAATAGCTGAGAATGTTCAATTATTTAGAATGAAGAATCAGTCAGTTCAAGAAACAATGAAGAAAAAGTAACATATCTCTTAAGCTGTAGAACTTCAATGATTCAATTATTTTCCTGGAGGTAATAAAAAAATATTGCTGAAGTATAATTAAGTAATGATAGAAATATAAACCTTCTGGATCTTTTTTTCACTGACTCCTAAGTTGAGATCTCTTGGAATTACTTAATTACTGGAAATATTTATATTTTATATTAGTTAAAATATACTTATATTTTATATTAGGAATATAAAATATACTTATATTTTATATTAGGAATATACTTATTTTTATTAGTATATTCTATATAAATATAGTATTTTTATTCCTAATATAAATATATATTTTTATACTTATTTTTATATTCCTAATATAAAATAAATATATAAATAAAATATAATATATTTATATGGAAATAAATATATTTATATAATAAGATTATCAATTATAAATATAAATATAAAATATAAGTATATTTTATACTCCTAATATAAAATATACTTATATAAAATATACTTATATTTTATATTAGGAGTATAAAATATACTTATATTTTATATTTATATTTTATAATCTGATGACATCTTATTATATAAAATAGTATTTATTTTCCAGTCATAAATATATATATGTAAGAATAACAAAACTGTGTAAATTAGTTGGTCATTGTAGTTTTGTTGTTTATTAGCTCTTCGGAAACTACAAAACTGGCAAGAACATACAACATTGCCTTCTAACATGTAGGCTTTCAGAGATAACAGAGTAGTTAATTGAATGATATACCTACAGTAGAACATGTAATGAAACTAAGACTGAAGGTGACTGGTATAAAAAATAAGGATTTCTCCTACTCCTTTAAGGACATTTGATTTGACAATAGAGAAACTAATAAATAGAATGGAAAAAAATAACCATAAATAAAGTTCAATTATATTGCTTCTTAGATCCCTAAGATTTTTATTTTTTGTTTGTAAATCATTCCTTAATCTATAATCATAATCTTGTGCATATATTGTGTGGCAAAGTGGGCACTCCAGGATTCTGGAAGGCTAGAGGGAGAGATACTGTTCAGGGAGACCTGAGCACTGACTCAGATTTGCAACCTTTGCAACCTTGGCCCAAGAGGATGTTGCCAAACTGATAATGAGTTAGTTAAGAAGCAGACTGACATACACGCTTCTTATAAAGAATATAGATTGTGTGGATAAATTCTTGCTGCAAGCAGACATAAGCCCTAAGTATAAAAAGCTGTGATGAAGCACAAAATTAACTTTCTCAGATCTAGAAAGAAAGTGCCATATAAACTAGATAATATCCATAATAACATACAACATGTATATAGTGCGTACTAGGTGCTGGTCATTGTACTGAGTGCTGTACATATATTAACTTGTTTAATCCTCTCAGTACATATGTAAGTAATATTCATTACTCTCATCTTACAGATGAGGATATTGAGGCACAAAAGTTATAGCAAAGAATTTAAAATACCAGGCAGTTGGCTAAATGTTTCAAAAGTTAAAGCTTACAAACCCAGTTAAGACAAATACCAACTAAAAACCCCTTCTTATAGATGAAAAAGCTGAGGTTCAGAAAGATATGAATAAGATGAGTAAGCGAGCCATGCAGCTATCTTGGGAAAGAGCCAGTGGCTCAAGTGGAGTGAGCAACGAAAAGTTGGAGTTCATGAGATTAACAAAATAATGGGAGATCACTGTAAGAACCTGGGCTTGTACTCTAGGTGAGATGAAAAGCTTCTGAATAGTTTTGAGCAGAGTAATATAATCTGCTAGATCACTCTGCCTGCTCTAATTGAAAATAAATGGAAGAACAGAGAGGGCAAAAGCAGGATGATCAGTTAGAAGACTTTTGTAAATATGCAGATAAGAGATGTTGGCTTTGGGATTAGGGTGCTAGTGGTGGAGTTAATAATAATTTTAGGTATATTCAGAAGGTAGAGCCACTAGGATTTTCTGAGGAGAAGATGTAGGGATTGAGAAAAGCAGTTAAGCAACTAGGAGGATGGAAATCCTATCAAATAAGATGAAAAATACCATGGAAAAATGAAAGTCTAGGGGGAAGAATGGGATATGTGTCCTTCTCCCTTGGAACATGTACATCAAAGAGTTCATTTGGCAGCTATCTAGCTTATCTAAGTGACTGGGTAAAATTGCCAAAGGAATAAGCATGGAAAAAAAAAGAGGTCCAAATCCAAGGTCTGAGGCCCTGTAACAGTAAGAATCCAAGGAGGTAAGGAAGAATCAGCAAAGGAAATGACAGGGGCAGCCAGTGAAGAAGGAGGACCACCAGGAGAGTGTGGTGCCAGAAGCCAAGTTAATTAATAATAAGACTGAGAACTAGACATATAGCTACAGGGAGTGACTGGTGATCTTACCCAGAGCAGTTCTGGCGAAACAGAGTGGGGAGAGAAACCTGATTAAAATGGGTTTTCAAGAGGAGGAATCAAGTATAGACAATTTGGATTTTTAATAAATGGACTTAAAAGTTAAACTTATGCTTTAGAATTATCTATTAATTTCTACTATTAATAAGACTCGATATCAACAGAAATAAGCATGATTTTGGAAGTTAAAAGTCTGACTGTAAATTCCTACTTATTATTTGATCATAAATAGTGCATTCTCACAAAGACCTGGCATTGTCTTTGTCTCCTAGCTGTAGTACTGTTTTCAAGTTAGTTTTGCTTGGTGGGAGTAGAGTGGTGAGCATATGCTCCATGAATCTAAAGCCACTAGGCATCTCTGAGAAATCATGGAGACTGAGATTTTCCCAAAATGTAATCTCCAAAAAAATGTTGTTAGAGCATAGACCACTATGATTTCTCATCTACCAAGATTCAAGACATAGATTCATTCAAAGTCATGGGTACTTGTAAAAAAAAAAAAAATTCCCTGTGTGTTTTTTTTAGACTAGTCTACTTTTGATTAGGAGAGTAGAAATGAGTTCCAAAGAAATTAATCCATGCTTTCATCCATATTTTCCATCTTACTATTCCATGTTAAAACTCTTGATATTGTAATATTTCATTAAACACACTTAATGGAGAATTTTAAAACATGCCTATATAATCATATCAGCCTTGCTATTCAACAAAATTCAGCTATTTGCAATCAGAAATGACAAAGGTGACATTAAAACCAATCCCACTGAAATATAAAAGAACCTCAGAGACTATTAAAAACATCGCTTTGCACACAAATTAGAAAATTGATAAATTCTTAGAAACACACAACCTCCCAAGATTGTACTAGGAAGGCAGTAAAAACATGAACAGACCAATAACGAGTTCTCAAACTGAATCAGTAATAAAAACCTACCAATTAAAAACAGTCCTGGTGTGGTGGCGCATGCCCGTAGTCCTAGCTACTTGGGAGGCTGAGGTGGGAGGTTGGCTCGAGCCTAAAAGGCAGAGATTGCACTGGGCCAAGATAATGCCACTGCACTCCAACCTGGGTTACAGAACCAGACCCCGTCTCAAAAAAAAAAAAAAAAAAGAAAAAAAGCCCTAGATCGGATAGATTGGCAGCTGAATTCTACCAGATGTACAAAGAACTGGTACCAATCCTACTGAGACTATTCCAAAAAACTGAGGAAGAGGAGCTCCTCCCTTATGTGTCCTGTGAAGCCAGCATCAGCCTGACACCAAAAACTGTCAGAGACCACAAGGAAAAAAGAAAACTTTAGGCCAATATCTCTGATGAACACAAACACAAAAGTCCTCAACAAAATACTGGCAAATCAAATACAGCAGCACATCAAAAAGCAATATACCACAATCAAGTAGGCTTTATTTCTGGGATGAAAGGCTGGTTCAACATACGCAAATCAATAAATGTGGTTCACCATATAAATAGAATTAATACCAAAAATTATATAATCATCTCAACAGATACAGAAAAAGCTTTAAATAAAATCTACCTCCCTTCATGATAAAACCCTCAATAGACTAGGCATCAAAGGAACATACCTAAAAATAATAAGAGCTATCTACGGCAAACCCACAGCCAACATAATACCTAATGGGCAAAAGCTGGAACCATTTCCTTTGAAAACTGGAACAAAACAGGGATGCCCACTTTCATCACCCCTATTCAACACAGAACCGGAAGTCCTACACAGAGCAATCAGGCAAGAGAAAGAAAAGGCATCCAAATAGGAAAAGAAGAAGTCAAATTATCTGTCTTCACTGATTTATGATTCTGTACCTGAAAAACCCTAAAGACTCTGCCAAAAGGCTCCCGGAGCTGATAAATGACTTTAGTAAAGTTTCTGGATACAAAATCAATGCACAAAAATCAGTAGCATTTCTATACACTAAAGTTCAAACTGAGAGTCAAATCAAGAACACAATTCCAATTACAATAGGCAAACAGAAAATGAAATATCTAGGAATGCACCTAATGAAGGAGGTGAAAGATCTCTACAAGGAGAACTATAAAATACTGCTGAAAGAAATCACAGATGATACAAACACATGGAAAAACATTGTACACTCATGGATTGGAAAAATCAATATTGTTAAAATTGCCTTACTGCTCAAAGTAATCTACAGAGTTAATACTATTACTATCAAACTACATACAACATCATTTATAACAGAATTAGAAAAAAATTTTCTAAAATTTGCATGGAATGAGAAAAGAGCCCAAATAGCCAAAATAATTCTAAGCAAAAAGAACATAACTGGAGGCATCACACTACCCAACTTCAAACTATACTACAAGGCTACAGTAACCAAAACAGAAGGGTACTGGTACAAAAATAGACAGACAAATGGAACAAGATAAAGGACATAGAAATAAAGCTGCACACCTACAACCATCTGATTTTCAACAAGTCAACAATAACAAGCAATGGGAAAAAAACTCTCTATTCAATAAATGGTGCTGGAATAACTTGCTAGCCATATGCAGAAGAATGAAATAGGACCCTTACATTTCACCATATACAAAAGTTAACTCAAGATGGATTAAAGAATTAAATATAAGACCTAAAACTGTAAAAATCCTAGAAGAAAATCTAAGAAATATCCTTCTCAGTATCACTCTTGGCAAAAATTCTAGGAAATATCCTTCTCAATATCACCCTCGGCAAAGAATTTACGACCAAGTCTCCAAAAGCAATTGCAACAAAAATAAAAGTTGACAAGTGGGAGCTGATTAAACTAAAGAGCTTCTGCACTGCAAAATAAAATACCAGCAGAGTAAACAGATAGCCTAAGGAATGGGAAAAAATATTTGCAAACTATGCATCCAACAAAACTCTAATCTAGAATCCATAAGGAACTTAATTCAACAAGCAAAAAACAAATAACTCCATTAAAACATGGACAAAGAACATGGACACTTCTCAACAGAAGACATATATGTCGCCAACAAATATAAAAAATGCTCAACATCACAGAAGTGCAAATCAAAACCATAATGAGATACCATCTCATACCAGTCACAATGGCTATTATTAAGACAAAAAAAAATAATAACAGATGTTGGTGAGGTGGAAGAGAAAAGGGAATGCAAATTAGTTCAGCCACTGTGAAAAGCAGTTTGGAGTTTCTCAAATAACTTAAAACAGAACTACCATTTGACCTAGCAATCCCATTACTGGGTACATACTCAAAGAAAAATAGAATATTCTACCAAAAAGACAAATACACTTGTATGATCACTGCAGCACTATTCACAATAGCAAAGACATGGAATCAACTCAAGTGTCCATCAACAGTGGATTGCATTAAAAAAATGTGGTACACATATACTATGGAATACCATGCAGCCTTAAAAAAAGAAAATTATATCCTTTGCAGCAAAATGGATGCAGCTGGAAGCCATTATCCTAAGTAACTCAACACAGGAACAGGAAATCAAATACAGTATGTCTTCACTTATAAGTGAGAGCTAAACCTAAACATTGAGCATACGCAGACATGAAGATGGAAACAAAACGCACTGAGTACTACTAGGAGGGAGGTTGGGAGTGGGGTGAAGGTTGAAAAACTACCTATTAGGTACTATGCTCACTACCTGGGTGATGGGATCATTCCTACACTAAACTTCAAAGACATACAATTTGCCAATATAAGAAATCTGTATCCCTTGATCCTAAAATACAAATTGAAAAAAAAAACCCCAAAAAACCTTAGTTTAATTTTATTGCACCATTAAAAAATAATTCGCTCACACACACACACACAAATCTCAGTCATTTCTACAAATATGTCTCCAAACTGTTCTGACTTTTGAACCTAATTCTATTTGTTATCTTCATTTATATCTGCCTTTCCCAATTACTCTAGTCAAATAAACATCCTTTAAAGGCAGTCTTAATTTCTAATTGTTTTTCTTTTTATCAGGTCCTTCCTCTTATATGAGATAAATACTTATTCTATATCTGCCAAGAATCTTTTCTCTTCTGCTTCAAAGACCTATCTGAAGAAACTTTCTCACACATTATGAAGCTTCATCTGTCTCAGGAGTATTTTTATTAGAGAAAACAGGCAATACAAAATGAAACTTCCCTTTAGATTATTAAAATCATTACATTTTAACTTAGATATTTTCTCTATATCCTGAAGTTGAGTAAAAACATGTGCAAGTATATTATTAGATGGAATTTATAATTATAAATCTAAACTTTTCATCTCTTTCCGTGCTGCAGCATGAGACAATCTACAGCATAAGTGATTTTGCAGCACATTAATCTGTTCTCTATCCATGTCATACTTTTCTACTATGCTGGTATTCATATTATTGCTTTAGTTAGGACAAAATCTCTCTGTGGTGTTGTGTTAGTCTGTTCTCATGCTGCTAATAAAGATATACCCGAGGTTGGGTAATTTCTAAAGGAAAGTGGTTTAATTGACTCACAGTTCCACATGGCTGTGGAGGCCTCACAATCATGGCAGAAGGTTAAAGAGGAGCATGTGTTACATGGCAGCAGGCAAGAGAGCATGTGTAGGGGAACTGCCCTTTTATAAAACCATCAGCTCTCATGAGACTTATTCACTATCATGAGAACAGCATAGGAAAAACCCTCCCCCAGGATTCAATTACCTCCTACCAGGTCCCTCCCACGACAGGTGAAAATTGTGGGAGCTATAATTCAAGATGAGATTTGGGTGGGGGCACAGCCAAACTATATCATTCTGCCCTTGGCCCCTCCCAAATCTCATGTCCTCACATTCAAAACCAATCATGCCTTCCCAACAGTTCCCCAAAGTCTTAACTCATTTCAGTATTAACTCAAAAGTCCACAGTCCAGCATCTCATCTGAGACAAGACAGGTCCCTTCTGCCTATGAGCCACAAAATCAAAAGCAAATTAGTTACTTCCAGGATACACTGGGGGTACAGGCATTGGGTAAATACACCATTCCAAATGGGAGAAATTGGACCAAAACAAAGGACCTATAGGCCCCATGCAAGTCTGGAAGCCAACAGGGTAGTCATTAAACCTCAAAGTTCCAAAATGATCTCCTTTGACTCCATGTCTCACATGCAGGTCATGCTGATGCAACAGGTGGGCTTCCACAGCCTTGGGCAGCTCTACCCCTGTAGCTCTGTAGGGCACAGCCACCATCCCAGCTGCTTTTACAGGCTGGAGGTGAGTGTCTGCAGCTTTTCCAGGCACACTGCGGAAGCTGTCAGTGGATCTATGATTCTAGGGTCTGGAGGACAGTGGCCTTTTTCTCACAGCTCCACTAGGCAGTGCCCCAGTGGGGATTCTGTGTGTGGGGGGTCCCATCCCACAGTTCCCTTCCACACTGTCTTAGTAGAGGTTCATGACGGCCCTGCCCCTGCAGCAAATTTCTGCCAGGACATCCAGGGGCTTTCGGGACTTCTGAAATCTAGGCGGAGGTTCCCGAACCTCAATTCTTGATTTCTTGTGCCGCTGCAGGCTCAACACCATGTGGAAGCTGCCAAGGCTTAGGGCTTGCACTCTCTGAAGCAAGGGCCTGAGCTGTACTTAGTTAGCCCTTTTTAGCCATGGCTGCAGCAGCTGGGAAGCAGGGCACCAAGTCCCTAAGCTGCACACAGCACGGGGGCCCTGGGCCCAGCCCAGGAAACCATTTTTTCTTCCTAGGCCTCAGGTCCTGTGATAGGAGGGGCTGCTGTGAAGGTCTTTGAAATGCCCTGGAGACATTTTCCCCATTGTCTTGGCAATTAACATTTGGCTCCTCATTGCTTATGCAAATTTCTGCAGCTGGCAGAAATGGGTTTTTCTTTTCTACTGCATCTTCAGTCTGAACATTTTTCAAACTTTTATGCTCTGCTTCCCTTTTAAACATGTTCCAATTCCAAACCATGTCTTTGTGAATGAATACAACTGAATGCTTAAGAGCACCCAAGTCACATATTAAATGCTTTGCTGCTTAGAAATTTATTCTGCCAGATACCCTAAATCATCTTTCTCAAGTTCAAAGTTCCACAGATCTCTAGGGAAAGGGCAAAATGCCACCAGTCTCTTTGCTAAAGCATAGCAAAAGTCACTTTTGCTTCAGTTCCCAACAAGTTCCTCATCTCTGTCTGAGACTACCTCAGCCTGGACTTTATTGTCCATATCACTATCAGCATTTTGGTCAAAGCCATTCAACAAGTCTCTAGAAAGTTCTAAACATTCCCACATTTTCCTATCTGCTGAGCCCTGCAAGTATCCAGGAAGTCCCAAACTGTTCCACATTTTCCTTTCTTTTTCTGAACCCTCCAAACTGTTCCAATCTCTCCCTGTTACCCAGTTCCAAAGTCACTTCCACACTTTCGGGCATCTTTACAGCAGTGTCCCACTACCCGGTATCAATTTACTGTATTAGTCTATTCTCATGCTGCTAATAAAGATATACTTGAGGCTGGGTAATTTATAAAAGAAAGAGGTTTAATTGACCCACAGTTCCACATGGCTGCAGAAGCCTCACAATCACGGCAGAAGACAAAGGAGGAGCAAAGGCATGTCTTATATAGAGCATGTGTAGGGGAACTGCCCTTTTATAAAACCATGAGATCTCATGAGACTGATTCACTATCATGAGAACAGCACAGGTAAAACCTGCCCCCAGGATTCAGTTACCTCCCACCGGGTCCCTCCCATGACATGTGGAGATTATGGGAGCTACAATTCAAGATGAGATTTTGGTGGGGACATGGTCAAATCATATCAGGTGTTTTATACAACATGTACATTCATGGGGAGGAGAATGGTTACAAGGTTTACTCAATGTGTCATCTTGAGCCAATCTTGAAAAACTCAATAATAGTTAATAATGGTCATTTAATGTAAGACTTATGATTCTTACACAGGACTGATTTTAACCTTTAAGCATTACAAACATCACTTTGAGAACTGATTCCAAAACTATGAGTAATTACTAATAAATACCTACCTGGGAAAGCATCAAAAGTAATTCTGTCTCCAGGAACAGACCCATTTGGAGGAGCCAAGATTTCAATTTTCTCTGGTGAACTAGCACACATGACCATTGCTTGAGATAATACTCCCCTCATCTTTGCAGGTTTCAGGTTACAAAGTAAAATCACCATCCGATTTTGCATCTGTGTGAAATATAAACTGGTAAGTAAAGATGTACACAGATTAAGCCTAATCATATCCAAACTACATTAAGCTACACCTAATATGCTAAGTATCAAATGTTCTACTTTTGTGGATGTACTTTTGTCTTTGTGTGCCCAAAGTCTCTTACTGTTGTTATGAAGCTTTGAATAAACATGAAAAAAAAAAAATTCGTCCAAATTGATAATGCATTATAGTTGAAAGAGCAGAGTAATTTCAGTTAAAAATTTACTGAGTGAATAAATAAATGAGTGAAACAGATTTGGTTTTGAATTTCAGCTGCCATTTACTAGCAATAAGAATGCATAAAGTTGACATTCCTGTTTCCTCAGAAAATCAGAGAAATAATATTGAAGAGTTGTCATAAGGATTAAATCATAACATGCATATAAAGCATTTGGCCTAGCATTAGAATTAAAATAAATGGACACATTTACACATGTGCATTTTCTTCCTTACACATTTGATCATTTCCAGAGCTATGTTAGATTTATTTTTTAATTAAAAAAAAATTGGCTGGGTGTGGTGGCTCACGCCTATAATCCCAGCTCCTTGGGAAGCTGAGGCAGGCAGACTGCTTGAGCCCAGGGTTTTTTTTTTTTTCGAGACCAGCCTGGGCAAAATGGCAAAACTCAGTTTCTACAAAAAATAAAAAAATTCGCTGGGCATGGTGGCATGCAGCTATAGTCCCAGCTACTTGGGAGGCTGAGGTAGAAGGATCACTTGAGCCTGGAGGCTGCAATGAGCCTTGATTATGCCACTGAACTCCAGCTTGGGCAAGAGTGAGACCCTGTCTCAAAAACAAAAACAAAACAAAACAAAACAAAACAAAACAAGATCATTTAACAATTCCAGCATCATGCATCATGCAACTAACATGTAGGGCTATTTCTATAATTTTTTTATGGAAGCAAATAGAAATTTCTTTAATCTTCAAATTTGAAGTGTCTTAATTTTTTTCTCCAACTAGCAAAAGTAAGAAATATAGTTATTTAAATTCTTTCAACAGGTTTAAAATGAATCATACAAGAGGACTATTGCTCAAAGGAGAAAAAAAGATGCATTCTAGACAAAAGATGGTTTTATAAATAAATGTTATATGCGAATTTACTCTGAAATACTATGATTTAAAAAAATGAGCCTAAGAGTCAAATTCAAAATGAATTAGGCAGTCTTCATAAATATTTCTCTTCGAATGCTTCAAATAACTTGACAATGTCACAAATATGAGAACTTAAAAGTTACAGCAAAAATGTTTAAGAGTAGCAACAGGATTAGTTAGATGCAATCCTTTAAGGATCTGATGATAGCTATGAACCTTTTCGCTAGAAAAATGTACAACCTACAAAATAGAGTATGTAATTTTGAGGTCCAAGTGTCCCTGCTTTATACAATGTTCACTCGTACTATCTTTTTTTTTTTTTGTAACTTTTATTTTAGGTTGTATCTTGATGGGTTAGATACAGATGTTTATAAAAATAGCTTTGCTTATGGTTGTGAACGATGGCTGCTGGAAGAGAAAAAATAGTCTACAACTTATAAGAACAGAAAAGATGAAGCCCAAATGAGGAGTTTTTCCAATTTAAGCTGGCTCAAGATCAGTTGGTTCTTTTCTCCAGGGCTCCTAACTTCATAAGGAGTTATGAATCAGTCCTGGTCCTATATAACATAAATATTAAAAAGTAAAAAAAGCACATGCATATGCCAAGTCTATTTCTTTTTTCCTAGATAAGAGAAACTTCACTGATCTCCTTAATTCCATCTTCCTCCCATCAACAGAGCAGCCAGAATGATCCTATTAAAATGTCAGGCTGACCAATGTTATTCTTTTGCTCTAAAATCCTACAATGGCTTTCATCTTACTCGGAAAAAAATGCCAAACTCTTTACAATGATCTATAAGACATTTGGCACCCTTATCTCTGATTTCATCTCCCATGACTTTCTCAGTTATTAACCCTGCTCTACTCATATCAGACTCATGCTGTTCCTTGAACATCCCAGGCATCCATCTCTCCCAGGGCTGCCTGAAATGCTCTTCAGCCAGATAAACACATGACTTGCTTTCATTTTCTTAGACCTTTACTCAAATGTCACTTTCTTTATGAGGTCTTCCCTGGGCACTTTATATAAAATGTCAATATCATCCTGGCCTCAATACTTACTAGATTCTTTCCCTATTTTTCTCTTGGCACTTATCACTATTTAACATACTAAATATTTACTTATGCCTTGGTAATATTTCTGACTCCCTTATACAAATGTGAGCTTCATAAAGGCAGGGTTATTTTTAAAAATATGTTGCTTGGGTGTGGTGGCTCACACCTGTAATATCAGCATTTTGGGAGGCGAAGGCAGGCGGATCATCTGAAGTCAGGAGTTCGAGACCAGCCTGGCTAACATAGTGAAACCCTGTCTCTAATAAAAATACAGAAAATTAGCTGGGCATGGTGGTGGTGCCTGTAATCCTGGCTACTTGGCAGGCTGAGGCAGGAGAATTGCTTGAATCCGGGAGGCAGGCAGTGGTTGCAGTGAGCCGAGATTGCCCCACTGCACTCCAGCCTGGGTGACAGAGTAAGACTCTGACTCCAAAAAAAAAAAATTATCTATCTCTGTATTTTTATTTTTAATTTGTTGCTGTATCCTTTACTTAGGTGCTTAATAAATACTTGCAGCTATAAATATAACTGAATGAACACAGGGATTTGTTCAAGTTCACAAAACCAAGAAGCAGCAGAGTAGCAATAAACAAAGGCAGAACTATCGTAATGTTGAAGTCCATATTCTTTGCAATATCTCTGAAGTACCAAGGGACAGAGGAAATAGTTAGATGATTCAAACCACCACAAAAGACATCTAGAAAGAGGACATTTAAAACTGTTACTATCTTTGATTCTTTCCACTGTTACTAGATTTTTTAAAAACCATTTATTTCTTCAAGAAAGTAAATACGGTATTCAAAAGTAAAGAAAAAGGAAGTAAACTTTTGTTGAGAAGGAGGTTTGGAGGCTTATAAGAAAAAAAGAGCAACAGTTAGAAACCACTGCTCTGAAGGGTATCATCATGGAGTATCAATTTGCTTTTAAAATGGTTATTATGTAAGGTTATCCTTCATAAAATATACCATCAATACTTTTCACGTATTCCAAATACCCAGCTCTAATTTCACTATAGAAAGAATTAAATTTTAAATAGGGAATAATATTATATAAACTGTAACCATGGTTTGTTTTCTGAAGCTACACAAAGCACAGTCCCTGGTGCTAAACTAACCAGAAGAAAGGAAAAGTGGAGATACTCTAACCTCCTATCAATTTCTTTTATGAAACACTTAAAACCCAGACTTCACTGCCTCAGATAATTAATCATTGGAGACCTAAAAGAAATGAGCTTGCTAAGTAGGGAGTAGAAGAAATCACTTCCTTGTACTCTTGATGATAGGCCAATATTGATCCATTACCCGTACTGTGTTCCAGCAATGCTGAAATTAGAGATCCAAACCAAAGCCCAGGCCAGGGATGAAAAGTGCAATTTTGATGCAATTATGATACAACTGTCTACCAAATAAGTAAAGGAAATGAGTAAGGAATCCTAGACAGAAAAAACAAGTAACACTCTTGTTTTTTTGAGACATGGTAAAAAAAAGACACTCCAGTCTCTCCTTAACCTTCCATAAGTATAACACTAGCAGAAAAGTAAAGATAAATACCAAATAATCACAACTGACCTTCCACCTCAACTATGGAATGGTTGAAACTGTGTTAAAGAGTCTAACTTCCACCTAAAGGGGCTATCCATTACTAAGTGTTAACCAATTTCTGCCTTAAGAAAACAGCAGGGGGTTGGGAAGGGTGGGGGTGGGGCTTAGTCCTGAATTTTTAAGGAACAAGACATCAGGATTTTCATGTAAAATTCCATATGTAAGTATTTTATGAAATACTATGAAAGATAAATTGAAACTTTTTGGGACTGCATTCTTTCCGTGGCCCAGCAGTTTGTAATTTATGACCTTGGTCATATGTATGGCTCTAAAAACTACATAGCACCTGTAGTTAGAAGCTTCATGACTAACTCCACCTTGAATGGTAAACAGTAAAGCTGAACAGTATAGGGATTAAAGATAATCAGCCTTAGAGTGAGATGAATGAGTATATATATATCTATACAGATAGATGTATAATGAGTATATATCTATGTCTATAGATATATAAAAAAGTGAACCAAGTTTTATATATTTTATATCTCTCTCTCTATATATATAGCATAAGTTGGTTCAGTTTCCTAAACGTCATCTGTAAATGAGGGTGATACTACTTAACTGACAGTTGTATATAGTAAGAAATAAAATAGCATGTGAAAAAAATTTATCTATTAAGTACTTCTAACACAATAGTCATCATAATCATTATTTTTATCACTGTTTCATCATGGAATTTTATCATTCCTTGCTTTTTAAAATCATGTAAAATAAACCCAGAAAGCACCAATCTAAAAGTATGAGAACAAGTTTTTTCTCTAAAACCCCCAAAATATTTTCATACTTGAGGAAAAATGAGGAGAGGGGATCATGGAGATTGAACTTGTAATTTTTAATAGTATTTCTTCATTTGTTAAAAATGGGATGTTTTGTATTTTGTTGTTACTTAGATTTTACATATATTTTATATATGTAGAATATATATACATCTGTAGTTTTTTAATGCAAAATACAAAAGTAAAAAGACTTTAAAAATAGAGAAAAGAATACATCTTTTCTTCTTTCTATCCTTATGCATTATATCTTAATTTACAGATGTTTTACAGGTTTTTGGTGGTTTTATGTTTTTTTTTGTGGAATTAACCACATTCAAACTAATCGACTGAACTAATTAACAATGGCACATGTTGTACGGTATACAAAATTATCATGGAAAGATATCGAGAAAGAGGGAATGAAAATGTTGTATGTACACAACAGGAATTTCAGTTGTACAGATTACCTGTTCAAGAGGAACATGATTCACCAAGCCACTGACAACTGTCCTTGGGGCTATTTCTCCAACATCTACTTCTTCTACATACAAAGAATCTGCATCAGGGTGTTTTCTAGCAGTTATGATGCAACCAATTCGAAGATCCAGACGGGAAACATCTATTGGCTTAGAGTCAGCACTTCCAGCTATTGATTGCTGTTTTTTCTCCCTCTTCTCTCCTAAAAAGTATTTATGAATGGGTAAACATCAGAAATAAAACCAAACAAAAAAACACTACGAAAACTCCATGGTATCAATACTGATGAGCTTAGAAGGAAAAAAAAAAAAAAATGTTTATCTCCTACCTTCACTTAAATAATAACAAAGAAAAAAATTATCCAAGTCATAAAATCTTGAATCTTATTTTAGCTATTTCTCTGTTGTATTTCTATTTGAAGACATTGTGTGAGGTTGGCAAACTATGGCTCATGGGACAAATCCAGCCTGTTACCTGTTTTCATAAATAAAGTTTTACTGGAAGACAACCATATTCATTCATTTACATATCATCTATGGATACTTTTGCACCAGGGCAGAGTTGAGTAGTTGTGACAAAGGCTTTAGGCAGAAAAAGTTTGCCTTTCCCCAAAACAGGACAATAGAGAATCCCCTAAAAACTTTTACTATGGCTCTTTGGAAGGTGATAAATACTTTATTTAGAAAGAACACCACAACCAGTACCCCTAATGAACTAGAGCAGAATACAATTTCTTTTTTTTTTTGAGATGGAGTCTCGCTCTGTTGCCCAGGCTGGAGTGCAGTGGCGCAATCTCCGCTCACTGCAAGCTCTGCCTCTCGGGCTCACGCCATTCTCCTGCCTCAGCCTCCGGAGTAGCTGAGACTACAAGTGCCCGCCACCACGCTCGGAGAATTTTTTTTTTTTTGCATTTTTAGTGGAGACGGGGTTTCACAGTGTTAGCCAGGATAGTCTCGAAATCCTGACCTCATGATCCACCCACCTCGGCCTCCCAAAGTGCTGGGATTACAGGCGTGAGCCACCGCGCCCGGCCCAGAATACAATTTCACTCATAAAATATTCTCCTCCTCACTTATATACACTAATAAGTATATAATTAATTTCTCCATTTCTTAGATTTCCCTGAAGATATATTAGGATTTTAGGGTTATCCACAGTAACTATTTAAGCAGATAAGAATATTTTATTCTGATTATGTTTTAATAATTATATTTTTATTTATTTGCTGATAATGTGACTCTTATTAACACATGATTATTTTAGCTACTGAGTTAATTGTAACCTGCAAAGAGGATTCATATTGTTTAAGTTTACAATTAGCTTTTCTGGCCCCAAAAAAGTAAAATCAAAATAAAACCTTATTTACCTTTGAATCCAAAGAACAGAGATAAGCTGCTGTAGCTTGGAAGCACTCTTAACTATACATTTATTTAATCTTTCAACATACTGAGTGCTGTGACACTGGAAATGGTAAGATGGGCAGTCCATGTTGTCAAGGCACTCAAAATCTCTTTTAAAGAAGACAGACATGTATATGTATAATGAATATGTGATAAACATGACATACACAAAGAAATATAGAAACTCAGTGATGAATAATTCTGCATGAAGCAGGAAAGGAGGATTCTGTGTAAAGGTATTCATAATTCATACAACAATAAGTTTACCAAAGAGGGGATGGAATTAACTTAAAATAATGGCCAATTTTTAATCTCATTAGCAAGCTTTAAAAAAATTCCATTTTCCATAAACAAATTAGCAAAAATTTTTTAAAAGGTAAAAATCCAAATTATACAGAAAAATATGTACAACAAAATTACCAGAATATACCAAAAATCTTAACATTTTTGTGTGATAAAGTATATGTATTTACTTTAAAAATACTGTAGTATAACAATATATCTATATTTGTATATATTTTAAAACTCTAATCTACTTCCTAGGAATTTGAAATACTTTTATCAGGAATCCCCATTCTAGAAATGATTGCAAATACTAAAATCTATACCAAGATCTTTGTTAATTATCACAAGGAATTTCAGAAATATTTCACTGACAAATGAGTGATGCTCAATTAAGATATGTGGCAGTCTAGCTGGGCATGGTGGCTCATGCCTATAATCCCCGCACTTTGGGAGGCTGAGGCAGGTGGATCAGCTGAGATCAGGAGTTCGAGACCAGCCTAACCAATATGGTGAACCCCTATCTCTACTAAAAATACAAAAATTAGCCAGGCATGGTGGCATGCGCCTGTAATCCCAGCTACTCGGGAGGCTAAGAGAGAATTGCTTGAACCCAGGAGGCGGAGGTTACAGCGAGCTGAGATTATGCCACTGTACCCCAGCCTGGGTGACAGAGCAAGACTCCGTCTCAAAACAAAAAAAAAAAGAAAAAGAAAAAACGATATGTAGCAGTCTAGAAAGATTATATGGGCACCACAGCCCTTGCATGAGCAGAATCTGGCAGTCCTAGCTAGCAGCTAAACACCTATGGAACAGCCCTCTATAACCAGCACTGTCTAATATGGTAGCTGCCAGTCACATAGGTTATTTAAATTTAAATCTAAAATTATTTAAATTAGAAATTCAGTTTAGTCATACTACCCACATTTCAAATCTTTAATAACCACATGTGGCCATTGGCTACCATGTTGGATAATGCAGATATAGAGTATTTCCATTATCATAGAAAGTTCCATTGGACAGAAGTGTTCTAATCTTATAACTCCATTTGGTCTTCTGGTCCTGCATGCTCCCTCTTCCATCAAAGGAGAGCCTTGTTGCCTTCTCTAACTAGAAGACTGATTAATCCTGAGTAGAACAGTGCATCCTCCTTAGAGAATAGAATATGGATTCCACCAAATTTGCAAGAACAGGTTATGTAGTTGTTTTGTGTCTACTCCTTAACATACTTTATAAACTAGAAGAATTAGTCTGACTTGCTTTCATTATAATCATACCACCTAGTGGTGAAGTTGTATAGCAGAGGCTGTACAGCCCCTATCTACTTGTAACTAACAGAGGTTACTGATGTTTGCCAAAGGAACTGTCAAGTGCTTTAGAGGCTAAATTGGCTTGGGTTAGTTCATAAATCCCTCTGCATGTTATATTTTCCAAAAAAAAAAAAAAAAGTAAGTAAGTTTCAGTATAATGAGAAATATTCATAATTATTTGTAAAGGCACCTTTTTAGACATATCTGGGGAAAGGAAGTCAGATTTACGATTAGAATAAATAGCTTTAGTAGCAAGGCTAAAAATAAACTAGAAAAGATGAGGCTTTAATATTCAGATGAAAGATCGTGAAAACCTGAAGTGAGGTGGGACCTAATGAAAGGAAAGAGCAGAGCTGGGGTCTATGTATGTTTTGGAGACAGGAATAACAGAATTTGCTGGTTAATTAGATATGAAGAACAGGGAATAGGGACAGGTTAAGGTTGATGACTAGATTTCAAGGGCTGTTGCCTAAGTGGATGGTGACATTTCTATCTACTTTAGTTCTCATGGATACTTGAAATCTTAATTCAGACAGTCTGCTTTGACTGGTGGAATGTTCTTTTCCTATCTTCACAACTGGTCCTAAGCTAGTTTCCTATCTGTGACTTCTCTCAAACTATGCCACAAATAGATACCAAAATTCAGCCACACCAAACTACATATGGGTTTCTACACTTAATCTTTACTGTCTATGTTTTAACTTATGCCAGCCCCTCTGCCTAAAATGCCACATTTTTACCCCGTTAATCTGGTCAATATTCACACACCATTTCAGACCCAGCTTGTATGTTCCAATATCATATTGTTCCTAATTTTATCCTAGCTCATGAAAGTTGAACTTTATTTTTGATACTATTATTATTATCATTATCAAAACTTGACATTTTCTGATAATCCAGTCAAGAGCTAAATAGGCTTAAAGGTCAAAAATACCTTTCTTTTCAATTTTCTCTTTTGCTTTCTTTTCGTCTTCTGTTCCTCCTTTTATCTGTTCTTTGGTACCAGAAGATACGGTTGTTACTGGTGTAGACTGTACCACGTTTTCAGAAACCATAGAATTAGCTTGCAGTGGAGTACCAGACGGAAATGGTATTTGCTTCACTGAGACAGAAAATGAAATAATGTCATTCATATTAAACCAATAAATATGATAAAAATATGAAATTGCGAACCATAAATGGGAACTCTTTTTAAATGAAAAATTCACTGTATATGGCTATCAAATATCCACTGTCTGAGACTATAAAATGGCTGCCAAAAAATAAGCGTATTTTAGCCATTATTGAGGTATCAAAGAATAAAGGCGTGATTCCCATTTAATCAATTACTAAACTGAGAAACCTGCAAATAAGAACAGCTAACATTTATTATGAACTTACTATGCCCCAAACACTTTTCAAAATGCTTTATACGAATTAACTCACGTAATTCTCATACTCTAAGAAGTAGGTTCTATTCATGCCCCCATTTTATTGATAAATCTGAGTCATTTAGAAGTTATGAAGTTGTCCAAGTTGCCTAGATACAGATTCTTACTTCTTTCCTCACTGTTAGTGTAACTGGCCAACTTCTTAACTTCTGGATTACTCAAATTTTCTATATTTAATTACCTCCATTTTGAATTTCTGCCTGAATTAGCTCTTGTTTCAGTTCTTCAATTTCTTTCTTCAGTTTAGCATTTTCAACTCGAAGTTTCTTCTCTTCCCTCAAAGTTGCCTGCAAAACTAGGATCAAGAACATCCAGTTAAAATATGTGCTTTTAAAAAAGGTTTTGTATGAATACTATTTGAAAAGAAGACAGCCAGTATAACTACAGCTAGGATAATACTAGCTCTAGTGTAACCAAATGTTTGGCCAGTGCCTTTATGCCAGTTTAGTATTATTAAAACAAACATGATATTTAAGAGAGAGAAAGAAAGGGAGAAAATACATGAAATAAGAGTAAAACAGAAAGACTTTGTTTATGAATCATTTTCCTCACTCCTATTAAGATGCTAACTAAGATCAAATTACCACCTTTTCAGCATTGCAGCTATAATAAAGGGCAATGGTAAATAACTTAAGAAGCTGGCACAAAAGTGTCAATATGTGGCCAGGTGCAGTGGCTCATGCCTGTAATCCCATAATCCCAGCACTTTCAGAGGCTGAGGCAAGAGGATCACTTGAGCCCAGGAGTTTGAGACCAGCCTGGGCAACATGGCAAAACCCCATCTCTACAATAAATACAAAAAGTAGCTGGGGGTTGTGGTACATTCATGTGGTCCAGCTACTCAGAGGGCTGAGGTGGGAGGACTGATTGAGCCTTGGAGGTTGAGCCTGCAGTGTGAGCTGAGATAGTGCCACTGTACTCCAGCCTGGGTAACAGAGCAAGACCCTGTCTCAAAAAAATTTTTAAAAATAAAAAATAAAATGTCAGTAACAGATACTGAAAAAAAGAGAAGCATTATATTAAAGTATACATATATTTTTTAAAAATTTCTGAGATGTTACCACACAAGCAAAAACTATTCTCATGTCTTTCTTTTTAGTCATTACCTTTTAAAAGAAGCTGAATATTGCTAAAGTCTGAGTTAAGCTAATCAAACATTCAATGAGTGAAATAACTCAAGGATTTGCTCAAAATATAATATATGTGTTAAAGGTGTGCAATGGGGTAACAAAAATATAAGAGAAAAATAATGGTTCTCAGTGGGGTTGGTACTGCTTTATAGGTAGGATTTTGAAAATCTGTAGGATTATTTTTGATTGTTAGTACTGGCATTTATTGGGCAGAGGCCAAGAATGCCAGATGTCCTGCAGTATGCTGGATACTCCTGCAAAATGAAGAACTGTTTCACATCCTGCAGAACTTTATAGTGGCCTATTATAAATTTGTATAGGTAAAAATCCTATTAATAATTATTTGAGCCTAGATTTTAACTATTCTTTACATATAAACACAAAGTGTTTTTAAGCATGTTTATTATACCCTAAATTTTCTATGAATCAAGTACCATATAAATCAAGAGTAGACTGTACCTTGTTTTATTCAAAGTATTATCTAATTAATCACTCATCATTTTCAATAAATCATCTATACCACTATCTGCTTCTGGTATCTGAGATACCTAACAAACGCAGTCTGACTATATACCTATACTAGTCGGCATTGTACCTATTGCATTCTTGATGATTCCATGTATGTGAATCATGTGGCATGTGACCCTCTTACACTGCCTTTAGTGGTATAATCCTGCTGAAGTATTACTTACTGAAACACATATTATTGTTACTACTACTTATACCTTTCTTTTTATTTCTCTTCTCTATTTTATATATAAGATTAAGATATGTTTTAAAATTATATATAGGTAGGTTATTTTTCTAGGAAATATTTTCCTTACAGGATATTAACAGAGATTTTATAAAACATTCATTCTAAATTGGGAGAAATTTGACTAAAAACTACCAGTATAGGCTACCAAAGAATAACATAAAGGTGAAGAATAAGTAGAAAGATTTTCAAACTGGCAAAACTAAAATGCTCATCAAGAGGCTACGAAATGGCCACCTATAGAAGACAAAATTCGGTTTACAACATATATTATATCATACGAGCAATGACCATGTCCAATCTCTTCATCTTTTTAATAAAAAGAGAGTAAGAATTTTAAGAAAAATAATTTTAAAATCTCAAGAAACATTATAAAAAAAGAAACAAAGTGGTATGTTAAAATTAGAAAAAAAATTGATAAAGTTTCTGGAGAGTAAATACAGGTTTTGATAAGCCATTAGCTTATAAAATGTAGGAAAGCATTTATTTCTACTAGTGACAGCAAAAGATTTTGAAATTTCTATTCTGACATTAACATTGACTACTGAAAATAAAATACATTTAAACAAACAAAACCAACTGAAGTCCTGAAGGTAGAAATTCAGGTTTGATATTTTTCTACATATAACAGAAACTTCTAAGTAAAACTTAAATAACTTATACGGTAAACATTATTTTTTCTCCGTCAATGTATGAATTCATTTTAAGTATCTCCTTAAAATATTTTAAATTTTCTTACTTGCTTTCTCCTTAAGGAGAGAAACTTGCTGCTTAAGATATTCAATGATTTGATCTGCCTCTGCACCCTTCTGCTCCAGTCTCTTCAGAACAGTATCATTATTTGCCATTTTTGCCAAGAGACGGCAGAAAATCCTAGATGAAAAATAAAAGTAATAAATTACACTGTGAAAGGAATAAATTTATACTATAGGACACTATGAAAAAGCAGTCTGAAAGGAAAAACATTTTCTACTGTAATACATAAATATGTTAGAAAAGTATTTTTCCTATGGAGAGCAACAAGCCAAACAAATAGCAGAAATGTTAAGTAGACTAATTCCTGAATCTACTTAGAAGAGGAAATATAGTTTGTTCTTAAATGCAGAAAACAGGCTATTTAGCCACATTTAAGGTTGAAAGATTTTAAAGAAAGCTTCAGGCACACTAAGAGATAACAATAACAATAACCTTAATTATGCTAATGAGTATTACATTTGTGTTCCAAAGTAAAGAGTTGCTGACTTCATTTCTTTGACATTTCTGTATACTGGATCTTTCTACTGTGTATTCATTTAGGCACAATTTTCAAGAAGAAAACGTCAATTAGGAAAGATAAATATTAAAAGAAAAAAATCAACAATTAAGAAAATATTAATCATATGCTTGTTCAGATATAATGTCAATATATACCGTTGTCTTTATTTTAAAAATTAGAATTTTAGTTTTATAATAAATTCAGAGAAATTTAAAAAAATAATATCAAGGTACAGAAAAATGTATGTAAGCAAACATTCTGAGATTAATTCACCATGTTAAAGTTTAAACTGCCACATAGTAAGAAAAATAATCACATTGACAATGGAGAGGGTTAATCGTTAGTAATACTATGAACAGTTCTACCTGATTTAACAAGAATTTATAATTCAAGGTATAACAATGATACAAGCATTGCTGAAATAATTCTAACTTTAAATAAATGAAGCAGCACTCAATATTAATGGTGAAATTTTGAATAAAACCTAGATAATAGACACATAACAGATTGTTTGAAAATTTCAAATTATTATATAATACCAATCCTATATAAAAAATATTCTGAAAAGCCACAATACACTGGCTGGTATTTATTTTTGATGTGACTGTCTAGATCTGTTGGTTCATTTTTGAGCATTAGTCTATACTTAAATCTACTTGTTTCATATCAGCTAAGATACTAGTTTTCTAGTTTTTTTCTTAATTTTGAAATTTGAATAAGATTATTTGAACCATATCTTTTCAAAATGTATTTTTCTAAAATGCACCACTAATTCACATTCATTTTAGTATTATTCATCAAATATGTCTTTGCTAGAGATGTAGAAGTTGCCAATTCTGCCTGATCAGACACTCATTGTTTGTGATAGCTACATTTCACCTATTGAGTATATTTCATCATTACTTATGTTAGACTAAAATAAAAAAAAAATCAAAAACTAAAGAAATGCTGTAACTCAGGATACTAAAATTCAGAAGAGCATAGTTGTTTTTTTTTACTTTAACTTTCTTCATATATCCATTTCTATTAAGATATTTTCTCTACAATTCTGGCTTTGCAAACGTTTAAGTAACAACATGGTATTCTGTGTTCATTTTGGTAAAAATGGCAGAGTTTAAAAGGTGGTATCTTCATTTGAATTTTTGTGCTCTTTTGGTCTGTATTTTCCTAAACTGTTAAAATAATAGTCCATATAGAATAATGCTCATAAATAAGCCAACAGTTCTAGACAGTCGCTTCAAAAATAAATACCCACCAAGTTGCTGAAAAATCAAAAAAAGAAACTCATGTTCTGACTCATACAAAAACATTTAAAAAATCTTCTAAGACTAACGGTAATTTGGAAAATAGAGATAATAAATCCTAGCCTAAGAGAAAAAAAATACAATTTTACTGAGCTGATAAATCTGTTAACTATTTGCAAAATATAATTGGAACAGTGAGTTACATAAAATATGACTTTTATAATACATATTGAAGAACAAGCATAAGTTTAGGAAAGAGAATGTCATGTTTCAAAATACAGAAATACAAATGAACTAAACACTAAATACACATATGTAACTACTAAAAGGAAACAATGTGATAAAAAGAAGTGATAAAACTTTTTTTTTTTTTTTTTGAGACGGAGCCTCGCTCTGTCGCCCAGGCTGGAGTGCAGTGGCGCAATCTCGGCTCGCTGGAAGCCCCGCCTCCCGGGTTCACGCCATTCTCCTGCCTCAGCCTCTCCGAGTAGCTGGGACTACAGGCGCCCGCCACCACGCCCGGCTAATTTTTTGTATTTTTAGTAGAGACGGGGTTTCACCGTGGTCTCGATCTCCTGACCTTGTGATCCGCCCGCCTGTGCCTCCCAAAGTGCTGGGATTACAAGCGTGAGCCACTGTGCTCGGCCTTTTTTTTTTTTTTTTTTTTTTTTTGAGACAGAGTCTTGCTTTCTCCCAAATAGCCAGGATTACAGGTGCCTGCCACCTGACTAATTTTTGAATTTTTAGTAGAGATGGGGTTTCACCACGTTGGCCAGGCTGGTCTCAAAATCCTGACCTCCCTCAGCTGATCTGCCTGCCTCGGCTTCCCAAGGTGCTGGGATTACAGGTGTGAGCCATTGCACTGGCGCCCAGACTCTACTTCTTCTGCAGTCCTAGATAACTGGTTATCTGGAAATATTATTCATGATGCCAATATTAAGAAGTCTCATCTTGTGAAATCTAAAAATATTTCACTTCTAGTTAGGTCTGTGTGTTAACAGAACTTTTCTCAAGTGCTAAAAGCCCTTTGCTGTCTTTAGAACAGAAGCTCCGGAAACAGGTTTTCTAATACTTGTTGATTAATTATCATTTAAATTTTTTAAAAATATAGGTTGGATGCATAAGTTTATGTTAATGTTTTCTAGTAACATGCAGATAATGATCACTAGCACTGGCAGAGGAAAATGGGTATATATACCCTTGGGCTTGCTTATATACACTTAGGCTGTGTGACCTTGGATCTAAATTTTCTATACTTAATTTTCTTAATTTAAAAAATTACTTGCACCTGATTTCACCTCTTACTTCCTTGTCACCTCCTTTCAGGGCTCCTTTTTCTTTATCTATCCCATTTATGATGCTGTTCTTCAGGGTTTGGTCTTAATCACTAATCTTTTCTAGGGATCACAAACTAGCCTGACAAAGTTCAGGGATATCTTTCTTTTCCAGGGCTAACAGTGTTGGAAATAGCTGATGTGAATGTCTTTAAGTAAGACAGACAGACACTTTACTACTCCCTGTTGTCTGCCATTTATATTACCTACCAGGCTCTTAAAATAAGTTCATGACCCCAACTTTATACTCCCTGATTTTGTGTCATGTGCTGGGTTTATAGGAGAGAACAAAAATAAACATGTTCTTTGAACTAACTAAGCTTTCAGACAAATGGGGGAAACACAGTTGAAGACATTTTTAAAAATAATGTTATGCTTAGGGCACAGCGACAGTTTAACAACAATACTGCTTAAAGCTCAAATAAATGTTTTACCATTCAACCCAGTACTCATTTCATTAATCTCTATGCTAATTACTCCCCTGTGATTTTCAATTTTACATTGAGTATAAGTCAACCTTCAAAATTTTAAGTCCTCAGAGTTTCTAATATGCACAAGGTTTCTCAAAGATGATAATAACAACTACATATATTTGTAGAACATGCACTATGGCTGGCTAAATGCTTTACACAAGTCAATTTCGAATACTGTAATAATCTCCATTATACAGAGAAGAAAACTTGAATTAAAATTAATTTGCCTCATGTAATACATAGTAAATGAGGATTGAAACTCAGGTCTGTCTGATGCTGCAGTTAGCTCTTTTAATGCTCTAGCTATAATTTCTCTAAAGGATATAATTACAAAGCATTTTCCAATATATTTAATGACAGAATCCTAACACAGGAACAACTATTAACATTTATTTGAACTAGTATTCTCTAAAACAGTTTAGGAAGTGCTGGTTTAAGTCTCTAGACTAAAATTAAAAAAAATTTAGACTGTGAGATTAAAATAGATATAACAATTACATGCACAGTAATTGAAAATATAAAACATTTATGAAGAGAAAAGCACAGAAAACTGTAGACCAAGTATGTTAATTGTGTTTGGTGAGAATCAAGACCTTTCCTTTTTCCTTTATTAAATTAAAATGGTAATAATGCATTTTTTATGACAAAAGCTATTGAAACATATTATCTAAATCATTCTGTCCCTTCACATTAATTTTGTCCTTCTCAGTGTTAATTATCATATTTCATCAAAACTAAAAAGCCATTGATACGATGCCTCTAATGCAGAATCCCAAATACTGTACATGAATTTATAGTACATCTTAATCATTAAAATACACACACAAAAGATGATTTTTGAGATTCTGAGATCTTCACTATCATTTTTGTTTACTGAGCAACGTCCTCAGTAGTCCTCCCCACACCATCTAAATTGCCTGCAATCTTTTTTAAAAAGCAAAATCTCTGCCCCATGATGACAACATTGGGAATCAAACATAAGTAACTACTTTGAAATCAAAGCTTTACAGGCAGACTTTTAATTTTAGAATTCTTATGCTATATAGGAACGCTACACAAATTTGAAAGTGTCTCTACTCAAAACCTCTAATTTCACTATTTCAGAATTACAGGAGGTAAAAATTTACATTTTTGTTGGAAGCTTTAAATACTATATAAGAAATCTAAAATGCCATCAATTGTAAAATGGCTTCAATCCCAAGAAGCTCTATTATTTTATGTACATTATGAAAAAAACCACTATTGAATCAACTGACCCAATGGTTTCTTATCACTTAGACACATCCTACATTATTTATTGACAGACTTCTTTTAAATTTAACTCTGGATTTTTATATTGTATCACCCTTTTGTTTCCCCACATACACAGTAACTTTTCATTCTAATGCTAATCATAATCTTCTAAATGATCTTTAAAAGGGAAATTACACTCAACAACTATATGCCAATACTGCATATATAACTCAACTGAAATAATGACAAGATTAAGTTATGACTAAGTGTGTGTAAGTGTGGGCAATGACAAATACCTCACAACTGCCAGTTCATCTACAGTGATTTAAAGATGTCAACAACTTAAAAATACATCCCTATTTCAGAGATGTAAATATGAGAAAAATGTGTATATCAGAATTGATGGAATATAGTAATTTTAATCATTTTCTTCCTTTCTTCTCCTCCCTTCATTCCTATTCCTGCCTTCCAACTTCTTTCCCTGATTTGCTACACAATCTAATTACTGGATATGTAAGAATATTATAGTATACATAAAATACCCCACACTGAAAGACCGTCCTTATTATAGTGCAAAGCAATGTGGTACCTTTTAGAACTAGGTGAAAATTCCTGCTAGGATTTAAATCATATGTGTCAAAAGTCAGAATTTAAAGAAGATAAGAAAATTAAATACTCTGAGAACAATGCATCTGAAGACACTCAAAATATGTAAGCGCAGCAACCAGCAGTAATTCCATAGGTCTTTTATCAACCTTTGCCAAAACCTATAAAAAGAGTATCTAAAATTGCTTTTTTATGAAAGTTCCTATTTATTCTTGTTTCCCTTACCAGAGAGCCTGCTTTCCCTTTACTGATGAGGACATAGGGGGTCCTGGAGGGTTTAAAGGATGGCTATAAGGAAAGACTATAGAGTGGACAGCTATGAGGGGCCAGTCCATGCATTTCTAAATACCATCGTCATTAACACAAAAACTTTCCTTCCCAGTAAAGAGTCCATACAATTTAAAAAGGAGTATGCCTTGGCCTCCCATGACCCTCTTACCTCACAATAAGGCCATCTTTTACCTGGTTCAGATTTGCAGACTAGGCCCATTACATACCTTGTCATTAAATACCTTTCTCCTACCACGTCCTCCTCTGTGTATTTTCCTTAAAGAGTGATCCTCTTAAAAGGAAGTCAGAGCCCATCACTCTACTGCTCAAAACCCTCCAAAGTCCTATTTCATTTAGAATAAAAGTTAGATGTCCTCAAGATCTTCATGACCTGCTCGCCTTGATTTAATCTCCAGTGAAGGACTAAACCCTTCACTCAACTCTGCGCTACAGGCCTCCTTGCTATTCTAGCAGGTTTCTGCTTCATGACCTTTGCAATGGCTGGTCCCTCTGTCTGACTGCACTTTCCCAAGATATTCGCATGGTTAAATCTCCCACTTCTGTCAGCCCTTTACTTAAAAGTCATCTTTTCAGCAAGACCTTCCTGTGTCACTTTATATCCTTCTTCTCTGCTTTACATTTCTCTTCAGGACTATCATGACCTAAAATACAGTATGTTTCTAATTACTTTGCTTAGTATGTGCCTTCCTCTCTAAAATGTGAGCACAAGTAGACACAGATTTCTGTCTGTTTTGTTCACTGCTGTTCACCTAATGCTTAGAACGGGGCCTGGAATAGAGTGGGCGCTTAATAACTATTCGCTCAATGAATAAATTCCTGTCTTCACCCTCCTCTCCCCCAAATCACCCAAGTCCTTTGACACACATTCACATAACAGTAAATACGCTTAGGGATCGATATTTTTCTGTAGCATTCTTAACTTAGGCCTGCATCCCATTTCTCAAACGTGGCTGCTTTAGAAGGTCTCAAGTTCTTTCCCGTTTCCTCAGGCCAGGGCTGGTCCTGCTGCGAACCTACTACCCATTAGCACCCGCAGGCCAGGTCCTCTTTCCTGGAGGCAAGTTAGAGAACGAAGACCCCTACGATCGCAATCCGCGATCCCCGACTGAGTGACCCTCCACGACGTCACTCACATGAAGCGGAGGACACGGGTTCCGAGACAGCCACAGCAGGAAGCATGTAGGGACAACCACCCGCGTACTATAGCAGTGAGAAAGGACCCAATGAGGTGTCCTTGCTGAAAGCCTGAGTGTTCTGCAGATTCAACCCTCAATTCTTTTCTTCCTCTTCCTGGGCTCAGTCCCATTAACCTGCCACACCACGCTCCTCGTCTTCCATTCCCTCACCCAGTATTTTCAATCGACCCCCCCCAGGCCCCCCGCACCTCTTTCTCTCTCGCTATATGTCCTTTTGTGGCCAGTTTGGGCAAGGGGAAGGACGCCACAAGTCGGGGTCTTTCCTCAGCGTTGGGTCGCGGTGGCTGTGAGGGCAGAAGAAAAGGCCAGGCTGAGGGGAGGGTGGAGGGTGAAAAGCTCGGGTCTGTGTTGGGGAAGGCCAGGCTCGCGCTCCTGGCCGGGTTCCGCGAAGGGAACCTTAGCTGACTTGGCACGCGGGCGAAGGGCAACGTCTGAGCTCCCGGCGTTCCAGGAGCGGCCTCTTTTGGAGGAGAACCTGAAATGCAGCGTCTGGTGCACTAAGCCGTAGCGGCAGCACCAGCCACAGCGACAGCGCTGGGGCCCTGTGTAGAAGCTCCATCCCTCTTGTCTTTGTGCTTGCCTGCGTCCCCAGACTCAGAGGCAGGTATTTGGGTAATCCAGTTTTCCGTGTCGTAGTGGGTGGGGTCTGTGGGAGGTAGAGGACTATCAGGAGCAGTGAGTAGCCCCGCATGTCTTCAGAATTGATAGAGAACCGAGCTGTGGAGCCGCTTGCTGATAGGTACTGTCTCCATCCCTAGCTACAGCCCGCCTTTCCTGTGAATCAGGTTCACCTGAGTCCTTTGGGAACTGTAGGCTTAGCAATCGCTCTGTCACTGCCTCAAAGGAAGGCTAAAGGAGGAGGTTAGAGAATCTAGAGTCCGCCCCTCCGTTACTCACCATGGAGGCAGAATTTTGCTTTGGTTTGTTTCTGGCCCTCGAGGTTTAAATCAGTTGTCGAAGTGTAACACCCCCTTGAGCAGTAGGAGAAAGTGAAGCAGAGGAAGGAAGTTACTTGAGGATTGTCAGTGGCTGCTTTTCAAGGACCCCTGTCCTGGTTTCTATCTATTTGAGACAAAAATAACCTCTTGAGAGAATGTATATATAAAATAAATGAATTAGTATCATTTTGCTGTTGAAGAAATGTGAAACTTATTCATGATAAAATCAGCATCTTTTGCCCTATTTTTTTTACTTTCTTAACCCATTCGAGTCGTTTAAAACTCTTAAGTTCTTTGAGGGCAGAGATTCTGACTTGTTCATTATCCTTTGCCCACCAGCTAAATAGGGGCTTCAAAATATTTGTTGAATGAATGAATTTTCAAGCCCAACTGCTTGCACTGTTGTTTCCCTCATCTAATCTCTCACCTCTGCGTTTTTTTTCCCCCAGTAGTTTTTCACCAGGTGTAAGCAAATGTATGTGTGTGTAATTTTGTGTGTGAGCCTTTTTATGTACAACCATCTAAGAGGTAGTGGAAAAAGAACACTGATTATGCTAATTAGTGTTTTATCTTTTTCGATCATTGTGCTTTATTTGGTTATTTTATTTTCAGCTGTGTAAATGATAAAGACATCTGATTGAGAATCAAATGGTCGGGTGCGGTGGCTCACGCCTGTAGTCCCAGCACTTTGGGAGGTCGAGGCGGGTGGATCACCTGAGGTCAGGAGTTCAAGACTAGCCTGGCCAGGATGGTGAAACCCCGTCTCTACTAAAAATACAAAAATTAGCCGGACGTGATGGCGGGCGCCTGTAATCCCAGCTACTCTGGAGGCTGAGGCAGAGAATCGCTTGAACCCGGGAGGTGGAAGGATGCAGTGAGCCGAGATCATGCCACTGCATTCCAGCCTGGATGACAGAGTGAGACTCTGTCTCAAAAAAAAAAAAAAAAAAAATCAGGTAGTATAGCGTAGTAGGATTGAATAATAAAGTGCAACTGTCTCACCTGTCCTACTCTCAGTACTGTTCTTCAAAGATAACCACTTTTAACCTTTTCTAATTTTAGGTCTGTAAGTTAATAAACTGTTAATTCTTTTTGTTGACTTCTTGAGATAGCCCTAAGTTAAACTGCTAATTCTTTTTCTGTTGACTTCTTGAAATAGCCCACACCATTCACAATCTCTCTTCTCAGAATTTTGGAATAGTCATAATCATCATTTTTAGTTTTTGTATTGGTTACTTTATAATTCAAAATAATATATGAAAACTACTTTTTTCACATCAACTTTTGAAAATATATTTGACTCCTTGTTTGGTAAAACGGGAAAAGTAGTGATTCTACCTTTTTCTTTATCACTTCAGAAACTACATTTATTCCCACTTTCTCTTAGCTGGACATTTACTTGTACATTGTCAAAGTTAGTAATATATTTCTTAACTATAATAGTTGCGCTTTGTTCACGTTCCAAAAACCAATAAAAAAACAATAAAATGTTTACAGTATTATGGCTTTATAGTTGTTACTTAGAGCAAGTCCAAGCTGTATGCTCCGATGTGTTTTTTTTCCCAGAGTTTTAACTTCATGATCCCTGTGCCATACTAAGGAGATCATTTATGATATCAAGGTCAAATGGGTTTTTATTTCTTTCCTGCCAAGGGCAAAATATTACGCTGTAGCTGAGCATGCTTTATATTTTAGACTATGTAATTACATAGTTTTTAACTGTCCCCACTTTCTTTTTTTTTTTTTGAGACAGAGTCTCGCTCTGTGCCCAGGCTGGAGTGCAGTGGCGCAATCTCGGCTCACTGCAAGCTCCGCCTCCCAGGTTCACGCCATTCTCCTGCCTCAGCCTCTCCGAGTAGCTGGGACTACAGGCGCCCGCCACCACGCCAGGCTAATTTTTTGTATTTTTGGTAGAGACGGGGTTTCACCGTGGTCTCGATCTCCTGACCTCGGAATCCGCCCGCCTCGGCCTCCCAAAGTGCTGGGATTACAAGCGTGAGCCACCGTGCCCGGCCTAACTGTCCCCACTTTCTTTCTTTTTTTTTTTTTTTTTTTTTTTTTTTTTTTTTTTTTTTTTTTTTTTTTTGAGAGGGAGTCTCGCTCTGTCGCCCAGGCTGGAGTGCAGTGGCGCGATCTCGGCTCACTGCAAGCTCCGCCTCCCGGGTTCACGCCATTCTCCTGCCTCAGCCTCTCCAAGTAGCTGGGACTACAGGCGCCCGCCACCACGCCCGGCTAATTTTTTGTATTTTTAGTAGAGACAGGGTTTCACCGTGGTCTCGATCTCCTGACCTCGTGATCCGCCCGCCTCGGCCTCCCAAAGTGCTGGGATTACAAGCGTGAGCCACCGCGCCCGGCCTGTCCCCACTTTCTTAATTGCCTTTCTGCTTTCTCCTGGGGAATAGGTAGGTGAATGTGCTTTCTTCACTGAGTCTTCTCATTCTTTGTATGATGCACATAGACGCTTCCATTCCTCTGTTTAAAGATTTTCCCCTTGAAGCCCAGTGGCTTTCTGTTTAATTTGAACAGATTGCATTCTAGTCCTTTTGTATTTCTCCTATCCTGGGTTTATATTCATTCTTGGGTAAATAACATTGTTTCTTAGTCCCTCATCTTCTGTTATTGGGCTTCCCCCTATTTCCCTGGAATATATCCTAGGGAAACTTGCTCACAAAAGGCATGTGAAAGGTAATTTTATTTTTTAATGTTTGTATGGCTATAAATTATAATTTGCTCTTATGACTGATAATTTGGCTGTATATAGAATCAAAAGTATTTTCCTTCAACTCTCAATCCTTCCATGTCTTCTTTTTTTTTTCCCTTTTTTTTTGAGCTGGAGTCTCACTGTGTTGCTCAGTCTGGTCTGAAACTCCTGACCTCACGTGATCCTTCCACCTCAGCCTCCCAAGTATCTGGCATCACAGGCACACACCACTGCACCAGGCTCTCTTCTGACTTTCATTATTGCTGATGAGAATGTCAGTCTCACTTTAACTTGTTGATAGCAGAATCATTTTTTTCTCTCTGAAATGTTTAAAATTTTCTAGTTACGTTTGATGCTTTGAAAATGTATGGCAGTGTTTATCTTCTCATAAGCTCTTTTGTTTTGTATGAGATAAAATTGATACATATTAAAACACACTGATTTTAAGTGGCCCATTTAATGAGTTTTGATGCATGTATTCATCCATAGAACCACTACCACCACAATCAAGATAGAGAATATTTCTACCACTACAGAAAGTTCCTCTGTTTCTCCGTTCATTCAACCCCGCTTCCCCATCTACAGTACTATCTTCTGATTTTTTTTATTAATACTATAGTTAAGAACTATAGTTCTGGAATTACATTTAAATGGAGTCATACAGTATGCACTCTTTTGTGTCTGCTTCTTCCATAAGCTTTGTTTTTGAGGTACATCCATGTTTTGACGTGTTTGTTCCATTTTTGTTGTTAAATAGAATTTCGTGGTACAAATGTTAATCGATTCACTTGTGGGACATTTGCGTTGCTTCTGGTTTTTAGCTATTAAGAGTACAGTTCCTATGAACATATTCATACAATTTTTTTTTTATGGACAAATGTTTTCATTTTTCTCGGTTAAAGAGTGGAATTTCTGAGTCACAAGTTAGGGATATTTTTAACTTTAGAAAAGTTTTCCAAATATTTTCCAAAATTCTTTTGCCATTTTACACTCCCACTAGCAATATAGCAAAGCTCCACTTCCACATTCTCCTCAACACTTGTTATTGCCAGTCATTTTAATTTTAGCCATTGTAAAGGTTTATCATTGGGATTTTCATTTTCATTTCCCCCAATTAATGATATTAAGCACTTTTTCATGTGCTTATTGAGTATTTTCATGCCTTCTGTGAAAATGTTTGTGACTTTTACCTATTTATGTGTTGACTTGTTTTATTATTGAATTGTGGTATTTCTTTATAGACTCCGAATACAGGTCAATTATATACAGACACACATATGTTTGATTTTAAAAGGTCATATATATACACAATGTCATATGTAGATACATAATGTCATATGTATATATAGACAGATGTAAATAATATTTCTCTTTAACTCAAATTTTTATTTTCTCAGGGGTGCCTTTGGATATGCAGATGTTTTTAATTTTGATGAAGTCTACTTTGTCAAAATTGTCTTTTGTGGCTAGTGCTTTGTTATATCATTTCTAAGAAATCTTTGCCTAGCCTAAGATTGTAAAGATATTCTCTTATGTTTTCAATTAGAAGACTAACAGTTTTACCTTTTACACTTAAGCCTATGATCCATCTTAGATTTTTGTGGATGTATCAGTAGAAGTTGAGGTTATTATTTTTTTGTATGAATATCTTTTTCCAGCACCATTTGTAAAAAATATTTTCCTTTTCCTATTTAACTCTTTTGTCTTTGTTGAGAATCATTTTATTTAAATTTTTTAAATTATGAAATATGTGGTATTAACACACGCATATGTAGATAAATATAGATACAGAGCATGGAAATTACCAAGCATAATGATAACATGAACACCCATTAATTCACCAGCTAAAAACTAGGCTATTACTCAAGATTTTTGAAGCTTCTTGTGAATTTTTCCCTAACCTTACCCCTGCTTTAATTTGGTAGTAACCCATATTCTGAGTATTTTTTTAAAATTCCCTTACTTATTGAATATATTCTTACAATAGATGTAAGTATTCCAGAATTACTTTATTTTTTCTTTTTGAGTTTTATGAAAATTGGCATATTTTGTGTTACTTTTTTCACTCAATATTATATTTCTAAGATTCATCTATGCTATTAAATATGGCTATAGTTTGCTTATTTTTCATTATGTATACAGGTGAATATACCACAATTTATTTAACCATTTACCTACCATTGGAGATTTAAATTATCTCCAGTTTGGGGATATTGGGAGCAATACTGCCCTGATCTTTCTTGCACAGGTCCACTGTGTGTGTGTGTGTGTGTGTGTGTGTGTGTGTGTAGGAGTTTCTGTAGGAATATAATAGCAAGATAGTGTAAAACATTTCTGGTGATTTTACTAATTTACACTCCCACTTACAGCAAATTAGAGATCCTATTTTTCCACATCCTTCTGACATTATGTGTTATCAGATTTCTTAATTTTTAACTGTCCAGTAGATAAAAATTTTTTGTGGTTTTAATGTGCAATTCCTTGATTATTCATGAGGTTGTTTATCTTCTCATGTATCTATTGGCCATTTCTCTTTATTCTTTTGTATAATGTGTTTTTCTATAACTTGTTTTATGTAATGGATGCAATATCTTCTCAAATCTCTCTGTATTTATTAGAGTTGGTTTTTGCGGTATTTTTTCATAAATTATTTCAGTTGCTTCCAAAGCCAAATTTTTGGAGGCTTGTTTCATTGTTTGCCCTTGATACTGTAGTCTTTCCTCAACCATCTGATGATTCCCAGACATTATTTAAGAGCTAAGGCTTCCTGGGAGCTTTGCGTATATGGACAGGCTTATTGACTGATACATTTTGTTTTAGGATGGCTGGGTGCACAGCCAAATCTTAGCTGGGGTCTACAAATTCCAGAATTGTGAGCAGTTTGCTCTTCTCACCAGTGTCCATAGCAACTAGTGTAGTTCTCAGTTTGTTCAGCTTCTTTAGGGAAGAACCTTATCTTTTTCTTTTTCTCATGGAGTGTAAATAACTGCCTATGTTGTGGGGCTGGTGGCAGAATTGACGCTTCTAATTATTCAACACTTCACCCTTCTGATTTCAAACCCTCTTTGACTGCTGTTCACCATTGTTCCCGCCTTCTCTGAGTCTGAAGCCTCTGAATCTGAAGGGACCAAACAAACCTCTTGACTATTACAGGTTGTAGCTTTCTTTCTGCTTCACTCTTCCATATATATTTTGTTTTGTACAAGTTTCTAGAAATCTTTCATCACCTCATGGCCTGTTTCTCTTTTCTTCCTTGTTAAGGGTTCATACATTTTATAATATTTTATTTTTAATGATTTCAGCAAGGTTTCTTGTCAAAGTGATTTTATTCAATTGGAATTCCAGCATATTTATCATGAAAGCCGAGAAGGGAAAAATGCAGGGCTTTACCAGTAGAATGTCTTTTTGGTGAAGTCCATGGGTAAAAGATTTTTGTGTCAGAAGACCCTTTTTTTTGTTGTTGTTATGGTTGCCTTAGTGTGATTCAGATTGATATGAAGCAAGTTTCCTACTCTCCAGGCAACTACTTTACACAATTTTGGGGGCACCATTTATTTTGGAGTAAGTGCAAATAGGATGCCTCATGCTACACACGTGGAATAACTATCTCTAAACTGGAGCCAATAGCTCTATCAGGATTATTAAAAGGATTAAAGCAGATCATACATTATGTAAAATATCTAGCATAAAAATGAAAATTGATTATTTAATATTCTAGAGCCTTCTTTTAATCTAGTTTAAGCTTTACTACTATTAATAAGGTCCTTGATTAGTTACTAGTTGGTAACTATATTCCCTCTTCCCTGACCTACCTCACTGTATGAGAAGGAAGGTTGTCGATGGTGTGTGGGTTATTCAATCTTTAGTAAAGAGAGGAGACTTATTGGCTGGGCGTGGTGGCTCACGCCTGTAATCCCAGCACTTTGGGAGGCTGAGGCGGGTGGATCACGAGGTCAGGAGTTCAAGACCAGCCTGGCCAACATAGTGAAACCCCATCTCTACTAAAAATACAAAAAGTTAGCTGGGTGTGGTCGTGGGTGCCTCTACTTAGGAGGCTGAGGCAGGAGAATTGCTTGAACCTGGGAGGCGGAGGTTACAGTGAGCGGAGATCATGCCACTGCAGTCCAGCCTGGGTGACAGTGTGAGACCGTCTCAAAAAAAAAAAAAAAAAGAGAAGAGCCTTATAATAATATGAAGATGCAGTAACAAACTTCCTCTACTCTTTAAACTGTCAGATGTCATTGAGAATGGAATAATCTTTTCTTTTTTTTGCATTGAAAATCTTAGAGTTTGATTTAGAGCTGCAATATAAATTTATGCTGAGTTGTTTTGTCCTCTGACATTTTAGAATTTTCTTACTTTGATATTTTTACTGTGAAGTGTTCAGGTTGACATTTTCCTCCAAGTTGTGTGTTAATTGTGCTTAAGGTTTGGTCTGTCTGGCTTAATGTTTGGTCTGTCCTAAAATTCTCTCCTTTTCCAGATTATCTTAGAAGACCTAGGACTCCAAAAATGTTTCCCCTGAAGGATGCTGAAATGGGAGCCTTTACCTTCTTTGCCTCAGCTCTGCCACATGATGTTTGTGGAAGCAATGGGCTTCCTCTCACACCAAATTCCATCAAAATTTTAGGGCGCTTTCAAATCCTTAAAACCATCACCCATCCCAGACTCTGCCAGTATGTGGATATTTCTAGGGGAAAGCATGGTAAGCTATTTTCTTTTTTTTCCTATTTATGTTCTCTACTTTGTTACCCTAAGTTATAAATACTGTATCCACTAAATATATAAAGCTGTCATCAGTACCAGTGCACACATGTCCTTCTTTCTCTCATCCTTTTCCCCCACCCTCCCTCTCCCTCATACACTTGCCCATTTATTTGCAAATCTACCAGGTAAAATTCAAACTCTTTACTAGGCTATTGCATGCAAAATCCTTTGTCTAGTCCTTGATCTAGTCTGTGCTGTCCTCTTTCGATGTATTGCTTGTTGTTTCCACTAATTTAACCCTGCACGCCAGCCAAGCTGAGTTGCTTTGAGGTTTTTTGATTCACATATCCTTGATTTTGTACTTCGCAACTTTCTCTCATGGATTATGCTATGCTCCATTCCCTGCAATCTGAGCTAAGTCGCTTTCCTAAATTCTTTTATAGCTTTTATCACGTTTTATTATTTTCTATTTAGTTTTTCTCCTCTGAGAATTCTTAGTTCTTGAAGATAAGGACCTTTACTTGTGACCTCAGAGCACTCAGTAAATGTTTGTTAGCTGAATGAATGAATGAACAACTGTATTTGAATTATTAATGTTTCTCAGATCTGAGAATCAGGATTTTTAATTTTCTTTTTCAGGGAAACTGTCTATTCTTAAACATATTTCTTTATCTATATGAAGGAAATGAAGTTCTAATGTTAGAAACTTTAGAAGAATTATCTAACAATATATTTTATGATCGAAAGTAATGATTTTGGCAACTGTCTTCAAATGAAAAGGGAGTCAGTAGATTTTTTTTTTTTTAACTCCATTAGTCTTTTTATATAGGAGCCCATTTAGAGAACTGAATTAGAAAAGTTTAACCCTATTGGTTAAAAAGTCAGTGTTTGAGGAAGATGTTTACTGCATTTTTAGTAGTGTAATCAGATTCTTTCATTCTCCACTTAAAGATTCTTATGGTGGCAATATTTTTAATTATTTCAGAATTATTCTTGGAAGCTTAATTGCAGGGTAAGGTTGCATTTCTTAAAAATATTTTAAATGCATTTCAGTGAAATGTATTTAATTTTTCTAACATAAAATAATTTGTAGACATAAAAAAATCTGAAAGTGAACCCTTTGTAGTTGGTGATATTCAACTTTTTTCCCTATAAAAGTGGCAATTTTATGTGTTTCAACCTAATATTAAAAACCCGATAAATGCAAACTATGTTTTCTTTACTGTTTTGCTAAAAATAGACTAAACTATACTTTCAAGTTCCCTGGTTTATTTCTCTTAAAATATTTACTCTGAGAATATTTGTGTTTTATAGACTGAGTAGAATTTTTTTTTGTAATGATAATTATTAATCATTAAAATTTATTGAGTGTTTATATATATCAGGCAATATTCTAAGTGTTTTACATATTTTAATTACATATTTTAATTAACTTAATCCTTGTAACATTACTGTGTGAAAGGAACTAGTCCTGTCATTTTACAGATAAGGAAATTAAACCACAGAGGAATTAAGTCAAGGTTCACAATTAATTCATCCAAGGTCACACAAAGGAAATTCAGGAAAAATGGACTGCTAATACATTTTATTATTTTTTGAAAGATTGTACATGTTGCTGTAAGTGTGTAATAATGCAAATATTGACAGAATTCTAATCAGAGCTATTCAGTACCATAAATACTGTTGAGCTCTACCACATACCTAGAGCTTTAAATAGTTAGATGTTGTCAGGATGCTTCATGAGAGATTTGGGAAAGAGAGTGGTAAAAAAAGTTAATTGTCTAGCAGATGATAAAAAAAATTTGTTTTTTCATGTTGACATATAGGTATATATACACACAGACATGTTAAAGTATACGTTATTTTATTGAGACTTCTTTTACTGTTCAAGGTTGCCTTTGATTGATTGATTCTGCAAATATTAGTAAATGCCTGTCATGTTTGGCTTAATCTCTCAAGCAAGAGCATGGATGGTGCCATGTTGAGGCCTTAAGGGTCTCTCTCTGTAGGGAACAAATTTGGAGGTCAGAGCTGATAGAAAGCTAGCTTTGAAGCAAAAGTAATAAAGATGCTGATGAGTTGAAGATTTTTTAGGAACCTGTCTTTCTTGTCCACTGCTTTGACAAACATGTACACTGGGGTTATAATACCTTGATAGACCCTTGCGGGATACTATGGCCCTCCTTGTGCTAGGTGCCAAATATACAAAAATGAGTAACTCATTACCCTAGGTCCCAAGTCAGCTTCAGAAATAGTAGAGAAAAATACAACCATGATTATATTAAATAATACAGTAATAGTTGTTATAATAGGTGATGTACAATGTGCTGTGCTATGGGAGTACAAAGAAGAGAATGTTAATTTTGTGTTGAAGAATATCAAGGCCAAGCATGTTGGCTCATGCCTATAATCCTAGCACTTTGGCATGCTGAGGCAGGAAGATTGCTTGAGGCCAGGAGTTTGAGACCAGCTTGGGCAACGTAATAAAATCCTGTCTCTACCAAAAAAAAAAAAAATTAGCCAGGCATGGTGTCTTGTTCCTGTAGTCCTAGCTATTCAGGAGGCTGAGGCAAGAGGATCGTTTGTGACAAGGAGTTTGGGGCTGCAGTGAGTTATGATCATGTTACAGGAAAGGGGTCCCAATCCAGACCCCCAACATTAGGTTCTTGGATCTTGTGCAGGAAAGAATTCAGGGCAAGTCCATAGAGTAAAGTGAAAGCAAGTTTGTTAGGAAAGTGAAGGAATAAAAGAAAGGCTACTCCATAGCCAGAGCAGCCCCAAGGGCTGCTGGTTGCCCATTTTTATGGTTATTTTTTTATTATATGCTAAACAAGGGTTGGATTTTTCATGCATCCCCTTTTTAGACCGTATAAGGTCACTTCCTGATGTTGCCTTGGAATTTGTAAACTGGTGGGAGTGTAGCAGTGAAGACAACCAGAGGTCACTCTAGTGGCCATTTTGGTTTTGGTAGGTTTTAGCTAGCTTCTTTACTGCATCCTGTTTTATCAGCAAGGTCTTTATCACCTGTATCTTGAGCTGACCTCCTATCTCATCCTGTGATTAAGAATGCCTTAACCTCTTAGGAATGCAGCCCAGTAGGTCTCTGCCTCATTTTACCCAGCCTGTATTCAAGATGGAGTTGCTCTGGTTCACAGGCCTCTGACAGTCATGCCACTGCGCTGCAGCCTGGGTGACAGAGCTACACCCTGTCTCTAAAGATAAGAAATAATAAAATATACGTAGATATTAATCAAACTCATATATAAAAGGTTTTGGTGGGATAAAGGACTTTAGAACACAGAGCAATGGCTCTTCTGTCTGTTATGTTTTATTTGCTTACATTCATTCATTTTGATGATGCTGGTGGCCTCAAAGAATTAATGGATTTTCAAAAGATGTTGGCCTTTTATTGTTGACATATTTCTAGGAAACAAAGTCTTAATATCTTTATTAATTATTCTTAATTTAAAAAGACATTTATGTCTCTTGATTAATTATAAGCTTACTTTTTTCAAAAATAATTTGAGACAAGATGCAGACATTCTTACAGTATTTTATATATAGTACATGAAAGAAAAATAATCAAGATGAAGATGTAAAAAAGGAAAAAAAACTTTCTCTACTCTCTTATGCTTAATGGTAGGTCCCAGGAATCAAACTGATAAAAGGCTGGTTAACAGGAGAAGACAAACAAACAAACCCAGATTTAATCTGTAGGCACAGATTTCACAAAGAAATGCAACTCAAGGAGGTAGTTAGAATTGAGGCTTATATACCATCTTCACAAAGGGAAATAAAGTATAGAGAAGAAGGTAGACAAAGAGCGGTTTGGGATTTGAGAAGGTGACTCAGAAATGCATGGTAAATAAGAATTATTTAGTAAGTTTGTTATGTAGACAAGAGTCATTTTCCTCTTCCTAGTGTAGGAGAGGATAATTTCCAAATGGAATTTATCAAATGGAAATTCCTTTCATCTTTACAGAGGGAGATTTATGTTCTGCTTAGACAGAAATGGAGAGAGAAGAGAGCTAATTGCCTTCAACTCAAAATCCTTATGTCAAAGTGGGATGTTTTGAGGTGGCATATTCTGATTTTCTTCAGGGAGAAAGGATACAGAATAAGATGTGAGGTTAGTAATATTAATTTTTTTTAGTTGGACTATTGTATACTTCTTATAGGCCAGGGCAAAGAAGTAAATCTAACTGCTTCAAATTATTTTTATAATGAGGCAGCTTATTAAGAAATTAATTTCTAGATACTTAAATGTGGAAAAAATATCAATTTAAAGCTTTATAATGTTTATACAATCTGTTGTCTAGATGAACTATGGAGACTATGGTATAGAAATTTATTTGATAGGAGGATCTGAGATCTCTGATCTGATCTGATGTCTATTGTTATGGGTTTGCTTTATTGTTCTTTTTGGTGTTAATCTCTGAACTGGGAAGTCTCTGTAGCTTTTTGTCCACCACCTTTTTTTGTGTGAGTGAGGTACACTGAAGAATGAAGAGGTTCATAAACTTAGAAAGGAGAGCTTTATTTATCATAAGGGTTATAGCCTGCAGAGTGACCATTGTGACAGGCTGGGAAGCATAGCGTTTTGCGAGTAGCTTGAAACAGACCTTTGAGGGAGGGGCAAAGGGAACAGAAATTTATACTCAGCAGAGTGGCCAAATATACTTATTCAGTAAGCTATGGGAAGAGTCATGAATATTTATGAAAGGAGAACCATGTGTATGTGCATTTAAACTTCATTCCCCTTCAAGCCCCTTCATGGGTCCCACATATAAAAAATGGCAATGTTAGCATCATCTGAGGGTCATGATCCGAGGGTGGAGTTTTTGGCCCTCTGATGTCAAAGGTGGAGCAGAGGACACGAAAACCCTTACTGCTCATTCTTGGTAGACTGGCCAGAACCACTCCATGGTTGATTATCAGGCAAATGGTCTCTTATCAGGCAAAAAAGAACGAGTAGTGTCAGGCAGTTGGTAGATATCAGTTGTGGAATCTTTTGAAAGGGCTGGTTTTTGTTAAGTCCCTAGGGAAGAAAGCCTAATCATGGTTAAGGGGGTGGGATATAATGAGGTTGTTTGACTCTAAGTCCTATCATGGCTGAGATCTTAGTTTTCAAGGTTACTCTGGGGTCCCCTTGGCCAAGAGATGGTCTCTTCAGTCAGTTGAAGGGCTTTGAAGATTATTTTTAGTTTACAGTAAACGTCTAAGGAAATGAAATTTTAAGTTTAAAATTATATAAATTATATATAATTATATGTTATATGAATATATAAAAAAGAATTGCTGGGAATTGGTTTGCATGACTGTGGGGCACTGCTAGGCAAGTTTGAAACCCATGAGGCAGGTCATCAAGAAAGACAAGCTGAACTCTTGGGCAGATGCTCAGGCTGTCATCCACAGGTGGAATTTATTCTTCTTCATGGAAGCTTCAATTCTGCTCATATTTTTTTATTATTTATTTATTTATTTTTCAGAGACAGGAGTCTCACTATATTGCCCAAGCTGGTCTTGAACTCCTGGCTTGAAGTGATCCTCCCATCTCAGCCTCTCATGTAGCTGGGGATTATAGGTGTGAGCCAGTGTACTTGGCTTTCAATTCTGCTCTTAAAGGCTATTAAACTGATTGAATCAGGATTACCCAGATTATCTAGGATAATTTCCCTTCAAGTAAACTGATTATAGACTTTATTCATTTACAAAATAATTTCACAGCAACATCTAGATTAGTATTTGACTGAATGACTGGATCCTATATTCTAGCCAAGTTGACTCATAAAACTGACCATCACAGTGTTCTGGTACCAATACTATTCTTTAAGCATAATATTTTTCTTTGTTGGTTTTGAACTGTATGAATACTTATTGAAATATCATATTTTAAAAGTGATGAGCTAGTCTCGATTTTTACTGTTAATAACAAAAGTGATGCAGTAAATGTGTTGTAATAACCCTTTATATTATTTTAAGACATTCATGATTCACCTCTTTCTCTAAATTTAAACAAAAAAAACACTACTTTAAAAAACTTTATTTTACTTCCCCCTACTGCACACGGCCACGTCTTCTTTTTGGCACATATTAATTGCTGGTGAGAGATTTCATTGTGCTACTCAGAATGGCAGGCAATTTAAAACTTAGGAATTGTTTATTTCTAGAATATTCCATTTAAAATGTTTGGAAACTGCAGAAAGTAAAACCATGGATAAGGTGGAGTTACTGATGATGGTGGCTGGACCAAAATAAAAATGCATATGAATTATTAGAGTTGAAACAAGTGCTGCAAAAGAAAACTAAAATGTAGAATAGAGTATGTTATAGGAGAGCAAATCGATGTTGGGGGGACGAGAAAAGTGTCCCTTGAGGAAGTCACATTTAACTGAGCCCTGAATAATGAGTAATAATAAAAGCTAACAATTAGCTAGTGCTTGTTATGTGCCACACACTATTCTAGGCCTTTATTATATATTAACTCATTTCAACCTCACAACAACCCTGTGAGGTAGGTGGCTATTCTTCTCTTCATCTTACAGAAAAAAACTGGCATAGAGAGGTTAGAAAATTTCCCTGAGGTCACATAGTTAATTAGTAGTAAAACTGGGATTTGGATCCCAGACAAAATAGTCTCTACTCTTAACCACTATGTGGGAAAGATCATTTCAGGCAATAAGAACCCATGTGTAAGTGCCCTATGGCAGGAGGCCAGAAGGAAGATCAGTGTGATGGAAGTTGGTAAACTAAGATGAAATAACATAGATGAAGCTAGAGAGGGAGTTCCATATTCAGACTTCTTATGATTTTATCACTTGGGCTTTACTGTGAAAGTATGTTGGAAAGAAATAGGAATTAATGTGAGAAGATCAGTTAAAAGATTGTTGTAGTTACCTAATGAGATGATGCTGGCTGGGCCCAGATTGTGGCATATGGAGCAAACTATATAGATTCTAGAAATGTTTGAGAGGTAAAAATAGCAGGACTCTGTTTATTTGGATTTGAAAAGGGAAGATTACTGTTTAGTTGCTAGCTAGAGCAGTTGACTGGATAGTGATATCATTTACTGAAATAGTATCAAAGGGGACAGACTTTAACAGTAAATTATAAGTTGAGGTTTGGTTCTCTTGAGTTTCAGGTGACTTTTATATTAAAGCCTATAATATAGGCTATAAAAGCCTGCAGTTCAGAAGAGAGTTATGGACTTGCAATAAAATCTCAGAGTTTTTCAGCCTTGGGAATAGATGAGAAAACAGTAAAAAGACCCAGAATCAAAGGTGGAGGAACTGGTAGCATTTCAATTTGGGTAGAAGAGGTAAAGATTTACAAAGGATACTGAGGGGAGGGAGCCAGATAAACGTAAGGAAAATGGACAAAACGTAAAATGAAAAGCAAAGGAATGCATCTTCTTGTTTTGGTTTTCTGATAATGTTGCCTGCTTTTTTCTTCTGGAATTTCACTGTTGTACTAAATTGCTTGGAGCTTACCTTTGCATACTCTTTTCTTTGTTAAGTAAATAACTTGACCTTTTATTGCATGGTTTCCTTTTCTTTTTCTTTTCCTTTTTTTTCTCATTAAGTGTTCTTTTAAATTTAATTTTCTTTAAATTCCTGTTAAATATTCCTGCTCACCTCTCTCTCTAGCTTCATCATTTGCTATTTCATTTTATTCCTGTTCCTCCACAATTGGAATCTTTTATCTGAAAATGATAATATTCACTTATAGCATTTTTAATTTTTGTGTTTCAGATCATTCTGTATAATCCCATTTCGCTAGACAGAGTAAACTTAGATAAGATCCAAGATAATATTTTGCTCCCGCACTTGACATGTCTGCCTCAACACAATTGTCCATCTCTACTTCCCCATTCAAGGCCATGCCTTAATCCAATGATTACTGAAGTATTTTATATACTAGATTTCTTACTCTGAACTTCCTCTTTCCTATCTTCTTCTGTCTCTTTTTTCTACCTTGGCTACTTTTTCATTTTCACCAAACCTTCATTTTACAGTTATCATTATTCGTAGTTTCTTTGCACCTTTACTTTATCTAATCTCAGTCTTTGTGTTTTGTGTTAAACTTCTTCCTTATTTTGCTTAGAATCTGTTTTGCATAGATACTGACAACACTCCAACTTCTTTTGAACCAAACTCCTCAATAACCTTGTCAAATCCCCAAAAGCTTGGAAACCCAGTTGTACTTTTTTTTTCCTCTCAGATTCATTATCAAACATCATGTTAGTGACTTGGAATAATGGATGAGGCAAAAAAAAGTATAGGCTGACCCTTAGAACTGTGCCATCTTGATCAGTTGATCTGTTGGAAAATAAAAATGACATCATAATGTTGATCACGTCTACTACTGTTTTATATTATTTAATCTCAACTGTTGTTTAGTTGACTCTTGAACAACATGGGTTTGGACTGCACACATCCACTTAAATATGCATTTTTTTCAATGAATTTATATTGGAAAATTCTTTGGACATTTTTGACAATTTGAAAAAACTCATAGATGAACCATGTAGCCTAGAAATATAGAAAAAAAATAAGAAAAAATGGTATGTCATGAATGCATAAAATAAATGTAGATACTATTCTGTTTATGTGTTGTCAATAAGGCTTCCAGTCAAGAGTAGGCAATTAGTAGTTAAGTTTTGGGAGAGTCAAAAAGTTATAGGTGATTTTTGACCATTTAGGGGGTTGGCACCTTTAAGAACTCCCTGTATTGTTCAAGGGTTAACAATAATTTTAGGTTGAATTTCTTTCTCTATAGTTACGATTCAGATCATTTCTACTTTTTTTCAAGTTTCTGAATGCAATTTCAAAGATCTGTGTTTAAAACCAGAGTGTCAAGCAACCTGTACCTAGCTCCTTTTCCCTTCTTTTCAAAATTCTTTATATATTCATCTAATTTTTTACTTCTTTCTTTCAATGTGTGTCAGAAGAAGGGTGAGTTATTTTTTCCCCAAGGACAGTCTTTCCACCTATTTTTCCTGATGTATGTAAGAAAAACTCTAGAGGAAGAAAAATACAGAGAAAAAAATAGTTATTGTTTTATTAGATGTTTATTATCCTATATACTTGGTAATAATGTAGTTAATATAGAGTTTGAAAGGCTCTTTTAAAATATTGTTATGGGTGTTATATATTAATATCAGCGGAGAGTATTATTTTGTTTTTAACATGTTGTATTGATAAAATATAACATGAGTTTGCTTTGTTTTTCTCAGAACGACTAGTGGTCGTGGCTGAACATTGTGAACATAGTCTGGAAGACTTGCTTCGAGAAAGGAAACCTGTGAGGTACTGTATAGTATCAGAACAATTAAATGAAAAGCAGAACTTGGCCAATAAAAAGCCATTTTGTTTAAACTGCAGGGGTTTGGTTTCTTTTGTTACTTGTTTAATGATAAAGGTAGGTGCAAATTTTCATTTGAGACAATTTAATTTACAGATTACATATGAATTCAACATTAACATAGTCCAGTGTTCATCTTTTGTGAGGTAGGCATTCTCTGAAATATTTCACAAAAAAATTCTTCAAAAGGGGATATATGAAAATTTGAAACCTTCTTAGCACTAACCATTTCACTAGCTGAGATTAAGATTATTTTCCTGGCCAGGCGCGGTGGCTCATGCCTGTAATGCCAGCACTTTGGGAGGCCGAGGCGGGCAGATCACAAGGTCAGGAGATCGAGACCATCCTGGCTAACACGGTGAAACCCTGTCTCTACTAAAAATACAAAAAATTAGCTAGGCATAGTGGCGGGCGCCTGTAGTCCCAGCTACTCGGGAGGCTGAGAAAGGGGAATGGCGTGAACCCGGGAGGCGGAGCTTGCAGTGAGGTGAGATTGCACCACTGCACTCCAGCCTGGGTGACAGAGCGAGACTCCGTGTCAAAAGAAAAAAAAAAAAAAAAAGATTATTTTCCTGTATTTTTAGTATAAGAGAGGGGCTTCACTATGTTGGCCAGGCTGGTCTCAAACTCCTGAGCTTGTGATCCACCCGCCTCGGCCTCCCAAAGTGGTGGGATTACAGGCATGAGCCACCGCAGTGGGCATGGTGGTGCCTGCCTGTAATCCCAGCTACCCAGGATGCTGAGGCAGGAGAATTGCTTGAACCTGGGGGGCGGAGGTTGTGGTGAGCCAAGAGGCGCCAATGCCCTCCAGCCTGGGCAACAGAGTGAGACTCCATCTCAAAAAAAAAAGATTATTTTCCTGAAAGGATCACATGGTAACTTCAAATAGGATACTTGTATTCCTAGGGACACAGGGAACTGTGTTAAATAAAGGTCACATTGAAGAGTAGGGAGAAATATTAATCATAGCTTGGATAGAATTTAATGATACAGTTTAAATGCAATTATTTCAAAGACTGAATAAATTTACTCTCTTGGCAAGGAAAGTATGTGGTCTAAACTTTTATTACAAATATACTATTAAATGAACTTCTTCACAGATTTCCTGAAGTGACCTTAAAATTATCAAAAATCTTTCTTAATGTATAAATCAAGATGTATTAAACCAATAAAACATCTTGCCATGAGTGTTTATAGAATTATAATTATCCATCCTAGTTTTGAAAAATATTGTTACTCTGATTGGTTAATAGTTTTCCATTACTACAATATTCTAGATGAACAATCTTTTTCAAGGGAAAAAAAAAATTTATCTTAATAAATGGTAGTAATTTGATAGAAGCAAAACAAATAAATTGAATAAAAGTGCTATTATTGCTCCTTTAAATGATTTGGTTTTGGGTAGCCTTTAGAATGAAAAATGCAGATACCATGTATATACCAGCAGTCCCCAACCTTTTTGGCACCAGGGACCAGTTTTGTGGAACACAGGTTTTCTATGGATGGAGGGTGGAGTGATGATTTTGGGATGATTCAAGTGCATTACATTTATTGTGCACTTTATTTCTATTTTTATTATATTGTAATATATAATGAAGTAATTATACAACTCACCATAATGTAGAAGTCAGTGGGAGCCCTGAGCTTGCTTTCCTGCGACTAGAAGATTCTATCTGGGGATGATGGGAGACAGTGACACCCAAAGTCTGTTGCTTATGTTCAGTCTGCTCTGTAATCTCGTTTTGGTTGCTGTCACTGCAGAAAACCCTGCTTCACAAAGATAGGATGTTGGAAATGGAAGCAGGCTGAAAAGGAGTGCTTTTATGCCAATCTTGGGATATTCTGTCTTGACTTTAATCTAGAATGTATGGAGATTTGATATTGTCTAGTTGATCCTCTTCCAGCACAGATGAAGTCAATTCACCTGGTTTATTCACAAATGGGTTGCGGATCTATTCCTTCCCAGTTCAGGGGTCCTTTGTGGTTGGGAAGTAATGCTTAAACTCTTTTGAAAGCTGAGATAGGTGATCCTGCACCAGTTGGGAGAAAGAAGGCCCTGGCTCAGCCTCTTTCAAAATCTCTGCTAATGTTTGAAACATGTCAGAAATCCCAGTGTTCACTCGCCACCCCCATAATTCCAGTTTGGCTTTGAATGCAGCCACTTTATCTGCGAACTTGAACAGAGTTGTTCTCTCCTGAAGTGACAGATTGAGTTTGTTGAGCAGGTTTAATATATCACACAAGGAAGCAAGCTTTGTGACCCATTCTGTGTCACTGAAATGTGCTGCCAGTGGTGACTGTTTTTCTAAAAGAAATCTCTGGAACAGCTCTCATAACTCAAAACTCTGGCCAGTGATCCACCTTTAGAAAGCCACCTACTTCTGTGTTTAAGAGAAGACGTGTATGCTCTGTGTCCATCTCCTCACAGAGCTGCATGAACAGATATGAGTTAAGTGCATGTAATTTTTTTTTTTTTTTCAGACGGAGTCTTGCTCTGTCGCCCAGGCTGGAGTGCAGTGGCGCGATCTCGGCTCACTGCAAGCTCCGCCTCCCGGGTTCATGCCATTCTCCTGCCTCAGCCTTTTGAGTAGCTGGGACTACAGGCGCCTGCCACCACACCTTGCTAATTTTTTGTATTTTTAGTAGAGACAGGGTTTCATCGTGTTAGCCAGGATGATCTCTATCTCCCGACCTCATGATCCACCCACCTCGGCCTCCCAAAGTGCTGGGATTACAGGTGTGAGCCACCGTGCCCAGCCAAGGGCATGTACTTTAATGAGGTTGATAATTTTAATCATATCCTGCAAAACGTTGTTAAGTTCAGGTGACATTTTTCAGGTAGCCGGCACTTCTGTATGGATGACACAGTGCATAGACTCACATTTAGAAGCAACCTTTTTGACCTGAGAAGTGAAACCAGAAAGCCGTCCAGTCATGGCGGCCACTGTGTCTGCATATACCCACGTAAAGTGACCAATTCAGTTTCTCTGATATTTAATCATTCAAAGACTTGAATAGTTCTGCAGCTGTGGTGTTTGTTAGCAACAAAAGTGCACATAAATATCCTCATACATGTCCTCCTGAAAAATATATTGCACAAAAGCAAGCATTGTTGCATTGTTGTCAACATCAGTCGACTCATCAATCTGAATTGTGTACCATGGTGACTCATTAATTCTAGCAATTGTGCCTCAATATCCTCTGTTATTTCATCAGTTTGTCTAGTTATGGTGCTAGCCGAAAGAGGAACACGTGCTACCTTTTGATCGGCATCCTCTCCTAAAAGTTCATGACAGATGTCCTTAGCAGCAGGCAGGATCAAATCTTCACCGATTGTAAAGGGCTTCTTAGCTTTAGCTATGTAGTTAGTCGCTAAGAATGATGCTCTTAGTGTCAACACATTTGATGAAGTGGTGGCTTTCGATAATTGCTTCAGTTCTTCGTGTTCATGTTTTTTTCTTTTGAAAAACTGCAAAGACTTGTCTTTTAATCAGGCTGCTTGGTCTCCATGTGGCAAAGCAGTTTTGAAGGTTTTATGGCTTCATTGGATAGCTGGTCGCCACATAGCATACAAAGCAGACTTGGAGAATGTGAATAACCTGTTGCAATGAACCTATAATTTAAGTAGGACTGTTGGTATTTTCTTTTAAATGAAGCTTTCTTTTTGTTGGCAGTCTGAGAGTCTTCTGCTCTCTCATCATGGGATCTTTCCCCCTTTTTAAAGAAGGTCTCCAGTGATGTTTGGTTTTTACTCATTGTGACTAGGGGTTAGCTTGTAGGCTTATCAAAACTGACCAAGACAAGTGTGCAGTGTGGGAAGGAGGTGCAGATGGAAGAGGCAAATAAAATAATAGGCAGGCCATGTGCAGACTAAAATAAATGTTGCATTTTGACTTAAAGCCTGCCACCAGATGCAGCTGTACACTTGAAGTACATCAACTCACTTGCCACTCTAAAGCCTACCACCAGATACAGCTTGTCACTTGCCTCTCACTGATAGGGTTTTGATGAGTCTGCAAGTAATTGATTTATTACGGTCTCTGTGCAGTCAAACCTCTCTGTTAATGTTAATCTGTATATGCAGCCACTCCCCAGTGCTAGCATCACTGCCTCAGCTCCACCTCAGATGATCAGGTGTTAGATTCTTATAAGGAGCCCGCAACCCTGATCACTCGCATGCGTGGTTCACAGTAGGGTTTGTGCTCCTGTGAGAATCAGTGCTGCTGCTGATCTGACAGGAGGCAGAGAGCTCAGGTGGTAATGTAGCCATGGGGAGCAACTGTAAATACAGATGGAGCTTTGCTGGCTTGCCTGCTGATCACCTCTTGCTGCGCAGTCCTAGGTACAGGGCCCAGGACTAGTCTGTGGCGGGGGGGGTGTTGGGAACCCCTGATGTACACTATAGCCTTACATCCTTCCTTAGAAAAGTCTAATCTGATTATAGGTAAGAAAAGTAACTTTTATATGTATTTAGAAATAGTTTAACCTTATTTAGTAAATGTGTTTTTATAGTTACAATTTTTGTTTTTGATTTTTATTTAAAAGAATCTTTGATTTTTATTTAAAAGAATATATTATTCCGGCTGGGTGTGGTGGCTCATGCCTGTAATCTCAGCACTTTTGGAGGCTGAGGTGGGCAGATCACGAGGTCAGGAGATCGAAACCATCTAGCTAACATGGTGAAACCCTGTCTCTACTAAAAATACAAAAAATTAGCCAGGCGTGGTGGCAGGCACCTGTAGTCCCAGCTACCAGGGAGGCTAAGGCAGGAGAATGGCGTGAACCTGGGAGGCGGAGCTTGCAGTGAGCCCAGATCGCACCACTGCACTCCAGCCTGGGCAACAGAGTGAAACTCCACCTCTAAATAAATAAATAAAAGAATATATTATTCCTTGCTCACTAGTTCAAATTTACAGGCTCCTGCTGCTAAAAAGCAATTTTCTTTAAAAGCTAGTTGACATTAAAATTGAAAACCAATTATGCCCACAACTTTAGGTAAGAAAAAAATATTTTAGTTGAGCCTGGGTTAAATTTGTGTAAACATTTACAATGCAATATGTATGATGAAAATATGCGTTTACAATGCAATATGTATGATGCAATATGCCCTAACTAGTTAGGCAGCCTTGGACAAGTCTCTTAATCATTTTCCTTATCTGTAAAACAAGGAGTTTTACTGATCAAGAGATCCTTGTAGCACAAGTTATTCTCAACTTAATGTTTTATTTAATATGCATCATATCTGATAATACATCAATCGTCTTTTTTTTTCTTTTTTTTTTTTTTTCTTTTTGAGACAGAGTCTTGCTCTGTCACCCAGGCTGGAGTGCAGTGGCATGATCTCTGCTAACTGCAACCTCCGCCTCCCGGGTTCAAGTGATTCTTCTGTCTCAGCCTCCTGAGCAGCTGGGACTACAGGTGTGCCCCACCATGCCTGGGTAATTTTTGTATTTTTAGTAGAAATGGGGTTTCACCATATTGGCCAGGCTGGTCTCGAACTCCTGACCTCATGATCCGCCCACCTAAGCCTCCCAAAGTGCTGGGATTACAGGCGTGAGCCACTGCGCCTGGCTGATCAATTGTCTTTAGAAATATAATTTGTTGTATTTTTATAGACTAATATGTTAACCTACTATTGCTGTTTATTTAAATGGTAGATTTCTTGACAGAAGAACCTATTGCAAGTCTACATTTAAAATTTCAGTGCTATAAAGAAGGCTAAATTATTATAGAAACATCTATTTTATGATCCAGCAATTCCAGTCCTAGGTATAAGGCCTCCTTAAATTTTGTACTGTAGTACTTCATTTGCTTCACTCTAGTCCCAGCTCTGTCTAGGTATTTATCCAAGAGAACAGAAAAATACATGTCCACCTATGCAAAAAGATTTGCACAAGAATGTTCCCAGAAACATTCTTCATTATAGCTCTAAACTGGGTAGAACTCAAATGCCCATTGATGGGAGAATGCATAAACATGGTACAGATTGATAATTCTTTATCCGTAATGTTTGGGACCAGAAGTGTTTCAGATTTGGGATTTGTTTTTCCCGGATTTTGGAGTATTTGCATTTACATAGTGAGCTATGTTGTAGATGGGACTTAAGTGTGAACATGAACTTCATTTATGTTTGAATGATAGCTTATACACATAGCCTGGGTGTAATTTTATGTAGTACTTTAAATAATTTTGTGCATGAAGCAAAGTTTACACTAAATACTTATGTGTGGAATTTTCCACTTGTGGTGTCACATTGTTGCTTAAAAAATTTTGGATTTTGGAACATTTTGGATTGCAGATTTTCAGATTAGGGATGCTCAACCTGTATGTTAATCAACAATGGAAAAGAAAGAGCTACTGGTACACACAACATGTAGATTAACCTTATAAATATTATGCTGAGCAAAAGAAGCCAGACATAGAAGATTATCAGTATTTATCTTCAGTGGTAGAAAAACAGTGCTTTATTCTGTTAGAGAGTAAGGGGTAATTCAACAACTGATTCACAATGGCCTTGAGGGAACTTTTTAAGGGGATGAACATTTTTATATCTTGATCAGATATTACTTATATAGTGTATGTGTGTCATAACTAAATGAAATATGTACTGAAAATGTATAATGTATGCATTTTACCTATGTAAATTATACCTTAATTTAATTTTTTTTTTTTTTGAGACGGGGTCTCGCTTTGTTGCCCCGGCTGGAGTGCGGTGGTATGATCTCAGCTCACTGCAAGCTCCGCCTCCCAGGTTCAAGCGATTCTCCTGCCTCAGCCTCCTGAGTAGCTGGGACTATAGGCATACACCGCCATGCCTGGCTAATTTTTTTTATTTTAGTACAGATGGGGTTTCACTGTGTTGCCCAGGCTGGTCGCGAACTCCTGAGCTCAGGCAGTCCACCTGCCTTGGCCTCCCAAAGTTCTGGGATTGCATACCTTAATTTTTTTTTTTTTTTTTTTTTTTAGAAAGGGTTGTTGAGTTACTCACTTGGCTTGAGTTCTCAATCCCTCATAGAGAAACAGTACTGTGTTGTTAATGAAGATGTTTGAGCCACTGACTTTTTTGTATTTTTTGGTTTTTAGAAGAAATAGTATGAATTAGTTATTGCTTAACAAGTTACCTCAACACTTTGTGGCTTGAAACAACAATAAAAATTTATTAACGCATATAATTCCTTTGGATCCGAACATAGGAATAGCATAACTAGATGGTTCTAGCTCAAGGTCTCACAAGGTTTCAGTCAAGATAACAGCTGGACGTACAGTCATCTGTTATAAAAGCTTTTCTGGAGTTGGGTGATCTGTTTCTAAGATGGTTTACTTATAAAGAAGGTACTAGTTGTTGAAAAGAGACTTAATTCTTTTCTGCATTGAGGGCCTTTCTACAGGCCTCTTGACATGCTCAAAGCTTGCTGGTTGGCTTCTCTCAGAGTGAGCAATCTAAGGAAAGAAAACAAGGTGGAAGCTACAGTGGCTTTGGTGACCTAGTGTCAACAAGCACACACTGTTATTCCTGCAATGCAATATCCTATTAGTTTACACAGGTCAGCCATTAACTGTATTCTGTGTTGGAGAGGATTGCTCAAGAATGCACATGTGAATTTCATGAGTCATGGCTCATTGGGAGCCATCTTGGAGGCTGACTACCACAAATGTCTTAGAGACCATACAAGTACTTTTGAAAAAACACTCCTACAAAACAGGAGTGACATGCTAAATCAGTATTAATGCTAACTGAAAAATATCTGGAATTCTTAAAATTATTCATATTTGTTTAAAGTATTTGGGGTAGAAAAAAGGAAGGAGTATACACTAAGAATAGGGAGTAGAATATTAAGTATTAAGGGAATATCCAGAAGTCCCACAGGTGAAATAGGGTCTTTATGGACATAGCTATGATCAGAATACATCCTGAAAATTGATGTTATCCATGGTCTTGTGCTCCCAAAAGTTCCAGAACACCCGGAAGTTCCAGAGGACCCCATAAGCCACAAAGAGAGCAGTCCTCTGGTCATCAGGATGGTAGTCTCTTATCTCCACATTTCCCCCTCTGCCTGTATATGGTCCTTCTTTTACTTGGTAAAGGAACTGAGGCGAAAGAAGTTGGTGATTCAAAAGATAAATTTCCATTTTCATTGTTTTACCTCAACTCTGTTCCACCCCCACCCCCCTGCCTTTTTGTTTTTTTGAGACAGGTTCTCGCTTTGTCACCCAGGCTGCTGGAGTGCAGTAGTGCGATCATTGCTTACTGTGATCGCTGCTTACTGTAGCCTTGACCTCCTGGGCTCAAGCGATCCTTCCACCTCAACCACCCTAGTAGCTGGGATCACAGGTGTGCATCACCATACCTGGCTATTTTTTTATTTTTTGTATATACAGAGGTCTCATTATGTTGCCTAGGCTGGTATTGAATTCCTAGGCCCAAATGATCTTCTTGCCTTAGCCTCCCAGGTGTTGGGATTACAGGCACAGGCATGAGCCACCATCCCCCAACCTTTTTTAAAAATGTTTTTGAACTTTGAATTGTATTATATAAGGATACAATCAATATTGCTTTGCCAGTATGATTAAATCATTAGCTCATGAGAAGTTTTGCATTTCTGTGCTTACCATTTTTTATCTTTGTTTGAAAGACGACAAATCTTGTAGCAATGAACATCAGTAGTTTCTTCAATGCTTTTGCATTTGTCTTCATGAGAATAAAATACTTTAGATGGAAGCACATTCTTTGAGGATGTATATTAACATGAGTAGGATTAAAGGCAAAATTTACATGATCTTTTATGCCATTTACATTTTCTTTTTTCTTTTAAATAGAACATATAGTAGCCTTAATAGGTCTTTCCATTTTTTCCATTGAGACGTATTTAAGCATTTGTGTAAATAAAGTACTATTTTTAAATTATTCTGATAATAGACTAAAAGTCAGTGTTTTCTTTGTACATTTTGGAATATAACATTCAATACTTACTGCCTTTTAGTAGGAATGATTCTTATAGGTTCAGTTCCAAGTTGTTATCTGATCCATCCATCTAAATTAATTTTGCTGAGAACTATTTGACTTTCTCACATATTTGGATTACATTAGTCTCCAGTAACAGAGCAGGTATATATGTAGAGTTGATGTGCTGCAATTTTAATTAATTTTGTGACCTGTTTATAGAAAGTGAGAAGATGTTCTTAAGGTTTATAAATTAGTTCTTTCCTTTACTACCAAAAGTAAGCACCTGCACCCGCAAAAAGGGCTGATGTAAACAGGAAACCTATTTAGATGGGATTGCAACTTGACATTTGTGATTTTTACTTGTTCCTTTGTCTATAACTGTTGCAAAACCATAAGCTGCCGGTTGTCTGGTCGTAATTTGCAGTTAATTTTCTAAACATAAGCATCATTCAAGGCATATATCTTACTTGATATATATTTTGAAGAAAATTTTAAATATTTGGTAAAAAATTTAAATTTAAATTTTAAATTTTAAATCTTTGGTGGAACAGGGATTAGGGGAATGAAAACCAGGAATTTAGAGAAGAGTCTGTGTCAATTTGCTGACATTTTTTCATGACCGATTTAATATTGAACGAAACAATATTGTACTGAAATGTCATAGTAGTAATTTGCTACTACTATGGGAATAATTACAATTTAAGCCTATCTTGAAGCTCCAGATCTCACTAGAAAATCAAGCATTCTCTCTTAGTATTAATGGCCGTAAAACCCTTTTGAGAATTTATATTATAAAAGGAGAACATAAGTTTGTGTTATGAGGTGTTATCCAGTTAGTATTTTATAGACTAAGGTTATTTGTGTGGATAGTTGGCTAACCTGGTTTAAAGGAAAAAAAAATTCAACATTTTCTTTAGAGTCCATTCAGGCTTTAATATAAGGAATTAATTTTGAGACAGCTGCTGTCTTTCAAGTGGCTTTTATGTTATCTGTGCCATAGTTCAGTCTTGCCAGCATTTCTCTTCAGTTTAAGTTAAATGATCAAAATTATTTTTTGAAAACATAAAATTGTAAAATTAAACTATAGTGATTAGGTTTCAAGAAAAAAGTACAGCATTTAGATTTGTTTGAAGTCATCTCACATTTAATGCCTATTAATCTACCTAATGCTACCCTAAAGCACAATTCAAGAGACTGAGAAGTGGAGAAATTTAGATCTCAACTCCTCTTTGAAATGCTTTCCAGAGAGTATTTAAAAAACAGATATACCTTTATCACTGCTATCAAAGCAGGCATGAGAAAATTGTTTTTCTTTTAAGTCTAGGTGCTGTATGGGAAGTATTTCCCTTTTGTGTTAGAATTATTCAGAGCATGTACTTTTGCTTAACCTATGAAAGTATCAGCAAATGTAGCTCATGGACAGATATTCAGCAGAGTTTTGGCACTTGTAATAGAGTTTCCACATTGTGTTAAATTTGCAACTGAATGCAGGGTGGGCAGTAGACAAACAAAATGTAGTTTGTCACGTTTTTAGGGTTATGGTTTTGAAAATTTACCAGAATACCATTAGTATTGCAGAGGTTATACATGAAGACTTTGATGGGAAGCAGACTATGTCTGCAGCTGTTTACTAGCCTGATGGAAAACATGATCTGACTTAGTCAAATTAGTAAGTTTTATTTTCCCCTGTTAAAACATTGCCTACTCACTGAATGAGGTACTTGAAAAAATTTGGACACATTCTGGAATGTGGTCCAGAGTTGAATAATGAGCTACAGGTTGTAGTAATCAGAAATAGATGTTAGATATTCTTATTTTATAATATAAACTGATGATGGATGTTGAGGCTTTCATATCTTTTTTACTTTTAAGGACCCTAGTTTCAAAATGCATTTGAAATTATGGCAGTGAAGTCATGTGAATTAGAGATTTATATAACTGATCTATATCTCTCTTCCTGTTTTACATGTTTTGTTTAAAGAAGGAAAATAATACCGAAAGATGCTCTACATTTAGACTTGTTATCTTGCAACAACTTTTGCTTTCTGCCTCTCTTGTACCTTATGTCTTACTAATTGCCAAGTGTTGTTGATACAACCTTGGCAATAGTTCTCACATATCTCTGTCTTATACATTCTTTAGTTTAAATCTTCACTAACAAACAGCTTGGCTATTGCATTGTAACGTTCTAACTGGTCTTCCTGGCTTTAGCCATACTTCAGTCCTACCACTTTTTCTGCTATATTAATATGTTTGAAGATCAGTCCATTCTCTGTTCAAAAACACTTGGAGGTTCTCCATTTCTTTTTTTTTTCCCCCAGAGGAAAAGGCATCTTATTAGCATAGGCTCTGACTTCAATCTAATTCTCTAATTAAATAACTCCAGTTACTACTACTGCTTCTCTAAATATTACTCTCTAACTCTCTTATTATTTCCAATGTGCCTAAATTGTGCAATTAGTTTTAATTATTCCTAATACACATTGAGGAGAGCGAATGCCAAAATTTTGAAATATACCATAAAAACTGAAATGTCTTTTTGTTTAACACTGTTGTCTCCAATCTTTAGCGCAATGTACAGCACTTCTTCAAGTAATACATCTTACTGTTTCCCTTCGTACTCTTCTTCTCAACCAAAGCAAAAATTATATTTTCCTCCTCCAAATGCCTATATTACACTGTAACCCTCTAGTAGTAAGATATCTTTCCCCCTTCAGGCTTATAATTGTTTGCCTACAATTATAGAATTAAGGAAGGAATTGTTTATCTTCTCTATTTAACGTTTTTGACATACATACTGTAATTTATTTATTCTGTCTCCTAAAGTTGTAAGTATAAAAATTTCCATTTAGTAAATGTGTGGCAAATGGACTATTGAATGAATTAATTATGTTTTTAGGTTAGTCATGGAGTTTGAATATTTCCCTATCATCTTTTTTTTTAATCATGTGCTACAATCTCAAGCAAATGAATTTTGGTGAAAGTATGATGCAAATATGAATTTCTTTATGGTATTCCTAGAAATGCTTTTTAAAAATAAAATGATATGGTTAGAGGAAATGAACTCTCAATTTCTTTTCTTGTGGCTCTGGGGAAGAATTCTTGCCTAAGCTGATAAAGGTTGTTGGCAGAATTTAGTTCCTTGCAACTAATTTTAGTACTGAGGTATCTATTTTCTTGATTACTGTGACTGAGTACTGCTGTCAGCTCCTAGAGTCCATCTACATTTCTTGTCATGTGTTTCTCTCTCCTGCTGCCCTGTGAAGAGGTTCCCTCTGCCAAGATTGTATGTTTCCTGAGGCCTTTCCAGCCATGCAGAATTGTGAATCAATCTAACTTCTTTTCTTTATAAATTACCCAGTCTTGGTATTTGTAGCAATGTGAGAACAGACTAATAAAGGGGGTCAATAAAGAAATGAAGAAGGAAATTGAAAAATTTCTTGAAACAATAATGGAATGGATAATGGAAACACAATATACCAAAACCTGTGGAATACAGCCAAAGCAGTATTAAAAGGGAAGTTAATAGCTATAATCATCTACATCAAAACGTTAAAAAAAATCAAAGAATATAATGATGCTTATTCAAAAACTAGAAAAGCAAGAGCAAACCAATCCCAAAATTATAGAAGAAAAAAATAATAATAAAGATCACAGCAGAAATAAATGAATTGAAACAAATGAAATAATACAAAAGATCAGTGAAATCAAAAAAAGTTTTGTTAAAAAAGATAAACAAAATTTACCAACCTTTAGATAGACTAAGAAAAAAAAGAGAAGACCCAACCAATAAAATCAGAGATGAGAAAGGAGGCATCACAACTGAAACCATAGAAACTCAAAGGATCATTAGAGACTTCTGTGAACAACTCTATGCCAATAAATTGGAAAATCTAGAAGAAATGGATAAATTGCTAGACATATGCGACCTACCAAGATTGAACCATGAAAAAAATCCAAAACCTGAACAGACCTATAACAAATAATGAGATGGAAGCTGTAATAAAAAGTCTCCCAGCAAAGAAATGCCCGGGGCTAGAGGACTTTACAGCTGAATTCCGCCAAACTTTTCCAGAAAAGTTAGTGCCAATCGTACTCAAACTGTTCTGAAAAATAAAGGAGGAAGGAATACTTCCAAACTTATTCTACAAGGTCAGTATTACCCTGATACCCAAACCAGAAAAAGACATATCAAATAAAGAAAACTACAGGCCAATATCCCTGAAAATCATTGATGCAAAACTCCCCCACAGAATACTAGCAAACAATACATTAGAAAGATCATTCATCATGATCAAGTGAGCTTTATCCCAGGGATGCAAGGATGGTTCAACGTGTGCCAGTCAATTAACATGATGCATAATATCAACAGAATGAAGGACAAAAACCATATGATCATTTCAATTCATGCTGAAAAAGCCTTTGATAAAATTCTACATCCCTTCATGGTGAAAAACCCTTAACAAACTAGGGATAGAAGCAACATAATAAAAGCCATATATGACAGACCCACAGCTATTAATAGCATTATACTGAATGGGGAAAAACTGAAAGCCTTTTTACTAAGATCTGGAACATGGCAAGGATACCCACTTTCACTACTGTTATTCAACATAGTACTAGAAGTCCTAGCTAGAACAATTAGATAAGAGAAAGAAATTAAGGGCATGCAAATTGGAAAGGAAAAAGTTGAATTATCCTTGTTAACAGATAATATGATCTTATATTTGGAGACAACTAAAGACTACACCAAAAAAATGATTAGAACTGATAAATGAATTCAGTAAAGTTGCGTAATACAAAATCAAAAGATAAAAATCAGTAACATTTCTATATGCCAACAGCAAACAAGCTGAAAAAGAAATCAAGAAAATAATTCCATTTATAATAGCTACAAATAAAATAAAATACCTAGGAATTAATCATGAAGTGAAAGATCTCTACAATGAAAACTATAAAACACTGATGAAATAAAGAGGATACAAAAATGGAAGTATATTTCATGTTTATGGATTGGAATAATCAATATTGTTAAAATGTTCATACTACCCAAAGCAATCTACAGATTCAATGCATTCTCTATCAAAATACCAATGACATTCTTTACAGAAATAGAAAAAACAATCCTAAAACTTATATGGAACCACCAAAGATCCAGAATAGCAACAGCTGTCATGAGCAAAAAGAATAAAACTGGAGGATTCAAATTTCCTGACTTCAAATTATACTACAGAGCAATGAAAACAGCTGGATATTTGCATAAAAATAGACACATATGCTGATGGAACACAATATAGAAACCAGAAACAAATCCTTATATTTACAATGAATTCATTTTTAGCAAAGGCATCAAGAGCATAAATTGAGGACAGGAAAGTCTTTTTAGTAAATGGTGCTGTGAAAAATGGATTTCTATATGCAGAAGAATGAAACTAGACCTCTATCTCTCAACGTAAACAAAAATTCAAATCAAAATGGATTAAAGATTTAAATCTGACCTCAAGCTATGAAACTACTACAAGGAGACATTGGTGAAAACTCTCTACTAGGACGTTGGTCTGGGCAAAGATTTCTTGTGTAATACCCCACAAGCATAGGCAACCAAAACAGAACTGGACAAATGGCATCACATCAAGTTAAAAAGCTTCTGCACAGCAAAGGAAACAATTTAAAAAGTGTAGAGACACTCACAGATTGGGAATAAATATTTGTAAACTGTCTGACAAGGGGCTAATAACTAGATTATATAAGGAGCTCAAATAACTTTATAGGGAAAAATCTAATAATTCCAATAAAAATGGGCAAAAGATTTGAGTAGACACTTCTCACAAGAAGACATACACATGGCACACAGGCTTATGAAAAGGGGCTGAACATCATTTATCATCAGAGAAATGCAAATCAAAACTACATTGAGATATCATCTCACTCCAGTTAAAATGGCTTTAATCCATAAGACAGACAAGAATAAATGTTGGCGAGGGTGTGGAGAAAAAGAAACCCTTTTACACTATTGGTGGAATGTAAATTCGTATAACTACGATGGAGAACAGTTTGGAGGTTCCTCAACAAAACTAAAAATAAGGCTACTGTATGATCCAGCAGTCCCACTGCTGGGTATATACCCAAAAGAAAGAAAATCAGTATATCAAAAAGATATCTTCACTCCCATATTTGTTGCAGCACTGTTCACAATAGCCAAGATTTGGAAGCAACCTAACTGTCCATTAACAGATGAATGGGTAAAGAAAATATGGTACATATACACAATGGAGTACTATTCAGCTGTAAGAAAGAATTAGAGCCTGTCATTTGCAACCACATAGAATAAACTGAAGGTCATTTTGTTAAATGATATAAGCCAGGGACAGAAAGACAAACTTTACATGTTCTCACCTATTTATTGCAACTCATGGAGATAGAGAGGATGGTTACCAGAGGCTGGAAAGGGTAGTGGGGCTATGGGGATGAAATAGGGATAGTCAATCAATACAAAAACATAATTAGAATGAATAAGATCTGGTATTTAATAGCACAGCATTGTGACTATAGTCAACAATAATTTATTGTACATCTTAAAATTACTGAAATAGTATAATTGGATTGTTTCTAATACCAATAAAGGATAAATGCTTGAGGTGATGGATAACCCATTTATCCTGATATGATTATTACACATTGTATGCCTTTATCAGAATATATCATGTACCACATAAATATTTGTATCTGTTGTATATGCACAAAAATTAAAATAAAAAAATTTTAAAAAATCATCTGTGTGTAACCTCAGTGATGAATTGTTACAAGGTTCATTTACTCACTATATTTTCTGTATTCAATCAGTTCCTTCAGTTAGCGAGGAAACTTCAGTAAATTGACTCAGGTAGGAGATTAGTAATTAGGAGTTGCCCTGACTTCAAAGGAACATTTTGAATTTTATTTTGTGATATTGTCTATATCCATAAAAGGTATAGAAAAGGTCTATATCCATTAAATTAACTAGTCTAATTTCCTATTGGGAATTCTCTGAAGAGCAGAAACTACTGAGTTAATAAATAATAAAGTGTGAGGGTAGAAGGATTACAACTAAATAAGCACTTGGAATTAGGCTACAAGAGTCTCAGAGGTTTTTTTTTGTTGTTTCATTTTATTTTGTCTTTGCTTCTTAGCTATATTTTGTTTTTTGGGTTATTGCAATAGAGTTTACATTGTGCATCCTTAAAATTTATAGTGTTTTATGAGTTAATTATACCCATTCACATATAAGATAGGAATCTTATAATGACATACTTCTATTTACTCCTCTCATCTTTTGGGTAGTTTTGTTATACATTTTATATTTACTTTTACATATATTATAAATTTCACCATATATCTGTACTATTTTTGGCATTAAAGTTTCTTTAAAGAACTTGAGAAATGAAGAAAAAATTATTTGGCATTTAATTATGTGTTTGCCATTTCATGAATTCTTGTTTTTGCTTGTTTGTTTGTTTTTTGTTTTTTTGAGACAGAGTCTCACTCTGTTGCCCAGGATTGGGTGCAGTGGCATGATCTCGGCTCACTGCAACCTCCGCCTCCTGGGTTCAAGCAATTCTTGTGCCTCAGCCTCCCGAGTAGCTGGGATTACAGGCATGCACCACCAGGCCTGGCTAATTTTTTGTATTTTTAGTAGAGTTGGGGTTTCGCCATGTTGCTGGGGCTGGTCTCTAACTCCCGAGTTCAGGCAATCCACCTGTCTCGGCCTCCCAAAGTGCTAGGATTACAGGCGTGAGGCGCTGTGCCCAGCCCATGAACTCTTTATTTCTTTGTTTTGTTTAAAGTTTGATATCCTGTCCTTTCTGCCTGAAAAACTTCATTTAGTTTTGTATTTTTTTAGATCAAGTCAGATAGTTACAAATTCTCACAGATTTTGGTCATCTGAAAATGCCTTCATATTACCTTATTTACTTTTTCTTGGCTATTATTTTATGAAAAAATGCAAACATAGTAAAATTGAAATAATTATGCAATATACCTAGATTTTCTAATTAACATTTTAATTATAACTATTTTAACATTTAATTGTAGCTAAATTTAACCCATCTTTATTATTTTGATGTATTTCAAAGTAATTGCTGATGAGGACACTTCATTCCTAAATAGTTCAGCATATATACAGCTAACTACAATATGTGTTTATGTTTTAGTTTCAGGTTAAATTTACATTTGGTGAAGTACACAAACTTTTTAAGTTTACATTTGATGCGTTTTTACAAATGTATACACTTTTATAAACTAAATGCATTAAGACTAGATTACCACCATTATCCGAGAAATTTTCCTCATGTCCCTTCCCAGTAAATCTCTGCACCTCCCCTCCTGCAGTTTCCAAGCAACTACTTTTCTGATTTTTTAATCTTGGGTTAGTTTTGCTTATTCTAGCACTTTATATTATTGGAGTCATTCAGTATATACTGTTTTGTGTAAGACTTCCTTCATTCAGCATAATTTCTGAGGGTCATCCATGTGGTTTCATGTATCATAGTTCATTCCTTTTTGTTGCTGAGTTGTATTGTGTTTTATAAATATATTTGTGTTGGGTTTTATAAATATATTTGTTTTTCAGTTTTCTCTTGTTGAACTTCTTGGCTATTTTCAGGGTTTTGGCTATTACGACTAAAGCTGATATAAATGCCCTGTTAAGTCTTTTTTTGTGGCCTTCTGTTTTCATTTTTCATGAGTAAATACTTTGAGCAGAATTGTTGTGTTATAGGGTATTAATCATATGTGTGACTAATATTTTATAGAAACATCATCAGACCTTTTTCCAAAATGTTGTACCTTTTACATATTTTCACCAACAATATATAATTTCTCCACATCCTTTCCAGGAGTTGGTGCTTTTAGTCTTTTAGCCATTTGTACAAGGTATAAAGTAGTATTTTGTTATAGATTGCATTCCCATGATATTCTAAGGATATTGAGTATTTTTCATGTGCTTATTAGGTATTCATATCATCACATATGTATTTGTTCATTTTTTGTCATTTTAAGTGGATTGTCATTATTGATTTGTAGGCATTCTTTGTGTATTCTCTATATTCTACATACGTATTGTTAGATTTTTTTGCAAATATTTTCTGCCTCTTTGGCTTGCCATTTTATTTATTTATTTTATAATGGAGTCTCACTCTTGCCCAGGCTGGAGTGCCTGGAACTGCACCGCCTCCAGGGTTCAAGTGATTCTTCTACCTCAGCCTCCTGAGTAGCTGGGATTACAGGAGCCCTCCACCACGGCTGGCCAATTTTTGTGTTTTTAGTAGAGATGTGGTTTCATCATGTTGGTTGGCCAGGTTGTTCTCGAACTCCTGACATCAGGTGATCCACCCGCCTCAGCCTCCCAGAGTGTTGGGATTATAGGCGTGAGCCACTCTGCACCTGGCCAGGCTTGCCTATTTTTTAAAGGTATATTTTGATGAGCAGAAGTTATTATTATTACTGTGTTTAGAGATAGGATCTCACTGTGTTACCCAGGCTGGTCTCAAACTTCTGGGTTCAGGCAGTCCTCCTGCCTCAGCCTCCCAAATAGCTGGGACTGCAAGTGTGTGCTACTGCACCCAGCTTAAAAGTTACTGTTTGTGATCAAGTCTAATGTGTCAAATTTTTCTTTTGTGGTTACTGCTTTTTATATCCTGTTTGAGAAACCTTTGCCTACTCCGAAGTCATGAAGATATTCCCATATTTTATATTTTATTCTAGAATCATTATAGTTTTAGATTTTATGTTGGCTCTATGATTCATCTCAATTTAATATTTGTATATAGTGTTGAGGTTACTTTTTGCCATACTGATATCCAGTTGCTTTACCTCTGATTGTTTAAAAGAATTTTCATTTTTGATTGCATTCCTTTGGTGCCATTATTGAAAATTAAAAGGCCATATAAGTGTAGATCTGTGTCTGAGCTTTTTGTATTATTTCGTTGCTCTATTTTTCTGTTCCTATGCCAGCATCATAACATCTTGATGATTATAGCTTTATGGTAAATCTTCAAGTCAGTAAATATAGATTTTCCAATTTTGTTCTTCTGTTTCAAGATTTCTTTAGCTATTGTTGGTTCTTTGTATTTTTATATAAATTTTATAGTAAGTTTCTCAACTTCTAAAATTTCTGTTGGCATCTTGATTGAGGTTGTGTTGCCTGTATGGATCAATTTGGAAAGAACTGATATCTTAACAATATTGAGTCTTCCACTAGATTAACATGTTATTTCTCTCCAAATTTTTAAGTCTTCCTTAATTTCTCTCAACAGTGTTTTATAGTTTATGATGTAGAGTTCTTGGTTTCTTTTTTAAAATTTTTTCTTAAGTAGCTTATGTTTTTGATATGATTGTAGGTAAAATTTAGTTTCATTTTCCAGTTGTTTGCTGCTAATATATAGAAATATGTGAATTTTTTATATTGGCATTTTCTCTGTAACTTTGCTAAATTATATTTACTTATTAGTTAAAATAGTTTTTTGGTGGATTCCTTAGGATTTTCTACATAAACAACCATATCATCGTTGACTAGAAATGTTTACAACTTCTTTTTTAACCTTTATGCCTTATATTTCTTGTTCTTGACCTATTTCACGATATAGGACCTCCACTATAATGTTGCATACAAATATTGAATGGTCAATATTTCCTAGTTTTTTATCTCAGGGAAAAATGTTAAGTATTTCACCATTATATACTGTCTTAGCTGTAAGGTTTTTATATATGCCTTTTATCAGATTGAGTTAGGTACTCTTATATTTCTAATTGGCTAAGGGTTTTTAAAATCAGAAGTATTTAATTTTGTTAAATGCATTTTTGAATCTCTATTGAGACTATGATATGATTTTTCTCCTTTAATGAATATGTAAATTGCTTTGATTTTGAATTCTTTTTTTGTGTGTATCTGTGACAAGATCCTGCTCTGTCATCCAGGTATGATCATAGCTCACTGCAACCTCTAACTCCTGGGCTCAAGCAATCCTGCCTCACCCTCCCAAGTAGCTGGGACTACAGGCACACACCACCACACCTACATACTTTAAAGCTTTTCGGTATAGATGGGCTCTTGCTGTGTTGCCCAGTCTTGTCTTGAATTCCTGGGCTCAAGTGATCCTCTCACCTTGGCCTCCCAAAGCACGAGATTACAGGCCTGTGCTACCATGCTCAGCTGATTTTGAATTCTTAAAATTGAGATGTAATTCACCTGTTAAAAATCCATGGTTATGAAATGGAAAATTCAATGGCTCTTAAAGAGCCACTTCACAAGATTGTAGAGCCATCACCATTGTCTAATTCCAGAACATTTTCATCACTCCAAAAAAGAATGAGCAGTCCCTCCCCTTCTCTCTCCCCACCCCTGGAAACCACTAATCCACTTTCTTCCTCTATGAATTTACCTACCCTGACCTTCTCATATAAATGGAATTATACAATATGTGACTTTTTGTGCTTAGCTTCTTTTACTTAGCATAATGTTTTTAAGGTTCACCCATGTTATAGCATGTACTAGTACTTCATTTGTTTTTATTGCTAATTTTCTACTGTATGTCTGTTCCATAGTTTGTTTATTCATTTATGGGTTGATGGACACTTGGATTGTTTCTACCTTTTGGCTGTTATGACTAATTTTGCCATGAACATTCATATATATTTGATTGAATACCTGCTTTTAGTTCATATTGGAATGGAATTTCTAGGTCAAATGGTAATTCTATGTTTACCTTTTTGACAAGCTGTTTCCAAAAATAGCCCTACCACTTACTATCCCACTAGAAATGCACAAAGTTTCCATTTACCTCACATCCTTACCAACATTTATTATTTTTCATCTTTTGATTGTAGACATCCTAGTGGGTATGAAGTAGTATCTCACTGTAGTTTTCGTTTGCATTTCCCTAATATAATCAATAATGTATTGTTCTTTTTCCCAAGTTCCTGGCCCAGAGCTTCAAAAACCCTTGGAATTTCCTGAGTAATAGGATTGTTATTGTTATTCATGATGGCTCCTTTAAGCCATAACTGAGTATTCTGATGAGGTGACACTTGAAAGCCTCTAGCTTCAGGATGGGGGCTATTTCAAAAGACCAAACATGTGATAGAAAGTTGGAACATTTTATTAGTTTTCTATGGCTACTGCAACAAATTAGGTAGCTTAAAATAACAGTTTATTCTCTCTCAGCTCTGGAGGCCAGAATTCAGAAAACTTACTGTGTTGTCAGGGCCACACCCCCTTTGGAAGCTTTCAATAAAAATCCTTCTGTTCCTTTTCCAGTTTCTGGTGCCTGTTGGCATTCCTTGGCTTCTTTGGCTTGTGGCCACATCACTTCAATCTTTGCCCGTCTTCATATCACCTTCTCTGTGTGTCTTCTCGTCTATGTGTCTCCCTTTTATAAGAATGCTCGACATTGAATTTTGAGCCTACCTGGATAATCCAGGATGATTTTCTCAAATGAAAACACCCTTTTTCCAAATAAGGTAACGTTCAGAGGTGCCAGGGGTGAGGATGTGCACAAATCTTTTTGGGGGCCTCCTTTCAGACAAGCTAACCAGCAAATAAAACACATGTACTCTAAAAATATTATTTCAAATGCAGAAAAGATTTTCTATTAGATTTCAATTCTACTTGTTGCCCCTATAAACAAAGTTCATTTTCTTTCGAAAAAAGGTCAGGAAAAAAAGTTTTATTTTGTTGTTTCAAAGTCATTGCTGTGAGGCATATATCTCATATGATTTGTATAAAAATTTATTATGTCTAAGATTTAGATATCCCAGTTAATATCAGATCTTTTCAAGAGGAACTTCATGTTACGTTGTATTCCTTTTACATTTTGTTGTTATAGTTATAATTGTAAAGCCAAGGGTTGAATTTTCATCCATTTATCCAGATTCAGTCTTTAATTTAGTCACAAAGTTTGTGACTTAAAAATCTGTATATTACAAAAGGTTGATAGATCTATTAAAGGGCTATACTTAGAGTAGTAGTTGTGATATGGTTATCTTTATCATTGCTATTATTTTAACTGTTACTGTAGGTAGAGGTAGAAATACCAGGTTATTCAATGGGACCTACTAGACTATTCAGTGAAGTGAACCCATAATTGGGATTTAAATTTTAAACTTTTACCCTGTACTTATCCACGTGATTGGTTTGCTTTGCTTATATTCTATTACATCTTTGCTATGTGCAAAATACCCTTAACTGTAGTTAAAAGTTAAATAGGCCAGGCGAGGTGGCTCATGCTTGTAATCCCAGCACTTGGGAGGCAGAGGTGGGCAGATCACGAGGTCAGGAGATGCAGACCATCCTAGCTAACACGGTGAAACCCCATCTCTACTAAAAATACAAAAAAAAATTAGCCGGGCATAGTGGCACGCGCCTGTAGTCCCAGCCACTGGAGAGGCTGAGGCAGGAGAATGGCATGAACCTGGGAGGTGGAGCTTGCAGTGAGCCGAGATCGCACCACTGCACTCCAGCCTGGGCGACAGAGTGAGACTCTGTCTCAAAAATAAAATAAAATTAAATTAAATTAAATAAACAATGATTTTGGAGCTGAGTAAGCCTAGATATTTTCTTAGTTGAAAAAAAAATTGTCATCAGCGTCAAGAGAAATTAAGTTAATGACTTCTTTCTATGAACTTATTCTTGGAAGAGAAAGGATGATGGGGGCTATACACACATTAAGAAACGTATGTAGCATGGAAAGAAACCAATATTTGAGTACCTACTTTATACCAGGCTCTATAAGCATGTTATATTTAAACTTTACCACATAGCTGTACTAGTGGTTATTATTACCTCATTTTAAAGATTAAGAAAGATACTTAGAGGTTAGATGACAATTAGAAAAAGATAGCCCAGGGGTTTAAACTTTGTTCTGTTTAAATCTAAAACCTGTTATCTTTGTTCTATACTATACCTTCCTGTATACCTGAAAGTGAAACAGGTTCATTTATATTCGCCTTCTAGGACAGTGGCTCTCAAAGTGTGGTTCATCATCATTATCACCTGGGAACTTATTAGAAATATAAATTCTTGGGACTCATCTTAGATACTATATCCGAATTGCAGGGAGTAGAACCCAGCAATTATCTATATTAATGAGCCCTTAAGGTGATTCTTTAACATTGCTTTTGGTGAAAGGTTCTTAAAATTCTTCCATTGGTGGGAAACCTAGAAATCAATGTGCTCTTTGTAGAACAATATGAAATACTGACTTATACAACTTAAGAACAGTTTTTTTGTTTTTTTTTGGGGGGGTCGACAAAGTCTTGCTCTATTACCCAGATTGGAGTGCAGTGGCGTGATCTCAGCTCACTGCAACCTCCGCCTCCTGGGTTCAAGCAATTCTCCTGCCTCAGCCTCCCAAGTAGCTGGGATTACAGGCTCCCACCACCACACATGGCTAATTTTTGTATTTTTAGTAGAGATGGGTTTTTGCCATGTTGGTCAGGCTGGTCTGGAACTCCTGACCTCAGGTGATTCGCCTGCCTTGGCCTCCCAAAGTGCTGGGATTACAGGTGTGAGCCACCACTCTTAAGAACAGTTTTAAAGTATTTGAGCTAAATTAGCTACCATCTTATAGATTCTGGTCGAAATAAGTGATTGCAGATATTGCACAAGAAAACAACACACATAGGAGAACCTAAAATTAAGAATCCATATTTATTAATATTATATTTTTTGTGAATTGGTAAAAGATAACTGTTCTTCAATTTTTACACAGTATTCCTGGGTCATTATGGGATTATATGGATAAGAACTTTTTCTTACTCTTTTTTGTGAAGCTTGCTGTAATTGGTATGATCTTCCTTATATCATAGTATTGAGAACTGAAAGTCTAGTTCAAGGTTAGGTGAAATAGACAGAACTAACTAATTCCAGGTGATCTGGTTTAGGAAAAAATATTTATTTATATAGGTAAGCAGACCTCAGAGTTCTACGTTAAAATTTGGAGATAAAGCTTTGGCTATTAAAGTATTATTTTGCTTTGTCTGCCTTCCTATTTATGAATCATAGGAAGCTTATGGAGTCTAGTAGAAGTAGTTAAGAACAAAATTTGGCTATTTTTGGATTTTCTGATCTAAATATAATCACTGTATCACCCCAGCTGCTGACAAATACAAGGGACGTGGTAAATAGGGTTTTTTCAGCAATCATACTGATCATAAGTTACTTAAGACAGACCAATACTTATTTAACTGAACATTTCAGTTTGACAAACTTGTTTACAATATGCTGTCTTGCAGACACTGTAATAAAAAATCCATATTATTCAGGCCCTCTCCCATTCATTATTTGAGATGGGTAGGGTGATAAATTAGTCATCTAAAATATTAGTCCACTTAAAAATGTGAATTGGTCTCAAATCAAAATTCTGAACAGTAATAGAAATTTGTTTCTCTTTTTTTCACATGGCAATATATACATTAATTTTAATTTAAAAAACAACTTTGGAATGACACAGGGTACAGATTTAACCCACTATATGCCATGATAAGTTCTGTCTTAGAGAAAAGTTACAGTCTTCTAACATCCCAAATGCTGCCAGGGTATGGGGAGTTGGACTTATTACCTAGTGTGTTTGCACAGCCAGAATTAGTGACTATGATGACAAAAGAGGTTTTGAAGTTTCTGTGCAAGGGTAGGAAAAAATGCTTAGGAGAAGAAAACATTGATGGGGCAGAAATATGCAGCCAATCTTGAGATCCTCCAGACCTGTATATCAAATGGTGATTTTATTATCACAGAGAAGTTAGAAAACGGTTCTTCTGATTCAGTTATGTCAGGAGAATAGTTGGAGAACTCAATTTGCAATTTTTGTTAATTTATAGGATATATACATATAACAAAGTATATTGTATAGTTTTAGAAAAACCCTGGGACTTTTGAGAGAGACTTTTTGTTTATTTTGTTTTGCTTTTAAGATGATTAAGATTCTGTGCAGAGCCAATAGCTCATTGATCTCCATTTAGCTTCTGTTTGGTGTTACATTTTTTACTTTATAAATTTGCAAATGGAGGCAGGGTGAAGTTGGAACACTGTCTAAGCATAACAAATCAGTGACAGAGCCTCCTGGCTTTATGTCTGAACCTCAAACCGCTAGACTATGTTTTCCATATGTATTTGATTTTACCAAGTTAATTTTCTGCTGAGAAGAAAAGTTATCTATGTATTCAAGTTGGAAAGTTAATTTCCCAATTTATTGTATCCTATTGAGAATTAGATACATTCCAGACTTACAGCGTTCTATTTTGATTAGTTTGGAGTTAAAGCTAAATTGTAAAATATGCCTAGTCTCGCAACTGAAAGTCAGATGGATTGATTACTTTTTTTAGACTTACTATAAAACAATCTTTAGGTAGCAGTTTATCAACGCAATTTCCATTTCAAAACATCTGAATCTGAGGCAAATACATTCTTAAATTTAGCATGGATAGGTGTCCTTTCAGGCTAAAACATGTGTGCCCAGTACTGAAATGTGTTATTTCCTTTTTCAATTCCAGAAACTGTTGTATTTTTCATCCTTTTTGCTCTGTTAAATATTGTGGTATTTTTTTACAACACATCAAAATTTAGTAAGTGATAAGTGTCAAATTAAAAGCCTGAAAGACACCAGCTCATCATTGGAAACACCCTCCCCAAATTCTGGAATTATAAACTAGTGAGTCTTTAAAAGTTATATACTAGCTGAGCTCTTTTGTCTTCAAGTTATAAAGGAAAGTTTCTTTGAAGATAACACAGAATTATACACTTGTAATATTATCTGAACATTAATCATTAGTAAGCATTTTATTTTTCCTCTCCATTTCTTAAATTACACAGTAGCTAACCATTAATATATTTCAACTGTATTTCCTCTCTCTTAACATTTTACTTCAGGCTGATACCAAGTAAGGAATGTTTTAGACCAAAAGGAAAATTTCTGTGGGAGTGATCAGGTTTTATAAGGTGAAAGAACATCTTGAACTCATAGAATGCAGAAATGTGTTTCCTCCCTTGGTTAGCTGACAATATGGGTGTTTTGGCTTGTGGAGTGGCCCTTAGAAACATCATGGATCATGGATCTGAGGAAATAGCATGTGTGGTTTTAGTTATCACTTATACATGAATGACTTCCAAATCTATCTCAGCAACTTCACCTCTCATTCTCTTTCCTGGCCTCTATTTCTTGCAATTCGAGTAACATCTCTTCTTGGAAATGTTGCAAATACCTGAAAGAGCTGATGGTTTGAGGCCAGTAGTAATCTCTCTCAACAATTTAGTCTAATTTACAGTTTTAGACAGATATTAACAAGATTATCCTGTTACCCAGTATATCCTGATTTATTCCTGTTTCTTTCAGTAAATAAAAGACTAGAAGAGTTGTATTTTCAGCAAATGAATATTTTTTTGTGGATAGCCATTGGGTGAACTAGAGCAATTTGTGTTTTCTTGACTAACTAAACGATTGTACATTCTCTCTTGAGGTGTTATTCTATTAGTGGTAAAGAATTTAATTATCTTTCCCGCTTGTACCATTGTGTGATACTATTTTATGTATGTATTTTAACACCTATTTTTAATACATACTTACTGAACATGAACATTACGGACACTGATAGATACAGGGAGTCATAGTTGAATAAGCTAGTCCATACTCAAGATACAGTGGGAAAGACAAGCTTATATAGAAATAATTACCATAAAATCAAGAAACTCTCAACTGTGTACTGTCAGAAATCAAGAAGGGAGTTCAATTCTACCACAAGGGAGAGCCATTGAATGAGAAGCCATTAAGGATCTTTGCAAAAAATTATTGAAATGACAAACCATATCTGTCAGAATAAAGAATGATGTCAAAAAGGGGCTGCTTGGCTGGGGTAATAGAGGAGGCTTAGAGAACAGGGACCCCAAGGTCTTGATGAGCGTAAAGAGTGGGTCCTCAGGAATGAGGAACAGAGAAGTATAGGAGGTAGTAGTTAAAAATCTGGATGTTTTAAGTAAATATAGGTTGTGCAGTGTCTCATTGTGACAGACTATCTGTATTTGGGAGTACTGGCTGGGGTTAGATGAAAACCTGTGGCTGTGAACAGATGAAGTCTTCTATTCTGCATAAGAATTAAATCCATGATCTTGGCCTCAGTATATTTTAACCAACAACTATAGATGATTTATGGATGATTTAATCATAAAGACAGTAAATTGCTTTTGAAATATATTTGGAAAGGGATAAAAAAATATACCTGGGATTATACCAGCCTAATAGATTTGAAAATTTATTGAGCCATGTTGAAAATCCAAATACAACCAAGTTGACTCATACCTAGAAACTATCAACATCTTTTTTGGTGATGGTGGTGGTGGTGATAGTGTTTTTCTCTTTTAGGTTTTAAGCTTACTTTCCCAAGATTTATGACTTTTGTAGATCTCTTTTGGTCTCACCAATGTTATAAATAAATTTTTATGTTTTATTTTTCTTTGAAGACAAAGGAAAATGATAAATAATTCTTATCTGCTTAGTTAATTGCTTATATTATAATTATCAGTTTATAAATCTGTCCTTCTAAGTATACTGTAGGCTTGTTTGTAGTGCAGATCAATTCTTCTTCTTGGTAATTGTGGGCCCAAAAATTCAGTAACAAACAAATAGCCACTCAATTGATATGTTTTAATATAAATAAAAATGTCCTCAAATGTCATCTTGCTTTATTGGGAGTTATCAAATATATTATTTTGAAAGCTACCTTTTGGTCTTATCTGTATTTATAATCACTAGGGATTCTTATGTTCAGTTGTTCAGGACAATGATGACAAGGTAAACGCTAGCCACCCAGGCCCTGAAGTAACAATAATTACTGAAAAATGTCAAAAGGAGTAGAATATTTTTTGATTTGAAGTATAATTTTACATTTTCTTGGTTACTGATGGGTTTGTCTATTTAACAAGGTTCTCACTTGGGAATTGTGTAGGATAAAGTCCTATTGTCCCCTGTCAGTATCTTTTTTATTTAACTGTGAATCTAAGTCTCTTAATCCTAAATCTTCTTTTAGTATCCATGTTCAATTAAACTGTAACATGTTAACTACTACTAGACATGATAGTTTTACTTTGCTGTTGCATTAGCTACTTAAAAAATTTCATGACCCAAGTTATTGGTAGTATTAAAGAATATAACTTAAAAAGCTAGTAAGTACATAAAACTCTGCAAATACTGATTTGTTCTTCTCATGGTATAAAATAGCATTTTTTGTTCTTTATACCTTACATTTTAAAACAAATTAAAAAATCAAATTCTGAGAATATAAAAGGGCAGAAAAGCAAATCAGATTGTAACTGACATGTACTCTCAAGTAATGGCTAAGAAAGGGTATGTTATTTATATGTTTGAATTTTTAAAAATTATTTTGCTATGCATGTTCATCAGCTCATTTTTAACATGAATGTGCTTTTCGACATGCAAGTCTAATGTCTAATATCTCACAATTAGCAAAAGCACAGTATAGAGAGTAGAAAATGCAGTCTATGTGTTCAGTAGTTTCAGAACTTGTTCAATGGGAAAATCACTTTAAAGGTTTGGCTTTAATTTCATGAGGAAGACATCTATATTGAAGTAGTATGCAGCTGAGGTCTTCTAGTGTCACAGCTGAATATGGCATTAGTTTTTTTTGTGAGTTGTGCGAGAAACAGACAAGAACAATAGAAGCTACTCTAAAATTGACTTGCAGAGCCAAATGAGTTCATAAAACTAGGTTTACATTTTGCTAATCTCAGGGAATGTTTCTGTTTTTTTTTTAAGGGGAAGACTTTGTTTTCTTTCATGTGCACATGTTTATCAATGTAATTGTGCTTTTACATAAAATCTTTGCCTCTATAACTATTGATAAGTTACAAATAATTTTTTTTAAGTTTGGAATATTGCCATTTATACAGTTAGTTTATTTTTTGAAGATGTTTATGAAAACTCTGTTTATCCTGAATTATGCTTGTTTCACACATTCCCTATTTGTTTAAGACTCAGTGATATGGTACTTTAATATGGGAGAAATTCTTTGATAAAAAGGAATATTTTACAGTCAATTTAAATAGCATTCTTTATAAATAGTAACCCTCATTGCTTCTTTTTTACACACATTATGGGGAATATCAGCTTATTCCTTTACTTCAAAATATGACTGACAACCAGGGATCGGATTACCAGAGGTAGTATTTGAGGTAAAAAAATAGTTCGAGGAAAAACAGAGCCTGGAGATGGGGTGGAGAGGGAGTACTCACTACAGAGGAAATGAAGATAATACTCTTTTCCTAGAATTAAAAGAGTTCTAACTATTCTCAGAGAGACTCAAAGGAATGATGTATCCATAACCAAAGAACAGTATCTATCGACAAGGAGCAACTAGAGGACATAAGAGAAATCCTGGAAATTAATGATTTGGATCTCTCTCTCTCTCTCTTTCTGTCTCTCTCTCTCTTGCTCTGTCTCTCTCTCTTTGGATCTCTGGATCTCTCTCTCTCTCCTGGAATTAAGTTATATAACAGATAGGACTAAAGATTATGCTCTTAAAACAGAAAGTTAATACAACAGGATGACTGTAGTCAATAATAATTGTACATCTTAACTGAAAGTACAATTGAATTTTTTATAACACAAAGGATAAATACTTTAGGGGGGACACCCCATTTTACATGGTGTGATTATTATACTCATTTCATGCCTGTATCCAAACTCATGTACCTCATAGATATATATACCTACTATGTACTCAAAAAAATTAAATTAAAAAAAATAGTTCCAGTTATCATCTGCCCACTAAGAGTTCCAACTTAGAGAAAAAAAGAGAGAAAACAGTGAAAGATGTAACAAATCAAATTTTCCTTGTGAATATTTCTGTGTTAATGGAACATGTGAGTCTTCAGATTGAAAGGACATGCTTAATGCTGACTGGCACAGATATGCCCACATTAGACATATTGGGCTGAAATTTTATAACTCTAGGGATAAAGTAAAAATAATCCTCAAAACTTCCCAGGAAAGAGTGACAGGATGTCTACAACAAAGCTGGAATCAAACTGATACTAGCCTTCTCTCTGTTAATAAAGAATGCTATAAGACAATGGAGTAATTCTTTCCAAGTTTAAGGGCAAGAATAAGATATTTTCAGATGCGCCGTGCATGAAAATATCCTACTCATGCTCTCTGTATGAAACAATTTCTCAAGATGCCTTATAGCTAAACAAAAAAGAAATTTAAAAATAATATGAGATATAGAAATTACAGTAGCTGATGATAATCTTCATAAATAGAGTTATAAAATTCTGGTATCCATTAAATCTTGATGACTGAGACATTTTCTCTTGACAGCTAGGGTTTAAGTGGCCTAGGTTTGTATTTCTTTCTGTGCTTAGTTCTACAGTAAATATTTGTTAATCATTATTATCATATGGCAATGTGCCAATCACTTCCCATCTTTCTCAGAGTAAGAGCCCAAAGGTCTTAAAGTGGCCTAAAGGGCCTTACGTCATCTGACTCATAGCTATCTCTCTGAGCTTATCTCCTGTCACTTTAATCTTTGCTCGTTCTACTGCATGCACTGAATACACTTTTGTGAGCTGCTGACTTTATACCAGTTCAGGACTTGCTTGCTGTGGCCTCTGCCCAAATCATACATTTTCCAGAGACCTACCTGTCTTTTTCACTTCTTTTAGACTTCTACATAAGTGTCACCTTCTCAGTGAGGACTTCCCTGAACACATTATCTATCTTCCCTACTTTATTTTTTTTTCTTCATTTAATCACTACACGTCACGTTATCTATTTACTTATTTGTTTCACCTTCCAGAAAGAAGTGTAGGTTGCCTTTATCCCACTTATAATTTGATAATGTAAAAACAATGTAATGAATACAGATAAGAAGTTGGGGAAGAAAAATGGGGAAGTTGTGAAAATATGTCAACTGTATCCTCTTGCTGAATGAAGAGTTAGTTATATTAAGCAAAAGTCTACCACCGGAAGAATTGAAAACTAACTGCTGATGATTATTTGATAATGTAAAATAAAATTTGATAATGTAAAACAATGTAACAAAAAGGACTTGAAGAAAAATAGGAAAGTTGTGAAAATAACGTCAGTTATATCCTCTTGCATAGTGAAGAGTTAGTAAGTAAAAATCTAACCACCAGAAGAATTGAAAACAAAACCTGCTGATTCCCTCTGGAAAGTCAAACTAGGATCATAGAGGCAAATTTTAGCTTTTATCTCTGGTTATTTCTTTTGGTTTTAATTTAGGAGAGAGAACCAGGTTGCAACAGTTATTTTTGTAAAAATTTTATTCAATCTAGTATTTTTTAAAGTCAGGTTTATTAAGGTTTATTTACCCTGTTTAATGTAAAGTTTAATAAGTTTGATAAACAAAGTTATGTAACCGTCATCAAAATCAAGGATAGAACAGTTCCCTCATGCCACAAAATTTTCTCATACTCTTTTGTAGTCCACCTACCCCCCACCCAAGCCCATGGCAATCTGTTAGTCCATTTTTTAACTTTTAACCTATGTCTTTTATTTAGTAGGTTTCTCATAGACTGAGTATAGCTGAGTTTAAATTCTTATCAAATCTGACAATCCTTATGTTTTAATTGGTGAATTGAGACCATTTGTACTTAATCTATTAGTCATTTTCTATTTGTTCTGTTCTTTTTTCCTTTTTTCCTGCCTGTTTGTGGATTGAATATTTTTTATGATTCCATTTTATCTCTACTATTGGTTTTAAAAATTTTGTTTAGTGGCTATCTGCAAACACTAATTTAATTTTAGAAAAATTTTAAAAAAATGAATAGAAAGGAAAATCTATACCAAAAGGTTAATATTGTAGGTATGGGGAAATTTCCTATGTGAACAATTTTTTATTAAAACATTAGAAGATAATTAATAAAGCTAGGTTAATCGTGAGTATTACATTTGTCTTATACTCTGAGATTTGAACTTTTCAAAAAGAAAAGAAATGCTGACAGGAAAATATTTTAATGCAGACACCAATGTCTGCAAATGAACAATCCATACTTTATAAAGTATAATAATAAAAATTAAAACATGTTCCAAATCCTACTTACTACTGCTAAGTAGCAGTATTTACCCAAATACAGTACCTGTTTCTTGGTAATTTACATGAGTAGACTTGCAAATTGGAAAAAAAATTAGGGAGATGAATGGTGAGAGAGAGAAGGAGGTAAAAGGAGAAGGAAACTGGAGGATATCTGTGTGAAGGATGGCTTGTAGAGGATAGGATAAGAATTAAAGAGAAAAGTTTGCTAAATCATAAATGACCAGAGGTTGCTTTATAGATTGAATATGGAAAATAAGCTAGTGTTTGTATACTATAAAATATATCGTTACTACTTTTTTCGGGGGCTTAGGTATTTTGTATTCAGCAAAATAGTTTTTAGTGACTTAGTTCTGCCATATACCTGAAACTTAACCTGATAATTTGGCAAAGCCAAACCTGCTATAGGTTAGTTGTACTCACCACCAAAATTAAAGCCCTTTCCTGGAAGAACCAAATACTGCTATTACAGTAACCTTTAGGAAACTATAGGATCTTTGTCAGATCAATTCTGTTATAATCAGAAAACCTAAAATATGTAGAGGTAGATATTTTAGAAAATATATAGATTCTATTTTCTCAGAATAAAAGAGAAGCAATAAAAATATAACTTTTTGAATATTTTCACTAGGTCACATTTCACTTGTTAAAACAAGTTATTTATTTGCTTTGTAATTGATCTTTGACTTTTTGTTTTCTTTGTAGCTGTTCAACGGTTTTGTGTATAGCGTTTGAGGTTCTTCAGGGCTTGCAGTATATGAACAAACATGGTATAGTACACAGGGCATTGTCTCCTCATAATATCCTGTTGGACCGAAAGGTAATTGTTAAATCATGTAATAAATATTTATATATCGTTTGAAATTGGAAGCAACTGGAATCAGGGCTACTCAATCAGAGGAACAATAGAATCAGTATATGTTTTAAGAATATTCATAATGAAAAGACTATATGAAAGTGATATAATTGTGGTTTTTGAATTTAAGGATTAAATAATCCTTAAATTATTTAATCTGTATATCTTTCACATGGATTATTTTTCCCACAAGACCCATTTTCTAACTTTATGGTTTTTTTATTTTACTCTTATTTCTAAAGCCTTGTGGCTTCCCAATATACTCCTCCTCTTAATTTATTTTCATTTTTAAGAAAATGGCTCTTTTTGCTAGAATGTTATTCATATAAACCAACTGCATTGTGTTTTCTCTATTTTTCTTCTGCCTTCTTTCCTCTTCTATTTATCTCCTTATTTACCAGCTGTTCATACCTACCTCCTTTTACTGTTGAAGTGCTGTTTCTCTACTGGAAATCTTATGGGGCATTAAGAAGAAGCTTGTAAACCCTTCAAAGAGAATTATGGATAGCAAGGTTATATATTTTCAGGAATAATTGTATTCCTTTTCATAAAATATGTAAAAACAACTTGGAGGAAATTTTTTCATGGCCATTATTTGCTGTATTAGTAGGATTATCCTTGTTCTCTGGTTCTTTTCCCAAATCAATACTTGGGAGGCTGAGATGAGAACATTGCTTGAGCCCAGGAGTTTGAGGCTTCAGTGAGCTGTGATCACACCACTGCACTCCAGCCTGGATGACAGTGTGAGACCCTGTCCCTAAAAAACAAACACACAAACACAAAAATAGAAAATTGTACTCATTAATTTCAGATTTATGGCAGTAAAGAATCATTACCTTATCAATTTAAGCTGTTTTTAAATGTAAATATTTTATAATGCTTGGAAATAATGTTCTTGAGAAGACAAACCAATTTTAAGATGAACATAATATTTTAAAGCCTTATAGATTAAAAGGGAAAAACTTAAAAGATATAAAATTATATTTATCATTTATTAAGAGCCTTATACTTATGATAGTTATTTTTGTTTTCAAACAATGTAAAAAGTTATTGGAAATCTAGCAGATTCACCAAAATCTTGATGATTTTTGAACTGATCTTTTCAAGTTAAGTTTTCCTATTTCACAGTTAAATTATAACTATAAATGGACTTGCAACTCCATGGAAAAAAATTTGCTCTGTGAAAATTACCACAAAACATTCTAACCAAGGTTTCAAGACAGATGAGAACATTTTTGCCTTTTTGTTTTGTGAAATAACTAGACAATGTAACAGCAAAAATATTAAAGAAAAATGTCATTTGTCATTTTGAGATATGTATGTGTACATACGCATATATACATATTTAATGAGTATAAAGCAGACTATTGGCAGATAGTTTTTTATAAAATTATGATTTTTTAAAATCTACAGTGGCATTTTGATAACATATTGTTATATAATGGTTTCTTTAGTTATAAAATGTATAATGATAATTTTATAATATAAATTATATATTGCCAATTATAATAAATTATTTGATAGTGTTTTTTTCTTTATTATTGTAGGGACATATTAAATTGGCTAAATTTGGACTTTATCACATGACCGCTCATGGTGATGATGTTGATTTCCCAATAGGGTAAGGATATGTTTTCCTCTATTTTGAGTTTCTTTTTAAATTTTGTAATCTTTGATAACATGTTTATTTTGTTAATTATATTTGATATTCCTTTTTGACATGCAAACAGCTTTTTTAAAATTAATGCTTCTCAATTTTCCATACACTTTTAAAATGAGTAGATAGTGAGTTTTTCCCAGCATTCTGTAGATCATTGATGTTCATCATTCATTGAATTGGCAGAGAGGCTAACAGTATTGACATTCTTTACATTATAATATTTCCTAATTATCTGTATTTCATTCAGAATCGAATCAACTTAAGGCAAGAAGGATGACTAGATTCTCAGTTGATGATGTGTGTGCATCAAGAGACTGAAAAACATCACTCCCACATTATTTTCAATTTAATGTTTTATGTTCAATTCCCTTTTCTCTAAGATATAATTATATATTAAGACTCAAGTTGAGTCATTGTGGATATTAGAGATAGAGATAAATTCCATACCTGAAAGTCTATCTTTAAGTTCAGAAAGGTTTATTTAATCACTTCTGTTATGGAATTGCAGATGTATGTTGCCCTCCACAAAAGAAATGGAAGGTTGTTTCATGCATATTCAAGTAGATGTTTCTGATACAGATCTTTGTGTTATATTTGTGTGGTTGCTTTTAGACATTTTCATAATTATTTTCTTTTTTGAAGATTTAAGTTGAGATTGTTTTAGATAAAATAGTTACAAAAATAGTATAAAGAATTCCTCTATACCCTTCATCAGTTTATCCAAATGTTAACATTTCACTACATTTGCTTTTTCTCTGTTTTTTTCTCCAAGCATATATGTGTGTATGTGTATAATGACTGTTTTTTATAATCACTTAAGAGTAATTAATTACGTAATAGCACTTTAACCTCTAAGTACTTCAGTTTTTATTTTCTAAAAGAAGGACTTTGTTTTTTTACATGACCTCAGAACAGTTGTCAAAATAAGGAAACTAAACTTGATGCAGTATTATTATCTAATCTAGAGACCTTAATCATATTTTTTCAATTGTAATGTGGCTGTTTTTGATAGTATCCATTGTGTTTTCCCCTTTGGGCTTCCTAAAATCAGTTCTATCACACCATTACTGAGAATTGTGATACGGAGTCATGGAGTGTGTTTTTCCAACAGAATGTTACTTAAAAACTTAATTTGATTTTTGTTTTTTAAAGCCAGCCTTATATATAACTTGCCTTTTTTATAACTCAAATTACAGGTTTCTTAACTAAACTTTTTAAGTTTATGACTGTGTCTTATTATTAAGACATAGATAATAATCTTAAACTTTATTCAGTGAGGAAACATTTATTGAGCAATTTCTCTTATACCTGTTGGTTTTACAAAAAAATACGATAGCTTTCTGTCCTCAAGAAGCTCATTGTTTAGTGGGAGAATTTTCTGTTTTGATGGACTGCTTATTAAGGTACATAAATTTGTAGTCTTACAGTTTTGTGTATTGAAAACTTACAGGCAGAAACCAATTCTTGTTTCATAAGCATGAAAATGGTATTTTGCAAAGACAGTCTACAATTTCGTATTTGTTCAAAAAAGCCCTTTCGAATATGAAAGGGGTTTTTTATTCAACTTATAGTTGAATATAAGTTTTTAGTGAGGCTCTAGCTCCTTTGTCATGTATGATAAATGCCTTTTGAGGTGACTTTTAAGTAGCTGTAGTACAAGTGATTGCTACTGCTTCTTTTGTCTAAATCAATTTGTGTAAGAAAGAAATCCAAAAACCTAAAAATTACTTTAAGTTTTTGATTTTTATTTAAAGGTACTTTAGGTATCAGTGATGAATTGAAGAAAGAAGGTGATTTTTCTTAAAGCATATCAAGTAAGAGCTACACTTGAATTTAAAATGCTTGGATAGAATTGGTCTTGTGTTACCATTTGGTCTGGCTTGCTTTGAAGTCTTAGACCCAAAGGGTCTTACCAGAAAATATCAAAGAGCAAAATGTGAAACATTAGCCAGGAAAAATAAAGTGATCAAACAGCTAAGGCATGAAAGAAAATATTTACACCAGAAGAAGCTTGCAGTTGATTCAAAAGACAAATATTAAGGAACAACAAAGTAAAATGTTACCATCTGTTTCAAAATACTGTAAAGAGTTGGAAATTGGGCATTCATTTCAGTTGGCCAGTAGCTTAATACCTTGTTAAAACATCAAACAGATGATGAAAGCCACTTTATTTACCTCATCAGTCACACTCACAGCAAAGTTCTGGTAATTGTCTTTGAGTGTTAAAATGCTACGCTGCAGAAGAGAAGGCTGTTGAAAAAAGATGAACTACATTAAATAACAATTCTAGAGCTTATTATTTTTTAATAATTTTCCTATGGTTAAAAAGGAAACTAAAATATTTGAAACAAAGTTTATCTCTGTCCTGTCAGAAGTTTTTGATATGACAATTTACCTATAGTTTTGTTTGATTTTTTATTATTATCATTTTTGGGTTAGATGTGCTGGAAATCAGGAAAAAAGATGAACACTGACTTCTGGATGTATTGTGGTGATGATAAAAGTACACCATTGCATTTGTATTAAATTTTTTATTTTTATTAAATGTCTTTATATATTCACTAATATTTATAACAGCTTTGTGAGGTAGGCAGTAATATTCCACTTACAGATGAAGAAACCCAAATCACATATAGAATATGTGGTAGAACTGAAATTAGAACACAGGTATTATAACATCTAGTCTAGTGCTGCTTCCACTAGACTTCAGCTGTTTCTAGAGATATCACACATTCATTTGGTTGGAAGAGCAATATCATCTTAGGGTGAAATAACACAATACGAATTTGTATATGAGAGAAATACATGAGCAAATCATAAGAAGATACTGGTATCACCATCATCATTCTATTAAAATGAAAAAGGAGTTAAAAACCAAATTTACCCATTTGAATTTAAGTCACATTCCCTGACTTAATTGACTTGTATTTTGAATGTAAATAAGTACTAGCAACGATAGTGTGAGGAGGTGGCTGTAGAAAAGGTAGGAAGAAAAATAGAAATAATATTCGAATGCCTACTTAATATATATTACACAGATGATACATATATTTAAATACATTTTGATTATACTCATCATTGTAAGAGGACATAATTTAATCTAACTGGTTTTAAAATCTAGATTGTGGTGCTTGTGACTAAATCTGACAATAAATGACGAAAGGGCATGCACATATGTAATAAGTATGGCAAAATTTCACTCCATCTCTCTTCTAAAACTGTTCTTATTCCTTTTATTTCTAGGCACTGGGATTCAAATTTAGCAATTGTTCCTATGTCTAATTCTTATTTACTACCTGCTTCTTAAATTGTTGTTTGTAAGGCCATCCTAATGGGTATTTTTGATAGGATTTTTTTTTTTAAGCAAAACTATACTGAGTATATCCTCTATTTAAGTCTCATTGGTAGTTGTAGAGGGTTTATAAAAAGATACGCAAGTGCCCTCAGGTATGTAGTTCTTTTTTTTCTAATTGAGATGGGAGGTTAAATTTTTGTATGTGAAATACGTAGTATATAAAACAAACATGTATAGCATCATACCATGTGTAGCTTTTATAAGATATAGAACAGGCAAAATGAGTACTTTATAGAATCAAATCAGGTATTGATGGCAGTGGCGGCCTGTCTGGGATGGCCACTACCATGATGCCGGCTGCAGTGTGGGGGAGGTGCTGCTGGGGCTGTCACTTCATTGAGCCTATGGGGGCCAGGAGCAGGCAGGAGCCCCACCTTCCCGGGCACAGCTGCAGCTGCCCAAGTTGGTGCTGCAGACCCAGGCCTCCCTGTGCTCTTGGGGGCCGGAAGCAGGCAGGAGCCCTGCTCTCCCAGGTGCAGCTGTAGGTTCAGAAATGTCTACTCCCACTGCTTGGCCTCTCCCTGCTCCCTGTACCCACTCTGATCTTGGAGTGATGTTGGGGCCAAGCCCAGGTGCTGTCGGACCCTGGCTGGGTTTGTGCACACTCGAGGCAGCGCTGACATTCCAGCCCCCTGCTGCCTTGACCCCCTGTGGACTTCGGACACCAACAAGCAAGGGAGGGGGTCTGAAGGGGGGCTGAGGGCAGCTCAGTGCTGGCGGGCAGGCACTCCGTGGCATGAATAGCCTGGGCACCATGAAGAGCGACAGGAGTCAGACAGGTTCCTGGGTAGAAGGGGGCAGGTCCCTAGTGAAGCCCTGCCTTCAAACCCAGGAGGGCCTGAAGCGTGGGAGATGGGCTGCAGGTCCCGTGGACCTGAGTGGGAACTTGTGGTGCTTTTTCTGGGCCCACCCATGGCCGCCCATGGACCAATGGACGTGCACTTCTTCCCTCTGAGGACCATAAAAACCCTGGACTCAGCCAGACTTGAGCAGATGATGGATGGCCAGCTGTAGAGAGGAGCTACCCACCCCAGGGTCTTCTCTCTGCTGAAGGCTGAACACTCATAGGGACACCCCACCTGAGGGGAGAAGCTATCCACCCTAGGGTCTCCTCTCAGCTGAGTGCTGAACACCTGCCTGTGGAGAGGAACTACCCACTGTGGGTCTCTAGGTGTTCTATAGCTCAATAAATCTCTTTACCTTGCTCACCCTCCATTTGTCCACATACCTTATTCTTCTTGGAGGCGGGACAAGAATTTGGGACCTGCCAAATGGCACAGCTAAAACAGCTATAACAAACAGGGCTGAAACAACCCCTTGCTTGCCACATTGTGGGTGGCAAGGAAAGAAGACAGAAGGAGAGAGGAGCTGCAGCCCTTTGGGGAGCCCAGACCTAGGAGCTTTCTGAGCCAGGGCTGTGACACTCTCTTTGGGGCTCTGCAGTTCCTGGCATCTCCAAGTCACCATGCATAACCATGTTCCCTGGTGCCAGCCATGGAAGCTGCTTGCAACGAACCTGGTCCAACCACAGCCTTGCAGGGAGCCAGTGCCTATGCCAGCACCTGGACCTGCCCGCCATGCCACAGCCAGTGTACCTGGCTGTGCACAGTGGCCAGACCCCACACCCACTCATACACCCCTTGCCACTCCATGCCTGGCTCTCCCTTGGCCAGCGTGGCATCCAGGCCAGTAGCACGAGCTGAGCACAGCCTGCCAGTCCAAGTGGATGGAACAAGCCCAGTGGGTCCCAGCAAAACTTAGGCAAAGGCACCACTGGCCACAGAGGTTTCCACCTGACAAAGTGACACCACAAAATCCCGTGATATGTTCCTTTATGGAAAAAATATAAATCTTTTTGAGAGACATTATAGAAGACCTAAATAAATATGGAGATATCATGTTTATAGATTGTTAGGATCAGTATTGTAAAGATGTTAGTTGTCTACAACCTGTCTTTATATCTTATCTATTTTCAATAAAAATTCAATTGTATGTGAAAGAGAAAATACTCGTCAAGATAGTTTTAAAATGTGTATAGAGAAGAACAAACACCTACAAAGAGCCTGCATTTTCCCAAAGAGAAACTAAAAGGTATGTATGTTTTGAGAGGTCTTAACAATTATCAGTAATTATTTAATAAAATATATTTTATATAAAAATATTTTATTTAAAATAGTGTAATAGTATACTCTTAGGCAAATTGACCAAATGAACAGTTGAGGGAGCCAAGAAACAAACCTATGTATGTGTGGAGATTTGATTTAGTATACGGCTGGCACTGCAGACTACTTGGGGAGAAAAAGGTTTCAATAAAGGGAACAGGGCTCAATTGCTTATTTATGTAGGAAAATAAGTTGTACCTTGTCTGACATCATATGAAAAATGAATCTAGATGAATCAAGAAACTTAAATATAAAAGGCTAAACTGAAATTTTGAGAAAATTAACAGATTATTTTGACAAAATCATTAAGTATAAGGAAAACAGTTTAATTCAACTGAAAGATAAGAACTTATTCATAAACAGATACCATAAAGAGAAAGAAACGACAAAACCACAAAGTGGTAGAAAATATTTCAAGTCATAATTACGGAAGAAGACATTAGTATCTGGAATTAAAGAACAACTTTTCAGTAAAAGATTATCACAGGAAGCCTAAGACTGCTATCCTTAGAAACTAAGTCCTGCTAGCAATATTTGCCCTTGGCTGTTGCCTTGAAACTTAGATTGCAGAAATGTCCCCATGGATCCCTAACTGCTGAGGCTAGTTTACTGTGCTTATAAACAACCAAAGTGGTTTATGCTGAGTACTTGCTTTCCTTCTTGAGTTCTCGAATTTTTGTACATGCCAGGCAGAGAGTGCCTGTGTGACAAGTCCCAAATAAAATCCTTGGATTTTCAATGAGCTTCTCTGGCCAGAAACATCACATAACATTTGTTCTTCAAGATTGGAAAGAAGTTAAAAAAAAAAAAAAAAGAAAAGAAAACGAAAGATACATCACATACATGGCGCTATATTTTTGTTGCTGGAAGAAGAATGGATTCTGTGTGATCCCTGATAGGAGGGAGAGAGCATAAGGAAGCCTGTATATAGGTTCCTGGAGACTCCCTGTCTGTCTTTGTCCCTTGTGATCCAGCTATACCCTTACTATGTCACTGTAATAAACCTTAGCTGTGAGTACACTTATTTGCTAAGTCTTGTAAGTCCTCCTAGTGAATTTCTAAACATGAGAGTGGTCTTGGGGACCCCAAAACAACTAGAGAAATAGGCAAAAGACTTGAATGGGCATATCACACAATAATAAACCCAAATGACTATAAACATATGAACATATGCCTCAATGTCATTAATTTTCAAGGAAATGCAAAGTAAAACCACAATAGATTTTATATACCAGATTGTTAAGCATTAAAAAGTCATCAAATACCAAGTGTTGGTGAAGAAGTAAAACAATAGGAACAGTCATTCACTGCTGGCAAGTGTATAGATTGGTGTAACTCCTTTTGAAAAACATTTGGCATTGTGTAATGAAGTAGAAAGTGCACATATCCTATGGCTTAGAAATTTGGTTCTAGGTTGTTAACCTTGGGAACCTTTTGCAGATGTATACCATACATGGCATTCTGTGCAACGTTGTTCATAATGTTAATAATAAAAAGCAGGAAACAGCTTAAATGCCATTGCCATTTGAATGTATAAATAAATTATGTAATATTCATATAATAGAAATAAGAATTAATGGATACAGCTTCATGCAACAATATAGATAGTCTTGATTGAAAAAGCAAAAGAATACAGTCATCCTAATTCCAGTGTTATAAACTTCAGAAATATGCTTGAGTAAACAGTACATTTTTTAGGGATACAAACATGGTAAAACCATCAGGAAATGGAAGAGAATGACAAACACAAAAATTCCAGGTATCTTCTCCTCTGGAGGAACAGGGATGGAGATACAATCAGGGAGAAACACAAAGGGACTTTCGGTGATAATTTTATGTTCTTCACTTAAACTGCTTCTTGGTACATGGGTGTTCATTGAAGCTTTCTTCTTTATACCTTATTCATATTTAATAGGCAGTGTTTTGCATTTATTCAGTATTTGCTAAACCAGTTTTCAAAAAACTTCTTATGTCAGTGAAGTTGTGAGGAAATAGGCACCCTCATGTATTACTTATGACAATATAAATTGATACAACCTCTCCAAAGGGCAACTTGGTGTGATAAATCAAAATTTAAAATGCACATACCTTACGATCTTGGAATGCCACTTCTAAGAATATATCTGTCATTTATATGCATATACTTGTGGGCTATGTAATAGTCATAATATATTCATCTCATTATTGGTAATAGCAAAAGAATGGAAGTTCCAAAATGTTTTTGTTTCATGAAATTAAGTGCATCAATGAAATTATTGGCAGTTTTCAGAAAGAATGAGGAAACTCTATACTTGTGTTTTTAAAGAACTATCTCTAAAATACACTTTAAGTGGAAAAAAGGTACATAGCAATATGTATAGTATTCCACCATGTGGGGCAGAGGTGATGGGTGGACAAAGTTATATATACGTAAATAGGTATGGGTGACGGGTGTAGAGATAGGAGTTTTACTTTTCAATTTATATCTTTTTTATAGCATTAACATTCTTACTACTAAAAATAAATACTTTTTTAAAAGATAAAATGCACTTTAAATATTAATTCAGCATTAAGGGAAGATAGGTAATAAGAAGGAAGGAAAAACACTTGGAAGCCTAGAGAACTGTGTTAAAAACACAGAGAGAAGCAAATAAAGGAGTTAATGCTTGAGGGAGACATGAAGGTTTTAAAACTATTTCAGACTTGTGTATATTTACTCTTGATTCCTTGACATTAAAGGTCTGTATTATGGTTAGTTTAGAATGCTTTCTAGCAACAGTTGTTAACTTAATTGCATGAGACTTTTACATAGATCTTACCACATTGATTGTAAAAATGTACTATCGCTTCTTTCCCTGTTGTAATTATTCATTATTTTAATGTATCATTACAGGTATCCCTCGTACTTGGCCCCTGAGGTAATTGCACAGGGAATTTTTAAAACCACTGATCACATGCCAAGTAAAAAACCATTGCCTTCTGGCCCCAAATCAGATGTATGGTCTCTTGGAATCATTTTATTTGAGCTTTGTGTGGTATGTATAAAGAAATATTAATATAATAAATTGAAATTGTGCATTTATTGGAATAATCTTTTGGAGAGGAAAGTTAATAGTATGTTTTTGCTGTACAAATTAATTACATATGAGGAGAAAAGGCTTAATTTGACTTAATCATGTTTGATAATTTCACATATTTTTTGGCATCTCTAGAAACATACTTTTACTAAGTGTGAATGTAAATGTTACCAGATGTATATTATTTTGATATCTCTATAATGTGTATGTTTTTACAAAGTTAGGATGTTTATATTAAGTTATATAAGATATATGGAGTACCATTAAAAGTTTAACAAGATATTGAAATCAAAACTACGTTTTTAGAAGATTGATATGACAGTAATGTAAGATTGAGAAGAACAGCAGCTTTTTTTCAATGATCTCTACCTGTAGTTCTGATTTGATAAGTGTTTAAGAACATTTTTTCTTCTCTATTAAAAAAAATCAAAGCATCTCTTTTATATAAACACCAGGTAATTTTAACCTTTTCCTTCTAAGTTTATTTAAATAATCATATAAGCTTAATTTGTTTATGATAAGAGAAATATAATGATAGCCAACATTAATGAAGCATATTTTGCATTACGTAACCCTCACCATAACCTGTGGTATATGTACAGTTAATATTTTAATTTTACAGATGAGAAAAGTGAGACTTCAGGTGGTTAAGTAGTTTGCCAAATTTATATAACTATTTGGTGGTAGAAGAGTCCAATTTGGTACACAATCATTGCCCAACTCATAAATGCTGAAGGTATAAGTGTTTGACTCCAGACCTTATACCAAGGAGCCTCCTGAGGCAGACTAATAAGGAAATGATTAAAATATAATGTGTGCATCTTAAAATATACCAGGTGCTGTAGCAGCATGAAGGATGGCTGTCTGAAGTTATTGTGGTAAGAGGAAGGAGTGTTATGAAGTTTTTTTAATGGAGAAACAGACTACCTGAATCATGATATTTAAGTAAGAATTAGCTCAGTAGATGAAACGGTATAATCAGTCTTACCCAGGAGGCATCTTGGTCTCAATAAAGTAAGACTCCACATGGCCAGGAATACATCTAGATATCCAGGTATGTGTGGATCTCAAAAGTGGACAATGCTTACATCAAACTAGAGCGTAATGACCCTTAGATGTATGAAATGTTTAAATGATACATATTATGCAACACTTTCTAAAATGTTATTTCACCAGTAATTTTTCTTTAGTGGAGCTGACTTTAAAAATCCAGTAAAACTTTTGGAGATAAATAGAGATGCCTGATAAAATCAGTTTCAGCTATAAGGGGAGAAAAATGCCTTCCTAGAAAAAACGTGTAAATATTAATACAAATTTCTTTTCTCATTTTATTTAGGGAAGAAAATTATTTCAGAGCTTGGATATATCTGAAAGACTAAAATTTTTGCTTACTTTGGGTAAGTGTCATACAATTGCTTATCTTTCAAATATAAATATAACTTAGTAACTATTAGTAATCATGCACATTGAGGATGTGTTCTTTTGAAATAGTGAGTACACTGAAATATCCCCCCTTTACTCAAGTTGCTAATGATCAGTGGTAATGATCAGCAGAACAGCATATGAGGTCCCTTCTAAAATATTACAGCAGAAATTTCTTTATTCTCTGAGGAATTTTAACCTAGATGGAAATAATCTCAGCTTTATGATCTAGCCAAGTAAATTAACTTGCAAAATCAAAATATGAGAATATAAAATTGTATTTCTGTAGTAGTTTACCTTCAGACAATGTATCTTAACTTTTGGGCTATCTTTCTATTTGATGAATCATGTACAAGTAACAGCTCAAGAAGAATATTGATTTTTCCTTATAAAAGGCTCATCTGAATTTTCATGTATGTGGATCCAAACGTATAATTCAAATTAATAAACATTTATGTAATCTACTTTAGATTGTAATTAATTAAGCATGTTTGGTAATTAAGGAGAGAAAAACAGTGATAGAACACTTTATGCAAAAGAGTGACAGATTAGTATCCAAGTTAAAAACATTTACAAGTAAGAATATGTACAGGAAAGTATTAGTAAACATTAAATAATAATGAATTATAAATAAATTTGCAAAAGTTTTACCAGATTTACCACATTTAATTACAAAGATTGATACTACAGCTATTAAGAAGCCTTGGAGATTCTTAAATGTGGTCTGTAACCTAAACTTATACTTTAAATTCCCAAATAAATGTAAGTACATTTTCCAAATTATGTATAATAAAAATAAATTGGTCTTGTAGTCATGGAAAAAAAAACAAACCTACAAAGCCTTCTTAAAAAGCACTGTTTATATACAGTCATTTCTTGAAGAGGATTGGTTCTAGCACCCTCACATGTACCAAAATCCATGTGTATTCAAGTTCCGCAGTCAGCCCCACAGAACCCATGTGTATGAAAAGTCGGTCCTACATACATGCAGATTTCGCATCCACAAATACTGTATTTTCAACCCATGTTTGGTTGGAAACAGTCCACATACAAGTGAACCTGTGCAGTTTAAACCCATGTTGTTCAACGGTCAGCTATCTGTGTCTGCATGTATATATTTAGAGACAGAGCTAGACTATCTTTACCTTCCTTGTAAAGGAATTGCTCCTTTATCAAACTATTTAAACTGATATCTTTCAGTGTCAGTTATTCAATTAGTATTTATCTGAAGCTTTTCATTTTTATCAAAATGTGTGAGAAATTTAACAAAATGATAAAGTTTTCAGTATTTTAAGTTCCAAAATTGCATTACTCCATTAAAACATTTTTGATCAGTTTATTTTCTGATTTGTTGGACAGATTAGAAAAGTAGCATTTATTCATATAGTTTTTCTGTTTTATAGACTGTGTAGATGACACTTTAATAGTTCTGGCTGAAGAGCATGGTTGTTTGGACATTATAAAGGTTTGTCATTAATCTGGGTCTTAGTCCATTTGTGCTGCTATGACAAAATACCTGATAATTGGGTAACTTACAAAGACAAAAAATTATTTTTCCACAGTTATTGAAACTAGGAAGTCCAAGTTAAAAGCACCAGTACGTTTGGTTGTTTGGTGAGGGCTGCAGTCTTCTGAGAGAGAAACACTGTCCTTACAAGGCGGAAGGGCAAGCTAGGCAATTGCTATGTGAAGTCTCACCTTTATAAGCCTCTTAATGCCATTCACCAGGGGAAGAGCCCTTATGACCTAATCACTTCTTAAAGGCCTCACCTCTTAATACCATCACATTGGCCATTAAGTTTCAAAGTTCATGAAGCCTAAACTTTAGAGGGAACATATTCAAACCATAGCAATCTGTTAATGAAAACTTATTTTACACACTTGGGATCCAGTTGGAAGCTATTTTAAAGCAATGCTTATTTCTCTTTAAGTATTTGCCTTTTCACAGTGACTAAATTTGTATAAAGTACAAATAAAAACTTTAAAAACATCAAAACCTTCTAGATTAGCAAACATTTGAATGAAGTATATTTCTAAAATTGATCATTTTAATTATATTATTTTCTCTCTTTATTTACCAGGAGCTTCCTGAAACTGTGATAGATCTTTTGAAGAAGTGCCTCACCTTCCATCCTTCTAAGAGGTTGATATTATTTAGAGATTGGGATTACATTGAGATCCTTTACACATAAGCAATTGATTTTTTTCTTATTTGTTTTAATATAATGGATTAAATAAAGATAATGTACATATGTAGTAGTATATAATTGACATCAGTATCATAACTGTGAATGATATAAGCTTTCATTTTTTGTGAATAAATGAAAAAGTAATTAAAGTTAAACCACAGTCAGAAAACTGACATATACTAAAGAAGTTACTAGTTCATTTCCAAGCTTTTAAATAGAATATTAACTAAACTGTGGAATGTAGATATTCCTAGACCCAATAATAACATCAGTGAAATGAGAATAAAAGTTTGTTGTCAATATGTATTATAGCAGTGAACTTGGATAAGTGGTGTGATAAACTAACGATTGTTGATAATAAAAAAGGATTTCTTAGAAGTTTCATTAATTGACCTTGACTTGATGATGTCACTACTAGTCATACAGCTATCCCTAAATTCCTTTAGTATATAATGTTTGAAAATAATGTATACAAATTTGCTTTTAGAAAAACAACTTTATCAAGACATGTTAGAGAGAAATATTTTTGTGAATGTACCACATTAAAGGACAGGAAGAAAAGCCAAACAGTATTATTGTAATAGTTTGCATAAATATTATTTAATTATTTAAGATATTCAGTAAAGCAGATGAATGCTAGTCAGGCTAAAAGTAAACAATACAGAAGCTTTTGTGGAATGATATTTTTGATGCATCATGAGGTAAAGTACAACATAAGTAAAAAAAATTGAGTATTTACTCACAGTTATTTGATTATAATATAAAAGTATGCATCTAGACTCTGCAAAGGAGAACTGTATTATTTTCTGTGCTAATGAAGTATTTAAGACTTTTATCCATTCTCTTGAATGTATGCCATTATTCTAGGAAATTTTTTATGACTTTCATTCATGCTCTGTATTTTAAATGTTCTCAAGGCCAACTCCAGATGAATTAATGAAGGACAAAGTGTTCAGTGAGGTATCACCTTTATATACCCCCTTTACCAAACCTGCCGGTCTGTTTTCATCTTCTCTAAGATGTGCTGATTTAACTCTGCCTGAGGATATCAGTCAGTTGTGTAAAGGTAATGATAAATTAAAGCATAGAAAATAATATGAGCCTTGTTTTTAAAGGAAGTTTCCTTGTCCTACTTTCAGTTTTGAATTTATCAACAATATATATTAGTGGGATCATGGGAATTAAGAGACAATTCTGGAAGTGATTAAAATATAACTGACTGGCTGGGTGCAGTGGCTCATGCCTGTAATCCCAGCACTTTGGGAGGTCAAAGAGGGAGGATCACTTGAGGCCAGGCATTTGAGACCAGCCTGGCCAACGTAGAGATATCCTGTCTCTACAAAGAACGACAACAACAAAACAAAACAAAGTATATATACACACACACACAAATATATATGTATAGTCAGAGCCTAACTTGCTTGGATAATATCAGAGCCTAACCGAACTGGTGAGGGGAAATAGCAAATTGCAGCCAGCTCTAGCCTTCTGTGTGGTGGTTAAAGTTAACAGAAGCATTCTATAGTCAATCCTGTGATTAGTTCTGAATCTTTAAGTGAGCCTGTGCCTCTAGCCTTTAGACAAGTGCTTCCTTGCCCTTAAGGATTGGCTAGAATACACATAAACACACACACATTTGAGCTAACAGTTTATCCTTTATATTTAAGTTACTGATATTCTATATAATTTATTTATAAGTGATCTCTAAAAATAATATTATTGATAAGAATTACATACCATTATATTCTGCATGTTAAAGAGAATATCAGCTTTTAGACTTCCAATTCTTGTGTGAAGATTATAACTCTTGGAATGTAAGGTTTAGTGACACCAGTAAGTTACCTTTATTCTGAAAAGTTGTTATGACTTAAGTCATGGCAGAAAATGGTTACTAAACATTCATTCAATTAAACATTTATTGAGTTCCTGGTATGTGTCACATACTGTATCTTTAAGTAACATTCATGCCAAATGGGAAGGCAGGCAGACATTTAGTTATACAATCACTGTTATAAATGAAGGTCAATATGAATATAGCACAATGGCAGCATAGCAGGAGCACCTAATTCTGTATTTCTGTCTGGGACATCAAGGAAGACTTCAGAAAAGGCAGCCAGCCATTGCCTTGAGATATGAGGGAAGGAACAATTTGTGTTCGTTGCCTCCCCTTGTGCTATTTTCTCCCCTTATTCTTTTTCCAATGTAGAGTGTAAAGTTTCCAATACTATGTATTCATTATGAAGGGTGAAAATTCCAGATGTTTTTTCCTAGTTTCTCTTGCTATGGTCAGTAAGCTTGTGAACTAGAGTTGTCTAATGGGATCTAAATGAAAGTGCTGGACATAAGGGCTACTTATAGGGAAAAAACAAATTTTCTTGTCAAGAAAGGTACTGCAGCATAGGTTCACCACTTCTCTTCTGAATGCAGGAAATGGTCTAGAATTTTGATAAGCATAGGCCCCTCCTGTACCTATGATTTTATTAAGAGAGATGAATAAATGTCTTTATTATATAAGCCACTTTTAGTAGTATATTATTTTCAGCCGGGAGCATTCAAATTATTACAAAAATTGAATCAGAATCTGCCAGTCATGGCAAACCTCCAGTAAGAGAGGGGAAATATCAAGCTCCAACTCGTTCTAGCCACTCCTTAAGGGCAAGGAAACACTTTGTCTAGAGTCACTGGCTCACTTAAAGATTGAGACCTAATCATAGGACTTACTACAGAATGCTTCTGTTCCCCATACCTTAACCACCACATGGAAGGCTAGAGCTGGCTGCATTTTGATATTTCCCCTCTCCAGGTCAGTTAGGCTCTGATATTATCCAAGTGCGTTAGACTCTGACTAACCGGTTTATCCTGAAGGCCGACCTTGTTAAGAACAGTGCTCATCGTATTTCAGAACGGTTCCATTTCCTCTGCCACTGCTGGAAACATAAGGGCATTTTCCTCCAATATTTACTGTGAGAACCTTGTCAATCTCCAGACTCACAAAAGTGTGGGCGTATCCCTTATGACTGGTTCCCTCTGGAGTTTTTAACTCTCAGACACTTGTCCACACTGAGCCTCCAGTAGTTTATCAATTACAGTTTAGGTTTTCCAAACTTGGCACTGGTTCCTGAGGCACTGCTCATGAATGTCTGTTCCAGAATGCCGCAATTCCCTGTATTCTCCTGTCTGTCTCCAGTCCTGGGGACAGAAGTTTGCCCTATGTCCTCACCTCTCTTACAGATCCAAGAATTGTTGATTTTTCAATCTGTTCAACTTTTTATTTGTTGTTAGGATGGAGTAGCAAATTTCAGGCTCCTTACAATCAGAACTAGAAACTGGAAGTCTGTTCTTCAGTGTTTATTTTTTTTAGAATGGCAGCTATTACTGCCTGTTGACTTTTAATAAAAGTAGAAAATGTAATACAATGATTCCTTAAATTTTCTTTTAATAGATATAAATAATGATTACCTGGCAGAAAGATCTATTGAAGAAGTTTATTACCTTTGGTGTTTGGCTGGAGGTGACTTGGAGAAAGAGCTTGTCAACAAGGAAATCATTCGATCCAAACCACCTATCTGCACACTCCCCAAGTAAGGAAAGAAACTTCTCTTGGGAATTTAAATAAATAAATAAATGATAATAATTATATGGTAATAATAAAAAAATTGTTTTTTTTTTTGAAAATTTGTTGTTTTTAAAAATTTTTTTGGTAGGCCTCCCAACTAAGTGATTATTGGAAGCAACTGGACTCAACACCTTGTTTGATTTGCCAAAGTTTCTAATTGCAGAGTTCCCGTCAGTTGTCTTTGATCAGTAATTTGCTTTGTGACCTATTTGAAGTGAAGTTAATATTATGGAATATCTTGCAAAAATTGATATTAATGAAAAATACACAAGTCACAATAGAATATTTAAGAGAGTTAACTAAAAACTAGCTTAGTGTTCCTACTATGAAGAACTATGTTCTTTTTCCAAATACACTTGTAAATGTAAATGAACTCTGTGGTCTCACTGCGTGTCCTAGAGGTCATTACTGTGCTAGTGTGTTGCAAAAAAATCTGCAAAACTGTATAAGAAGATATCATGCTAGAAATTAGACTGGAAGTTAAATACCTCTACAGCCTTGGGGCTAAGATTGTTATTAGCATTGCTATTTATGTTTATTCATAAAAATATGAACCTAAATTTCTTGAGCTTCTACTAATACTTTAAATTTTTAATTTTAGGCTGGGCATGGTGGATCATGCCTGTGATCCCAGCACTTTGGGAGGCAAGGCAGGTGGATTGCTTGAGCCTAGGAGTTAGAGATCAGCCTGGGCAACATGGCAAAACCCTGTCTCTACAAAGAAAAAAAATTAGCCTAGCGTGGTCTCGTGTGCCTGTGGTCCTAGCTACTCAGGCAGCTGCAGGTGGGAGAATCACCTGAGTCCAGGGAAGTTGAGGCTGCAGTGAGCCAAGATCATGCTACTGCACTTCAGCCTGAGTGAATGAGAGACCATGTCTCAAAATAAAATAAAATAAAATTTTAATTTTTAGATTTCTAGACTTAGTTTTGATCATTGTAGGCAACTGTAGAAGTCATCTGCTCATCATTTTTTTCTTTACTTTTTAAACTTTTGTATTGTTTGGATTGATTAGTTTCTATTTTTTCTCTCTTAATCTGATTTTTAAATGTTTACTTTGATTATACCATTCATACTTTGAATTAAGTAGAAAGTTAGAGGTAAGATTACGGAAATTCCAAGAAGAAATGGTTTAAAGGATATATAGATTCTTAAAAGTAATTTATTGAAATTGTAAACAAATTTTATTCATTTATTATTTAATATCCTTTCTCCTATGAGGTTACTATCCAATATGCTTTTTCTTTCATCTTCCCTTTGTCTTTTTCTACTCGTATAAAGTTTCTCGGGAACACATTGGGTTAATGTCAGGAGAGTACTGTTAGCATTGAAACTACATGAACAAAGGGTTGTAAATGACACTTTTGTTTTTCTGAAATTCTCTATACTTATATTCATACCAACTCAAGAGATATTTAAAAATGAGACTTCTTTGAAGAAATCTCAATACATCGTTTTATTAAACATCCAGTCTAAAGTTTAATTCTTTTTTGATGAAGGGATTGATGACTTAGAATAAACTTTACTTTCTAGAAGAAACGATAAACTGGATTTTGTGTACATATTATTTTTAAAAATTTCTTTTCAGTTTTCTCTTTGAGGATGGTGAAAGCTTTGGACAAGGTCGAGATAGAAGCTCGCTTTTAGATGATACCACTGTGACATTGTCGTTATGCCAGCTAAGAAATGTAAGAATGATATTTTGACAGTTCTGCTTTAGTTTTTTTCTTTAATTAAAACCTTACAGATACACAAGAAATCTTGTATGCCTCCTTGATTTCACAAAATATGGGAGAGCTTCTGTAAAATATGTGCCCCAGAGTAGAATCGCATCTGTACAACTTCAGCTTTATTACCTGATTGTTCACAAAAATGATTTTATCAGTTTATCTTTTCGCCATCATTGGGTAATTGTTCTCATTTCTCTATTTACCTGGTAACACTTTCTTTTATCAAATTTTAAAAAATTGTTAATCTAATGGTATGGAAAGGTATTTTGCTATAACACTAATTTTTAATTTCCTGATTATAGTGCAGTTGTAAGTCTTTTCACATATTCTAGTGGTTCACCTACCTCTTCTGTGTATTACTAGTTCATGTCTCTTGTCAGTTTTTCTGTTGAGTGATTTCTTATTGATTTGAGGACTTATTGATATCGTATCTTGGTGAGCTGTATGTCATGGAAATATATTTCTGTGGCTTTTCCTTCAACTTTTTGATTCTTTTATTGAATAGAATTCTAAATTTTTATCAGTATTTTCTTTTATAGTCAAATATATTTTGATATATTTTTTCTTGTAACTTATTTAAAGTAATAGCAAGGTTATAAGTATATTTTATAATGTTTTTATATATTTCCTTATAAAAGATTTAAATAATTGTTTCACATTTAGTTCTTTAATCCACCTAGAATTTATTTTAGATTAAGTTGTAAGGAAGGTATCCAATATCATATTTCATTGGTTAAAAAAATACCCCTTGTCTCAGTACCATATATTGAATAGTTTTCTCTTCACTTTTTTGATCTATAATACCAACTTTTTCTATGTGCATGGATATGTTTCTGGGCCTTGGTATTCTGATTTGTTGGCCTGTGTTTCTAATTTTAGCAAATACCACATTGCCTTAATCTATAGTTTCATGTGAACTGTTGATACCTAGCAAGGGAAGACCTTCAGTTTTTTTGTCCTCAAAAATGAAGTAGGAGCTCTTTAACATCTTCCTCTACTAGCTGATTTTTATAATCATCATAAAGAACTTCATAAAAAATTATAGGGTTTTGATTGACATTGCATTGAATTTTTAAGTTAATTTGTAGAGAATTGACGTATTTAAAATGTAGGGTTTTATTTCTTGAACATGCTTAAATAAATATGTCATTTATTTGTCTTATTTTATATAACAATTTTCTTTTTAATGTCTATATCAGTTATCAGTTTTATTCCTAAGGTAATTTATTGTTCCTCTTGTAAATAGAATATATATATATATGTATGAGTATGATTTTTTCCAACATTTTATTATAAAAATTTTTAAACAGAAAAATTGAAAAGCATTTACAGTGAACAACTTACCACCTAGATCAAGCATTGATATGATCTATTAGCAAAATCAAGTCACACCTATTCATTGACCTATTATGTATAGCTGTTTTGTTCTACATTGGCAGAATTGAGTAGTTGGTGATAGAGACTGCATGGCCCACAAAGCTAAAAATATTTGTTATATGGCCCTGCATAGAAACAGTTTGCTAATCCCTGACCTAGATTCTATAATTAACATTTTACATGCTTTATCACATGTCTGTCTATCTTTCTAGCTATTCATCAATCCATCATATTTTTTGTTCTTGCATTTCAAAGTAAAATGAAGACATTAACACAGTTCAGCTTACACATTAGAGTTTAAGATTTGTTGATGGTTCTTTTCTAGGCAAAATTTTCATATAGTAAAATGTATAGATCTTAAGTATACCAGTAGATGAGTTTAAAATATACATCAATAATATTTTTTCATATAGTAAAATGTACCAAATCTTAAGTATACCAGTAGATGATTTTAAAAAATAAATCAATAATATTTTTTAAAATACCATTTCAGCTACTGTTTTGTGCATGATTAGTAACACAATTGATTTTTTTATGTGGATTTTGTGTCAGGCAACATTGCTGAACCTATTCTTTTTTAAATAATATGTCTATAGATGCTCTGTGGTTTTCTTTGTGAATTAAGGTAGTGTTTTTTCCTTCATTTCCAATTCTTATCTACTCACTTCATCTTTTCTCATTATTTTTGCTGAGCCTCTATAACACTATTGAATAGAAACAAATAGTGGGCATTCCTGTCTAATTTCTGGTTTTAAAAGGTTGCTTTTTATATTTCATAATTAAGTATGTTATTTGTTGCAGTGAGTTATAGAGGTCTTCTATTCTTAGTTATAAGTTTTGTTATGAATGGGTATTGAATTTCACTGAGTGTTTTTACTGTATCTATTGGGATGGTCATATGCTTTTTTATGTATTATGTTAATGGATTTAATTATATTGATGGGGTTTTTGAATGTTGAGCCATGTTTATATTTCTGGGATAAACCCAAACAGATTTCATTTTTCCTTTTTTATACATTTATGTTTTGATTTTCTAATATTTTGTTTAGAATTTTTGCATTTCTGTTTCTATTTGAGATAGGCCTGTGAGTTTCTTTTCTTTTACTGCACCATGCTAGTTTGGTATCAGGGGTGTATTAGTCTCATAAAATAAATAGGAGAGTGTTGCCTTTTTTTTTTCTATTTTCCGAAAGACTTTATATGATTACATAGATCTCTTTCTTGAATGTTTCGTGGGAGTTAGCTTTAAAACCGTATTGTAAGGGCTCCTTATCCCTATCTGGGTGTAATCACTACTTCACTCTGCTTAATGATTATAAGTTTACTCAGGTTGTTTATTTTGTTTTTAAATCATTTTCTAAAGTTATATGTTTCAAGGCCTTTAAACTTGCTCTTCCCACTGCCTGTAACACTCTTCCGCTGCTTCCATTTCTTTTCTTTACATTCTCTGCTAAAATGTCACCTATTGGTGTGCTTTTGTTGGCCATCCTTTATAAAATAGCAATGCCACACCTATCCCTTGTATTCTTTATCCTGTTTTGTTTTTTTCCTCCATTATACTTCTCTTCATTTGATGTGTTAAATGTTTTCTTCCTATATAATAATTGAATGAAGGAATAAATCCTGTTATTATATAGAAGCCCTATTAATATCGTAGTAAAGTATAGGGGAGAAGTATTTTATAATCTTATCATTAAGTCCCAGTGTTTTAGTGAGCCTGTGTTCCTGGGCTGTGACCTTCACAAGGCTTCTCAGCTTCTCCCACTCCTCCCCAACATGAGACAGGAAAGCTAGAGGGGCTGGAGTTGGGTATTTCTTTTCCCCTACATCGAAGACTAGAGTGGACTGGAGTTGAATATTTCCTTCCCAAGTTGGTTAGATTTCTGCAAAACCCAAGTTAGTTAAGACCTGACAGAAGAGTTTCCCTTTAAGGCAGGCCTCTCTTAAGGAAAACAGAGTACTCTTGCTGTATTTCAGATTGGTTACTTTCCACCTCCCCCTGCAGGAAGTCAAGGGTATTTTTCTCAGATCTTCACCCTGAGAACCTGGTGGGTCCTGCGGAGGTTAATCTCATGGAAGCAAGGAAGGCCTCCCTAAGGCTGGGCCTCCAGAAGTTTTTCTCTCTCATATTAGTCTGTGCCCAGCCTGCAAGTATTAGATAGTTACCTTTTAATTGATCTTAACAGGCTCCAGCAGTGGCTCTGTTCCTGGTGAGCTGTGATTCCCTGTATTCGAGGGTCCCTCCAGTTTTTAGGACATCACAATGCTCTGATTCTGATAGATGTGAGACGAGTTCTTGATTTTCAGTTTGTTCAGCATTTTTCTTGTTAGAGGAAGAATGATTCCTTTCTAAGCTGTTTATATTTTGTATAAGAAAGTGGAAGTCCTAGCCTTTTTATTTTTAACCATTCATAACCAAAGCTAAAATAGGTACCTATCCTTGTTTTCTGTCTAAGCTAGCAATTCCCCTAGTTTTTTCTTTACATGGCTTTAGAAGGGTCTTCTCCATTCTGAAGGTCTGTTATGTAGGTTCCCAAACCTTTATCTCATTATGGTCTAAATCTCCAGACCACAGTTATTAACTCCTTTCTCTCTAGGCCTGGTTTTATATCTGTTACACTACATTTTCCTTATGTTTTAAAGCTTATCTAACCATTTAATATTTTACATGTTATGTAGTAGGAGAGTATTAGAATCTCTTGTCTGCCATAATGCCAGCAACAGAAAATTAAAATATATAATTATTCCTACTCAATACTCTGAATTTATAATCTCTTTGAAAGAAAGGATGTGGAAAGTAACTAAGTAACAATACCTGCAGCAAACAATAAATTACATCCAAAATATATTATTTCAGCTGATTTCGTTTTGCTCTTAATTTGTTTCTTTAATTTAAATATAATTCAAGTTAAATGAATGTAGGCTTCAAATCTAAATGTCTCGATTCCTTTACAGTTCTACTTGTGAAATTTGAAATACTCTTCTGTAGTTATTAAGAAATATTAATTTGCTGAATCTTAAAATGATATGGAAACCATATAATAATTTTTATCTTTAGTGTTTTCATTCACCTTTTAAAAATCTTAATGTGCTAAATTTTTATTTAGAAAAGACAGACAAGATACTTATTAGATAAAATCTATGACATACAGTATACTGAAAACTAATCTTTAAAAAGATTTATGTGTATTAATAGTGCAGTAAAACTTGGGAAAATTTTATTTCTTTACTTAAAATTTTAATATATGAAAGATATACCTAAAGGTTTTTAAAAATAGGATAAGTACATAGCACATTGATTTTTAGAGGAGAACCAGGCATAAATTCAGTGTTTGCTGAATTCTTAGTTTGAGTAAAAGATTTTTCTTAAGCTTTAAAAATTCTGGGAATAACTCACATGGGTGCACAAAGACTAATCAACAGAATATCAGTGCTTGCTGCACACACAGCTTGAACTTCTATGTCAATCCCCATAGGAGCAGACATTCTGCCTTCAAGTTGGAAGTTGAACAGCAGAGCAGCAGGCAAGATGGCATTAACTTTAATCACCTTGCTTAGGATGTGGTTAACATTTTACTTTACTACGCCTTCCTGCTTATGATTTTGAATAATACCTGTAATCCTGTCAGGGTTGTTATTTGGAACAGCATTTATTAAAATGATTTTGTCATTAAGTGAACTCTGTCCATTGATTCATTAGCTATTTGAATCATACATGTTCAAAGTATCATGTGAGAAATGTTTTGGAATCCTTTTTCTAGCACCTTTCTTTTTGACTTAGCTTGTATTATGCCAAAGCAAAAATAAATCTAAGTTGTTCTTTTAGTATATACATGGCTGTATAGTCCCTCTTTTTAATCATCTTGCTTCATATAACTTAAAATTTTTTTCCCATTCATTAAGTTTTATACTAGTGCTAGTAATTGTGAGTTGTTTGGAAAATACATCATGATAAGTGTCCAACATTTATAAGTGATACCTATAGATAAAAAAAAACGTTGTTTTTCACAGCTAAACCTTAATCAGTAGAGGCATTGTATGCTTGCATGTTTATGGTAAGAACTGATTTTTAGATTCTATTTTATACTTTTCTAGGTCCCTTTATAAATTTATAGTTGTTATATTACTTGTCTTTTTAAACACAGATCAGGGTTTCTGCCCAATATGTTTATACCTAAATATTTTGTCTTTAAATACACAGAGATTGAAAGATGTTGGTGGAGAAGCATTTTACCCGTTACTTGAAGATGAGTGAGTATATGTAGTCTCATTTTAGATTTATTTTTCTATTTATATTAGATTTATAAGAATTTTATACATTTTCTTTGAAATATGTTTCCTAAATAGAAAATAATAACCTGATGTTTTGGTTTATTAAAATTTGGGGCTTTTTCTGAAATCACTGTCGGTAGAGTTAGGAAAAAAAAAGAAAATTTTGTACGTTTTGTCTATTTTTTTTTATTATTGCTTTTGTTCTCTTTTACAGCCAGTCTAATTTACCTCATTCAAACAGCAATAATGAGTTGTCTGCAGCTGCCACTCTCCCTTTAATCATCAGAGAGAAGGACACAGAGTACCAACTAAATAGAATTATTCTCTTTGACAGGCTGCTAAAGGTATGGATTCTAAAGTATAAAGTGTTAAAAATAGCCCATATGGAATTTTTTAAAAATTTTTTCGATAATTCTTAGGGAATCTTAAGTAATAAGATTAATTTTTATGACCTATCTTGTTCAGTTAGCTTTCTTTAATTTTAAAAATTATACATGTTCTTAGTAAGTAAAATTAAAAAGTAAAAACAAGGTATGGTAATATATGCAAAATCATGTTGAAAAAGGAATAATGTCTTTATTTTTAAAAAGAAGACTAAAAAGTCAACAGGAAAAACATCAATATTGAAACAGAGAAATGGATAGAGTACATAATATAAATACAACTAGTAAATCTATTCAAATTGTTCATCTTCACTAGGAATGAAAAAAATACAAATTAAAATAGGAGTGATTTTCCATACCACATTAGCAAAGTGAGCACAGATGCAATGATATTGGAACTCTCATTCTGTTGGAATAAATGTGAATGTACTGAAACATTTTGTAAAACAATTTGAATGCATATATCAAGAACCTTAACATCTGTGTCCTTTGTCCTATCAATACTCTTCTAGAAATTTCTCCTAAGACACAAATTTATAAAAGTACAAATTTATATGCAAAGTGCAGAAGTACTCATAATAGTAGCTTATAGTTATTGAACACTTCTCTATCACTACGTTTTTAACAGAGTGCTCTACCTGCATTATCTTATTTAACCCGTGTGAGGCTGGTACTATTATCCTCCATCTGACTCATTTAAAATCCCCCCAGAGCATCAAATAGAGAGGAAGGATTAAAAAACAAGTAGAATCAGCTGCTCTTCTTAATTATATAATACAAGTTTTTCAAGGTGTTAGGGATTCATTCCACTGCTTATTTATATGTATTAATAATACCAGACACAATAATTGCACATACTTTGAAATTTATTGCAAGTCGCTTAAGTTTTATCACGAGTATATTCAGAACTGTCTAGACTAAAAGATGGCACTAGGTAATTTGAGACGTTTTCATTTCTTTTTTGATATCATAGGCTTATCCATATAAAAAAAACCAAATCTGGAAAGAAGCAAGAATTGACATTCCTCCTCTTATGAGAGGTTTAACCTGGGCTGCTCTTCTGGGAGTTGAGGTAAGGAAAAAAGAGAAGGTTAGAAGCTGATTAATTATGCAAAGAAAGGATGGAGAGGGAGAGTGCTTTCCAAATATATATTTTTCTATTTATTAGAAAATTATATAGTAAAATACAAGCATTAGAATATTTGGCAATTTTAAGTGGAAAGAATATAGGAAAACAATAGAAAAATATAATTGAGGGTTTATTAGATTATGCTATTTAATATTTCATTTAATAGTGGTCACAGAAAATGTTTTGATTATTACCAGAGAATATTTTAAGAATATGTGTCAGTTATAAGTGGGTAGTCCTGCTTATAAAGTATGCTTATTATAGAATATGATTATCTGTTTATAAATGGTTCTGTCTAAATTTGGAGAAATCTTTCCATCTAATCTGACTTGTCAAAATCACTAACATAATTTAGTGGCTTTTGGCACACCTGTTCCACCTGGACTATGCTACCAAGAGAAATAGCACTTTCTCTGTGGTTGTGAGGAAAGGAGAGGTGTCACAAATTATGGTGGCCTACAATACTAACAGAGAACTCCGATGACATCAATCATAATAATGGGCCAAGTTCTTGCCAGATTTTTTTCATTTCTTGTCAATTTCTTTGTCATCTTGTCTTCTTATATTCTCTTATAGATAATTATCCTTCCTTTTTAAAGAATTCCAGTCAGGAATGGTGGCACATGCCTGTGGTCCCAGCTTCTTGGAAAGCTGAGGCAGGAGGATTACTTGAGCCCAGGAGTTTGAGGCTGCGACGAACCTTGGTTGTGCTACTGCACTCTAGCCTGGGTGATAGAACTAGACCCTGACTCTAAAAAAAAATTTTTTTAAATCCTCAACTATTTTTAATCCTTTTCAATCCTCTGTTTGAAGAATTTCCTTACTTTATTCCTGATGCCCTTGATAAGAGTCTACAAACGCCTTTGAGTTTGGTTGGTTACTTTACAAGAATGCCAATTGTTCAATATCATACATTAATCATTAGACTTGTAGAACAATATAATGCTAAAGTCCAAGAGGACTTCAGGTATCAGGTTGTCCAACTCTCATTAAATGAATGTCTCAAAGAAGTTGATACAGCAGATATTGGAGTTTGAACCCTACTTCCTGGCTCTTTCTCTACCGTGATAATAAGCCAGAATAAAATATTTTTTTCATGCTTGGTCCTATAGAACATGACCAAAATTTGTAGTCGTTTATTCAGTTATTTCTAATTTTTAAGAGTCTAACTGAAAAATGTAAATGACCTCTTTAGGCCCTAATGATTCTGTCATGTAATTATAGACGTAACATAACAAGGTTGTGTTATGTCGTAGGGTCTGGGAGGTTGGCCAAACATACTTACTAGCTAAGTAATTAATCCCTGACATTTATGTTCTGGTATGTATAATTCAAGAGTTTGCCTCAACAAAATGGCAAATTGTCACTTATCAGAGAACTTCATCACAGATTGTCAAAGATGCAGAGAATTTCTCTTAAAATGAGTTCTACCCAGGGTTTGAATGTGCTTATCTGTAGTTGGGTAGGTTTCTAAAGATAGATATTTGTAAAAAATAGATTTCTCTATATTACTATTCGTATTAAGGATATGATAAATTAATATATATTCTTTTATTTTTTGCAGGGAGCTATTCATGCCAAGTACGATGCAATTGATAAAGACACTCCAATTCCTACAGATAGACAAGTATGATTTAGGTTTTCTTAAGCAACCTGAGATAATTCTGCCAAATATTTAAATTTTAGGAAGGAGCATGAAGAAAGCCTCTTTCTCTCATGAATAGAGACACTGCTGCATATTGTTAGAGAAAACATAACTCTTATGCTTATAAATGAGTAAGAACAATACCTTAAAGGACTTTAGGTCAAGTTACCTTTTTATTTTTTTATTTTTATTTATTTTTATTTTTTATTTTTTATTTATTTTTATTTTTTATTTTTTATTTTATTATTGTTATACTTTAAGGTTTAGGGTACATGTGCACAATGTGCAGGTTTGTTACATATGTATACATGTGCCATGTTGGTGTGCTGCACCCATTAACTCGTCATTTAGCATTAGGTATATCTCCTAATGCTATCCCTCCCCCCTCCCCCCACGCCACAACAGTCCCCAGAGTGTGATGTTACCCTTCCTGTGTCCATGTGTTCTCATTGTTCAGTTCCCACCTATGAGTGAGAACATGTGGTGTTTGGTTTTTTGTCCTTGCGATAGTTTACTGAGAATGATGATTTCCAGTTTCATCCATGTCCCTACAAAGGACACGAACTCATCATTTTTTATGGCTGCATAGTATTCCATGGTGTATATGTGCCACATTTTCTTAATCCAGTCTATTGTTGTTGGACATTTGGGTTGGTTCCAAGTCTTTGCTATTGTGAATAGTGCCGCAATAAACATACGTGTGCATGTGTCTTTATAGCAGCATGATTTATAGTCCTTTGGGTATATACCCAGTAATGGGATGGCTGGGTCAAATGGTATTTCTAGTTCGAGATCCCTGAGGAATCTCCACACTGACTTCCACAATGGTTGAACTAGTTACAGTCCCACCAACAGTGTAAAAGTGTTCCTATTTCTCCACATGCTCTCCAGCACCTGTTGTTTCCTGACTTTTGAATGATGGCCATTCTAACTGGTGTGAGATGGTATCTCATTGTGGTTTTCATTTGCATTTCTCTGATGGCCAGTGATGATGAGCATTTTTTCATGTGTTTTCTGGCTGCATAAATGTCTTCTTTTGAGAAGTGTCTGTTCATGTCCTTCGCCCACTTTTTGATGGGGTTGTTTGTTTTTTTCTTGTAAATTTGTTTGAGTTCATTGTAGATTCTGGATATTAGCCCTTTGTCAGATAAGTAGGTTGCGAAAATTTTCTCTCATTTTGTAGGTTGTCTGTTCACTCTGATGGTAGTTTCTTTTGCTGTGCAGAAGCTCTTTAGTTTAATTAGATCCCATTCATCAATTTTGGCTTTTGTTGCCATTGCTTTTGGTGTTTTAGACATGAAGTCCTTGCCCATGCCTATGTCCTGAATGGTAATGCCTAGGTTTTCTTCTAGAGTTTTTAGGGTTTTAGGTCTAACATGTAAGTCTTTAATCCATCTTGAATTAATTTTTGTAAAAGGTGTAAGGAAGGGATCCAGTTTCAGCTTTCTACGTGTGGCTAGCCAGTTTTCCCAGCACCATTTATTAAATAGGGAATCCTTTCCTCATTGCTTGTTTTTGTCAGGTTTGTCAAAGATCAGAGAGTTGTAGATATGCAGCATTATTTCTGAGGGTTCTGTTCTGTTCCATTGATCTATATCTCTGTTTTGGTACTAGTACCATGCTGTTTTGGTTACTGTAGCCTTGTAGTATAGTTTGAAGTCAGGTAGCGTGATGCCTCCAGCTTTGTTCTTTTGGCTTAGGATTGACTTGGCGATGCGGGCTCCTTTTTGGTTCCATATGAACTTTAAAGTAGTTTTTTCCAGTTCTGTGAAGAAAGTCATTGGTAGCTTGATGGGGATGGCATTGAATCTATTTTTAAAAAATACTGTAGTTCTTCATCTGAAAAATTTGCCCTTCATTTGGACCAGATTATGAAGGAAAATATTTTTGAAAAGTATATTAACACATACCTTTCAAAAGCATGGCACGTGGATACATATGTAACAAACCTGCACATTGTGCACATGTACCCTAAAACTTAAAGTATAATAAAAAACAAAAAAAGAAATGGTCTGATTCTCCTGTTTAGGTATGCATATGGCTTCTTTAGTGTTTCCATAAGATCAATTAAAAAATTCAAAAAATTAGGCACTTAAGAAGTTGGTCTGTTTTGAAATTCATATTATAGCTTCTCCTTTTCCTTATTTAGTGAATAAGAATTAAGGGTTTATTGCGGATTACACAATTACTGTTTCACCTTATTATTTTGCTATTTTAACAGATTGAAGTGGATATTCCTCGCTGTCATCAGTACGATGAACTGTTATCATCACCAGAAGGTCATGCAAAATTTAGGCGTGTATTAAAAGCCTGGGTAGTGTCTCATCCTGATCTTGTGTATTGGCAAGGTAACTTTTGTAGTCATTAAAACTCCTCTGGAGTATTAGAAAATTGTTGCATAACTGACATGTAAAAAATTAAAATATCTAAACATCCTTGTCTTTGGGAAAAGTCAATATTGACGCTCTGATTAATTTTTTATTTTTTATTTTTTATTTTTTTTGAGACGGAGTCTTGCTCTGTCACCCATACTGGAGTGCAGTGGCGCGATCTCGGCTCACTGCAAGCTCCGTCTCCCGGGTTCACGCCATTCTCCTGCCTCAGCCTCTCCGAGTAGCTGGGACTACAGGCGCCCGCCACCACGCCCGGCTAATTTTTTGTATTTTTAGTAGAGACGGGGTTTCACCATAGTCTCGATCTCCTGACCTCGTGATCCGCCCACCTCGGCCTCCCAAAGTGGTGGGATTACAAGCGTGAGCCACCGCGCCCGGAGCTCTGATTAATTTTTTGAGAGGTTTACATCCAAACATTTTTAAGAATCTTTGTCTAAATCCTAGTAGATATCATTTAAAACCATAATATTAATATGCAAGTTGATTAGCAAAGCAGAAAGAATATTTGGAGCTGTTGTGATCTTTGTGGATACATTTTTAAATGCCTATGCAAATTGTTAAATCAATTGGGGCTAGTTGAGATTCTTATAGTTAATGATTTCTAATTTATACTTACCATGGCTATTAGCACTTAAAAATAGGCTATCATCCTAAAGTCCTCATTTTATTTATTGTCTTTTTTTCCCTTGTATCTTTAATGGTTCATGTCTTTTATTTTTAGCTTTGCCATTATTATTTTTGTGTTTGATAAAGAATGAGAAACCCATTCCAACACTATTTTTGAATGTGTTGTTATAAGCGGCTATTTTTATATTTCATTTCTCTATTTCTTACTGGCCATAGTTTAAATAAAGCTATTATTTTTCTTAGCTCTGTGTATTTCAGAGCTATTCTATATCCTCCTAACAGTTGTAGGTAGATTTATGTACATTCTTTCAACGTGACAATACATGCATATCATTATTGTCAATACAAGAAATGTCATATATTTGGAATTCACTTCACAATTTTTAAAGAATTTTTTTCATAATCCCAAAGAAAAAGAACATAGGCAAAACTCCATGTCCTAGATGAGAAAGTATGCCAGAAGATGTTAAGTAATTGCCAAGATTGTACATTTAGAGTCAGAGATGGGACAATATCCAAAGCATTGTAATATTCTTATATTTTTCTATTATTGTATTTCTCTTTTCAACTCATAATAATATAGATAATAATAACTGATTCATGTTGGACACATACCGTGTGCTACACTATCACTTACTCCCCACAGTAACTCATGAAGTAACATATTTCTGGATGGATAATGCTTCTAATGTTTAATCTACTTGGAGGTAATGCAAAGAACTGAATAAGGTATATATCTTCAATTCTACTAGATTATATTTATTTGACTTCTTTCTCCCAACCTCTCTCTATGTTAGGTCTTGACTCACTCTGTGCTCCATTCCTATATCTAAACTTCAATAATGAAGGTAAGCCTCTTTAATATTTAAATAATCATTGTGCATAATATTCTAAAATATTTGATTCAGACATGAAAGGTTTTTGTTTTTGTTTTAAGGTTCTTATTCTCTCCCTGGTAGATTTCTGTGAAATAATCTATTATAGACTCATTTTAGAGATGTGAAGGATTAACTTAAAGCTATTACTAGAAATTTAGTGGAATTTGATTATTCTAAATTCTTTAGAGATTAATTTTTGTCTAAGTATACTTTCTAAAGAATTTGTAAAGAAATCAATTATGGTGGCACTTTTCCATAAGCTTGCATCTCCAAAGCCTATAATCATTTTGGATACCTCTTCCTTAATGAAGACTTTTCTCATTCTCCCTCTTCAGCCCATAAAGCACTTTGTATTTATAAAAATTTATCTTGTGTCTATCTTGTATTCTAATACTTATATACTAATGTTGCAATATTTTTTGACAGCCCTTTTTCAACGGCAGGTTTTTTTTTCCTGTGCTTCTGCAATAACTTTATTATTGTAGGCTTTTCAATAAATACTAAATTCGAATAACTCCAATCCCTGAAATCACATATAGAGTGTGTTACTTGAATGTCTAGATGCCTTATCTGACGATCTCCCTATTTTCAGATTCTATTTCGTGACCGAATTTGCATCGATTTCTGGAATTAAGTAGAAATAGCATAATCTCAGAGAAATGAAACTTTACTCTTTGAATTATTTTTAAAATACTCTGTTCTCTGATATTCTCACTCATTAATCTAGACTAGAGTTTTTTACTATGTTTAGTTAGGCATAGCCAGTTATCACTCATACTGACCCAAGCATAGTCAGGGGTCTGTGTTTGAAAATGTGAATTATAACACTATTCCTAAATCCAAAGTTCATAGACTCTTGTTTGCATCAGTAGCACTTAAGGATCGTGAGGTCTGTATAACTTACTAATAATGATCATGCTTAGAAATTTGAAGAAACAACGTTTAGGTAATAAAAGTTTTGATTATTGTGTGATAATGATTGCCACACTAGTTTGAAATTGAAGTTATAGAATTATTATTTTTTGTTGTCTAAAATAAAAATATTTTCTATTTTAAAGATAGAGGCTTTTATCTCTTAATTTTGTTTTTCTAGCACTTGCTATCATAACTGTTATTTAATAGTACTATCAAGGAGTATGTGCTAAGTGAATGCGTTACTTCTGGTCATCTACCCTGTTAACTAATTTTTTACATGCCTTTGCCTTATTCTCTTTTAGCCTTGGCTTACGCATGTATGTCTGCTTTTATTCCCAAATACCTGTATAACTTCTTCTTAAAAGACAACTCACATGTAATACAAGGTAAGCAAATGTCTTTCCATGTCTTTCTACAGGGAAACTACTGATGTACTGGTGTGCTGATGTAATATTTGATTAAATTTAAGATTTTGACCCCCAAAATACGATGATAGTCCATCCAATAAAATCCATAAAGAGAAATTAGAAAGTTCAGTCTTTCCTCCAAATCCATAAAGAATTATGGTATTTTTCTAATGGATATTTGATATCTGATCTCATTTCAGTTCAAATGCAGGCATGCGAGTTTGAGAAAATAAGAGACTGCCATTTGTGTCTCTCACAATCAAAATTGCTCACAAAAAGCTTCACCATGGAGCAGGTCCACTGTAAATTAGTAAAAACTTTAAATGTTTAATTGTGTAAGCAGAGTATTAAAAATACTTTTCATTTATCTCATTTCCCATGCATGCATACCCAAAATATACTCCCTCTTTCTTCAACTTCCCTAAAATATACCTCCTCCTTAAGAGTTCATGTCATAGCGTAACCTGTTTGTGAATTCATTCAGGACAACTTTAGCCACATTCAAACTTCTACTATAATTTCCTGAACTCTTTTTTGGAAGTAATATAATAGAAGTTAAAAATATGCAGATTTAGATAGAAAAAAATAATCCTAAAATTTATGTGGACCCACAAAAGACCCAGAATAACCAAAGCTGTCCTGAGCAAAAAGAACAAAACTGGAGGAATCACATTATCTGACTTCAAATTATACTACAGAGCTATAGTAACTGAAACAAAATGGTACTGGCATAAAAACAGACACATAGACCAGTAGAACAGAATAGAGAACCCAGAAGCAAATCTATAAACTTACAATGAACACATTTTCGACAGAGGTGTCAAGAACATTCACTGTTCTTGAAGTCTCTTCAACAAATAGTTCTGAGAAAATTAGATCTTCATATGCAGAAGAATGAAACTAAACTTCTATCTGTCAACATACACAAAAATCAAATCAAAATGGATTAAAATCTTAAATCTAAGACCTCAAGTTATGAAACTACTATAAGAAAACATTGGGGAAACTCTCCAGGACGTTGGTCCAGGCAAAGATCTTGAGTAATACCGCATAAGCAGAGGCAAACAGCAAAAATGGACAAATGAGATCACATCAAGTTAAAAACCTTCTGAACAGCAAAGGAGAAAATCAACAAAGTTAGGAGACAACTCACAGAATGGGAGAAAATATTTGAAAACTACCCACCTGATAAGGGATTAACAGCCAGAATATATAGGAAGCTCAAATAACTCTATAGAAAAAAAATCTAATAATCTGATTTTAAAAAGGGCAAAAGATTTGATTACACATTTCTCAAAAGAAGACATACACATGGCAAACAGGCTTCTGAAAAGGTGCTCAACATCATTGATGATCAGAGAAATTCAAGTCAAAACTACAATGAGATACCGTGTCACTCTAGTTAAAATGGCTTTAACTAGAGGCAATAACAAATGCTGGTGAGGATGTAGAGAAAAAGGAACCCTCATGCACTGTTGGTGGTAATGTAAGTTAGTATAACCACTATGGAGAACAGTTTAGAGGTTCTTCAATAAACTGAAAGTAAACCTACCGTATGATCCAGCCATCCTACTGCTAGGTATATACCCAAAAGAAAGGAAATGAGTATCAAAGAGATACCTGCACTCCCATGTTTATTGCAGCACCATTCACGATAGCCAAGATTTGGAAGCAACCTAAGTGTCCATCAACAGACAAGTGGGTAAAGAAAATGTGGCACTTAATACACAATGGAGTTCTATTCAGCCATAAGAAAAAATGAGATCCTGTTATTTTCAACAACATGGATGCAACTGGAGGTTATTATGTTAAATGAAATAAGCCAGGCACAAAAAGACAGGCTTCACATGTTCTCACTCATTGGTGGGATCTGAAAATCAAAACATTTGAACTCATGGAGATAGAGAGTAGAATGATGGTTACCACAGGCTGGGGACGGTAGTGGAGGGTAGGAGTTGGAGGATACACATTGTGCATGGTAAAAAAACAAAAACAAAAACAAAAAAAAACCAAAAGAATAAATAAGACCTAGTATTTGCTAGCACAACAGGGTGCCTATAGTTAATAATAATTTAATTGTACATTTTTAAATAAGTAAGAGTATATAATTGGATTGTTTTTAACACAAAAATACTTGAGATGATGGATACCTCATTTTCCCTGAATGAGTTTATTATGCATTGCATGTCTATATCAATGTATCTCATTTACCCCATAAATATATGCACGTACTATGTACCCACAAAAATTGAAAACAAAATAAAACGAGAAAACCCACACTTTTAAAACAGATAAGTGTTTAAAATTTAAGTTTCACTACTTATTGTATAATCTTGACAAATAATTTAAGTTCTATAGGTAACATTTTTCTCATATCTACAAAAAAAAAATTATTGTAGAGGTTAAACATATGTAAATTTCTGGTACATAGAAATATTCAGTAAGTGCTATTATTTATTTCTTAACATTACTGTTACTGTACTAGTTTTTGCTAGTGTTATTATTGTGGCATTATATACTGTTTTATATCCTTTCAACAAGATTCTGTGTATTTTAAGGCCAGGGAATTTTCTTATAGTTTTTCTGTTCTTTTAGAGCAGACTACAAAGCTGCTCACTCTCCCATTTACTGTTTTTGTGATGCTTATCAGATATCCTTTTGATCTTGTTTTTAACTATATATAATTCTTCGTACATTATTTTAAACAACTTGAATCTGATTATTATATATATCATTATGGTTTTATGTAATTCCCCAGTTTTCATAAATGAAGTAGGAATACTAGATGTTGTATCTGATTTATCAAAAATTCTGAGTAAGTGGGATCTCAATTAGTAATAATTTTACTTGGTTAGAAATGAATATAAAATTAGAGTACCAGAGGTTGATATAATGGGAAAATAATTTGAAAGGAAGCAGAAAGGAAAATGTAAACTCAAAAAAGTAAAGCTAAAAGTAGGAGGAACAGAATATGGATAAATAGCTTTAGCACATAAAAACATTTGTTTTTTCAGCATCATGTACCTTGAGGTATAGAGAAAAATAATTAAAACTTTTTAAAAATTTTGTGTTTACAAGCAAATTGAATCATGTGTTCATTCCTATATATCTGTGTCTACAGTGTAGATAGGAGTTAGAAATAGAAATAATGATCCATTATCTCTGTTAATTTTGAAACGCAAAATCCATTGTTGGCTTTTGTATTTTGAAATGGTTTGGTTTGACATAGATGTGCCCAATTCTTTGCACATTTTCTGTAGTGTGGACTTGTATAAAGTTGAGATTAATTCGAGAAAGATTTTTAGAAGGTACAGCTTTTTGCTTTGACTTTTTCTAATTAAGCAGGAGTGCATTTTGTAGTGGAAGTTGTTTTTTGCTTATAGATTACCTTAATAAGGCCATTGACTTCAAGGACCATGTTATACCTTCTTCAAAATTTATGAAGTAATGTTCCATTAGGTTGTGGCCTGTACCTTATTAAGAGGGATGTGCCCCATTCTTACTAATAGCTTCCTTCTTACCCTTATCAGTGATGTTTATTATAAAATTGATAGTGTACTCTTTCAGATTTCAGTTAATAGAAAAATGAGTGGATTTCATAAAACCTTGGGTAATATCACAAGATTTCAGAAACGATGCAATTTAAATAATCTGTCAAATAGTGACCAAAGACAAACTGAGAAGATTAAAAGTAAAAAATAATCAGGTTAGTATTTGTGCCATATAAAAGGAAATTTAATAATCATCAGCTAAATATGTCAGCAATATAATGCTGTTAGTTTCAAAGCTAACATGAAATTGTAGTGTTTACTGAACTTTCCAAATATAAAAGCCCAATTAATATACAGTGTTGGGCTAAATTTCTATACTTTAGAAAGACGAAAATATTGGGGAATCCTCAAATAAGCAATAAAAACAGGACTTATAACATGAGCTGATTAGACTGTTTCTTAGATGGCTGGATGATACCTGGCTAGATGGCCAGCTCTTAAAAGACCATATGAGACATCTTCTTTTACATTGATTTCTATTTCTATTTCTAGATGCCTGTTACAAAACATAGAAATTATCTTCCTCCCCAAATTTTATTTTTCTACTGTTTCATATCTCAGATACATACATTGTATATTAATAATGAATTTCCAATATGAAAAAGACAAATTTCCACCCTTTCTAATTGCAGGCTTTTTTAACACACTTTTCTGTTACAAGGTCTGGCTCTATCACCCAGGTTAGAGTGCCATGACACAATCTTCAGCTCACTGCAACCTCCACCTCCTATGGCCAAGCCACCCTTCCACCTCAGCCTCCTGAGTAGCTGAGACTACAGGCATGCACCACCACATCTGGCTATTTTTTGTATTTTTTTGTAGAGACAGAGTTTGGCCATGTTGCCCAGGCTGATCTCAAACTCATGAGCTCAAGCCATTCACTCACCTCTGCCTCCCAAAGTGCTGGAATTACAGGAGTGAGCCACTGCGCCCAGCCTTAGCACACTTTTAAAAGGCATACTATACAGATATGCAAGACAATGTCTTGTTTAATTTATTAAATTAGAGACTATAGTGTACACAACATGAATTTGGAGATACTTATCAGAAAGGCCAAAAACGCTGGGCGCGGTAGCTCACACCTGTAATCCCAGCACTTTGGGAGGCCGAGGAGGGCAGATCACGAGGTCAGGAGTTTGAGGCCAGCCTGGCCAACACGGTGAAACCCCATCCCTACTAAAATTACAAAAATAGCTGGGCGTGGTGGCAGGCGCCTGTAATCCCAGCTACTTGGGAGGCTGAGGCAGGAGAATCGCTTGAACCTGGGAGGTGGAGCTTGCAGTGAGCCGAGATTGTGCCACTGCACTCCAGCCTGGGTGACAGAGCAAGACTCCGTCTCAAAAAAAAAAAAAAAAGACCAAAAAGACTGTTCTTTAGTTTGATCAGTTTTGTCAGTAATACATTTTAACCTCCAATATTATAATTAAAAGACCTCTCAACAATTATTGATTGCTTGTTTCTCTAAGTATTAATAATTTCCTCAGTTATGATTTCTATAAAATTGCATTTGAAATCTTGAATTGGTATTTAATTTTGAACTTCTTTAAAGCCACCATAAATGTTCTTTAATATTATGCTAAAAAAGAATCAATAGACAAGGTGTTTTAAATCATTTGTCCAAATTTTATATTGACCATATGTTACATAAGAAAAAAACAGTTTCAATTAATTTAGTCTTTCAGTGTATAACTGTGCTGACACTGTGCCATGCCAAGTACTGCTTACAGAATTGAGATTCTTTCAATAAATAACATTTATTCCTTTTCCAAAGGACTTCATAGTATGATATGATAAATAAATGTGAAAATGACTATAAGTCTAGGAGGCAAGTATACATACTATTATGTTAGCACAGAGCAAGAAGTTTAGGGGGTTTCAATTTTCTTGTGTGTGGTAGCAAAAAGAAGAGATAGCATTCTGGAAAGGTTTCATAAAAGGAAGATACTTGATGAATTTGAAGTTTGAGTAGAATTTCATTGGTGAGAATACGTAAAGACATTCTTAGGACAGGGAACAAAGAAGAGGACTGAAGTAAAAGAGTGCAAAATGGGATGATAAAATATCCACTAATCAAATCTGGTCTGTCGGGTAGAAAAGAGAGATGGAAAGCTAAAGAAGGAGCTGAAACAGTACACTGTATATTGGTTACTAAAGTTTGATAGAACAGTGGTTTATTTTTCTTCAAAGTGTTTATTTTAGGCTTAGAATTAGAAATATTCAGCTCTCATTTTATTGGTTTACTTCTTTGTTACTGTGTTTCTCTTTATTTTGTAGAGTTTTAAGCTTTACACTTCAAAGTAGTAATTGATTTTTGGTTGGCATAAATATCACATGTACATTTTCTTCTCCACAAATTGTGGGAAAAATCCTAAGTCGTAAGAAACTAATCCATTTAAAAGCTAATTGTAGAAATGCATATTTACTGAATCTTTGAATTGCCTTTCCAGAAGTTAAAAGTTTCTATGTTCAATAGCAACTTGAATTGTTCTTTGAAAAAAAAAAAGTTTTTATTACTATACACCAATAGAACTTAAAATATTTTCTATTTTAAAGTTTTTTCTAAAATATTATATATACACTCATGAGACTCTAAAATGCTTTACCTCTTATAGATCAGTAAAAAAATGATCAATTTAATCAAGATACCCTGTTTTTTTAACTTAGTTCTATTGACTTGTTACCAGCAGATATATTTAAGATATAATAAATTTAATTACTTTCTGACTTAAATATTTCTTATTATCGTTTGTACTATCAAATGATCACCAGAAACATTGTTATTGAGTTGAGTTGACAAACTACCAACACATGGGAACATTTCAAAATAACATACTGATTATGCAACTCAGGATTGGCTGTTGAGATTATCTAAGATTATTAAAATTATTCTGAGGTTCAGAATCTTAGAGTATTAATTGTATGGAAAAAATGGAGAAATTAGAAAGAAATCTATTGATTAGCATTTCAGCCATATTGGAAAACAAGTTTATAACTTGCAGGACAGGTGTATCTTAGGCTATTGAAGAGAAAGGCAGCTTCAGGCCAGTGAGGAACCAGGTAGACTATATTTGGCCAATGAAACTTTGGCACATTAAACATACTCTTGTAGTGTTTTATAAAACCAAGGCATATTCACACTTGGAAGATGTGGTTGCTGCAAGTCAGAAAGGTAAAGATAAGAGGAGATATCATATAAATCTGGGAAATTAGGAGAAAGTTTCCCCAATTTTCTGTTTACCTGTACGTCTTTCTAAATCTTTTGAGGGAAAGGATCGTATCTTCTTCACTGTGATGTCCCCAACATTTAATATAGTACCACATATAGCTAGATTGACTGTACCACTAAATTGGGATGTTTCAGAGAGTTAAAAAGGGCACTGTACCAGATGCTGGGTCTACAGGTGCCAACTGGGACTCTCTCAGGCAAACTAGGAGGTAAGTTCATACTACACATATATATTCAGTAACTCTTGGAAGGAGAAAGAAGACAGACATACAAAGTCTAAAGTCCAATCATCAAAGGTGGGGTATAAAACTCTTCTTTCCCACCAAACAGTAACAATGAGAGTGAGAGAATATGCAATTTCACGCCTAAAGTTATGTATTTGGAAAGGTAGGGCATCGTATTTGGTTGGTGCAAAAGCAGTTGTGTTTTTTTCCATTACTTTTAATATATGTGCAGCTTAGTGCACATCTTTGCATAATGACTTTAATGATAAGATATTTGGAGATTGTAGTATACAGTCTTGTGATTTTTAAAAATACCTTGTATCATGTGACCAAGGAGATTTTTCCTGAAACAGTAAATGTCCTACCTACCTTTACTAGAAATATTATTATGATAACTATTAAGTGGGCTCGTTTGTAGATTCTTTTTTTAACTAGAACAAGATATGTGAGAAGGAAAGAAAGTGGTTCACAAATGTAGCTCCAAAGATTACTTTTCTCTTTCCTTTCTCTTCTTTTGAACCCCTTCTTTCCACTTAGTTATAAAAGTTGGTGCTTGTTTGTTGTGCCTTTACTAGATAGGTCAAATTTTACAGCAGAAAACTTTGTAATGAGAAATAATTCAGGTTCATTTGCATTAAAATAACGCTTCTTTTCAGTGCAGTGAGTCAACATTATCACCAAATGGTTTGGTTTGGGCACATTCTTAGTTGACAACAGATATGTAACTCCCAACCTATCTATATTTATCATCTTCGGGATAGACTAGTAGTCTGATGGAAAACAACAAATCGTTACAGAATTGAGAATACCATTTCTGATATGTGAGCTGAGGAAAACATTTGTTTTAAATCCCACCCATCATCTTTTATCTTCTTATCCTAGCTAAAAGAGTGAAAGCTGAAAAACTTTTCAGAAGGGAAAAATAAGGATACCTATATGTAGGGCTTTCTGAAATTTTGTCTCTGCATATATTTTTTGGAAAACAGATGGCTTATTTATAAACAGTTGCACAAAAATATGATAGTGTCATATAAAATTCTTACAATAAATTTATTGGGGATTGTCATGTTAATGTATATAACAAGCCATTTTAAAGGAGAGGAACAAAAATTTTTAATAAGAGCAACTAGAAGGGAAGACGACAATTTATTTTCATTTTATATTTCATTGCAAAAATTAAAAGGTATAAGGTTTTACAAATATAAAATGAAGAAAATTTATATTAGAGTTTTTACTGTAATAAACTTCACTTGAAGCTTAAATGGGAAATTTAATAAGAACCTTTATTTTTTTTTTTAAATACTGTTTACCTCTATATAGGTCATGTGTAGGTTAGAAAACACTATCTTTGAAGTTAAGACTCTAGATTCATATCCTCATTATATAGTATAAATCACAATTACAGATTTTTTTTAACTTTTAGATTCAGGGTATGTGTACAGATTTGTTACATATGTAAATTGCATGTCATGGGGGTTTGGTGTACAGATTATTTCATCACCCAGGTAGTAAGCATAGCACCAGACAGGTAGGTTTTCAATCATCTCTCTCCTCTCACCTTCCTCCCTCAAGCGGTCCTGGAGTCTGTTATTCCCTTCTTTGTGTCCATGTCAATTACAGAGCTTTAACAATATTTTAATATCTCCTTAAAAAGAGTCAAGATTCTATGATTCCATTGAATCTTTGTTTTATTCTGTTTTTCTTTTTTTTTGTAACTACTCTTAAATTCTTTTATTTTGATTTACAAATCAAAAGGCATATATTTATTTTGATATTTTTAGATTTACACCAAGGAGCTTTTAAATGCTTTTTTGAAATAACTGAGAATATTACATAGTGCAGATTTCATCAGTTGTCACATGTGCTCCCTTTAGAGACAGAACTTTGTAAATATAACAGGCCATATTCTTATCTCATTTGAAAGCCTGTCCTGAGCAACCAAAACTTATGCTAGTTTTACAAATTATATTTGCATATATGAATTGATATATAACATATAACTTTTAATAATATATAAAATAAATTTACATATTTTATGTCTGTGTGTGTGTGTGTATATATATGTATATGCAGTTATAACATATAAATCCATTCATCAGTGTTGGCCAGGCACAGTGGCTCAAGCCTGCAATCCCAGCACTTTGGGAGGCCAAGCCGGGCAGATCACCTGAGGTCAGGAGTTCGAGACCAGCCTGGCCAACAGGGTGAAACCCCGTCTCTACTAAAAATACAAAAGTTAGCTGGGTGTGGTGGCAGGACAGTGTTTTCATGATGGATTAGATTTCTTCAGCAGATCCTTAATTAGCCATGTAATTTTACATAGTAATTATTTTTATCAGGCTCAAATAAGAATGATATTTAATAAACTGGAGCATAGCTGTGGAAAATTGCCTGAGGTGTGAATTTCTGTTTTAAAATGAAGCATGCTTTTTAGAAGTTAATAACTGTATGCTTTCATTGATATACAGTTGAATGCTTATAATTGTTGATGTCACATATCTTTGGCTTCTGAGTAAATTGGAACTATAAACACACCATCACTAATTGGAAGGAGAAATTAAAAAGTTACAGAAAAGTTAAACCCAGAAGTTCCCTGGGCCCTTCAGGTATATTTTGGGTCTTCACTTTGATCTATAACTCTTGAAACTGATGTAAATTGTATCTTTTTTGTGCAGAGAGGAAAAGGTGAGACAATGGACAGATAGAATGCATTCTGTTGCAGTAGAATTAACATCAAGTCAAGAAAAAGTAGTACTTGAGTATCTTTTTTTTTAAATCCAGCATAGGTAAAAGTTCACATTCAATGAGGAATTCAGCTTTGTCATGGAATACAGCACCTCATCTTTTTTTTCTTTTTGCCCTGAAGCTCTTCTGTGTAGGATATGTGACGTGTAAGATGTTTGCTTATAGGGAAATATCTATTGTATTTATCCATTTTCATGCTGCTGATAAAGACATACCCGATACTGGAAAAAAAAAAAAAAGAGAGAGGTTTAATTGGACTTACATTTCCACATGGCTGGGGAAGCCCCAGAACGATGGCGGGAGGCAAAAGGCACTTCTTACATGGCAGCAGCAGGAGAAAATGAGGAAGAAGCAAAAGCAGAAACCCCTGAAGAACCCATCAGATCTTGTGAGACTTATTCACTATTATGAGAATAGCATGGAGAAGACCAGCCCCCATGATTCAATTACCATGCCCCGGTCCCTCCCACAACATGTGGGAATTCTGGGAGATACAATTCAAGTTGAGATTTGGATGGGGACACAGCCAAACCATATTATCTATAAAATTCATGTGATCATTGGAAGCAAAGTATTATTTGAGAAAAGTAAGAGAAGACTACTTGTACTGATGGACTGTCAATAATTTAGTACTATTTCTTCAAATGTTAAAAGCTAAAAACTTAAAAAATAACAAGACAGACTTATTTTTTGAAGATTATTTTCACCAAATAATTGGTTTTAAAAATAGATGTTACTTTACTGTAGGAGAAAGTTGTGATTATGAAGGGAAAAGTTTTATGATGTTACTGTCATTTCAATTTCAAAAAAATGAGGTTGTCATCACCTGTAATCTCAGCACTTTGGGTGGCCAATACAGGAGGATTGCCTGAGCCCAGGAGTTTGAGACCGGCCTAGACAACATAGCAAAACCCAGTCTATATTTAAAAAAAAAAAAGTCGAGCTCATTGAAATATGTATTAATCTTGGTTTTTTAATTAGTAAAAATCTAATAGTTACTTGCCCTTGAGTAGATTGTTAGCACTATCTTGTTTAGATTAGTGCATAGTGAGTAAACTGGCAAGAATAGTAACTTTGGAAGAATGAAAAAACATGAACATATTCCTCATATTTCAGCTGAACTCTATGAATTCTAATAGAATTAGAATCAACAAAATATATTTTTAATTGCCTACTGTATCCCTACTTTCTGATTAAACATGGTATTCTTATTTCTAAATATGCCAAATTGCTAAGTCTTAGATGGAAATAAATTAGAACTGGGACAGATGCCTATATAGAGGCATACATTTTATCTGTATATATAAACAAATTTGAGACATAATTATTCCATTTGTGACTGCTTATAAATGTTCTCCTTCATTTAAGGATCTGCTACACTTTCTGAACATTCAACAAATACAAAGCAGATTTAAACAGAGAAAATGTGCTTGTAGAGTTTCACAGGAAAACATTATTTATCATGTGTACAATTTGTAACTCAAGAAATGAACTGATAACTCTGAAGGCAGACAATAGGTTGTGACAGTTTGTTGGTGTGCTTGTTTAATAATTAGCAGTAAGTAATTAAAATAGTAACAAAACAAAATTATCATGTAAAGTATTCTCATGGAGAAATTAAATCTCATTCAATGTATAAATAAAACTATATTTGAATATAATGTTCTTGGAGTACTGTGTAAAAATGATGATTGTCTCAAACTTTGTAATTTCAGAGTATCTGACTGTCTTCTCTCAGATGATTGCATTTCATGATCCAGAGCTGAGTAATCATCTCAATGAGATTGGCTTCATTCCAGATGTAAGTACTTGGTGCATTAAAGGAACATGTGGTTAAAAGAAAATAAAGCAGAAATTATTAGCACAAAAGAGTGTATTTTCTTGATTTTTGTTGTCATAGTGCATATCTGAACAAGTTACTGCTACTAATTATAGCCTTATGTTAGAAAGTGTGTAGCTACTTTCCATACTTCCACCTTAAGTAATGAAAATAAGTCATTTTTCTTAGCATAGTTGATAGTATCAAATAGTTTTGAGAAACTCATTAGTGATAGTGTTGTATTAAACTGTGCTGTGAAGGCTTTTCACTTGGATTTTATGATATTCAGGCCTGATTTTGAAGATATAGGAAGTGTATGCTTAAGTGAAAGTAACTTCTGTGTTTTACTTGATACTACTTTGGGAGCTTAGATAGATTTTGGTTTTTCTTTTCTCTGTAGTCCACATCAAGCTAAAAGTCAGAGTTGAAAATCAAAGGTTAGCTGTAGCGTGACTTAGCCTGTTTTTTATTTGTTGTTTGTCACATAGAATCAAGCCCTTTTTAAAGGCTGTTGAATAAACATACATCAAAACATCACATTGTATCCAATAAATATATACAATTATTACTTATCAATTAAAAATAATAAATGACAGTGTAGAGGAAAATAAATTAATAACAAAAGCTAGCTGCTTGGTGATGGGGATGCATTTGGTAGCGTAGGTGCAAAGGAAATTGTTTTCTTGTTACATTTGACATTAAAAAATTGTTTTAACACTGTGAATGTATTCATTCAAAAGTTAAATTGAAGGCACCTGCCCTCAAGCAATTAGAATTTTTTAGGAAGATACTTTATTAAAAATTATTGATAAAAAACCAAAATGTTCACATTACATATCATTAAAGTAGGAAATGCAATTTATAAAATAATATTATAGTATTATCTCATTTTCATAAAATAGAATTTAGTGTATATGTGTATATACATAGGAAAAGTTGAAAGGCTATACTCTAGAATATTAATTATGATTATATCATGTTACAGGAGTTATGGGTACTGAGGGGGCTTAAGTGCAATTTTTAATTGTTTTCATTGAAGGTGTTTTTTTTGTAATGTGAAAAACTTTCTAAAACTGTATTATGTGATCATGTTTAGTAGAATACTATAAAGCAGTTTATTAAAAACTGTTTATTCTCACAATGCATGGGAAGAAATATATTTTATATTGAGATCTGGGGCACACAGAATTCGAGTGGTGATGTGTATGTGTGTATACAACTAAAATAAGTTTTACAAAACAATGTTTTCTGCTTTCTACATGTGATGCATTGTGTTATTTTTGAAAAGTCTACATTTAATAAGTTGATTTTATAAACCTAAATTTGAAAAATACTTATATAAGGAATTTTAAAAATCAATAAAAACTGATTTTTAAAATTAAAGAATAAATATAAAAGGCTGTTGGAGTATAATATTATAAATGTGAGGTATAATACAATATAGATCCAATCTTATGGCTAGAGTTGAAGAAGCTGTCAAGGAGCTGACTGCCAAGTTGGTAATGGTGTTAGATTTTTGAGTAAAAAAGAATATTAAGTATTTAAAATATAGACTAAAAAAAGATAATTATCTTCAAAAACTTTTTATGAAGGCACCTAATTAAATTGTGCTCAGCACTGAACAGAAACAGAAAACATTTATGTAGACAAGTATGTGTGGAAACCAGGTACGGTGGCTTGTGCTTGAAAGGCTGAGGCAGGAGGATCACTTGAGGCTAGGAGTTTGAGACCAAAACAACATAGCAACACTTCATCTCTTTAAAAAATAATGTGTAGAATTATAAAGACAATCCGATAAAAATCTTTAGACATATTCAGGAACAGAGATTATATTAAGAAAGGAAACACACAAGGACAAATAACTTTAGTTAATCAGAAAATTGAATTCTGAATGAGTATGATGTAAGAAACAATGTTGAGTTAAAATATTGTTAAAACATAATTAATGTGAATACATATTAAATGTTTACTGTGTACCAAGCACTGTTCCACCCTCTTTAAATATTATCACTCATCAAATACTACAAGTTTATGAATCTGTGTAAAAAGTGACTTAAATATGTATAAATCCACTTTGGGAAGGGCTAATAATAAGGTGAAAATAAAATTCTAAATAATAACGTGAAAGGTAAAAGTAGGTGGGAATCAGTTAAAATGTGTTCTAATGTTTTAGCATTATTTAGAGGGAATGCTCATTTTATTTAGACATTAAGTCAGGGAACCTTTCAGATCTGAGATTTGATTGTACCCTCCTTTAAAGCTTTTAAGTTCGCCTGTTACTGTTTTCTGGATACTGGCAGAAAATGCAAGATTCCTGGGCCAGAGACCAAGGACATTATCACTAACAGTAGAGCAAGCAGCATAAGCATTAGCATATTTGTGTTGGTTTCTCTTGCTCTCAAATCCTATGGAAACAACATCAAGGACCCAGATGATACCTGCATATGTAGTGGATTACATTACAAGAGAGAAACCGTGAGCTTAAGGAATTGGAATTTTTTTTTCAATGGACAGTAAGCATGCCTTCCCTTTGTTCAAGAGAGAGAGCCTGTCTTTTTCTTCTAAGCCTATTAGTAAATCTGTCTTTTGTCTAGAAGGAGATTCCATTTCTGCTTTCCAAGGCTATTTTTTATACAAACATATTTGAAAAGATAGTCTAGAACAAAGGACAGTAAATGTCTCTCCTCACAAGAAATTCAGAAGTTCAATAATTCACGTTAAAAATTTAATTTAATGGTAATCCTGAAAAGAATAAAGAGAGAATATGTAACTTCTAAACCAATGGAGGGGGTGCAGGATAGAACAAAGAAAAGACATTTAATCTTATAAAAGCAGAAAGAACATAGAAAGAATGTAAGCTAATTAAATGGCTTATTAAAGGAGATTTTCAGATATTTTTGAAAATCTATCTTGATAGTACTTATAAGAGATACATATAAAAACTTAAAGATATTGGCCAAAGGAGATTAAAAAAAAGTCAGGCAATTATTAACCAAAACAACATTAGTGATATTAATATAAGCTAGTAAAATACAAGAGAGAACACAAAACAGACCCATCCCTGTATAGAATTTGGTGGTATATGACAGAAATGACTGTACAATCAATTAGAAAAGAGAGCATTGTTGATGGTCCTGATTGAATAACTATGTGGATGTGGAGGGCAGTGTAAATGAAAGCCTAACTTCATACCACACATAAAAATAAATTCTAGATCCATTAGAAGACTTAAATATGGAATATTATATTTGTTTTTTTTTATCTAGGAAATAATTCTTATTAAGGTTACAGAAAGTATAAAACAAATTTAAAAAGAGAGGATTGAAATTCAGGAGTAGTACAAAAGGGGCTTCTGTTGTATTGGTCATATTTTGGTTTAAAAAATTTTAGAGTAAATGTGGCAAAATGTTAATGCTCGTTAAATCTGAGTGGAGAGTACATTGGTGTTAAGTGTGCTGCTATGCAGGGTGAGTGAATTACTCAATAATTCAATAATTGTGACATAATATATTTATTTATGTTTCCCTGTTATGATCTACACATAAAATTACTCGAGCATTATTGCTTAACTTCTTGTAAAAAAATTCTGCAATAGTAGTATTATTAAGAAAGTAGTATTGATTTGTATAGTGACACAGGATTTTTTTCAGTGTCACTTTACCAGCCAGTGATCTTCATGGTGGGCAGTGCCCCTGCCCATGTCTCACTTAGCCCTGGCTTGCCCAGGGCCCTGGGCAGGCCCTGGCCTGCCCACCTGGCCAGGCAGGCTGTGCTTGGCTTGATATGTGGCCCAGATTCTGCACTTGCTCTACAGCTGAGCCAGGCATGCCATGACCTGCTTCCACCTTGGGAGCTGGTGTCTGGATGAGGGGAATGCTGTGACACTTGAACAGAGATGGGCATGTGACCCCAAAGCCCCAAAGGGGGTGTTACAGCATGCTAACAGTTCTTTCAGTCTCGCATCCACAGCCCAACAAATGGAGGTGTGTGGTGCCCAGAGGTCCCTTCTCCCATTTTTCAGCAAGCAGGAGGGGTGTGCTACAGGGTTACAGCTTTGTTTGCACTCGCCATTTGGCAGGTCCTGAGTTCTTTTCCGGTGTCCAAGAATAAGGTTGTGCTGACAGCTAGCGGGTGAGTGAGGCAGAGTTTTACTGAGTGACAAAACAGCTCTCAGCAGAGAAGGAAGCCCGAGTTAGACAGCACCCTTACCTGAAGTTGGGTAGTCTTCCCACCACCTAAAAGTGGGTACCCAAAGTGTGGCTGAGCCTGGGGCTTTTATGTGCTCAGAATGGGAGTGTATGTGCTAATTGGTTTGTGAGTATGCAAAGAAAGCTAAAAAAAAAAAAAAAAGAAGGCACCATTCAAAGATGGCCACAACAGTGTAAAAAACTAATTAGGGAAGGGTAGGTATATGTAAAATAGGTGAATGGTAGGGATCAATCAGAGGAAAGTGTGCCATACAGGAGAGGTTCTCAGTCCACTCTGTAAATTTATATGAGACCTGTATCTTGGTTTTCAGACGTTAAACTGCCTTTGGTTCAAGATTGGATTACACTGGGGACTTGCCCCATCTGCCTAGGGATTTTTCTCCCTCCTGCTGCTATCAATAGTAGTGTGATTAGTTTTCAGAGACAGTTGTAAGTCATATGGGATGGGAAGTAATTCTTTGTGGGATAGGAATATCCAGCACATGGCAAATGCTGAGCATCCCGGACCCCCAACCACTCATTGCCACTAGCAATCCTCTAATCATCAATACAAAAAAAATGCCTCTACACTCATTTCTGAGTAATTAATTCACATATATTTCTGAATGTCCTCTAGCAAATGGTTCTGTCACTTGTTAAGAATTTTAGAGTAAACAGAAAGAAATGAGGGGAAATAATATATCTTAACCTGAAGAAGAGTCCCATCTACAACTGTTTTCTTGTCACAGAGAGTGGGCAAAGTTATTCAACAAAGAAAGCTAAAGTGTTAATAGGAAGACTGTTTTTTGAAATCTTTTTCTTTGTGTTGTTTTTTAATTGAGCTGTTTTTCAAGCCTGTGGATAATATAAAAATGATGAGGTGTTTTTTAAATTCAATTTTGTGAACAGATTTAATGTTTTAATGTAGACATTATTGACAGTGAGTACTTATGGGAGGGGCATGATGAAATGGAGGACTTTTAAAAACATTTTTTAACTCTATTAATAACATAGTTTAGCTGTATGTTATTAGTTTGTGTATATAGCATTTTTTAAAAATTCCGAATGATTGTCTTTAATGTTCTACCTTTAATTAGTGAGGTAACTTTCTATGCCTCTAACAATACAAGCCAGATTCATCAAGTAGAAGAGTGGGTACTTTGATAATGATTTACCAAACCGAGTTTCCTACCCAAGAACTAAACCTATCAAAGTAAGCCCTCATTAATCTTTCATCATTGAAATTCAGGCTTCCATTGCAGTAGAGATTGTGATTTCTGGCTTTTTTCCTTTTGCTCTGGGTCACGGAACTCTGAATACTCAGCACTGCTAAAGCTTGAATAGTTAGAAATATTGTACACTGATGTGATGCCTAGATTCTACATTTCATGGTAGTTATGTTATTTACATATAAATAGAGTGAATAATGTGTATTTGATAAAATTGGGGACAGGGTGATATTTATCATTTTTGTCTTGATATGTGTTTCTGCTTTTAAAAATATAGTAGGCCTCATTTAAAATGAGATTAGGAAAATATGATTCATTCTTAAGGGAACTGTTTTCCTGAAATTCTGTGAATAGTATTCAGCTTGCAAATTATGAAGAGTTGTCAGGTAACCATTAAGAGAAATGATAAGGAGTGTATCAGTACTATGTGTGCCTTTTCAACCTACTGTCACAGGTAAAGATAAAGCTAACAAATTCCATGATATGCTGGTAAAGCCACTGACATTTAACTGCAATCTGAAAGGATGCTTATACTACTTAAAAGCTTATCACAATCATTTTCAAAATTTATATTCAGCTGAATTTAAACTGCTCAGAAATATTTATGTATTTGTTCCTTCATTTGTTCTTTACCTTCATTATGTTGTTGTTACGTAAATAAATTTTAGATTTTAGTCTAAAGAGAATACTGACAATGAGCTTTTCAGATTTTATCAAGATGTAATTACAGGAAAAAATTGGAATATCCACCTTATTTAGAATATCTCATAATAAGAGTCCTACTAACCTGTTATAGTCTCTCTGAAGAGTCCTGTGATGTGTCCTCTTGTCTGGTAGCTGCTATGTCCCCAACATTAGTACAAACTCCATTCTACTGGCATTGGATACATTAAGACCTTTGAATACAAATGGCTTAGTAAAGTCTCTTTCTCATAGTGAAGCTTGATTACCTTTCAGAAAGTGCCCAGATCTTAGAAATCAAAGTGGCTATTAATAGTATCAGGGATGATAAAATGACATTTTGGTACTTTCTAGCCAAAAAACTATACACACAAGTTAAATATCTAGTAAGTTTTCCAATTTAGTAAATCCTCATTTGCATTACCCCCCACATCTGTTTCTACTCTAATGATTCCTTATGCTGTCCAGAAACAGGTGGAAGGAAGTATGGCATAATGCAGCAGTTCTAAAACATTTGGCTCTCAGAACCCCTTTATATTCTGAAAAATTATTGAGGACCTCAAAGAGTTTTTGTTTACATGGGTTATAGCTATCGATATTTATAGAGATTTAAAATGTATTTATGTATTTATAATTCATTTAAAAATAACAGTAACAAAACCATTGCATGTTAACCAAAATAACATATTTTTCTGAGAAATAGTTACATTTTTCCCCAAAAATGCAATAGTGGTGTTGTTTTACCTTTTTATAATCTTTTACATTTTTATAATCTTTTTACTTGTTTATATGAAGAAAATGTGACCTCACACAGACATGTTAATAGTTTCTCAGATAGTGGTAGTTTCTTAAACTTCTCAGAGCAGTGTTTTTTTTGTTTGTTTTTGTTTTCTTTTTTGAGACAGAGTCTCACTCCATCACTCAGGCTGGAAGTGCAGTGATCTCGGCTCACTGCAACCTCTGCCTTCCGGGTTCAAGTGATTCTCCTGCCTCAGCCTCCCAAGTAACTGGGATTACAGGTGTTTGCCACCATGCCTGGCTAATTTTTTTTTTTTTTTTTTTTTTTTTTTTTTTTTTTTTTTAGTAGGGAGGGTTTCACCATGTTGGCCAGGCTGGTCTTGAACTCCTGACCTCAAGTGATCCACCTGCCTTGGCCTCCCAAAGTGCTGGGATTACAAGCATGAGCCACCGCACCTGGCCTCATTGTTTCTTAAAGTTAGTTGCTACGTACAGTCTAAAACCATGTCAATGAACTTATCATACTCTGTTATACTAAAATCCCTCACTCTATCTTGCAATTTAAATGGCTCTTTTACTCATACATAATTTTGTAGTGTCATGAATTTGTCATTTGAAAAATATTGATTCGCTGAGTTACACAGATCTTCCAACTATGAAGCATTTCATTATAGAATATTTTTAAAATCACATTTATTAATATCACAACAGGTCTCTTCCAAAAAGTGATTAAGTATTGGGAAACTACCAATTTCACAGTGGCAGATATTAGCTTTCCAAAATTTTAATCTTCGCCTAAAAGCTCTCATTTTTTCTTAAAGTAACTGTTTCACATTGTACATTTAAAAAAATCATTGTTTGTCCGTCATTCTTTCAAATAAACATAGTATTTCTTGCAAAAACCATCAATATTAGCTCACAGATGATTACCCAACTGCTTTACCTCTTTGTACTTCAGTAGATAGCACAAGTGCTTTACACTTACTTCCATTTCATTTCACAAATTTTAAAAGAGATATTTAATAAATTTAACAATTTTTACTCCTTCACATGACCATTGTTATACTTCAGTGCCTGTGCCTTAAATTGTGCTAAGATGCCAGCAGTTTTATCCACCAGTGGCTTTGCACCATTAGCGCAAATATCAATCCAGTAAAAAGGGCAAATCATCTTAGTATTGTAAAAATTGCTTTGAATTGGTGGATCCTGAAGGGTCTTAAGGACTTGTGCCAAATGGCCCCGGGTTCTAAATTCTGGCTATTCCGTATACTAATTACATAATCTTTTTTTAGCTTTAGATTTAGTTTTTCACCTGCAACCCTCTTACCATTGATGTAGATTATAATAACTTCTACCTCATAATGGAGATTAAATTAGAGAATGCATATAAACTGTTCAACACAGTTCCAGGCACACTATAATTGTTAAGGGGTATTGTTCTTTAATTAATATTACTAGAGTTTGATCATGTTGCATTATTTCTTTTATTAACATGATTCATATTTAGAAGAACATTATATTACAAGCTATAATGGATATAATATTTTGCTACATCAGTTAATGAATACTGTCAGAGGAGGTATGGTACTAATAACAATAAAGACTTTCAAGGTTGTCTGAATTGATGAGATTTTCTACCACTTTGAATCTTAATCTTTTTAATTGCTTGATTTTAAAGTACTTCTCTATCTCGACAAAGTGCTACATAACATGTTTTATAGTCTTTCTTTTACTTAAAGTAAATTAGAATGAATTATGTTTGAAAATTTTGAAAAGTTTTTTGTAGTAATCAATGACATAATTGAAATGTATTCTGGAATAATAGCTCATCTTTCCCAAAAATGATAATGTAGATCTCAGAACCATTAAATTATCCGAGTGATTTTCTTTATAAGTTTTCAGTGTATAGTTCTTTAGTTCAGTATTGTAAGCCAACTAAGAATAAATAATAAAAGGTATGTTTATACAGTTAGTTATTTTTTATTTGTTTCTTTTTTTATTTAGGGAAATCATGACTTATAAAAGATGTAACTAATATAATTTTTGGTATATGGGGGAAAAAATTAACCATTTACTTTTTGGGTCTAAGGGATCTTTTACATTATTTTTATACATTTAAGTCATTTTGTGAATACTTTGCAGAAGTGGAATAAAGCACAGTAAAAAACTGTATTAAAATATTTAGTAAGGGCCAGGCGCAGTGGCTCACGCTTGTAATCCCAGCACTTTGGGAGGCCGAGGTGGGCGGATCATGAGGTCAGGAGATCGAGACGACGGTGAAACCCCGTCTCTACTAAAAATACAAAAAATTAGCCGGGCGTGGTGGCGGGCGCCTGTAGTCCCAGCTACTCGGAGAGGCTGAGGCAGGAGAATGGCATGAACCCGGGAGGCGGAGCTTGCAGTGAGCCGAAGTTGCTCCACTGCACTCCAGCCTGGGTGACAGAGCGAGACTCCGTCTCAAAAAAAAAAAAAAATATTCAGTAAGAATTTAAACACAACAAACCCAAAATTTTATGTCATATATTCCTTATTTTGAAAGTATATATATATATGTGAAAATATATATGTGTATATGTCCTTTTAACTTATTGCTCAGCTGTCATACATGAGCCTGAAGGATATCCATCATGTAAATACTGATTCCGTATTTCAAATATGTCTCTCATAGGTTCTAGCGGATTTCTGGTTCTTCTTGCACTTGCATGGTTAAAACACAGTCATCAAAATGAAACATTGACAGAGCTCATAACTTTGTTGAAGAACACCTGTCTTTTATTCCATAACTTGAAAACATTTTCATTTTTAGATTTATGAACACAAATTAGAATAAATTTAATTTATATTTATATCATCTATTTCTTTATAATTACATTGCAAACACATACATGTATAGCATTTATTTGCTTAAACTGTATCAAAAATTTTGGTGCACAAATATCATAAAAAATCAAATATTACTTTCATATGTCCTTTTAGCAAAGTAAAATGGTCCAGGTTTCTCGTTGCAAAATGTTGTGTGGTGGGGCCTTTCACATTGAATGACTGAATGAGAATTCCAGACTTATTTATTGTTTACTCTGATAGCTGTATTTGAGGAAATTCACCTAAGAGATTGTCATCTGAGCACTCACAATTTGCAATATCACTTATGTGACTAATTTTACCATTTGACTTGAGTTAAACTGTTGCTATCTTTTTGCATTCATCTTCTGATTAGTCCAGTAATTGTAAAACATTTTCCCCTGTTATGAAACAGTTTTCTCTTTTCTTTTTAATAATAAAGGTAGAAAATGGAAAATTCTCAATCTTTAGCTGTGTTCAATGAAAACGTAAAAAAACAACAAAAAATCTTTAATGATGGTGTCTCTGTACATCTTTCATATCTTCTTGAAAGATGGTGCAATACTATGGCTAGCACAAAAAGAAGAATGAAGGATGGCATAATAGTGATGATTTACTTTAATACTGCACTATCCTTGTAGATGATTCCATCATTCTTCTGTTTTCTTATTAGTATTTTTAAGCATAGTTGAGAATTAATTGATATTGATGAAATAATTCTTACTGATAAATATTTTATACAGTGCCTAGAAGTCTATTCTTTTTATTTTCTGCTCGTACCTCTCCTAATTTAAAAAAAAAAAGTGTGTATCTTTTGTTATATGACTTAATGAGGTTACCTCAGAACTTTGGCTTGTTAAAATACTTTTCCATTACTGAAGATTCTGGGTGATCATTGTAACTCCTATATTTAAGTTTACTAAATGCCAGGTGTTCTAGATCCATTAACTAATCTTCACAATCATCCTAAAGGTTCAAGGAGATAACTTTATCAGGTCGCAAAGTGCAGATTTTCACACATTCTTTTCTGGAACGTCTGTATGTATATTTCCCTAATGTACATATAGAGAATCATTGCAAAAGCATTAAACTAATGGTCAATATGTATTACAGAGAAGGCATATAATAATTTAAATATGAAAATACTTCTGACTTAAGATAGACAATATAGTATGCTTATAAAGGATGTGGATTAAGAAAATCAATAGAAACGGACTCCTCTTTGTAGTAGTAAAACATAATTTTCTGCTTTTCAAAATCAAGAAAATTATCCCCCTGCCTTTGTTTTTCCTATTGATGGTTCTACATTTGACATTACCAGACCACATGGAAGGATCTCATGAAATGCTGAATATCACTACTCTTGCTTGATATTGCTAGGGGGCAGTATTTACTTAGCTGACTGTGTAGAATAGCACTACACCAAATCAATTGTACATAATTTCATGATGTGGAGAAAATACTTAGAGTATGTATGATTTCTTTTCATTGGACTTCATTTTCTATTAAATCAGGAAATAGCTAATAATATCTCTAATATTAAATTGCTTTTCTTTTTAATTAACACCTGCCTGGTATTGAAAATTATTATATCTTGATGTCTTTTTTGTATCAGGCTATATTATGAAGCTGTGCCAATATCCTGAGTAATTATTTAAGATGAAAATATCAAGATTTTAAAAGGGAGAAATATAGAAAGAAAAAATAATAGACATTACCATCTCACAGAGTACATTACTTATTTATTAATCTTAATTATCCTTAATTGGTAAGAGATAACTGGTTCTGGTAAGCAACTAGGAGCTGTTATATGTTATATTAAAGATATTTATTCAACTTGAACTAATTATTACTTTTCAAATATCATTAGAATAAGCTTTGTTTTGCTCATTTTAAATAATTTTTTATAATTATTGTCAAAGTATAGGTATATAACAAAATCTCAAGTTTAATTTTTTTAAATACACCCCACTATTTAATATGAAGGATTTTTCCCCAATATTAAGCAAGGAAGGACTAACTCATTTTCTCATTATTTCATATTTGTTGAAAACTTCTTAAGAAAGTATATAATCTCATGACTATTTAGATCTTTTAATTATCACTTTCATTGATCTTCATTGTGTTTTTCATTCATTCAACAAATATTTGATCCTTTCAACAAATATTTGTGTGCCTATTATGTGCCAGACATTTTTCTATGCCGTGGATAATATATCAGCAATAAAATAAGAGATAGACAAAAATCTCTGACATCATATTCTAGAGTAAATAGTCAATAATGAAGATAAATATATTATATGGTAGGTAGTGGTAAGTTCTAATTTAAAAAAAAAAAGCTAAAGCAGAGGTATGGATGTTATGTGCTCAGGTAAAGGAGAGATTGAATTTTCATTATTTATTTATTTCTGAGACAGGGTCTTGCTCTGTCACCTAGGTTGGAGTGCAGTGGTGTGATTATGGCTCATTGCAGTCTCAACCTCCTGGGCTCAAGTAATCTTCCCTCCTCAGCCTCCCAAGTAGCTGGGACCGCAGGCATGCACTACCACACCCATCTACTTTTTAAATTTTTTGTAGATATGCGTTCTCCCTATGTTACCCAGGCTGGTCTTGAATTCTTGGCTCAAGCATCCTCCCACTTCGGCCTCCCAAAGTGCTGGGATTGTGGGAGTGAGCCACTGCCCCTGGCCATGAATTTTGAAATAAGGTAGCCAAGAAAACCTCACAGAAAAGTTGACTTATGAGTAAATGCTTTAAGAAAGTAAAGGAAAGGGCAACCCAAGCAAAAGCAGCAGCAGTTGCTACAGCTCTGATGTGAAGGCATATCAGAGATGTGGAGGAGCAGCCAGCAGACCATTGTGACTAGAGCACAGTGAACAAAAAGATAAGGTCAAATAGGTAATAGAGGGCCATATTACATAGTTTTGTTGATCATCATTAGGACTTTGGCTTTTATTATTAGAGTTGGAAAGCCACCGATGCTTTTGAGCAGAGGAGTGATGTCTCATGTAAACATTTTAACAAGGTCATTCTGGCTGCTATGCTGAGAGAAATCCAAGGATGGACAAGAATGGAATCTAGGAAACTAGTCGTGGACTATTGCATTAGTCTAGGCAAGAGATAATGTTGGCTTGAATCAAGATATTAGCAGTGGAAGTAGTGGGAAGTTTTTATATGCTGCATATCTTTTGAAGGTAGAGCCAGCAGGACTACTGGTGACAAATATACAGTGTGTGAGGAAGAGAGGAGTCAAGTACCTGAGCAATTGAAAGGGGGTAGAGTTGCTTCTAACTGAGATTTGGAAATAACTTGGAGGTGTAGATTTTGAAGCAAGTTTCAGGAGCTCTTTTTAGGATGTGTATATCTGTTAGACATGCAAGTGGAGATAACAGGCATTTGGATATACAGTTTCAGAATTTGTAGGAGAGGTTTAGGGATGGAGCTGAAATATGAAGGTCCTCAAACTACACAGTTATTTGGAGAAAAATAGAAAAGAAAATATATCTAAGAACTGAACCTGGGACACTCCAGGTTGAGAGTCAGAGAGAGGAAGAGGAACCAACAGAGGAGATGGATAAGGAGCAGTCAGAAAGATAAGAACAAAACTAGGTGAGTGTGGTCTTTTGGAAGCCAAGTGGAGGGAAAAAAGTGTTCTGAAGAAGTGAGAATAGTCAACTATATCAAATCCTGCTGATTGGTAAAGAAAGATTGCAACTGAGAATTGGCAATTAGATTTAATGACATAGAAATTATTGATGACCAAGGTAAGAACAGTTTCAGTGGTGAGGTGGAGGCAAGAACTTGATTGGAGTGGGTTGAGAGACTATTTAATGAATGTCTACTGCTCTTATTGTAAGTTCCCTATAGCCTGGAACTATGCTTTGTTCACTGCTATAGCCTATCACCTAACACAGATCTGGCATGTATTAGGCACTTAGTAAATATTGAATTAATGAATAACTGAGTAAAATAACATTTACTCACAAGAATCCTATCATTCTCCTGCAGAGAATATGTTAGGAAAGGCCATAAGCTCCTGTAACTTTGCTGCCATTATCTTATACCAGAACTTGTATTGTCGCACTTAATAGCAAAGCATTTTAGGTATCTGTTCATATGTCTGACTCTTCTGCTAGAGTAGGACACATGGCATTTAGCACAAAGCATTTCATATTGAATAAATGAACAAAAGCAAGCATGAGTAAATGAAAGAGTGAATGAATATACCCAGAATTAAGTATAGTACAAGTATGTTGTGATAGGTAATTATAATATAAAAATGATTACCATAATTATATATAACTATATTATATATGATACAAAGCATAGTGGAATAGGTATCAAAAATATACAAAAAATGTTTTCACAGAACAAGTGGCATTTGAGGCAGGCTTGGAAAAATCTTGTAGAGCTTTGATTGATGGAAATGATCAGGAAAGAACATTCAAAGAAGAAAATGCAAAGTGCATCGTTAGGAAAGTAGTGTGTTCAGATCATAGTAAATCTGCCTTCGCAGCAAGTAGAACATATGTAGGGAAGTGGTAAGGTGCAAAGAAATTTAGTCTGATACCGTTTCTTATACTGATATTAATAATAATACTACTTTAAATTTGCAGGTTGTTACTGTTTACAAAGCATTTTCACATATATTATTTCCACATCACACCATCTCTATGACATAGTTAAGACAGACACTAGTTTTCCTATTTCAAAAACGAAGATCTGGGGTTCACAGAGGTTAACTGACTTGACCAAGGCATGGTATCCAGTAATCGTCAGAGTCAAAACTCAGTTGTATGTTTTCTGACTCCAAGTCCTTGGCTTTTTCACCAATTCACAGTGGCCTTAAATGCATGAGTACAAAATTGTACTTAATTTGGTATACAGTGGGAACATATTGATGTGGTGGAGCAGGGGAATGATGTCATCACAGTTGCATATTTAGAAAAATCAATTTGGCCAAAAGAAATATTGGACCAGGTAGAAACTGAACAACTATGAAACATTTGCAGTAGTGCATGAAAGAAGAATGAGAACCAAAATAAGATCAGTTCAGTATGAATGGATAGAAACAGAAGACTGAAGAGACCTTGTAAAAATAGTATCTATCAGACTTACTTTTATACCTAAGATTTTTCTACCTAAGTGACTATAATAATGGTGTTGGTAGAAAAAAGAGGCAGTTTGGGGGCGACCATGAGTGTGGTTGGGTGCAGTTAAGTTACACTGAAACAATTTGATCCTTTCAAGGCTTGCTTTTAAGGTTTATTAAATGGGGCCAGAGCAGCTTGGTTTTGGAGCATAATTTTCCTCCATTACTAAAGCAATGCTCTTCTGACTACTCTCCCTAATGCCTTGTTTATAACCATTGTGGGTGTTTTTTTGTTTTGTTTTGTTTTGTTGTTGTTTTCATTCTGGTTAGTGAAAAAATGAACTATTCTTGGCATTTTATGAGCTTGGTATTTTTTCACTCTGATCATTTGAAGTGGTTTCTGCCCCACTTTGTATTTTATATATATATATATATACACACACAATCAGATATATGTTTTCTGTGTATACACACACAAACACACACACACACACATATATATATATATATACACACACTCTCTTCAGTAATTAGCAAAGATTTGAGGGGAACCTTCAGCAGACTTCTGGAGCTTGCTCTATGCATCTCTCTGTCTGGCAGAATCTTCCAGGACTCTCTCCTGAAGATTATAGCCACCTTGATCTCCCCAGATTTCCTACGTTGCATATTCAGCTCAGGACAACCACCAAGCTCTTTCTGGGTTCTTCCTCCCTGTCAGTGGCCTGGAACTTCTTTGCATGCAGTAAATTGGGCAATTTTAGGGTTCATTTCATTTGTTTCTCCTCTCTCAGGTACCACTCTCTGCTGCCTGATATCTAAGATGTACAAATTGTTGTTTTATATATTTGGTCTGATTTTTAGGTGTTTCAGTTCAGGAGGTAAATCTGGTTCCTGTTAATGCCACCTTGGTCAGAAGCAGAATTCTTCCATAGATCTTGATGAAGCTAATTACAAAGACTAGTTTGGGAGAAAGGCACTGTTAGCTAGTTGCTGAAATAATTTGAAGAAGATTCTTAATGACAATTAGCTTTCATCAAAAGGGGAGAAGGTAATATTGATGTCGTGTATTTAAAAGAGATGTTGAATAATAGCAATGAAACTAATTTTGCTGACTTTATTTTTTAATTTAAATTAAAATGAACAATTTATATTTTATTGTTTTCTACAATCCTTACTCATTACAGTGAAGTCATATACCTTTGTACTTTTTCCTTTTTCCATTTATATTGTCCCTAGAAAAATGTATCTAAATATCAACCTGTAAAAAATGATGATATGGTGGAGATGAGTGGGTTTTATTTCACATGTAGTACTTAGATTTTAATATACTTATAAAGTTCTTGACTGGCATCTTGATAGTATAAATAAATACTCAATTGAGTGAAATGCCAAGACAATATGTACCTTTACTCATAAATTCATAATTGCTAGGTGCTGAAATAATATTTATTTAAACTAACCCTGTAGGTAGTAAAGAAGTCTTTAATAGCAGCCTGTATTAACTCATAAAGTGAAATAAAATTAGTGCTTTTTCAGGTTTTTCTGTAAATTATTGTTGATTTTTGATACTTGCTGTTGACAAAGGAGATTTTTACTCTACTTTTATGAATTAAGGATGATTTGTCACTTCCAAAACCTTCTAAAATTTAAAAATGCTTATGTTTATATATATGTATATAGAACGATATATACTATATATATAGCTATATATGTGTGTATGTATGTATATCTTTCTAGGTAGTAAACAGAAGAATAAATTTGTCAAATTATTAATAATGGTAATATTAGATCTTATTACTTTTAGTCTGTTATGAAGCATCCTGTTAATTGAGAAAGTGGTAACAAAAAGCACATGCTTCATAACACCTTTTATTGAGACATTTTGAACATTTAAAAAGTATCTAATTAATTCTTAAAAATACAATTAAGAGTACCTCAAAATTTATGAGGACTGTATTAGGGTTCTCTAGAGAGAACCAATAGGAGATATATAAACATAGATAGAGGAGATTTATTATGAGTAATTGGCTCACACATTTATGGAGGCTGAGATATCCCACAATAGGCTGTTTGCAAGCTGGACACCCAGGAAAGCCAGTGGTGTAATTGAGAGTCTAGAGGCCTTTGTAATTCTGATTCCAAAGGTCTGAAAACCAGGAAGCTGGTGATACAAATCCCAGTCTAAAGGCGGGGGAAGATTAGATGAAATGTTCCGGCTCAAGCAGTGAGGTAGAAAAAGAAGAGGCACATTCCTCCTTCCTCTGCCTTTGTTTTGTTCAGGCTCTCAGTTGATTAGATGATACCTACCCACACTGGAGAGGACAGATTACTGAGTCCACTGATTCAAATGCTGATCTTATCAGGAAACACCATCACGCACACACACACACACACACACACACACACACACACAACATTTAACCAGATACCTAGGTATCCCCTGATGCAGTCAATTAACTAACACAAGGATCTTTAAAATCTCAGAAATATTCTGTACAAACCTGAAAAGTAAAATATACCCCTGAAATTAGTATACCAGCATTGCATTTGGATTGGCCATGGTCTTGAGTCTATCCTTTGGTGAAATAAAGACATTCTGTGAATAATCTTTGGCAAAAGAGTCATCTACGTTTGTAATGTGGATAGTATCATTATATAATAGAGTATTTGTAATAACTGTAATTACCTATGTTAAAAGAAAAACCTTTGACAAATTTAACAGAGTTTAATTGAGGAAAGACCAATTCATAAATTGGCAGCCCCCAAGCCAGAAGAGGTTCAGACACTCCAGCATAGCCACATGGTGGAAGATTTGTGGACAGAAAAAGAAAAGTGACATACGGAAAACAAAAGTGAGGTACCGAAACAGCTAGATTGGTTACAGCTCAGCATTTGCTACAATCTGTTTACACATCCAGTTAGATTATGGTTCACTATGTATGGAGAAATCTTTAGGCCGAACTTAAAACATTTAAGGAGGCAGCTTTAGGCTAAACTTAACACTACATTCTCTTTTATTTTAACCAATAAAATGGACCAAAACATAGTACTTACATTTACCATTTAGTTTATTGGTAATCATTCTAATTATCTCTTTTATTTCCTTTTTATCCATTCCCTGTACCCCTTTTTCCACTCATAGCTCTATGCCATCCCTTGGTTTCTTACCATGTTTACTCGTAAGTATGACTTCCCCCGGTTTTTTTGATATTGTATTAGCAAAAGGACAGCCCGATGCCTCCCCATATTTTATATTTACAATAACATTGAGCAGATTTAGTAAGTATTTTTATGTGTTTCTAACATAATAGGTAGAAAAGAATTTCAGTTGTTCTGATCCCTGAATATGAAAGTGAGAATTCTATAAAATAAAAACCTATTGTACATTTCATGATATTTGTACAAACTCTGCCCCCCTTTGAAAAAAATTAACTATAATATTTACATAAAGTTTATAAAGGGCAACTATTACAACCAAATCGGGCTTAATTTTCAGAGATTCTTCAATAACTTTTATTTTTTAAACTAGGATTCCTCTAGAAATTAAGCAGATTATGTGACTGTGTAATACTTTAATTTGCTACAAATATTAATAAAGTGGACATCCTTACTAATAAAATATGGTTTATATGGTAACTGTAATAATATTTGAAGTAGATATTTATGCACTGGCCTGGAAGATATACACAGTATTGTTAATAAGAAAAAGGAAGTTACAAAAAATAGAAAGTTGCTCATAGGATTTTTGGTGGGAATTTATTAAAACAGCTGTTTAGAGAATGTAATAGATATGTCATTTTACTGTATCTAACACAACACTAAAGTTCATCTAGATAAATAAATCTGTGAGAATAATATAACTGGAAAGTTCTGGGAAGAAATATTATGAATGGTTAATAGGGTTAAAAATATTATCTGTTTGGCCAGTCTGATTATCAATTTTTTAAGATGCCTTAGAAAGCTATAAATTTGCAAAGCCAAATAAAGATTTCATAAAAAGAGTTTGGTAGTATTAGCTCTTAAATAATACTTTCGACCATAAGGTAATAATTATAGAACTAGTAAAGTAAGTTGTTATTGTTTTAATTGTTATTATTCTGGTTTTTAAATTTATTTGTATTTTTATCGTTTTACAGATGTATTTCCACTACACAAAATTTTCCACCTTTGGGATACCTTACTACTTGGGAATTCCTCTTTCCCATTCTGTATTGGAGTAGCAATTCTTCAGCAGCTGCGTGACCGGCTATTGGCTAATGGCTTTAATGAGTGTATTCTTCTCTTCTCCGATTTACCAGGTATAGATCTAAATAAATGGAACCATTAAATGAAATTTGACTATGAAATAATGACACATTCTTAAGTAAGCCATTGGCAAAAATAACCATCCAGGCCTTCAGCATCTCTTCTGTTTGGGCCTCATCATCCTCTCTGGATTCTTTCTCTCATATACTGCCTCTTCTGCTGACCCAGCATTGTAAATACAAATCTGGGTCATACCAGTTCACTGTGATTTACTTCCATCTTGGTAATGCTACTAAATGGGTAAAATGCCAGGAAGTCGGGGGCAATATCATATTTGCTCTTTTGCTTAGGACAGGGGCTGTTTATCTTCAGTGATGAAAAGTATAGAAAGGCCACTTGGGAAGGTGTTTAAGAATCTATGTTTATACAAAGATACAATTCACGAAACTTTGTTGCCTCATAGCCAAAGCTGCTTGCTAACAATTTAACGGTTTGACAGAAGGAAATACCACCCTCTTGGGAGGACAAATCATCTATGTCATGCAATGCAGGAGAATATGTTAAGCTATATAGAGTATTCACAAGTATAAGGAGTTTGTAAACCTAGGAGTTGAATGCTTAAATGTAGAAATATGGATAACTATAGTTTAAGCTTTGATGCTATGGTTAAAAAGATGAAATTAATGTCATTACCTAGGATGTAACTAAATCTGTATTTTTGCAGAAACTTCGGTTTTTTTAGGTGAAAAAAATTCATAGTACTTTATTGACTGCATCCCTTGTGCTGTTCTCCATATTTTCAGGCAGGCCCAAGTTACTGCTGATAATAAACACACTTAAAATTATCTCAGAATCAAATTTGCCTGAAAACCAAATAAAAAACAAAAGGAAGGTCCCTTAAGATTATGTCTTTAGTAATTACTCTCAAGAAAAATAAGAAACCTACTGCCAGCCCTCATTTTTATGTTTAATGGATGATCTGTACTTGGTACTTTACCATCTCTCTGTTGAAATTTATTATCATTTGTGGGAAAATAATAAGAAAAATACCTTGGATTTATTTAAAACTTTTTATTCCCCCTTCCCTCAAAATTGAAACTATTATCATCAGCTTTCTGACTTATCAAATTTTAATTAAAGTGAGTTATTTCTTATATGAATAAATAGTTTAGGTCAAATTTTTTAACAGGAAATTCTTTATGAAAATCAAGTTACCTATTTTTTTGTTTTGAACAGTAATAAATAAGCTAGTTTCGCAAACTAGGAATACTGTTTATATTTTGCAGATGATTTCTTGTCATTTCCAGCTTGCCAAAGTAAACATAAGATGATTGATTAAAATACATTTTCTGGCCAGTTCTAAAAATACATATATTAGGAATGCTGATTGTACATTTTCAAATCAAGCAAATTTATTGCCTTTCCAATTCGATACATAAATGCTCCTGTTATACACTGGTGAAGCATCTGTTTTTTTACTTTATAGGGAGATTAGTGGCAACTCTCCTTGTCTATTAAAAAAACACATGCAACTGTGTATTTTACAGTCGACTGACATATTTCTAAATTCCTTAGGAAAATTTATGCTATGTCTTTAAAATTGCCTGCTTTGGGTTTACTTTACAGATGGTACAAGATTAGAATAAAGTTTCTCGATTAATTCAAAACTGAAAGGATTTATACAGTATTCTTACTAATGATCATTCAAGAGATGTTACCTTGCTTGTTTTAGGCCTTAAAAATGAAATTCTGGTAATTTTATCCTTTCTAGTTGCTGTATCATAACATCTGTCAAACCTTATTAAACACTCATGTTGTTCAGAGCATGCTATTCAAATAGGAACGAAATGTATTTAGTTGATGTAGTGTCAGCTGGTACAACTGGGTTTCTTTGCTTAATTGCTCTTACTGCAAATTCATCTTTCCATGAAATAATTAATCTGTTTTGTTTATAAATAGGTTATCCTACATGCAAAGACCCAAGATATTTCATCTTCTATTAATAAGTCTTAAATTCAGTCCCAGCATCCCTGCTCCTAACATCTCAATGCACTGATGATAGGTCGTTTTAAAGCACTTAACTGGATGAACAGGAATGACATTTTCCACATATTTTCAAAGCTGCCTAGCTTATCTATGTCTTCTTCCTTCCCATTTACATTGCTACCTCATTCCTGAACAAAATATTATTTATTAGTAATAGTATAAACTTCAAATAAATAAGTTCAAATGTTCACAGTAGGCACAAATTTGATATTTTTAACTGATGAGCATTCTATCTGTTAAAAGTATATATGAATAATACTATTTTCATTTTATAGCAAGATATACAGTGAAATACAAGTTCAGTCATCCCCCAGTATCGATGGGGGATTGGTTTCAGGACCCCCCGCAGAAACTGTAATCCACAAATGCTCAAGTCCCTTTGCATGTAACCTATGCACATCCACCTTTATACTTCAGATCATCTCGCAATAACTTTTAATGCCTAATACAATGGAAATGCTATGTAAATAGTTGTTATACTGTATTGTTTAGGGAATAATGACAAGAAAAAACGTCATGCTCAGTACAGACATAGACATTCATTTTTATTCCCCAAATATGTTCACTGAGCAATTGGTTAAATCCATGGATGCAGAACCCACAGATATAGAGAGAGCTGACTATGTAAGAAAATTTTGGATGTACTTAAAAGTTCTTCATACCAATCTGGCTAACATGGTGAAACTCTGTCTCTACTAAAAATACAAAAAATTAGCCAGGCGTGATGGCAGTCGCCTGTAGTCCCAGCTACTCGGGAGGCTGAGGCAGGAGAATGGCATGAACCTGGGAGGCGGAGCTTGCAGTGAGCCAACATGGCGCCACTGCACTCCAGCCTGGGCGACGAGCGAGACTCTGTCTCAAAAAAAAAAAAAAAAAAAAGTTCTTCATATGTTTAGACTGAATGTGTTCTGCGTGTAGTTGGGTAAGTAGGACAAGAATCTGGTGACCTCTGATTTTATTTTCACACTTATATTTTATGTAGCATAGAATTTGAGAGAATTTATTTGGTCTCTTAAAACAATAAGGCTTCGAGTTTACTTGAAGTAAAACTTATTTTAGTCAGAGATACAGTATAATTGTGAAGTTTTAGCTAGAACAAATGTTCATATTCATCTAAGCAGCAGTTATATTTTCATGAAATGCTTAACCAAAGCAAAGAAAGCATATATCAGTGTTGTGGTTCGATATCACCATCAGATGAGTGGACAGTTGACTACTATAACTTCTCCATTATTCAGTACTTATCTTAATAAAGCAAAAGTGCTGCCAAGTAAATTTAGGTATACTACATTTATATCCAAAGATTTTAAAGTATTTTAGAGATGTTTAAGTATATAAATGGAAAACAATCTGGGTTTTCAGTCAATAGTTTTTTACTGTCATCTAGGGATAAATATAAATTAAATAGGATTACTGTAATATTTATGTGTAATCTTTCCATTATAAACAGTGGCTTAGATTTTTGAAACTATAAGCCCTAATCAAATAGTTTATTATAGCCAGTAGGCTACTAATTTGGGACCTCTTTGGTAAATAGTTATCATGGTGTTGAACACTGCAGAAAACAATAGGAGTTTAAAACAGGGAGTTAGGCAGTTTTTCTTCAGTAAATGATACTTAAGATAATATTTAAAATTATTTAAGTGATATTGCGGAGTGGGGAGTGGAAAGAGAGGAAAATCTTGTAGACAGAGGGCATAAAATGCTCAAAGGCCTTAAACAGCTGAAGGAAGTTGGAGCAAATGGGGAAGTGGAGAGGAGTGGCTAGAAAAGTGAATGGAGAGGTAGACAAAGAAGGATCATGCAGCGTCTTGTAGGCCACATTAAAGATTTTAAAAAATATATTTGTTGAGATATTTTTTCAATATTTTTGAAGTAATGAAATAAGTATTTAAAATAACATCAGGTACTAAAACATGAAAGCCATAATTAATACTAATATTTGTAGAGCTTTCTGATCTCTCTACATTTTTTTCAAGGTGATCTATCATGAGTGAAGCAAAGGATTCTTAACATAAGTGCTCCCAGTAGTTATCCATCATTTTTTCTCCCTGGCTTATAGCCAGATATGGGATAGAGAAATGATTTGTGAAACAGTAGAGCAACGGTAGTACACAGTTGTTCAGTGAAAGTTTTGTATTGTCAAGCCTGTAAGATTGATGCCACTTTACCTGAAGCTCAGAATCAATTATTCCCATTTTCTGCTTGTAGCTACATGATCTTCATGCATGTCTATTTCTTTTTCTTTTTTTTTGAGATGGAGTCTCACTCTCTTGCCCAAGCTGAAGTGCAGTGGCATGATTTCGGCTCAGTGCATGTCTATTTCTTTTCCTTTTTTTTTTAATCATACTTTAGGTTTTAGGGTACATGTGCACAATGTGCAGGTTTGTTACATATGTATCCATGTGCCATGTTGGTGTGCTGCACCCATTAACTCGTCATTTAGCATTAGGTATATCTCCTAATGCTGTCCCTTCCCCCTCCCCCCACCCCACAACAGTCCCCGGAGTGTGATGTTCCCCTTCCTGTGTCCATGAGTTCTCATTGTTCAATTCCCACCTATGAGTGAGAACATGCGGTGCTTGGTTTTTTGTCCTTGCGATAGTTTACTGAGAATGATGTTTTCCAGTTTCATCCATGTCCCTACAAAGGACATGAACTCATCATTTTTTATGGCTGCATAGTATTCCATGGTGTATATGTACCACATTTTCTTAATCCAGTCTATCGTTGTTGGACATTTGGGTTGGTTCCAACTCTTTCCTATTGTGAATAGTGCCGCAATAAACATATGTGTGCATGTGCCTTTATAGCAGCATGATTTATAGTCCTTTGGGTATATACCCAGTAATGGGATGGCTGGCTCAAATGGTATTTCTAATTCTAGATTCCTGAGGAATCTCCACACTGACTTCCACAATGGTTGAACTGGTTTACAGTCCCACCAACAGTGTAAAAGTGTTCCCGTTTCTCCACATCCTCTCCAGCACCTGTTGTTTCCTGACTTCTGAATGATGGCCATTCTAACTGGTGTGAGGTGGTATCTCACTGTGGTTTTGATTTGCATTTCTCTGATGGCCAGTGATGATGAGCATTTTTTCATGTGTTTTTTTGCTGCATAAATGTCTTCGTTTGAGAAGTGTCTGTTCATGTCCTTTGCCCACATTTTGATGCGGTTGTTTGTTTTTTTCTTGTACATTTGTTTGAGTTCATTGTAGATTGTGGATATTAGCCCTTTGTCAGATGAGTAGGTTGCAAAAATTTTCTCCCATTCTGTAGGTTGCCTGTTCACTCTGATGGTAGTTTCTTTTGCTGTGCAGAAGCTCTTTAGTTTAATTAGATCCCATTTGTCAATTTGGCTTTTGTTGCCATTGCTTTTGGTGTTTTAGACATGAAGTCCTTGCCCAGGTCTATGTCCTGAATGGTATTGCCTAGGTTTTCTTGTAGGATTTTAATGGTTTTAGGTCTAACATTTAAGTCTTTAATCCATCTTGAATTAATTTTTGTAAAAGGTGTAAGGAAGGGATCTAGTTTCAGCTTTCTACATATGGCTAGCCAGTTTTCCCAGCACCATTTATTAAATAGGGAATCCTTCCCCGATTTCTTGTTTTTGTCAGGTTTGTCAAAGATCAGATAGTTGTAGATATGCGGCATCATTTCTGAGGACTCTGTTCTGTTCCATTGATCTATGTCTCTGTTGTGGTACCAGTACCATGCTGTTTTGGTTACTGTAGCCTTGCAGTGTAGTTTGAAGTCAGGTAGCGTGATGCCTCCAGCTTTGTTCTTTTGGCTTAGGATTGACTTGGCGATGCGGCCTCTTTTTTGGTTCCGTATGAACTTTAAAGTAGTTTTTTCCAATTCTGTGAAGAAAGTCATTGGTAGCTTGATGGGGATGGCATTGAATCTATAAATTACCTTGGGCAGTATGGCCATTTTCATGATATTGATTCTTCCAACCCATGAGCATGGAATGTTCTTCCATTTGTTTGTATCCTCTTTTATTTCATTGAGCAGTGGTTTGTAGTTCTCCTTGAAGATGTCCTTCACATCCCTTGTAAGTTGGATTCCTAGGTATTTTATTCTCTTTGAAGCAATTGTGAATGGGAGTTCACTCATGATTTGGCTCTCTGTTTGTCTGTGATTGGTGTACAAGAATGCTTGTGATTGTTGTACATTGATTTTGTATCCTGAGACTTTGCTGAAGTTGCTAATCAGCTTAAGGAGATTTTGGGCTGAGACGATGGGGTTTTCTAGATATACAGTCATGTCATCTGCAAACAGGGACAATTTGACTTCCTCTTTTCCTAATTGAATACCCTTTATTTCCTTCTCCTGCCTGATTGCTCTGGCCAGAACTTCCAGCACTATGTTGAATAGGAGTGGTGAGAGAGGGCATCCCTGTCTTGTGCCAGTTTTCAAAGGGAATGCTTCCAGTTTTTGCCCATTCAGTATGATATTGGCTGTGGGTTTGTCATAGATAGCTCTTATTATTTTGAGATATGTCCCATCAATACCTAATTTATTGAGAGTTTTTAGCATGAAGGGTTGTTGAATTTTGTCAAAGGCCTTTTCTGTATCTATTGAGATAATCATGTGGTTTTTGTCTTTGGTTCTGTTTATATGCTGGATTACATTTATTGATTTGCGTATGTTGAAGCAGCCTTGCATCCCAGGGATGAAGCCCACTTGATCATGGTGTATAAGCTTTTTGATGTGCTGCTGGATTCAGTTTGCCAGTATTTTATTGAGGATTTTTGCATCAATGTTCATCAAGGATATTGGTCTGAAATTCTCTTTTTTGGTTATGTCTCTGCCAGGCTTTGGTATCAGGACGATGCTGGCTTCATAAAATGTGTCAGGGAGGATTCCCTCTTTTTCTATCGATTGGAATAGTTTCAAAAGGAATGGTACCAGTTCCTCCTTGTACCTCTGGTAGAATTCGGCTGTGAATCCATCAGGTCCTGGAGTCCTTTTGGTTGGTAAGCTATTGATTATTGCCACAATTTCAGAGCCTGTTATTGATCTATTCAGAGATTCAACTTCTTCCTGGTGTAGTCTTGGGAGGGTGTATTTGTCGAGGATTTTATCCATTTCTTCTAGATTTTCTAGTTTATTTGCATAGAGGTGTTTGTAGTATTCTCTGATGGTAGATTGTATTTCTGTGGGATCAGTGGTGATATCCCCTTTTTCGTTTTTTGTTGTGTCTATTTGATTCTTCTCTCTTTTCTTCTTTATTCGTCTTGCTAGCGGTCTATCAATTTTGTTGATTTTTTCAAAAAACCAGCTCCTGGATTCATTAATTTTTTGAAGGGTTTTTTGTGTCTCTATTTCCTTCAGTTCTGCTCTGATTTTAGTTATTTCTAGGCTTCTGCTAGCTTTTGAATGTGTTTGCTGTTGCTTTTCTAGTTCTTTTAATTGTGATGTTTGGGTGTCAATTTTGGATCTTTCCTGCTTTCTCTTGTGGGCATTTAGTGCTATAAATTTTCCTCTACACACTGCTTTGAATGTGTCCCAGAGATTCTGGTATGTTGTGTCTTTGTTCTCGTTGGTTTCAAAGAACATCTTTATTTCTGCCTTCATTTCATTATGTACCCAACAGTCATTCAGGAGCAGGTTGTTCAGTTTCCATGTAGTTGAGCGGTTTTGAGTGAGTTTCTTAATCCTGAGTTCTAGTTTGATTGCACTGTGGTCTGAGAGACAGTTTGTTATAATTTCTGTTCTTTTACATTTGCTGAGGAGAGCTTTACTTCCAACTATGTGGTCAATTTTGGAGTAGGTGTGGTGTGGTGCTGAAAAAAATGTATATTCTGTTGATTTGGGGTGGAGAGTTCTGTAGATGTCTATTAGGTCCACTTTGCGCAGAGCTGAGTTTAATTCCTGGATATCCTTGTTAACTTTCTGTCTCGTTGATCTGTCTAATGTTGACAGTGGGGTGTTAAAATCTCCCATTATTATTGTGTGGGAGTTTAAGTCCCTTTGTAGATCACTCAGGACTTGCTTTATGAATCTGGGTGCTCCTGTGTTGGGTGCATATATATTTAGGACAGTTAGCGCTTCTTGTTGAATTGATCCCTTTACCATTATGTAATGGCCTTCTTTGTCTCTTTTCATCTTTGTTAGTTTAAAGTCTATTTTATCAGAGACTAGGATTGCAACCCCTGCCTTTTTTTGTTTATGAAGCTTAGTTTGGCTGGATATGAAATTCTGGGTTGAAAATTCTTTTCTTTAAGAATGTTGAATATCGGCCCCCACTCTCTTCTGGCTTGTAGAGTTTCTGCCAAGAGATCAGCTGTTAGTCTGATGGGCTTCCCTTTGTGGGTAACCCGACCTTTCTCTCTGGCCACCCTTAACATTTTTTCCTTCGTTTCAACTCCGGTGAATCTGAAAATTATGTGTCTTGGAGTTGCTCTTCTCGAGGAGTATGTTTGTGGCGTCCTGTATATTTCCTGAATCTGAATGTTGTCCTGCCTTGCTGGATTGGGGAAGTTCTCCTGGATAATGTCTTGCTGAGTGTTTTCCAACTTGGTTCCATTCTCCCTGTCATTTTCACGTACACCAATCAGACATAGGTTTGGTCTTTTCACATAGTCCCAAATTTCTTGGAGGCTTTGTTAATTTCTTTTTATTCTTTGTTCTCTAAACTTCCCTTCTCGCTTCATTTCATTCATTTCATCTTCCATCAGCAATACCCTTTCTTCCAGTTGATCGCATCAGCTACCGAGGCTTCTGCAATCTTGGCGTTGTTCTCGATACTTGGCTTTCAGCTCCATCAGCTCCTTTAAGCCTTTCTCTCCATTGGTTATTCTAGTTATCCATTCGTCTAATTTTTTTTCAAAGTTTTTAACTTCTTTGCTATTGTTTTGAATTTCCTCCCGTAGCTTGGAGTAGTTTGATCGTCTGAAGCCTTCTTCTCTCAACTTGTCAAAGTCATTCTCCATCCAGCTTTGTTCCGTTGCTGGTGAGGAACTGCGTTCCTTTGGAGGAGGAGAGGTGCTCTGCTTTTTAGAGTTTCCAGTTTTTCTGCTCTGTTTTTTCCCCATCTTTGTGGTTTTATCTACTTTTGGTCTTTGATGATGGTGATGTACAGATGGGTTTTTGGTGTGGATGTCCTTTCTGTTTGTTAGTTTTCCTTCTACCAGACAGGACCCTCAGCTGCAGGTCTGTTGGAGTTTGCTAGAGGTGCACTCCAGACCCTGTTTGGCTGGGTTTCAGCAGCGGTGGCTGCAGAACAGCGGATTTTCGTGAGACCACAAATTCAGCTGTCTGATAGTTCCTCTGGAAGTTTTGTCTCAGAGGAGTACCCGGCCGAGTGAGGTGTCAGTCTGTCCCTACTGTGGGTGCCTCCCAGTTAGGCTGCTTGGGGGTCAGGGACCCACTTTAGGAGGCAGTCTGTCCGTTCTCAGATCTCCAGCTGCGTGCTGGGAGAACCACTACTCTCTTCAAAGCTGTCAGACAGGGACATTTAAGTCTGCAGAGGTTCCTGCTGAATTTTTGTTTGTCTGTGCCCTGCCCCCAGAGGTGGAGCCTACAGAGGCAGGCAGGCCTCCTTGAGCTGTGGTGGGCTCCACTCAGTTCGAGCTTCCTGGCTGCTTTGTTTACCTAAGCAAGCCTGGGCAATGGCGGGCGCCCCTCCCCCAGCCTCGCTGCCGCCTTGCAGTTTGATCTCAGACTGCTGTGCTAGCAATCACCGAGACTCCGTGGGCATAGGACCCTCCAAGCCAGGTGCGGGACACAATCTACTGGTGTGCCGTTTTCCAGGCTGGTTGGAAAAGCGCAGTATTGGGTGGGACTGACCCGATTTTCCAGGTGCCGCCTGTTACCCCTTTCTTTGACTAGGAAAGGGAACTCCCTGACCCCTTGCGCTTCCCGAGTGAGGCAATGCCTTGCCCTGCTTCGGCTCGCTCAGAGTGTGCTTCACCAACTGTCCTGCACCCACTGTTTGGCACTCTCTAGTGAGATGAAACCGGCACCTCAAACAGAAATGCAGAAATTACCCGTCTTCTGTGTCGCTCAGGCTGGGAGCTGCAGACCGGAGCTCTTCCTATTCGGCCATCTTGGCTCCACACCCCTGCATGTCTATTTCTAAGTACACCTTGGAATTGCAAAAGGACAATCAAAATGGAAATTAAATTTGGAGGTTTTAGCAGTGGTCCTTCTCTCCCCCACCCATCTGTAAAAATTACATATAGACATTAAAATCTAGATGGCATATTAAAGTCTTGTGAGTTTAAAATTAGTTAAGGATAAGTGAGAAAGTAGTTAATTTGTTTATATTGGCATGGTGTATAGTCACTGAAATAAAACTTTATGAATAATTGCTTTTAAAACCTCAGGTTACGTCAGTCTTGTTTGTGGTGGAAATACTGCATTATTTTATGGAAAAGGGGAAAATTTAAAAACAGATATTACAATACATCACCTCCAAGCTAATAAATGGTCATGAAAACAGCAGCCAGTAGCATGACTGATGAAGACTCTGAAATTATAACGATTCTAGGAAGCTAGAAGAATTCACATAACGCTAACCTAATTGTTGCTCTTGAAACATACAACTAATTTTGCAACTTGTAAATACTTTATAAAGTTTAAAGGAAATATTTCGTACGTATTGGGAACTGTAATGAAAAATAATGTTAGAGGTGATCAGAATTTCTACTTATTTTGAAAATTTAAGAGTAGATTTGAGTACTTACACATCTTAAACCTGTTCCCAAATTGTCAAGAATCTGATAGGAAGGCCTTTCTCTATAGCAGAGCTGCTTGTTTTATGGTTGATAAGGGTTTCTGCTTTGTGAAAGGATTCCTGCTTTCTGAATTTTTTGAGCAGTCCAAAAATTATCTTATAGTTTAGGTCAGTGTTACTAAGCATATTTTGTTTCAAGATACCAATGATGGCATTAAGTTTATATTTGCTTTACTATTGAATGTTTATATGTGCCTTAGGTTTGCAAAACAAAATTTATAGAGCATTTTTCACTTCTGAAGTAGATTAAAAGTAATTAACCACAAAAACCTTTAAAAGTCAGAAACTGTTTAAAATGTCCCTACATATACTGCTGACAGATATTGCAGTAAGAACGTAAGGACCAAAATGTATTAAATTTAAGAGAGAGATTTAAGGCATCAAAAGAATATACCTTGAAATAATAAGAACCATCTGTGAGAAACCAACAGCCGGCATGAGGCTGAATGGGCAAATACTGGATGCATATTCCCCTTGAGAATTGAAACAAGACAATGTGCCCACTCTCACCACTCCTATTCCACATGGTACTGGAAGTCCTAGTTACAACAGTCAGGCAAGATAAAGAAATTAAAGGCATTTGAATAGGAAGAAAAGAAATCAAACTGTCTCTTTTCACAAATGATAAGATTTTATGCCTAGAAATCCCCATAGCCTCTGCTCAAGAGCTCCTAGATTTGATGAAAACTTTAGCCAAGTTTTAGGATAAAAAATCAGTATATATAAATCAGTAGCACTTCTGTACACTGTGTCCAAGCTGAGAGCCCAATCAAGAACACAATCTCACTTACAATAGCCAATTAAAAAAATACATTACCTAAGAGTACATCTACCCTAAGGAGGTGAAAGATCTCTGCAACAATAACTACGAAACACTGCTTAAAGAAATCATAGATGGCCGAGCACAGTAGCTCATGCCTGTAATCCCAGCACTTTGGGAGGCTGAAGTGGGCAGATCACAAGGTCAGGAGTTCGAGACCAGCCTGATCAATATGTTGAAACCCCATCTCTACTAAAAATACAAAATTAGTTGGGTGTGGTGACATGCATGTGTAATTCTGGCTACTCAGGAGGCTGAGGCAAGAGAATAGCTTGAACCTGGGAGGCAGAGGTTTCAGTGAGCCAAGATCGCGCCACTGCACTCCAGCCTGGGCGACAGAGCAAGACTGCATCTCAAAAAAGAAAAAAAGGAAAAAAAAGAAATCATAGATGACACAAACAAATGGAAAAACATTCCATGCTCATGCATCAGAACAATCAATATTGTTAAAATGGCCATATTGCCCAAAGAAATTTGTAGATTCAGTGCTATTCCTATCAAACTACCAAGAACATTTATCACAGAATTAGAAAAAAATATTCTAAAATTTATATGGAACCAAAAAAGAGCCTGAATCACCAAAGCAATCCTAAGCAAAAAGAATAAAGCTGGAGACATCACACTACCCAATTTCAAACTCTACTACAAGGATACAGTAAACAAAACAGCATGGTACTGGTACAAAAACATACACATAGATCAATGGAATGGGTTAGAGAACCCAGAATTAAAGCCACACACCTACAGCCATCTGATCTTCAACAAAGTTGACAAAAATCAGCAATGAGGAAAGGATTCCCTATTCAGTAAATGGTGCTGGGATAGCTAGCTAGCTGTATGCAGAAGATTGAAACTGGAGCGCTTCCTTTCATCATATATGAAGATTAACTCGAGAGGGAGTAAAGATTTAAATATAAGACCACAAACAATAAGAATTCTAGAAGAAAACTTAGGAAACACCATTCTGGACCTGGGCCTTGGGAAAGTATTTATGACTCAGTCCTCAAGAGCAATTGCGACAAAAACAAAAATCGACAAGTGGGACCTAATTAAGCTCTTTAAGCTTCTGCACAGCAAAAGAAACTATCAACAGAGTAAACAGACAACCTACAAAATGGGGGAAAATATTTGCAAACTATTTATTTGACAAAAGTCTACTATCCAGAGTCTAAAAGCAACTTAAACCAACACGGAAAAAACAAATGACCCCTTTAAAAATGTAAAAAGTACATGAACAGACACTTCTCAAAAGAAGACATCTGTGTGGCCAACAAGCATATGAAAAAATGTTCAACATCACTAATCATTAGAAATGCAAATCAAAACCACAATGAGATACTATCTAATGCCAGTCAGAATGGCTATGATTAAAAAGCCAACAAATAACAGTTGCTGGTGATGTTGCAAAGAAAAGGAAACCCTTATACACTGCCTGTGGGAATGTAAACTAGTTCAGCCACTGTCAAAAGCACTCTGGAGATTTCTGAAAGAACTTAAAACAGAGCTTCCGTTCAACCCAGCAATCCCATTACTAGGCATATACCCAAAGGATTATAAATCATTCTGCCATAAAGACACATGCATGTGTATGTTCATCACAACACTATTCAAAAATAGCAAAGACATAAAATCAACCTAAATGCCCATCAATGGTGGACTGCATAAAGAAAATTTGATACATATACACCATGGAATACTATACAGTCATAAAATTAATGAGATCATGCCCTTTGCAGCAACATGGATGGAGCTGGAAGCCATTATCTTTAACATACTGTTGCAGGAACAGAAAATCAAATACCACATGTTCTCACTTATAAGTAGAAACTAAACATTGAGTGCACATGGACACAAAGAAAAGAACAATAGACACCAGGGCCTACTTGAGGCTGAAAGATGCGAGGAGGAAAAAGATCGAAAAAATACCTGTTGGGTTCTATGCTAATTACCTGGGTAATGAAATAATCTATACACCAAACCTCTGCAGCATGCAACCTACCCATATAACACACCCATACGTGTACTCCTTGAACCTAAAATTAAAGTTGGAAAAAGAAAAAGAATGAAAGAAAGGGTGCTTCCTGAACCCAGGCTGCTGCTCACAATGTTGTGATCCTTTTCCTTTCTCTAGGTCTCAGTCTTCCCATTAACATATGAGGGTGTGTTCTTGAATCATCATGGAATCTTTTAAAAAATGTAAGTTCTTGTCACAGGAACAAATACAACATGATTCCACTTATATGAGCCATCTAAAACAGAATTATAGAAGCAGAAATAGCATGATTAAACATGGGTAGTGGGAAATGGGAAGTTGTTGTTCAGTGAGTATGAAGTTATACAAGATATAATTTCTAGGGATCTGCTGTACAACAATTAATATACAGTTAATGATATGCTGTGCACTTAAAATTTTGTGGTAAGAGAGTGAATCTCATGTTGTGTTCTTCCCACGCACATATACTAGATGTATAGACACATACACATAGACTAGATTGGAGAAAAGAGAAATAATATACCAGAGTATTTATAGAAATAATATACCAGAATGTTTATAGCATAGAGGGAATGACTAGAATATTTTTATTACAGGAAAGCACATTTAATTACTTAAAATTTCAAGCCATTTTAATCCTTCTGTACAAATTATCAATCATATGAAAACTGCTTATTGAACTTGAACAAGGTTCTACTTACCACAAAAATCAAAGACTCCTGTTTTATTCTGATTCACCGTGAAGTGTAAAAGAAAGAGAGAAAACGATGGCTGCAACTGACCTAGTGCTAAATTTTCCAAGCTGCTGCAAATACCTGCTCTATAGGTAGAGTAGGTACAGATACTTTGCCTCAAAGTATCTACCTACTCAACTGTTAACTCATTAAGACAACTATGTTAAGAATAGAAAACAGTTTACCCATATATCAGTAATGTATTGCATTTCCTATTTATTTCTCATGTCATTGTAGGTATTAAACAACAGAAATGATAGATGTTTAGGAAAATGTGCCAGTAATTGCATGCACATATACCAGAGTTGAAAGGCTGGGTGAATTATATCTGGAGCCCAGTAACATATTGTACCATCCTTTTCTCCTTAGACATTAACTAAGAATATTGTGGTTTAAAATTATATTCATTTATTCAAATATCTGTTGACTTCTAGGAGTGGGTGTATCTATATATATAAAACACGTGTATCTCTATATATGTATACAACTAGTCTTATTGGTGGTTTATTATTTCTTTGTACCAGAACACAATATTCATGCATAATTATTTAAAGATGATCCAGTGGTAATCTGTAAGTGTGCCTCATACTTCTAACTTGAGTTATCTTAATTATTAATACATACGGTATTACTCCCTTGTCCTAGTAAGTCGCTTGACTGCCTTGTGTATTAGTTCTCTAATATTTTCAGTTAGATAATTCAACTTCCCTCTTAGAATTTCTCTATAGAATCAACAGGATTTGGAATCCAGTGGAATGTTTAGTGTATGGAAGAATTCCTTATATTTTAACCAAGGTGGGGAATGGGAACAAATTAGGAAATGAGTGAGCATGGTACTGACAAAGATAGTTAAGTTTTAGATACATGCTTAAGATATTATGGGGCAGCTAGATTTAGAAGCTGAGGCACTGTTAGAGATTTTTAAGTGACTAAATGACAAGTATAATTTCAAGATCTTACTTGTCAGAGTCTAAAGTTTCCCATAGTCAGTTAGGCTCTGGTGAAGCCCTAGTAGGTTAGGCTCTCATAAAAATATTTCACTTGAAGGCAGGCCTTATTAAGGAGAATTATAATGCTCTTGGCATATTTAGAATGGCTCTTTTTTTCCTCAATACCTGCTAGGAGCATAAAGGGGTTTTTTGTGATCTTGATGTTTGAAGCGTGAATCAGCTAAATACATGAGAAGGATCATAACAAGGACAAATAATGCAAAAATATTGTATAGATTACTAATGGTGTCAGTGAGACTAAACTGCAGTAAGTGGGACTTGTTAAAAATACTGTTTGGAACAAAAAAGCAAGGCAAGATTATAATTATTTTTGGAAAACATCCAATAATGTTTAGCAATAAGAAAACTCACCAACTTTCTTTAGTGTTTTTGAGATGTGAAGCATACAAATTGTGTGAACTGCTGGTCAGGAAATTGTGTCCACTTTCTATGAGACGTATGTGAGTTTACTCACTGATTACATGTTTAATAAGTGCTATATGACAGGCACAGTATTATGCACTGGGGCCATAAAAATAAATAAGACATAGTGTAGCTCTGTAGTAGGATGGAGAGAAAGCATTGGCAGCTTAGAAAATAGTATAAGGATAACATGGATATGTGAAGCTCATGGCTGTCTTATTGTAAATAGGATGTTAATAGAGGATAGGTTGAGAGAGACAGACCTGGAGTGGATTGGCTGGGGTGGTGGTACTGGTGGTAGTGATAAAAGTTGGTAAAATAGGTAGAGGAATGGTTATGGGGGCCTTGCATTATATGCTGAGGAAATTGCATATTATTTTATATGCAATTGGAAAGTTTTAAGCACAGAAATGACATGATCCTATCTATATTTTAGAAAAATGATTCTGGCTGTAGTATGGAAGATGGATTGGACACCTGAAATAATATGATTCTAAGCAGTAGAAAGAGAGCAGCTGTCCAGGGATAACTTCAAGAATGTGGTAAAAGAATATTATTGAACTTAGCTCTTTACCAAAATAAATTATATGACAAAGTCCTGAGAGATTTCTAATATTTTATAATTCTCTCTTAAGTAATAACATTCTATGCTGTATTCCTTGAAGTGTAGTTGATACTTATTACTAACAATCCTTAAATGTGGATCAGTGAGTTACTCAAGGTTATTAATTCTTTGTTGGAAGACTAGAATCTATGCCATTTCTATCCACTATAATTTTGTTTTATGTCAGTACATTAAGTAGTGATAGATGTGCTCTCAACTTGAAGGTGTCATGAGTGTTGTCCTTAGACCTTACCTTATAGAGAGTGCTTCATAATATGCATATTTTATTCCCTCTACTTTCTTCTCCACTAATAAGATAAAGAACTTTATAATTTTCAGTCTTCTTCTGCAGTGATAATTTCATTGTGTTATTGTTGGGATAGTTCGATGTCATAAGACATCGTAAGACAGAACCAATGACAAAAACCACATGATTATCTCAATAGATGCAGAAAAGGTCTTCAACAAAATTCAACAGCCTTTCATGCTAAAAACTCTCAATAAACTAGGTATTGATGGAACGTATCTCAACATAATAAGAGCTATTTGGGACAAACCCACAGCCAAAATCATACTGAACAGGCAAAAACTGGAAGCAATCCCTTTGAAAACCAGTGCAAGACAAGGATGCCCTCTTTCACCACTCCTATTCACATAGTGTTGGAAGTTCTGGACAGGGCAGTCAGACAAGAGAAAAAAATAAAGGGTATTCATATAGGAAGAGAGGAAGTCAAATTGTCACTGTTTGCAGATGACATGATTGTATATTTAGAAAACCCCATCGTCTCAGCCCAAAATCTCCTTAAGCTGATAAGCAACTTCAGCAAAGTCTTGGGATACAAAATCAATGTGCAAAAATCACAAGCATTTCTATGCACCAATAACACATAAACAGAGAGCCAAATCATGAGTGAAGTCCCATTCACAATTGCTACTAAGAGAATAAAATACCCAGGAATTCAACTTACAAGGGATGTGAAGGACTTTTTCAAAGAGAACTACAAACCACTGCTTCAAGGAAATAAGAGAGGACACAAACCAATGGAAAAACATTCCACACTCATAGATAGGAAGAATCAATAACATGAAAATAGCCTTATTGTCCAAAGTAATTTATAGATTCAATGCTATCCCCATCAAGCTAGCAATGACTTTCTTCACACAATTGGAAAAAACTACTTTAAACTTCATATGGAACCAAAAAAGAGCCCACATAGCCAACACAATCCTGGGCAAGAAGAACAAAGCTAGAGGCATCACGCTTCCTGACTTCAAACTCTGCTACAAGGCTACAGTAACCAAAACAGCATGGTACTGTACAAAAGCAGATATATAGACCAATAGAACAGAACAGAGGCCTCAGAAATAACACCACACATCTACAACCATCTGATCTTTAACAAACCTGACACACATGCAATGGGGAAAAGATTCCCTATTTAATAAATGGTGTTGGGATAACTGGCTAGCCATATGCAGAAAACTGAAACTGGACCCCATCCTTACACCTTATACAAAAATCAACTCAAGATGGATACCATTCAGGACATAGGCATGGGCAAAGACTTCATGTCAAACACCAAAAGCAATGGCAACAAAAGCCAAAATTGGCAAATGGCAGCTAATTAAACTAAAGCGCTTCTGCACAGCAAAAGAATCTATCATCAGAGTGAACAGGCAACCTACAGAATGGGAGAAAACTTTTGCAATCTGTCCATCTGACAAAGGGCTAATATCCAGAATCTACAAAGAACTTAAACAAATTTACAAGAAAAAAAGCCAAGAACCCCATCAAAAAATGGGCAAAGGATATGAACAGACACTTCTCAAAAGAAGACATTTATGCAGCCAGCAGACATATGAAAAAATGCTCATGATCACTGGTCATTAGAGAAATGCAAATCAAAACCACAATGAGACCATCTCACACCAGTTAGAATGGTGATCATTAAAAAGTCAGGAAACAACAGATGCTGGAGAGGCTGTGGAAAAATAGGAACACTTTTACACTGTTGGTGGGTGTGTAAATTAGTTCAACCATTGTGGAAGACAGTGTGGCGATTCCTCAAGGATCTAGAACTAGAAATACCATTTGACCCAGTAATCCCATTACTGGGTATATACCCAAAGGATTATAAATCATTCTACAATAAAGAGACATGCACACATATGTTTATTGCAGCACTATTCACAATAGCAAAGACTTGGAACCAACTCAAATGTCCATCAATGATAGACTGGATTAAGAAAATGTGGCACATGTATATCATGGAATATACTATGCAGCCATAAAAAAGGATGAGTTCATGTCCTTTGCAAGGACATGGATGAAGCTGGAAACCATCATTCTCAGTGAATTACCACAAGATAGAAAACCAAACCCTGCATGTTCCCCCTCATAAGTGGGAGTTGAACAATGAGGACACATGGACACAGGGAGGGGAACATCACACACTGGGGCCTGTGTGGGGTGGGGGCTAAGGGAAGGATAACATTAGGAGAAATACCTAAAGTAGGTAGGTGATGGGTTGATGGGTGCAGCAAACCACCATGGCACATGTATACCTGTGTAACAAAACTGCACATTCTGCACATGTAACCCAGAACTTAAAGTATAATAAAAACAAGAAAAAAAAAGAAAAAAAAAAAACATACTACTAGAGAAAATCACCTAACCACAAAGGAAGACTTTAAGAGAGGATAAAAGGAAGAAAGTGTCTACAAAACAAGAAATTAGCAAGTAATAAAATAACAGTAGCAAATCCTTACCTATTATTAATAACCTTGAATATAAATAGGTTTAATTTATTTATCCAATTAAATTAATTATCCAATAAAAAGACCTAGAATGGATGAATTGATTTAAAAAAAAAAAGACACAACTATATGCTGTCTACAGGAAACTCTACCTTTGAAGACATGCAGAGACTAAAAGTGAGGGGATGAGAGAAGATTCGGAAACTATAGAGAGAGCTGGAGCAACTGTACATATATCAAATAAAATAGATTTTAATTCAATAATAGTTTTAAAAAAGACGAAAGAAGTCCATTATATGATGATAAAAGTCAATATAGCAAGAGGATATAACAATTATGTATACATCCAACCAACTCTGGAGCATCAAAATATAAAACAAATATTAATTAACCTAAATAGAGAGATTGAGTGCAGTGTTATAATAGAAGGGGACTCAGCACCCCACTTCTAGCAATACACAGGTCATCCAGACAGAAAGTCAACACAGAAACACTGGAGTTAAACTGTACTCTAGACCAAATGGACCTAACAGATATTTACAGAACATTCCATCCAACAGCTGCAGAATACACATTTTTCTCAAAAGCACATGGAACATTCTCCAGGATGGACCCTGTGTTCATAAAATAAGTCTTAAATTTTCAAAAATCAAAATTATATCAAATATATTTTTAGATCACAATGGAATAAAACTAGAAATCATTAAGAAAAGGAACATTAGAAACTACAAATTTATGGAAATCAAATGATGTGCTTCTGAACAACAAATGGGTCAATGGAATTAGAAAGGAAATTATAGTATTCCTGTATTTAATAGAAAATGTGCAAATGAAAATGGAAATATACCAAAATCTATGGGATACAGCAAAAACAGTTCTAAGAGGGTAGTTTATTGCAATAAACACCTACATCAGAAAAGTAGAAATAATTCAAATAAAGAACTTAACAATGCACCTCAAGGAAGTAGAAAAGCAGGAACAAACAAAACACTGGTAGAAGGAAAGAAATAATAAAGAGCAGAATAAAAACAAATGAAATTCAAGCTAAGAAAACAATACAGAAGATCAACAAAAGGAAAAGTTGGTTTTTGAAAAAATTAGCAAAATCAATAATCCTTTAGCTAGACTAGCAAAAAAGGGACTAGGCCCAAATAAATAAAATCTTATGTAAACTGAGACATTTTACTACAGAATGCAGACATTATACTACACAATTGCAAAGGATCATTAGAGACTATTATGAACAACTATACACTAACAAGTTGGAAAACCATGAAGAGATGAATAAATTTCTGGACACATACAACTTAGCAGGAGTGAACCATGAAGAAATAGAAAACCTGAACAGATCAACAATTAATAACAAGCAGCTGTAATAAAGTCTCCCATCAAAGAAAAGTCCAGCAGTGAATGGCTATGTTGCTGAAAGAACTAATACAAATTCTCCCAAATTCTTAAAAAAAAAAAATGAAGAGGAGAGGATCCTTTCAAACTCATTCTAAATACCAATATCCCTGATGGACATAGATGAAAAATTCTCAACAAAAATACAAGCAACTGAATTCAACAACACGTTAAAAAAATCATTCACCATAGTCAAGTGGGATTCATCCCAGGAATTCAGTGATGATTCAACATATGCAAATCAATAAACATGCTACATCACTTAACAGGATCAAGAACAAAACCCATATGATTCTTTCAATAGATACTAGAAAAGTATTTGATAAAATTCAACATTCCTTCATGATAAAAATTCTCAGTGAACTGGGTATAACAGGACCACACCTCAAAACAATAAAGGCCATATGTGACAAACCCACAGCTACTACACTGAATAGGGAAAATCCGAAAGGCTTCCTCTAAAATCTAGAAGAAAAAGATGCCTCCTTTCACGACTTTTATTCAGCAGAGTACTGGAAATTCTAGACAGAACAATTAGGCAACAGAAAAAAGATTAAACACATTCAATTGGAAAGAAAGAACTCAAATTATTCTTTTTCACAGATGACATGACCTTATATTTGGAAAACCCTCAAGACTTCACCAAAAAACTGCTAGAACAGATTTGCGAATTCAGTAAATTGGGATACAAAATCGACATATAAAAATCAGTAGCATTTCTTTAGACCAACAGTGAACAATCTGAAAAAGAAATCAAGGAAGCAGTTCTGCTTGAAATGGCTACAAATAAAATATGTAGGAACAAATTTAACAAAAGAAGTGAGAGATTCTCCACAATGATAAACGCTAATGAAATAAATTATAGAGGGCAATAAAAAATGGAAAGATATCACATGCTTATAGATTAGAAGAATTAATAATGTTAACATGTTCATGCTACCCAAAGTGATCTACAGGTTCAATGTAATTTCTATCAAAATACCCACAACACTCTTAACAGAATTCGAAAAAATAATCCTAAAATTTTTATGGAACCACAGAAGACCCCAAGTAGCAAAAGCAATTTTGAGTAAAGAGAAAACTAGAGGCCTCACACTAATTCCCAAATATACTACAGAGCTGTAGTAACCAAAACAGCATTGTACTGACATAAAAACCGGCACATAGACCAATGAAATGGAATAGATAACTCAGAAATAAATTCACACATTTACAGTCAACTTATTTTTGACACAAGTGCCAACAATATACATTGGGGAAAAGACAGGTTTTTTAAATAAATGGTGCTGGAAAAACTGTATCTCCTTATGCAGACTAATGAAACTAGACCCCTATCTCACCATATGCAAAAATTAAATCAAACTTTATTAAAGACTTAAATGGAAGACATGAAACTACGAGACCACATTGCGGAAATGCCTCACAACATTGATCTAGGCAAAGATTTTTGAGGTCAAACCTCAAAAACACAGGCAACCAAAGCCAAAGTAGACAAACAGAATTACATCAACACAGCAAAGGAAACAATCAACAGAGTGAAGAAACGACCTACAGAATGGGAGGAAATGTGCAAACTCTTCAACCAACAAAGGATTAGTAACCAGAGTATATAAAGAACTCAAATCAATAGCCAAAAAACAATCCTATTTAAAAAATGGGTAGATGATCTGAATAGACATTTCTGAAAAGGAGACATAGAGACGGATGTGGTGGTGTATACTTGTAGTCCCAAGTATTCAGGATGCTGTGATATAAGATCACTTGAGCCCAGAAGTTTCAGGCTGTCGTAGGTCATAGTCTATGATCATGTCTGTAGTCATTACACTCTAACCTGGGTAACTTAGTGAGACCCTGTATTTAAAAAAAAAAAAAAAAAAAAAAAAAACTTAAAAATGGCCAACAAGTATATGAAAAAGTACTCAGTATCACTAATTATCAGAGAAATGCAAATCAAAACCACAATGAAATTGTTTAAATCCAAGTTTAAAAGGCTATTACGAAGAAGACAAAAATAATAGATGGTGGAGAAAGTGGGATTTTAGTACACTGTTAGTGGGAATGTAAATTAGTATAGCTACTATGAAAAACAGTATGGAGGTTCCTCAAAGAAACAAGTTATCACAAACATCAAAAACATACTTTTTGTGTAACTAAAGGACTACTCAGGGATCCACCAAATGCCCAGCACAATGAAGTATATGCGTAAGTATATCACCATGAAATTTCATAATACAGGGATCCTAAAAGTTAACAGAGAAACAGAAAATCATGTACAAATAATCCTAAATCAGAATTTTATCAGACTTCTCAGCAGCAGACATTGGAGCTCTACCTTTAATAACTCAGAAGGAAAAAATTCAACCCTAGAATGCTATACCTGGTCAAACTATCAGTCAAGGGCAGATTAATGATATTCGTTGAAGGTTTTTAAATAGTTTACCTCCTGTGTACTCTTTCTTTGTAGCTGCTGGATAATGTGTTTCATCAAAATGAGAAGTAAATATGAAAGAGTGGTAAATAATGTCTTACCCAAAAAGTTAGGAATCAAATGTAGGGGAGAGCCTAGGAGAATTGGATAATGGTAAAGAGAAGTTCCAGGACAATAGCTATGCAATAAATTTCAGAAGCAATTCATAGCCATTAAAGTGAGAGAAGAGTAGGCTCAGGAAAGCTGTCTTTTCCATCTATCCTTGCCCAAATGGTTGTGTTTATCATATTGAAAATAGTTTAGTATTTCTGAAAGATCTAATACTAATGGGTGCCAATGAAGAAATTAATAGATTTAGAGAAGTTATTTTACCCAGAGTTGCAAAATACCTCATGGAGCTTTAATTCAAACCTGGGAAACCATAATCCATGTTTAATTCACAATGCAGTGTCTCAATAATTATAATGCAAGGTTAAAAAACAGTAGTGCCATGTAACGAGAGATTACTTTGTAGGAGTAAACGTGCATTTTAATGTACAGTTCACAAAGTACTTTTGCATTATATTTTGATTATGATAATGTGCTTTGGAAGGATTTTGAGATGAGAGGTGACATAAGTCAAGTGAAATGGAAAATGAGATATCTGTTAGAACTAACAATCAGGGTAGAATCGGGATGGATGCCAGTACATCATCAAGATTCACTGTAAACCTTTTATGGTGTTGATGGGATGTCTTGGAAGCAGATACCAATGACTTTTCCAATGCCAGTGATTGAAGGACTGCACTACAACCTTTGCTCTAGATCACTGACTCAACTTCAAACTTTGCTGGTGACAGATGTGTCAAATTGATTTGAGCCCTGCAAATACAAAATCTATGGACTGAAACCCTTCCCTTTGGAAATTAACCTGTGTTAAGTAGACAGACTTTAGATGGTTAAGTATTTTCTCTCATTAGCTGCCAAATTTTTATCTTAACTATTTGAATTGAAAGTTTTCTAAAATGAATTGCGCTCTCTTTTTTCTTAAACAGGCTAGAGAAACCTGTCTTAAACTGGTTTTTCTTCTAGCTTGTGTTTGTATTTTCTTTGTGAAATAACAAGTTGATATTGTTACAGAGCTTCACTATATTATCCATTGCTCAAATAAATAGGCTCATGCCTCAAAGCTTGTTTCACTCTGTTTTATAGTTTTTATATTAGGAATAGTATATAAGGTGATGAAATCTGACCTCTTTTTGTAGCCATGGAAGTAATGAGCTGTGAAGTTGGCAAATATCACTAAGGAATGCCTAATTGAGTAACTGGTCTTATCAGACTATCTTTTCATATTCCAAATCTAAGTTAGGAAGTAACAAAAGATGCCTTATAACCTTATAGTAACTTCAGACTTCTACTCATAGTAACATACTTAGCAAATCACTTAACTTCCTTGTGTCTTAGTTTCTTTATCTTTAGCAGAAATAGAAGGTGGGAAGAAGAATTAGGATACCTGTCTTTAATAAAATCATTGTAAGAATTAAATGGATTAAGTGAAAGTGTACAATAGCTGTCACGTAATAGATGGTCAGTGTTATCTTCTTTTTCCCTCTTCCAGATTTCTCCACCTTACCATAGCAGATAACTCTAAATGATTACTCATGCACTATCCACAGAAGTTACTTAATGCCTATTTCCTTTTCCCCTTACAAGCCCTTCATTTCAAAAAGAGGGGGAGAAAAAAAGAACTTACCACTTTCTGACATGTAATATATTTTTTTCCATTGCCTGCCTGAGCCTGACACTTGGACTTTTACAGAGGAAATGAGAATATATGCCATTTGCTACTTTTAGAAATATGGAAAGATAAAAACTAGTCAGTGCTAAACTCCTTCATCACAGTCAACTTCTTGAATTTCTCCGCCTTTCTGTGATCTCTCCACTTTCGCCATAGAGGACTGGCTAACTTCTCATCAGGACTGTTAGCCTCCTAAAGAGATACAGTCTCATCCAAAACACAAACAATATAGAATTGTAGTAACCTTCCTATGTATATTACCTCTGCATTAAAGATGCTTAAATTTCAAACATGAGAAACAAAAGGAAATCTAATATGAAAGTGTTTCTATTTTATCTTTTAATCAAGTGCATTTAAACCTTACTTGATTAAACTTAACTTTAAAACCTTTCTTCATTTAACTCAAGAAATTATTAAAGAATGGAGAAATGCTGGTTGGGCACAGTGGATGATCCCTGTAATCCTAGAACTTTGGGAGGCCAAGGCAGGCGGATTGCCTGAGGTCAGGAATTCAAGAACAGCCTGGGCAACATGGTGAAACCCCAGGTCTACTAAAAATACAAAAAATTAGCCGGGCATTGTGGCATAGGCCTGTAATCCCAGCTTCTAGGGAGGCTGAGGCACGAGAATTGCTTTAATCTGGGAGGCCAAGGTTGCAGTGAGCCGTGATTGCACCACTGCGCTCCAGCCTGGGAGACAGAACAGGACTCTGTCTCAAAACAGGAAAAAAAAAAAAAATTGAGAAATGCTGAATTGAGATTCTGAAAATTTTTTTCTAATTATTTTATATCTTATTTAATGGCAGTAAAACTGTCAGTTCACTCTACTAGAATTCATTCTGAATCAGCAATCAACATCTTCTAAATCTTTTGTCTACCCATTCCCAAATTGTACTCTCCTCCAACAACTTTCGTTTCACATTGGAAAAGTGGAAACATTATCAGCATAAATTTGGCAGATTTTTAAATAAGGAGATGTGTTATATTCTGTGGCATTTAAATAATTATACTCTGAAATATATACATATGTATATGTAGATAATTCCAAGTAAAAGACACACATGAAAACATAAGTGGATACATTTACAAATATATGTAAGCAAATTATACCAAATATTTCCATCAATCCAGTCATAAATATGCTGATTAATAGCTACATTGTTTTTTTACTGACATTTTTTCTAATAACTTATCATCTTAGCCATATTTAGATATATTCACTTAGGAGAGATGGTGTTTATTACATTAAAAGAGCAATCTAAATTCTATACATTTGCTTTTTTAAAACATTTCTATCTAGAAATTGACATTGAACGCTGTGTGAGAGAATCTATCAACCTGTTTTGTTGGACTCCTAAAAGTGCTACTTACAGACAGCATGCTCAACCTCCAAAGCCAACTTCTGACAGCAGTGGAGTCAGAAGTTCGGCACCTTATTTCTCTGCTGAGTGTCCAGATCCTCCAAAGACAGATCTGGTATGTATTTGTGGATTTAATTTACAAGCTCTAAAAGGAGATGGATGTTAAAATTAATATACCCTAGTATCTTTATTTTTCTTAATGGTGTCATTTATGTCCTTTTAATGTAGATATTTTCTAACACATGATTTGATTCATAGAAATATTCCAGAAAACCATTGTATCTATTTGGTTATAGAGTTAGGAAGATTATTCTGACGTACTCCTCCAGGTAGCAAGTTTTGCTTTTTTTGTATGCATTTGTAGTATCTGTTTATATATCAATTGGTTATATAGTAAGAGATTACAGAAGCAAAGAAAGAATTAAAAAAAATAGAAAAAGAGTTGTTAATAGAGCAGGAACTTATTGTTGGTTGACAGAAGAAACAGCATTTTTAAAACTATGCCATGTAGGTGTTTCAACATTATCATTCTTATTAAACACAGTTTATAAATATGGTCAACAAAGCTTTCAGTTATAATAATTCATACATTTTGAATATTCTAATATTATCATAGTATCATAATTATTTCCATGAAATTGAATTTCAGTTAATATGTATGTATTGCTTTTCAGATATGGCACTTTCTATGATTTTATTTATGTCCCCAAATATATGAGTACATTCATTTGTTCACATATTTCTATCACAATCAAATTATATTAAGGTCACTTATAAACATGACCCTGCTTATGACTGAATACAGAGCAATTTCAATAATTATAACCTCTGCCTCTAGATATATAGATGATAGAGAGGGAAACAGCTAAATGAATATATATATGAAAGATTATAAGACATTTCTAAAATATCTTGAGAGAGAAAAGAATAAGAACCCACACTTATAAATAAATATTTGCATTATACTTTTCTAAAAGTAGTAGTTGTCTTCTGCCTGCCCGGAAGAAAGTAAGTTCTCAAATACTAGAAATATTCAGCTGAAGATATTTCCATGTAATGAATTTTGGTGAGAGAACTCATTTGTCAGTAAATGGTAAATGTTGTTCTACATCAGGGATTCCCCAACCCCTGGCCACAGACTGGTACCGGTCACAGGAACCAGGCCATACAGCAGGAGGTGAGTGGCAGGCAAGCCAGCAAAGCTTTATCTGTATTTATGGCCACTCTCCATTACTCGCATTACCACCTGAGCGCCGCTTCCTGTCAGATTAGCAGCAGCATTACAGTCTCGTAGGAGCACAAATCCTCTTGTGAACTGCGCATATGAGGGATCTAGGTTGCACATTCCTTATGAGAATCTAATGCCTGATGATCTGTCACTATCTCCCATCACCCCCAGATGGGACCATTAAGTAGCAGGAAAACAAGCTCAGGGCTCCCACTGATTGTACATTATGAAGAGTCATGTAATTATTTCATTATATATTACAATGTAATAATAATAGAAATAAAGTACACGATAAATGTAATATGCTTGAAACATCCCAAAACCATCTGCCACATCCTGGGTCCATAGAAAAGTTGTCTTCCATGAAGACAGTCCCTGGTGCCAAACAAGTTGAGGAACACTGTTCTAGATGACCTGTAAGATAGCTTGAAACTTTGAAATTCAGCAGTTCTAAATACAAACTTATTTAATAGTTTCTTTGTTTCAAATTTTGAATTGTATCCTCTTTATAGCAGAAAATCATTTGTTAAAAAGACTGACTTCTCCATTTTATTACCTTTGTTCCTTTCTCATATTAGTTGGTTGTATTTATGTGGGTTGATTTCTGAACTCTCTGTTCTTTTTCATTGATCTATTTGTCTGTTGTTTTGCCAATACTATGCTGTTTTGATTTGTAATTTGTCCTGAAGCTCAGAAGTGTCAGTCCTCCAACTCTGTTCTTTTTAATACTGTGTTGGTTATTCTGAGTCTTTGTTTCCAAATAAACTTTAAAATTAGTATGTTGATACCTACAAAATAACTTGCTGCTATTTTGATTGGGATTACATTGAATCTACATATCAGTTTGGGAAGAACTCTTGACAATACAGGTTGATTATCTCTTTTCAAAGATGTGTGGGACTAAAAGTGCTTCAGATATTTTATTTTTTCTGATTTTGGAATATTTGCATTATACTTACTGATTGAGCATTCCTAATCCAAAAATACAAAATCCAGATTGCTCCAATGAGCATTTCCTTTGACTATCATCTTAGTGCTCAGAATGTTTCCGATTTTGGAACATTTTGGATTATGGATTATGGATTTTGGAACTAGAGATATTCAACCTTTATTGAGTCTCCTATCCAGGAAATAGAGTATTTTTTCATTTATCTAGTTGTTGGATTTCTTCCATCAGATTTTTATAGTTTTTTCTCATTTAGATCTTATATATATATATATTGTTAGACTTATATCTAAGTATTTGATTTTGAGGAATGCTGATGTAAATGGTATTTTTTTTATTTCAAATTCCATTTGTACATTGCGGGTATACAGGAAAGCGTTTGACCTTTTATATTAACTTTGAGTTCTGCTACCTTGCCAGTTTTTTTACCTAGCTCCAGTTTTTTGCTCAGTTCCTTCAGATTTTCTACATATATGATCACATTATTTGAAAAATGGACAGTTTTATTTCTTCCTTGCCAATTAGTACACCTCTTATTTTCTTTGTTTGTGTTATTGCATTAGATATGACATCTACTATAATGTTAAAAAGAAATGGTGAGAGGACATCCTTGCCTTGTTCCTGGTCTTAGCAGGAAAGCTTCTAGGGTCTCACCAGAAAGTATTGTGTGAGCTGTAGGTTTTTGTAGATGTTTTTTACAAGTTGAGTAAGTTCTCTTTTATTCCCAATTTGCGGAGAGATTTTTATCATAAATGCATGTTGGATTTTGTAGAATGTGTTTCCTGTATCTATTTGTATGATCATGTGAGTTTTCTTCTCTAGCTTGTTGGTGCAATGAATTACACTAATTAATTTTCATATGTTAAAACAGCCTTGCATGTCTGGGATAAACTCCACTTGTTCATGGTATATAATTTGTTTTATACATTGTTGGATTTGACTTTGATAATATTTTGTTGAGGATTTTGGTATCTATGTTCATGAGAGATACTGTTTTCTTGTAATGTCTTTGTCTAGTTTTAGTATTTAGGGTAATATTGGCCTCACAGAATGAGTTAGGACATATTCATTTTGCTTCTGTCCTCTCAAAGAAATTGTAGATAGTTGGCATAATTTCTTCCTTCAGTCTCTAATAGAATTTACCAGTGAATTCATCTGGGTCTGATACTTTCTGTTTGGAAATGTTCTTAATTATTGATTGAATGTCTTTAGTAGATGTAGGCCTATTCAGATTATCTAATTCTTCTCATATAAGTTTTGTCATATTGTGTCTTTCAAGCCATTTTATCCAGGCTATCAAATTTATGGGCATAGAATGGTTCATAGTATTCCTTTGTTATCATTTTATTGTCTATGGAATCTGTACTGAGATCTCCTCTTTCATTTCTGCTATTTGTAATTTGAATAATCTCTCTTTTTTTTTCTTAGCTGGTTAAAGGCTTGTTGATTTTATTCATCTTTGCAAGGAGCCAGCTTTTGGTGTCATTGATCTCTTTTACTTTGATTTACTGTTTTCAATTTCATTGATTTCTGCTCTGATTTTTATTTTTATTCTACTCACTTTGAATTTAATTTGCTGTTCTTTTTCTAGTTTTCTAAGGTGGAAGCTTAGATCATTGATTTTAGAACTTCCGTTATTTCTAATATATACATTCAAAGCTATACATTTTCCTCTGAGCATTGTTTTTGATGCATTCCACAAATTTTGATGTTGTGTTTTCATTTCCATTTAGTTAATATTTTGACCTATGTGTTAATTAAAGGTGTTTAGTGTCTAAGTATATTGGTATTGATTCTCTAAGTCTAATAGTTTGTAGCTAATTCAATCAACTGTATATATATATATATATATACAGTTCTATATATATGTAGTTCTCTCTCTCTCTATATATATATATATACAGTGTGTATATAATACACACACACACACCCCTATATATATGAATAAGTTTATCTCTTTCTTTCCAGTTATTATGTTTCCAATTGTTTATTGTCTATTGCTTTGGACAGAACCTCTAGTTTAAGAGTAGGTAGACTTACTTGTTCCTGAATTTAATGAAAATGCTTCTAATTTCATCATTAAGTTTGATGTTTTTTATACTCTTTATTGAGACAATTATTGTCCCATCTTTTTTGTATTTCTGAGTGTTTATCATGAATGTTAAATTTTATCAAATGCTTATTTTGTATTAATTTGGAATTATTTCATCTTTTATTGTGATAATCTATTATATTATTACAGTTTCTTATATTTAATGGTCATTACATTCCTGAGATAAAGTCTACTTGGTCACTAACAAAAAGACATACTGGCTATATTTGGTTTGCTAGTTTTTTAAAAAATTTATGCACGTATGTTTATAGATTAGATAAGTCTATAATTTTCTTTTCTTTTTTGTCCTTGTCAGGCTTTGGTCTTAAAATTATATTACCTATTGGGTACTGTGCTCACTACCTGGCTGACAGGAGTCACCCTAAACCTCAGCATCACACAATATACCCTTATGACACACCTGCACATGTACTCCTAAATCTAAAATAAAAGTTGAAATTATTTTTTAAATTTTATTTATTTCTCCTTTTGTCTGCTATTTAATCATTTTCTATAAAAGGAATTATCTCTTTTATATAAATAGAGGAAACTTGTCTGAAAAACCACTTCTGTAAGTTCATGTTGTTTGAAAAGTATTTCTATTTAGTTAACAAGTTTATTTTCTCAATTTTTTCTAAAAGTACCTATTTTGTTTAATTTTTTATGTTTATAGAATTCTGTACATAACATATTTTTAATTTTTGTTCTTTTTTATCTGAAATGTCTGCATTTTTAATATTGTCTATTTGAAGGTTCAAATATGTTAGTATAATAGAAAGCAAATACAAAAATAATATATGCATGCTGTAAAAAGAATATTTATTAAAATTAGCATAATCAGAATTCAGGTTCATATTATATATTCTTATGTCTGAATCAAAAACAGATTTTAAAAGCGGCTTTTATAAATTGAGATAAATTGTACTCTGTTACTGGTAGAATGGAAGTTTAAAAGTGGATATTAGAAGAAAAATCAATTTTGCTTTCATTTCTGCATGTATCTATTGTATTTATTCCCTGAAGCAGAGTTTTATAATAGAAAAAGCATGAGCTTTGCTGTTAGATGGACTTGGTTTCAAATTTCAACCCTGTTCCTTTTTCTTCATATAATCTTGAATAATTCACATAACCTCTCTAGTTCCCTATTTGTAATTGTTAGCATACTTAAAATAATACCACCCTGGCAGGGTTACTTTAAGAATGATATATGTAAAGCTCCTAATTCAGTGTCTAGTACATAATAAGCACTCCAAAAGAGTAAAAAATCATTATTACATGTTTAGTAATTAACGGTTAATTTTTTTTACTTTGCAGTCTGCCCAAGAACTTTATGACAGTCTTCTATATCTAAATAATCTGTACAAAGGACATGATGTTCTAGTATTCTGTTTTTCCTCAGCTATGTTAGCTCATTACTATCACTTTACATTTAGAAACCACTGTAAAAACAGTGTGGAGAGTAAGGATTAGGGAGGCTGGCTTTTCAAAGAAGGAATCTTTCTGGCAGTTTTACCTCAGTAAATTCAGTTTAAAATTTCACTTTGACCTTTACTTCTTAGTCTTAATACTATTTTCATCCCTAAACTAAAGAATTGCCAAAATAATTATTTCATCTAGTGCCAAAGTCTTTCCCATCAGTTTTCTCTTACATAGCTAAAACTGCTTGAGAATTCTGACTGAAGTTTATTAATTGAAGAAAATAATAAGTGAAGATATGTAATCTTGGTTAATAGAATGAATGTTTTTGAACGGAGTGTATTTTGGAAAAATCTCTAGTTAATCTTTGATTTTTTAAAATCGATTTCTTTGTTAAATTTTAATCACATATTTATGACTGGTATTACTTACATGCAATATGTAAATAAGCAATAATTATTGTTAAGTTCTCTTTAATACCTCATTATGAATACATATACTAACCCAAGATTTTATTAAATAAATTAGTTTTTTTATTTACATAATGCTAACTGCTTGTATATACTATTACCATAAAAATGATAGCATTTATTGCATTACCTTCAGTTTATAAGGTATACTTTCAGTGTAGATTAAGCATGAGTTTACTGTAGATGAAATCTTATTTAAAGCACATTTTCATACTTTTGGTTCAAATAGTTTCCAAAATTCAAATATAAATGCCAGTCTACAATGTTTCATCTCAATAATAACAACACTACTTTATAGATTTTGAACAATTTAAAAATAACACCACAGTGCTTTATGATTTTCAGGTACCCAGATACATTATTTTTATCTGCCCCTAAACAAATCTCTGAGATGTTTGATCCCCATTTTAGATATAAAGAGACTCAGAAACCTTACTTAATACAAGTTAACTTATAAATTGCCATGTTATCAGTACTGTAAATGTGTTTTTCACTCTTATTTATTGAAACATATATATTAATATATATCATATCCTACTGTACACTTGGCTTTTCAAGCATTTTTAAATTTTTCTGTATTTCTCTAGAAAATACATTAACATATACTCATGCAATCATCTGCATACCTACTCTTAAATAAGAAGAAACCTTTTTACAGTAAGTATAAGGAAAAGTACAATTATGTATCCTTTTTTGCTAACATATTGAGAGTGAAATGTTAACCTAAAGGAGAACTAAACACTGCTAAAATTATTTAGAGCAATAGATGCATTGAAAACAAAAAAGGATAGCTTTGCATCTGTTCTTTTTACTGGTTCCATTCTTCTGCCTTTATCTAATGTTCTGTAGGCAATTTTGGAGCTATTATGATAGGCACAATTTTAGTGAAAGATGAAGACTAGAAACCCTGGCAGCTACATATAAGGGTAAAATGTATCAGCCCTCTAGAAGTTAAGTAGAAGACATTTTATAGAAAATAATATCTTTTGAAATTTGTTTTTCCATAGTAATATATAATCTTATTCTACCATTGGCCCAAAAAATAAGCAAATAATAATAATAATAATCCAACATAAGAAAATAAGGGATAGTTGGATTTGGGGATAGGATATCAAAAGACCTTGATTTACTGGATTAAAATATGAATTTTTCTTTCTATAGTCCAAGTGTAGAGAAGGAGAAAGGCAAACAAATTCCTGGACAGAGATTGATATGGTTTGACTGTGTTCCCACCCAAAGTCTGATCTTGAATTGTAATTCCCATGTATCAAGGGCAGGACCGGGTGGAGTAATTGAATAATAGGGGCAGTTTCCCCCATACTGTTCTCGTAATAGTGAGTGAGTTCTCATAAGATCTGTTGGTTTTCTAATGGACTTCCTCCTTTGGTTGGCTCTCATTCTCTTTCTTGCCACCAAGTAAAGAAGGACATGTTTGCTTCCCATTCTACCATGATTGTAAGTTTCCTGAAGCCTGCCAAGCATTGCTGAACTGTGAAACCTCTTTCCTTTATAAATTACCCAGTTTGGGGTATGTCTTTATTAGCAGTATGAGAACAAACTAATATATTAAATAGGTACTGGTACAGTTGGGTGCTGCCATAAGGATACTGAAAATGTGGAAGTGATTTTGGAACTGGATGACAGGCAGAGGTTGGAACAGTTTGGAGGGCTCAGAAGAAGACATGAAAATGTGGGAAAATTTGGAGCTTCCTAGAGACTTGGAATACTCAGAAGACAGGCAGATGTGGGAAAATTTGGAACTCCCTAGAGACTTATTGAATGGCTTTGACCAAAATGCTGATAGTGATATGGACGATGAAGTCCAGGCTGAGATAGTCTCAGATGGAGATGAGGAACTTTTTGGGAACTGGAGTAAAGGTCACGCTTGCTATGCTTTAGCAAAGAGACTGGCAGCATTTTGCCCTTGCCCTAGAGATATGTGGAACTTTGAACTTGAGAGAGATGATTTAAGGTATCTGGCAGAAGAAATTTCCAAGTGGCAAAGTGTCCAAGAGGAAGCAGACCATAAAAGTTTGGAAAATTTGCAGCCTGATGATGTGAAGAAAAGAAAAACCCATTTCCTGGGGAGAAATTCAAGCCAGCTGCAGACATTTGCATAAGTAATGAGGAGCCAAATGCTAATCACCAAAACAATGGGGAAAATGTCTCCAGGGCATGTCAGGGACGTTCACAGCAGCCTCTCCCATCATAGGCCTGGAGGCCTAGGACAGAAAAATGGTTTCCTAGGCTGCTGCTACTCTGTGCAGTGTCAGAACATGGTCCCCTGTGTCCCAGTGACTTCAGCTTCAGCTGTGGCTAAAACAGGCCAAGGCACAGCTCAGACCCTTGCTTCTAAGGGTGTAAACCCTAGTCCTTGCAGTTTCCCACATGGTGTTTGGCCTGTTGGTGCATAGAAGTCAAGAATCAAGGTTTGAGAACCTCCACCTAGATTTCAGAGGATGTATGGAAATACCTGGATATCCAGGCAGAATTTGCTGGAGAAGCAGAGCCCTAATGGAGAACCTCTGCTAGGGCAGTGCAGAAGGGAAATATTGGGTCAGAACTCCCACACAGACTCCCCACTGGGGCACTGCCTAGTGGAGCAGTGAGAAAAGGGCCACTTTCCTCCAGACCCCAGAATGGTAGATCCACCAACAGCTTGCACTATGCATCTGGAAAAGCTGCAGACAGTCAACACCATCCTATGAAAGCAGTGGAAAGCGGGGCTATATCTTGCAAAGCCACAGAGGCGGAGCTGCCCAAGGCTGTGGGTGCCCACCTCTTGCATCAGCATGACCTGGATGTGTGACATGAAGTCAAAGGAGATCATTTTGGAGCTTTAAGATTTGGCTACCCTGCTGAATTTTGGACTTGCATGAGGCCTGTAGCCACTCTGTTTTGGCCAATTTCTCCCATTTGGAATGGGTATATTTTTCTATTGCCTGTACCCCCATTGTATCTAGGAAGTAACTAACTTGCTTTTGATTTTACAGTCTCATTGGTAGAAGAGACTTGCTTTGTCTCAGATGAGACTTTGGACTGTGGACTTTTGAGTTAATACTGAAATAAGGCTTTGGGAGACTGTAGAAAAGGCGTGACTGTGGTTTGAAATGAGAGGACATGAGATTTGGGAGTGGCTGGGATGGAAACATGTAATCTAACTTTTAAATAAGTGGAATCATAGCATTTGTGTTGTTTCATGTTTCATATTTGCATCATACAGTTACCATGGCTTCCAGTTATTAGCTCCAGCCCAAACTTCTCTCTTTTTTTGCTTAGCAATATGTCTTGAAAGTCTTCTTATGTACACACACACACACACACACACACACACACACACACACACCTAATTCTGGTTAACAAGCTGCAAACCATTCCTTGGTACAGAAATGTTATCATGGTAGTAATAATATTATTTGTATATCTCAAATGCAAATAGCTGAGCTAATAATGTCTCCTCAGTTTACAGCACATTACAATTATTGGACTGGGTCAGACACTTTCTACTATTTCCTTTTACTTCTTTCTTTCTGTCCTGACCCTCACTCCTTAGTTTTTCTCCACAATCATTTATAAAACAGTGGTTTGCAAATGTTGATGTATATTAGCCTCTCCAGGAAAGCTAAGAAAAAATGAGGCCCGTCTTGTTTAAAGGATAGGCCCTGAGCATTTGTGTTTTTAGCTTGTTCTCCATGAATTCTAATACTGGTTGCTCTAATATAGTTTATATAGGTTTCTGAATATGTACAAACCCTTTTAAGTTAAATGTATATGCATTTATGTGTATTTGTAGGGATCTTTTCTAATTTTTTTATTGTGATAAAAATACACATAACATAAAATTTACCACCTTAACCATTTTAAGTGTACAGTTCAGTGGCATTAAATACATTCGTAATGTTGTGCAACCATCACCACCATCTATCTCCATAACTCTTTTCATCTTGTAAAACTGCACCTCTGTACCCATTCCATAGTAATTCCTTATTCTCCCCTCCTCTCCACAACCACAATTCTACTTCTGTCTCTATGATTTTGATTACTCTAAGTGCCTCATAGAGTTGGAATCATATAGTTTTGGTCAGATTTTTTTTTCTTCTTAAGGCTAAATAATACCCATTTTGTATATATACCACATTTTGTTTATCCATTCATTCATCAGTGGACACTTGGGTTACTCCCACATTTTAGCGATTGTAAACAATGCTGCTGTGAACATGGGTGTATAAATATCTCTTCAAGATTCTGGTTTCAGTTCCTTTTGGCATATATCCAAAAGTGGAATTTCAGGATCATATGTTATCTATCTTTAGTTTTTCGAGGAACTGCCATACTGTTTTCTACAGCAGCTATATCAGTTTACATTTTTACCAACAGTGTGCAAGGGTTGGTTTCAGTTTCTTCTCAAACTTGCAAACACTTTTCTATTTTGATTTTTTTTCTTTTTTTCTTTTTCTTTTTTTGAATAATAAATGTGAAGTGGAATCTCATTGTAGTTTTGATTTATATTTCCCTAATGATTAGTGATAGTGAGCATCTTTTCATGTACTTCTTAGCCATTTGTATATCTTCTCTGGAGAAATGCCCTATTCAAGGCCTTTTGAGTTGTTTCTTTTTTTGTTGAGTTTCAGGAGTTCTCTATATATTCTCGATATTATTATCATATTAAATATATGATTTGCAAATATTTCATTCTATAAGTTGCCATTTTATTCTGTTGAGTGTCTTTTGATGCACAAAATATTTTATTTCACAAAGTTCAATTTGACTATTTTTTCTCTGTCACCTAGGGCTTTGGTGTCATCTCCTAGAAATCAAGTGCCAACTCCAGTATCACGAAGCTTTTGCCCTATGTTTTCTTCTAAGAGTCTTAAAGTTTTTGGCCATACATTTAAGTCTTTGATTTATTTTGATTTAATTTTTGTATATGTTATTAGGTGAGAGTTCAGCTTCATTCTTTTGCATGGGGATATACAGTTTTTCCAGAAACATCTGCTGAAAAGACTGTCCTTTACCCCACTGAATGGTCTTAGCCACCCTTCTCAGAACTTATTTGACCATATATAGGAGGGTTTATTTCTAGCTCTAGTCTATTGGTCTATATGTCTGTCTGCCTTTATGCCAGTATCATACTGTTTTCATTACAATAGTTTTGAAATAAATTTTGAAATCAGAAAGTCTAAGTCTTCTGGCTTTGTTCTTTTTTTTCAAGATTGTTTTGTCTATTTTAGGTCTCTTGAGATTCCATATGAATTTTGGGATAGGTTTTTCTATTTCTGCTAAAAACATCATTGATATTTTGATAAGGATGTGTTGAATCTGTAGGTGGCTTTGAGTAGTATTGATATCTTAACAATATTATATCTTTCAATCCACAAACGTGGCTTGTGTTTACATTTATTTATGTCTTTCTAAATTTCTTTCAGCATTCTTTTGTTGTTTTCATTGCAGAAGTCTTTCACCTCCCTGATTAATTCCCAAGTATTTTATTCCTTTTGATGCTATTATAAATCAAATTGTCTTTATTAATTCCTTTTCTGATTATTCATTGTTAGTATATGGAAATACAACTGATTTTTGTCTGTTTTTTTCTGTGTCCTGCTACTTTGTTGAATTCCATTATTAGTTCTAACAGTGTTTTGTGTAATCTTTAGGGTATTTTTTAGATATAAGATCACATCATCTGCAAACAGATCATTTACTTCTTACTTTTCAATGGATGGCTTTTCTTTTTCTTGCCTAGGACTTCCAGTACTATGTTGAAAATACATCCCAAAAGCAGGCATCCTTGTTTATTCATTATGTCAGAGGAAAAGCTCTCAGCTTTTCACCATTGAGCATGTTTTCTGTGGGTTTTTCATATATGACTTTTATTGTGTTGAGGAAGTTTCCTTCTATTCCTAGTTATTAAATGTTTTTATCATGAAACAGTGTTTGATTTTGTTCTTTTTTTGGCATCAATTTAGATGATAATGTGGTTGTTTCTTTTTTCTCTCCATTGTGTTAATGTAATGTATCATATGGATTGATTTTCCTGTGGTGAAACATCCTTGCATTCTAGGAATAAATCCCAATTGATCATGCTGTATGATTTTAATATGCTTTTGAATTCAGTTTGCTACTATTTTGTTGAAGATTGCTATTTTAATATTCATAAGGGACATTTGTCTTTAGTATTCCCTTTTTGCAGTGTCTTTGTATGGCTTTGGAATCAGGGTAATGCTGGCCTTACACAATGAGTTAGGAAGTATTCCACCCTCTTCAGCTTTTTAGAAAAGTTTGAGAAGGATTTGTGTTCTTTAGATATTTGGTAGAATTCACCAGTTAAGCCATCACATCTAGGACTTTTCTTTCTTAGGAGATTTTTTATTACTGATTCAATTTCCCTGCTAGTACTAGATCTAGTTAGATTTTTTTATCTCTTTATGATTTTAGTCTTGGTAAGCTTTGTGTTTCTAAGAACTTATCTACTTCAATTAGGTTAGTAGCTTCATTTTTGACTCCTGCCTTATCTTCCAAATTTAGTCAATCAAAAACTTTTGTTTATTAATCTGTATACTTCTCTCCAATTCTGCTGACAATATTTTACTCATGTTCACCATGATTACAGGCATGTGCTACCACACCTGGCTAATTTTGTATTTTTAGTAGAAGCGGGGTTTCACCATGTTGGCCAGGTTGGTCTTGAACTCCTGACCTCAGGTGATCCACCCATCTCAGCCTCCCAAAGTGCTGGGATTATGGGCATGAGCCACCACGCCTGGCCTGTTGTACAATTTTCTGACTGGTCTCTCTGCATCTATTCTCATTTATCTTTAATCCATTTTTCAGACTTCAGCTACCATAATCTTTTTTAATCAAAATGTTTACCAAGACTCTTATTATTATCCTGGCAATAAAATTCAAACTTCTAACATGGTCTAAAAGTCCCAATGTAATATTTCCCTTGACAACTTTACCAAGATTTTCTGTCAGTATTGTTCCCTCTAATTTTTCTATGCTGTAGCACAGAAATTAGATTTCACTCAGTTTTAGGTATACCCTATACATACTTCTGCTTTAAGGCCTCTGTCTGCCTTCATTTTCCCTTTTAACAAAAATTCCTAAAGATCAAGAACTGTATCATAGATTCTTAAATGATAGGGAGAGGGCAAAGTAAGATGGCCAAATTGAAGCCTTGACCGAGCATGTCTTCTGCACAGACACCAATTTAACAACTGTCTACACAAGCAAAGCACCCTCATAAGAACCAAAAACTAGATGAACACCCACAGTACCTGGTTTTAACTTCATGTCGCTGAAAAAGGCACTGAGGAGGGTAGAAACAGTCTTGAATCACCAGTGCCACCCCTTGCCCACCCCCCAGCAGGAATTGTGACATTGCACTGAACTCAGTGATACCCTGTTATGGCAGAATGCAAAACCAGGCTGCACTTAGCTAATGCCCACCCACAGAGGAGATATTTAAACCAACTCTAGCCAGAGGGGAATTGCCCATCCCAGTGGTCCAAACTTCAGTTCTGGCAAGCCTTATCACCCTGGGCTAAAGTGTTCTGAGGCTCTAAATAAACTTCAAAGGCAGTGTAGGCCACAAGGACTGCAACTCTTTGGGAGTCCTAGTGCTTAACTTAGATTAAAGTGAGTGGACTAAGGAGGCACGTAACCTGTTGAGACACAGCCAGAGTGGCTAAGAGAGTACTTGCACCACCCCTACCCCAAACCCAGGCTACACAGCATGGTCTCCAAACAAGACACCTTCTTTCCACTTAAGGAGAGGAGGGAGAAGAATAAAGAGGTTTCTGTCTTACATCTTGCAAACCAGCTCATCCACTGTAGGATAGAATGCCAGTCAGAGTCATGAATCCTCCTTTCCAGGACCTAGCTCCCAGACATTTCTGGACACACCCTGGGCCAGAAGGGAACCTGCTGCCTTAAAGGGAAGGACTCAGTCCTGGCAGGACCCATCAACTACTGAATAAAGTGCCCTTGGGCCCTGAATAACCAGTAGCAATACCCAGGTAGTATGCCACTCTGAGACGTGCTGGCTTCAGGTGAAACTCAGCACATTACTAGCTATGATGGCTATGGGGAGAGACTATGATTGAGAAAATTAGAGGGAAAAGTAAGGGAGCTTTGTCTTACACCTTAGGTACCAACTCAGCTACAGGGAAGTAGAGCACCAAGCAGGCTCTTGTGGCCCCCAATTCCAGGACTTGGCTCTTGGACAGCGTTTCTGGACCTGCCGTGGGCCAAAGGGAAACTACATTGAAGAGTGAGTCCCAGGCCAGGCAGCATTCACCACAAGCTCGATGAAGAGCTCCTGGGCCTTAAGAAAACATCAGCAGTAGCCCAGCAGTACTCTCCATGGGTTTGTGATGGTGGTCATAGGGTGAGGCCCCTCTGCCTATGGAAAGGTGGGGGAAGAGTGGGAAATACTGTGTCTCATGATTTGAGTGACAGCTTAGCCACAGTACAATAGAATACTAGGCACACTTCTAAGGTTTTTGACTCAAGTCCCTGGCTCGCAGATGGCACTTCTGGACCTGCCTGGAGTAACTTGTGCCCTGAAGGGAAGGAAAAACCCTGGCTGGCTTTACCACCTAATGATTGTACAGTCCCAGGGCCTTGAGTGAACACAGGCAGTAGCCAGGGTAGTAGTTATGACAACAGGCCTTGGGCGAGACCCAGTGCTATGCTGGCATTCAGTCTGAGTCAGTGTGGTACCAGTGGTGGTGGCCACAAAGGTGCTTGTGTCACCCCACCCCAAGCTCTAGGTGGCTCAGAATAGAGAGAAAGAGGCTCTGTTTTTTTTAGGAGAAAGTAAGGGGAAAGAACAACAGTCTCTGCAGAGAATTCTGAATCTTATCCAAAACCATGAACGTAGTACCTCTACAAGTCTGCAAGAACAATAGTGTTACTGGGTTTGGGGTGTCCACTAATACAGATACAGCTTAGATCACAACACTCAAGTCTTCTGAGTACCTGGAAAGCCTTGCAGGAAATACAGGTTCAAATTAGCCCAGACTGTGAAGACTACAATAAATACCTAACTCTTCAATGTCCAGACACAGGTGAACATCCACACGCATAAAGACCATCCAGGAAAGCATGACCTCACTAAATGAACTAAATAAGCCACCAGGGACCAATCCTGGAGAAACAGAGATATGTGACCTTTTAGACTCGAAATTCAAACTAGCTATTTTAGGAAACTCAAAAGAATTCAAGATGACACAGAGAAGGAATTCAGAATTCTACCAGATAAATTTCATAAAGAGATTGAAATAATTAAAGAGAAACAAGCAGGAATTCTATACTTGAAAAAATGCAATTGGCATACTGAAGAATGCATCACAGTCCTCTAATAGAATGTATCAAGCAGAAGGAGTTAGTGAGCTTGAAGACAGGCTATTTGAAAATACACAGTCAGAGGAGACAAATGAACAAAGAATAAAAGACAATGAAGCATACCTGTAGGATCTAGGAAATAGCTTCGAAAGTTCAAATCTAAGAGTTACTGGACTTAAAGAGGAGAGAGAAACACAGATAGGGATAGAAAGTTATTACCTGTTTGAATAAAAAGGATGTTAATGAGTGATAATTATTGCAGAGAACTTCCCAAACCTAGAGAAAGATATCAATATTCAAGTACAAGAAGGTTATAGAACATTTAGCACATTTAATTCAAAGAAGACTACCTTAAGGCATTTAATAATTAAACTCTGAAAGATCAAAGATAAAGAAAGGATCCTAAAAGGATAAAAGAAACAAATAACATACAATGGAACTCTTATATGTCTGGCAGCAGACTTTTCAGTGGAAACCTCACAGGTCATGAGAGAGTGGCATGACATTTAAAGTGTTGAAGAAAAAAAAAATTTTACCCTAGAATAGTATATCCTCCAAAAATGTCATTAAAATATGAATGAGAAATAAAACTTCCCAGACAAACAAAAAGTGAAGGATTTCATCAATACCAGACCTATCCTACAAGTGCTAAAGGCAGTACTTCAAACAAAAAGAAAAGACTTTTAATGAGTAATAGAAGATTATCTGAGGGTTAAAAAAAAAAAACTCACTGGTAATAGCACACAGAAAAACACAGAATATTACCACACTGTGACTCTGGTGTGTAAACTACTCTTACACTAACTAGGAAGACAAAATGATGACCCAATCACAAATAATGTATTTGCCCATTCTCAAACTGCTATAACTATAATAAAATACCTGAGACTGGGTAATTTATAAAGAAAGGAAATTTAATTGACTCACAGTTCCACTGTACAGGAAGCAAGGCAGCATCTGCCTGCCTTTGGGGAGGCCTCAAGGAAATTTTTCTCATGGCAGAAGGCAAAGTGATAACAGGCATCTTACATGGCAGAAACAGGAATAAGACTGGGGGGGAGATGCTACATACTTTACACAAGAACTCACTATTGCAACGACAACACCAAGGATGGTGGTGTTAAGCCATGAGAAATGACTCCCATGATCCAATCACCTCTCACCAGGCCCAACCTCCGATATTGAGAATTACAATTTGACATGAGATTTGGGTGGAGAAACACGTCTAAATCATGTCAAATAATAATTACAACATTTCAAGACATTGACAGTACTTTAAGATATAAACAGGAAAAACAAAAAGCTAAAAAGTAGGGGAACTAAGTGTAGAGTTTTAATTTTCTTTTTGCTTGTTCACTTGTTCTATGCAAATAGTGTTAATATTATCAGCTTAAAATAATGGATTATAAGATATTATTTGAAAGCCTCATGGTAACCTCAAATAAAAAAAACACACAACAGATACATAAAAAATGAAATTAAATCATATCACCATAGAAAATCACCTTCACTAAAAGGAAGACAGGAAGGAAGGAAAGAAGGAAGAGAATATCTCAAAACAACCGGAAATCAAATAACAAAATGGCAGGGGTAAGTTCTTATCAATAATACTGAAAGTAAATGGAATAAACTCCTTAATGAAAAGATACAGAATGGCTGAATGGATTTAAAAAGCAAGACCTAATGATCTGTTTGTTACCTACAAGAAACACACTTCACCTATAAAGACACATGTTGACTAAAAATAAGGGGATGGAAAAAGATATTGCATGCCAATGGAAACCAAAAAAGAGCTGGAGTAGCTGTATTTATATCAGACAAAATAGAATTCAAGAAAAAAAAAAAACTCTAAGAAGAAACAAAGAAGGTCGTTATATAATGGTAAATGGGTCAGTTCAGCAAGAGGATATTTAAGCACTGTAAACATATATGCACTCAGTACCGGAGTACCCAACTTATTAGCACTAAAGAGAGAGATGGAACCCATACAATAAAACCTGAAGACTTCAACACTCTTGTTTCAGCACTGGATACATCTTCCAGACAGAAAATCATCAAAGAAGCATTGAACTTAACCTGCATTATAGACCAAATGGACCAAATTTACAGAACATTTCATTCAACAGCCACAAAGTACATATTAATTTCCTCATCACATGGATTATTCTGAGATAGACCATATGTTATCTATCCAGAGATAGACCATATGTTTAAGACAAAGCAAGTCTGAAAACATTCAGAAAATTGAAATAATATCAAGCATGTTCTCTGACCACATGGAATAAAACTAGAAATCAATTACAAGAGAAATTTATGCAAACACATGGAAATTTTTTTAAACAGCACGCTCTTCAATGACTAGTAGGTCGATGAAGAGATCAAGAAGGAAATTGAAAATTATTTGGAAATGAATTATAATGGCGACACAACATAAAACCAATGAAGTACAGCAAAAACAGTACTGAGGGAAGTTAATAGCTATAAGTGCCTACATCAAAAAAGAAGAAAAACATCAAATAAATAACCTAACGATGCATCTTAAAGAATTAGTAAAATGAGCAAACCAAACCCAAAATTACTAGAAGAATAAGGAACAGAGCAAAAATAAATTAATTTGAAATGAAGAAAACAGTACAGAAGATCAACAAAACAAAGAGTTGGTTTTTTTTTGAAAAGTTAAAATTAACAAACATTTAGCCAGACTAACCAAAAAACGAGACGATCCAAATAAATAGAGATTAAAAAGGAGACATTACTACTGTGATTGCAGAAATTCAAAGGATTAGCTGCTGCTGCAAGCAACTGTATGCCAATAAATTGGAAAATCTAGAAGAGGTGGACAAATGCCTGGATACATACAACCTACCAAGATTGAACCATGGTGAAGTCCAAAATCTGAATAGACCTAGAACAAGTAATGAGAGTGAAGCCATAATGAAAATTCTACTAGCAAAGAAGTGACAGGACCCAATGGCCTCACATCTTAATTCTATCAAACATTTAAAGAGAACGTGTACCAATTCTATTCAGACTATTCTGAAAAATAGAGGAGGGGAGATTTCCAAACTTATTCTATGAGGCCAGTATTACCCTGATACCAAAACCAGATAAAGACAAATCAAAAAAAGAAAACTGTAGGCCAATATTACAGATGAATATTGATGCAAAAATTCTCAAAAAAATTTTAGCAAACCAAATTTAACAACACATTGAAAAGATCATTCATCATGACCAAGTGGGATTTATCCCTGGAATATAACGATGGTTCAATATATGCAAATCAATTAATGTGATATGTCATATCAACAGAATGAGGTACAAAAGCCATATGAACATTTCAATTGATACTGGAAACACATTTGATAAAATTTAACATTTCTTTATGATTAAAAAACCCTCACAAAACTGAGTTTAGAAGGAACATACCTCAGGACAATAAAAACCATACATGACAGACCATGACGAGCATGATGTTGAATGGGGAAAAACTGAAAGCCTTTCTTCTAAGATCAAGAATGTAACAAGCATGGCCCACTTTAAATACTGTTATTCATCATACTACTGGAAGTACTAGCCAGAGCAATTAGAGAAAGAGAAAAATAAAGGGCATCTAGATTAGAAAGAAAGAAGTTAAATTATCCTTGTTTGAAGATGACATGATCTTACATTTGGAAAAGCCTAAGGACTCCATAAAAAACACTATTAGAAGTGATAAATTCAGCAAAGTTGCAGGGTAAAAGGCAACATATACAAAAATCAGAAGCATTTTTATATGCTAACCACAATCAATCTGAAGAAGCAACCAGGAAAGTAATCCCACTTACAATAGCTACAAATAAAACAAAATACTTAGAAATTAACCAAAGAAGTGAAAGATCTCTACAGTGAAAACTATGAAACATTAATACAAGAAACTGAAGAAGATACAAAAAAGGAAAGATATTCCATGTTCATGGGTTGAAAAATTAATATTGTTAAAATGTCCATGCAATGCAAAACAATCTACAGATTTAATGCAATCCCTGTTAAAATGCTGATGGCATTCTTCACAGAAATAGAAGAAACAATTCTAAAATTGTTTAGAATTGGTTGTTATATACAACCACAAAAGACCATAAAGAAGAATGACATTCTGTCATTTGCGACAACATGGATGGAACTGGAGGACATTATTTTCAATAAAATAAGCCAAGCACAAAAAGACAAACTTTGTGTGTGTTCTCACTTATTTATGGGTGCTAAAAATTAAAATAAATTGAACTCATGGATATAGAGAGTACAAGGATTGTTACCAGAGGCTGGGAAGGGGTGGGGTGTGTGTGGAGAATTGGGAATGGTTAATTGGTACAAAAAAATAGTTCAAAAGAATGAGTAAGACCTAGTATTTGCTGGTGTACAGGGTGATTATAATCAAACGTAATTTAATTATACATTTCAAAATAACTAGAAATGTATAATTAGATTTTTTGTAACACAAAGGATAAATGCTTGAGATGATGGATTCCCATTAACCTGGATGGAATTATTATTATGCATTGCATGCCTAAGTCAAAATATCTCATGTAACCCATAAATATATTTACCTACTATGGACTCACAAAAATTAAAAAATGAAAAATAAAAAAATAAAAGTTTTGAAAAGCAAACATACATACATAAAAACATACCTTTCTTTCTTCACTGGTAATTTATGGATGCATTAAGGAAAGGATTATTTTTATCATTGGACCCACAGAGCTTAATTCAAAGCTCTGAGAAATAGTATGTTCTCAATATATTTGTATTTATTTGATGTAGTTACTACAAAAAAGGTTATGCTAGTGTTAACTCTCATTTCAACAAAGTATTCAGTTAATTTAGTCACAGTTCCTTATTCATCAACTATGCTATCTCTTTCTACTTTGTCTTCATTGCATGGATTATAATTACATACTTATCTTTGTGTTTCTTATATCATTTATTCCCCATCCAGGCACAGGGGAGAGATTGGATCTTGTTCACCACTGTACCCCCAGTGCTTATCTTAGCCCCTAGCATATAGTTGGTAATGAATAAGTTTTTTAATGAATTAACAGAAAGTTCATTCCAGCTAATGTTTTACTCTATTTTCTATAAAGCAATGTATCTGAAAAATGGTCTTCAAAATCTTCTATAATAGTTGTTGAAAATGCATTTTCAGGACTTGATGCACACTTCATATCTACTAAATCAATGATTGAGGGGTATCTCCTGTAACTTACGTTTTTACTAAAGTCCCTATGTGATGCTTAACAACATGTGCATACGGTGTTCTCACAACTCATATCTTTGTAACTAAACAAATGATTATTCATATGGGGGAAAATATCTCAATAAGGCATTCATATTTGTGATCATAGTGTTATTTTTGTGTTTTTGTGTGTATTTTTATACTAGTCTACTTGTTTTATTGTTATTATTCTAACCTTTTGCCGCAAGTTAACTTTTCGTTTGTGAACAAAAGCGACAACCCTTTTCACTATTCAACAATCTCAGCCTACTCACTCTCTAAGCCTCTCTTTTTATTTTTACTGCCAAAGGGCAACTCTCTTTTAATTCTGTCTCCCTGACTCCCCCACTCTTCTTACTCCATTTTGTGAAAGCAGTTTCTAAACAGCTACAACAGAATTTCTAAAGTCATTCATGTGGAAATAAATTAGAGTGAGAAATCTATCCAGGACTCAAAAAAGTTACATTCCCTACTTTATGTTTCCTTTCTTGAAATCAGTAAAAGGTAAACCCATTACTTCACTTAGAAGATATGCAGTAAAGGCATACCTGAGTTTGTTTTGCGTCTCATCACTGCACTTTCACTGTTACTGCTGTTTTATACAAATTAAAAGTTTGTAGTACCCTTGTATCATGCAAGTCTAACGGAGCCATTTTTCTAACAATATGTGCCCACTTTGTGTCTTTGTGTCATACTTTGGTAATTCTTGCAATGTTTCAAACTTTTTCATTATTATTATATGTGTTATGGTGATCTGTGATCAGTGGTCTTTGATGTTGCTATTGTACTTGTTTTGGTGCACCACAAACGGAGCCCATTTAAAATGGCAAACTTAAGTGATAAATATGTGTGTTCTCATTGCTCCCCCAACCAGCCATTCCCCCATTTTTGTGCCTTTTCATGGGTCTCCCTATTCCTTGAGAAACAAAGATATTGAAATTAGATCAATTAGTAGCCCTATAATGGCCTCTAAGTGTTCAAGTGAAAGGAAGAATCACACATCTCTTACTTTAAATCAAAAGCTAGAAATGATTAAGCTTAGTGAGGAAGGCATGTTAAAAGCCAAGATAGCCCAAAAGCTAGACTTTTTCTACCAGTTAGACAAATTGTGATGCAAAGGAAAAATTCTTAAAGGAAATTAAAAATGCTACTCGAGTGAACAACAGATGATAAGAAAGCAAAACAGACTTCCTGCTGATATGGAGAAAGTTTTAGTGGTCTGGATAGAAGATTGAGTCAGCCACAATATTCCCTTAAGCTGAAGCCTAATCCAGAGCAAAGACCTAACTCTCTTTGGTTCTGTAAGGCTGTGAGAGATCAGGAAGGTACAGAAGAAAAGTTGGAAGCTAGCAGAGGTTGGTTCATAAGATTTAAGAAAAGAACTGTCTTCAAAACATAAAAGTACAGGGTGAAGCAGCAAGTACTGGTGGAGAAGCTGCAGGAAATAATCCCAAAATCTAGCTAAGATCATTGATGAAACTATACAGCAGATTTTCAATGTAGATGAAGCAGCCTTCAGTTGGAAGAAGATGCCATCTAGGGCTTTCATAGCTAGAGAGAAGAGGTCAATGCCTGGCTTCAAGGCTTCAAAGCTTCAAAAGATAGGCTGACTCTCCTGTTACAGACTGATGTAGATGGTGACTTTCAGTTGAAGCTAATACTCATTGACTGTTCCAAAATCCTAGGGCTCTTAAGAATTATACTAAATCTACTCTGCCTATGTTTATAAATGGAACAACCAAGTCTGGATGACAGCACACCTGTTTACAGTGTGGTTTACTAAATATTTTAAGCTCACTATTTAGACCTACTGCTCAGGGAAAAAGATTTCTTTCAAAATATTACTGGTCATTATAACAGTGCACCTCATCACCTAAGAGCTCTGATGGATATGTACAGGAAAATAAATATTGTCTTCATGAATGATGACATAATATATCAGGGAACCTGCCGTGATAGTCACATAGGTTCTTTTCTATTTTCCCTAAGCGTCGGCTGGTTTGAGAAATAAAGGGACAGAGTACAAAAGAGAGAAATTTTAAAGCTGGGCGTCCGGGGGAGACATCACATGTCGGTAGGTTCCGTGATGCCCCACAAGCCACAAAACCAGCAAGTTTTTATTAGGGACTTTCAAAAGGGGAGGGAGTGTGCAAATAGGTGTGGGTCACAGAGATCATGTACTTCACAAGGTAATAGAATATCACAAGGAAAATGGAGGCAGGGCAAGATCACAGGACCACAGGTTGGGGCGAAATTAAAATTGCTAATGAAGTTTCGGGCACCATTGTCATTGATAACATCTTACCAGGAGACAGGGTTTTGAGAGCAACCGGTCTGATCAAAATTTATTAGGCGGGAATTTCCTCTTGCTAATAAGCCTGGGAGTGCTATGGGAGACTGGGGTCTATTTCACCCCTACAGCCTCGACCATAGAAGATGGCCACGCCCAGGGGGGCCAGTTCAGAGACCCACCACCAGGCGCATATTCTCTTTCCCGGGGATGTTCCTTGCTGAGAAAAAGAATTCAGCGATATTTCTCCCATTTGCTTTTGAAAGAAGAGAAATATGGCTCTGTTCCACCTGGCTTACTGGCGGTCAGAGTTTAAGGTTATCTCTCTTGTTTCCTAAACATTGCTGTTATCCTGTTCTTTTTTCAAGGTGCCTAGATTTCATGTTGTTTAAACAGACATGCTCTACAATTTATGCAGTTAATGCAATTATCACAGGGTCTTGAGGCGACACACGTCCTCCTCAGCTTATGAGATGACTGGATTAAGAGATTAAAGTAAAGACAGGCATAGGAAATCACCAGGGTACTGATTGGGGAAGTGATAAGTGTCCATGAAATCTTCACAATTTATGTTTAGAGATTGCAGTAAAGACAGGCATAAGAAATTATAAAAGTATTAATTTGGGGAACTAATAAATGTCCATGAAATCTTCACAATCCACATTCTTCTGCCATGGCTTCAGCCAGTCCCTCTGTTTGGGGTCCCTGACTTGCCGCAACAATAATATCCATTCTGCAGCCCATGGATGAAGCAATCATTTCAACTTTCAAGTCTTACTTTTTAAGAAATACCTTTTGTAAGGCCATAGCTGCCATAGATAGTGACTTCTCTGATCGATCTGGTCAAAATAAATTGAAATCCCCTGGAAAGGATCCACCATTCTAGATGCCTTTCAGAACATTTGTGATTCATGGAAAGAGATCACAATATCAATATGAAAAGGAGTTCGTAAGAAGTTGATTCCAACCCTCATTGATAACTTTGAGGAGTTCAAGACTTCACTGAGGTAGTGATTGCAGATGTGGTAGAAATAGAGAACTAGAATTAGAAGTGGAATGTGAGATGTGACTGAGTAGCTGTAATCTCATGGCAAAACTTGAATGGATGAAGAGTTGCTTCTTATGAATGAGCAAAAAAAGTTTCTTAGAATGGAATCTACTCCTGGTAAAGATGCTGTGAGCATTGTTGGAATGATAACAATGCATTTAGAATATTATGTAAACTTATTTGATAAAGCAACAGCAAGGTTTGAGAGGAGTGAATATGGAGAGGTTCTTTTGTGGGTGAAATGCTATCAAATGGCATTGCATGCTACAGAGAAATCTTTTGTGAAAGGAAGAGTCCATTGATGCAGCAAACTTCACTGTTGTCTTATTTTAAGAAGCTGCCGTAGCCACAGCCACCTCAGCCTTCAGCAACCATTACTTCGATTAGTTAAAGTCCTCAACATTGAGGCAAGACCCTCCACCAGCAAAAAGATTATGACTTGCTGGGGGCTTAGATGACTGTTAGCATATTTTAGCAATAAAGTATTTTTTAACTGTTATTTTAGGTTTGGGGATACATGTGAAGATTTGTTACATAGATAAACATATGTCACAGGGGTTTATACATATTATTACATCACCCAGGTATTAAGCTCAATACCTAATAGTTATCTTTTTTGTTTTTCTCTGTCTTTCCACCCTCCCTCCTCAAGTAGACCCCAGTGTCTGTTTCCTTCTTTGCGTTTGTATGTTCTTATCATTTAGCTCCCACTTATAAGAGAACATGCAGTATTTGGTTTTCTGTTTCTGCATTAGTTTGCTGAGGATAATAGCCTTCAGCTCCATCCGTGTTCCCATAAAAGACATGATGTCATTCTTTTTTGTGACTGCATAGTATTCCATATATATGTATATATATATTCCATGTATACGTATATGTATATGTACCACATTTTCTTTATCCAGTCTGTCATTGATGGGCACTTTGGCTGATTCTAGGTCTTTGCTATTATGAACAGTGCTGCAGTGAACATTTGCGTGCATGTGTCTTTATGGTAGAATGATTTATCTTCTTCCGGGTATATACTCAGTAAAGGGATGGCTGGGTTGAATGGGAGTTCTGCTTTTAGCCCTTTGAGGAATCACCCTACTGCTTTCCACAATGGTTGGACTCATTTATACTCCCACAAACAGTGTGTAAGTGTTCCCTTTTCTCTGCAGCCTTGCCAGCATCTGGTTTTTTTTTTTGACTTTTTAGTAATCGCCATTCTGACTGGTGTGAGATGGTATCTCATTGTGGTTTTGATTTGCATTTCTCTAATGATCAGTGATATTAAGATTTTCTTCAGGAAAAGTAGGAAAGAAATGAAAGGATATGCATTCATAATAACAATCTTGTATCATGAACAATATAATACCAGTTGTCTTAAAAAAAAAAAGATTTTCTTCATATGCTTGTTGGCTACGTATGTGTCTTGTTTTGAAAAATATCTGTTCATGTCTACAAGGAACTTAAACAAATCTACAAGAGAAAAACAACCCCATTAAAAAAGTGGGCAAAGGACAGGAACAGACACTTCTCAAGAGAAGACATCCATTATTTTCTTCTAGATGATGTTTTTGCACATCTAATAGATTATAGTATAAACAACTTTTATATGCACTGGGAAATCAAAAAAATTAAGTCACTAATTTTATTGCAATATTCACTTTTTTGTCATGGTTTAGGACTGAACCCTCCATATCTCCAAGGTATGCTTGTTGTAATTACATGGTGTTAATATGTGAATATGTGTGAGCATGTGCATGAGTATAAACACAGTTGTTATATGCCATGGAAAGCACCACAAATTGAAATGTTCTTTTTCCTGAAAACTTAAAAATATGAACAAGTTTTTTTTGTTTTCTTTTGTTTTGTGTTGTTGTTGTTGTTGTTGTTTCTGAGACGGAGTCTCACTCTGTCACCAGGCTGGAGTGCAGTGGTGTAATCTTGGCTCACTGCAACCTCCACCTCCTGGGTTCAAGCAATTCTCCTGCCTCAGCCTCACAAGTAGCTGGGACTACAGGCTCACACCACCACTCCCAGCTAATTTTTGTCTTCTTAGTAGAGACGAGGTTTCACCATGTTGGCCAGGATGGTCTCGATCTCTTGACTTCCTGATCTGCCCCCCTCGGCCTCCCAAAGTGCTGGGATTACAGGCATAAGCCACCACACCGGGCCTTTTTTTTTTTTTTTTTTTTTGACACGGAGTTTCACTCTTGTTGCCCAGGCTGTAGTGCAGTAGCGATCTCAGCTCACTGCAACCTCTGCCTCCCAGTTCTAGCGATTTTCCTGCCTCAGCCACCTGAGTAGCCAGGATTACAGGCGTATGCCACCACGCCTGGCTAATTTTGTATTTTTAGTAGAGATGGGGTTTCTCCATGATGGTCAGGCTGGTCTCCAACTCCCAGTCTCAGGTGATCCACCCGTCTCAGCCTCCCAAGGTGCTGGGATTACAGGCATGAGCCACTGCGCCTGGCCCAAAAAAATGTGAATAAGTTTACTTCAAGAGGAGAAATGTAAAGAAGCAAGAGAAAATATTGCTTGAGATTAAGGAAAAGCCAAAAGAAAGATAATCATTTTTTTTAAAAAGAATAGACTTACTTTTCCTTTTGTCCCTCTCATAATTTTAAAAGAATTTTGACTTAAGTTTTATTCATTCAGCATTTATTGTACACCTACCATGTGCCAGGCACTTTTCAACACTTCAGCTTGTGAAGGGCTTTGCAATTGCAGAGAGGTCTTCAGAGACCCCATCTCATGGTAGCGTGGACTGCATCTTTTCCCATTACCTTGGTAATTGACGGTACATGAGGAGAGGTGTCTGGGAACATATCCTCAATTCAGACAAAGGAGAATAAGTTGAGCAATGCCCCTGCCATGCCCCCATTACAACTGTGCTGTTTATTTTCCAGACTCAACTTACTCAACTTTTATTCGAAACAGAGCTCTTCAATTTACAGTTCGCAAGATTTTTATCATTTTATATAAATTCCCTTTCCCACAGTATATCAGTTCCAAATTTAGGACATAATTTAATTCAAACACCAGAAACTAAAGGCAGGATTTTTAAAAAATGTATTAGATTGTTTGGAAGGGTATACTAAATCAATAGTTGTCTGAAATCCTTTATGGAAAGAGGCAGAGTATGAATAAGTAAGTGTAACACAGTAACTTAAGGATAAGTCTCTATTTCCTGGTCCAGAAACTGTTAATTAGCAATGCATGGTTACCATTCCTTTTACTCAGTGATTCTTCATATGTTAGGTTGGTGCAAGAGTAATTGCGGGTTTGGCTTTACTTTTTTTTTTTTTTTTAGATGGAGTTTCTCTCTTGTTGCCCAGGATGAAGTGCAATGGCACAGTCTTGGCTCACTGCAACCTCTGCCTCCTGGGTTCAAGCGATTCTCCTGCCTCAGCTTCCCAAATAGATGAGATTGCAGGCGTGCGCCACCACGCCTGGCTAATTTTGTATTTTTAGTAGAGACGAGCTTTCACCATGTTGGTCAAGCTGGTCACGAACTCCTGACCTCAGGTGGTCCGCCTGCCTTGGCCTCCCAAAGTGCTGGGATTACAGGGGTGAGCCACGGCGCCCAGCCTGCCTTTACTTTTAATGACAAAGACCGCAGTCACTCTTGCACCAACCTAAATATTTCTGATTTTAAAAATCAAATTTTTTGTCACTGCAGCAGTCTGAAGCTTAGAAAATTTACATGGTAATTTGCCACTATATTTAAAGACATTTACTATTTTCCTTTTTTGTGACATAATCTTCGGAAAATCATAATTTGTACTTGTCTAGTAAAAATGTTTTCTTCCTCTAAGTTATAGAAATCTCTGGGTTTTCTCATCGTAAATCGTCAAATGAGTAAATGCCACTTTTCTCAATGTAGAAATTAAAGTATGCACAAGTGTCTTCTGAATTGAGCAGTGCCCTGTAAGCACAACAAGTGAAAAAGGGGCAGGAAAAACACCTAGAGCCAGATAAGAGTTGCACTAGAATATTTCTAGAATATATTGTATTGAGGAAGATTTGGGGTTTTTTGGTGGGTGGTGGGGAAGAAAAGAAACAGATATTTAGAAATTGGGGTAGAAGAATGTTGGGATGGATTTCTTGATGAGAAAGACAAAAGAAGAAAATAAATATGAATTCTTGTTATCGTTGATGAAAATAACATTGTCATGATATAGGATATAGTATTTCACTTAGGATTGTCCTAAGCTAGCAGCCGAACTGATTTGAAACAAAGGCACACTTCCCTACAGACATCAGGGCTATGCTCTGACACAGTATTAACATACTTACATTGCAGTTGCTAGGAAGGTTATGCTGGTGACAGTTTTTATTTCTTTGCAGCCTGATTTAACTCAATATTGATTTGAGACAGCTCCTGTAGTGATGTTTTTCCACCAGAAAGTCTATAGAATATATTTTCTTCATGAAGAGTGATGGGCACAGATAGGGTAATTCTAACTTGCTAATGAAGATCTGGAGTCTTGCACTGAGATCTTCCTTATGCAGCCTCAAAGTTCAAGGATGTCATTTCATGTATCTCTGACATTCCTTGGCATTTAAAGAGAAATGGATTTTGGCGCAATTCTACGGAAAGGCTAGCAACAACAGACACAGTTGTTATATAAAGGATTCAGTGAGTCTACTGATTTTAAAATCCTAGTATATAAATGCCCTGTTTATTCCAGCCCTTCTCTCAGGATTTCCTATAAAATGTGCAAAATAAATAGGCCATGTTATATGAGATTCAAAAATTACGTATAAACTTACTGCTAAAAATTCAGTTTGTCAACCTGATTTGTACAGGTGCTAACACAGAATTTAACAAAGCAAGGTACATAATGAAAAAGGAAAAAGAAGCTTTTATCTGCAGCATTGTCACATCTGTTAGAGAATTACTGCTAAATGTTGTTTCATCCTTTGTTCTCCAAACCAAAAATGAGCAACTTAAAAACCCTGCTGAACTGAAGTTTTTCCAAAATACATCTGAATTATAGATTATTGTTTAGATATCCCACAGAAATTAACTAGAACACTTAGCAAAGTGAAGCTAAATAGAGTCCTGACAGATTTGACTTAATTAACAAATTTTGAACTTTTATATTTATCAAATGGATATTTGAATTAGTTAATAAAAATAATCTTTATTTTCTTGGATAACACATTGATTCTAAATATGGTTTTATGATAAACTAGATTCCCACATGTATTTTGCTATTTCTTTGTCCTTTTTTCAGTTACAATGATATTTCTTAGTTTATTACTTTTCTAGTACCGAGAGTTAAGATTATAATTATACCATGTGTTTGGTGCTGTGTTTCTACATAAATTGTAGAATTAGCTTTCTTTTTTCTTTATCCCTTGGGAAAAATTATTTTAGTATTGTGATTGAATTAAACTTATAGCTAAATGAAGAAAATTAACCTATGGCATGATTATTTTTTCCAAAAACAGGGTATGTCTTTCCATTTAAGGTCCTCCTTTTTAGGATCCTCTGTGGAATTTTAAGGTTTTCTAGATAATTCTTTTCAGGGTTATTACTAGATATTTTAGCCTTTTGTTATTATTATTGGAATATCTTATTTCATTACATTTTATTTGATTGTTTTTGACACATAGAAAGATTGTTGATTTCACCAACAGTTTGATATAGTGATTAAGGAAATAGACTCTTAAACTTTTGAATTGCAGCACTGCCACACCAGCTGTGTAACCTTGAACAATTCTCTTGACTTTTCTGTGCCTGTTTCCTTGTTCATAAAATGGTGATAATAATATTATATACTTCAGAGGATTATTGGGAGGATTGAGTTAATATATGTAGAACACTGCTGGTATAGATAAATACTCTGCAAGTTTTCACCATTGCTATTATTATTTTTTATCAGCCGTATTACTGTTCTCTCATTGTTTGTAATTATTTTTCATTTGATTCAAATTTTCTAGTTATTTATCATCTGCAAATTATAATTTTACTTTTTTCAATTTTATACATCTTATATCTTTCTATTATTTAATTGCTTCACCTTTTTCTCTAGAACAATATTAAATAACCATGGTAATGGTGAACATCTTTATCTTACACTTACATTAAATGGCAGTGTTTCTATTGTTTTGCTGTCTTTTTGCTTGAGAGATTAATTTTATTATGTCATAAAGGTATCATGCATTCTGATTTCTTAAGAGTTTTATCATATATCTTGTCAACACACTGTCTGGTATTCAATAGGAACTAAATATAAGCCATGACTATGGATTACCGAGCTTTGCCGTTTTAGACTGTTTCGATTTTAGAGCCAGCTTTAAATCTAGGCTCTGTCCTAATTTCTATTTATGTGTAGGGCCTTGACCCTATCAGAAACTACCAAACTTTAGGTTTAAGTCAAGGGTATATTTAAAGTCTCCAATCACCACTGGGTGGAGATATTACAGAAATTCATAGAATGAGCAATCCTGTGAGTGGGAGGGAATTAGAAAAAAAAAAATTAACTAGACTTGAAAAACAATGAAACCTTACTAAAAATTTTTCAGTCAAAGTTAAAGAATAAATTTCAGTTAAATTTAAAACTAAGACATTATTTGTACCTGGATTGTTTGGAAAGCTGATTGTTGTTTCTAGTGATACACAATAATAAGTACTCTTAAATTTTCTTTCTTGAGAGGCTAGTACCAACTTGTGGCTTTATATTCCCATTTGTCATTTGTTGGTTAATTCTTGATTATATGTAGTTTTTTTTATTTGTAGCATTATTACTATTTTAATTAAAGTAGCCTCATGTGTTTTAACCAATAAATTTTTCATCTGGTTTTGCAATAGAATAGCTATTTTATTTTATTTATATGAAAAATGCCTATAAACACATTCCAATATCTCTGGCAATGTGGCCAGAAATGCAAAAGAACTTAAAATTTTTTTAAATAAAAATATATGTGTTGAAATGTATCTGTACATTTTATAGACACTATAGTATTTTAAAGATTTACTTCACCACAATAAATATTGCCCATAACTCCATTTATCAAATATTTTTTCTTGTCTTAGATTACCTTTTATTGCATATTAAAGTAAACCAACAGGAAGATATGAAGACCTTTTTTAATTTAACAACTGTAAAATCGAATATGTCTATAATAAATGTTATTGTAATTCATCTATTGTATTATAGCTGATAATTTTAATTCATTATAACTGTTATTTAACAGGCTTTTTGTACATAAAATAATTTGTTATATTTTCTTGTAGAAATCCTATGCTTGTTCATGCCCAATTTGTGTTTCAGAATGCAGAACTTTATTCAGAGCTTAAATGAGTAATTAGCTTACCCCTGAGATGCTTTTATTTTCAATAAGAAAATACGAAAAAATGTGTACCAACCAATTTAATGTTATAGAAAGGAACCATTCAAATTTATGAGTTCATATTCCATAATATATGTCATAGTATTACAAACTCAAAGTACATCTCTATGATCTCTGGTTTTAAGGTTGGCTGTGGCATGTACATAACCTTTCTGATCTCATAAAAATCAGAATTTTTTCTCCTATTTAAAAGAAGTTTGCAGTATTCACAGCTAAACACATTATAGACATTGATGCTTCTGTAGCTATATTCTTGTAAGAATCATCTGGGATGATTTGTGGTGTGTTAAAATAAATGATCAAAGATTAGAGACAGCTGAATACTCTTCCTTCTCTTGTTTAAAATGTTAAACAGTCTTCTGTGTTTATTGCTGAAACTTTTGAATTTTCCTTTATTTGGGACATCTTAATTGCATTCAAATGTAAATGGTTGGCTGATGCATGATATTAGCTGAATATTTCCCAGAAATCAATCATGGCAATAACAGTTAATATCACAAGCACTTTAGAGACCTTATTTACCTTGTATTTGGCACAGCAGTGAGAATGAAGAGAGGCAGATCTCCAGACTTTCTTCCTCAGGGAATAAGTGTCTGGCCAGAGAGTATTTTGATCATTTAGTTGACATCCTTTGGTTATCTAGTGAGGAAAGTGATGTGGCGGCAAGGAGAATATTCCAAGTGACCAGGAGGACCAGAGCAAAAATGCTAGCACTAATCACTTTGGTATACAAGGAAGAGGATAAGGGCGAGAATGAAGGGTAATATAGTCAGCAGCCCAATTCAAGTAAAGATTGTACCTTGGAAAATTAGAGTTTGAGATGAAAATATCAGTTCTACTAACTAAATTACTGTGACCTCTTGTCACCAGCTGACTCTGCTCACTGAAACTCCAGATCAGTATTGCCATTGAAACTTGACCATAATGGTGCTGTGTGAATAGCATCTCTATCACATTTCAGAAGAAAGGTATCAAAAGTTCTACCTTTAGAAGTTATCCGGCTAAGTAGGGCTACTCTCATTAACTTTTTCATATTGTTCACCTCAGTGTAGGAAACTTACCTGGTTCTGGTTTTATTTTAAATAATTATTTCTGGATGTTAATAGAAACGTATATCCAAGTAACAAAGCAACACCAATACCACCACCACCCTACATTGCCACTTTGACCCTGTTTTTGCCTTGTAAGTCAGTGACACCAGAGTTCTTCACTTACTGTAACCTCTTCCATTTAAACTGTATGAAATATTTCCCAATTACTTGTCTTTTCAAATAAACAAGTTCTTATTGATCTAAGATTATATAAGCATGCCATGTTCATGAACAACACTTAACTGAGTCTCATAATTAGAATCACTCCTGAATCTCCTTAAGTAGAAACTCCAGTGGAGTCATTAAGTATTATGTATTGGTTTTTAACTTTTGTCTCAGAAAGTAAGCAAGAGTTTTGGGACCTTTTGCCAGTTGAATATAAATTTTAAAAATAAGGTAATAGAATTATATACGTAATAGAAAATACAGTCATGCACCACGTAACAACATTTCAGTCAACAACGGATTACATACATGACCGTGGTCCCATGAGATTATGATAGAGCATATACAGAAACCTGATATATAGCACTTGATACTGGCATTGCAGATCAACTAGAGGAAATAATTGATATTCAGTAATGGTTCTGCGACATTTGGATTTCCATATTAAAAAATACATGAAATAAATATATATGCCATCTTTGTATAAATACACCCTATGATGTTTGCACAACACACTTGCCTAATGACACGTTTCTTAGAACATATTCCCTTCGTTAAGCAACACATGCCTGTACAAATACTATCTACTCCTGCCCATCATTTGAGAAAACTGAGGCCCAGAGAGATAAAATGTCTCCAGAATGATACTATATAGCAAAGAAAAAATTACTGTCTTTACAGAAGCTTAGCTTATACACAATTTTTCCAGAGTACATCTGTGAACATTTTAGCATAAAGTCTCTAATCACTGAAAAAAAAAAAATCTGTCTCTACTTTTCTTTGTATTTCATATTCATGTATGTTGTCTCTCTTCTGTTTTGAGGGGAAGAGATTCTCTCTAGTGTGAGAGCTATACTATGCAGCTTTCAGAGTTATGACAATTATTTCAAACTCCACATCAGATGCTGTATTTCTAAATTTTATGAATAGAAACCTCTTCCTATTTAAAACTAAGAGGGAGAAATGAAAACATGAAAATGTCACTGAAACAATTTATTGTTTTAAATATATGGATTAAAATGATATTTGTAGATTGATAGTTTTTGAAGGTAACTTTTCTTTGTTAAAATTCCTTTGAGAGTGATAGTCTGTGCCATTTACAAAGCCTGTACCCCTGTTGCATGAGCTTGAAATACCTAGCACTAAGAAATTAGAGTCTGTTTATTGTAAACATTTGGAAAAATGAGAATTAATATTACCCTAAAAATCTCAACTTTATGTTTTTACAAGCCTTATTAATATTACACAATTTAAGATTTTTCTCAGCATTATATAGATTGCCTGCCAAAATTGGGATATTTGTCAATTTTTTTCTTTTTTCTTTAAATTGTTTATCCTTTCTCATTACCTAAACTGCAATTTCTATGCTGATCATTCCAAGAATATGATATTCTAAGCATGACTTCTTCCAAATGCCACTTTTTATCTCTAACCACATCTTTGACAGTGACAAATGAACTTGAGACCCTGTACCATCTCAGTTTCACATATCTAGATTTAAACATGTCTTCCCTTTATCTGCCATCTGTCACTGTTAATATCTTTTTTTCTAATCAACCATGTTCAAAACTTAAGAGCCATTATTCACTCATCCTTGACCTTTAACTCCTGTGTATTTTCTCCTTCTATATTTTCCTATACAGCCTCTCATATGTCTATCTTTCTTTCCTTATCGTTTCATTAATCCAACCAATTTTACCAAATAGCTACTGAGTTCCAGGCTCTCTGCTGGGCAATGGAGGTATGAAAACAGGAGCTCATGGTGTATTGAAAGAGACCAGTGGCAGTGGTTTATAGAGAGGGGCTATAAACCTGAGAAACTTTGATTGGTTATTTGTGAACTGAGCTTCAGGAAATTAGGATTCAAATTAAAATAGGATGCTGACTGAACTTTCTGCATCATTCATACCAGGTTAAGTTGGTGGGGGAGGGGGAGAATGAAAAGACTTTAAATGAGAGGATTTCTTTAGCATACCTCCTAAAGGTAGGACCAGTGCCTTAGAAATAGAATCGAAGTACCTTCCCAATTTCACACAGAATACTATACTTGAAAACCCCCAGTTATTTATATGGCAAAATCCTATTCATCCTTTCAATCTCCACTGAAATATTACCTTTTCAAAGAAACATTCCCCAGTTTTCCACTTCTTTTCTGGCCAAATGAACTACTCCTCCTGTATCATGACAGAAACCAAGTTGCAGTGAGTTCAGGAGACAATGGTAAGGAGAAAATAGAGATGAGAAGGAGGTAGAGAGGTTGTAGCTTGGGAGTGATTCACTCGTTGAAGAGTAGTTTTATTATTTATTGTTTTAATTTACCTTCTGTTTACTGTAGATGGATAGAATTGCATGTATTTATAGACCAAGGAAAAATAACAGAAAAGGAAAAATAACAGTAAAGGAAAAACTGAAAAAAAAAGGAGATAAAGAATAGAGCAAAGCTCTCAATTACCAATGCCATCACTTAATCTAGATATTAATAAAATACACTTTCTAGCAAGTCTTTCTCCCTTTAATTTTTCCCATTTCTATTTCATTCTTGGAAAAACAGCCAAATTAATATTCCTAAGATACTGTTATTACTATGTGACACATTCCTCGAAAAATCCTACATTACATATCTGTAATTTTGATCTATATCCTCAGACTTCTCTGTCTTTCAGAGATCTCATAATCTGGCTCTTGTCTACCTATTCAATACTGTTTTTCTCTGATTCTCAGGATGGATGGTCAACTCAGTGAGACTAGTCTCTCCATTGTCATTTTTACACTCATTGACTTTAACTTTTATAAGAACAAGTATCTTTGTTTTGTTAATTGAAATACCCCAGGCACCGTGAGTGGTACCTAATAGGTATTCAGTAACTATTTATCCAATTTTTCTGCGCTCCTCCAGAACTTTTATAGTAACCCACTCCTACAACAGTCTTCCTTCTCTTTTCTTCTTTTCCAAACCCTACTTGGTTTTCCTTACTCAAGCGCCACTTACTTCACCAGTATATTACTAACTACTTCTGCCCATATTGTGTTTCATTCTTTCCCTGAGTTCTCATAGTATGCACCTTTGGTTCCATACATGGAATCTTACAAGAGAGGCAGGGTAATGATGTGGTTAAGTGCACATTCTCCAGAGCCAGACTGACCAAATTTGAATCCTGATTCTGTTACTGTTATATTGCCTTTGGCAGGTTTTTACCCTCTCTGCACCTGAATTTCCTTATCTATAATATGAGTAAAATAATAGAACCTCCCTCAGGATTATTTTAAGACTTAAATGAGTAAGTAAATGTATACAAGTATACATTTATTATATACAAAATATCTATGTATTTTCTATTATTATTGTATAGTTTTATTACTAATTCTTTCCTGTTAGTCTTGCCTTCCCAACTGTATTGTGGAGTCCTTGAGGTAGAAATATTTCATCTTTCTCAAAATGGCCAGCACAGGCTAGTTCATCAACTATTTGTCAATTAATGATTTACTCAACATTTAGATGATATTAAGACAATTTTATCAGGAAATTAAACCTGCTTCATTTGGGATCCAATTTTTAATAACATTTTTTGTAAAGATCCACAGTCTACCAAGCACTTTACATTGACTGTACTGGTCGATTCTCACAGTATTTTTGTGAGGTAAATAGGGGAGCAGCATCATTCTCATTTTACAGCTTAGGAAAGAAAAGTCAAGAAGGTAGGTGCGTACCACCCACTCTCTCAGTACTACCATCTCTCTCCCTACTTCTTACCTGCCCAGAGAGGTACAAGGTAAATTAATGTCTTCTGCTGAAGTAGACATTCCACTGCAATGTAGAATGTCACCCATGCCTTACTTACTTACTTACTTACTTAGGTATGCCCAAATCTCTACAATGATTGTCCTGGGAACTACACATTTGCCTTGCAAGGGGAGAATTTGAGTGGCTAAAAATACCTACTACTCTAACCTGTAGTTTGGGAATGGAGGTACATCGTATCTTAAATACTGTGTTTTCCACAAAGTCAATTCCCCACTTCCCCAAACCTATCTCATTATATAGGATAGGAGGAGAAGGGATGCTGGGGTGATAGTCAGAAGCAGTAGAGTCACTCTGTCCCTTCTCAGTTAGTCCTTGGACAGATTTTGTTGGTAGCTTCACTTATAGCAGACTAGCATAGTACAGCCTTTTAGGGACAACATCACTCAGCATCCTTTTATACATACATTCATTTATCAAACCTTTTAGCACCTTCTCTGTGCAGTATGCTATTATAATTGCCACAGAATATGCAAATGAAATATAAGGAATTTAAGCTGTTGGTGTACCTGGCTCTCTGTGGTCATTAGCATGTTTCTATTAATCCAGTTTCCCTCCTAGAAACATTGTATGTCACTTTTAAAAAAATCTCAGAGTTTTACTTTTATACATTGTCCTCAAAACAAAAAGTGTACTGTCATTATGTTGAAACAAACTATTTAGTACCTAGTCAGCTATTTGAAAGATGTTACCTGCCTTACCAATATGCCTACTTTGGCTTTTTGTTTTGTTTTATTTTTTTGTTTTTGTTTTTGTTTTTGTTTTGAGACGGAGTGTCGCTCTTGTCGCCCAGGCTGGAGTGCAGTGGCATGACCTGCATTCACTGCACCCTCCACCTCCCAGGTTCAAGCAATTCTCCTGCCTCAGCCTCCTGAGTAGCTGGGATTACAGGCACCCACCACCACACCCGGCTAATTTTTGTAGTTTTGGTGGAGATAGGGTTTCACCATGTTGGCCAGGCTGGTCTCAAACTCCTGACTTCAAGTGGCCACGGCCCACCTCGGCCTCCCAAAGTGCTGGGATTACAGGCGTGAGCCACTGCGACCAGCCTAAATATTCTTACATGTAGCCAATGGGCCCTTTTCTGTAAATTCTAAATATGTTTTGTGAAAATGTAGATAAACATTAGTTTATTTAAAAATTCCTTCATGTAAATGGTACAGTAGGCCTTACCAATGAAACATTTCAGTGAACCTAAAACACTTTTTATTGACTCGTGTATGTTATCTTTTGTGTGTTTTCCAGGCTTGAATGCATGAAAGCCTGTCCTATTTAATTATCTCTTTTTATCATTTTTAGACTTTTTCTGTGTATTAGTCTGTTCTCAATCTGCTAATAAAGATATACCCAAGACTGAGTAATTTAAAAAAGAAAGAGGTTTAACTGACTCACAGTTCCATTTGCTGGGAAGGCCTCACAGTCATGGCGGAAGGTGAATGAGGAGCAAAGTCACATCTTACATATCAGCAGGCAAGGGGAACTCCCATTTATAAAACCATCAGATCTCATGAGACTTATTCACTACCATGAGAACAGTATGGGGGAAAGGACCCCCATGATTCAATTATTTGCACCTGACCCCACCCTTCACACTTGGGGATTATTACAGTTCAGGGTGAGATTTGGGTGGGGACACAGCCAAACCATATCATTCTGTCCCTGGCCCCTCCCAGATCTCATGTCCTCACATTTCAAAACCAATCATGCCTTCCCAACAGTCCCCCAAAGTCTTAACTCATTTCAGCATTAACTCAAAAGTCCACAGTCCAAAGTCTCATCTGAGACAAGGCAAGTCCTTTCTGCTTATGAGCCTGTAAAATCAAAAGCAAGTTAGTCATTTCCCAAATGCAAGGGGGGTACAGGCATTGGGTAAATACACCCATTCCAAAGGGGAGAAATTGGCCAAAACAAAAGGGCCACAGGTCTCATGCAAGTTCAAACTCCAATAAGGCAGTCATTAAACTTTAAGTTCCATAGTGATCTCCTTTGACTCCATGTCTTACATCCAGGTCACATGATACAAGAGGTGTGCTCCCATAGCCTTGGGCAGCTCTGCCCTTCTGGCATTGTAGGGTACAGCCCCACTCCCAGCTGCTTGCATGAGCTAGCATTGAGTGTCTGCGGCTTTTCCAGGCTCACAGTGCAAGCTCTCAGTGGATCTACCATTCTCAGGTTTGGAGAACTGTGGCCCTCTTCTCACGGCTCCATTAGGCAGTGCCCTGCAGAGGTCCTCCATGAGAGCTCTGCCCCAGCAGCAAACTTTTGCCTGGATGTCCAGGTGTCACAAACATCCTCTGAAATCTAGGCAGATATTTCTAAACCTCAGTTCTTGACTTCTGTGCACTTCTGTGCAGCACAGGCCCAACACTACATGTAAGCCACCAAGGCTTGGGGCTTGCACCCCCTGAAGCAAGGCCTTGAGCTGTACACTGGCCCCCTTTAGCCAGGGCTGGAGCTGAAGCAGCTGTGATGCAGGGCACCATGTCATGAGGCTTCATAGAGCAGTGGGGCCCTGGGCCCCACCCACAAAACCATTTTTTGCTCCTAGGCCTCCAGGCCTGTGATAGGATGGGCTGCCATGAAGGTTTCCTACATGCCCTGGAGACATTTTCCCCATTATCTTGGTGATTAACATTTGGTTCCTCATTAGTTATGCAAATTTCCACAACTGGCTTGAATTTCTTCCGAGAAAATTGGTTTTTCTTTTATCACATTGTCAGCCTTCAAATTTTTCAAACTTTTATGCTCTGCTTCCTCTTGAATGCTTTACATCTTGGAAATTTCTTCCACCAGATACCCTCAGTCATCTCTATCAAGTACAAAGTTCCACAGATCTCTAGTGCAGGGGCAAATGCTGCCAGTCTCTTTTCATAGCAAGAGTGATCTTTACTCCAGTTCCCAAGAAATTCCTCATCAACATCTGAGACTACCTCAGCCTGGACCTTATTGTTCATATCACTATCAGCATTTTGGTCAAAGCCATTCAACAAGTCTCTAGGAAGTTCCAAACTTTCCCACCTTTTTCCGTCTCCTTCTGAGCCCTCCAAACTGTTCCAACTTCTGTCTGTTACCCAGTTCCAAACTTGCTTCCACATTTTTGGGCATCTTTACAGCAGCACCACACTCTACTGGTACCAATTTGCTGTATTTTTATTTATTTATTTTTTGAGAGGGAGTTTTGCTCTTATTGCCCAGGCTGGAGTGCAGTGATGCGATCTTGGCTCACTGCAACCTCCGCCTCCTGGATTCAAGCAATTCTCTGGCCTCAGCCTCCCAAGTAGCTGGGATTACAGGCATGCGCCACCACGCCCAGCTAATTTTTGTATTTGTAGTAGAGACGGGGTTTCTCCATCTTGGTCAGGCTGGTCTCAAACTCCCAACCTCAGGTGATCTGCCCGCTTCGGCCTCCCAAAGTTCTGGGATTACAGGCATGAGCCACTGCGCCTGGCCTACTGTATTAATCTCTTTTCATGCTGCTAATAATGACATACCTAAAACTGGGTAATTTATAAAGGAAACATGTTTAACTGACTGACAGTTCCACATGGCTCGGGAGGCCTGTCATGGTGGAAGGCAAATGAGGAGCAAAGTCATATCTTACATGGCGGCAGGCAAGAGCTTGTGCAGGGGAACTCCCATTTACAAACCCATCAGATCTCCTGAGACTTACTCACTACCATGAGAAGAGTATGGGGGAAACCACCCCCATGATTCAATTATCTCCACCTGGCCCTATCTTTGACATGTGGGGATTATTACAGTTCAAGGTGAGATTTGGGGGGGACACAGCTAGTCCATATCAATCTGAATTTAAAAATAATATTTATTTTTTTTTAACAACTCTGCATGTTTTTCAGTGGCAGATCTGATTACCTATTATAAGTATAGTCATGACTTCTCACATGGAAAGTCTTTTTACATTGCTGTAAACATTTCATCAGAATTATCTTAAAACAATTAGATTCATAGTTATGAAGTATTTAAGAGAGTTGAATAATGCTGATTGAAAACAAGTTGCATATTTTTATGTTTTTAATTATTCAATAGTAGCTCATCATTAATGAATAAAACCTAAACACCGAAAATCAGGAAGAACAAAAATAAAATTCCACTACTCAGAAATAACCACTTTTGCAGTTTCTGTGGTGTGTGTGTGTGTGTGTGTGTGTTTAGCGCAAAAGTGGTCCATAATTATAGTATTACGGGGTCTTTTTTCCTTGATAATATATAATATCCCCTTAATAATATATCCTGAACATTTTCTTCATTAGGAAATATTTTTTCTAAACATAGTTTTAATTGGTGAACGGAATTTCTTTACATGAGTTCAGTGCTATTTGTTCTATCCTCTTTTACTGTGTATTAACATTATTTTTGTTTTTCACAATTTAAGAAAAATAGTATGTTTGACAAATGTTTTTTCCGTGCAACTTTGTATAATCTGTGACTGTCCATAGAACAAATTTCTAAGAAATTTCTAGATTAAAAGATGTGCATATTTTAATACATATTATACATTTTTCTCCAGAAAGTTTATGTTGATTTATACATTCACTAGGTATCTCTTTCCATCACCAATAATTAGTACCCTCAAATTAGGATACTTAAAATGAATTTATTTAGAGATAGTAATTACAAGATGGTACGTTTGGGGGGAAATGGAAGAGATAATGGAGTAAATTATGGATATTAGCTACAGACCTGTTACCACCTCTAGTTAAGGGAATAAGTGGTTACCAGAAGATAGATAAGAGGGACAAGTAGAGAGCACTATCTTGAGAAGCACAGTGTCCTTTGTCAAGGGACATAGCCAAGCCAATATACTAGGGGAATGAATACTGTGACCTCACTCTTCCTATTGTCTGTACCCATTTTAAAGCAGAGGATTGAAAGTCCCTATTGATGCAGTCTAAACAGGTTGCCACGTAGGGCAGAAAGCAAGGTGGAGACCAGTGGAGAGTGAATCTGGAGGGACAAACAGAAGATAACCAGAATACTTACCTACTTTTTGTATTTCTATGACTGTAAATACATCTTTATGTTTCTGTGATTATTAATGACGTAAAACATTTTTATTACCTATTTGTGTTTCTTCTTTTGTCAAGTATATGTTTATATCTCCCCTTCTTTTTTTTTGACAAAGCAGGATTTTTATTTGTTACAAAAAGGAAATCTTAAATTTGTATTCTTCACATACATTACTCTTCTTTAAGAATTCATCTTTGCTATACACGTAAATGTTTCAAGTCATCAATACTTTCTCTTGTTCTTTTGTGATTTCATTTCTTTATACTTAAGAAGTGCTTCATCTGGCTGTAAGCCATTATCCTCAGCAAACTAATGCAGGAACAGAAAACCAAACACCGCATGTTCACTTATAAGTGGGAGCTGAACAATGAGAACACATGGGCACAGGGAGGGGGACAACACACACTGCGGCTTGTCCAGGGGGCGGAGAGAGGGAGAGCATCAGGATAAATAGCTAATGCATGTGGGGCTTAATACCTAGGTCAATAGGTGCAGCAAACCACCATGGCCCTCTTTCCTATGTAACAAACCTGCACGTCCTGCACATGTATCCTGGAAATTGAAATAAAATAAGTGCTTAGTCTATATAAATCATTTTTCTGTATTATGTAAGATAGAAACACAGTTTTACTTTCTTCCAGTTAACAAGTTATCCCAATACTATATTCTAAATAATAAAGAACAAAATAAAAGAATAGAGTGATGCCATTTCAAATCATCACCCAGTGATTTGACATGACATTCTTTTCTTTTCCAAATATTTATATGTATTTGATTCTGCTTCTGTGCATTCCATTATATCCAATTAATCTTTTAGTCTTTCCTGATGCAATATCATACAATGTTAACTTTGTACATTTTTAATATGTGACAGTATGTTTTATTTATTATTTTCCAATATTTTCTTGGCATTTTTGTCTAGTTAGTTTGTCAAATAAACTTCAAAATTTAAGTTTCAAAATAGAAAATATGATTTATTTTAGAATTTTGATTATACTTATATACATTGCCCTAAAGAAAAATAAAGTTTTTATAATATTGAATCTTTCTAGAAAGCATCTAATAGCCCCTCTCCTCATTTTTTCAAACGTCTTGCATGAAACTATTTCATTTTCTTTAAATATAAGCTTAATTCTAGGTAGTTTATTTTGGATGAATATTGTGATATCATGAATGTAAGCTTTTGCCTATTACATTTTCTGCCTACTGCTGCCGTATAGAAAAGCTAATCATTTTGTTGTGTGTATGTTGTAACTAAACCCTAATGAAATTCTTTGCAGTTTTATTGGATTTTCCTCAGATTATTCTGGGTTTTCTAAGACTATATGCATCTTGATTTCAATAACTCTGCTTCTAGTGATTCATTGATAAGTAGAATGTCAAATATTTAAGATAAAGCATAGTTGTCTCAAAAAACATGTTTCATTATTCTAATTAAGTGTTCTTCTGGTATGCTCTACAGTGGGGTTTTCTTTTTCTAAAATTGGGAGTCGATGTGAATTTGTATCACATCTGGCCTTATGTAACTTATAGTGTTGATTACATATTTGTGTCCTTTGACCAATTAAGTTGATGAGCTATATTTAAAATTTTCCTAATATTGAATCATCTTTCATTCCTGAAATATGTCCTAAGTCATTTTTATGGAAGTATTAAAAACTGCTGTTGCATTCAGCCTTTACAGTTGTTAGAGTTTTAAAATCTGTTTTTCTAAGGAATACTGGGTGGGGGTGGTGTGTACACACACGTGTGTGTGTGTGTGTGTGTGTGTGTGTGTGTGTGTAGTGCTATCCTTGTCAGATTTAAATATTAGCTTAAGGCAGCTTCATAAATAAAATGGCCTGGGGCACTTTTTCCATTTTTTTGTGCCTTTGAGCAGTTATTATATCATGAGGATTCCCTATACTTTGAAAATGAGATAGAATTGTTTGGAAAAAAATTGTGCTTGGCAACTTTCTGCAACAATCATTTGAAAACTTTAAAATTTTAGCTATATTTAAAAAGACCTATTGAGGTTTTCTATGACTTTTTGACTTTTGAACACATACACACACAAACATGCACACACACACATGCACACACCCCAGTTGATTCAGGTGTACTTAGGCCTATGAACATGTAGGTTTTCTGAGGTTTTCTACTCTTTGGGGAATATTTGGATCAATATTTTTTAATGTATTAATATACAATTGTACAGAGTATTGTATTTTTAAAAATATTTCTGTATGCTTATATATGTTCTCATAATATGATTAAAAATGAGAAAGAAAAAGAATATAAAAACACAGTTTTTCTGATTTGTAATTTCTTTCCCTCTCACACACATGCACGCACTCAGTCCATTTACAGATTTTTGAACTTTGTTTTCCCCAAAATGTCAACACTAATATTTGTCTGTTTTTCTCTTCATTGATATACTTATTAAATTATTTTGCCTATTTTCCTAAAGATAGTTTGGGATTTTTCGTTTATTTTTGGCCTCCTTTATATTTACCTAACTTCTTTTTTTTTTTTTTTTTTTTTTTTGAGGCGAAGTCTCGCTCTGTCACCAGGCTGGAGTGCAGTGGCACGATCTCAGCTCACTGCAATATCCGCCTCCTGGGTTCAAGCGATTCTCCTGCCTCAGCCTCCCAAGTAGCTGGGATTACAGGCACATGCCACCACACCCAGCTAATTTTTGTATTTTTAGTAGAGATGGGGTTTCACCATGTTGGCCAGAATAGTCTCGATCTCCTGACCTTGTGATCTGCCCGCCTCAGCCTCCCAAAGGGCTGGGTAATACAGGCATGAGCCACCGCACCCAGCCAACTTCTTTCAGTTAATTAGAGCACAATTTTGAAAGCTTTAAATGGTAGCAACTGTCATCTCCAGTTTTTCAGTTGAGGAAACAAAAGATGACTTTGTTGACAAATTATTGAGGCAGACATACATTTTAGTGTTCTTTATTAATCATCATGGTGCTCAGATGCCAGAGAGCATGTGATGACTTTGCCATCCCTGAAGAGTTTGTCTGATAATCCAGATATAAGAATTGATTCTGCTCTGCAGAATCATTTAATCATATTTTTTATTCACTCATTCATTCATTCGTCAAATATCCATTGAGTTTTTTTGTTGCAGACCTTGTGCTAGCTTTTCGAGATACAAATATAAAAACACATGGAACCTCCATTCAAGGAGACTGATTGTAAGTCAAGTGGAGAAATAGACAATGTCTCACAAACAGTAATTACTATAATAGAGGTACGTCCACACTGTTTTGGTTACATATACATACCTCATAGCACAAAGTTACTCATGAAAAGTAGATGATTTGGAAATACTATTTTATTCCTTTATAATCAGTATATATATCTTAATACTTTCTGTGTGTCAGATAATACAGTGGGTCCTGAGGAAAACAAGGTATAAAAATAATTTTTCTCATGCTTGAGAAGCTTTTAGTCTAGTGGGAAATGACTCATCTCATTATAATAAAAATGTATACCAGATACCTGTGAAGATATAGAAGAGAAATTTTGTCAGTCAGGAGTTAAAAAGAAAGGCTTTCTTCACAGAGAAAGTAGTGTTTGAACTGAGATTTGAAAGGCAAGCAGGAATTTATTAGATGGACAGGTTGTGGCTTTCTAAGCAGAAGGAACAACATGTGCAAAGGCACAGTGGCATGAAAAGGCAAGTAGTGTGCTAATGCTAAAGCATAAGGGACAAGATGGTGAGGGGTGAGAAAAGAGGTATAAGATAAAAATTTATAGAGCACATATCTTGTCAGACACCATTCTAAATACTTTATATAGATTTACTCCATAAGTCTTTATCATTGCTTTGTGTTGGAAATATTTCAAATCTAGCTATTTTGAAATACACAATAAATTATTGTTAACTATAGTCACTCTTCTGTGCTATTGAATACTAGAACTTATTCCTTCTATCTAACTGTATTTCCATATTCATTAACCAGCGTCTCTTCATCCCCATCTCCCACGACACCACCACCTCCACCCCACCACTCTCTCCCTATGTCCCAAACCCACCCTGTCCACCTTTCCCAGCAACTACTGTTCTACTCTCTACTTCCATGAGATCAACTTATTTAGTTTCCACATACGAGTCAGAACATGCAATATTTGCCTTTCTGTGCCTGGCTTATTTCACTTAACATGATGACCTCCAATTCCATCCATTTTGCTGCAAATGATAGGATTTCATTCTTTTATTTTATTTATTTATTTATTTTTTAAGATGGAGTTTTGATCTGTCACCCAGGCTGGAGTGCAGTGGCACAATAAAATAATGAGATTACAAGCATGAGCCACCACACTCGGCGGGATTTCCTTCTTTTTTAATGGCTGAATAGTAATTCATTGTGTATATTAATAAATATATATTTTCTTTATTCATCCATTGATAGACATTTAGGTTAGTTCTGTATCTTGGCTATTGTGAATAGTGCTGTAATGAACATGAGAGTGCATATTTCTTTGATATCCTCATTTCCTTTCTTTTGAGTATATGCCCAGTAGTGGGATTGCTGGATCATATGGCACAACTGTTTTTAGTTTTTTGAGGAACCTCCATGCTGTTTTTCATAGTGGCTATACTAATTTACATTCCCACCAACAGTGTACTAGCATTCTCCTTTCTCCACATCCTTACTAACATCCATGGTTTTTGCCTTTTTGATAACAGCAATTTTAACCCAGGTGAGATTATATCACATTGTGGTTTTGATTTGCATTTCTCTGTTTATTAGTGGTGTTAACCTTTTTTTCTTCCACATATCTTTCGGCCATTTGTATGTTTTCTCTTGAGAAATGTTTATTCAGATCATTTGCCCATTTGTAAATCAGATTATTTTATTATTGCTATTGAGTTCCTTATATATTGCTGGTTATTAATCACTTGTCTGATGGAGATTTTGCACATATTTTCTCCCATTCTGCAAGTTGTCTCTTTACTGAGTTGATTGTTTTCTTTGCTGTGAAGAAGCTTTTTAGAATGTTGTAATTCTATGTCTAGTTTTGCTTCTGCTGCCTGTGCTTTTGAGGTCTTATCCAAACAATCATTTCCCAGACCAATGTCCTGAAGCATTTCCACAATGTTTTCTTCTAGTAGCTTTATAGCTTCAGGTCTTATATTCAAGTCTTTAATTCATCTTTATCTGATTTTTGCATGTAGTAAGAGATAGGGGTCTAGTTTCATTTTTCTGCATATAGATATTCAGTTTTTCTAACACCATTTATTGAAAAGACTGTCCTTTCCCCTGCTGAAAGTTCTTGGTGGCTTTGTCAAGAATCAGTTGGCTTTAAATACATTGATTTATTTCTGGGTGGACCTCTAAGTTTAACATGCAGTGTATATAAAGGCTTTTGGGCAGAAATAAAAATTTCTGCCCCAATTGATGGACATTTCCAGTGTTGTTTATAATTATCCTAAATCTTTTCCATTACCCATAAACAAAGTCTCATGAATTTGAAACCCCCATTCACACAAGGAAAATGTGATATAGACACACAATATCTATAATACTAAATAAGACAAAAGTTGTACAGTTTTACTTTTATGCCTCTAAGTGGAAATTTTAAATGAATAGTAAATTTGCTTATAAAACTATGAAAAACTAAATTCTGTGTTTTTAATACTGTAATTATTTTCTTCATAAAGCAAAGTAGTATAATTTGTTCTAAATTTAATTTGCTAATCTCCTAAAATTCATTTGCAGAAGAACTTGTATACATTCAAGTTCTTTACACATACACATTCACAGAAGTTTAGAACATTTAAATTTGTCAGCAATTCCTCTCCTTCTCGTCTTACCATTTCATATAGCAATACCTTTCCTTTGAAAAACTCCTTCCATATGGTGCATTTGATTGGAACCAATGCTTAGGTCAAATCTTCATTTAAATCACTCAGTTCTTCATAAAGAATACTTTGGACAAATCCTCTTCTTCATCAGTCAGGGCACTCTTTTCACTCATGTGAAACTTCAGTTTGAAATGCCGCATTCATCACAAAATGACTAAAAGTGGAACTAGGCTAATCAAAAAGTTCTTTATTTTATCTTCATAAATGTATGACTTCATGTGAAGGCCGGAAAAAATACCTGTAGAGATTGCAATCTAATGAAAAAGGAGATGGAAGCATTGATTGTATGGCTTGCTGATTTCAAAACTCTTTAATCTTTCTGAAGCATTTTTAATTTCAGGATGTTTAAGTAGCTTTAATTCTTAATATTAAAAAATTAAGATTCTTAATGCCTATTTTTTATTAAAAGCCATAAACTCATAAAGCTTAGCAATTTCCATTTCTATTTAAAAGTTAATGAAGTGAGAGAACAAGTGCTTTACCACTGAAGAATTCAGAGTACAAGTGGGGAAACCCAAGGAGTGAGAGCTGACATGAAACTCCAATTGAAAACCATTTTTTTAAATAAATCTGTCTGGTAAATGATTTATATGGTTTATTTTTTGTTACCTAGAAATTCTAAGTTGGATATTCTAAGTGTAGAATTCCACAGTGTAATTGAGAAAAGAGAAAATGAGTAAATGAGATGATTATTAGACTATTTTGATAACTTATGAAACATAAATTAAAATTTTTTGAATCCTCATATGTTAATCACTTGTTTTTTTAAAGTGTGTGTGTGTGTTGTGTGTGTTTTTTTTTTTTTTTTTTTTTTTTTTTTTTTGAGACGGAGTCTGTCTCTATCACCCAGGCTGGAGTGCAGTGGCACTATCTTGGCTCACTGCAAGCTCCGCCTCCCAGGTTCAGGCCATTCTCCTGCCTCAGCCTCCCGAGTAGCTGGGACTACAGGTGCCCGCTGCCACGCCCGGCTAATTTTTTGTATTTTTAGTAGAGACGGGGTTTCACCGGTTTAGCCAGGATGGTCTCCATCTCCTGACCTCGTGATCCACCCACCTCGTCCTCCCAAAGTGCTGGGATTACAGGCGTGAGCCACCGCGCCCAGCCTAAAGTGTTTAAATTTTCAAGTCATGTCACATAAGATTTCAAGAGATCACTAGTGCTCAATAAATTTATGTTTAATTTAGTCGTGTTGTATTGCATTGCCTATTATGGGGGAAGGCTCATCCTTCTTTCTACTAAGAAACATAGAGAATAATTGTAAATAGCCCTTAGTCTGAATCATTTTTATGCAATATCATAGACACAAACCAATGGATGGGTTTGATAGCCTGGAGTCCTGAGTTTACCTCCTTCCCAGTTAAGACACATTGTTAGTTTGGTTTACTATTTAAGACAGCATTAGGGTGCTCTTTATTCATCTCTGAGAATCAAGTTTCCACTCAACCATTTATATATAACATAAATTATATTGTGAAAGTCCAATACATATATTAGAACCAGTTTCTTTAATTACTATGTATGCCTAATTACAGTGCAATTTCTCATATTACCTGAGTCAAAATTAATGCAATTCAAAACAACAGTAATTTATATTTAAGGAAAAGTGAAACGTACTTAAAGGAGCTGTTTTTTCTAAAGCACTCTCATAAGGAAAACTTTGCCTCATCTCTTTCTACATGTTTGAGCCAGGAGCTTGCAGCCAATCAAAACAATAATGCTTTCCTATAGGTGTAAATAATAAAGAAGTAAACCCCAATAGTAAGGTATCAGTTACACCAGCGGTCCCCAGCCATTTTGGCACCAGGGACTGGTTTCCTAGAAGACAGTGTTTCCATGGACTGGGTTTGGGATGGGGGGGATCATTTCAGGATGAATCAAGCACATTATATTTATTGTGCACTTTATTTATATTATTATTAAATTGTAATATAAAATGAAATAATTATACAACTTACCATAAGGTAGAATCAGTGGGAGCCCTGAGCTTGTTTTCCTGCAACTAGATGATCCTATCTGGAGGTGATGGGAGACAGTGACAGATTATCAGGCATTAGATTCTCATAAAGAGCATGCAACCTAGATCCCTCACATATGCAGTTCACAACAGGGTTTGTACTCCTATGAGAATCTAATTCCACCACTGATCTGACAGGAGGCGGAGCTCGGACTGTAATGGAGCAATGGGGAGCAACTATAAATACAGATGAAGCTTTGCTGAGTCGCTTGCCACTCACTTCCTGCTGTGTGGCCCAGTTCCTAACAGGCCATGGACCAGTACCAGTCCATGGCCTGGGGGTTGGAGACCACTGAATTATACAATAGACTGCGAAAATTAGATAGTTTCCTCTTCTCTTATGTGCTGTATTGTTTGGTATCAAGATATTCTATTACTGGGGATAATTTGTTTTTCTATAATATTCTCAATTTTTTTTGTTTGTACATTATTTTTTTCAGTCAAGAGAATCCATCCTATTAAATGACCTAAAGTCAGAAGTGTCACCACGGATTTCAGCAGAGGACCTGATTGACTTGTGTGAGCTCACAGTGACAGGCCACTTCAAAACACCCACCAAGAAAACAAAGTCCAGTAAACCAAAGCTCCTGGTGGTTGACATCCGGAATAGTGAAGAGTATCCTTTGCATATGCTGTTTTAAAGGGTGGTACTGCTTATTTGTATTGCATCCTTTCATTTAAGTGGTGTGTGGTTAAAAAAAAAAAAAAATTCTGGGATTCTTCTGAATTCAAGTAGTTAAATTACTCTCAAACTGGATGCCAGAATCGTCTTGCATAAGGTTTTATAAGATAACATTACATACCAAAGACCTGATGATACTTTCCAAACAATGCCAGAATATTGGGATATTTTGTTGTTTTTTGTGTTTCTCTGGTGTATATTGCTATTCTTGAAGGCATTTGAATCCTTCATGCTGTAAATAGGAATTGTGGCAAAGATGAAGAGTAAGTATACACCTGTTTTACCTCATAGCCTAGAGAAAAAATTTGCTACATCTCAACATTGACCTTGTGTTCATTAGAATTTTCAAAACACTGGCTTACATAGAACATGTATTTTCACTAACTACAAAATGTTATTTACAAAGATTTTACTGTTGAACATACTGTAACATCCAGGGGGTTTGATTGGCATTAGAGTATGAAGAGTTACAAAATAGTAACAGTTCAGTCACCTTCTATTTTCATTATCTTCAGATTCTTTGATTGTGTATTTTCTAGAATCTAGATAAATGGTTTTCACTTTGTTTAAAAACAGCAACTTTTAAAATCTTTCTTAGAAACTCAATATATAAAATATAAATGAATGCTATTATAACTAATTTGTTTCATAAATTCAAATTTATAGCATTTACTAACTATAAATGAGGGTTAGCAGGTTAATGGTTTCTTATATGCTAAAACTGGCATATACAGGTTGAGTATCCTGTGTCCAAATTGTTTGTGACAGTATTTCAGTTTTCATATTTTATAGGATTTTGGAATATTTCCATTATATATATATATATACTTACCAGACCAGAATATCTAGAGCCAAAAGGCTGTAATGAGCATTTCGTTTGATCCTGATGTTGTTGCTCAAAAAGTTTGATTTTGGAGCATTTCAGATTTTAGATTTTTGGATTAAGGATACTCAATCAGCAATAAGTTTTCATGTTAATATTTTCAATTCGAATTATACATTTACAGACTTTATTAGTAATTCATAGAATCTTAGGTTTCTGACAGTACAATTTGAGAGCTCACAATTTCAAATGATATATTCTCATCGTTTTGTGAAAAGTTGCTACTTTCTATTTTTCTGAGTTTGGAGAGAGTATAAATGTTGATATCCCTGGTTGTTAGGGTTTCAGCAATACTAGAAATTCTTTGCAGAGTGGATGAGTGGACTCTCAAATGAGGCATTAAATCCTATTTAACTGGTCAAGAACTCCTAGTCTGGAAGTTCTTCTGATCTTATACTTCAGGAGTTTAGAATCTGTTTAATGTTTTTAAATTTTTAATTTGTATTTCTTTTGCCTGAGTCTTTATTCATAGCAATTCTCCCATAAAACCATAAAAATAGCATTATAATACCGTATTTTAATCTTAAAGGTAATTCTTCCATTCTGTAGGTTGTCTGTTGCCAGGTCCAATCTGCAGACCCTGGCCGAACAACGGATGTAAGAATGCACTCAGACACAGGTATCCAGTGAAAAAGCGGGCTAGGGGACCTGGCCGCTTACAGACCCCCGAGGAGGGTGCTGTAAAGAGTCAGCAGCTGTGGCCCTGACAAGCTGGTGCTGCAGGCATTTATTTAGTTACAGATTTAATGACAAAGGCTTTGAGTCAACACACTTTTGCGTAATTAACATAGTCACCCTGCCCGGAGATAGCGGTCATGCATGGGGATGATTAAAGGCCAGGTTCCAAGTTAAACTAACTTATCTAGATCAATTCCTTTATATCTCTTTGTTATCTAACCTTTGCTGTCAGGGTCCAGATAAGAGGGTTTGGCTACCTTCAGCCAAATCCATTTCCAAAGCTTTTGTAAAACCTCCCCGCCTTCCAAGAAGGTTTGCATCTTTCTACAATTTTTCCCACCACCCTGACTGATCTCCTACATCTCCCCTTTTTCTGTTTTTAGCATCAGGTTTTGTTGATTGAAGAGTACATTTGTGTGCAGCAACAGGTTTGTCAGGCGTGGCAGGCACTGCTCACATTCCGGCTTTGCATCCTAGAGTTAGTAAATAATAGAAGACAAATATGAGTATAATTAGCAACATTCTTTTCCAATTAAGGAGTGACATGTAGTGTTACTTGGCACCTTAGTCCAATGTGTGCCATTATTGAGGAACACCACTTGGGGCATGTCATTCCCTCTTAGCCAAGCAGTTGTGTTGTTAGAAGCTGAGAAGGGGGTGTTTGTTTAAGTAATAGAGCTGAAGAAAGGCGTATCTAAGAGATGGGCCCAATAGAAAGTAACAGGTGAGGGTTGCCGGTAAAGTGAAAGTATTAAAAAGGTTAATAAAGCATAGGAAGGAACAAATTATCTGGATTGAATGGTGTCTGTGTCCAGAGCAGATTCGCTCAGTCTTCTAACTTCTCTTCTTCAGTGTCCTGTCCAGGGCCTATGTCGTCTGAGGAAGCCACATTGTCTGGGGCTGTAGGTCCTATAGGGTCATTTTCTTTATTTCTGGTACCAGGTTGGGTCCTAGCCATGCTATGGTAAGGTTTGATGCATCGTGCTGGAATCCAAAGAGGACCTGAGAGGGTGTGAACACAAGCATATCCTCTCCCACATGTTAACAATTCATTTGGACCACACCATACATTACTGCTTACATCTTTCCATAAAACTGCAGGTCTTATGTCTTGAGAGGTTTTAGCAAAGTGCTTTTCTACAGCTAATTGAAATTTATCATCTAAATTTTCAAAATTAAGGGTAAATAAGGCTTGTGCTAGTAGTGTTGCAGGGTCCTTACTCATATTCCCCCTTTTTTGTTTTCTGAGCATATTTTTAAGGATAGAGTGGGTACATTCTACCGTGGCCTCTCCTTGGAGGTTATAAGGGATGCCTGTGGAATATTGGATATTCCACTGTGACAAAATTGTTGAAATTGTGAGCTGGCATAAGCCAAACCATTATCAGTTTTAATTTTTGTAGGCTGCCCCATAAATGCAAAAGTTAAAAGACGATGTTTAATGACATATCGGGTGGACTCTCCAGGAAAGGCATGAGTGCTAATTGAGAATTGTTATTAATGGATACATGTACATATCTTAGTTTTTCAAATTGAGGCACATGTGTAACATGGTGTTTGCCATAACTGATTAGGTTCTAGTCCTCTAGGGTTAACACCTGTATAAGGAGGGGACATGACTGTGAGCTGGCAATCTGGGCATTGCCGGGTAATTTGTTTAGCTAGTCTCTGGGTAAGTTGAAATTGTTTAGATAAGTTTCTCTAGTTTTGGTGGAAAAATTGATACGGTTGGATGGCTTGGTCAAACAGTGATGTTCTAACTTGTACATCTGCTTGATCATTGCCATAAGCCAGTGGGCCAGGCAGTGAGCTGTGGGCTCGAATATGTGTGATAAAAATAGGATGTGTATGTTGATCTAGCAAATGCTAAAGTCAGAGAAAAAGTGCACACAGGGTGGGCTCCAGAGTGGCCTTAATGAGGGCTGTCTCAAGGTTCTGCAATAAATAAACAGAGTAAGCAGGCTCACTAACAATATTGATGAGCTGAATGGAAAAAGTTTCCAAGGCCAATAGTAAGGCTCCAATCTCAGCTCTCTGAGTGCTAGTAAATCCAGAACAAGTGGGGGAATTACGTGATTTCCACCAGACAGCGACTTTTCCATGTTTACCAGAGCCATCAGTAAACACTGTTAAAGCATTAGGTATAGGGGATTGAACTATTTTAGTAGGCAAAACCACAGAAGTACAAGATAAGAACTGAAGGAGTTTGTCAGCAGGAAGGGCATGCTCTATATGGCCTTTGTAATCAGAGAGTGCTATTTGCAGGTCCATAGATAAGGCAATACTGCCTCGAATTGCTTTTTACTTAAAGGAATCCTGATGATACCAGGATCATAACCTAGCAGCTGATTGCATCATCTGCATCCTGAATAAATGATTTTACTGACTAACTGGATATAGGGAGAGAGTGTTTTAGTCCCGGTGTGTGAGCAAAAAAACCCATTCTAGGAAGCGTTGCCCTGGGGTCATCTATAGGGGAGTGTTTAGTGGGAAAAACAAATAATTGAACTGAATACCATGTATCAATGCAATCTAGTTGTCTCTGAGAAATAGCTTGCTCTATCTCTTCAATTTCCCTTTGTGCTGCAGGAGTTAAATACCTGGGAGAGTCTAGGGCAGCATTGCCTTTTAAGATAGAAAACAGGTTCTGTAACTTATCAGTAGTTATGTCCAAGGTTGGGCAAATCCAGTTAATATCGCCGAGTAATTTCTGATAATCATTTAAGGTATGTAAGTTGCTAGTATTTAATTTAACTTTTTGAGGTCTTACTGACTGGGAAATTAGTATGTACCCAAGATATTTCCAAGGAGAAGACATCTGTACTTTTCCAGGTTCTATGATTAAACCTCTTAACTGTGTATTCTTTATGACAGAGGCATGTAACTTGAAAAGTACTAGCTCTGTTGGGGCTGCTAGTAAAATATCATCCATAAAATGAGTAATCCTGCAATTAGGAAATTCTTTTCTACTGGGGAGCCAAGCTTGATTTACATGATACTGACACATGGTAGGACTGTTTAGCATTCCTTGAGGAAGCACTTTCCAATGAAATCAGTGAGCTGGCCTTTCATTATTGATAGCTGGTATTGTAAATGCAAATTTTTCTCTGTCCTGTTCTGCAAGAGGAATAGTATAAGAGCAGTCTTTTAAGTCAATAATGATTATAGGCCAATCTCGAGGAATTGCCACGTGGGAGGGGAGCCCCTGCTGAAGGGGCCCCATAGGTTGCAAACTAGCATTAATAGCACGTAAGTCATGCAAAAGTCTCCATTTACCAGACTTTTGGGGAATGATGAAAATGGGCAAATTCCAAGGACTGTTTGACGGTTCTATATGGTTGGCTTTTAATTGCTCCTCAGCTACTTCACGGGCTCTTTGTAATTTCTCTCCCTTTAAAGGCTACTGTTCTACCCAAATAGGATTTTGAGAGAGCCACGTTAGGGGTAGGGGAGAAATTGTTAGAAAGAGGTCTGCAGAGTGGCCTCAGTTAACACTCTTGTAAATGGGCTAGTGGCTCCGTTTTCTTTAATGCTTTCTTTTAGCTCTTTATAAGCATTAAAAGAAATGGATTCATGTACCTGATTGCCTTGTTAATCTTGCATTACCAGGCAAGCTAAGAGCTCCCTATCTAATGCCGCTTGTCTAAGACAGGGTCCCATAGCTATAGCATATCCCTTGTCTTTTTTCCAATTTTTTGGAGGAGGGGGCTCAGGCAAAACCTTCATTTCCTCTTTGTTATTTTTTCCCAGAAACAGTGGGGCTGAGGGAGATGGAGGGAGTAAGGTAGGTGACAGTTCCTCCTGCCTTCGCTTTTTAGGCTCTTCTATGTAGAGCAGGACCAGAGCCACCCTTAACTAAAGCCCATAACGTTAAAGATGTTATTGGGACCCATTGCCCTTGTGCATCATGTTGTTTAAGATTTCTACCCACTTGTTCCCAGATCTCCAAGTGTAGTGCACTTTCTTTCAGAAACCACGGGTTATGGGAAACAGTAGTTTGCATTAGGTCTCTTAATTGAGCCTGCAAAACCAAGGCTCTGCTAGCTTTAAGCAGCTGTTTCAATACTTTTATATACTGTTGCTGTTGAGCTGATAACTGTTGTCCTATGATGAAACCCTAGCCTGAACAGTTCCCTCCAACTTGGAAATCCCAAGTGGACACCAATGACTTACTGACTTACTGACTGCGCAGTCTTTTAACCTTTGTTTTTGAGGGTTCCGTCGCAATCCATTGCAGCATTCCTCACATGGAGCGCCACCTGCTGGGTCTGACCCACAGACCCTGGCTGAATGATGGATGAAATAATGCACTTAGACACAGGTATTGAGTGAAAGAGTGGGCTAGGGGACCAGACCACTGACAGAAAGAGTTGTAGCAGCCACAGCCCTGACAAGCTGGTGCTGCGGGCATTTATTTAGTACAGATTTAATGACAAAGGCTTTGAGTCAACACACTTGTGGGTAATTAACATGGTCGCCCTCCCTGGAGAGAGCAGTCCTGCACATGGATGATTAAAGGCCAGGTTCCAAGGCCTAAGTAAACTAACTTATCTAGATCAATTCCTTTATATCCCCTTGTTATCTAACCTTTGCTCTCAGGCTCTGGATAAGAGGGTTTGGCTGCCTTCAGCCAAATGCTTTTCCAAAGCTTTTGTAAAACCTCCCAGACTTCCAAGAAGGTTTGCATCTTTCTACAATTTTTCCCACCACCCTGACCAATCTCCTACAGTCTGTTTACTCTGTTGATAATTTCTTTTGCTGTGCAGCAGCTCTTAAGTTTAATTAGGCCCCATTTGTCAATTTTTGCTTTTGTTGTGATTGCTTTTGGTTTCTTTCATGAAATCTAAACCCATTCCTAGGTTTAGGATGGTATTGCTTAGGTTGTCTTCCAGGGTTTTTATACTTTTGGGTTTTACATTAAAGTCTTTAACCCACCTTGAGTAGATTTTTGTATATAGTGTAAGGAAGGGGTCCATCTTCAATCTTCCGCATATGGCTAGCCAGTTATCCCATCACCATTTATTGAATAGGGAGTCTTTTTCCCATTTCTTGTTTTTTGTCAGCTTTGTCAGAGATCAGATGGTCATAGATGTGTGGCCTTATTTCTAGGCTCTCTATTCTGTTCCATTAGTCTATGTGCCTGTTTCTGTACTACTGCCATGCTGTTTTGGTTACTGTAGCCTTGTAGTGTAGTTTGAAGTTGGGTAGCATGATGTCTCCAGCTTTGTTCTTTTTGCTTAGCATTGTCTTGGATATTCGGGCCCTTTTTTGGTTCCATATGAATTTCAAAATCGTTTTTTCTTGTTCTATTAATGTCACTGGTAGTTTGATAGGAATAGCATTGAAACTGTATATTGCTTTGGGCAGTACAGCCATTTTCATAATATTGATCCTTCCTATCCGTAAGCGTGGGATGTCTTTCCATTTGTTTGTGTCTTCTCTGATTTCTTTGAGTAGTGTTTTATAATTCTCATTGTAGAGGTCCTTCACCTCACTGGTGTGCTGTATTCCTAGGGAGTGTGTGTGTGTGTTTGTGTGTCAATTGTGAATGGGATTGCCTTTCTGATTTTGCTTTCAGGTTGGTTGTCGTTGGTGTATAGGAGTGCTAGTGATTTTTGTACATTGCTTTTGTATCCTGCAACCTCACCGAAGTTGTTTATCAGCTGATGGAGCTTTTTGGTCAAGACTGCATGTTCTTCTAGATATAGAATCATGTCATCTACAGAGATAGTTTGACTTCTTCTCTTCCTATTTGAATGCGCTTTATTTCTTTCTCTTGCCTCATTGCTCTGACTAGGACTTTGAATAGTATGTTGCATACAAGTGGTGAGAGAGGGCATCCTTGTCTTGTGCCAGTTTTCAAGGGGAATGCTTTCAGCTTTTGCCCGTTCAGTATAATGTTGACTCTGGTTTTGTCATAGATAGCTCTTATTATTTTGAAGTATATTCCTTCAATAGCTAGTTTATTGAGAGTTGTCAATGTGAACAGATGTCGAATTTTATCAAAAGTCTTTTCTGGATCTGTTGAGTTAATTATGTAGTTTCTGTCTTTAGTTCTGCTTATGTAATGAATCACATTTATTGATTTTTTGCATGTTGAGCCAATCTTGCATCCCGGGGGTGAAGCCTACTTGATCATGGTGAAGTAGCTTTTTGATGTGCACTGGATTCGGTTTACTAGTATATCATTGAGGATTTTTGCATCGATGTTCATCAAGGATATTGGCCTGAAGTTTTCCTTTTTTATTGTGTCTCTGCCAGGCTTTGGTATGAAGATGATGCTGGCCTCATAGAATGAGTTAGGTAGAAGTCCCTTCTTCTCAATTTTTTTGTAATAGTTTCAGTAGGAATGGTACCAGCTCTTCCTTGTACATCTGGTAGAATTTGGTTATGAATCCATCAGGTCCTGGGCTTTTTTTGGTTGGTAGGCTATTTATTACTGATTGAATTTCAGAGATCATTATTGGTCTGTTCAGGGAATCGATTTCTTTCTGACTCAGTCTTGGGAGGGTGTATATGTCCAGGAATTTTTCCATCTCTTCTAGGTTTTCTAGTTTGTGTACATAGAGCATATGGTTATTTTTATTTCCGTGGGGTCAGTGGTTGCATTTCATTAGTCATTTCTAATTGTGTTTATTTGGATCTTCTTTCTTCTTAGTCTAGCTAGTGGCCTATCTTGTTAGTTTTTTCAAAAAACCAACTCCTGGATTTATTGCTCTTTTGAATAGTTTTTCATGCCTTGATTTCCTTAACTTCACCTTGATTTTTTAAATTATTTCTCAGTTCTATTAGCTTTGAGGTTGTTTTGTTCTCCCTTCTCTAATTCTTTCCATTGTGAAGTTAGGTTGTTAATTTAACATCTTTCTAACTTTTGGATGTGGACATTTGGTGGTATTGTATTTCCCTCTTAATGCTGCCTTAGCTGTGTCCCAGAGATTCTGGTATGTTGTATCTTTGTTCTCTTTGTTTTAAAAGAACTTCTGGATTTCTGCCTTTTATTTTTTACCCAAAAGTCAATCGGGAGCATGTTGTTTAATTTCTATGTAATTATATGATTTTTAGTGATTTTTATTGTGTTGATTTCTATTTTTATTTTGCTGTGGTCTGAAAGAGTGTTTGGAATGACTTCAGTTCTTATACATTTATTGAGGATCGTTTTATGTCCAGTTATGTGGTCGATTTTAGAGTATGTGCCATGTGGTGATGAGAAGAATGTATATTCTGTTGGTTTGGGGTGGAGACGTCTGTAAAGGTGTATCAGATTCATTTGGTTCAGTGCTGAGTTTAGGTCCTGAATATCTTTGTTAATTTTCTGCTTCAGTGATCTGTATAATACTGTCATTGGGGTGTTGAAGTCTCCCACTATTACTGTGTGGGAGTCGATGTCTCTTTGTAGGTCTCTAAGAACTTGCTTTATGAATCTGGGTGCTCCTGTATTGGGTTCATATATATTTAGAATAGTTAGGTTTTATTAAATTGAACCCTTTACCATTATATAATACCCTTGTCTTTTTTTTTTTTTTTAATCGTTGTTGGTTTGAAATCTGTTTTATCTGAATTAGGATTGCAATCCCTGCTTTTTTCTGTTTTTTATTTTTTTGGTAGATTTTTCTCCATCCCTTTATTTTGGGCTTATGAGTGTCATTATGTGTAAGATAGTCTCTTGAAGAGAGCATATTATTCAGTCTTACTTTTTTATCCTGCTTGCCACTCTACCTTTTAAGTGGGGTATTTGGACTATTTACGTTCAAGGTTCATATTGATATGTGTGGATAGGGTTTTGTCATTGTGCTGTTAGCTGGTGGTTATGTTGGCTTGTTTGTGTGGTTGCTTTACAGTGACATTGGTCTGTGTGTTTAAGTATGTTTTTGTATTCACTGGTAGTGATCTTTCTATATTTAGTGCTCTTTTCAAGATCTCTTGTAAGGCAGGTCTGGTAGTAATGAAGTACCTTAACATTTGCTTATCTGAAAAGGATCTTATTTCTTCTTCACTTAGAGAGTTTAGTTTAGCTAGATATGAAATTCTTGGTTAAAGATTTTTTTTTCTTTCAGAACATTCAATATAGGCCCCTAATCTCTTCTGGCTTGTAGGGTTTCAGCTGAGAGGTCCACTGTTAGCCTGATGGGAATCCCTTTGTAGGTGACCTGCCCGAGTTCTCTCTAGATGCCTTTAACATTCTTTCTCTCATTTCGACCTTGGAAAATTTGACAATCATGTGCCTTGGGTATGATCTTGTGTAGAATCTTGCAGGAGTTCTCTGTTTTTCCTGAATTTGACTCTTGGCCTCTCTAGCAAGGTTAGGGAAGTTTTCATGGAAGATATCCTGAAATACATTTTCCAAGTTGTTTGCTTTCTCCCCCCCTCTTTCAGGGATGCCAGTGATTCATATATTCAGTCTCTTTACATAATCTCATAATTTTCAGAGGCTTTGTTCATTCCTTTTTATTCTTTTTTTTTTTATTTTAGTCTGACTGCCTTATTTCAAAGAACCAGTCTTCGAATTGTGAGATTCTTTCATCAGCTTGGTTCATTCTGCTGTTAATACTGGCGATTGCATTGTGAAATTCCTGTATTTTTCATCTCTGTCCAACTTGTTAAGTTCCTTTTTATACTAGCTATTTCATCCTTCAGCTACTCTATCACTTTATTGGGATTCTTATTTTTCTTGGATTGGGTTTTGCCATCCTCCTGAATTTCGATTATCTTTGTTCCTGTCCATATTCTGAATTCTGTTTCTGTCATTCCAGCCAGTTCAGCATGATTAAGAACTCTTGTTGGAGAACTGATGCAGTCATTTGGAGGACATGTGATACTCTGGCCACTTTAGTTACTAGAGTTCTTGCATTGGTTATTTCTCATCTCTGCATGTGGGTGTTCCTTTAACTGTGGTGTAGATTGAGTACAGTCACTAGACTTATTTTCTGGATATTTTCACTGGGATGAGTATTTGTATAGGGTCTTTATTGGAAGCTGACTGACTGTCTCTGGCTTTAGAGTGGGGTATGTTAGTGAGGTATTTTTTGTGTTGAAGCTTTGGGGTTTATCCAGCAGGTGACACTTAGGCTTATTTGTCAGTTGGTAGACTTTTGTTCAGTAGTGTGGCTCCCTTATGTTTTCTCATAGTTGCAGCCATGTTTCCTCTCAGTCCTCTGAAAGTGTGGGCTCCTCTCCCCCTTGAGTGCCTGCTATAGTTCATGACTTGGCACTCCTGGGCTGCCCACTGCAGCTCTGGGTTGATCTCAGAGTTTATATTCCTTCCCCAGCTTAGCGGCAGTAGAGGAAGAGATCTTAATAGTGGTTGTGGCCAAGCGTCATTTTTTTGACTCCTGGGGGCTCTGCCCCAGAGAGATGCAGGTCATCAATCACTTAGCGAAGTCAGCCTAAAATGGAGGTTTGTTCTGTGGGCCCAAGCCAGGAGTTTCCTGTCTGGTGATGAGTTTTGGGGAGTGTGTGGGACCTGTGGGACATGGACTGGCCTCCTCTCCCTGGTTCAACTGCAGTCTGTTGGAGGTATGGATAAGACAACTAAGGTCTTTGCTTCTTCATTAGTTCAAGGGTGGCAAGGGCAGTTCCACTGCAAAGACAGTGGCAGAGAGGCTTTTATTTGCCCCTGGAGGCTCTGTACAGGGAGTTGCTGAGTTCGCACTGGCTCGATAGCTCTGGTCGGGGTGGCTGGAACTCCAGGCCTGGAGGATCTGCCCAGTAAGGAGATATGGGAACAGGAACCCATGTAATAGTCTGCCCACTTTTCTGTAGGGCTGCTGCAGTATGCTTGGGGCCCACTCCAGGCCCTAGTCATCTCGGATTTTCTAGAACCTGGAGGTGTCACCAGTGAGGGCTGTGAAACAGCAAAGATGTCGGCCTGTTCCTCCCTCTGGGAGCTTTGTCCCAGGGAGGTATGGACCCGTTGCTGGTTTAAAGGCACCTGTACAAAGTGTCTGGAGACCCTGGTTGGGAAGTCCTGCCTAGTGAGGAGGAACAGGATCAGAACCCGCTTAAAAAAGCAGTTTGCATTCTGGCCACATTTTGGTAGAGCATCTATGCTGTGCTGTGGGATTCCTTCTGCCCTGAGTCAGCTCAGACTGTCCAAAGCCTGAAGGCTGGAATGGCTAAGGTGTCTGAACAGCAAAGATGGCAACCCACCCCTCTCCCTGGGAACTCCTTCTTAGGGAGGTGCAGTGCCACTGCTGGTAGCTGGCTGGATCCCAAGCCAGTAGGTCTTATCTTGTGAGGTGCCATGGAAGTGGGGCCTACAGGTTGTTGCTACTCAGCCTTCTGGATTCGGCGTCTTTCCTACAGGTATGTACAGGAGTCTAACCTTCTACTTTGCCAAAGCTGCAGCTACTTTTGCCATAAAGCCCAATAATAATCTAAGGCTTCAGGGTCTCCACCCATGCCTGAGCAGTTGCTCTGCCAAGACTTCATGTAGCTCTGTCCGTCAGACTGAAGACTGAAGGCCCTGGTGGAGTGGGTTCACAAGGAGATATCCTGACCTGAGGGTTGCAAAGACCTATGAGAGGAGTGTGTTTTTCTGGGGCCGTTCATTCACTCACCACTTCCCTTGGGTGGGGGAGTATCCCCAGGTTCCATGTTATTCCCAGGTGGGTTGTTGTCCTGTCTTACATTTCTTCATTCTCTAAAGGTCAAGTTGTTTCCTTGATTAGTCCCACTGCAAATATCTGAATGTTTCAGCTGAAGGTGTGGTATTTACTTGCCCCCTTCTGTTTTTCTCCATGAGAGCCACACACACTAGCTGCTTCTAGCCACGCACACTAGCTGCTTCTTGAATAGATTGAAGTAAATTGACTTCTAATAATAGCAGTCTTTAAGTTCTTACACTGTACCAAGCATGGTGCTAGTCCTATTATGTAGATACTGTTGTTATCTCTGTTTTACTGATAAACTGAAGCTTAAAGAGGTTAAGCAACTTTCCCAAGGCCATATAACTAGTAATTGCAGAGCCAGTCTTGTGCTTCTAAATTTTACACTATTTTACAGGTGCCTATCTGGTCTCTGCATAGGGACAGTTAAGCATAAACAAGATTGAAACAAATGAGTTAATAGAAATTAATGAGTCAATGAGACATGCATTGATTCCTCTACACTATTTATATTCATTCAGATGTTATATACATTTCTTCAAATCTTATACACAAAATAAGCTATTACCTTCAGCACCTGTGTGTATAAGAGGACTAATCCCAGATACCAACTGAACAAATCTACCTGTGGTTATCTTTATACAGATGTAACCACAGAATCAAGGAAAACTGAAGTATTTCAAATTTTAGAAAGCAATATTGCAACACTTTGAGGAAAGAAACATGATAGAAAGATCCTTTCCTACTATATTGATTTAATTTATGATATTTAATTCATTCAAAATCTTTTTAATAAAAATTTCCCTAAAGCTACTAATATGCTGATGTTTTTTAAAGCCTATTGAAATTTTAATAATATTTTTAAAGTAATTATCTTTGTACAGTAACTCTTAATTCTTACCAAGGTAAATCTTCGCAATTAAAGTCTAGGATTTATGTGACTTTAACAATCTGTTTAAGAAGTGATTACATATTTAATATTAGGATATTTTTGAAATAGTTTTATTTCTCTCTTGCCACAAAATGTGACCCTGTACAATATGGAAAAAAAAGAAACTTTCTCTAACACCTTTTCCTTCCCCAGAGGAAGTAAATTATTTTTGAAATGTTGTTCAAATTATTTATAATGTCCCTGTATCATGTTTATCTTCTGTTTTGCTTTTATACGTCATTTAAATGGGAAGTCTTTGCCTAACACAGTTCTTACATCTTGATATAGGTGAATTTTTTTTTCCTAAATTGTGCTTCCAGATTTAATGTCTAAGAATATATTTCATCTTGTCTTTTTTTTTAACCTATGTAAAATGATTTAAGTGGTTGCTTATGAAAGGGAGGGAGGCAATCTTATCCACAGGCAAAATAAGCTGTCTACCAATAAATTTAAGGGACAGCCTCACTACTACCACCAAGCCCCCTTCAGAACCTTCACTTGATGCCTGAAACACTACTGTTAAGGCTTCAGTCATTTAGCTTGTGTTATGAATAGTCTCAGTTAAAATTCAAAAAGCCTGCAGGTGGTAATATTTTAATCTATGTTCAGTTTTTGTGATTGTAGGAGAGAAGCAGCACATTAAGGTGCCAGCAATCTTAGGGAACTACCTAAACCCCAATGTGGGCCAAGGGAATGGAGAATACAGAAAAAGAAAACTGAAGGATATGAAGACAAACTTTACCCACTTATCAATAAAAACATAATCCCAAAACTTTGGAATAAGAAGATACCCTAATGTAGTCTAAACTCTTAATATTAAAGCCAAAGGCTCAGAGAGGCAAAACAGCAGTTTTTGTTGAAATCACATTTTTTTGTTTGCTTTTAGAAGATAGAAACATGAAATGTTAATCTAGGTAAAAATCAAGTCAGATATATTTGTTCTTCAGTATATTTTGAGAATTTCAAAGCAAACAAAAATTGCATTTTACAAGAAGGCAATAGAAAATGTTTTCATGTAGTGACGTGAATTTCAGAAGTGATGTTAATAGTTTCTATGGTAATACAGAAGCAAACTCTTGTTTTCTTTAATAGTTATAAATATTTAGGGTTTCAGTTTTCTTGGAGTTCATATTAAGAGAGGTCTTAGTCATGTAATTGTGGATCCAACTTATTTTATCTGTAAACAGCAATACTTTAAAGCATTGTTACTCATTTGCTTGAAATCAAGGCTGAGTTTTTGCTCAAGGCTGAGCTTTACTTGTAAAACTCTTACCTTTTGATTTAAAAAAAAAAACGTTGGCATCTAAAACTATACCAAAGACAACCTCAGGGTTAAATTTGTTTTTTGAAAAACACATAAACCCAGTTGTATTCATTATTTCATTATGGCACATTCATCCTTAGTGAACACTAGCATTACTCTTGTCTCTTTGTCCTTACTTGATTTATAAAAACTTCTTCAAAGCAATTTAAAGATACTCATGAGCAGAGCAGGATAGATACTGATGAGAAGGTTTAGTAAGGTTTTTTTCATCTCATTTGGGCTTAGGTTCAATCTATCTAAATTAAAATTTCCATCCAATTGTATTCCCATATTTTAATGGGCTTTGTATAATGTGGGAGTATACGATAGCAACTGCTGAGGAATGTCTTCATGTCTGGATTGTTAGTTATGAAAAGTATATTAGCTGTTAAAGAGCTCCTATTTGCTATGAGAAAGATCCATGACCCGAGTTCCTAGAGTGCCATACAGTCTCATTCAATCAGCCAACCAGTCCTGTTTGAGGACCTGCTTTGCCAGGCAATGGGGATATAGAGTTTAATTATAGCACCCCTGCCCACCGGAAGCTCACAGTCTTATAACTAAAATAGATACATGAAATAGATAATTGCAGTATAATATGAAATGGTCTATGTCTGAAGCATACCCAAATGTCATGGAAATATAGGATGGGCACCTAAACCAGGTGATGTCTGACATGAGTCATAAAAAACAAGTAGAAGTTAGTAACCTAACAAAGAAAAGAGAGAAGGCATCGAAAAAACACATTGTTTGAGGCTCAGAGAAGGTGAGACGGACACATTTAGGAAGTTACAAGAACTGTGGATGAGCATGTCTGGAATATATGAGAATTAGTAATGAAACTACAGTAGGTAAAAGTAGCTTCATTGAAAATGCCTCATAACATGCTAAGAAATTTGGGTTTTATTCCAAAGGCAGTAAGAAACTTAAAAAATTCTAAACAGGTAGGTGCCATGCTCAGATTTTTATTTCAGAAAAATTAATGCATTGTAGAGGATGGATGAGGGTAGAGATAATCTTGCAGGCAAAATTAGGATTGAATTATTCAGAAATTTGATGTGTATAATCATTCATTCATATCCAGTCATAAAGAGTGAGGTCCCTAGCTTTTCCCTAAATAAACCAGTTTTAGTGAGCCTATGCTGAAGAAAATCAAGAGATTTCTACTTTTGTTGCTGTTTCTTTCCCTTTTCTCCAAGAGTGTGCTGACAAAGGGAAATTCTATATCATTGACACTTGCAGGCATTGTTAGATACTGGTGCCACTGGTTGGGGTGGCCAGAAGGCACCTTAGCATATTTGCTGCTGATACTAGTTACTCCAGGTTTGGCAAAATTCTGAAATTCATTTACTCACCAAATATGTAAGCGATGTTCTAAGCATTCTATTAATCATTGCCAAGAGATTCAAAGATGAAATAAATATAATATACATTGTTCCTATCAGTTGTTTAGATAGAAGTCATTTTCATTAGAAAATTTTATATAAAATCAAATTGCTGTTATGAGAGATGTACAGATACTGTGGGAAGGGAAACTTTCATGGATGAAATATTTGAAGGATGGATGTTTGAATGTGCAAAAATAAGGAGAAAAAGGTATTTAGGCAGAGAAAACTACAGGAGATAGAAAACATATTGGTAACAGTGCATGATTTAGTTTGGTTGGAATTAAAGTAGTTAGGTTCTATTCATGAGGACTGAACTGAGAATTACGGGCTTTGTCCTATAGGCAGTCATGGAAAGTTTCTCAGAAAGGATACAATAGTCAGAACACTTTGCTTTTAAATTTTTTCTCTGTCAATATTGTAAATCAAGTGTATTTCCAAGAGAAAAGACAAAAGTTGGAGAAAACAGTTACTACAGTAGTTTAAGCTCAAGACAAATCAATATCTGAAACAGGCAAGGGGTAATGGGAATAAAAATGTGAGTACAAGATGTATTAGAGCAGTAGAATATTGGATGTTGCTATTGATAAGATGTTGGAAATGAGATTTTTGACTGGTTGATTTGGGGGATGGTGATGCCATTCAGAGTATCAATAGATTTAGCAAAGAAAATCATGATATCTAAACATCATTTTTATATCAGTTAATGCTATTTAGTTATGGTATATATGAGAGAACTATGGGTTTAATTTCATATTTCCTTTTCGCTGTTGATATACTAAAGGTAAAACTTTCAGTTTGGGCTGAAAGGTCTGTAACACTAATTATAATTAGTTAACCCAGCAGACAAACAGCCAAAAAACAAAGGTAGGTAGATCTTCTTGAGTGGTTTGGTGAAATATTGGTGTGTGTTGTCGTTAAAGATACAATGTCACTAAGTGTGGCATCCAACAAAAACGCTGTGCTCTTTTAGGATGTAAAAAAACATGAACTGGTTTCTATGTTGAATTTTAAACAATATTTTAAAGGAATTTTCAAATCTTTTTGTAAATTGAAGAGTCTTTCTGAACATACTTGGTTAACTACCATGTAATTTTCCTATACACTGTACCTATATCTGATTTTTTTCTGTTTGATTGAAGTACAGCATATCTACTTACAGCATTGTTTTGTAGACTGAATTATGAATACAGGAAAGTTTTAATATCTTAGAAACCTAGAAGATAATATACATCATCCCTACCTGTTAATGCTATTCTGATAATCAAACTTATTTATCAGAAGTTTACAGTAATTTTTTTAATCTGTTTGTGCATTGGGCTATCAAATTCTGTTTAATGCAAAATTTTGATTTTGTTCTAAGCACACATTCAAATGCTTTTGGTAATATCTGCCAAATAGAATATTGAGCTGAATGGATTATTTGCAGGGAGGGGTACAACTTACTCCAAGACAGGGTAAGATATATAGTGTAAGGTCACCATATGCCAAAGAAAATTCGTATGTTTACTGGAATATATCCTGTAGTGCATTCAGGGTAGTAAACAACCATATTCAAACACGTGGTGAAGTGACTGCTACAATAACTGAATGCTTTTATGCTTTCATAACTATTATTATTCCAGTCTAGAGATTTCATTGTAATTACTGCTGACTTCTGTAATGATGTTTTTTTATCTTTTAATTCTTTCAAGTATGTCATCAAAAATTCTAATTTCCTATGAACACTGGAAGTTAAAAATTAGTGTTTATGGATACCATTGCCACTTTTGCCAAAACCTAACCAAAAATTGTAATGTCATTGTTGGGATTACAGTATCATGATATATATGTGATTGGGGCTAATCACCCCATAAATACTTTGCCTACTATTTCCTTAATAGTAGTTTCCTCTGAACTGGGTTCTTTGAAGCTGTAGCTTTTTAAATTCTTAGTTTATAAAACAGCATAGTGTCTGACTATTGAGTATTACACTCATTATAGAACCTCTTTAAGTGTGGTTATTGTTTACCCCATATCTGTGTTTATGTAATGAGAAAGGCCTTTTTAAAATGTAAAACATTAGTGTAGAAGATTCAGATTTTTATCTATATTATACAGAAAGCAGTAAAGTGACAGTCATACTTCTAAAATATGTAGTGTTGCATGTTCATCTCTAACCCTACCTTTGTGCGAAGGTCCTGTGTAACTTGTTTTCCACTGTAATACAGTGAAATAAAACCAAAGTTCTTAGAGCATGGAAAAATGTGCTTATCTCAACATATTCTCTATCATTTCTCTTTCCTTGCCAGATTTTACTCATGACTGATGACAGTCAACTGTGGTCATTCAGAGTCACCATATGTCAAAAATTTTCTTCTATTTCCCTCTTTATTTATTCTTTCTAATAAAAAATATACAGAAATCTGTTGTTTGCTCAGTTTCCAAATACCTCATATTTTATTCTGATTTTGAAGGACTCAACAAGTGAAAAAAGTATTCACCTACCTAGATTTACAATATAATCTGACCACCTCTCAAATGTCTAGAGGTTGCCTAAAGCAGTTCTATTTCATCTAATGCTGTCTGTGTCACATGGGAAATTGTATTGTAGGCAATGTAAATACTTTCCAAGGAAAAAAGAAAAGATTTCTAAATAACCAAAGTTGTCTTCATTATTCACCTTATATAAACAACAGGCTATTCATTGTAAATATACTTATTTATAACTAAGCCAATCTCATTCTCCTTTGTTTTTTTGCCAGTAATGCATTCTCCTCTGCTGTTTGCCAGTAATGATAGAGGATTTAGAGGTTTGACCACCATGTCTACAGACATTCATGCTTACCCAATCATTTTTGTGTGAGAAGTTTCATGACAAGAGTGTTCTTGGATGAGTGTTCTTAGATATTATCCAGGACTTTTTGGTTGAAGTAGATTAAGAATAAGGAAAATGTGGTTTAAAACTCTGTTTCTTTTGTGCCTTATTTTCCAAAGTGTAGCCTAAAAAAGGTTTGGAATCATTTTGTATTTTGAAAAACTTTCTCTTTCAAAAAAGACTCTGTTGCCATCGTATTTTGTGAAGCATTTTAATATTTAATCTAGATTTTTTTAAACAAATAATAAATCACAAGGATAATAGGATAATAACTTTATGACATACTTCTAGTAACTGAAAGGAGTTTAGATTAAAATCTTCTTTAAAGGCACATAATAAATAGGTGATATGAACCTACAAAATCACCTTAATACTTATCTATGATTATAGATATAGTTACTAGGTATGGTTATTTAGATATAGATGGGTATTTTTTAACCAAATACAGTATTCACTGAATGTATCTATTAAACAGTTCTTCTTTTAGTGTCAGGGTCTTCTAATTTTCTAATATGTGGCTGAACAAATTTTATGGATGGCTGAACAAATTTTATGGAAGAGGCACTTAAAGGTGACTTTACATGTAAAGCTTAACACAGTCTGAGCATTATCTTTTATGTCTTTTATTTCTGATTTTCAACGGAGAGAATCTCATTGGCTCAGCCTGCATCATATATCCACCATCACCCTCCCCTCCACCATCCTGTCAGTCATGGTTGTAGCAGGGTCATCTGATACCAACACGACAGCCTAGGCTCACCCTTTCCTCAGGGTCAGTGGTTGGTGCTCTTCCAAACAAGAAAACAGCAGGTGGGCAGGCAGCCCAAACATGTCTGCTACAGCATTTGACCAGGATAGATTTGTATTGCTTTTGCTACTGTAAACACACTAAAAGAAGAAAAGATGTTCATAGTTGAAAAGGTTGTTTGATAAATATGGAAACACTCTCTGGCAACTGATTCAGGCCTCACAGATGTAGATATAGGTGCTGAGAATATATGAGTTGTTAGGTTCTTAGTATGTGTTATAAAAAATTTTCATTTTAAAGTAGATCTTTACTGAAAATAAAAGTACTTTCAGTTTTTTTTAAAAAGTACCATCAGAGTAATTATATTCTGAGAGAAAAGTCATTACTCTTCAGGAAAACTGCAATTGGGAATATTGAGTAATTAGAAATGTTTGAGAAACTAATGCTGATGAAGTTCAAAGGTAATCTACCCATGATCATAAATTCTCTGCCCATTTTAGACAACTTCAACTAAATAATGCCCACTGGAATGTTAATGTTAATTCTCTCTCCTTTCATTTTTCAGAATTTATGTATAGTTCTTTCTCTCATTATTGATGTCATATCCTTTTCTTTAAAAAAAAATGATGAAGCAGCAGCTGACTAGAAAATTTAAATTGTAAGATATGTAGTCCATCTCCACCATCTCCACTCATTATAGAACCTCTTTAAGTGTAGTTACTGTTTACCCATATCTGCGTTTATGTAATGGGAGATGCTTTTGATGTAAGATCCTTTTATATCTTTGGCTAGTCATCTTCCTTTCTCTTTTCTACTTTGTTTTCAAATTTAACTTTTTTTTTCCTCCTGAAGTTGCCTTACTTCATTTAGATAAAATACTCACATGAGCTGGAAGATGTTTAGTACTATCTTCTGGGAGTCACTTAGCTCTCTGAGTTTCCCTCAGACACTCAAGATTGCACACAAATAAATGTTTTCCTTAAACTTTCCTTCTCAGCTTTATTCGTGGTCACATTTCAGGAAGCATCAACATTCCATTCAGTGCTGCCTTCACTGCAGAAGGGGAGCTTACCCAGGGCCCTTACACTGCTATGCTCCAGAACTTCAAAGGGAAGGTCATTGTCATCGTGGGGCATGTGGCAAAGCACACAGCTGAGGTAAGTATATTCAGAAATGTCATATGTACATATGATGAGTGATTTACCTGCCTTCTATATGAAGGTTATCTAAAAGTATATTTCTTCAGGAGTTGGTCACAAATAATATGAGCTTTGAAGATTTGTCTGTGTTCTTATATGGAAGAGTTTGTCTGCCTTTAATTGAAGCATTTTCCCTCAGTGTTCAGCATCAGAATCAACAGTAACCTTAAAAAATCAAAATGATAGCCTAAGGCTGTTTTTTTCTAACTGCTTTCTGAAATTGTAAAAAAGTAGCTTGAATTCCCTCCATTGGAGAAAAACAGTAGTGCTCAAGTGTAGGCTCTGAGAGCTGGTCATGATGAGATTTGTTAGATTTAGAAATTGTGTTTACTAGAGACTCAAAGCTTTTTGATGATAAGAGAATTCAGGAAGAATGTCAACTGTCAGACATGAGAAGTACATGAAACAATAAAATGGCTTCCCTTTTCCATGGCTATGTTCTAAGCAAATTGAAAAACAAAGAGTAGCATATGAAGGCCAAAAATATCTTTATTTTTTAATAAAAGACAAGTTGAAGACTGTAGCTTAGTATGAGAGCCAAATGGGCTTACTTAAAAACAAGCAGCCAGAGAAGGTATCTAGATATAGGCAACGTTGAACGAGTACAGGATCTTTCTCTAAAAGGGAAGAATCTGCGCCTAGAAAAGTAGCAGAGGTAACTTGCTCCCTGCAGACAGCTTTTTTCTAAAAGGAAGATAAGTAGGACTGAGCCTTCCGAAATTTACCAATCAAATAAATCCTTCAACCTCCTAGGGCACAGAGAATAGAGGGACAAAAAGAAAGGCCAGGAATATGCTTAGGAAAATTCTGTCATCAGGGAAATGAGGAGTGGAGACAAAATATTTGCCTTGATTGTACATATTCCTTTGAGCACTCCTGAAATGCGGTCACTGAAAATTTCAGATTAGAACTTTAAAACTTTATTTTTTTTTTTACTCTTAGTAATCAGAGAAATAACCTAAAATGTCTTTTATTATAAAAACTAATAACCACACTTTGTTGAACACTTGGAAAATATAGAGAGACCAAAAATGGAAATAAAAAGTATGCATGATTTTACCACCTGGGAGGCAAAAAACACTTCTTGAATTTTTTTATTGGAAAATTGTAATTCCTCCATTCAACTCAATTCTGATATTGGCTAAAGGTAACCCTCCCATCCCCACCTGCACACACTCAATACTGATACAAACTCAGAAAAAAGGAAACATGAAAATACTTTGCTCTTTTATTCCTAGAGAGAGTGTGTATGAGGTCCATGAAAACAACATGTAAGGGTTACATTTAGAGAACTATGCCATATGATTTCATAGTAAGGAACTAGGCTATTGATTTTTCCAAATTTGATGCCTTCACTGTAATTTTTAAGTCTTTTAAGTTTTTGCTTTTCACAGAGCAAAATCAAGAAGAATAGAAATTTCCCATATACCCACTGCCCCACACATGCACAACCTTTCCCATTATCAGCCTCCCCCATCAGAGTGGTACATTTGTTACAACTGATGAACCTTCATTGACACATCATTATCATCCCAAGTCCACAGTTTACATCAGGGCTCACTCTTGGTGTTGTATATTATTTTTAATTTGTAATAAATTTTTATTAACTTTTATTTTAGGTTCAGGGGTACATGTGCAGGTATGTTATATAGGTAAACTCATGTCACAGGCATTTGTTGTACAGATTATTTTATCACCGAGGTACTAAGCCTAGTACCCAATAGTTATTTTTTCTGCTTCTCTTCCTCCTCCCACCCTCCACCCTCAAGCAGGGCCCAGTGTCTGTTTTTTCCATCTTTGTTAGAAATTTAAAACTTTAATAGTCATATTAGAACTTTAAGACTTTTGATCATAAACCATTTTAAGCATCCAACAATCCATGTCTCAGAAGTACAGGACTGATAGCAGCATTAACTTTTTGTTTGTTTGTTTTTTTGAGACGAGTCTCGCCCTTTTGCCCAGGCTGGAGCACAGTGGTGCAATCTCAGCTCACTACAAGCTCCGCCTCCCAGGTTCACACCATTCTCCTGCCTCAGCCTCCCGAGTAGCTGGGACTACAGGCACCCACCACCACGCCCAGCTAATTTTTTCATATTTTTAGTAGAGATGGCGTTTCACCATGTTAGACAGGGTGGTCTCAGTCTCCTGACCTCGTGATCCGCCTGCCTCGGCCTCCCAAAGTGCTGGGATTACAGGCGTGAGCCTCCGCACCCAGCCAGCATTAACTTTTGACACTAAATGAAAGTCATGCTTAATGATGAAACTTAACTAACCATACTAAAGAAGTATGCAAGTGGATATTCTAAGTTATAAATCACTCACCTATCTTTTATATAACTATATCTACCATCCAACAGAGAACAATCTAAATACACCTATTTCAGAGAATGTCAGAATAGTAACTCATATGGTTTGGCTATTTGTCCCCTCCAAATCTCATGTTGAAATGTAATCTCCAGTGTTGGAGGCTGGCCTGGTGGTGAGAGGTGACAGCGTGCTGGCAGCCCTTGCAGCCCTCGCTCACTCTTGGCGCCTCCTTGGCCTCAGCGCCCACTCCGGCCATGCTTGAGGAGCCCTTCAGCCTGCCACTGCACTGTGGGAGCCCCTTCCTGGGATGGCCGAGGCCGGAACCGGCTCCATCAGCCTGCGGGGCGGTGTGGAGGGAGAGGCATAGGCGGGAACCGGGACTGCACACGTTGCTTGTGGGCCAGTTAGAGTTCCGGATGGGCTTGGGCTTGGCGGCCCCGCACTCGGAGCAGCTGGCCGGCTCCAGGCAGTGAGGGACTTAGCACCCAGGCCAGCAGCTGCGGAGGGTGCACCAGGTCCCCCAGCAGTGCCAGCCCACCAGCGCTGCGCTCGATTTCTCGCCAGGCCTTAGCTGCCTGCCCATGGGGCAGGGCTCGGGACCTGCAGCCCACCATGCCTGAGCCTCCCCCCGACCCACCGTGGGCTCCTGCATGGCCCAAGCCTCCCCAATGAGTGCTGCCCCCTGCTCCACGGCGCCCGGTCCCATTGACCACCCAAGGGCTGAGGAGTGTGGGCGCATGGCGCGGGACTGGCAGGCAGCTCCACCTGCGGCCCCAGTGTGGGATCCACTGGGTGAAGCCAGCTGGGCTCCTGAGTCTAGTGGGGACTTGGAGAACCTTTATGTCTAGCTAAGGGATTGTAAATACACCAATCAGCACTCTGTATCTAGCTCAAGGTTTTGTAAACACACCAATCAGCACCCTGTGTCTAGCTCAGGGTTTGTGGATGCACCAATCAGCACTCTGTATCTAGCTAATCTGGTGGGGACTTGGAGAATCTTTATGTCTAGCTAAGGGATTGTGAATACACCAATCGGCACTCTGTATCTAGCTCAAGGTTTATAAATGCACCAATTAGCACTCTGTATCTAGCTCAGGGTTTGTAAATACACCAATCAGCAATCTGTATCTAGCTAATCTAGTGGGGAGGTGGAGAACTTTTGTGTCTAGCTCAGGGATTGTAAATGCACCAATCAGCACCCTGTCAAAACGGACCAATCAGCTCTCTGTAAAACAGACCAATCGGCTCCCTATAAAATGGACCAATCAGCAGGATGTGGTTGGGGCCAGGTAAGAGAATAAAAGCAGGCTGCTCCAGCCATCAGTGGCAACCCGCTTGGGTCCCCTTCCACACTGTGGAAGTTTTGTTCTTTCGCTCTTTGCAGTAAATCTTGCTACTGCTCACTCTTTGGGTCCACACTGCCTTTATGAGCTGTAACACTCACTGCGAAGGTCTGCAGCTTCACTCCTGAAGCCATCAAGACCACAAACCCACCGGGAGGAATGAACAACTCCAGACGCACCACCTTAAGAGCTATAACACTCACTGCAAAGGTCTGCAGCTTCACTCCTGAGCCAGCGAGACCACGAACCCACCAGAAGGAAGAAACTCCAAACACATCCGAACATCAGAAGGAACAAACTCCGGACACGCCGCCTTTAAGAACTGTAACACTCACCACAAGGGTCCATGGCTTCATTCTTGAAGTCAGTGAGACCAAGAACCCACCAATTCCGGACACAGTGGCAGGTGTTTGGTCATGGGGGCAGATCCCTCATGAATGGCTTGATGTCCTCTTCATGGTAATAAGTGAGTTCTCACTCTGTTAGTTCACGTGAGAGCTGGTTGTTTAAAAGGCTGGCTCTTCCTCCTTTTTCTTGGTCCTGCTCATGCCATGTGACATGCTGGCTCCCTGTTACCTTCCACCATGATTGTAAGCTTTGTGAGGTTTCATCAGAGATAGATGTCAGCACCATGCTTTCTGTAAAACTTGCAAAACTGAGAGCCAATTAACCATCTTTTTTTTTTTTTTTTTTTTTTTTTTTTTTTTTTTTTTTTTTTTGAGACGGAATCTTGCTCTTTCACCCAGGCTGGAGTGCAGTGGCGCGATCTCGGCTCACTGCAAGCTCCGCCTCCCGGGTTCACGCCATTCTCCTGCCTCAGCCTCTCCGAGTAGCTGGGACTACAGGCGCCCGCCACCACGCCCGGCTAATTTTTTGTATTTTTAGTAGAGATGGGGTTTCACCGTGGTCTCGATCTCCTGACCTCGTGATCCACCTGCCTCGGCCCCCCAAAGTGCTGGGATTACAAGTGTGAACCATCTTTTTTTAATAGATTACCCAGTCTCAGGTATTTCTTTATAGCAACACAAGAACAAACTAACACAGATAATTGGTACCAGGAGTGGGGATTTGCTATTAAATACCTGAAAATGTGGAAACAGCTTTGGAATTGGGAAATAGGCAGAGTTTGAAAGAGTTTGGAAGGCTCAGAAGAAGACAGGAAGATGAGTAAAAATTTGAAACTTCTTAGAGACTGATTAAATGGTTGTAACCAAAATGCTGATAGACGTATGGACAATAAACTCCAGGCTGATTAAGTCTTAGGTGGAAATGAGGGAGTTACTGGGAACTGGAGTAAAGATTACCCATGTTACACCCTGGCAAAGAACTTGACAGTAGTGTGTTCATGTCATAGGGATCTGAGTTTAAACTTAATTATGATGACAAGATACCTGGCAGGAAAAAAAAATGCCCAAGCAGCAAAGCATTCAAGAAGTGGTATGGCTGCTTCTAACACCCTAAGTCATATATGGAAACAAATAAAAGACTTAAAGTTATATTTAAAAGGGAAGCAGAGCATAAAAATTTGGAAAACTTGTAGCCCAGCCCTATGGTAGAAAAAATCCAAGCAGGCTACAGAGCAACCATTTGCTAGGGAGACTAGCATGACTAAAAGGGAGCCAAGTGCTAATAGCCAAGACAATGGGTAAAAGGCCTTGAAGGCATTTCAGAATTCTTAGAGACAGCCCTTCTCATCACAGGCCCAGAGGCCTAGGGAAGAAGAATAGTTTCAGGGATCAGGTCCTGGACCCCACTTCCCTGCACAGCCTCAGGATAGTGCTCCCTGCATCATGACCACTCAGGCTCCAGCCACAGCTCAACTGGGCCAAGGTTAAGCTCAGGCTGTCACCCGGAGGGAGCAAGCCATAATCCTTGATGTTCAGCCTGAAGATGCATAGAATGCAAATGTGAAGGAAGCTTGGCAACTCCCACCTGGATTCCAGAGCATGTATGGGAAAGTCTGGATACCCAGGCAGAAGCCTACTACAGGAGCAGAGCCCCCACAGAGAAACTCTACTAGGGCAGTGCCAATGGGAGAAATGTAGAGTGGAGCCCCTGCAGAGTCCCCACCAGGGAACCGGCTAGTGGAGCTTTGGGAAGTGGAATGCCACCCTCCAGACCTGAGACTGGTAGAGCCATTGGCAGCCTGCAACCACAGTATGGAAAAGCCATAGGTACTCAACTCCAACCTGTGAGAGCAGCCATGGGGGCTGCGCCTTGGAAAGCCACAGGGACAAACCTGTCCAAGGCCTTCATAGCTGACATCTCACACCATTCTGCCCAGGATGTAGGACATATCAAAGGAGATTGTTTTGGAGCTTTAAGATTTAATGACTGTCCTGCTGAGTTTCAGACTTGTGTGAGTGTATTGCCTCTCTTTTGGCCAATTTCTCCCTTTTCAAATGATAATGCATACCCAATATCTGTAGCACCATCGTATATATTGGCAGTAAATAACTTGTTTTTGATCTCACAGGCTCATAGGATCAATGAACTCATCTCCAGATGATACTCGAGACTTGACACTTGGGACTTGAGACTTGAGTTAATGCTGAAGCAGGTTAAGAATTTGGTGGACTATTGCAGAGGCATGGTTGTATTCTGATATGTGAGGATGACATAAGATTTAGGGGATCAGAGGCAGAATGATGTGGTTTGGATGTTTGTCCCCTCCAAATCTCATTTCAAATGTAATCCCTAATGTTCAATGTGGAGCCTTTTAGGAGGTGTTTGGATCATGGGGGAAGATCCCTCATGAATGGTTTGGTGCCCTCCCAATGGTAATAAGTGAGTTCTTGCTCTGCTAATTCATGTGAGAGTTGTTATGAGAGTTGATGGTTTAAAGGTGCCTGGCTCCACCTCCTCTCTCTCGTTCCCACTCTTGCCATGTGACATGCTAGCTCCCTATTGCCTTCTGTCAGGATTGTAAGCTTCCTGAGGCCTCACCATAAGATGTTGGCACCACACTTCCTGTAAAGCCTACAGAACCGTAAGCCAATTAAACCTCTTTTTTTAATTTCTTCTAAAAAAAAAAAAAAAAACAGGATACATGTACAGAACATGCATGTTTGTTACATGGTTATATGTGTGCCAGGGTGGTTTGCTGGACCTACTGACCTGTCCTTTAAGATCCCTTCCCTCACCCACCACCACCCAATAGGCCATGGGGTGTGTTGTTCCGCTCTCTGTGTCCATGTGTTCTCAATGTTCAACTCGCATTTGTGAGTGAGAACATGTGGTGTTTGGTTTTCCGCTCCTCTATTAGTTTGCTGAAGATGATGGCTTCCAGCTTCATCCATGTCCCTGCAAAGGACATGATGTCATTCCTTTTTATGGCTTCATAGTATTCCATGGTTTTCTTTATCCAGTTTTATTCCAGATTTTCTTTATCCAGTCTATCATTGATGGGCATTTAGGTTGGTTCCATGTCTTTGCTATTGTAAATAGTGCTGCAATAAATATACATGAGTATGTGTCTTTATAATAGAATGATTTCTATTCCTTGGGTATATACCCAGTAGTGGGATTGCTGGGTCCAGATGGTTTTTCTGGTTCTAGATCCTTGAGGAATCACCATACTGTCTTCTACAATGGTTGAGCTAATTTACATTCCTACCAACAGTGTAAAAGTGTTCCTATTTCTCCACACCTTCACCAGCATCTATAGTTTCCTGACTTTTTAATAATCACCATTTTGACTGGTGTGAAATAGTATCTCATTGTGGTTTTGATTTGCATTTCTCTGATGACCAGTGATGTTGAGCTTTTTTTCATGTTTGTTGGCTGTGTAAATGTCTTGTTTTGAGGAGATTGTTTTTTTCTTGTAAATATGTTTAAGTTCCTTGTAAATTCTGGATATTAGACCTTCGTCAGATAGGTAGATTGCAAGAATTTTCTCCCATTCTGTACTTGCCTGTTCACTCTGATGATAGTTTATTTTGCTGTGCAGGAGCTCTTCAGTTTAATTAGATCCCGTTTGTCAATTTTGGCTTTTGTTACAATTGCTTTTGGCATTTTTGTCATGAAGTCTTTGCCCATGCCTATGTGTGAGTGGTATTGCCTAGGTTTTCTTCTAGGGTTTTTATGGTTTTGGGTTTTACCTTTAAGTCTTTAATCCATCTTGAGTTAATTTTTGTATAAGGCATAAGGCAGGGCTCCAGGCCAGTTCCAGTTTTCTGCATATGGCTAGTCAGTTTTCCCAGCACCATTTACTGAATAGGAAATCCTTTCCCCACTGCTCATTTTTGTCAGGTTTGTTGAAGATCAGATGGTTGTAGACATGTGGTATTATTTCTGAGATCTCTGTTCTGCTCCATTGGTCTATATGTAGGTCCTGCTCCATTGGTCTATATGTACAAGTACCATGCTGTTTTGGTCACTGTAGCCATGTAGTATAGTTTGAAGTCATCTAGCATGATGCCTCCAATTTTGTTCTTGTTTGCTTGGGATTGTCTTGCCTATATGGGGTCTTCTTTGATTTCATTTGAAATTTAAAATAGTTTTTTTCTAATTCTGTGAAGAATGTCACTGGTAGTTTGATGGGAATAGCATTGAATCTATAACTTACTTTGGGCAGTATGGCCATTTTCATGATATTGATTCTTCCTATCCATGAGGATGGAATGTTTTTCCATTTGTTGGTGTCCCATCGTATTTCCTTGAGCAGTGGTTTGTAGTTCTCCTTAAAGAGGTATTCACATCCCTTGTTAGCTGTATTCCTAGGTATTTTATTCTGTTTGTAGTGATTTTCAATGGGAGTTCATTCATGATTTAGCTTTCTGCCTGCCTATTGTTGGTATAAAGGAATGCTTGTGATTTTTGCACATTGATTTTTTTATCCTGAGACTTTACTGAAGTTGCTAATCAGTTCAAGAAGTTTTGGGGCTGAGAAGATGTGGTTTTATAAATATAAAATCATGTTGTCTGCAAACAGAGACAACTTGACTTCCTCTCTTCCTATTTGAATACCCTTTATTTCTTTCTCTTGCCTGATTGCCCTGGCCAGAACTTCCAATACTGTGTTGAATAGGAGTGGTGAGAGAGGGCATCCTTGTCTTGTACCAGTTTTTAAAGGGAATGCTTCCAGCTTTTGCCCATTCAATATGAAATTGGCTGTGAGTTTGTCATAAATAGCTCTTATTATTTTGAGATATGTTCCATCAATACCAAGTTTATTGAGAGTTTTTAACATGAATGGATGCTGAATTTTGTCAAAGGCCTTTTCTGCATCTGTTGACATAATCATGTGATTTTTGTCTTTGGTTTGGTTTATGTGATGGATTACATTTATTGATTTGCATCTCTTGAGCCAGCCTTGCATCCCAGGGGTGAAACTGACTTGATCGTGGGGGATAAGTTTTTTGATGTGCTGCTGGATTGGGTTTGCCAGTATTTTATTGAGGATTTTCTCATCGATGTTCATCAGGGATATTGACATGAGGTTTTCTTTGTTTGTTGTGTCTCTTCCCGGTTTTGGTATCAGGATGATGCTGGCTTCATAAAATGAGTTAGGGAGGAGTCCTTCCTTTTCAATTGTCTGGAATAGTTTCAGAAGGAATGGTACCAGCTCCTCTTTGTATTTCTGGTAGAATTCAGCTGTGAATGCTTCTGGTCCTGGGCTTTTTTTGGTTGGTAGGCTATTAATTACTGCCTCAGTTTCAGAGCTTGTTATTGCTATATTCAGGGATTCAACTTCTTCCTGGTTTAGTCTTAGTAGGGTGTATGCATCCCAGAATTTATCCATTTCTTCTAGATTTTCTAGTTTCTTTGCATAGAGATGTTTATAGTATTCTCTGATGGTATTTTGTATTTCCGTGGCATCAGTGGTTATATCCTGTTTATCATTTTTATTCTGTCTATTTGATTCTTCTCTCTTTTTCTTCATTAGTCTAGTTAACAGTCTATTTTGTTAATTTTTTCAAAAAAAAAACACCTCCTGGATTGATTTTTTTGGAGGGTTTTTCATGTCTCTATCTCCTTCAATTCTTCTTTTAGTTATGTCTTGTCTTCTGGTAGCTTTTGGATAAGTTTGCTCTTGCCTCTTTTGCTCTTTTAATTGTGATGTTAGGGTGTCGATTTGAGATCTTTTTAGCTTTCTGATGTGGACATTTAGGGCTAAAACTTCCCTCTTAACAGTTCTTTAACTGTGTCTCAGAGATTCTGGTGCATTGTCTCTTTGTTCTCATTGATTTCAAGGAACTTGATTTCTGCCTTAATTTTGTTATTTACCCAGGAGTCATTAAGGAGCAGACTGTTCAATTTCCATGAAACTCTGTGGTTTTGAGTGAGTTTCTTAATCCTGAGTTCTAATTTGATTGAACTGTGTTCTGAGAAACTGTTATGATTTCAGTTCTTTTGCATTTGCTGAGGAGTGTTTTACTTCCAATTATGTGGTCGAATTTTAGAATAAGTGCCATGTGGCACTGAGAAGAATGTATATTCTGTTTGAGTAGAGAGTTCTGTAGATGTTTACTAGGTTTACGTGATCCAGAGCTGAGTTCAAGTCCTGAATATCCCTAATTTTATGTCTCATTGATCTAATACTGACAGTGGGGTGTTGAAGTCTCCCACTATTATTGTGTCAGAGTCTAAGTCTTTTTGTAGGTCTCTAAGAACTTATTTTATGAATCTGGGTGCTCCTATATTGGGTGAATACATATTCAGAATATAGCTCTTTTTGCTGAATTGTTCCCTTTACCATTGTGTAATGCCCTTCTTTGTCTTTTATGATCTTTGTTGGTTTAAAGTCTGTTTTGTCAGCAACTAAGATGGTAACCCCTGTTTTGTTTTGTTTTGTTTTCTTTCCATTTGCTTGGTAAATTTTCCTCCATCCCTTTATTTTGAGCCTGTGTAAAATGAGTCTCCTGAATACAGCACACCAATGGGTCTTGACTCCTTATCCAATTTGCCAGTCTGTGTCTTTTAATTGGGGCATTTAGCCCATTGACATTTAAGGGTAGTATTGTTATGTGTGAATTTGATCCTGTCATCATGATGCTATTTGGTTAATTTGCATACTAGTTGATGCAGTTTCTTCGTAATGTCATTGGTCTTTATTTTTTGGTGTGTTTTTGCAGTGGCTGGCACCGGTTTTGTTTTGTTTTGTTTTTTCCATTTTTAGTGCTTCTTTCAGGAGCTCTTGCAGGACTGACCTGGTGGTAATGAAATTCCTCAGCATTTGGTTGTCTGTAAAGGATTTTATTTCTCCTTTGCTTATGAAGCTTACTTTGGCTGGATATGAGATTCTGGGTTGAAAATTCTTTAAGAATGCTGAATATTAGCCCCCAATCTCTTCTGGCTTGTAGAGTTTCTCTTGAGAAGTCCGCTGTTAGTCTGATGGGCTTCCCTTTGTAGGTTACCTGGCCTTTTTCCCTGGCTGCTCTTAATAGTTTTTCCTTCATTTCAACTTTGGAGAATCTAATGATTATGTGTCTTGGGGTTGATCTTCTCATGGAATATTAACAGTGTTCTCTGTATTTCCTGATTTGCATGTTGGTCTGTTTTGCTAGGTTGGGGAAGTTCTCCTGGCTAATATCCTGAAGTGTGTTTTCCAGCTTGTTTCCATTTTCCCTGTTTCCTTCTGGTACTCCAGTCGATCATAGGTTCGGTCTTTTTATTAAGTCCCATATTTCTTGGAGGTTTTGTTTGTTCCTTTTCATTCTTTTTTCTCTATACTTGTCTGCATGTCTTATTTCAGTAAGATGGTCTTCAAACTCCAACATCCTTTCTTCCATGTGGTCAGTTTGGCTGTTGATACTTGTGTATTCTTCACGAAGTTCTCGTGCTGTGTTTTCCAGCTCCTTCAGATCGTTTATGTTCCTCTCTACACTAGTTATTCTAGTTAGCAATTCCTCTAACCTTTCATCAAGCTTCTTAGCTTCTTCGCATTGGGTTAGAACATGTTCCTTTACCTCGTCGTAGTTTTTTATTACCCATCTTCTGGAGTCTTCTTCTGTCAATTTGTCCATTTGATCCTCCATCCAGTTCTGCACCTTGGAGAGACACTGCGATCATTTGGAGGAGAGGAGGCACTCTGGCTTTTGGGGTTTTCAGCATTTTTTTGTTGATTCTTTCCCATCTTCGTGAGTTTGTCTAGTTTTGGTCCTTGAGGCTGCTGACCCTTGCATGGGGTTTTTATGGGGGTCTTTTTGTTGTTTTTGGTGCTGTTGTCACTTTCTACTTGTTTTTCTTTCGATAATCAAGTCCCTCTTCTGTAGGGCTGCTGCAGTTTCCTGGGGGTTCACTTCCCTAATCATCTTATTTGCTCCTGTGCCTGGAGATGTCACTCAAGGAGGCTGGAGACCAGCAAAGATGGGTGCCTGCTCCATCTTCTGGGACTTCTGACCTTGAGGGGCACCAACCTGATGCCAGTAGGATCACTCCTATATAAGGTGTCTGACAACCCCTGTTGGATGGTCTTACCCAGTAGGGTGGCACAGGAAGCAGGACCTGTTTAATGAAGTACTTTATTCCTTGTTCTAGAGGGTGTGTTTCACTGGGGGGAAACCCACTCGTCTGAGCTGCCTGGATTCCTCAGAACTACCAGGAGGAGAGGCTAAGTTGGCTGGTCTGCAGAGACTGAGGCCACCTCCCCCATCCCCCAGGGGCTCTGGCCCAGGGAGATCTGAATTCTGTCCCTGAGCCTCTGGCTGGAGTTGTTGGAGATTGTTCAGGGAAGCCCCGCCCACTGAGGAAGGATGGTTCAGGGTTAGACCTGAAAAGGCACTTTGGCCGCAGACTGCCACAGCCGGTGTTTTGGGCTGTGGGGACAAGTTTTAGGACCAAGCAGTCCAGCCTCTCTTGCTCCAGCAGGGAAAAAGCCCAGCCTGGAGCTATAGAAATGGGTGCCACGCTTCCTCTGCCCAGGGAGCTTAGAGTGTTAGGTAGTTGCTAGTCCCAGGGCTGGCTGCTGCCCCTTCCCCAAGGAGCTCAAATGGCTTAGACAGCAGGTAGCCACAGCCAGTGCTGGTTGCCTCTCCCCGCAAGAGTTAGGTAGGCTTAAGCAGAGTCCAGCTGAGAGGCTGTGAGAATCTGCACGTTCTGGGGTTGGGACACTAGGCCCTGGTGGAATGGGTTCACAAGTGTATCTTCCAATCTATGGGTTGCACAGTTCAATGGGAAAAGCACAGTTTCCCCCGGCTGGGTAGTGTGCTCACTTACTGCCTCCCTTAGCTTGAGGGAAGTTCCCCTTCCCTGTGTGGATCACAGGTGGACCGCCACACGACACTGCTCTTCCTTCTCTCAGTGGGTCATGCCAGCCTTCTAGTCAATTTTGATGAGAGAACCTGGATACCTTGGTTGCCAGTGAAGGATTCACAGGCTTATTATGGTGTCTTTCCTATGTGAGTCTCAGAATTCCGCTGCTTCTAGTCAGCCATCTTGGCCCTGCCCCCTGAACTTCTTTTCTTTATAAATTACCCAGTCTCAAGTATTTTTATTTTTTTCTATTTTTTTTCTATTTTTTTAAGTTGAAGTTCTAGGGATACATGTACAGGTTTGTTAATAAATTTTATGTTGCTGATCCTTCATGTACAAATGATCCCCTCATCCAGTGTAGTGAGCATAGTAACTGACAGGTAGCCCTACAAACCATGTCTCTCTCCCCACACTTCTTCCTCAAGCAGTCCTTAATATCTATTATTCCCTTCCGTGTGTCCATGAGTACCCATTGTTTAGCTCCCACTTATAAGTGACAACATGCAATATTTGGTTTTCTGTTACTGCATTAGTTCACTTAGGATAGTGGCGTCCAGCTGCTTCCATGTTTCTGCAAAAGATATAACTTCATTCTTTTTGTGGCTGCATAGTATTCCATGGTATATATGTACTACACTTTATTCAGTCCACTGTTGATGAGCATCTTTGTTGACTCCATGTCTTTGCTATTGTGAATAGTGCTACAATATATATCCACATGCATGTGTATTTTTGGTAGAAGAATTTATTATCCTTTGGGTATATATCATATAGTAAGATTGCTGGGTCAAATGGTAGTTTTAAGTTCTCTGAGAAATCTCCACACTGTTTTTCACAATGACTGAACTGATTTACATTTCCACCAGCAGTGTATAAGTGCTCCCTTTTCTATGCAACCTCACCAGCATTTCTTGTTTTTTGACATTTTGGTAATAGCCATTTTGACTGATGTGAGATGGTATCTCATTGTGGTTTTGATTTGCATTTCACTGATGATTAGTGATGATGAGCATTTTTTCATATATTTGTTAGTGGCATATATTTCTTATTTTGAGATGTATTTGTTCATGTCTTTTGCCAATTTTAAAACTGGGTTATTTGTTTTTTGCTTTTTGATTTAAGTTTCTTATAGATTCTGGATACTAGACCTTTGTTGGATGCATAGTTTGCAAATATATTCTCCCATTCTGTAGATTAAGTTCTAGGTTACGTGTACAGGATGTGCAGGTTTGTTACACAGGTAAGTGTGTGCCATGGTTGTTTCCTGCACAGATCAATCCATCACCTAGGTATTAAGCCCAGCATCCATTAGCTATTCTTCCTGTTGCTCTCTCTCCCCCAACTCCCCCAACAGGCCCCAGTGTGTGTTGCTCCCCTCACCACCATGTGGCCATGTGTTCCCATTGTTCAGCTCCCACTTGTGAGAACATGTCATATTTGGCTTTCTGTGCCTGCATTAGTTTGCTGAGGATAACAGCTTCCAGCTCCTTCCATCTCCCTGCAAAGGACATGATCTCATTCCTTTTTATGGCTGCATAGTATTCCATGATGTATATGTACCACCAGTCTATCATTGATGAGCATTAAGGTTGATTCCATGTCTTTGCTATTGTGAATAGTGCTGCAGTGAATATATGTGCACGTGTATCTTTATAATAGAATGATTTATATTCCTTTGGGCATATACTCAGTAATAGGATTGCTGGGTCAAATGGTATTTTTGCTTCTAGATCTTTGAGGAATTGCCATACTGATGGTGATTCCAGTTAGTTCCACAATGGTTCAACTAACTTACACTAACACCAACAGTGTAAAAGTGTTCCTTTTTCTCTGCAACCTTGCCAGCATATGTTGTTTGACTTTTTAATAATCTCCATTCTGACTGGCATGAGATGGTATCCCATTGTGGTTTTAATTTGCATTTCTCTAATGATCAGTGATGTTGAGCTTTCTTCCTTATGTTTGTTGGCTGTGTGAATGTCTTCTTTTGAAAAGTATGTTTTCATGTTTTTTGTCCACTTTCTAATGGGTTTTTTTTTAATTGTAAATTTGTTTTAAGTTCCTTATAGTCTCTGGATATTAGACCTTTGTCAGATGGATAGATTGCAAAAATTTTCTTCCATTCTGTAGGTTGTCTGTTCACTCTGTTGATATTTAAATATTTGGTTGTGCAGAAGCTCTTCAGTTTAATTAGGTCCCATTTGTCAATTTTTGCTTTTGTTGCAATTGCTTTTGAAGAATTAGTCATAAATCCTTTCCTGGCCACTGCCCAGAATGGTATTGCCTAGGTTTTCTTCTAGGGTTTTTATTGCTTTCAGTCTTACATTTAAGTCTTTAATCCATCTGGAGTCAGTTTTTGTGTATGGTAAAAGGAAGGGATCCAGTTTCAGTCTTCTAGCATTTGGCTAGAATATCCCAGCACTATTTATTGAATAGAGAGTCCTTTCCCCATTATGTATTATAGTTGACTTTGTCAAAGATCAACTGGTTGTCAGTATCTGGCTTTCTTTCTGGTTTCTCTATCCTTTTCCATGAGTCTATGTCTGTTTCTGTACTAGTATCATGCTGTTTGGGTTACTACAGCCTTGTAGTATGCTTTGAAGTCAGGAAGTGTGATGGCTATGGCTTTGTTTTGCTTAGGATTACTTTGATGATTTGGACTTTTTTTTTTTGGTTCATATGAATTTTAAAATAGCTTTTTCTAATTCTGTGATAAATGACATTGGTAGTTTTGTAGGAATACTGTTGAATCTGTAGATTGCTTTGGGCAGTATGGCCATTTTAACAATCTTAACTCTTCCCAATATGGTTTGAATTTGTGTTCCCGGCCAAATCTCATGTCGAATTGTTAGAGGAGGGGCCTGGTGGGAGGTGATTTGATCATGGAGGTGGATTTTCACCTTGTTATTTTTGTGATAGTGAGTTCTTGGAAGATCTGGTTGTTTTAAAGTGTGTAGCACCTCTTTGTTGTCTTCCTCCTCCTGCAGCCATGTAGGATGTGCCTGCTTCTCCTTCACCTTCCATCATGATTGTACATTTCCTGAAGCTTCCTCAGCCATGCTTCCTGTATAGCCTGCAGAACTGTGAGCCAATGAAACTTTTTTTCTTTATAAATACCCAGTCTCAGGCAATTATTTATAACAATGCAAGAACAGACTAATAAACTTCCTTTCCATGAGCATGGAACATTTTTCCATTTGTTTATATTGTCTATAATTTCTTTCACCAGTGTCTCATAACTCTCCTGGTAGAGATCTTTCACCTTCTTAGATACACTCCTAGATATTTTTGTTTGTGGCTATTGTAAATGGATTTATGTCCTTGATTTGCCTCTCAGCTTGAATGCTATTGATATATAGAAATGCTACTTATTTTTGTACATTTATTTTGTGTCCTGAAACATTACTGAAATTGCTTATTGGTTATGAAAGCCTATTGGCAGCATCTCTAGGGTTTTCTAGGTATGCAATCATATCATCTGTGAAGAAAGATAGTTTGACTTCCTCTTTTCCTATTTGATCTCTTTTCTTTCTTTCTCTTGCCTGATTGCCCTGGCTAAGACTTCCAGTACTATGTTGAATACCAATGTTGAGAACAGGCATCCTTGTCTTGTTCCAGTTTTCAAGGAGAATGTGTCCAGCTTTTGCCTGTTTATTATGATATTGGCTGTGGGTTTGTCCTAAATGCCTCTTTTTATTTTGAGGTATTTTTTGATGCCTAATTTGTTGAGGATGTTTAACAGGAAGGGATGTTTAATTTTATTGAAGACCTTTCCTACATTTATTGAGACTTTCACATATATTGAAGACCCTTTCTGCATATACTGAGATGATCATGGTTTTTGTTTTTAATTTTGTTTATGTAGTGAATATTTATTTAGTTGCATATGTTAAGCCAACCTTGCATCCCAGGAACACAGCCTATTTAATCTTAGTGCATTAGTTCTTTGATGCACTGCTGGATTTGGTTTGCCTGTATTTTGTTGAAGATATTTGCATGTTCATCAGAGATATTGACCTGAAGTTTTCTTTCTTCATTGTTTCTCTGCCAGATTTTGGTATGAGGATGATGCTGGCTTCATAGAATGAGCTGCAGAAGAATCTCCCCTCCTTGATTTTTTTTATTTTTATTTTTGAATAGTTAGAATAGGACTGACATCAGCTCTTCTTTTTATGTCTGGGAGAATTTGGCTGTGAATCCATCTGGTTCAGGGCTTTTTTTGGTTGGTAGGCTTTTTATTACTGATTCAATATCAGAACTTGTTATAGGTCTGTTCCAAATTGTAATTTCTTCCTGGTTCAATCTTAGGAGGCAATGTGTTTCCAGGAATTTATCAATGTCTTCTAGATTTCCTAATTGTGTGCATAGAGGTGTTCATAATATTCTCTGGTGAACTTTTGTATTTTTGTAGGGTTGGTTGAAATACCACCTGTGTCACTTCAGATTGGGTTTATTTGGATCTTCTTTTTTCTTTATTAATCTAATTAGCAGTTTCAATCTTGTTTCATCTTTTGAAGAACCAACTTTTGGGGGCATTGATACTTCGTCTGGATTTTCACATCTCAGTTTTATTCAGTTCAGCTCTGATTTTGGTTATTTCTTTTCTTCTGCTAGCTTTGGGGTTGGTTTGTTCCTGTTTTTATAGTTCCTCAAGGTATAATGCAAGATTGTTAATTTGAGAGCTTTCTAACTTCTTCATGTAGGAGTTTAGTGCTGTGAACTTTCCTCTTAATGCAACTATAACTGTGTCCCAAACTGGTATGTTGTGTCTGTTTTCATTCATTGCAAATAATGTTTTGATGTCTGCCTTAATTTTGTTATTTACCCAAAAGTCATTCAAGAGTAGGTTAACATGTAATTATATGGTTTTAATAGATCTTAGTATTGATTGCTGTCTTTACTATGCTGTGGTCTGAGAATGTGTTTGGTATGATTTCAATTTTTTTAATTTGTTGAAACTTTATGGTTTAGCATGTCATTGATCTTAAAGTATGTGCCATGTGCAGATGAGAAGAATATGTATTCTGTTGTTGGATGGAGTGTTGTGTAGGTGTCTATTAGGTCTAATTGGTCAAGTATTAAGTCCAGAAAACATTTGTTAGTTTTCTGCCTTGATGATCTAACACTGTCAAGGTGGTGTTGAAATCTCCCAGTGTTATCATGTGTATGTCCTCATAGATCTCTAAGAACCTTTTTTACGAATCTGGGAACTCTGATTTTGGGTGTGTATATATTTAGAATAGTTAAGTCTTCTTGATGGATTGAGCCCCTTATTATTATGTAATATTTTTCTTTGATTGTTGTTGCTTTAATGTTTGTTTTGTCTGGTATAAGAATAGCAGCCCCTGCTGTTTCTGTTTTCTATTTACCTGATCAATCTTTCTCCATTCCTTTACTTTGAGCCTATTTCTGTTACTTCTGAGATGGATCTCTTGAAGGCAGCAAACGTTTGGGTCTTGCTTCTTTATCCACCTTGACACTCTATACCATTTAATCGAGGCATTTAGCCTGTTTACATTCATGGTCGATATTGCTATGTGAGGATTTGGTCTTATCATCATGCTTTTAGCTGGTTGTTATGTAGACTTAATTGTATAGTTGCATTATAATGTCAATGGGGTATATTCTTAAGTGTGTTTTTATGGTGACAAATATTGCTCTTTCATTTCCATGTTTAGCACTTCCTTTAGGAGCTCTTGTAAGACAGGTCTACTGCTATCACATTCCCTTAGCTTTTTTGTTTTTTTAAGATAGGCTCTTGCTCTGTCTCCCCAGCTGGAGTGCAGTAGTGCAATCTCAGCTCACTGCAACCTCTGCATCCTGCGCTCAAATGATCCCACCTCAGTCTCTTAAGCAGCTGGGACTACAGGTGCATGTCACCACACCTGGATAATTTTGTATTTTTTTGTAGAGACAGGGTCTCTGCTTCCCAGGCTTGTTTCAAACTCCTGAGGCTCAAGCAATCTGCCCACCTCAGCCTCCCAAAATGCTAGGATTATAAGCATGAGCCACTGCAGTCAGCCTCCCTTAGCTTTTGCTTGTCTGGAAAGAAAGAATTGCAGTTCTCTTTTGCTTATGAAGCTTAGTTGGTGGGCTATAAAATTATTGCTTTGGATTTCTTTTATTTAAAGATATTGAAAATAGGCTCCCAGTCTCTTCTGGCTTGTCAAGTTTCTGCGGAAAGGTCTACTGAACCCGATGGGGTTCCCTTTGTAAGTGACCCGCCCCATCTCTCTAGTTACCTTTAAGATTTTTTCTTTCACTCTACCTTGGAGAATCTGATGACTGTGTGTCTTGGGGATGGTTGTCTTACATAGTATCTCACAAGGGTTCTCTGCATTTCTTGAATTTACATGACAACCTCTCACTAAAGCCATAGTGTCCATATTATTTTGATGTAAGTTGTTAAATTGTTATTTTTTACTATTACCACAATACTGCTGCTATTGCTGCTGCTACATTAATTTATGTTGCTATGTCATTCCAGTGAAAAATCTCGACTTTCAATTATAGTGGATATACTATGTAAAATCACATGTTTAGGTTCCAAGTAATATATGGCCTTAAGAAATCCCAAAAATGGTAATAATCACAGTTATGGATGCCATACACTTCTAACCTGCAGCATCCCCACTCAAGAACTGCCTGCCTGTGGTACCTCCCACTGGAGCACTTCCTACCCACAGCACCTGAGTTGCCACTGCCAGGGCACCTACCTATAGCCCCCTGCCATCCTCTGCAGAGCTATTGTTTTATACATCTTACACATTAGAAAACTTAGACTCAAAGTTAATCTTGTTTGCCTGTGTCAGAGCCAGGATTGCAACACCAGTCTGTATGACTCTATAAATCATACCCTTAACTCAGTGAGCTCCAAAGGCTTTTGAGTGTGAATGCTGCCACATACCCTGTTTTCTAAAACAGGCGTATTCTGACTTTCACAGATCACAGTGTTCTCCCAGTGTGTGAAAGCAAGACCTGAAATAAACTTTTATGCCGTATGTGCTAACATGCTTAGGGCTCTATTTTCATAAAACATTAACAATTTTAAAGATGATATCTAATAAATAGACCTTGTATAATTATCTTTTTAAGATTGCCAAATGTTTTCTAACATCTTACTCATTGTACTAAACCCTAGGTTTCTGTTCATTTTAATTTTACCATAAAGGTAAAAACATATATATAAGTCAATAGGTAACTCATTTCTTTCATTAAATAATCAATTAAATACATCATCTATGATCTACAAGGCATTGTATAGAACACTATATTGCCAATCAAAGTGCCAGTAAAAATAAAAGTTTAAAATATGAAAGAAATCTCGAAGCATGACTATTCAGATTATTTATTGCTAATAGTATCGTATATTTTTATTAAAGAGACATCACATTCTAAATAAGTCAGTCAATATCATACTTATCAGAAACCAGATGCTATTATAAATAATTCTTCTTCACATCCTCCATACTCAGGCATACTTATAGACAATTACTGAACAAATTATATGCTCAGCTATTATGCTTCAATCCAACATTAGGAAATCATTTCAAGAAACTGTTTTAAACATCTGTATAGCGATGTATCCTTAATGCTTTTCTCAGCATGGGGCAAAAGAGAACTTTACGTATTTATTTGCTTGTACTTTACATCTTTTTGTCTGCTGCACAGATCTGTAGGCCTATTGTTTTTCCTTCCCACTAATTTGGAAGTGTCTCAGTTTAAAGCATATTTGTTGGAATTCTATTATGTATCCATGGTTGTCCTGGATACCTTTTCTTTGCCCCACCTCCCATCATAGATCTATCCTCCATCTTTTTTACCTTATTCACCCCAGGAAGCTGACTTCCATGTCTCCTGGCTTCCAGTTGTTAACCAGTCAGGAGCTCTGGCAAGCTATAGGAGAGAATGGGGACAGAATATTTCTCCTGCTGGGTCCTTCCCTCCAGAATTATCTCAGGTTGGCTTGTCCCTCTATTGAAGGGTTAAGACTTCTCTCCAGGAAGCCTTCTCTCCACAACACCTTTACCAACTACTGGTCCCTCAGGCTGTAGGGATGGCAACAGCTCTGCTTTTGCTAGCCCCAGGTAACTGCACTATCTCTTATCGTTCTCTTATATAGCACCTGTACCTTCGTAATTAATGTCTTTATAAGTAAGCCCCCCTCAATTTATTCTTAGGGCTAACTTGTACCATGACTGTTATTTGGATAAGAGTAGTATCTAAATACATGAATCTTTTAGTCAACCTACATTGGTTGTGTTCTATTTCTTACCAGCTGTGTTAATTTGCACAAATTATTTATTCTAAGTCATCATAAAAGCGGCTAAAAATACCTACCTCATAGAATTCTTGTGAAGATTTTAGATTAGGCATATATGGTTCATTGCAGACCTGATACTAGTGAGCACTCAATTAACATCAACTATTAATTTTGTTTTCTAGCACTATTTACATACAGGCAAATTTAATAAATACTATTTTATCTTATGTATGATGATAATAAAAAAGTTCTAGAATTTGAGCCAATCTTCCATTCCTTCATAGGAACTTTTTTTAAAAAGTAGAAAATGTACTATGTTGGAGGTCTGTTCCAAGATGGCCGAATAGGAACAGCTCTGGTCTGCAGCTCCCAGTGTGATCAATGAAGAAGACAGGTGATTTCTGCATTTCCAGCTGAGGTACCTGGTTCATCTCATTGGGACTGCTTGGACAGTGGGTGCAGCCCATGGGCAAGCTGAAGCAGGGTGGGGCATCGCCTCACCTGGGAAGTACAAGGGGTTGGGGGATTTCTGTTTCCTAGCCAAGGGAAGCCATGACAGACTGTAGCAGGAAAATTGGGACATTCCACCTTAATACTGCACTTTTCCAATGGTCTTAGCAAATGGCACACCAGGAGATTATATCCCCTGCCTGGCTCAGTGGGTCCCATGCCCATGGAGCCTTGCTCACTGCTGGCACAGCAGTCTGAGATCGAACTGCGAGGCGGCAGCCTAGCTGGCAGGGAGTGTCCACCATTGCTAAGACTTGAGTGGGTAAACAAAGCGGCCAGGAAGCTCAAACTGGGTGGAGCCCACTGCAGCTCAATGAGGCCTACATGCCTCTGTAGACTCCAGTTCTGGGGCAGGGCACAGCTGAACAAAAGGCATCAGAAACTTCTGCAGACTTAAACGTCCCTGTCTGACAGCTCTGAAGAGAGCAGTGGTTCTCCCAGCATGGTATTTGAGCTCTGAGAATGGACAAACTGCCTCCTTAAGTGGGTCCCTGACACCTGTGCAGTCTAACTGGGAGACACCTCCCAGTAGGGGCCGACTGACACCTCATACACCTGGGTGCCCCTCTGATATGAAGCTTCCAGAGTAAGGATCAGGCAGCAGTATTTGCTGTTCTGCAGTATTTGCTGTTCTTCAGCCTCTGCTGGTGATACCCAGGCAGACAGGGTCTGGAGCAGACCTCCAGCAAACTCCAACAGACCTGCAGCTGAGGGACCTGTTTGTTAGAAGGAAGACTAACAAACAGAAAGTAATAGCATCAACATCAACAAAAAGGGCATCCACACCAAAACCCCATCTGTAGGTCACCATCATCAAAGACCAAGGATAGATAAAACCACAAAGATAGGGAGACACCAGAGCAGAAAAGCTGAAAATTCTAAAAACCAGAGCACCTCTCCTCCTGCAAAAGATTACAGCTTCTTGCCAGCAACAGAACAAAGGTGGACGGAGAATGACTTTGACGAGTTGACGGAAGTAGCCTTCAGAAGGTCAATAATAACAAACTTCTCCGAGCTAAAGGAGGATGTTCGAACCCATCACAAGGAAGCTAAAATCCTTGAAAAAGGATTAGACGAATGGCTAACTAGAATAAACAGTGTAGAGAAGACCTTAGGTGACCTGATGGAGCTGAAAACCATGGCACGAGAACTATGTGACGCATGCACAAGCTCCAGTAGCTGATTCGAACAAGTGGAAAGAAGGGTATCAGTGATTGAAGATCAAATTAAATTAATGAAATGAAGAGAGAAGAGAAGTTTAGAGAAAAAAGAATAAAAAGAAACAAACAAAGCCTCCAAGAAATATGGGACTATGTGAAAAGACCAAATCTACATCTGACTGGTGTACCTGAAAGTGACAGGGAGAATGGAACCAAGCTGGAAAACACTCTTCAGGCTATTATCCAGGAGAACTTCCCCAATCTAGCAAGGCAGGCCGACATTCAAATTCCGAAAATACAGAGAACCCTACAGACATACTCCTTGAGAAGACCAACCCCAACACACATAATTGTCAGATTAACCAAGGTTAAAATGAAGGAAAAAATGTTAACAGGAGCCAGAGAGAAAGATTGGGTTACCCACAAAGGGAAGCCCATCAGACTAACAGCAGATCTCTCGGCAGAAACTCTACCAGCCAGAAGAAAGTAGGGGCCAATATTCAACATTCTCAAAGAAAAGAATTTTCAACCCAGAATTTCATATCCAGCCAAACTAAGCTTCATAAGTGAAGGAGAAATAAAATTCTTCACAGATAAGCAAATGCTGAGAGATTTTGTCACCAATAGGCCTGCCTTACAAGAGCCCCTGAAGGAAGCACTAAACATGGAAAGGAACAACCAGTACCAGCCACTGCAAAAACATGCCAAATTGTAAAGACTATCGACGCTAGGAAGAAACTGCATCAACTAACGGGCAAAATAACCAGCTAGCGTCATAATGACAGGATCAAATTCACACATAACAATATTAACCTTAAATGTAAATGGGCTAAATGCCCTAATTAAAAGGCAAATTGAATAAAGAGTCAAGAACCATCACGGTCCTGTATTCAGGAGACCCATGTCACATGCAGAGACACACATAGGTTCAAAATAAAGGGAAGGAGGAAGATCTACCAAGCAAATGGAAAGCAAAAAAGCAGGGGTTGCTATCCTAGTCTCTGATAAAACAGACTTTAAGCCAACAAAGATCAAAAGAGACAAATAAGGCCATTACATATTAGTAAAGGGATCAATTCAGCAAGAAGAGCTGACTGTCCTAAATATATATGGACCCTATACAGGAGCACCCAGATTCATAAAGCAAGTCCTAGAGACCTACAAAGAGACTTAGACTCCCACACAATAATAATGGGAGACTTTAACATCCCACTGTCAGTATTAGACAGATCAATGAGACAGAAGGTTAACAAGGATATCCAGGACTTGAACTCAGCTCTGCACCAAGCACACCCAATAGACATCTACAGAACTCTCCAGCCCAAATCAACAGAATATATACTCTTCTCAGCACCACACTGCATTTATTCCAAAATTGACCACATAGTTGGAAGTAAAGCACTCCTCAGCAAATGCAAAAGAACAAAAATAATAATAAACTGTCTCTCAGACCACAGTGCAATCAAACTAGAACTCAGGATTAAGAAATTCACTCAGAATCACACAACTACATGGAAACTGAACAACCTGGTCCTGAACGACTACTGGGTAAATAATGAAATGAAGGCAGAAATAAAGATGTTCTTAGAAACCAATGAGAACAAAGACACAACATACCAAAATCTCTGGGACACACTTAAAGCAGTGTGTAGAAGGACATTTACAGCACTAAATGCCCGCAAGAGAAAGCAGGAAAGATCTAAAATCGACACCCTAACATCATAATTAGAAGAACTAGTGAAGCAAGAGCAAACAAATTCAAAAGCTAGCAGAAGGCAAGAAATAACTAAGATTAGAGCAGAACTGAAGGAGATAGAGAGACAAAAAACCTTTCAAAAAATCAGTGAATCCAAGAGCTGGTTTTTTGAAAAGATCAACAAAGTAGATAGACCACTAACAAGACTAATAAAAGGGATATGACCACCGATCCCACAGAAATACAAACTACCATCAGAGAATAGTATAAACACCTCTACACAAATAAACTAGAAAATCTAGAAGAAATGGATAAATTCCTGGACACATACATCCTCCCAAGACTAAACCAGGAAGACGCTGAATCCCTGAATAGACCAATAACAGGCTCTGAAATTGAGGCAATAATTAATAGCCTACCAACCAAAAAAAGTTGAGGACCAGACAGATTCACAGCCCAATTCTACCAGAATTACAAAGAGGAGCTGGTACCATTCCTTCTGAAACTATTCCAATCAATAGAAAAAGAGGGAATCCTCCCTAACTCATTTTATGAGGCCAGCATCATCCTGATACCAAAGCCTGGCAGAGACACAACAAAAAGAATTTTAGACCAATATCCATGGTGAACATCCATGCGAAAATCCTCAATAAAATACTGGCAAACTGAATCCAGCAGCATATCAAAAAGCTTATCCACCAAGATCAAGTCGGCTTCATCCCTGCAATGGAAGGCTGGTTCAACATACGCAAATAAATAAACGTAATCCATCACATAAACAGTACCAAAAACAAAAACCACATGATTATCTCAATAGATACAGAAAAGGCCTTTGAAAAAGTTCAACAGCCCTTCATGCTAAAAGCTCTCGGTAAACTAGGTATTGATGGAACGTATCTCAAAATAATAAGTGCTATTTGTGACAAACCCACAGCCAATATCATACTGAATGGGCAAAAACTGGAAGCCTTCCCTTTGAAAACTGGCACAAGACAGGGATGGTGTCTGTCACCAATCCTATTCAACACTGTGTTGGAAGTTCTGGCCAGGGCAATCAGGCAGGAGAAAGAAATAAATGGTATTCAATTAGGAAAAGAGGAAGTCAAATTGCCCCTGTTTGCAGATGACATGATTGTATATTTAGAAAACCCCATCGTCTCAGCCCAAAATCTCCTTAAGCTGATAGGCAACTTCAGCAAAGTCTCAGGATACAAAGTCAAAGTGCAAAAATCACAAGCATTCCTACACACCAGTAATGGACAAACAGCCAAATCATGAGTGAACTCCCATTCACAATTGCTTCAAAGAGAATGAAATACCTAGGAATCCAACTTACAAGGGATGTGAAGGACCTCTTCAAGGAGAACTACAAACCACTGCTCAACAAAATAAGAGGACACAGACAAATGAAGAACATTCCATGCTCATGGATAGGAAGAATCAATGTTGTGAAAATGGCCATACTGCCCAAGGTTATTTATAGATTCAATGCCATCCCCATCAAACTACCAATGACTTTCTTCACAGAATGGAAAAAAACTACTTTAAACTTCATATGGAACCAAAAAACAGTCCGCATTGTCAAGACAATTCTAAGCCAAAAGAACAAAGCTGGAGGCATCATGCTACCTGACTTCAAACTATACTACAAGGCTATAGTAACCAAAACAGCATGGTACTGGTACCAAAACAGAGATATAGACCAACGGAACAGAACACAGGCCTCAGAAATAACACCACACATCTACAACCACCTGATCTTTGATAGACCTGACAAAAACAAGAAATGGGGAAAGGATTCCCTATTTAATAAATGGTGCTGGGAAAACTGGCTAGCCATATGTAGAAAACTGAAACTGGATCCCTTCCTTACACCTTATACAAAACTTAATTCAAGATGGATTGAAGACTTAAATGTTAGGCCTAAAACCATAAAAACCCTAGAAGAAAACCTGGGCAATACCATTCAGGACATAGGCATGGGCAAGTACTTCATGTCTAAAACACCAAAAGCCATGGCAGCAAAAGCCAGAATTGAAAAATGGGATCTAATTAAACTAAACTAAAGAGCTTCTGCACAGCAAAAGAAACTACCATCAGAGTGAACAGGCAACCTATAGAATGGGAGAAAATTTTTGCAAACTACTCATCTGACAAAGGGCTAATATCCAGAATCTACAAAGAACTTAAACAAATTTACAAGAAAAAATCAAACAACCGCATCAAAAAGTGGCCAAAGGATATGAACAGACACTTCTCAAAAGAAGACATTTATGCAGCCAACAGACACATGGAAAAATGCTCATGATCACTGGTCATCAGAAATGCAAATCAAAACCACAATGAGATACCATCTCACACCAGTTAGAATGGTGATCATTAAAAAGTCAGAAAACAACAGGTGCTGGAGAGGATGTGGAGAAATAGGAACACTTTTACACTGTTGGAAGTGTAAACTAGTTCAGCCATTGTGGAAGACAGTGTGGCGATTCCTCAAGGATCTAGAACCAGAAATACCATTTGACCCAGTGATCCCATTACTGGGTATATACCCAAAGGATTATAAATCATGCTGCTGTAAAGATGCATGCACACATATGTTTATTGTGGCACTATTCACAATAGCAAAGACTTGGAACCAACCCAAATGCCCATCAATGATAGACTGGATTAAGAAAATGTGGCACATATACACCATGAAATATTATGCAGCCATAAAAAAGGATGAGTTCATGTCTTCTGTAGGGACATGGATGAAGCTGTAAATCATTCTGAGCAAACTATCACAAGCACTGCAAACCAAACACCACAGGTTCTCACTCATAGGTGGGAATTGAACAATGAGAACACTTGGACACAGGGCAGGGAGCATCACACACTGGGGCCTGGTGTGGGGTCGGGGGATGGGGGAGGGATAGCATTAGGAGAAATACCTAATGTAAATGACGAGTTAATGGGTACAGCAAACCAACTTGGCACATGTATACATATGTAACAAACCTGCACATTGTGCACATGTACCCTAGAACTTAAAGTATAATAAAAAATAAAAATAAAATAAAAAGTAATTGAATATCTAAATAGATAGACATCCCATGTTCATGTGTTGGAATAATTGTTTTGATGACAATACTACCCAAAGCAATGTGTAACTTCAATGCAGTCCCTATAAAAATCCCAATTGCATTTTTTAATTAAAAAAATCCATACTAAAATTCATATTAAATTTCTAGGGACCCATAATACCCAAAACAATCTTGAAAAAGAACAAAGTCAGAGGACTCATACTTCTTGATTTCAGAATTTACTACAAAGCTATAGTAATCAAAACAATGGTACAGGTGTAATGATAGACATATAGACCAATGGAATTAAATTGAGAGCCCAGAAATAAACCCTCACATCTATGGAAAATTGATATTTGACAAAGGTGCCAATACCATTTAATGAGAAAAGATAGATTGTTCAACAAATGGTGCTGGGAAAACTGAATATCCACATGCAAAAAATGAAATTGGACCCTTACATTAAACCATATATAAAATTTAACTCAAAATGGACCAAAGACTAAATTTACAATCTACAGCTGTAAAACTCTTAGAGGAAAATGTGGAGATAAATCTTCATAACCTTGGATTTGACAGTGGTTTCTTACGGATGACACCAAGAGCACAGACAACAGTATGTCGGACTTCTAAAAGTAAGAATTTGTACTTCAAAGGACACTTTGAAGACAGTGAAAAGACAACCCACAAAATGAGAGAAAATATTTGTAAATCATATACCTGATAAGGACTTAATACCAGAATACAAAATCAATATGCAAAAATCAGTTGTATTTCTATTCACTAACAACTCCTACAGCTCAACAACAGACAACGATATTAAGAAATGGGCAAAGGACTTGAGTAGACATTTCTCTGAAGAAGATATACAAATGGCCAATAAGCACATGGAAAAGGTAATCAGTATCATTAGTCATTAGAGAAATAAAAATTAAAACCACAGTGAGATATCTCTTCACAACCAAGTGTTGGCAAGGATGAGGAGAAATTAGAACCCTAGTGCATTAATAGTGGGATTGTAAAATGATGTAGCTTCTATAGAAAATATTTTAGCACTTCCTTGAAAAAGTAAATATGGAATTGCCATATGAGTCAGTAATTTGACTGCTAGATGCTTACCAAAAAGAATTGAAAACAAGGACTCAAACAGATATTGTACACCAATGTTCATTGTAGCATTATTGACAAATCAAAGGTGGAAACAACCCAAGTGTCTATCAACAGATAAATTAATAAACAAAAGGTAGTATATACAGTGTAATGTTCAGCCATAGAAAGACATGAAGTTCTGATATTTGATGCAGAGTGAATGAACCTTGTAAACATTATGCTAAGTATAATAAGTCACATATAAAAAGCACAAATACTGTAGAATTTCATTTATATAAAATATCAACAATCAGCAAATTCATGGAGACAGGAAGTAGATTAGTGGTACCACGGGCTGGGGGAGGGAGGAATGGAAATTAATGCTTAATGAGTCCAAAGTTTATCTGAGATGATGAGGAAAATTGGAAATAACTAGTGGTGATGGTTGTACGCTATTGCAAGTGTACTTAAAACCACTGAATTCTACACTTAAAAATGGTTAAAAGGAAAAATTTTATGTTATATATGTTTTACCTCAATTTTTTCAAATAAGGTATAGAATTTGATGTGTTCAGGCTACCCTAATATCACCCACTCATCTGAGCCCTACACTTTCTCATCAGTAGTAGTGAAGAAGTTTTCATAAGAGTTGTTCTGATGAGGTCTTTTTTAACCTCTGAAGGTATTTTGGGCTTTTTTAAGTGAATCTTCGGAAACTAACAGCTTTTCTTCTAAGTGAAAATCAGTGTGCTGCAGCTGGCAGCTGGCAGAGTCCTGTTTTGAAAAGATTAAGAAAGCCACTGTTGAATACTATGAAAAGGAAGCAGAGGTACCAATTCTAGTTAGTACAGTTATAAGTTACCACTTCAAATGTTTATGATTTTTATGTCAAATCCATATTTGGGCTTAGTAATTTTTTGTTTGTGGAACAGTAGACACTGATTGTAATTTTTAGCATCTTCTGTAACACCTTCTGTTAAGACCTGGTAAAAGAATTAGTCTGAAAACCCAACAAATGAAAATATTAAATGAAAGAGGGTATAGTTAAGTAAAAGAAAAAGACTTTTAATATTGAATTTAACACATGGCAAAATATCACTGAACCACTCCAAGTAAGAATGAATGAACCACTTGTCTAGTGTATGACAGCATTAAAATCACCCATTTGACATACAAATTAGTACTGGAGTGTCTTTTGTCATAGATATGCAGGAATTACTATACAGTGACCAGATGTATTGGATATGTTATCTAAACTCACATAGAAGACAGAATGGATCTGAGAAATACAGCTTATTCATGTGTCTGAATAAGTATTATATAATCAGAAGCCTTGTGATGCCATTTTAATATGTATTCATTAACTATTTCCTGTAATTACAATTGATTAGCAGTTTATTGCTATAAGATGGTTTCTTTACAATTACCACTTCCGCTTTTGTATTTGTATTTGGCCCTGCTTCCACATTAAATACATCAGAAAACCTTTAGAATCTGCCATTTTTTATCTAGATAAAACATTGCTTTTCAGCAGAATAGAGTAAAGAAGGACTGCAAAGATCTCAGTTTACTTAGGGTACGATGTAGAGGCTTCTCTAGGCCAGAATTTAGTCTTGCTAAATCCCACTTGTCAGTTATTCTTTAATTCACTTTATCTTAAAGGTTAAATAAAGCAATGAGCTATAGCTATATAGTATAATCAAGTATAGTCAAATATGCTGTAATCAAAGCTATATTATTAAGCCTTAAGAAAAATCAGATAATCTCTAATGAGTGAAGTAGAGTCCTAGATCTCTGAAACGTGTGGTACTGTTCGCAGGGTAGACCCGTTTTTGTGCTAGTCCTTGTTGCTGTATGGCTGAGTTTAATTTGACAAGCCAAACAAATGTCGACTGCATCTATTGGTAGGGTTAAGAAGAATAGGAAGACCTTTGTATCAAAACAAGCATAAAGTCAATTCAAGCCTTTATTGTGTCACAGTTAAAATGAAAAACACGGCAAAGTCTCACTCTTGTGCTGTTGCAAAAATAATCGTTTTTAAAAAAACTCATGTGAGATATTACATCTTTGGCTACTAAACTGTAACTAGATTCTCTGGGCTTAGAAACAAAACATACCAGCAGGATATATACAGAAAGCCCCAGAAAGATACCTCTTACAAAACTGAAGCATGCTGTATTAATCTCAGAGAACAAATATATAAATCTGGGAATTGAAGCAATAGCTATTCAGATCAATAGGGAGAGCTAGTTTACCATATCACGTATTAAGTAAACAAGGATATAAAAAGGTACATTTTTATATCCTTGAGCAGAGTGTTCAGATATAAAGGAGAATTTTTATTTTGACATTAATCAAATGTTACCTAGTGGAAAATGTATAATTTGTTTTGATACCCATGGCAACCATTACCCACGGCAACCATTACCCACATTACCCTACTTCTAACATAAGGTCAAAGTTTCAGCTTGTAAAAACTCCATAGTGAATCCATCTCTTTCCTGGAAGTAAATCATGATGTTTAGTAAGAATGATGAGTTAGTACCATAGCATGCTTAATGTGTTGTTGTGTTGTTTTCCTCCCTATGGGGAAATAAGGTAATGGGATGCAACTCTAGAGATGGTGATGGGTCTCAGACTGGAAAACTGGCCAACAACATAGAATAGAAGAAAGTGAAAGCTCCAATTAGTGTTTTTATAACTTTAGTTTTAAGAAAAAGTGTAAATGTCTTATTGGTATGTTAGTCTCTGAAACTCATAAGACTAAAATTAATTAGTAACTGTATCTAGATAATATTTTGTGGTTATGAGACCACTAATATTTCATCCCCAACAGTGTATCACATTCAAAAGGTTATCTACAAAAGAAATTGGAGGAGTCTTTTCCTCTCACTTTGTCTTATCTTTTCAGAAAATATTAGAGACAGTTTGTCTTACCCTTAAATGGTTATATTCTTGGCACAAAGTTAATACTTTTGTTATCAAAAGAAATATTCATCTGAACGTGTCTAGTTGCAAGCAGATGGGCAATTATTCTTTAAAGCAAAACAAAAAAATAGAAAAGAGCAATATATATCTGAATAATATTTTATTCTTGTCTAGAAGCCTAGACAAGAGACAGTTTTTGTGGATATTCTATCACTAAACAGTGTGAGTAACTGATACTTTCTACATGTGGCATGTAATAATTAAATTCAAAATGTTATTTCTGTTGTTTTTAAATAAAAATGATCAGATTCGTAATAAGCAAGAGATGCCATTGCATCTACTTTTTAAAATAAGGTAACAACCCAATTGTGTTAATTTACACTCCCCTGTAGGCCTAGTATATTTGATCTGTAGATGATAAGTTGGAAGTTAATTTGTGCTGTGGTAATATGAGGCTTTCCCCCGCCCCCTCCCCGCTCCCCATTACTTCCTGGATTCCTTAACCAAGCTAAACCAAGTTTTAAGATATTGTGGTGATCATTGGTAGCCTTTACCTTTTGCTAGTCTCTTTGTTCATTCAGGCTACGAGAACAAACTACCAAAGACTGGGTGGCTTATAACAATAGAAATTTATTTCTCACAGTTGTGGAGACTAAGTCCAAGATAAAGGCTCTGGTAAGAGCCCACTTCATGGTTCATGTATGGCCATCTTTATGCTGTGTCCTCATGTGGAAGAAGGGGCAAGGAAGCTCTCTCAGGTCCATTTTATAAGGTACTAATTCTGTTCATGAAGGGTCTCGCCTCATAACCTCATCACCCCCAAAGGCCCTCCCTCCTAATATCATTACCTTGGGGCTAAGATTTTAACATATGAATTTGGGGAAGACACAAACATTCAGACCATGGCACCCTTCTCTCCTTAGCCCTGTCTCCTTCCCCTCCTTTGCTCAAGCTCTTCCTCTAGCCTTTGGTCTCAGGCACCTGAGATTATCCTTCTACAATTATGTGTTCAAAAGAGTCCAAATAACTTTGTAAGACACTGTAAACCAATTCAGCATATGTGTTGTCCCTGTGTTAAACTTCTCTAGCTCCAGATAGTATCTATCTAGTTCTTCAGATTAATATGATACTTCTAGAACTTCTAAACCTGTCATGGGTCTTTTTACCTGTTCTAAAATTTATTAGACCTCTTTATACCTTAAGCATTTACATAAAGAATGAGAAGTGAATATCCTTTATCAGCTTCAAGTATGCAAGGAATTCGTTCTTGATCTTGTTATACCTATAAGCACTGGCTATGGTTAAACTTGGCTTCCTTCCTGACATTTTTCTTGCCTTGCTCGTCAGCAAATGTTTTAGTCTGTAGGTTTATATCAGATTATAAGAAAATAGCTTATATATTAATGCAACTTGAACATGCTGGACATCATATAAAAGTTGGGAGTAACAGTGGAAAGACTTCTACATAACTGATTTGTTAAGTGATAAAAAATTACTTTGAAAGACTCATGAACTAAAAACCCCTGTTGAGTCCTTATTCTCATAGCTTTTCATAAGTTTTGTGTAGTAAAAAGCAAAGTAGTAGTGAAGAGGGCCTTAATACACCTAATCCAGACATTGGTTTTCTTGGTTTTTTAACATGTTTACTAGAAATATTATGCAGTAAAATATAAGCAGTTTTTAAAAAGAGAGAGCGAGCTTTTTTCCAATTTCCAGGAAAAACTGCAAAGTCATCATCTGAATCTTGTGATCTTTGGCACTCACATTTGTGACCTGACACAGGATGAAAGTTATCTTGTCTCAGTATGTGTTATTCTACATACCCACTCTGTACTCCACAGCCCACCATTTAATTACTCCTTACCACAGGAATGTCTGTGGCTGAATAAGAAACTAACCATAGTTGCCCTCCCATTTGACCCACAGAGGTTGGAACTTGGCTGTGATCCATCACAGTCCTGTTTTTTGAATCTCAGTTTTTATTGTATACATTCTTTTCAGAGCATAGCATACTTTGTGTAATATGACCAGTGGCTTGGACACAGTATGGGTTTACTAGTCTCAGTTGTCTAGTGTAAACAGAAGCCGATAAATGCTTGTTGCTGAAATTCAGTTCCCAAACGTCATAGATCAAAAGAAAATTTACCACAAGACTTATTAGGGCCCCTGATACAAAATGGTATTAGATGATGGAATTTTATCAGAAGAGCCGTGTCTTCTCACATGAGCCAGTGCATGTTTTTAAGAATATGAACAGACACTTCTCAAAAGAAGACATTTATGCAGCCAGAAAACACATGAAGAAATGCTCATCATCACTGGCCATCAGAGAAATGCAAATCAAAACCACAGTGAGATACCATCTCACACCAGTTAGAATGGCCATCATTAAAAAATCAGGAAACAACAGTTGCTGGAGAGGATGTGGAGAAATAGGAACACTTTTACACTGTTGGTGGGACTGTAAACTAGTTCAACCATTGTGGAAGTCAGTGTGGCGATTCCTCAGGGATCTCGAACTAGAAATACCATTTGACCCAGCCATCCCATTACTGGGTATATACCCACAGGACTATAAATCATGCTGCTATAAAGACACATGCACACGTATGTTTATTGCGGCACTATTCACAATAGCAAAGAGTTGGAACCAACCCAAATGTCCAACAACGATAGACTGGATTAAGAAAATGTGGCACATATACACCATGGAATACTATGCAGCCATAAAAAATGATGAGTTCGTGTCCTTTGTAGGGACATGGATGAAACTGGAAAACATCATTCTCAGTAAACTATCGCAAGGACAAAAAACCAAACACCGCATGTTCTCTCTCATAGGTGGGAATTGAACAATGAGAACTCATGGACACAGGAAGGGGAACATCACACTCCGGGGACTGTTGTGGGGTGGGGGGAGGGGGGAGGGACAGCATTAGGAGATACACCTAATGCTAAATGACGAGTTAATGGGTGCAGGAAATCAACATGGCACATGGATACATATGTAACAAACCTGCACATTGTGCACATGTACCCTAAAACCCTAAAGTATAAAAAAAGAATAAGAATTGTTTTCAAGCAAACTTTTCTATCATAGTTCGCTTTTCAAAAAAATTTCCACATAGCCATTTCTGGAAGGACTTATTTAAAAGTAGAAACTATTATTAAACACTTAGGAGGAAGATCCTAATTGCCATATTCACAAACACTGAGTCACTAACATAATTTTAAAAATTAAAACATAGTATAAAAGAAAACTTTTTAACCTGGAGTTCATCATGAATTTCAGGAGGTTTTTGAACTAATTGAAATTATATGTAAAGTGTTCCACATAAATGCCATTTTTTGAGACACAATATTCATAGTCTTTATCTGATTGCCAAAGGGTTTGTGACCCAGTACATTAAGAGTCATTGGTAAAAATCACTGCTCCATCATAAAGAGTTCACGATGAACACCATAAACCCTATCTCACGTTCCATTTGGGGACAAGTTTGCATTTTACATTTGAATCTGTGCATTTGCAAAGTGTTGTAAATTTCTCTCCTATAACAGGAGTAATTAAGGAAAGGATAATGGAAGAAGAGAGGAAAGAAGGAAACCATCTTGTAATAAGGATCTACCTATGAATCAGGCATATACACACACACACACTCACAGAAACACAGGCATACCTCAGAAATACTGCAAATTCAGTTCCAGACCAACCCAATGAGGCGAATATGGCAATAAAATACATCACACAATTTTTTTGTCTCCCAGTGCATATGAAAGTTATGTTTATACTATACTGTAGTCTAGTACGTATGTAACAGCATTATATCTAAATTAAGTACATACCTTAATCAAAAAATGCTTTATTGCTAAAAAAAAAAAAAAAAGTATGCTAACAATCACCCAAGCCTTCTGTAAATCATCATCTTTTCACTGGTGCAAGGTCTTGCCCCCACGTTGATAGCTACTGACTGATGGTTGCTAAAGGTTGTTAAAGGGCAGTGGTGGCTAAAGATTGAGATGGCTGTGGCAATTTCTTAAAATAAGACAACAATGAAGTTTGCCATATCAATTGACTCTTATGAAAGATTTCTCTGTAGCATGCAGTGCTATTTAACAGCATTTTACTCACAGAAGAACTTCTTTCCAAATCAAGTGAATACTCTCCAATCCTGTTGTTGCTTTATCAAATAAATTTATATAATAAATGCTTTGTTGTCAAAAATGACACAGCATCTTCACCAGAAGTAGATTGCATCTCAAGAAAACACTTTTCTTTGCACATTCATAAAAAGCAACTCCTCATCCATCCAAGTTTTATCATGAGATTGCAGCAATTCAGCCACATCTGAGGCTCTGCTTCTAATTCCAGTTCTTTTACTATTTCCACCACATCTGCACTTTCTACCTCCACTGAAGTCTTGAACTCCTCACAGTCATCCATGAGGGTTGGAATCAACTTCTTCCAAACTCCATTTCATGTTGATATTGTGACCTCCCAAGAGTCACAAATGTTTTGAAAGGCATCTAGAATGGTGGATTATTTCCAGAGGATTTCAATTTATTTTGCCCAGATCCATCAGAGGAGTCACCATCTACAGCAGCTACAGCCTTACAAAATGTATTTCTTAAAGAATAAGACCTGAAGGTTGAAATGACTCCTTCATCCATGGATTACAAAATGTGTTAGAATGCATGAAGACAACATTCATCTCCTTGTATGTTCTCCATCAGAGCTCTTGGGTGACCAGGTGCATTGTCAATGAGCAATAATATTTTGAAAGGAATCTTTTTTTCTGAGCAGTAGGTTACAACAAAGAACTTAAAATATTCAGTAACCATGCTGCAAACAGGTGTGCTGTCATCCGGACTTTGTTGTTCCATGTATAGAACACAGGCAGAGTAGATTTAGCATAATTCTTAAGGGCCCTAGGATTTTGGAATGGTCAGTGAGTATTAGCTTCAACTGAAAGTCACCATCCACATTAGCCTCTAACAGGAGAGTCAGCCTATCCTTTGAAGCCTTGAAGCCAGGCATTGATCTCTTATCTCTAGTTATGAAAGCCCTAGATGGCATCTTCTTCCAGTCAAAGGCTGCTTCATTTGCATTGAAAATCTGTTTAGTGTCATCAGCAACCTTAGCTAGATATTCTGGATAACTGCAGTTTCTCCATTAGTACCTGTTGCTTCACCTTACACTTTTAGTTACGGAGACAGCTTCTTTTCTTAAACGTCATGAACCAACCTCTGCTAGCTTCCAACTTTTCTTCTGCAGCTTCCTCATCTCTCACAGGCTTCATAGAATTGGAGAGCCAAGGCCTGGCTCTGCAGATGGTGATTAAGAGAATGGTGTGGCTGGTTTGATGTCCTATCCAGACCACAAAAACTTTCCCTGTATCAGAAGGCTGTTTTGCTTTATTATCGTTTGTGTGTTCACTGGAGTAGCACCTTTAATTTCGTTTAAGAATTTTTCCTTTGTATTCACAACTTGGCTGTTTGGCACAAAATGCCCAACTTTTGGGCTATCTTGGCTATCAACATGCCTTCCTCACTAATCTTAATCTTATTTCTGTATTTTTTATTTAAAGTGAAAATTATGTGACTCTTCCTTTCATTTGAACACCAAAGGCCATTTTGAGGTTATTAATTGGCCTAATTTTAATATTTTTAATACTTTTGTGTCTCAGGAAATAGGGAGGCTTAAGGAGAACGAGAGAAACAGAGAAATGGCTATTCAGTGGAGTAGTCAAAACACATACAACATTTATTCACTAAGTTTGCCATCTTATATAGGTATGGCTCATGTCCCCCAAAGTAATTACAATAGCAGCGTCTGAGATCACTTATCACAGATCATCATAACAGATATAATAATAATGAAAAAGTTTCAAATATTGCAATAATTACTAAAATGGAACTTAGAGGTACGAAGTGAGCACATGCTATTGTAAAAATGGTACCAATAGACTTGCTTGACACAGGATTGCCACAACCCTTCAAGTGGTTAAAAATGCAATAATTGTGACAGGCACTATAGCAAAGCACAATAAATAAGGTGTTCCTGTATATACAATTTTTCCAACAACTCTCTAAGTGTACTGTTTAACTGAATTATTATTACACATTTAACAGGTAACAAAACTAAGGCCAAAAAGACTAAGAAACTTGGCCAAGATCCCACAGCTAACAAATGGCAGGGTAGTGATTCAGATCCAGGGCTGTCTACAAAGTTCCTACACTTTCCTCCAAACAACCCAGCCTGTTTATTTGAAGTAGTATTTTCTCCTTCTTGACTAATGGCAAGAAATTATATGAAAAATTATTATTTGACTTATTACTCTGTTAACTAGGTCTAAAATTATCTCCATCTTTACTGCACAACTGTTTTCACTCAGGTCGCTGATCTCTTGTACCTGACTTATTGAAAGACTTACCGCAGCTCCCCACTGTTCCTGCCTGCAGCTTCCCATCCCTCAGTTCCACCCTACACTAGACTGAGCTTTTTGAAATGTAAATTTGATAGTTGCCAAAATACCTATGACTAGTTGCTAAAATATCTATGACTTTCCATTGCCTTCAAAATGAAGTTCGAATCCTAATCATGTTTTATAAGGGCTCTCCATGATCTGGATTCTGCTCTGTGTTCCAAGGTCCTTCCTGGCTGCTGCTCCCTCACCCCCTTAGGTTTCAGCCATAATTACCTACTTGTAGTTCCTTATATTGTTTTTGTTTTTCTGCTCATTTGGAGCATTATTCCCACTTCTGTTCATCTAGGTAACTCCCATTTGTTTTGAAATGCTGTTTATATAGCATTTCTTCATGGAAGTCTTCCTTAACAACTCAAGTCTGGAACTAAGTATCACTCTTAAATCCTCACAGAAAATCATTTACTTAGTTTACATATAGACAGCAACTTTATTTATGCATTAGATAAATCTCATGCTTCCTTCAGGGAAATACAGCACCATGTGAGGGCACAAAGCTTAGAAAGGAAAGGATGGGCAACTTTTCATGCTCCACTTACCCCCTTTTTCAGGCTTTCTTGTACAAGGCACAATTTGAACAACCATAAATGATGGCTATAGGTAGCATTTATCAAATGGTATTGTAATCACTTGTTTACTTATTCATATCCCCATCTAGCTCATTGAGGAGAGGGACTATATTGCATTCATTGTTATATCCCCAGCCCCTAGCATGGTGCCTTTCAAACAGAAAGCACTCAGTAAATATTTGATAGCCAAACTGATTAAGTTAATGAACAAACATGTGAAAATAATAGTTTGCAGTAGACTACACCTTTGCACAAGTTGCCCTAAAGAGAAAGGCAAAAGAAAAAATACTAGCGTCAAGTACTAGTTTAATTCAGGACAATAAACATTGAATGCCTACAAATGGAAACTATTGTGAGGCAAGAGAAATGGAAAAGATACAGTCCCTTGCTCTCATAAAACTTTCAGTCTTGCTAGGAAGATTATACATGTATACAAATGATTAAAATTGAAGGCAGAATGCAACATTGTGACATGTGCTATATGAGATTTATAATTAAAGTTCTGGAAATAGTACTGAGAAGGAAGAAGTTTCATCTAAGTGAGTGAGGAATTCTGAAAGCTTCACGGAGAAGGTGATAATAGATGACTTTCTTCACAGAATTGGAAAAAACTACTTTAAAGTTCATATGGAACCAAAAAAGAGCCCGCATCGCCAAGTCAATCCTAAGCCAAAAGAACAAAGCTGGAGGCATCACACTACCTGACTTCAAACTATACTACAAGGCTACAGTAACCAAAACAGCATGGTACTGGTACCACAACAGAGACATAGATCAATGGAACAGAACAGAGCCCTCAGAAATAATGCCGCATATCTACAACTATCTGATCTTTGACAAACCTGACAAAAACAAGCAATGGGGAAAGGATTCCCTATTTAATAAATGGTGCTGGGAAAACTGGCTAGCCATATGTAGAAAGCTGAAACTGGATCCCTTCCTTACACCTTATACAAAAATTAATTCAAGATGGATTAAAGACTTACATGTTAGACCTAAAACCATAAAAACCCTAGAAGAAAACCTAGGCAATACCATTCAGGACATAGGCGTGGGCAAGGACTTCATGTCTAAAACACTAAAAGCAATGGCAACAAAAGCCACAATTGACAAATGGGATCTAATTAAACTAAAGAGCTTCTGCACAGCAAAAGAAACTACCATCAGAGTGAACAGGCAACCTACAGAATGGGAGAAAATTTTTGCAACCTACTCATCTGACAAAGGGCTAATATCCACAATCTACAATGAACTCAAACAAATTTACAAGAAAAAAACAAACAACCCCATCAAAAAGTGGGCAAAGGACATGAACAGACACTTCTCAAAAGAAGACATTTATGCAGCCAAAAAACACGTGAAAAAATGCTCATCATCACTGGCCATCAGAGAAATGCAAATCAAAACCACAATGAGATACCATCTCACACCAGTTAGAATAGTGATCATTAAAAAGTCAGGAAACAACAAGTGCTGGAGAGGATGTGGAGAAATAGGAACACTTTTACACTGTTGGTGGGACTGTAAACTAGTTCAACCATTGTGGAAGTCAGTGTGGCGATTCCTCAGGGATCTCGAACTAGAAATACCATTTGACCCAGCCATCCCATTACTGGGTATATACCCAAAGGACTATAAATCATGCTGCTATAAAGACACATGCACACGTATGTTTGTTGCGGCACTATTCACAATAGCAAAGACTTGGAACCAACCCAAATGTCCAACAACGATAGACTGGATTAAGAAAATGTGGCACATATACACCATGGAATACTATGCAGCCATAAAAAATGATGAGTTCATGTCCTTTGTAGGGACATGGATGAAACTGGAAAACATCATTCTCAGTAAACTATCGCAAGGACAAAAAACCAAACACCGCATGTTCTCACTCATAGGTGGGAATTGAACAATGAGAACTCATGGACACAGGAAGGGGAACATCACACTCCGGGGACTGTTGTGGGTTGCGGGGAGGGAGGAGGGACAGCATTAGGAGATATACCTAATGCTAAATGACGAGTTAATGGGTGCAGCAAACCAACATGGCACGTGGATACATATGTAACAAACCTGCACATTGTGCACATGTACCCTAAAACCTAAAGTATAATAATAATAAAAAAAAGAAACTCCATACACATTAAAAAAAAAAAAATAGACCTAGACCTTCAACTATGGGTAGGATTTCAGTAATACAAAGTGTTGGGGAGGGCCACAGTCAGGAGGGAGTATTTCAAGCAAAGGAAACAGCACAGTAGCACTGGAAGGCACAGGGCTTCTTTGAAGAGCAGTTTGGCTGCTGATAAAGCTGGAAAGATGGGGAGAATCTGATTATGATAGAGGACCTTGAGTGCTATGTTAAAGTGTTTTCATTTTAGCGATGGGAGCTATTAAAGGTTTTTAGAAAAGGAAAGTGACACTATCAGCTATATTTTGAAAAGTCATTTGGAAAATAACTTTTGTATTTGTATTAAGGTTTGCCAAAATTTAAGCATCTTCCCTTTTGCCCTTGATCTCAATTAAACAAATTTTAAAACACCAAGGAATAGAGATTATCCCTAATATTCTCAGTCTATCTCAATGCTAGATCCTTACCTTTACATTGACCCGCTCTCTCAAGCTTTCAGTCTCTCACTATCTAAATAGTTGGTAGTCCTCAGAGTGAACAAAGCTCACAAGGCTGTGAGGAAGAGACAACAGAAGGGTTTGCCTGAGACTTATAGCCAAAGCTCTGTGACTTTCAAAATGAGACTGGGGAAATAATCCACTGCCGTTACTATGTGATTCAAGGCACCTGGTCACTTTCTTTCCTTACTTTCTTTGTAACAGTAAAGGACAATCTTCTCTTCTTGTTAACCTTTCATGTAAATATAAGTTAATGTATGTATTTGTATTAGGAGTAAGCAAGTATGTGTGTAATGAATTTGTCTTTCTTGAGATGCAAAGGTATGTTAGACTTAACTATTATCAAAATGTAACTTCCAAAAAGAAATTTTAAATAGTACACATTGTCTTTACTAACTATGGTAAGCAAACTATTTCTTGGAAGGGATCCATGGATCTTGACTTACTTTGCTTTAGGACAATAACCCTAGTAAGGAAGAAATCTCTGTTTGATACTGACTGAAGTCTCAGAATTTTCTGAGAACCTTCCATAATGTTACCACCAGTCAGCAGAGAACTGGGTGAGGAAAACCTAGAAGCATTAGGACCACTTAGGAACTAATCCAACAATAATTGGGCTCTAAAATGAAGTAGAAGAAGAATGAAAAAAAAAAAAAAAAGGAATGGATGCAAGACAAGTCCTAAATTGACACAGCTTTGTACCTAATTAAATGTGGAGACAAAGGAGGTTTAAAATATATGTATATATCTATCTACATCTATCTATCTATATTTATATATAAAGAGAGAGAGAGATACTTAGAGACAGATATAAGACCTTGGCTTGGTGTGGTGGCTCACACCTGTAATCCTAGCACTATGGGAGGCTAAGGAGGAAGGATCATTTGATCCCAGGAGTTCAATACCAGCCTGGGCAACAAAGCGAGACCTTGTTTCTACAAAATAAATAAGTAAATAAAATTTAATTAAAAAAAGACCTTAAAGTCTCTAGGTTGGGTGTTTGGGGAGGTTGCTGATACTGTTACCAGAGATAGAGAAGAGAAGAATAACATAGGTTTGGAAAGAACGTGATTAATTTTGGACATGTCGAATTTGAAGTGCTAATGGTACATCACTGGAAAAATAATCAGCTGAGCATTTGGAGATTCAGACTAGAATTCAAAGAAGACTTATACTAGATGTATATTGAATCTTCCCATTTATGTAATAAACAGTATTCTACAGAACATGAAAAAAGGTGTAGGGTTTCATTTTCCATAATTACCATAATTATGGTATAATTTTCCGTAATTTCCATAATTACCTTTAAAAGCTTATAAATGAATTATTCTAGAAAGAAAGACAAATTCCAGGTGATAGCCTCAATAAGAGATTGTTGAAAAGACCCTTAAAAGATATATTAATAACTTGTATTTGTTTCAAGAAACCATAAAAATTCACTCTCTATTATAAATTAGCTTATAAATAAGAAAAAATTGCATAAGTGCAAGTGATTGATAGAAGAAATTAACAGAAAATGAGCTCAAAGGGAAGTAGAAGAGAAAGGAAAGGAAAAGACCATTTTGACATGTGAGAAGAAAAAAATATATATGTGTGTATATGTGTGTGTGTGTATATATATATGTATATATATATGTGTGTATATATATATAATTGGACTTTCAACAAACCAAACTATGAAGTTGCATTGATTTATACTCATGCTAAGATGTTATGCACCATAGGAAAAATATTTGTCTTGACATTTCTATTTAAAACTTATACTTTAAAATTTTTAAATCATCTTTCTTTCCTTTAATCCTTATGAGATTTTGTTAGAATTACATATGAAAGTAAAATAGGAGAGGAAAATTTACAATTGTTCATGAAGATATCCATTTATCTTTTTTTTCACGCTTCTATTGAGTGATCCACTAAAAATTGCCAAACTCATTGAGAAAAAAGGAACTAAGAAAGCACGGGGCTTCTTTGAACAGAGCAATTTTGGCTGCAGACAAAGGTAGAAAGATAAGGAGAGTCTGATTATGATAGCATGGAGCCTAAGAGTAGAAAGTAAAACTTTCACTGCATCCTCTCTAAACTCTTCTATGTATTTCTCTTCCTTAACTGTGGAAATGAAGTGAGGATATTGTCTATCATGGGTGGATATAGTTGATATGTTACATATAGTAACATATGTCACAAGCATTTATTATTTCTATATTTATAAACTTCATCAAAATTTTTGTATAAATATATTTTTGTGTAGATGTCTTTTTAAAGATATCATTTTAAAAAATCATCTTGCCTGTTCAGCTCATACAAGAGTTGGGTGAAGACTCTATTAGTAAAAGATAAAAGCAACTAGCATTTGACTCTTACCAGAGCCAGTCAGATTCCTTATTATTTGCTCTAAAATCCTTTCCGCCTCCTCCACTGGAAGTAAAACAGCTTAACCAGTCCCTAGCATAGTGCCTGACACACAGTAGATGCTCAGAAAGTATTTGTTGAATGAATGAATCAGTTATTCAACATATATTAGAGCAAATACTATGTACTAGCAGTCACTGTTCTAGGTATTGGAGAAACAGTAACAAGTAAAATTAAGTTCCTACTCTCATGGAACTTACAATATTTGGGAGAGACCATCAATAAACATACATACATATTTATAGTTTTGATAGATATATAAAGTGGTTATAAATGCTCAAATAAGGTTAACACAAGGGAAAAGAGTGCTGATGGCTTCTTTTCTGTATAGAGTGATTAGTGGAGCTCTTATTCTGAGATGGAAAGCCACTAGAAGATGTGGAACAAAGGGTGTTATATCATCCGACTCATATTTTAAGAGAATCATTCTTTTGATGATTGTCATGTAGAGAAATATTATACTGGGCAAGGATAGAAGCAGTCAGTCAAGAAGTTCTTGCAGTAATCTAAGTAAGAGATGGTGGTGGTTTGGACTAGGAGATGAGATTAGAGAGGTTGATGATGGGGAGTTGGGGAATGGTTTGCAGATTTGCAGATCATGTAGGACCTCATAGACTATGGAAAAGACTTAGGAATGTATTCTTAATAAAACTACAGGCCATTAAAATGCTTTGTGACAGGTTATGTGAAATGTCTGACTTATATTTTAAAAGGATCACTCACATTGTGTGAGCATTAGACAATAGCAGAAAGAGTGGAGGCAGGGGAGACCAGTTGATAGGTTGTTACAATAATCTAGGTAAGAAATAACCATCACTTGAGTTAGTACAATATTAATGCAGGCAGTGAGAAGTGATCAGATTCTGAATATGTTTTGAAAATTACAGGATACATTGATAAAAAAAGAAACATATCCAGGTTTATTAGTTAGATAACTAGAAGACTGAAATTGCCATTTCCTGAGATAAGGAAGACTTGAGGAGAGGATTGGGTAAAGGAGGGTAGGAATCAAGTGTTCCCCTTTGAAACTGTTAAGTTTGTGAAGCCTACTAGATATCAAAGTGTCTAATAGATGTTGAGGAAGCAGATTCATGAGTTTAAATTCCAGGGAAGATAGTAAAGACAAATTTACAGTCATCAGTGTATAGATAGGACTTAAACCTGTGGGACTAAATGAAATCATTTAGGAGAGGAATGTACATAGGGAAGAGGTCAGAGGACTAAGCAATGGGGCACGAAGTCAAAAAGATAAGAAAAATCCACCAAGGGAGATGAGAAGGCACAGCTAGTGAAGTAGTAGAACCAGGAGAGATTGGTGTACTGAAGGCTAATGGAAGAAAGTTTTGAAGAAAGGAGGGCATGATCAAATGTGTCATATGATGCTGATAGGCCAAGTCAGATTCAGAATGAGTTTTAAAAGTTGGATGTGACAATGTGGAGATTACTGCCAGTCTTAATAAGAGTATTTTGGGGGAGTGGTAGAGATAAAAGTTCGGGGAGAATTTGGGGGAGAATTTGAGAGAGAATAGGCTTATTGCAAAGAAATGAAAAGAGATAGGACAAACCATTAGATTAAAAGAGTCTTAAAAGATGTCCCTCAGTCACAATGCATGGCCCTTGTTTGGATCCTGACTCAACAAATTTAATTATGGATGAACAGATGGACAAAGAGAGGGAGGGGAAGAGAGAGAGAGGACGTTTATGAGTTATGAGCTAATTCAAAATTTGAACACTTACTATTTGATTATATTGTACAGGAAGAGTATTATTGGAGCTTTTTTCTAGGTGTGATAGTACTATGGGTATATATTTTTTAAATCCTGTTATTTCAGTGATACGTGTGTATGTATGAAATGATAAAATATCTGGGTTTGCATCGAAACAGTACAAAGGAAGAGGGCATGGAAGGAATAAATGATACAATTTGGCTACAAGTTACAATTGTTGAAGCTGAGTGTTGGGGACCTAGCGGCTCATTATACCTTTCTTGTCTATATTTATATATTTTTTGACTTTTTTTAAAATAAAAAGGTACAGAGAAAGAATGGGAAGACATGAAATAGAGATAGCAACTTTGGGCAACAGGAAATTAAAACGTGAAAATACATTGAGTTAGCACGCTCTAGATATCTATATATCTCTTTATGTAACACAAACTATAAAAATATTTTTTAAGATAAAAATCCTTACACTATCAAATTTCCTAACTTCAAAGATTGGTTCCAAGAATATTAGAAACAAGTTGGTTAAAAGTTTATTAGAACCATTTTTGTGGACAATACTAAAGAATACTATTGGTGTGGGTTCAAAGTATCCCAGATACCATTGGAGTAGTTATTTATAAAATAAACATGGATAAGAAAGCTGGACCATGTAATGGCTATTCTTCTAGACTCTCCCACTTTTTAAAAATACATAATTAGCATTTTCTCGTATATAACACACTAATATGCTGGAAATACCTGTTCCTCTCCTTCCTTATCACAAGTGCCTATGGTAGGGTATAAAATGATTACTGACCTGTATATTCACCTTCTTGGCTTTGCTCTGCTGCTGGTTTTATTTCTGTAAGTGAAATTAGAAAATACAGCAACCACTGCCTAATTGTTATTAGATATTATTACTATGAAAACCAGTTTTATACATTATATAATGCTATTATGTGTAGTAATGTATTACTACACCTGCTTATTATAGGATAATTGCCAGTTTCTTTATTCAATACCATGTTCAACCGAAAGTAAAATTTTCATACCCCCAATGTAGGATTATTTGGAGGGAAAGGAATGGCCAGATAAAATGGAAGAGAGAAAAGACTTCTCTGTTTGAGCTTTGTCAGGGTCTTAGTTAGTCCATGCCAATTGTCCAGTCTCCAGTATCAACTTCAAAGTCATATCAGGTAACCTAATTATCCTGCCATGTGTTCCTCCCTAAATCTTCCAGAACCCCAAAGCTTTCTTAGTTTCCTGCTGCTACCGTGAGTTCTTCCCAAACCTGTGTCCTAGAGGGCCCAGTGAGAGACATGATTCTGTTCTACAGACCTCATGAATCTTACCTATCATCAGCTTTTAATTTTTTGGCCTTAGTTCACCCACACTACTCTGTGGCTGCTTAAAAATCCCTTTTCTTCACTTATTCTCCTGCTACTGCACAACTCAACTTTCTCCAGGCAAACATGCCAGTCTCTTAATCCAAGTTCAGATGCAAGATAAAGAGAGAAAACAAGATAGAGTGGCACCCACAAGAACCTTCCACATTCAGACACTGCTGTATTAAGGTGTACCTAACCACATCCTAGAAATGAATTCCAGCACCAGATCCTAAAAACCAGAGGAATTATGAAAATACAGAAGCTTTGCCCTCTCCACATGGAGTACTGTCCACAAAAATGAGGTCTGGAAGTCCCCAGATCCTGTGCCAGGAGATACCATATCTGGCCCCCTCATGTGGGATGTTGCTATATAGATCTCAGCTAGTTGTGCAGTTTGAAGACCCCCATTCTCTCTACATGGGATGTGGCCCTATAGTGGGCCTTAGTGTCAACCCACGAGTTTTTATGTTATTTTCATTATTAATCAGTTGAGAATGTTTTCTAATTTTCATTGTGAATTCTTTGACCTGTAACATTTAGAGGCATATTGCTTAATTTAGAAAGAGTTAGAGATTTTTCTAGTCACCTTTTTGTTACTGATTTCCAGCATAATATTTACTGTCATCAAAGAACATAATCTGAATAATTTCAATCCTTTAAAAATCTGAGAGTTGCTTTTTTGAATGGTCAATTTTGGAAATGTTTCACATGTACTCAAAAAGAATTTCATTCTGAAGGCATTGGGTATTAGTGTTCTGTATCTGTCCCTTAAGTAGATTTGTTAATTGCATTGTTCAAATATTGCATCTTACCATTTTTTTCTGGTTCTTATTTCACCTACCATCATGGTGGATTTGTCTGTTTTGCCATTCAGTACTATCACATTTTTATGTTCTGAGTCTTAGTTATTGAATGCTTACAAATTTAGGATTGTCATATCTTTTCAGCAAATTGAATTTTTTATCATTATGAAATCTCCCTTTTTATCTGTAATAATCTGTTTCACATTAAATTCTACTGTGTCTGATAAAGTTCAGCTCTCACAAATTTCAGCCCTACAAACACAGCAGCCTCTTCTAGTGCAAAGTGACTTGCTCTCCACATACACCTATAGGAATTGCAGTTTGAGGTCCCAGACAAACCTGACCTGCAAATGAATCCCATTATCTAATTAAATGACTCTCAATGCTAGTTATACATTAGAATCACCTGGGAAAAGGGGGACCCTTTTAAAAACAACTGATGTCAGAGACCTGTCCCAAGAAACTCTATTTATTATTAGTCTGCAACAAACTCAGTTATTGCTGTTTACTAAAAGCAACCAGATGATTCTGCTGACTTTATAACCACTGGTTCAGTATGATATCCTGCCACCTCCACCAAGAATGTTGCTCAGTAAGTGTAGATTTGTAATTTCTGGGTGGAGTCTGCACTCTGTGGAGTATGCAGTCAAAAGCCCTGCCAGATGAAAAATGAAAGATGGAAGAAACCCTATACCCTAGATGCCTGGTTCTCCCCTGTCCCACTGTATATCTTCTCCATGTATGATGTGACTTATTTCACACTGTGGAAATCTACCCCAGCACATTCACAGCTTTTTCTTTCCTCCCTAACCTGTCAAGCTATAGTCACAAAGAATATTGTCTGATAAGTATAGCAATTGTGGCCATCACATCTGGATTCTCATTCCCTTTAAGAGTCAATAATGAAAGAGAAATAGAAGGAAAGAAGAAACCAGCTCCCCAGCCCCTGTTAAATTCAGAAGCTCGGCTTATTAACTCTGGACTGCTAAGATCCCTAAACTTCTGCTTTTATGCTACCCATACTACTTCGTATTAATTGTTTGTTACTATCTCCCCCACTGAACTCTAAGGACTCCAAAAACTGGAACAGTGCCTGGTACCTACTTAGTAGGTGCTCAGTGAAATGTTTCATAAATGAATGACCAAATAACTAAGCAAAGAAATGTTTCCATAGCAGTAGAAAAGATGCAGTCATGGTTTCACTGCCAGGGGCCAGTATTTAACGTGGATAATTGAAAACACAGCAGAGCATCAGAGGAGCAGAACTCATAATCTTATGTGAAAACTCAACAGTTGCTCTTTTTCTTAAACACAGCCTGCTTCTTTTCAAGGCATCTAAACATTTGCTATCTCCTTGCACTCCGTTTCTACTCTCCTTAGACCTCCCACACAGCAGCAACCTGATTGTTGGAAAGTGCTCTGTTTGGCCTGCTTTGTCTACCATTTTCCAGCTCAGTAGCAGCCTAGTTGTTAGGGACTTCTTTACAATAACAGTAGAACTCTTTCCAGCTCTACAGCGTAGTTTAAGGGAGATTAGTTGCATGTACAGTCCTTCCTTACTCATTTTCTGATTTCCACAGTATTTTGAAAGAACTGAAAGTTAAGACTGCTTATCCACAAGGCTTTTTCAGTAATGTTATGTTTATCTTAGAATTCTGGCCTAAATGGTAATTGAATTGTGCATGTAGGAGAATGCAGCCAAGATGTTTCAGTAATCATATGGTACCAGGGACTGTGCTGCCTGCACATGACTCGGGCAGATGAATCTGATGCTTTCCTTCTTAAGGACTGGGGTTCAAAGAGAAGTAAGAACAGGATGAAGACCAGCTCACACCGGCTCACTTGACACCTTTTGAAATACAGGAGCACTGTTTCTCTTCAACATTAGTTACTATCAAGGATTCCCATCTGTTAGGATGTGAAATATGAACAGCCATTTGAATGTCTGTGGAGCCACTGCAGACAATCACAGAGAAGATAAGTAGGGTCAGCAGCACTAAGACCCATTTATGTGAGTTGTTTTGGAGATTGCTAAGATCCCGGTCCAGCATTATGTATTCCACCTACTGACCGAGACCTTTATCCTTTTGGCTTAAGACAGTATTATTCAAAAAACTGTCCATGGGCCACCTGCTTTAGAATCATCTATGGGTGCTTATTTAAAAATACCTATCCCTGAGCCCCAGATCAATAAAGCAGAATCTCTGGTATTGAAGCCTTGAACTTGTCCTGGCCAAACCACTCAGCCCATTGTTTTGAACACTAAAGTTTAGATTGCTGCCTTGAGATCTTACTAAGTATTAAGCTTCAAATAGCCCCAAGAAGCAATAGCACTGTGAGCAGGTTAATCATTTTTATTGAAGGATCTAAGATCAGGTTTTAGTAGAGACAGTAATTGAAAAGAACTTGAGGACACAAATACTCAATGAGGAGGAATAGGACACTACCAAAGAGAAGGAACAGAGATAAAATAGCCAAAGAGCCAAAGAAAAATTTCTTTACTTCATAATTTTGCCCTGGCTTTTATGGTCATTTGACATAGTTTAGTTCAATCCAGCAAACATATTGAGCCCCTACCATGTGCCAGGTACCAGGAAGAAAAAATAGAAGGAAGCTCTTAAATGGATAATTTAAATAAATGAGGTAAGGCCAAAGATTGAGATTCATACAAGAAACTTTGGGAGCTGAGAAGCAGGGACCCTAGTGGCAACTTAGCTCTAGAGAAGGAAGTGCCTGAGCAGGAAAATGAATAGAAGTTAGGCAGGTTTGAGGTTATGTGTGGGGGTTACTATTGAGGAGGCGCTAAAGAGGGGACAGGAATTGGTGGGAAATGGAGCATGTGCCCAACATTGGACAGTCTGCCCAAGAAAAGGTCTGAACATAAAGCAGTATGCTATATTGGGATTGGCACGCAGTTCAGGGATGCTTTAGCATAAAGTGCAAAGAATGAGGAAAGGCAATTGATGATCCTGGCTAGGTAGATTTGAGCTAAGTCGGATACATATATGTCTTGATAACTTTTACAAAGTCCTCTTGTGCTAGACATCTAGAAGGCTTCCTGGATCTGTCCTTCAAATTCATTCCGGGTTTGTGGACTCAAAATGTTAGTTGTGATTGCTCCAAAAACATGTTACAACTGGTTTATGGGCCCTCTATGGGACACTGAAGTGGACCATAATATCAAAATTTTTTCAATGTAAATTTGAGCTTGTTTTGACTATTACTGGAAGAATACCTAAAAACAGTAACATTAATGACCTCTGGAGAGGGAGGACTGGGAACAGAAGTGGAATGAGTTTACTTCTCATTGTATACCCTTTTCTACTGAATTTGAATTGTTTACCCTGTATCACACATTCAAAAAAATCATAAAAGAGAACTAAAGAGACATTTATTCTGTAAGATAGAGAAATTGTCAGCATATAAAAGAGTGATTTAATTTATATTAATAACGAAGCTGACAACTTATTTTACAGCAGTGACAGCAATCATAACATTAAAATTAAGTTTGTCTTTCAAATTCTGAGAAAAACATGAGATTGGAGATATCTTCTGTATATACTCTAAAAATTTTGCCTCTTTTTTTTTCCAGTTTGCAGCTCACCTTGTGAAGATGAAATATCCAAGAATCTGTATTCTAGATGGCGGCATTAATAAAATAAAGCCAACAGGCCTCCTCACTGTCCCATCTCCTCAAATATGAAGAACCAAGAGTGTGACTGCCAAAAGTCAGCGTGGCATCAGCACCAGCAGCAGAGTTCTTCATATCCATGCCACTCTCAGACAAAACTAGATGTCCAGATTGTTGCATTTCCGTAAAGCTTGTCATGAGACATTTTTTAAAATCTCATAACCCACATGTTCAGCTATCCACGCAAGAAACTTGACTGTACATGTATTGCTGAAAGAATTTTCTTAACAGTGAAATCTGATCATATATTTTTACCACACTGCCACAGAAAGCCCAAGAAATTCAGCTGACAAGACAGATTTAGCATTATCAAGAAATCCCAGTTGCCCTGAAAAAGCTGTCCTCCATTGTACTGAACAGACAGTCCTGTTGATTGTATTATTTAGAAACATACACTGAATGTGGGCTGAAATCATCATCTTTCCATGATAATGAAAATTGAGAAACTATTCACAATGCATTCCTTATAAATAAATGCTACATTTAGTAACTCATTTCACCCAAAAAAGGTGTGGGTGTGTGTGTATGTGTGTGTGTGTGTGTGTGTGTGTGTGTGTGTGTGTGTAGAGGAAGCGGAGTTTATCCCATTGCAGAAAGTGGTAATACTTACTCCCAGAGAAATGAAATTTAGAAACCATTCATATTTGATAGAATATTTGGTCAGTTCCTGTAGCAAAGATGAATGGCTTAAACAAATTTTCTAGTTTATTTATCACACGAAAGTCTGTATAGTCAGTCCAGGGCTAGTATACTGGTTTCCTGATCATTAAGAACTCATTATCTTCTCTCGTTGCTTTACCAACCTCAATACGTGGCGTCCATCTGATGGACGAAAATGGCTCCTCAGCTTCTACCATCACATCTGCTATCTAGAAGGAAGAGAATGAGGGAAGGAGGGAGGGGATGAAGAGAAAAGAAGAAATGAAAGAAGGAGGGAGGAAAGACAGAAGAAAAGAAAGGAAAAGAAGCGAAGCATGCTCCTTGCCTTTAAGGTCATAAACCGGAAGTTGCACACACTACCTCTGCTTACATATCATTGGCCAGAACTTAGGTGCATGGCCACACCTAGCTTTAAGGAAAACTGGAAAGACAGTTTTTGGGTGGTTGATCATTTCCCCAGCTAAAAAAATTCTTATTACTGTGTGGGAAGAAGAGAGTACATACTGAGGTACAGCTAAGAACCTGTGCCTCTGCCACATTGTTTTTAAAATGAGTATTATAGTTCATTAAATCTAAGACATCTCACAATTTTAGGTACCACAAAGAAAAAAAAAAAAATGAAGCCAAATGAATTGTGACACGTTGTCAATTAAAAGACACATTCCCTGGGAGGCCAAGGTCAGGAGTTTGAGACCAGCCTGGCCAACATGGGGAAACTCTGTCTCTACTAAAAATATAAAAATTAACTGGTCATAGTGGCACACGTCTGTGGTCCCAGCTACTCAGGAGGCTGAGGCAGGAGAATCACTTGAACCTGAGAGGCAGAGGTTGCAGTGAGCCAAGATAGGGCCACTGTACTCCAGCCTGGGCAACAGGGTGAGACTCCATCTCAAAAAAAAAAAAAAAAAAAAAAAAAAAGATACATTCCCATTTCAGAAATCTGAAAAAAATATGCCTCATATATATGAAATATAGCATATCTTTTAATTATCTTCAATTTTGTTTTAATTAAAAAGTGTTCATTCATCTATAACTTATATTCCACTCCAATGTTAAGACTGCCTAGGCAGAACATTTCAATGAGAGCCTCAGTTCAGCTATCTGGGCCATGGTTTTGTTGTTGCTGCTATTGTTTATTTTATTTTATTTTTTCTTTGCATCTACTTTTTAAATTGAGATATACTTACCATAAAATTCATCCTTTTAAAATGTACAATTCAGTAGTTTTTAGTGTATTCACAAAGTTGTGCAATCTCTATTATCCAGAATACTTTCATTGTATGCAATTGTCTACCTGATCAGCAGGTATTCCACGTTAACCCCTCCCAAGGTCTTTGATAAATTTTTGTATATGGAGTGAGGGGTCCAGGTTCATTCTTGCATATGAGTATCCAGTTGTCCCAGGACCCATCCTGTTTTGTTTGGTTTATTCAATTTATTTGGTCATTCACCAAATATGTGTTGAATACCTACTATATATGTCTAAGACACTAATATAATGCATAGTTATATCATTTGTGGTCCTTACCTAGTTTACAAGGGAAAAAATGTGAAAATTAATGAGAACAAATATTTAGCAAGATTTCACCAACATTGTTTTTGGGCCATTGTCTACCCTCTTCAGAGAAATACTAAGACCTCCCGTCCTGGCAATTACTATTCTTTTCCTTCAATCTTTGATGACTTACCCGAGTTCATAATCAGAATGCAGCATTGATGATCATTCTGAGTCTTAACATTGCCTTACTGAGAAAGCAGAGAAGAGAGGGATGGAGGGGCAGTGATTTGAGTTGAATAAGGTGGTAGGTAGTAGGAGAGAATGAAGACCTTGTGCGGAGAGCTATGTAAGAAGATAATAGTAGCAATCCTCTGTCATGATTTTGCATTTGATCTTTCTTAAAACTTGACACATTTAGGCTTATTCCAAGAAATTGAAGTTTTTTAAACGTGAAAATTATAATATTTAATATTCTCAACAGTGAAATAAGAAAGAGCACACTATCACTGCCATGTTTATACACAGGGCATGTTATTTCATGGTGGATGATACCAACAAAGTTGACCTCAACAACTATTTGTTAGATTAAACGTATATAACCCAGGATTTATTTGAGTTCCTTTTTAATATATTATTGATTCCTACACGATGACTATCAGCACTGTTTCTGGCTCTACCTGGAATGCCATAACTACCACCACCAGCCCACACAGATATACATACACACACACACACACACACAAACTCACATACATAAACATACTTATTAACTCTTGATAATCTAGCAACAACAGTGTACCTCCTCCAGTCTTCTCTGGCTTCCCCATACTGCATTAAGAGCCTCAAATCTACCAAAGCATTCCATTCATACTTCTAATAATAGATTTATTACATCATTTTGCAATTGTTTGTTTATATTTAGGCCCCTATTAAAATATGAGCTCCTTAAGATCAGGAGCTATAATTTATACCTCTTGCTACCTTCAGCTACCCACCACATTGGAAATGCTCAATTAATATAAAATTGAATCTCTAATCAATTTTAGAATCTCTTTGAAGGGAGAAAAATAAAAATAACCTGTGGTAATTTTTTTCAACTGCCAAACTTACCTGGTACCTGATAGTATAGAAATAAATTGAAATCTCAATTCACAGAGTGAAAAAAGGATCTCTAAAGTCTCATCCAGCTCTAAAATCTGATAATTCTAGAAGCTGGAGCAGATAACTTCCAAAATAAGGTAATTTAATCTAGTTGCATCCTCTTTTCAAAATACAGAAATGTTAGATTCAAAAAGCATATTAAAAATAACTAATGCTTAACCAAGTTTGAAAGAAAGAAATTTCTTGATGTCAGAAATGAAAAGGACCTGAAAGGCACAGCTTTTAGGCCCGTGGGATATCCAGTATCAATATAAGCCCAGGAACTCGGGTTTTGGAATGCATATAGAAATAGAAGACATAGCTTTGGACCTTCTGGGTGGGAGTTCTAATTAAGACCTCTTTATGAAGTGACAGTCTCGAGGAACTCCGCTCCATGAAATGACGAGACATAACTTCCTGCCAAATTAGGGAAGCTACTGAGGAGATTGTCATTGGCCTGGTTATTCTTGATGAAGGAAGAAAAATCGATTATAGACAGAGTTGTTCAGTGGAAAGTCTGGGGTAAGTTCCTGATTTTAGAACAGGCTTTAATGCACTTTAAAAGGAAAACAATGAATTATATAAAACCTTTCGAGGACACAGTGGTACCAGATTTTTGTTCAATTCCTGTGGTTTCCTCCTCCAGATAGTTACCAAAAAATATTCCTTTGGGAATTAGTATCAAAAGGATTCTATAACATCTCAAAAGAATCTTATTCACTTTGGGAGGCCGAGGCGGGCAGATCACGAGGTCAGGAGATTGAGACCATCCTGGCTAACACGGTGAAACCCCATCTCTACTAAAAATACAAAACATTAGCCAGGCTTGGTGGTGGACGCCTGTAGTCCCAGCTACTCAAGAGGCTGAGGCAGGAGAATGGCGTGAACCCAGGAGACGGAGCTTGCAGTGAGCCAAGATCGCTCCACTGCACTCCAGCCTGGGCGACAGAGCGAGACTCCGTCTCAAAAAAAAAAAAAAAAAGAAAAAAAAATCTTATTCAGTAGTCTCATTTAATAAAACCCACTACAAGGAGAGAAGACTGCTGCCTTGACTATATAGACAGGGTTGGCAGGTATTTCATTTTATCAGTTGTAACTAGTAATCCCATTGTTATACATGCTGGCCCAAAATACAGCTATTATTAACCAAATAATGCATTTTTCTTGATAAATGTTGATTAAATCAGATTGGAAGCAAAATGGTAATATTTATGATCGATTTTAGTTTGGATGTTCAATGTCAAGACCAAACACTCTTCACAGCTACCAACTTCAATTTTATGTGGAAAACTAATGGTGAAGAGTTTCAAACTTTAACTGATACTTGACATTTCACAGGATATGTAATTGCTCACACACAACCTTTAGGTTTTGTAATCCAGTTTTATCTCATACAATATTAGAAACAGTACACATTGTAAATAGCTATTTTAAAAGTTAGCCATATTTTATAAAGTCACATGTATTTATATCTTTTCTGAGTAATTTTCTTGTTAATGCCTTATGATAAGTGTTTGTAACATGAAAACTAAACTTGGATCTTGGCATATTCAGTGTTCCATAGATAGATTGTGATATGCATAGCTTCTACCGTGACTTTCAGGCCTAATGTCTCCTCTTAAGTTGTTATTCTTTAATATCCTTTCTCATTCCTTTCAGAGGGCCTGTTATTAGTTTGCATTGTCTGCAGCATTTCAATAATACTGATCTGTTCTAATAAACAGTTCTAAATACTGTTCTGTTCTAATTGGTACCAAAGCACTGTATTGCCAACATTTCTAGATATTAATCCCCTGGGTGGCGGGGGTTAAAACACTGTTCTGTCTTGGCCTGTGACTAATCTTGGAGCTATAACAAATGCATTTAAAGCATTAGATCAGATTCTAAATGTTGCTTCCTGCCACGCTAAAAGATTCAACTTTTACTCTCATTATATATGGATGTGACTTAAGAAACAGGACCATGGCCTACCATTTTTTAAAAGACTATACTAGTGTGATCACTAGCATTAAAACCTAAGATAATCCTTGCAAAAGAGACTTAATTTTCTCATTAACCTGGAAACCTATTCTTATTCTGTTATTAATTTTTTCTCAATTGTATTAGCATATTTTCAGTCCTATAGAGTAGAATGATTTAGTATTCTAAGTCCTGTATTGCTCTGGAACTGGCTCCTAGTAGCTTGAAAGAGCTGAATGTTCTCATCTCTTCTCAACTCCATGGTCAGTGATCTCAGGTTAGTAGCTTATAATCAGCCATGTCAGGGGTATTTACACCATAGAAATAGGCAAATATTCCAAATCGGGCTCTTTTTAAAACTTTTTATTTATTTTTGAGAGCCAGTCAATAACATTTACTAGTGCATCATTGATTCAATCATCATAGGGTCATTATATTTTCTGTAGATTATAAATTATGAAAGTAAAAGGAATGTTAAGGATTATTCATTCCAAATGTCATTGTTCAAAACAATAAGAAAAGTGAAGATTTTGCAAAGATCACATAGCTAGTAAAAGGCAGATTTAAAATTGCAATTCTGCTTTTCTGATTCTTTGCCTATTTTTCTGCTCACCATATACAGATAGAGTAAAGGGCACCAATTTCAATTCATTACATATTTATTGCAGACCAACTTTGGGTCAGTCACTGTATTATATGATGTGTGGGGTACAAAAATGAAGCACTGAAAATGTCGATTAAACTGACTACTGACTCTATTACTTGGAAATGCCACTTAGTATCAGCCCTTAGAGAATGGCACTCTCACCTCCTCACCTTCTTCACACTTTCAAAAAAAGAATGCTTTTGAGCATTCTTCTCTGAGGGGAGAATCGCTATTTTCAGGAACTCTTGCTATGTTTTAAGTTACCTTTCACCTTCAAGGCAACCTTCCTCAGAAAAACATCCCTGGTAGAGAAACACATTGTCTCTGTCTACAGTACAATCCTTGATATACAGGATCAAAGTTGGCTTTTAACCTTCATTTTCTATGTCTTAGCCAGGGACCAGGCTTGAAGAATAAGAAAAGTCCTCCTGTCAGTTTCCTAGTCATGTGTGGAAAGTCAAAGTGGGGGAATGGGGGATAGCTAGTTTCTGGATCTATTAATCATAAAAGAGAAGAAATGGAGGTCATTTAAGTCATTTGCTAACTTTAAAATATAGTTTTATGCTCTGAGGTAAACTATCCTGATAATTTATTATTTGCCAGATAGCATATATTTTCTAAAATTATCTTTAAGATCATTAATAATTCCATATATCATGCATTCATAGCCACAGACTCCATATAAGGTCATTAAGGATTTGAAAGGCATGTGAGAAATAGAGCTACTGGATTGAGGCCAGATGGCACAGACGGTAGTTTGCAAAGTGATGTGCAACCAAGAAGGGAATCATATCATTGTTGAATAAGTAGGATTTACATAAATGAGTTTTTTAAATCTCTGGACATACTATATTGTCATTAATTACATATGGCAGTATAAGATGACAGGATAAAATATCTGTCTAAATGTAATGCCTAGTGTGACTATTTTAACTCCCTACTCTGAACTTGTTTCCTAATTTTCAAAGATCTCGGGATCTGCTCCCATCCCACACTGCCCTAGTGTGACTGTGCTCTGGAGAGGCCTCCCTGAGAAGCCTTCTGATGAAGACCTATCCTGAGCAACTGGCATAAACAGGGAGAAGCCATTTCCAGGGATTTATCCATTTACCTCTGTAGCAAAAATAATATATATATATCACAAATATTGACTCAGAGGTAGGCGGTTAGTTTGAATTGTTTCTCAAATTACTCTGACAGAGGTGATAGGTATTAAAAAGTTTTTAACCCTATTTTGGGTTACGACAAGTCAATGACTATACAATTCTCCTAAATAGTGGTTTATCTATGTTTAGTTTTAACAGGATCTTTTTTCATATTAACTACTGTCACATAGTCATTTTGATTTCTGCCATGATTTGGTACCTAAAAAGAAGCATGAGAAGAGTGTTTTCCTGGTAATGAAGAAACTTTAAAATATCCCCCCCTTTTTTAAAAATTAACTAACATGAATCCAAACAGATTAAGTCTAACAGCATCGCAGGTAATAGAGAAGGATTAGACTAGTTCATATTTCAAAAGTAAATATACCTACAGATATTCATAATTATTTAAAAAAATGCAAATAGATTGAAGCCTCTATCATGACTGATGCTTTACTAATATTTTACGAAACACACTGGACATGAAATGTGATAAGGCATTTAAGCCCATATCCCAAAATACATTTACTTGTAAGTCACATGTGTATATACGTTTAAGTGAATGAAATAATAAAAAGGAGATTATGTTAATAGATTAAATCTTAACACTCATTTAAGTGACATGTTATTTTAACATGAATCCTATGCAGCAATATAACCATTTAAAATTTCAGCAGTAACTTATATAGCTTACATAAAGCAAGATGTTACATATTTGTAAAGAAACCATCCCATAAAATGATAATAGCTCAGGCAGAGGCTGACTATATTAATTGCCCTATAAATTACTAACTCTATGGCATTCTGAAATGAATTTTAAATTGCCCTGTTTGATTAAGTGAAGTAATATCAAAATTAATATTAAAGTTAATTATTGTCAGCCAAAACCTGTTATTGCAAAAAAAAAAATTAATAAGGAAATTAATTGTTGCAATTACTTAACCCTTTTAATTAGCTTGTCCTGCCCAGGACGTTAACTGAACCACTTTTAAAAAGCTGTTAGGCATTTATTATAAAGCCTGATTGAAATTTTATGTGAGTGTATTATTGGATGTGTACTTTATTACTTACCAGCTAAAACTAAATGATGATTTTTAGGATCTGAATAAAATACTAAATTAAATATCTGATACAAATTAGTTGTATAAAAATAACCAAATGAAAACAGAAGATTGTGAAAGGGACCTACTGACAACTCCAAAGGTTGTCATCCCACACATATACCTCTACCAGATACTTGTTGGTCCAGGTCATGATAATTGTATTGCTCCTTGAGAGCACATGAGTGCTTCAGCCATTTCAAGGGCAGGTGAAGCCTCAGCTCCTCCATGAGAGCTTTCCCCTCAAATGGCATGCGTATTTTTTGTTTACCCAGATCCTAGAAGGCTGGAATGAGGAAGAACTGTGAGCTGAGGTTTCAGGTTGGTTGGCATTTGTTTGGTGGTCATGGTTAAACTTTCTCAAGGATCTTTCATTTCACAACACTAAGTTTCCTTAAGCCCCCCAGAATTATGGTAAATCCTACTTTATGCAGCACTATTCAGGAAGCTCAAACCTCCACAGTGGTCAAAGTAATGACTGTCTTCAAAGCAGGGTCTCCAGATTTTCAGTGTCAGCATTTAACCTCCAGACATCTTAAGAATAAGAAATATGTTCTAAGATCCCAACACTGTCATGTTAAGAGTACATTGAAAAAGACCACCCTGACAAAAACAACACGTTTCAGGAAGAAGAGGGGGAAGGGAGGGTTCAAGTTTTCCTCTCCCTTAAACCTCAAATTACAGGGAGCCTACAGGAAGAAAAGGAGACCAATTGTCAGAGAACTTGGATTCTCTACTACTGGCCCTTCCACTGTTTTTTTCAGTGTCTCTCTGGGCAGTTCACATGGGTTCCCTCAGGCTCTGATTCCTCATATATAAAAGAGGTAATAGCATTTATCCAGCCTGTCTCCTAGGTTTATGTTGAAGCTCATAGAAAAGTATTTTGTCAATGGAAAAGTATTATTCAAATATGTGTATAATTTTTATAAAAGTCATAACTGTTCTGTAAAACTATCAAGCCAAACTCTTGATCTATTGTGTAGTTTTTAGAGAATATTGACACAACAAATAATTACTCTTACAATCCATATACCTTTCCTATTATGCAACATAAACAAAATGGAAGACTTCACAAGCAGTATTAAGATTATACACTGCACACCTGATACTGTTTAATTCTACTTAAAGCAATTATTTCTGCTAAGTTTATAAATTTTAAGCAAGATCCTTTCAGACTTCTCTTTGTTTTATATGCCACCCTTTCCAAACTCAGTTTTACCAATTTAAAACACACTTTTTACAGTAATCTAAATTCTCTCAATACAACCTGGCAGGTTCAGTTTTGCCAATAACTATCTACACCTAGATGGCAGAGATTAACTTTGTTTCAAATCGACCCTTCCCTTCAGTTTTATCTCCCTCTTCCCTTGCAGCTCTCTCCTGGACTTCAAAGCAGTTTTGTGGTTTGACTTGCAGAAAATCAATGGTTGGGAGATGAAAAGCAGCTCTTGTTTATCTCTGCCTGCTGAAGGTCATTCTACTCAGTAGCATCTGTGCCAGATCCACAGCCATTTCTCCTCACAGAGGGGAGAAGCAAATTGATTACACACACAGAAATCATTATAAAGAGAGAGTGGGATTCATTTTAAAGGGGTAGGATCACATCAAAACACAAATACAGTAATAAGAATCAGTGTAGTAGTGAAGTACTGGTGTTTGGAGTATAAGTTTAAAGTGTTATTGAATGTGACCCTGATTTTTTAAAAAGCTATTATATGTCTGGACTTGTTACAGGGTACAAAACTACGTAGTTTATCACATTCTCTAACAGGTACCCAAGAAGTTATTTGAATTTAATAGGCTTTAAGGACTATGACTAATAGGACATTAATAAATGAGTGCCGTGGATGTTGAATTTTACATAGATAAGTCTTCCCACAGCAAATACCAGAGTTGTTGGCCTTGCTTAGCCAAATTGTCTATCAGCCTCTTTTCGAATGCTGATGACATGCTGTCACTCAAGCCTATTACATGAATTGCTTAGCTCTCAGTGTTCTTTACATAACAAGTCCATTGTCTGAACCAGTATTGAGAAAAGAAACCTAAAAAGTACATACATTCGCCCAATGCCCTCAAGTCGATAGTGAGCTTTCCTGGAGTCCTATAGCATGTGGATTGAGCCCCGATGATAATACTTTGTCCTGTCTCTGTTATGTAGCTACTGGGTTAGGTCAGGTAGTAGAGTTTTAGTGGTATTTTATGGCATTAAGGCCAGGGACCTAAAAATCCTTGCCAGTCATCCTCTTCTCCACCAAGTTCCCAAGTGAAATTTACACATCAGGAATAACAGCAAGTGGAAAACAAAGTACCAACTTATGGCTGGGCTAGTGACCACTTCTCTCCAGTTTAGAGCTTCCACAACCCTGGATTAAAACTCACAGCTTATGCTCAAGGCCTCCATAGCATTGTGTCTGCATCAAGCCAGAATCTAAATCTTGGATCTCATTTTCTAGTTTATCACATAGTATGAGAACTAAAACAAAAGCCCAGTAAGCTTTAAGTATGTGGATAAAAAGATAAAAACATCACAAAAAGATGGCCAGGTAACTAAAGAGAACTTAGTTCAATTTACAAATTATACCACATGCACTGGAAGAGAGGAAAGACAGAACCTCTTAAAAGTTAAATAATAACCCCGCCCATCAGTAACTGTGGCCAAAAAAATGTTCTGGAACCAGACCAATCAGATTAGAACTGCCTCTTTTTGTGGGGAGATGCAAGGAAGGGGAAGAGGAAAAGTGTGAGCAAGGTTCCTCTTCCCTACATACATGATGCTCCCCACTTTCTAGATTTCTTTGAGGGCAAGATTGGTAGAATCTTCATTTTACTGTTTCCCATAGAAAGTACTACACTGTCAGCACAAAAGTGGGCTTTAATGAGTGTTTATTTAATGAAGGAAGAGAAACACTGTTTACAATATAAAAGGCATCAATCAACAATGATTAAGTACCAGATACATGTCTGCACCCTGGGATATGCAATGGATGCTTAAAGAAATAGCACATTGTCCCTGTTATAAGGGTTGGCACATACAGGGGATTAGAAAAGAGAACAATAACATAATTGTGTGACGCAGGCTACAAATGTACTGTGTGCTTAGCAAAAGCTAAACCTGGGACCGCCTTGTGAACCAAGGCTGTCCTTAATAGAGTATCGCTTCACAAGATAGGGAACTTTTATGCTTTGGACTCAGACACTTTGCCACTTACTGAATATGTGACCTTGGGCAAGTTGTTGTCTCCTTCAGCCTCAGTTTTTGTTTTGTTTTGTCTTTTGAATCTGTTAAATGAGCTCGATTAAAGCCTGCTTTGCAGACTTGGTATGAAGAATAAAGAAGAAAATGGTTACAAGGCAAACAGTATGTAGCAACTAGAGCACATAAAAATGGAGGTAGCTATTTTTATGCTTTTTATTATTAACCTACTAAAGGAGAGCTTTTCACCTTAGTATTGGTTCACCCTACAAACACAGTTAATCTTGTAACTTTTCCATGTTTCAGGTCTTTTTCCACCCATTACATGGGAATTAACCAGTCAAACCACAAAAAGTGCTAAGGATTGCAGTAATCATGAGGAAGAACCAGACAGGAAGGAAAGAGGGCCTTTCCTTTCAGAAGCTAATCCAAAAATGAGGGCTGGGAGTGCTAATGGCAATGAGCTGGTCACTGTAGAATTTAGTACAATTCTTTGCTGAATTTGGGGGAAATGGCACCTTTTTGCCAGGGTTATTTGCCAGGCATCCTGAGAGCCATCAGTTATTTGCCTGATGGAAGAAAGACACTGCAGTAACCAGTTGCTGCTGCTGTTACTCCACTGAACTTTTACAAAAATAGTTTACAACTGTGAGGAGATACGCAATTCTGTTGGGATAAGCTGCCAACTAGTCCTGACTTCTTTATGTTCAAATATCCTATTTGAGTCAGTTGTATGGAGCCACAAGTTGAAATTCCCTTTTAGCTTCTGCCTGTTGCCAAATGTTCTTTTGCTCTGTCTAAAAATGACTTTTGTCCTTAACATGTGTCAATTTCCTAAAAGCACAGTGAGTTAATGCTGTTGCAGGTGGTGACGGCATGTCTTCCTGGGCATCTCAGCAGGGAATTTTATCTTGACACAAGGATTAGTACATAATTCTGGCATTGCTGAGCACGAAAGTACCATGATAAATCTTTCGTCTGCTGCTTAATTATTGATATTAGCAATAAGTTAGGTATTTTAACTAAGAATTCATAGGCTCAAGTAAAAAAGAAGAGATTTTTTACTTCACAACAGCATAGCACTGTTTCTGTTCTAGATGTAACCTAATTGAATAATCTAAAAAAGGAAAAAATAAACAATTTCTTGGAATAAGATTTTTATTGGGACTTTAAATTTTTAAAACTACCTTAGGCATGCCTCTTATTACACTGAGTCTAAATAAAATTGGAGTTCAAATTCAGCAGGTTAATTGTGTTTCCTTACAATATTCATTTTTTAAGAAAAAGCACCGACAACTTTTTGATCATATAAGAACATTGCTTCCCTAAGAATACTTTCTGATATATTTAAATCCATTTGTTATGATTGGAAGAGGAGAGACTGCATATTTTGCCCCAATAGGTTGTTCTAATCCCATGTGCAGTGGAACAGAGTGTGCTGTAGAATAATTAGATGGGAACTTTGGCTTTTCCCTTCCTGGTTGTGTGACCTGGAACATTTAATTTAACCTTGCTGAGCCTCAGTTTCCATATCTGTAAACTGGGTTTAATAATTGTCTGCTTTACATAGTTATAATGAAGATAAACGTGATAATATTTGTAAAGCACTTAGCAGAATGCCTGGCACAGAGGAATGACTCAGTAAAAGGTGTAGCTAATATTTTTAACAAGACACTGCATTCCTATGCTGAAGTGCTTCTAAATTCTCCTGCCATTGAAATGCAAGCCATGGTGAAATTGGCAAGTGAAATGCATTTCTTGGCTAATAGAGGTAACTTCCTTTATTCATGGTATCTACATGCCAGGGATGGGCTAGGAAATGCAAGGAAAATGGAGAAGATGCCAGCAATGTCTTTGAGGAACTCAAGAACAGCCACAGAAGTGAGTCAAAGTGCAGCAAGAATGCAGAAAGCATGCCTGGGTTTGCTGTGGGTGGTTGGCTAGAGCCTTTTGCTGAAACCTAATATGGAGTAGGAATTGGATTAAGATGGTGGGTAAGAGGCAGAACTAGCTTGCAGCTCCAGCTTAGATGGACAGAGCAGCATGTGGAGACTCACACCTTGAACTTTTGCTCCAGGAAGTACTACAGAACATATCAGGAAAGCTAAGAAAATTCGCCAATCTTTTGAAGGAACTGGATCACTACTGCAGGCTCCCTGAGATGCCCAAAACTATGAGTCTGCTTGCTTTTTCAATGAGGAGGCTCATGGTCTGGGGCAAGTTCTCAGCCCTGGTCACCAGCTGCCTGGAAATAGACTCAGTGCTGTTGCAGGGGCACTGGGGGGGTGAGTCTGGACTTTAGGACTGCGGGCTGCATGGGAGAGGGGTGAGGCCTGGGACTGCTGGCTTTCCCACTTCCCTGGTAACCTGTATGACTCAGCAGAGGCAGCCATAATCCCCCTGGGAATATAAATCCATTGGCCTGGGAACCACATCCCCATCCACCACAGCAGCTACAGCCAGTTCCGCCCAAGGAGAGTTGGAGCTCAGACACGCCAATCCCTGCCTCCACCTGGTGGTCTTTCTCTACCCACCCTAGTATCCAAAAACAAAAGTCATAATCTGTTGGGAGTTCTATGGCCCTGCCCATTGTCTGAGAAACCTGAATACTTAACCAGGTATCTCTAGGGCAAGTTTGCATCCTCCCCATAGGACTGCAGCTGATGTGCTCCTGAAAGTGCCAACTCCTGACTGGAGGCCAACCAACACAAAGCCAGCTCACTAAATAAAAACACAACTGAGGAACCTCACAGAGTCCACTTCACTCCCCTAAGACCTCCACCAGAGCAGATGCTGGTATCTACAGCTGCAAGACCTGAAGACAGATCACATCACAGGACTCTTTGCAGACACTCTTCAATACCAGCCCAGTGTCTGGTAGCTCCACTGGGTGGCTAGACATAAGAGCAGAACAATCACTACAGTTCGGCTCTCAGGAAGCCCCATTTTTAGGGCAAGGGGGAAAACACTACATCAAGAGAGCACCTTGCGGGACAAAAGAATCTGAACAGCAGCCTTTGAATCCCAGATTTTCCCTCTGACATAGTCTGCCCAGATGAGAAGCAACCAGAAAAACAATTCTGGTAATATGACCAAACAAGTTTCTTTAACACCTCAAAAGATCACACCAGCTCAACAGCAATGGATCCAAACCAAGATGAAATATCTGAATTGCCAGAAAAAGAATTCAGAAGGTCAATTATTAAGCTAATCAAGGAGCCACCAGAGAAAGCTGAAGTCCAACTTAAAGAAATCAAAAACACAGGATATATGAAAGAAAATTATTCAGTGAAATGGGTAGCATAAATAATAAGCAATCACAACTTCTGGAAATCAAGGGTACACTTAGAGAAATTCAAAATGTACTGGAAAGTCTCAGCAATAGAATCAAACAAGCAGAAGAAAGAACTTCAGAGCTCAAAGACATGGCTTTCTAATTAACTCGATCCATCAAAGACAAAGAAAAAAGAATTTTAAAGAATGAACAAAGCCTCCAAGAAGTTTGGGACTATGTTAAACGTCCAAGCCTAAGAATAATTGGTGGTCCCAAGGAAGAAGAGAAATCTAAAAGTCTGGAAAATATATTTAAGGGAAAAATTAAGGAAAGCTTTCTCAGCCTTGCTAGAGATCTAGACTTCCAAATACAAGAAGCTCAAAGAACACCTGGGAAATTCATTGCAAAGAGATCATTGCCTAGGCACATAATCATTAGGTTATCTAAAGTCAAGATAAAGAAAAGAATCTTAAGATCTGTGAAGGAAAAGCATCAGGTAATCTATAAAGGAAAACCTATCAGATTAATGGCAGATTTTTCAGCAGAAACCCTACAAGCTAGAAGAGACTGAGGTTTTATTTTTAGCCTCCTTAAATAAACAATTATCAGCCAAGAATTTTGTATCCAGTGAAACTACGCTTCATAAATGAAGGAAAGATACATTTTTTTTCCAGACAAAAAAAAAAAAAAGCTGGGAGAATTTGCCACTACCAAGCCAGCATTACAAGAAATGCTAAAAGGGGTTGGAGCCAAGATGGCCGAATAGGAACAGCTCCGGTCTCCAGCTCCCAGCCCCAGCGACACAGAAGACGGGTGATTTCTGCATTTCTGCTTGAGGTACTGGTTTCATCTCACTAGGGAGTGCCTAACAGTGGGTGCAGGATAGTCGGTGAAGCGCACTGTGCGCGAGCCGAAGCAGGGCGAGGCATTGCCTCACTCGGGAAGCGCAAGGGGTCAGGGAGTTCCCTTTCCTAGTCAAAGAAAGGGGAAGCAGACGGCACCTGGAATATCGGGTCAGTCCCACCCTAACTGCGCTTTTCCAACGGGCCTGGAAAACGGCACACTAGGAGATTGTGTCCCGCACCTGGCTCGGAGGGTCCTATGCCCACGGAGTCTCGCTAATTGCTAGCACAGCAGTCTGAGATCAAGCTGCGAGGCGGCAGCGAGGCTGGGGGAGGGGCGCCCGCCATTGCCCAGGCTTGCTTAGGTAAACAAAGCAGCCAGGAAGCTCGAACTGGGTGGAGCCCACCACAGCTCAAGGAGGCCTGCCTGCCTCTGTAGGCTCCACCTCTGGGAGCAGGGCACAGACAAACAAAAACTCTGCAAGAACTTCCACAGACTTAAATGTCCCTGTCTGACTGACAGCTTTGAAGAGAGTAGTGGTTCTCCCAGCACGCAGCTGGAGATCTGAGAACGGTCAGACTGCCTCCTAAAGTGGGTCCCTCACCCCTGAGCAGCCTAACTGGGAGGCACCCCCCAGTAGGGACAGACTGACACCTCATTCAACCCGGTACTTCTCTGAGACAAAACTTTCAGAGGAACTATCAGACAGCTGAATTTGTGGTCTCACGAAAATCTGCTGTTCTGCAGCCACCGCTGCTGACACCCAGCCAAACAGGGTCTGGAGTGCACCTCTAGTAAACTCCAACAGACCTGCAGCTGAGGGTCCTGTCTGGTAGAAGGAAAACTAACAAACAGAAAGGACATCCACACCAAAAACCCATCTGTACATCACCATGATCAAAGACAAAAAGTAGATAAAACCACAAAGATGGGGAAAAAACAGACCAAAAAAACTGGAAACTCTAAAAAAGAGAGCACCTCTCCTCCTCCAAAGGAACGCAGTTCCTCACCAGCAACGGAACAAAGCTGGATGGAGGATGACTTTGATGAGTTGAGAGAAGAAGGCTTCAGACGATCAAACTACTCTGAGCTACGAGAGGAAATTCAAAACAACAGCAAAGAAGTTAAAAACTTTGAAAAAAAATTAGAAGAATGGATAACTAGAATAACCAATGGAGAGAAGGGCTTCAAGGAGCTGATGGAGCTGAAAGCCAAGTTTCGAGAACTATGCGAAGATTGCAGAAGCCTCAGTAGCAGATGCGATCAACTGGAAGAAAGGGTATCGCTGATGGAAGATGAAATGAATGAAATGAAGAGAGAAGGGAAGTTTAGAGAAAAAAGGATAAAAAGAAATGAACAAAGCCGCCAAGAAATTTGGGACTATGTGAAAAGACCAAACCTACGTCTGATTGGTGTACCTGAAAATGATGGGGAGAATGGAACCAAGTTGGAAAACACTCTGCAAGATATTATCCAGGAGAACTTCCCCAATCTAGCAAGGCAGGCCAGCATTCAGATTCAGGAAATACAGAGAACACCACAAAGATACTCCTCGAGAAGTGCAACTCCAAGACACATTATTGTCAGATTCACCAAAGTTGAAATGAAAGAAAAAATGTTAAGGGCAGCCAGAGAGAAAGGTCGGGTTACCCACAAAGGGAAGCCCATCAGACTAACAGCTGATCTCTCAGCAGAAACTCTACAAGCCAGAAGAGAGTGGGGGCCGATATTCAACATTCTTAAAGAAAAGAATTTTCAACCCAGAATCTCCTATCCGCCAAACTAAGCTTCATAAGTGAAGGAGAAATAAAACACTTTACAGACAAGCAAACGCTGAGTGATTTTGTCACCACCAGGCCTGCCCTAAAAGAGCTCCTGAAGGAAGCACTAAACATGGAAAGGAACAACCGGTACCAGCCACTGCAAAAACATGCCAAATTGTAAAGACCATCGAGACTAGGAAGAAACTATAGCAACTAACGAGCAAAATAACCAACTAACATCATAATGACAGGATCAGATTCACACATAACAATATTAACGTTAAATGTAAATGGGCTAAATGCTCCAATCAAAAGACACAGACTGGCAAACTGGATAAGGAGTCAGGACCCATCAGTGTGCTGTATTCAGGAAACCCATCTCACGTGCAGAGACACACATAGACTCAAAATAAAGGGATGGAGGAAGATCTATCAAGCAACTGGAAATCAAAAAAAGGCAGGGGTTGCAATCCTAGTCTCTGATAAAATAGACTTTAAACCAACAAAGATCAAAAGAGACAAAGAAGGCCATTACATAATGGTAAAGGGATCAATTTATCAAGAAGAGCTAACTATCCTAAATATATATGCACCCAACACAGGAGCACCCAGATTCATAAAGCAAGTCCTGAGTGACCTACTAAGGGACTTAAACTCCCATACAATAATAATGGGAGATTTTAACACCCCACTGTCAGCATTAGACAGATCAACGAGACAGAAAGTTAACAAGGATATCCAGGAATTGAACTCAGCTCTACATAAAGTGGACCTAATAGACATCTACAGAACTCTCCACCCCAAGTCAACAGAATATACATTTTTTTCAGCACCACACCACACCTATTCCAAAATTGACCACATAGTTGGAAGTAAAGCTCTCCTCAGCAAATGTAAAAGAACAGAAATTATAACAAACTGTCTCTCAGACCACAGTGCAATCAAACTAGAACTCAGGATTAAGAAACTCATTCAAAACCGCTCTACTACATGGAAACTGAACAACCTGCTCCTGAATGACTATTGGTTACATAATGAAATGAAGGCAGAAATAAAGATGTTCTTTGAAACCAACGAGAACAAAGACACAACATACCAGAATCTCTGGGACACATTCAAAGCAGTGTGTAGAGGGAAATTTATAGCACTAAATGCCCACAAGAGAAAGCAGGAAAGATCCAAAATTGACTCCCTAACATCACAATTAAAAGAACTAGAAAAGCAAGAGCAAACACATTCAAAAGCTAGCAGAAGGCTAGAAATAACTAAAATCAGAGCAGAACTGAAGGAAATAGAGACACAAAAAACCCTTCAAAAAATTAATGAATCCAGGAGCTGGTTTTTTGAAAAGATCAACAAAATTGATGGACCGCTAGCAAGACTAATAAAGAAGAAAAGAGAGAAGAATCAAATAGATGCAATAAAAAACGAAAAAGGGGATATCACCACCGATCCCACAGAAATACAATCTACCATCAGAGAATACTACAAACACCTCTATGCAAATAAACTAGAAAATCTAGAAGAAATGGATAAATTCCTCGACAAATACACCCTCCCAAGACTAAACCAGGAAGAAGTTGAATCTCTGAATAGACCAATAACAGGTTCTGAAATTGTGGCAATAATCAATAGCTTACCAACCAAAAAGTCCAGGACCTGATGGATTCACAGCCGAATTCTACCAGAGGTACAAGGAGGAACTGGTACCATTCCTTCTGAAACTATTCCAATCGATAGAAAAAGAGGGAATCCTCCCTAACACATTTTATGAAGCCAGCATCATCCTGATACCAAAACCTGGCAGAGACATAACCAAAAAAGAGAATTTCAGACCAATATCCTTGATGAACATTGATGCAAAAATCCTCAATAAAATACTGGCAAACCGAATCCAGCAGCACATCAAAAAGCTTATACACCATGATCAAGTGGGCTTCATCCCTGGGATGCAAGGCTGGTTCAACATACGCAAATCAATAAATGTAATCCAACATATAAACAGAACCAAAGACAAAAACCACATGATTATCTCAATAGATGCAGAAAAGGCCTTTGACAAAATTCAACAACCCTTCATGCTAAAAACTCTCAATAAATTAGGTATTGATGGGACGTATCTCAAAATAATAAGAGCTATCTACGACAAACCCACAGCCAATATCATACTGAATGGGCAAAAACTGGAAGCATTCCCTCTGAAAACTGGCACAAGACAGGGATGCCCTCTCTCACCGCTCCTGTTCAACATAGTGCTGGAAGTTCTGGCCAGAGCAATCAGGCAGGAGAAGGAAATAAAAGGTATTCAATTAGGAAAAGAGGAAGTCAAATTGTCCCTGTTTGCAGATGACATGATTGTATATCTAGAAAACCCCATTGTCTCAGCCCAAAATCTCCTTAAGCTGATTAGCAACTTCAGCGAAGTCTCAGGATACAAAATTAATGTACAAAAATCACAAGCATTCTTGTACACCAATCACAGACAAACAGAGAGCCAAATCATGAGTGAACTCCCATTCACAATTGCTTCAAAGAGAATAAAATACCTAGGAATCCAACTTACAAGGGATGTGAAGGACCTCTTCAAGGAGAACTACAAACCACTGCTCAATGAAATAAAAGAGGATACAAACAAATGGAAGAACATTCCATGCTCATGGGTTGGAAGAATCAATATCGTGAAAATGGCCATAATGCCCAAGGTAATTTATAGATTCAATGCCATCCCCATCAAGCTACCAATGACTTTCTTCACAGAATTGGAAAAAACTACTTTAAAGTTCATATGGAACCAAAAAAGAGCCCGCATCGCCAAGTCAATCCTAAGCCAAAAGAACAAAGCTGGAGGCATCACGCTACCTGACTTTAAACTATACTACAAGGCTACAGTAACCAAAACAGCATGGTACTGGTACCACAACAGAGACATAGATCAATGGAACAGAACAGAGCCCTCAGAAATGATGCTGCATAGCTACAACTATCTGTTCTTTGACAAACCTGACAAAAACAAGAAATGGGGAAAGGATTCCCTATTTAATAAATGGTGCTGGGAAAACTGGCTAGCCATATGTAGAAAGCTGCAACTGGATCTCTTCCTTACACCTTATACAAAAATTAATTCAAGATGGATTAAAGACTTATATGTTAGACCTAAAACCATTAAAATCCTACAAGAAAACCTAGGCAATACCATTCAGGACATAGGCGTGGGCAAGGACTTCATGTCTAAAACACCAAAAGCAATGGCAACAAAAGCCAAAATCGACAAATGGGATCTCATTAAACTAAAGAGCTTCTGCACAGCAAAAGAAACTATCATCAGAATGAACAGGCAACCTACAGAATGGGAGAAATTTTTGCAACCTACTCATCTGACAAAGGGCTAATATCCAGAATCTATAATGAACTCAAACAAATTTACAAGAAAAAAACAAACAACCCATCAAAAAGTGGGCAGAGGACATGAACAGACACTTCTCAAAAGAAGACATTTATGCAGCCAGAAAACACATGAAGAAATGCTCATCATCACTGGCCATCAGAGAAATGCAAATCAAAACCACAGTGAGATACCATCTCACACCAGTTAGAATGGCCATCATTAAAAAATCAGGAAACAACAGGTGCTGGAGAGGATGTGGAGAAATAGGAACACTTTTACACTGTTGGTGGGACTGTAAACTAGTTCAACCATTGTGGAAGTCAGTGTGGCGATTCCTCAGGGATCTCGAACTAGAAATACCATTTGACCCAGCCATCCCATTACTGGGTATATACCCAAAGGACTATAAATCATGCTGCTATAAAGACACATGCACACGTATGTTTATTGCGGCACTATTCACAATAGCAAAGAGTTGGAACCAACCCAAATGTCCAACAACGATAGACTGGATTAAGAAAATGTGGCACATATACACCATGGAATACTATGCAGCCATAAAAAATGATGAGTTCGTGTCCTTTGTAGGGACATGGATGAAACTGGAAAACATCATTCTCAGTAAACTATCACAAGGACAAAAAACCAAACACCGCATGTTCTCACTCATAGGTGGGAATTGAACAATGAGAACTCATGGACACAGGAAGGGGAACATCACACTCCGGGGACTGTTGTGGGGTGGGGGGAGGGGGGAGGGACAGCATTAGGAGATACACCTAATGCTAAATGACGAGTTAATGGGTGCAGGAAATCAACATGGCACATGGATACATATGTAACAAACCTGCACATTGTGCACATGTACCCTAAAACCCTAAAGTATAATAAAAAAAAAAAAAAAAAAAAGAAATGCTAAAAGGTGCTGTAAATCTTGAAGTAAAACCTCAAAATACACCAAAATAAGGTAATGGGGTAGAAAGAGATATTCCATGCAAATGGACACCAAAAATGAACAGAAGTAGCTATTCTTATATCAGACAAAACAGACTTTAAAGCAACACAACAGTTTAAAAAGACAAACAGGGACATTATATGATAATAAAAAAACTGATCTAACAAGAAAATATCACAGTCCTAAATATATATGTACCTAACGCTCAAGCTCCCAAATTTATGAAACAATTACTACTAGACCTAAGGAATGCGATAGATGGCAATGCAGTTATAAGGTGAGGCAGGGGGACTTTAATACTCCACTGACAGCACTAGACACATCATCAAAAATGAAAGTCAACAAAGAAGCAACAGACTTAAAGTATACCCTACAACAAATGGACTTAGCAGATATTTATACAACATTCTACCAAACAACTGCAGAATATACATTCTTTTCATCAGCACATGAAACATTCTCCAAGATAAACCATACAATAAGCCACAAGACTCAATAAACTTAAGAAAATAGAAATTATATCAAGTACTATCTCAGACCACAATGGAATAAAATTTGAAATCAACTGCAAAGTAACCCTCAAAACCATGCAAATACATGGAAATTAAATAACCTGCTCTTGAATGATCATTAGATCAGCAATGAAATCAAGATGGAAATTTAAAAATTATTTGAACTAAATGATAATAATGACACAACCTATCAAAACCTCTGGGATACAGCAAAAGTGGTACCTAAGAGGAAAGTTCATAGCATTAAATGCCTACATTAGAAAGTCTGAAAAAGCACAGACTGACAATAGAAATTATATCAAGTACTCTCTCAGACCACAATGAAATAAAATTCAAAATCAACTATAAACCATAGCATTAAATGCCTACATTTGAAAGTCTAAAAAAGCATAGACTGACAATCTAACATCACACCTCACAGAACTGGAGAAACAAGAACCATCCAAACCAAATCCAGCAAAAGAAAGGAAGTAACAAAAATCACAGCAGAACTAAATGAAATTGAAAGAAACAAAAATACAAAAGATAAATGAAACTTTTTAAAACTGGTTCTTTGAAAAGATAAATAAAATTGATAGAACATTAGTGAGATTAACCAAGAAGAGAGAAGATCCAAATAAGCTCAATTAGAAAAAAAATGAGAGATATTACAACCAATACCACAGAAATACAAAAGAGTATTCAAGGCAACTGTATTTGTTCTTTTTCATGCTGCAGATAAAGACATACCCAAAACAGGGCAATTTACAAAAGAAAGAGGTTTGATGGACTTACACTTCCATGTGCCTGGGGAAGCCTCACAATCATGGTAGAAGACTAAAAGGAACAAGTCACATCTTACATGGAAGGCTGTAGGCTAAGAGGGTGCTTGTGCTGGGAAGCTCTGCTTTAAAAAGCCATCAGATCACATGGGACTTATTCACTATCATAAGAACAGCAAGGGAAAGAACTGCCCCCATGATTCAATTACCTCCCACCAGGTCTCTCCCATAACATGTGGGAATTCAAGATGAGACTTGAGTGGGGACACAGCCAAACCATAATATTCCACCTCCAGCTCCTCCCAAATCTCATGTCCTCACATTTCAAAACCAATCATGGCTTCCCAACAGTCCCCCAAAGTCTTAATTCATTTCAGTATTAACTCAAAAGTCCACAGTCCAAAGTCTCATCTGAAACAAAGCAAGCCTCTTCTGCCTATGAGCCTGTAAAACCAAAAGCAAGTTAGTTACTTCCTAGATACAATGGGGGTGCAGGAATTGGATAAATACACCCATTCCAACTGGGAGAAATTGGCCCAAACTAAGGGGCTACAGGCCCCATGCAATTCCAAAATCCAGCAGAGCAGCCAAATCTTAAAGCTCCAAAATGATCTCCTTTGACTTCATGTCTCACATCCAGGTCATGCTGATGCAAAAGGTGGGTTCCCATGGTCCTGGGCAGCTCCAGCCCTGGGGCTTTTCAGGGTATAGCTACCCTCCTGGCTGCTTTCACAGGTTGGCATTGGGTGTATGTGGCTTTTCCAGGTACACAGTGCAAGCTATTGGTGGGTGTACGATTCTGGGGTCTGGAGGACAGTGGCCCTCTTCTCATAGCTCTACTAGGGGGTGCCCCTGTAGGCATTCTGTGTCAGGGTTGTGACACCACATTTCCCTTCTGCACTGCCCTAGCAGAGGTTCTCCATGAGGGCCCCACCCCTACAGCCAACTTTTGCCTGGGCATATAGGCGTTTCCATACATCCTCCGAAATCTAGACAGAAGTTCCCAAACCTCAATTCTTGACTTCTGTTCACTTGCAGGCTCAATACCACATAGAAGCTGCCAAGGCTTGGGGCTTCCACCCTCTGAAGCAAGAGCCTGAGCTGTACCTTGGCCCATTTTAGTCACAGCTTGAGCAGCTGGGGTGCAGGGCACCAAGTCCCTAGACTTCACACAGCAGAGGGACCCTAGGCCTGGGCCATGAAACCATTTTTTCCTCCTAAACCTCTGGGCCTATTAATGGAGGGGATGCTGGAAAGGTCTTTGACATGCCTTGGAGACATTTTCCCCACTGTCTTGGTGATTAACATTCGGCTCCTTGTTACTTATGCAAATGAAAATGGGATTTTCATTGCTATCACACTTTTAGGCTGCAAATTTTCCACTTTTATGCTGTTTCCCTTTTAAAACTGAATCCCTTTAACAGCACCCAAGTCACCCCTTGAATGCTTTCCTGCTTAGAAATTTCTTCCACCAGATACCCTAAGTCATCTCTCTCAAGTTCAAAGTTCCAGATCTCTAGGGCAGGAGCAAAATGCTGCCAGTTGCTTTACTAAAACACAACAAAAGTCACCTTTGCTCCAGTTCCCAAGTTCCCCATCTCTATCTGAGACCAACTTAGCCTGGATTTCACTGTCTATATCATTATCAGCATTTTGGTCGAAGCCATTCAACAAGTCTCTAGGGAGTTCCAAACTTTCCCACATTTTTCTGTTTTGTTTTTTTTTTTTCTGAGCTCTCCAAACTTCTCCAATCTCTGCCTGTTACCCACTGCCAAAGTCACTTCTACATTTTCAGGTATCTTTTAGCAGCACCCCACCATACTGGTAACAATTTACTGTATTCATTCATTTTAACACTGCTGATAAAGACATACCCAAGGCTGGGTGAGGTGGCTCATGCCTGTAATTCCAGCACTTTGGTAGGCCAAGGCAGGTGGATCACCTCAGGTCAGGAGTTGGAGACCAGCCTGGCCAACATGGCAAAACCCCATCTCTATTAAAAATATAAAAATTAGCCAGACATTGTGGCACACACCTGTAGCCCCAGCTACTTGGAAGGCTGAGGCTGGAGAATCACTTGAATCTGGGAGGCCGAGGTTTCAGTGAGCCAAGATCATACCACTGCATTCCAGCCTGGATGACAGAGTGAGACTCCATCTCAAAAAAAATAAAATAAAATAAATAGACATACCCAAGACTAGGCAATTTACACAAGAAAAAACGTTTAATAGACTTATGGTTTCATGTGGCTGGAGAAGCCTCACAATCAGTGTAGAAGGCAAGGAGGAGCAAGTCACATCTTACATGGATGGCAACAGGAAAAGAGAGTGCTTGTGCAGGGAGACTCTGCCCCATAAAGCCTTCAGATCTCATAAGATTTATTCACTCTCGCTCGAACAGCACAGGAAAGAACTGCCCCTGTGATTCAATTGCCTCCCACCAGATCCCTCTCACAACATGTGGGAATTCAAGAGATACTTGAGTGGGGACACAGCCAAACCATATCAGCTACTATGAAAATCTTTACACTCATACACTAGAAAACCTAGAGGAGATGGATAAATTCCTAGAAATATACAACCCTCCTAGATTAAACCAGGAAAATAAAGAATCTGAACAGACCAGTAACAAGTAGGAAGATTGAAATGGTAATTTAAAATTTGCCAACAGGAAAAATATGCCAGGAACAGATGGTTTCACAGCTGTATTCTATTAGGCATTTAAAGAAGAATTAGTACCAATCCTATTAAACTATTCTAAAAGACAGAGAAAGAGGGAATCTTGCCTAAATCATTCTGTGAAGCCAGTAACACCCTAATAATACCAAAACCAGGAAAGGACATAACAAAAAAAAAAGAACTATGGACCAATATCCCTGATGAACATAGATGCAAAAATCCTCTACAAAATACTAGCAAACCAAATCCAACAGCATATCAAAAAGATAATCCACCATGATCAAGTGGGTTACATACCAGGGATGCAGAGATGGTTTAGCATACACAAGTCAATAAATGTGATATATCACATAAACAGAATTTAAAACAAAAATTAAATGATCATCTCAATAGATGCAGAAAAAAGCATGTTATAAAATCCAGCATCCTTTTATGATTAAAACTCTCAGCAAAAACAAATTTGAAGGGACATACCTTAAGGTAATAAAAGCCATCTACAACAAACCCACAGCCAATATTATACTGAACAGGGAAAAGTTGAAAGCACTTCCCCTGAGAACTAGAACAACACAAGGATGCCCACTTTCACCATTTCTATTCAACATAGTACTGAAAGTCCTAGCTGAAGCAATCAGACAAGAGAAAGAAATAAAGGGCATCCAAATCGGTAAAGAGGAAGTCAAACTGTCACTGTTTGCTGATGATATGATCATATACCTAGAAAACCCTAAAGTCTCATCCAGAAAGTCCCTAGTACTGTTAAATGAATTCAGCAAAGTTTCTGGATACAAAATTAATGTACTCACATCAGTCACTCTGCTATACAACAACAGCAGTCAAGCTGAGAATAGAGTCAAGAACTCAACCCCTTTTACAATAGCTGCAACAACAACAACAACAACAACAATAACAAATACTTAGGAATATACCTAAGGAGGTGGAAAACCTCTAAAAGGAACACTACAAAACACTGATGAAAGAAATCACAGATGACACAAACAAATGGAAACACATCCCATGCTCATGGATGGGTAGAATGAATATTGTGAAAATGACCATACTGCCAAAACAATCTACAAATTCAATGCAATTTCTATCAAAATACTGCCATAATTCTTCACAGAACTAGAAAAACAATCCTAAAATTCACATGGAACCAAAAAAATAAAAAAGAGCTCACATACCCAAAGCAAGGCTAAGTAAAAAGAACAAATCTGGAGGCATCACATTACCCGACTTCACACTATACTATAAGGCCATAGTCACTAAAACAGCATGGTACTGGTATAAAAATAGGCACATAGACCTATGAAACAGAATACTGAACTCAGATATAAAGCCAAATATTTACAGTCAACTAATCTTTGACAAAGCAAACAAAAAACATAAAGTGGGGATAGGACACCCTATTCAACAAATGGTGCTGGGATAATTGGCTGGCCACATGTTGAAGAATGAAACTGGATCCTCATGTCTCACCTTATACAAAAATCTCTCAAGATGGATCAAAGACTTAAATCTAAGACCTGAACCATAAAGATTCTAGAAAATAACATCAGAAAAACCCTTCCAGACATTGGCTTAGGCAAAGACATCATGACCAAGAACCCAAAAGCAAATGCAATAAAAAGATAAATAGATGGGTTCTAATTAAACTAAAAAGCTGCACAGCAAAATAAATAATCAGCAGAGTTAACAGACACCCCACGGGGTGGGAGAAAGTCTTCACAATCTATGTATCTGACAAAAGACTAATATCCAGAATCTACAATGAACTCAAACAAATCAGCAAGAAAAATAACAATCCCATCAAAAAGTGGGCTAAGGACATAAACAGACAATTCTCAAAAGAAGATACACAAATGGGGAACAAGCATGTGGAAAAATGCTCAACATCACTAATGATCAGGGAAATGCAAATCTAAACCACACTGCGATACCACCTTGCTCCTGCAAGAATGGCCATAATAAAAAATATATATATATATGTTGGCAAGAATGCGGTGAAAAGAATACTTTTATACTGTTGGTGGGGATGTAAACTAGTACAACCACTATGGAAAACCGTGTGGAGATTCCTTAAAAAACTAAAAGTAGATCTACCATTTGGTCCAGCAATCCCACTACTGGGTATCTACCTAGAGGAAAATAAGTAATTACATGAAAAAGATACTTGCACATGCATATGTATAGCAGCATAATTTGCAATTGCAAAAATATGGAACCAGCCCAAATGCCCATCAATCAACAAGTGGATAAAGAAAATGTGATATATATATACACACACACATACACACCATGGAATACTACTTAGCCATAAAAAGGAGAGAAATAATGGCATTCACAGCAACCTGAATGGAAGTGGAGACCATTATTCTAAGTGAAGTAACTCAGGAATGGAAAACCAAACATCCTATGTTCTCACTCATATGTAGGAGATAAGCTGTGAGGACACAAAGGAACAAGAGTGATACATTGGGCTTTGGGGACTTGGGGAAAGGGTAGGGGATGGCAAAGGATAGGAGACTACACATTGGGTATGGTGTATACTGCTTGGGTGATGGAGGCACCAAAATCTTAGAAATCACCACCAAAGAACTTATTCATGTAACCAAACTTTACCTGTTTTCCAAAAACTTACTGAAACTTTTTTAAAGGAGTAGGAATTTTACACTGATGGGTAAAAGAGGAGAGCATTGCAGGTAGAGAAAAAAAATGCACAGAAATGAGGAAATGAGGGGAAGTAAGCAAACTCAGGGGAGGCAGAAATAGTGGGGAATGGATGAGGCAGCAAATTTCCTGTTCCTAATACTTCATGGGGCTGTGCAAGAGCACAGAGGCCTTTCCACACCGTGCACACTGGGAGTCCTCAGGTTCAGAATACCTGAATTGGGGAGTGGTGGGGCAGGTTCAAGTTGTGCACATCCCTCTGGTCCCAAGATGTGGCCAGGGGAGGACTAAAGGTGGGTGGGGAAGGGAGGAACTAAAGCACCAAGCAGAACCCAGAGCAGAGGCTATTGGAGAATTCTGAACAGCAGCTAGATCTGATCAATTTTAAATGTTAGACATGTCACTCTGATAGTAGAAAAGAGGACTAATTGAAGGAAGAAATACTTTGGGAGAAGGAGTCCAGTAAGGCTTCTATAAGTGGAGAAAGGGCCATTTCTGAACAGTGGGGATGGAAATGGAAGAATAGAGACAGGAAATCGTAAGGATATAGAATCAAGAGGATCTTATGATTTTAAAAAATTCCTATGTATGTGGGTGATGGTACAAGAAAAGAAGATAGAAATCTAGGTTGGCTCTGTGGTTTCAGGCTTCATCAAGAAGTGTTGCTGGCTGAGACTTGGAGTAGTGGAAAGAGGTGGAGAAATTGGATTCAGCTCTGAACTTGAACTGCCTGGTGGAAACCCAAGTGGAGTTGCTTGGAAGGAAGCTGGGCAAATGAACGAAGGGGCTTGGGGTAGCAGTCTGGAGTGGACATACTGGTTTGGGGTCATTAGCACTTTGGTTGTGGGTTAAAACTATAGATGTGGATGAATTTGGCTGCGAAGAAGGTGAGTGAGACAGGAAGGCTGAAGGTGGAACCCTGAACAATACCTGATGGAGAATGGCCAGAAAGATAAGGGAAAGAGATAGATGGGTTGGAGATGTAGGAAGAGAACCGATAGATTACCCTAGAGTTTAGTTGAGGAAGGAAAGAATGGTTAGAAATGCAAATGCTGCTGAAAGTTCCAGCAATATGAACAATCAAGAAACTGTTATTGTATCAGCTTAAATGTCACTTCCCAGAGAGACCTTCCATGACCATTATATACTAGTGAACTGGAAATGAGAAAACAAAAAGAATGAGAAGACTCCAATCTGTAGAAACTTGGCTGTGAAGGCTAAAAGAGAAAGAGCAAAAGGTACAGTGTGAAGATAAGGTTAAAGAGCAGCTTTTTATTTTGCTAGTTTTTAGGGCTGTAGAGATGAATCTGTTCATATTATGAAAGAGTTGGTCTCATGGAGCAGAAGTTAAAGGCACATGAGAGGAAGGATAGGATCCAGAGTCTGGTAGCTGGATAGCAGAAAAGAGGGGATGGGCTGGTTCTGGCCCTGCCATGAGCTGCATGGAGGAGAGGAGACAGTGTAGATCCAGGGAAATGTGGGTGTGGGAGAAAGAAGTTGGAAAAATTCACTTCTAATTGTCTCCAACTTCCCCATAAAACAAGAAGTAGGGGTGGTGGCTTGAAGAGAAAAATGATTTGTAGCCTCTAGAGGAATAAAAGGAGGAGCTAGCTAGATGGTAAACTTCTTGAGGGAAGGGATTTTTTCTACCTTTTCACTCCTGAATCCTCAGCATCTGGAATAGTGCTTAGCATATGAGTCCACATGAATGAATAAACGAATGTTGTTTGGGTTATCAATTGCTATATAACAATCCCCCCCTACCTGTGGGGTGATAGTGGTAGGGGAAGGAGGAACTTAGTGGCTTAAAAGAACAATGACCTATCATTTATCACATTTCTGTGTATCCACTAGACAGTTCTCTGGTGTCACATAGTGACAGCTTGGGTGCTGGAAGGTGCTGGCTGAAATAGCCTTACTTGCCAGGCTGGCTTTGGATGCAGCCACTGGCTGGGAGCTCAGCTGACACTGTTGGCTAGGACCCTTGGTTCCCTTCTTGTGGGCCTCTTCATGTGGCTGCTTTGCCTCCTCAGAATGGAGGCTGGCTTCCAAAAACGAGTGTCCAACATGGCAAAGACCTCCTAACAGCCATCTTGAGGATGGCAAAACAGAGACCTGGAAGGATGCAGCCTCCCAACACAGGACAGCCTACCTCTTAACTTCTCTTACATGCAACAGAAATAACCTGCTGTATTGCTGAAGCCACTGCTTTTTCTTGTCAACTGAAGAAGGATGAAGTCACAAATTTGGAAAGGAGAGCTTTATTTCTCATAAAGCGTTGCAGCCTGCAGGCAGCCATTCTGATAAGCTGGCAAGCATAACCTCCAGTCAGAAGCCAGAAATAGGCTCTTGAGAGTGGGAAGAATAAGACAGAGATATATGCTGAGCAGGGTGGCCAAATATATATATTTGACAGTTATAGGAGGAGCTATGAATATTCACAAAGGGGAGGCATGGGCATGTGTAGAGGACTAACATGAATACAACATGTGTCCCATGTTCACTTTGGGGTGGAGACCTAACATTTAAATGTATTACAATTAGGCCCTATACATCCAAGGGTGAAACAGAGCACACAAAGGCCCTCTGCACAGCATCCATAGATGGCCAGAACCACTTTGTGGTTGGCGGTCTCTTATCAGGAAAGAATGCTGATCATTTGTTGTGTCAAAACCACAAAAGGGAGGTTGGTTGAATTGAGCAGTGGAACAAGTCCTTCCAAAGGGCTGGTTTTTGTTTAACGCTTAGGAAAGAAAGCCTAATAGTGGTTAGTGAGGGAGGGGGTATAACAAGGCATGTCCAACCTTCTGTACCATCATGGCCAGTTTTTAAGGTTTTTCTGGGATCCCCTTGGCCAAGTGGGGAAGGATCCATTCAGTTGGTATGGCATTTAGGATTTTATTTTTATTTGTCAATCTCATTTTGTTTTTACATTAAATGTAACCAAACCTAATTTGAACTAATATACTTAATGAAGAAGAAGAGAGCAGAACTCAGGGTTTTACTATAGCCAAGAAAAACAATGTGGCTCAGTCAATACTTCTTATTTCTACCAAATAAGTGTTCATTTTTATTATGAACATTTTATAATACCTATTTTACTCTCCTAAAAAGAAAATCACAGATACTATTGCCTATAGGTATAAATAATTGTAAATAATTGAACACACACAAACACATTGCCTTAACAAGAGGAAAGAGGATAAATAAAAGGAAAGTAAGTCAGCATAAAATGACATATAATTTAACATGTAAATACTGGAGTATGAGCATCCCAGGAGACTTAAAGAAGTTGTCAGGAGCTAGCACTTTCATACAGTGAATAGGCTTGCATTTAAGGGAAGTAAGAAAGCACATTTAAGAATGTTAGGTAGGACACTCACAAAGAATATGGAGTGGGAAACTGGACTGTCTGACACATGACAGGACATATGGCATTGCTGTCCATTAAGTGCCAGTAGAACCTCCCAATCATTGTCACAACAAAAATTGCCCCACAAATTTCCAGACTGAAGCCAGTAGCCAGTCCTCTTTGAAGCCTCTGGTCTAAGTGGGCTAGAAACACCTGGGTTCTCTCCTTGGCACAGAACCTTGACGGTGGCCCCTTCCTTCCTGAGGCCAAGGCCCAGCCTGCCTGTCTTAACAGCTCTTAGTTTTCTCTCTTTCTGCTCTAATCTCCACTTAGGAATGCCAGATTTAGCAATAAAATTCAAGAATTCCTGGTTAAATTTGAATTTCAGATTAAACTATGAATAATCGTTTAAGTATGTCCCAAATCTTGCATGAGACCTACACTAAAAAAAAAAAAAGAAAAAAAAATTGATTTAACTGAAATTTGAATTTAGCTGGAACACCCTATATTTTACTTGACAACCTTACTCCCAGTACACATTGTTCCCCTCAGAACTTCAAGCAAACATATCTTAAGGGGTATCAATTCAGCCGGGAGACTTTAAGACCTACGGGCATAATGCAGAATTTCCCAAAATGGGTTCCACGTAGTACTTCCATGAAGTGCTCAGTAGGAAAAAGGAGGCAGCCTACCTTAACTCCTCTTAGAGATTCAAAATACCATGCATATCTCCTAGGAAAGCTTAAGCGGGTCCTGCCCTTACATTTAATACTTAACCTGGTATTTCCCAAACCATTTCATCTAGCACCTGCTAACTGTCCCAAACACCAGTGGTCCAGGGAACACACCGTAGGAGGGAGGTTTGAGGAAACTATTTCTGGAGGCCCAGACTAATCTCATGTGGCCACACTCCTGCTGTGGTTACTATGACCCTCTAGGCTTCAGTGTCTCATCAGCAGAAGGGTGGAGTCGAATGCAATTAGCTTGAAGGTCCCTGGAGTTTATGAAATCTGTAGATTCCACTTTCATGCACTGCCTTTTCTCAGAGCTCTGTCCCATTATTGCCAAGAGCCACCTCAAGCCAAACTCAAAAGTTGGAGCAAACCAAAGGTTCAAAGCTCACACAGTGCATGAACTGTCTCCAGGAGCCTGAATTCTCCATCCTATTTTTAGATCTGATCCATCTCAGGCCCAGCAGATGCCATAGTGATGATCACTGTAATTTCATGGGAAAGATAAAGGAAACCCAACAATAACAGCAATAATTCAGCAGCCTAGCAGATGCCAGATCTCATTTGTGCTTCTCCCATAGCATGACTGATGATACACACTATCAGGGCAAAAGAATGTTCATCTGTGGCAAAAGACCTTTAGCACATTTCCTGTGACCTCCAATTTGCAGCAAGTTGAGTTCCAGTTGGTGGGTAAGTTAGCTTGTGTCTTCTCATAACACATTTCCCGCAGAAATGTTCGACATAGTCTAAACTTCCTGGAAGGCCCCTTCCTCAAGGCCCATTTAATCCATGATAAAACTATAGTTCAAGGACTACTCTCAAAGGCTCAACATGAGAAGGCATCCATTTTGTCTCCTTCTCTCCCGTTTTTTCTCCCTTGCTTTACATCCCCTTTTATCCTCCAGGCCTCCTACCCATCAGTCGCTTTACTAGTCCACCAAAGAAAGAATTTTCTACCATCAAATATAATAATTTTTGCAGTAAGAGGGAGAAGACCACACAAATGATCATTCTTCAGCATTTAAGGGACCCCCCACCTCTACCCCCAGAATGGTGTTGCTCAGTAATTCATACATAAGGAACATGCAGGTGTGAAGTTCTGGAGTCAAAACCTGCATTGCCTGAATGCAAGCAAGCAAATCTCTGCTTTAAACGCATAACATGGGAGGGTCAATGTGTTTTCATCTATGACGGCAATGGAGGCACCAGATTGAGCATAAATGGGGCCCTCTGTGAAGATGCACGTGTCTGGGTGTGTCTCTGTTGAGGGGCAGGACCTCCCAGACAACTGGTGGATCAGAGGCCCTGGGGCAGCACAGTGCTTGTCCAGAATGGTGGTTCTCAAAACCTGGTCCCTAGAGCAGTAGTACCAGAATCATCTGGGTATTATTTCGAAATGTAAAATCTTAAACCCCACCCCAGAGTTACTCAATCAAAAAGCCTGGATAACACCCAGAAATCAGTGTTTTAATGAAACCTTCAGGTGACTCTAATGCATGCTAAAGTTTGAGAACCACTGGTGTAGAATGTGGATCCTCCTACCTTAATTTTTTATCTGCACTGCATAGAAAGAAGGAACTACAGGCAGAAGGAGGAGGATATGTTCTCACAGGGTTTTGCATGACCTGGCAGCATGTTCATGGCTACCCAGGAGGCAAAGGTGATGGAATAGGGGAGGCAGTGTTGCTTCAGCCTGGTGAGAACTCCAGAAAGTACAGCCATTCGTTGGTACCCTGCAGGTTGCTGATGTGGCCACTAGAAAAAGGTGACCCCTCCATTCCTTGGCATGGATATTTAGACTCTCAAGAATACCACTGAAGCCATGCAGAGGTGAGGTGAGGGCACAGCCACCCTCAGATGGCATCTTGATCCCCAGTTATGAAACCCTGAACAGGAGAGCATAAAGGAACTGTTCCTGAGATCCCACTAGAGAGTATCCAACACTGGGTGAGACTTTAATGGAGCTGGAGCTTCTGGGCCGTGCATTGGTGGTAAGGGGTGGGGGGTGTGCAGGGGTGGGGGGTGTGCAGGGGTAGGTGGGTGTGCAGGGGTGGGGGCTGTGATATTTTGGCTATTCCCGTTAATATAATCCTGTTAGACTGGGGAAGCTTGAGTTACAGGTGAAACAGAAATTCATCCTTAGTGTAGGGTTTAGCACACCGAAAATTTCACCTCTCTGCTGACTCTGGTATATACACCAAGCAGAGAAAAATTGGATTTAAAAGCAAAGAGAGATAGACCATCCTTCCTCCTCAGCTTTCTCTTTCTCTTTCACTCTCTCTCTCTCACACACCACACACACACACACATGCACACACACAGCATGTATGCACACTCACACGCACAGGTCTGCATGGCACATTGCAGTAAGTAATTCCCAAGTGCTTCCTGGCTGACAATGAAAGCCTGCTTGCCCGAACAGCAATCAAATCCACAGCCTGCCCTGATAATTACCCCATCAACTTTAGCCCCAGTAAAATAAATGAGCCATTCAAAGATTTCTGGAAACTTCAGTCCTAGCAACACCTCCTCAGATACAGTGGTTTGGCAGTTTGGGGTCTCCTTGTGCTCTCACAGAAAGGATATAAAATTTCTGACCACTTTACCTGTGGTTGAACTATTTCTCCTCCTTTGAAGATCATAATTTCTGAAACATTGGCGTCTCCCTTTTCTTTCCTACTTGTTTATCCTCTTGTAACTTGAAGGCTCTGAAGGCCAAGTCATAGAAATTGTTAATTGCACTCTTGGATTTTGTTAAACAAAAGAACTGGTGGTGGCTCTCACTGGGGCTGCCAGAAAATACTGCTTATTTGGCTAGGCATGGCTAGAGCCCACACTAAATGTCAGCTCCTCTGTGGAGCTATCTCCTTCTCACGATGTCAGCTTAACTCTCATTACTCTTAAGCTGCTGAGTATCTGGGCGTTTCATTCTTCAGAAATTTTTTCCAGAAAATTAACTTTTGTGGGGGAAATCACGTGCTGTATTAATTCACCCCAGACACTATCAGTTTCAAAGTGAAATCTCCAGGCATTAGTCAATACTGGCTCTTTGTAAGTGTTTCACATCTCCCAGGGCATCAAGAGATCAGACTCAGTGAGACAAGGATGTAAAATTCTTGTCAGTGTTTCAGTGCCCACTATTTCTTGTCTCCTGTTGCTTTGTGCCACTGGATCCTGTAATACAAGCCTTGTCTTGCCTGCTATCTTTCTTCACTGAATTTCCTATACCAGGTATCAGGAAAGTCAAAGAACACAAATATTTTCTAATGCCAGCATCTGCTTAGAGCCCTGTTCACAAGACCTGTCAGAGAACCCAAAGCAAAAAAAATCTCCTTCCTGTCATCTGCCTTTCAGTCATTTGGTGAGGAGTCCTTAATGCTGGAAAAGTAACTCAATGAAATGGAGCCAGAGGGAGAGAGCAAGTGAGCCACGTTCACTGTAGAGTTCACAAACTTCAGGTACGAACCTGAAGACCCCAGAGTTGTAGTAAGCAGCAAAGACCCCCTGCAGATGCAACCTACACCATCTCCCAACCATGGGACTGGTAGGACATGTGTGTATTCCAGGCCCCTTTATGTCAGGTCAGACTGCTTTAGTCCTGCCATGGAAATAAAGCCCTAAACTAGGATCAGGTGTCTCCTGTCAAGACCAAAATACAAAATTAGTAACAATGGCTCCTTTGGTGTTCTGGAAAGGAGAGGCTGTTGGCACAGCTCACCCATCTCCTTTTGTGAGGGACATTGCTCCATCTTCCCTGTTTCCCCTTCTTTCCTCCCCTTGTACTGCATGATAAACAAACCAAGTGGTATCTTCCGTTTCACGTTGAATGAGCTCTCTTATCCCCATATATTGATATCACTGACATTTGATTCTGAGGTACTGCAATAGGTGATAAACAGCTATACCTTTTATAGAGGATCTAAAAAGAAAGGACAGTAAGAATAAGTAGGCTCATTGTTGATAAGGTCTGCAGGTGCCTCCTGGCAAGGTGGCCTGTCCACCAGGATACTTTGCTTCCCTTACAAATGGCCTTGCCAATCTGGCACGGCACAGTGACAGAAGTGCGGGAGGTGGGGTAGGTGGGGTTTTCATGTTTGAGAGACTTTAATTTAAAATTGGCTAACATGGTGTTCCTCAATTGAAAAGTTTTCTGGCCTGGTATCAATAACAGTAAAGTTAAGTAATGAGCTGGGTTCTCTACGTTTATCTTTATAATCAATCTTAATTATATTTTGTTTATTCATGATCTCGTGTAACCAAGTGGTAAGATATACAAATCCTTTGCTTTCAGCCCAATAATGGAAATAGTTCTCAAATAATGAATATTTACAATTATGACTTTCCTGGCCCCATTTTGTAGAAACTAGTCTAGATCATTTCCTGTGGCAGAAAGCTTAACCTCATAAGTAAAGAAGTGAGCCCTGAGCCCCAAATATGCCATGATTTCTACCCTTAAACTGTTTGGCTGGAAGGCCTTGGAGAGTCATAGGAAGGACCTGGACTTCAGAGTTAGATATGCTGGATTTGAATCCCAGCTCTACAACTCACTGACTTTGTAAGTCTGGGCATGCTGTTTGACCTCTGTAAAAGTCAGTTTCCCTATCCATAAAATGGGGGCAGTAATGCCTATCTTGTGAGAATTTAATTATCTAGTTTATGTTAAATTCCAGACATTCTCTCATCAACTATTGCACTTCTTGTACATCAATTCTATTCTATACTTTTCTCTGTTCTATATTTTAATTTGTTTTGTCAATGAACATTGAACAGGTAGGAAGCTATATGCTTAGAAACATTTTCCATATAACCCCTTAGGTTACAAGAGAAGAGGCTTGAAGATACCTAACCTTCCTAATTTTAATAGGTTCCTAAACTTAATAATTCTGTTCCCTTCCATTTGCTATCAGTTGGCTCTTGAATATATATGCCCAAACCAGACCTCTCCTCTAAATGCCCGACTCAGTATATCCAATGATCTCTTTAACATCTCAATTGGTTGTATAATTGGCACCTCACACTTAAATATTCAAAAAGAAACTTCTGCTCTTCCTTTTTAGACCTGCGCCTCTCACAGTCCTCCCCATCTCAACTAATAGCAACTTCATCCCACCACTGCTCAGGCCTAAAACATTAGATTTCTTCTGAATGCCTCTCTTTCTCTCATACCCCACATGTAATCTACCAACAAGTCCTGTTGGCTCAACCTTCAGCAGAATCTAAAGCCATCTCACACCTTCACTGCCATCCTAATTTAAGCCACCATTATTCTGTCACTGAATAATTCTATCCTAACAGATCTTTCTGCTTCTGTACTCTGTTCCCAATCTCTTCCCAACACCACAGTCAAAGAAATCCCTTTAAAGCCTAATCGTATCATGGCATTCCAAATGGCTTTCCATCTTACTCAAGTGAAAGCCAAAGTCATTACATATAGCTTTCAATGTCCTATTTGATCTACACCCTCTGACATACCCCCCAGTATGGCTTATTCTGCTCTATCTGATGCTGGGTTTCTAGCCAATTTCTCCGAACTCACCAGGTACATTCCTAACTCAGGCTCTTGTACATACTGTTCCATCTACCTGAAACATCTTCATCAGATATGTGCACGCCTCACTTTCTCACTTTATTTCAGATCTTTACTCAAATATCCCATTTCCAATCAGAACTTCCCTGCCCACTCTATTCAAAATTATAACCTGTTCACCAATCTCTGGAGTCCATTTCATATCTCTTGCTTGCTTGATTTTTTTCCCATAGCCCTCATCACTATGTGAAGATTATGTGTTCGACTTGTTTGTTTTATTATTAGTCTCCTCTCATTAGAATGTTAGCTCTATGAGGTCAAGGGTATTTTTTTTTCTATGTCCCCATCACATATTAGGTGTTCAGTAAACATTTTTAACAAATTGAACTGGTGAATGAAATCCTCAGGGTTTCTTCCTGGTTCACTCCATACATTTTTTACTTGTTCCTTTATACTTCCCCCTAGACTTTTGCTTCTAGCCAAATTAGAATAACAGAGAACTAATTTATCCTTACATCTTATAATTATGGTCACCAAAGGTATCAAGTTATAATCCCTGAACTTGTAAATAAGAATTTATTTGGGAAAGGGGTATTTGTAGATGTAATTAAGTTGAGGATTTTGAGATGAAGAGATTACCCCGGATTATCTGGGTAGACCCTTAATGGAATTATAAGCGTCCTTCCAGGATAGAGGCAAAGGGAGATAACACAAACACTCAGAGGAAAAGATGATGTGAAAACAGAGGCAGGGATTAAAGTGCAGTGACCTCAAGTCCAAGAGTGCCAAAAAAGCCACAGAAGCTGGAAGAGGTAAGTACTGGATTATCTGCCACTTCCTTTGGAGGAAATGTAGCTCTGCTAACATCTTGAGTGTAGATTTTTGGCCTCAATGGCTGTGAGAAAATATATTTCTGTTGTTTTAAGCTATTCAGTTTGTGGTAATTTGTTATAGTGGCACTAGGAAACAGACTCTTTTTAAATAACTTAACAAGGTCCTAGAACAAAGTTCAAAAACATATAAAGAAATATGAAATATCCAGCACTCATAAAAAGGTAAAATCCACACTGTCTGTCATCCAGTGAAAAATTACAAGGCATGCAAAAAATCAGAATTAAAACTCATAATGAGGAGAAAAATCAGTGACTTGAAACTGACCCAGAAATCATATAGATGATAGAATTAGCACATAAGGAAATTAAAATAGTTAATACTATATTTTATGTGTTCACAAAGTAAGGGAAAGCATGAGCACAAGTAGGAGAGATATGAAAGATATGTAACTTTGGAAATGACGAATACAATACTTAATATGAAACATATACCATATAAAAACAGACTAGACACTGTAGAGTAAAAGATCAATAAACTTGAAGACAATAATAGAAACTATCTAAAACAAAACAAGGTAAGAAAAAAGACCAAACAAAATGAACAATAACAACAACCTCAAGGAACTTAATATACATGCAACTGGAGATGGCTCAGAAGGGTAAAAGTTTGGGGGGTGAGGGTGGACAGAAAAAATAGTTGAGAAAAGAAACAAATTTAACAAAAAGCATAAACTGATAGATCCAAGACACTCAACAAACTGAAAACACAAAGAACATAAAGAAAACTACACTAAGGCACATTAGAATCAAATTGATTAATACAATTGGGAAAGAGAAAACCTTAGAAGCAGCCAAAGAAAAAAGACACATTATGTACAGATAGCCAAAGAGAGGGATGACAGCAGATTTCTCTTTAAAAACAATGGAAGCTCAAAGGCATTGAAACATTTTCTTTAAAGTATTGAAAGGAAAAAAAAATCCTTTCAAGTAGAATACTATATCCAGTGACTAGATCTTCCCAAAACAGAGGGAAAATAAAGATTTTTAAATTTATAAATCCTAAAAGAATTCATTAGCAGCAGATCTGCTCTACAATAAATATTAGAATATTGCAGACAAAAGGAAAATAATGCCATATGGAAACGTGGATCTATGTAACAAAGAGTACTAGATAATAAACTCATGGGTAAAATATAAAATACTTTTTCCTAATTTAAAAAATCTCTTGGCCGGGTGCAGTGGCTCACACCTGTAATCCCAGCACTTTGGGAAGTCAAGGCAGGCAGATCACGAGGTCAAGAGATGGAGACCACCCTGGCCAATATGGTGAAACCCTGTCTCTACTAAAATACAAAAATTAGCTGGGCGTGGTGTCATGTGCCTGTAATCTCAGCTACTCAGGAGGCTGAGGCAGGAGAATCGCTTGAACCAGGGAGTCAGAGGCTGCAGTGAGCCAAGACTATGCCACAGCACTCCAGCCTGGCAATAGAGAGAGACTCTGTCTCAAAAAATAAAAAAAAATTAAAAATAAAAACACACCTCTTTGAAAAGCTGGTTGACTGTTTAACAGCATTCGAGAAAACCAGTGCACTAAACACAACTACAACCAAGGACCCTCACAGAATCCACTTTACTGTGGACTGTAAAGCTGTCTCTTCCAGAGCAAGTGCTGGTATCCATGACTGCAAGACCTGAAGATGGATTACATCCCAGGACTCTTTGCAGACACTCCCCAGTGTCATCCTGGAGCCTGGTAGCTTTGATGGGTGGCTAAACCCAGAAGAGCAATAACAATCACTGTAGTCTGGCTCTCAGGAAGCCACATCCCTAGAGAAAGGGAAGAGCGCCACACCAACAGAGCACGCTGTGGGACAAAAGAATCTGAACAGCAGCCATTAAGCCACAATCTTTCCTCTGACATAGTCTACCCAGATGAGAAGGAACCAGAAAAACAATTCTGGTAATATGACAAAACAAGGTTATTTAACACCCCCAAAAGATCACACTAGCTCACAAGCAATGGATCCAAACGAGGAAGAAATCTTTGAAATGCCAGAAAAAGAATTCAGAGGTCAATTATTAAGCTACTCAAAGAGGCAACAGAGAAAGGTAGAAACTAACTTAAAGAAATTTTGTAAAAAGTGCAGGATATGGACAAAAAATTCTCCAGAAAAATAGCATAAATAAAAAACAACCACAACTTCTGGAGATGAAAGACAAGCAAACAAGTAGAAGGAGGAACTTCAGAACTCAAAGACAAGGCTTTCAAATTAACCCAACAAAGACGAAGAAAAAAGATTTTTTTTTTAAAAAAATGAACAAAGCCTCCAAGAAGTATGGGATTATGTTAAACAACCAAACGTAAGAATAACTTGTGTTCCTGAGGAAGAAGAGAAATCTAAAAGTTTAGAAAACATATTTAAGGGAATAATCGAGGAAAACTTCCCTGGCTTTGCTAAAGGGCTAGACATCCAAATATAAGAAGCTCAAAGAACACCTGGGAAATGCATTGCAAAAAGTTTATAACCTAGGTACACAGTCTTCAAGTTATCTAAAGTCAAGATAAAGGAAAGAATCTTAAGAGTTGTGAGGTAAAAGCATCAGGTAACCTATAAAGGAAAAACAATCAGATTAACAGTATATTTCTCAGCAGAAACCCCACAAGCCAGAAGGGATTGGAGTTTTATTTTTAGCTTCCTTAAACAAGACAATTATCAGTCAAGAATTTTGTATCCAGTGAAACTAAGCTTTATAAATGAAAGAAGGAAAGTCTTTTCCGGACAAAAAAAAATGCTGAGAGAATTTGCCACTACCAAGCCAGCACTACAGAAACTGCTAAAAGGACTTGTAAAACTTCAAACAAAACCTCGAGATACACCAAAATAGAACCCCCTGAAAACATAAATCTAACAGGGCCTATAAAACAGTAACACAATGAAAAAAAAAAAAAAACGCAAGATATTCAGGCAACAACTAGTATGATGACTAGAATAGTATCTCACATCTCAATACTAATGTTGAATGTAAATGGCCTCAATGCTGGGTCAACAATGAAAGCAAGATGGAAATTAAAAAATTATTTGAACTAAATGATAATAGTGACACAACCTATCAAAACTTCTGGGATACAGCAAAAGCAGTGCTAAGAGGGAAGTCTATGGCTTAAAATGCTTACATCGAAAAAGCTGAAGAGCACAAATAGACAATCTAAGGTCACACCTCAAGGAACTAGGGAAACAAGAAAAAACAAAACCCAAACCTAGCAGAAGAAAAGAAATAACAGCAATCAGAGCAGAACTAAATGAAATGGAAACAAAAACAACAAAAAATACAAAAGATAAATGAAACAAAAAGCTGTTTTTTTAAAGATAAACAAAACTGATCCACCATTAGCTAGATTAACCAAGAAAAGAAGAGAGATATAAATAAGTTCAATTAGAAATGAAACAAAGTATTACAACCGATACCACAGAAATACAAAAGATCATTCAAGGCTACTATGAACAATTTTACACACACAAACTAGAAAACCTAGAGGAGAAGATAAATTCCTGGAAATATACAACCCTCCTAGATTAAACCAGGAAGAAATAGAAACTCTGAACAGACCAATAACAATCAGTAAGTTTGAAATGGTAATTCAAAAATTGCCAACAAAAAAGAGTCCAGGAACAGATGGATTCTCACATGAAGTCTATCAGACATTCAAAAAAAAAACCTGGTACCAATTATATTGATACTATTCCAAAAGATAGGGAAGGAGGAAATCCTCCTTAAATCATTCTGTGAAGCCCTAATACGAAAACAAGGAAAAGACATAACAAAAAAAGTAAACTACAGACCGATATCTCTGATGAACATAGATGCAAAAATCCTCAACACAATACTAGCTAACTGAATCCAATAGCATATCAAAAAGATAATCCACCATGATCAAGTGGGTTTCATACCAGGGAAGCAGGGATGGGTTAACATATGCAAATCAATAAATGTGATACATTACATAAACAGAATTAAAAATAAGTACAATATGATCATCTCAATAGATGCAGAAAAAACATTTTATAAAATCCAGCATCCCTTTATGATTAAAACCCTCAGCAAAAACAAATTCAAAGGGACATACCTTAAGGTAATAACAGCTATCTATAATAAACCCACAACCAGCATTATACGTAACAGGGACAAGTTGAAAGCATTCCCCCTGAGAGCTGGAACAAGACAAGGATACCCACTTTCACCACTTCTATTCAACATTGTACTAGAAGTCCTAGCCAGAGCAATCAGACAAGAGAAAGAAATAAAGGGCATCCAAATCAGTAAAGAGAAAGTCAAACTGTCTCTGTTTGCTGATGATATGATCATATACTTAGAAAACCCTAAAGACTCCTCTAAAAAGATCCTAGAACAGGTAAATGAATTCAGTCAAGTTTCAAGATACAAAATTAATATACACAAATCAGTAGCCCTGCTATACACCAACAATGACCAAGCTGAGAATCAAGAACTCAACATCTCTTACAATAACTATAAAAACCTTAAAATATTTAGGAATATACCTAACCAAGGAGGTGAAAGACATCTACAAGGAAAACTACAAAACATTGCTGAAAGAAATCATAGATGACACAAACAAATGGAAGCATACCCTATGCTCATGGATGGATAGAATCAATATTGTGAAAATACCATACTGCCAAAAGCAATATACAAATTCAATGCAATTCCGTCAAAATACCACCATAATTCTTCACAGAACTAAAAAAAAAATCCTAAAATTGTATGGAACAAAAAGGAGCCCACATATCCAAAGCAAGACTAAGCAAAAAGAACAAATCTAGAGGCATCACATTACCCAACTTCAAACTATATTGTAAGGCCATAGTCACCAAAACAGTATAGGACTGGTATAAAAATAGGCACACAGACCAATGAAACAGAATACAGAACCTAGAAATAAAGCCAAATAGTTACAGTCAACTGATCTTCTGACAAAACAAACAAGATGTAAAGTGGGAAAAGGACACCTATTCAACAAATGGTGCTGGAACAATCAGCAAGCCATGTGTAGAAGAATGAAACTGGATCCTCATCTCTCATCTTATACAAAAATCAACTCAAGATGGATCAAAGACTTAAATCTAAGACCTGAAATCATAAAAGTTCTAGAAGATAACATTGGAAAAATCCTTCTAGATATTGGCTTAGGCAAAGACTTCATGACCAAGAACCCAAAAGCAAATGCAAGAAAAATAAAGATAAATAGATGGGACTTAACTAAACTAAAAAGCTTCTGCACAGCAAAAGAAATAAACAGCAGAGTTAACAGACACCCCATAGAGGGGGAGAGAATCTTCACAATCTGTATATCTGACAAAGGATGAATATCCAGAATCTACAAGGATCTCAAACTAATCAGCAAGAGAAAAGCAAACAATCCCATCAAAAAGTGGGCTAAGGGCATGAATAGATAATTCTCAAAAGAAGATATACAAATGGACAACAAACAAATGAAAAAATGTTCAACATCACTAATGATCAGAGAAATGCAAATCAAAACCACAACGTGGTACCACCTTACTCCTACAAGAATGGCCATAATAAAAATAATAAAAAAATAATAGATATTGGGATGGAACAGGGAACACTATTACACTGCTGGTGGGAACATAAACTAGTACAACCACTATGGAAAAGAGTATGGACATTCCTTAAACAACTAAAAGTAGATGTACCATTTGATTAAGCAATCCCACTTCTGGGTCTCGACACAAAGGAAAAGAAGTCATACAAAAAAAGACACTTGCACATGCACGTTTATAGCAGCACAATGTGCTACTGCAAAAATATGGAACCAGCCCAAATGCCCATCAATCAATGAGTAGATAAAGCAAATGTGGTATGTATACATAGTGTATATATACACATACACACCATGGAATACTACTCAGCCATAAAAGGGAACAAAATAATGGCCTTTGCAGCCACCTGAATGGAGCTGGAGACCATTAATCTAAGCGAAGTAACTCAGGAATGGAAAACCAAACATCATATGTTCTCAATGGTGTGTGGGAGCTAAGCTATGAGGATGCAAAGGCATAAGAACAATACTGTGGACTTTGGGGACTCAGAGGGAGTGGTGGGAGGGAGGTGAGGAGTAAACTACTACACACTAGATACAGTGTACACTGCTCCAGGGATGGGTGCACCAAAACCTCAAAAATCACCAGTAAAGAACTTTTCCATGTAACCAAACACCACCTGTTCCCCAAAAACTCACTGAAATTAATTAAAAATAAATAAATATACTGGATGCAGTGGCTCATGCCTGTAATCCCAGCACTTTGGGAGGCCAAGGCGGGTGGATCTCTTGAGGCCAGGAGTTTGAGATCAGCCTGGCCCACATTGTGAAACCCCGTCTCTATAAAAAATTTGAAAAAGGCCAGGCACAGTGCCTTCACACCTGTAATCCCAGCAGTTTGGGAGGCTGAGGCGGGTGGATCACAAGGTCAGGAGATCGAGACCAGCCTGGCTAACACAGTGAAACCCCGTTTCTACTAAAAATGCAAACAATTAGCTGGGCGTGGTGGCGGGCGCCTGTAGTCCCAGCTACTTGAGAGGCTGAGGCAAGAGAATGGTGTGAACCCAGGAGGCAGAGCTTGCAGTGAGCCAAGATCGTGCCACTGCACTCCAGCCGGGGTGACAGAGCGAGACTGTCTCAAAAAAAAAAAAAAATTAACCAGGAGTGGTAGTGCTTGCCTGTAATCCCAGCTACTTGGGAGGCCGAGGCAGGAGAACAGCATGAACCCAGGAGGCAGAGGTTGCAGTGAGCCAAGATTATGCCACTGCACTCCAGCCTGAGCAACAGAGCAAGACTCCATCTCAAAAATAAATAAATAAATAAATAAATAAATAAATATCGGTTGACTGTTTGAATGAAAGATAATAACAATGTATTGGCCGGGCGCGGTGGCTCACACTTGTAATCCCAGCACTTTGGGAGGCCGAAGCGGGCGGATCATGAGGTCAGGAGATCGAGACCATGGTGAAACCCCGTCTCTACTAAAAATACAAAAAAATTAGCCGGGCGTGGTGGCGGGCGCCTGTAGTCCCAGCTACTCCGAGAGGCTGAGGCAGGAGAATGGCGTGAACCCGGGAGGTGGAGCTTGCAGTGAGCCGAGATCGCGCCACTGCACTCCAGCCTGGGTGACAGAGCTAGACTCTGACTCAAAAAAAAAAAAAAATGTATTGAGGGGTATATAACATGTAAACATTAAATTATGACAATAGCACAAAGGCAGAGAAAGAGAAATTATACATGAAGGAATATGTTACTTGAAGCTAGGTTATGATAAATTAAAGTTATATGGTATAAAACCTAAAGCAAACACTAAAACAAAACCAACAACAAAAATCTATATGACAACAAAAACCAGAGAGCTAAGAAGCCACCAAAGGGGATAAAATGGAATAATTTAAAAAATGCAATCAATCTAATAGAAGGCAGGTAAGAAAAGAGAAAGGGAAGCAAAGAACAAATGAGAAAAATAGAAAACAAATATAACAAAATGGTAGATGGAAGTTCTACTATGTCAACAATCTCAATAAATTTAAATTGCCTGCACACCTTCATTAAGGCCTGAGGACATGTAAGTCACGTGCATTTGTGTCTTTAGAGCAGTTTCCAGATTTACCGCCTTGCCTTCTTTCATTCAGGTTTGGTAATAGGCTATTTCAGGTTATGTGGAGCTGAGACACACCTGAGTATATTGTAAAGATATGAAGAGAAGTAAGCGAGGCAGGAAATGGTCATAACTCCCACATTGGCTGCTTTAAGGAAAACCTCAATATCTTCTAGAACAAAGTGGAAATTGCAAAATTGAAAGTCAGAGAGAACACAATTACCATTCAGGAGAAAATACAGACCTGAACTTCTGGGGATCTTCTAATGCTCTGCTATTCTCTGCCTCAGCAATTACTGCAATGCTAATTTTCTATCACAGGTTCAGACTCAGGAGAGAGGTCCCAGCTGTATAACACAAGCCACTGTCTTACATAAAGTACTATATCAGTTAGGCTTAGCAGGAACCGCACAACCCATGCCACATGGTACAATATAGTATATCAAATATGGGCAATTAATTATGGACCTGTAGGAAGACCCAAAAAGGCAAACAGCAAGGGACTATGAGGCAATCCAGAGAGCCAATATCTTGCCTAGGGGTGAAGAGACTCAAAGGAAAAAGAGTTGTTACTAGAGCCCAGAAGCCCAGGCTGCCTAGAAAGCTTAGAATATGTAGTTTGCAAAGGCCAGTCCCATGTTACTGAGAACAGAGAAAGAGAAAAGACACTAGATCTGAGAGTAAACACAAATAGGCAAACGACTAGCCTAGTTGCCTTACTGGGCAGTCTTAACACTAACCAATTAAATGTGGATCACATGCCTATCACCGGTCTCTTGGTCTGGAAGGCTTTGAAAATCATGACTTTGACATGGAAATTTCCATATGCAAACTAATCTCAGATATGAAAATGGGTTTAAATTTGGTTTAAAATCCTACCTTCTCTCTTCATGTAAGGAATTCTATTGGGATTTCTGGAAAGTAGGTTTTTTTTGTTTGTTTTTGTTTTTTTGTTTTTAACAATTCTCAGCAATGCTCACTGCTAAAATTGTATTTTCCATCCTATCCTGCCATGAGGCACATTATCAATTGCTCAATTATAGCTCAATAGCTTTCTCTTAGTTCTATACCTAAGGCAATACTTGTGGGTTTTGTTTTCATGCCTCAGTATTTCAAAGACTGGGAGACTGATAGAATTCTGACTGTGACATCCTGCAGGATGCTACTATTGATCATGTAATATCTAACACACTCAGCTCCTTTTGTAGAGTGATTTTATGGTGTGAAGGTTATGACTCTGAGTGCTTTGCCATGTAGCTAGGCATTTGTGTGCAAGGGTTGGATTGCTTCCCAATGTTGGTCTGACAAAACATTTTACATAATCACCCTGAAAGAGCACCTTTTTTGTTTTGTTTTTGCTTGGACAGTTCTTGGTTAAAAAGAAGCCAATTCTTAATTTAGCCTTTTCATAGATTGTGAATCTCATTTAACTTAGATTTGTGTTTAATTTCGGCAATTTTTAAAAAGGGAAGACAAGGGATTTCTTCCTGTAGAATATGTTCTTGGTTAACACGTTCATAAAGACTTTCATTGATTTGTTCCTTTAACTGAATGGAAACAAGTTTAAAATCTCTAGTGTGAAATACTGCTGGCTTAGGGGTCACTAAAGTCTTCTCATCTGTGTTTTACTCTTCTCCACTAGAATATAAATTTCCTAAGGGCAGGGATATTGTGTTATTCACTGCCATGTTGCCACTAGCTAGAATAATTCCCGACACAGAGTGAGTTATCTTATTTGTTGACTGAATTAAGTGATTAGCATCATTTAACTTAAAGAAACAAACCCTGTATAGTGACTGGGACATGAGCATCAGAAAATACAATGTGCAGTATGGTAGCTCCTTTAAGAAGATGGCACAGTGTATTAGGCCACTAAGGCTGTCATAACAAAATACCATAGGCTGAGTGGCTGAAACAACAAAAATTAATTTTCTCACAGTTCGGGAGGCAGGAGGTCCAAAATCAAGGTGCTGGAAAATCCAAGCGCTTGGTGTCTGGAGAGGCCTTTCTTTTTGGCTGGCAGATGCAACCTTCTCCCTCTGTTCTCACATGGCCTTTCTTCTGTGGGGGCAAAGCGGTGGGATGCGGAAGCTCTGGTTAGAGCTCCTCTTCTTATAAGGACACTAATCCTGTCAGATTAGGATCCCACTCTTATGACCTCATTTAACCTTAATTATCTCCGTACAGGCCCTGTCTCCAAACATAGTCACATTTGGGGTTAGGGCTTCAGCATATACATTTTAAGGGGGCATGAGTATAACATACAGATTTGTTTGTTTTCTTCCTAGGAAATGTCTAAACCAGTGTGAGTCAAATCTATAGCACTTTGGAAAAATGGAACATTTAACTGCTAAAATTATTTTCTCTAATTGAATGTTCTCTTTATTTAAGCATTGTAGAGACTGAGGTTCAAAGGTTATTCTCCCAAAGTTACAGTGGCCTCTGAGGTGGTGGAGGGTGGCAGCAGGACAGTGAGCTGAGGGCCAACCCCTGTGCCCAAGTGTGCTGCTCTGCTCCACTGCATGTGCACCAGAGAACAGCCATTGTCTGCAGGCTGATTTGATCTGGAACCACAATTGAGTCTAGTTCTGGAATCTCAGACATATGCAGAACTACACCTTGTCTCCAGTTGCTACAAGTCAAGTCCACCTGTATGCAGACAGCTACGATTGTCTTGTAAAATTAGAAAACAGAGAACAGGGACAACAGTATTATCTATATTGACTATAGATTAATTATCATTTGCATTGTCTTTTGTACTTATAAATATGAAATTTGTATATAAATCTGAGCGTGTTTTACAACATAAGATACATAAGATATATATATATCTTTGAAAGATTATTCTCTCTGCTCTTTGGCCTAAATTTCCAAATGGAATCATCCCGTGTACAGTAACCTGTGTCTGAAAATTTCTATCCACTTAGAGTAATGAAGGCATGGGGTCATAATGAGAGCAACAAAAAAGTTACACTTTACACTGTGAAAGACCGTCACCTTATTGTTCATTTACTTAAGTTTTTCATTTTGTTTTTGTTTTTTTTTTAAATATATTTTGAAATGTTGAAGAGAATAAAAAACTCAAGGCACATCTCATTTTATGTCTAATCTGTACAACTAAAAAGCAAAAACAGTCTGTCAGGAAGCCTTTCCCTGGGGATCTGGTTAATGTTTCCATGTTTCTCTAGAAATAAGTACCCTGATTTCAGAAATACACTGGCTTTCTAGTCTATACCAGATCGCACCAGTTAGCTTATTCACAAGCAACGGGTTATCAAAGAGGAAAAATCTTCCCTCTAGCATTTCAACATTCTTTTTCAGGGAGTTAGAGCCAGATATCTGATGTATCTGGAAAGAACCTTTCCTGGTTATAGCAAAATCAATTGTGTCCAAAGGTCTTGAATTTAGAGATAAATTAGGCACCTAACAGAGACTCATGGGGAAAAGTTTTCTCACTAGAAGTCCATTAGAGAATAATTTTATTAATGATTTGCTCTACAGGCTACCATTTGCTCAAAGGGTCACCTAATTTTTTTTACTTTTGGTGAAATATACAGAAAAGTGAATTAAATATAAATGTACAATTAACAAATTATAAAACAAACACCCACATAACATCTCCCAGGTCAAGCAATAGAACATTGCCAAACCCCAGAAGTTTCCAGTATGTCTCTTACCAATTATAGCATCCTCCCTTCCCACTATCCTGATTTTTATTATAACTACTTCCTTGCTTTTCATTACAGTTTCACCACCTATGCATGCATCCCTAAAAATCATAATTTAGTTTGACTAAGTTTTGAACTCTACATAAATGCAATCATACCATATGTATTATTTTACACTTGCTTCATATGTACATTACGGTTATAAAATCCACGTTTCCTATAACTATGATGTATTTTTTCTCATTGCTATATAGCGTTCTGTTGTATGAACATAGCACAATTTATTTATTTATTCTACTTTTGGTGGACAGTGGGTTGGTTCAGACATTGCACAATTGTGAGCCATGCTGCTATAAACCTTCTTGTACATATATTCTTGGGCACATGTGTGTTTGTTTCCCTAGGGCATGAAATTCTCTAGAAGGGGAATTGCAGGAATGCACAGAGGGCATATATCATCACATACACCAGACAATTTATTTTCCAAAGTAGTGGTACCAGTTTACAATTCCACCAGCAGTGCATGAAAATGCCTTTGCTCTACATTCTCACCTATAGAGTTTTCTAAGTCTTCTACATTTCAGATTTGATTTTTATAAAAGTTTCCACCTCAACTTTTAATGAAATACAATTATGAAGCTTAATATGATATCTTTACCATATGCCCTCTCCTCACAACCTAGCAGAGCAGACAACTCCATTAACACTATTGCCTACTTCTGCACAAGTGACAAAGTGGCCAGTAGGTTGGTTTCATTTAGCATGGATCCAAGCCTCTTCACAGTCTGAGACCTTCTCCTGTGCACATACTTCACTTTTTCCATATCTCTCTTAACATGTGGTTTCCAAAACTGAATATTGTCTTCCCCAAATGAACTGGTGGGTGTGGAGAATCAGGCTCACTGAGAAATTATTCTGAAGCATCATAAAGATATGTCAAGGTACATACAGGCTACTTGCCAAGAAAACAGAAGCAAGACAGAGCACCATGAGTCTTTGTCTGCAAGATGAAGGTGGCCTAAGTGCTTAACTATTAAGAAATGTTAGGTTTTCCCTTCCTTACAGCTGAACAAAAAAGTAATGGGACTGCTGGAAAGGATCTATGAATGTGTTTGGCAGGCTCAGTAAACAGCCAACCTTTACTGCCTCCACTTAGTAAAGCAGTGCCCTGCTGGCCACTTACCATTTGTAGAGAATGCAAGAATAGCATCCTCTTTGCTGCTCAAAAATATAAGTTAGAACACAATTGTGGTTCTTTAGATGACCATATGTTAGATAATGCTGGCGAGACTCAGAAAACCACTTGATAGTTAATGGAGAACATTCATTCTGAAGCTGGAGGAGCAAATAGAAAAACACATGTATTTCAAATGTTCTAAAATAAGGAAATCACTGCTATTTATGGAGCACATATAAATTGCTGGGCACTATATTAAGCGATTCCATACATTGTCGCATTTAACCTTCCCAACAGCCTGAGACCTGAAATGCTCTTCCCTTCCGCCTTTTTCCATGCCCACAGCAACTTAGCTCACTCCTACTTAGGGCTTAGCGCTCACCTTGAGGATCTCTTCCTCCAGGGAGCCTCCTGTGACACACCAAACCCAGTTGGAATCTAACTCCCAAGCATTCTCATGAAAGCCCATGCCTCCTCTGTCTTAGAACATAACACGGCCGGGCGCGGTGGCTCACGCTTGTAATCCCAGCACTTTGGGAGGCCGAGGCGGGCGGATCACGAGTTCAGGAGATCGAGACCACGGTGAAACCCCGTCTCTACTAAAAAATACAAAAAATTAGCCGGGCGTGGTAGCGGGCGCCTGTAGTCCCAGCTACTCAGAGAGGCTGAGGCAGGAGAATGGCGTGAACCCGGGAGGCAGAGCTTGCAGTGAGCCGAGATTGCGCCACTGCACTCCAGCCTGGGCGACAGAGCGAGACTCCGTCTCAAAAAAAAAGAACATAACACACCACATTGTAGTCTTTTTCATCTCAGTTTCCCTATTAGATTGTAATTTTCAAGATAACAGAGACTTACCTATTTATAGTTTTAACTCAACATTATTTCAGCATATGGGCTAGAACGGAGGCAAAAAAAATGTTGAGTAAATGAATGATTATCCTGGTTTTAAAGACAAAGTAGGAAATTAAGGCAAGATTGGAATCCTGGTAAGCCTGAACTCCGAAGCCTGTGTTGCTCATCTGCACAGCAGCCTGTTTCCCAGTAGCTGCCTTCTTCTAGTATCTGTCATAGGCTAGGCACCACTCTCATGCTTTATATACCGTGTCTCTCTCAATCCACACAATAGATCTGTGAGAAACGTCTCTCCTGCTACCCCTTTACAGATAAGGAAACTGAGGCTCAGGGGATTTAATACCTTGCCTTAGAGCTCCTAACTATTAAGTCCAAAGCAAGGAGCTGAACATCTTAGGCTGTTCCCCACTCATCTCCTGCTACCTGCTCCACCCCACAGCATTCTTCTCTGGACAAATTAGTTGTACAGAGTTTGGCTTTTGCAAAGGAAACAAGTGTCAATGGAGCAGAGAATGTTCTTTGGAATTGTGGGTAGAACTACCCTCAAATTCTTTCTTTTTTTTTTTCTTGAGACGGAGTCTCGCTCTGTCGCCCAGGCTGGAGTGCAGTGGCGCAATCTCGGCTCACTGCAAGCTCCGCCTCCCGGGTTCACGCCATTCTCCTGCCTCAGCCTCTCCGAGTAGCTGGGACTACAGGCGCCCGCCACCACGCCCGGCTAATTTTTTGTATTTTTAGTAGAGACGGGGTTTCACCGTGGTCTCGATCTCCTGACCTCGTGATCCGCCCGCCTCGGCCTCCCAAAGTGCTGGGATTACAAGCGTGAGCCACCGCACCCGGCCTCTTTCTTTTTATCTGCTAATAACTCATGGATAAAAAACATCAACTGAGCAATGGCACATATTACCTAATATTAAATTAGGAAACAAATGGAACCACTGTGAGAATTAGATTGGGGCCCTGGAGTCAGATGGTCTATGTTCACACAAACGCACACCTGTTCCTCCAGGGTTGTGCAACCTGGGCAAGTTTCTAAACCTCTGTAAGCTTTCACTTCTTGTTTTCCAACCAGGTACGACAATGATGTATGTCTTGGGGTTGTGTGAGGATCGAATGAAGCAATACACATAAAGCCTTAACACAATGCCTGGCACGCCTGGGTGCTCATTAAATGCGGGTGGATCCCTTAGGATGCTTTTGTTGCCAGTAACAAAAAAACTTGACTAGTTTAAACAACAGAAAGTATTATGTCAAATAATAAGACCCAAACTCAGATGACTCCTTAATTCAGGTTGATTCCCCAAGGGCTTAGTGGCTCCTACACACTCCAGCCTTCAACTTGACAATGTCCACTTCCTCACAGAGTTTAATTTCCCCCAGTATACTCTGAATACTTCCAGACCTGGATCCAGGATTTGACTTCACCAGAAGGCTAAAGAGATGTTTTCACGTACTCCAAACTTCATTAACACTGCCACTCTGAACTCAGACCAATTGCTGAGCTTTCTGCGAGTCTCTGTGGATGTGTACTGCTTTTTATTCACTTTCCTAGAGCAGGCACTAAGTAACACCAGATTGTTATTCCTGCTTCCCTTTTCCATCTCCTTTTGCTTCCTTCTAAGATCCAGTGCTTCTCAGACCCCACCTAGGAAGTTCTGTCCTCCCCGGAGAGCAGCTCCTGCCTTGTGGTGTGAACCTGAATTTCCAGCAAGGCCCTGCTCTAGGCTTTTCTAGATGGGAGGCGGCTGGTCTGAGTTTCTAAGCCATGGGATGTAAGAGTAGTAATTCGTGGCACTCTCCCAGGAACTCTTGTCTTTTGAAACAGTTTTCATACATCAAGTGATAACGGTAGAAATTCCAGACACTGAGACAAATAAGTGGAGTGAACATTTTAGCACAGGTAAACTCTTAACTTTTTCTGTAAGGTTTGTCTTTTTCCTACTTGCTTTTTTATTTTGATTTGTAGTCCTTATTTCAAAAGCAAAATCTCAAACCAGAAAAATTTGAAGACCCACAAAAACAAAAGCACGTAAGCACAAAAACATTCACAATTCCACATTACTAATAGTCCTTTCATGGATGTATGTTTGTGTATACATATTGTGCATGTATACATATATATTAATAGATATATTAGTGGCTTTTTGCTATGCAAATACTTTTTATTTTCAAACAGAGATTCATACCCTATATTCAGTTTGGTAACTGCTTTTCTAACTAAGCAATGTAACATAAATATCTTTTTATGTTAATAGATACGATTGCTCAAAATAGATCTTAAGAGGTGCAGATTATTCCATTGTTTGAATGTACCATAATGTGTTTCAGGAAGCCTCAGAGTAGCACAAAATGTTGTCATTACAAACAGCATCTTTGTACACAGTTATGCAGGTGCATTCTTGGTTTTGTTCTTAAATCATTATCTAAGTGGGTACTTAAACTTCCAGCTGTGCAACTTTGAATAAGAAATTTCTTTTCTGACAGCTGTTTTGTTCATGTTAAAATGGAAATGAGGTCTACCCCTCAGGGTCATAGAATTGATATCAATGAAAGAATATAAAAAGCTATAAAGCTTTAGAAAGCTGGAACAGTTACTCCTGGGTACAGTTATCTTAGAATAGAAATTGAAATGATGAATCCTTGAGGACCTCTCTGTTTGCTTGTGTTAACTCTGAAAATGATTGTAGATGGTGTTTCTTCCGCCTTATCAGCATGAGGGCATTTGATGTGTTTTGAAGGCATCGTATTCATGTGGTTTCTCCCTAGTCTTTCTAGTGCTTCAGGTCCAAGATAACTCGTTTAAGTTATGTTCACAGACCAGGCTCATGGCAGATGCCCTTTTCCTCCAGAAATCCCAGGGTATGAGCTGACTTTGATAGGCACCCTTGACTAATTTTTAACCTTGCATTACAAGCCATAAGTCATTGTCAGAGGCTGGATGGATTGATCTGGAATGTAAAGGTTTATTTATTTACCAGCTCCCTAACGTGCAGGGTTATGTTACCAGTGGTGATGGTGTTGTCTTGCCATGCAGGAAATGTGCACCCTCTTTGAAACCAAGGCTTAACAGGAGCATAATATCCTGACCCCAGTGAGTGGTGATTTTCCACAGCAGCAAAAACCTTTAAAGATACAGTAGTGGCAGGCAGGCTTACTGACCAGAAGCTAAAGCAGAACACAGCTTTGAACATTAGATTTTGCCTTCACTTCCTGAGCCTCTTTCCTCCCCCTGCCCCCCCTCCCCCCACACACGTTCACTTTCCAAATCCTTTTTTTTTTTTTTTTTTTTTTTTGAGACGGAGTCTTGCTCTGTCACCCAGGCTGGAGTGCAGTGGTGCAATCTCGGCTCACTGCAACCTCTGCCTCCCGGGTTCACACCATTCTCCTGCCTCAGCCTCCGGAGTAGCTGGGACTACAGGCGCCCGCCACCGCGCCTGGCTAATCTTTTTGTATTTTTAGTAGAGACGGGGTTTCACCGTGTTAACCAGGATGATCTCGATCTCCTGACCTCATGATCTGCCCGCCTCGGCCTCCCAAAGTGCTGGGATTATAGGCGTGAGCCACCACGCCTGGCCTCCAAATCCTTCTTTTAAGAACCATCTCAAGTCCTTTTTCTTTCATACATCTTCACTGATCTCTTTCCACCCTCTTAGATATCTCTGTCCTCTAAATTCTTTCAGCACTTAACAGTCTGTGCTACGCACAACTGACACTTAATTGCGAACTTCCATCTCTTCAAATACATTTGGTTTGTCTCCCCAAGGCCAAGTCCACTTCTGTCTCCAGAAGCTTTAGTCAGGTGCAGCACAGGGTTAGTGCTCAGCCACTTCTTTGGAAAGATTGATTCAAAACAGGACTGGCTCTTTTCTTTCTTGCTTAAATTTCATCCAACCAACATTTATCAAGGGCCCATGTGTTCCCGGCTCCAGACACAATATTTCACAGACAAGGGCAATTTCAGTCACTTCTGAGGCCATCAAATAATGGAGAAAACACCACTGAATATACGACTTGCTAACTGTACAGTGCATGTCTAAGTAATATTAAAACACAGCATTTTTTGTCATTTGTCCATCCCTCTGCTATTTAGTGGTGCTTTTCCACATAGAGGGAATGTGAGATAACAATAGACGTATAATCTCCAAGAAATGCTGCTGGAGGACTCTAGCATGGATAGCCACAGTATTAACCCCAAGCACAGGGAGTCAAAAAAGGGAACCAAGGGTCATTATCACACTACAGGGCGATGGAAACTGGCTGACTCATCAGCTTACTCTCGCACACTTGTTAGGTGACCATCATGCACAGGCGCTGCCTGGCTGCTGACCCAGTGGTGGCTGAGACAGAAGGATCTGCCTCCCTGGAGCTCAAAGGTGCTGTCACCCCACACACATTTCATGTACTTATAAAATTGATGTCAATGTTTCACAGCAGAGTCGGGTCTACGTTTTATCACTTAGCCGCTCTGTGTATAGGAAATGCATTTGTATAGCAAACCTAAATCTTTCCTGCCATAATGTCCTTCTCAGATATGAAGCCAGTGTCACAGAATTCTGGGCACATGGTAGGAAACTCAGTGAATATTTACCAAATAAATAAACAAAGAATAAAGTCTTTGTTTAAAAAAACTTTCACTCTAGAGAACAAAAACGTTGCTGAAGTCATAATCATTGTCTTCTTGATTCTAGAATCCTTCACTATAAATGCTACGTATTAGGATTATCTAATTTTTTAATGAATAACTGAAGGAGTATATTTGCATCTTGAATCTCTGTAATATTAGTGATTTATAATAATAACAACTAAGATATTACTGAGACCAACTCTTCTTTTACCGAGGATGTTCTGGCCCAGAAGAGTTAAATGTCCTGCTCTAGGTGACACAGATATTTTTAAGGCATCAAAATTATAGCCCTTTGTGCAAAAAGCTATCAAAATCTTTTGTATTCCTCAGTGACAGACACTACAAAAAATGCATTGTTCAGTAAAATAGTTATATGTCAAGATCCCATCACAGTAACAGACTCTAAGCACTTAATTCCTTTAGTTGTATGGAAAACTTTAATTAAGAGTTTCTCAAGGAATTGTTTTTAGTAAGATAACTCCCCATAAAGTAAAGAACCTACCAAATAAATAAAAATTCGCCTAAGCTTTCTTGGGTTGGTCCCCAAAGTGCTTGCTGTGAGAAACAATTCCTTGTTAGTGCAATACAATATAGCTCACAAATCTTACTTTAGTTTTGTGGTCTGTACCTGGAGCATTCAATGTCTATAGGAAAAGGGTAAAACTTCTCAACTTTGTCCTGGCAGGTTAGTATCATAAATCTAACCATGAAAAACATTTTGTGCATCAAGGAAAATTATAAGAGTAATATCAACATAGCTGGTTTAACAGCTGTTGTTAGTTATGAATAATTACTTTATTTTGCAAAGTATGTTTGAGTTATTTATTTAGAACACATTAGCAGACATGGAGGAAGCACAGAGCAGTAAGACACGGAAGCTGTCCTCAAGGAAAAGGCTCTGTGTTACGGGGACAGAGTGTTGGCTTAGGCCTCTGGTACACTTTACTGCTCCATGTAACTAAAATGCCAAGAGACAATTCCAGCTTCCAGTGAGGCTTGATCCAATGGCTCACCCATGTCTCCAAGGACTGAGGTTCTCTCTATAGCTCTCTGTTTTCCATGGGGTCAAATCTATCCTCAGGCTCCAAACTTCTCGTAACAGCATCAGATACTCTCCTGGTGGGGGCAGGTGCTGCCACCCTCACCCCACACCGTCAAGGGAAGGAAAGCCTCTGATAACTTTTTTAGCAATAATTGGGGTCTACTTGGTTTTGACCAGCTTGAGAGGAGGGCCAACATTTGGACCGGTCACCAGAGCAAGGGGAATGCTCCACGGGGCTTGGGTCTGTGTCACCTGCTTGTGCCTGAACCACTAACTACAAATTAATCAGCTTAAGCCAAGCAGGGCAGGACCTAGGGTGGGGACAGCTTCAGCCAAATCACTCTCAGGGAGTGGAGAAAGGAGAGTTCCACCCAATTAGCCACAGGCTTCTGTTGTCTACATTAAGGAAAATGGAAAGTAGGGAAGCAATCTACAAATGTCTGCCAACAAATGCCCAAAAGTGACCTCAGGGTGAGATAGAAGTGAAGATTCCCTCCACCAGGAGCTGTTTGTGCACCTCAGGTGACATTTTTTTACTGCTGCAGACAACCAGCCATGCTGCATGAGCCACTGTGCAGTTTTCAGGTGTGAGTGGGTTGCTTCAGCTTTCTCCTGGAGGACACATTCTGCAGGAAGGCTGTTGTGCTATAAAAGATGTGTTTCACTCTTACTGAAGTGACAGAGGCTAGGAACTCAAAAGCAAGCTGCAGTCAGAGCCATCTGAAAAAAGTCGGACTTGTGGGCTCCTGCCAGGACCAGAGCCCAGTCAGTCTATGTCCCACAGCACGCACCTTGGCAGCAACTTCTTCAATACATAGTAATCGTATGGGTGTAATATTGTCACAGAGGTATATTAGAAAAAAGAGAGAGAACGTCTCAGAGAGAGAAGCAGTATAATCACGGCGAAGAGCTTGGAAAGGGAAGCTGAATGGCTCAGCTGCTAGTCCAATCTGTGGCAGGAATTCACTAGAGGCCGTGTTCGCATCTGGGCTCTGGAGTCAGTCAGTTTCACAGGCCACTAACTGGGTGACCTTGGGCAATTTACTTAACCTCTCTGGCCCCAAACTTTCTCCTCTATAAAACAGTAAGAAGAATCATCCTTATTCTTAGTACATCTTGCTACACTTCAGCTTGCTCCTATGTAAGCAAGTGAGTGAATGTTTTAAATAGTTATTAATGGAATGTTTTAAATAGTTATTAATTGCCTGGTGGATGGATGGAAGAGAGGTGGTGTTATTCCTGTGACATGGAAAAACATTGGGAGGTGAACAAAGTTGACTGAAACTTGCACAACGTAACAATTTGGAGATGAACCCAAACCTGCTCACTCCCCGTGCCTATGAACCGGTTGCTGTGCTGTTTCCGGGAGGATGGGGTGTATCCTGAGGACATATGCTTGTTGGACACGACCCAGGACTGGCAGGAGTAAACTGATGGTATCTCTTTATAATCATCTCACCATTTCATGCTTCATTAATAACCACGTTTTCCACTCTAAGAGTGTGGAAGTCAGAAGAATCAGCCCCTGTATGAAGCAAAACCTTTCCTTAGGAAATTTTTCAATTATCGGGAGAAATGCTCCCAGACTCTGGATCTATTTCCATTGCAGGAGGGTCTTCTCTTCACCTATGAAGATAACTGCACATTCTAAACAAAGCCCTGCAATGTGGCCAGTCTTGTAGAACACATAGTTTGGGTTTGATTTCTGGTTACACACTCCCTATGTGACTTTGGACAACTTATTCAAACTCTCTGAGCATTAGTTCATTTCCTCATCTATAGAGGAGGTGTGGACAATAATACCTTGTAGCATGGTCGTGGGAATAAGTTTGATGAATAGTATTTCACTTGATTCCTGGCACATAGGGTTCGTGAGTGGTGGCTTTATTTGTTGAAGCCACTTTTGTTACTGGAATTTTGGAATTTGGGCTCAGAAAACTATATTTTAAATATGAAAAGTAAATAAATTAATTGATTGTAAATTAAATAAATTTAATGATGTAATTAAATAAATTAATAACTGTCAATTAAAGATGTATTTAAACTGAAAAGTATTTAGTATTGTTGCTTTAAAAGTATCAGCTTGTCAGGGTGCCCAGGTATTGTTTTGAAATATGGTTGATGGGTTGCTGGTCAACAAGACATAAATGCTCATGGAAAACATGGTTCAAGGAACCAATCACAGGATTTCTAAGAAGAGACAATCCTAAGGAGTGCATTTGAATGTTCTGTCCATGTGACCCCACCTTTTGCCAGCCACTCTGATTACTGTGCTTTAAAATGGTGCTGTCTGTAGGCAGGCGCAGCTGCCTTTTGCAGTAATGGTGCTGACATAACAATCAGCAAAGCAGCACGTGGGTTATCGGGAAGACTGTGAATTTCCGAGCCCACCTGCTGCTTACTAACTAGTATGTTAGTGACTCTGACCAAGCTGTTTAAACTCTCCAGGCCTTAGTTTTCTCATCAATAGAATGCGCAAAATGATATTTCTCCATAAAATTGTTGTGAAACTTAAATAAGACAATGTGTCAACTGCTTGGCCCATAGGGAGCACTCAATAAACGGTTATTTGTGTGCTTTTGTGGTTTTCTAATTTTCCCTGGTTCTTGGCATGTGTTGGGTTCATTGGCTTTGTCTCTGTATTACATTTTCTAGATTCAAAGAACATGAAAAATGTCTAAACTCGTTCCCAAAACTGTGTCTTGTCCTATTGGTTAATTAATAATTTTAGTTTGGATGCCAGAGGTTTATGCTCTTTAGGAATCTGAGTCCTGTTGTCCCAGATGGGGTTTGAATTCCCCATGCCTTCTGACTCACAGGTATTCTAAGATTCTCTTACTTCGAAGGTGAATGGTCATGGTCTCTAACCACTAACCAGTGAGTTTCTTTGTCCTAGACCTCTTTCTTGAAGTGGATTCAAGAATGTGCCTCATGAGCCCATTTCCACTTACATGGCTTCCTTCATCCTAGAGAATCCCCAGTTCTTTCCTGGGTTGATCTGTGTATATATAGGTGAGATGACTGGACATGCCCATTTGTTTGTTCCCCAAATGATCGCACTATGAAAACAGAGGATAAAAACCCAAACGCTGCTCTTTTATTTCCAAACTAGCTGTAGGAATGAATTTTCATTGTATGTTGATCCTGTTGCTCTGGAAATAACAGGTACATTTTATACATGATATAGGTGTGCTATATGTCATAAAATAAGTGCTAGATATTCAAAGCATTAGGTGTTTGGAGTCAGAAACTGGAGTGTATGTGTTGGAATACATACATATATGTGTGTATTACGAATATATGAACATTAGCCAGCCTAAATGAGCCACAAGTAATAATAATAGTTATTACTATTATTAATGGTACATTACTATTGTTATTAAAAATATAATTCCATTTATTATTAATCTTAATAATGCGGCTAATAAGAAAAATGGCTTCCTATTTATTGAATGCCTCTCATGGCTAGGTGCTATGTTAAGTGCTATACGAATGTTACACTCCTCAAATTGATCTGCACATAAACCCTGAGAGGAAGTTTTGTATCTCTTATTTTAGGAAAAAGAAGCTGAGAGTCACAGAGGCTGACTAATTTGCCCAAGGTTACAGCTGGCAATTGGCAGAGCTGACCATTAATGGGTTGTGGGGAAAAGCCTGTGATAAAGTGGATAATGAGGGCCTCTTGGGCCCATGAGCCAGGAGGACATGAAGAAGGATGGGGATGAGGTACCATCAGGCAGAGTCAGTGCCAGTAGGGGCAGTGTCAGCCCCTGCAGCTACTTCTCCCTCACTCTACCTGACACACCCCGAGGCAAACACAGTTCTACAGAAGAACGGACTGGACCACAGAGACAGAGTTCAAACTGTAGGTTCTGCAGGAGTGCGGCTGCTGCTCGAGATGACACTCTCATGGCAACAGGGCCCAGCTATTCTACCGATGCTCTGGGAGCTTATAGCGGCCTCACAGAAGTCCTGAGACACATATATCAATTCCTTTGGGCCTGGGGCATTCTGTTCAATAAGCTTGCTCCCATCACCAAAAGGAAAATGATATAGACTCACCTTTCCTTCTCTGCTTGCACAAGAATATTACCTTTGCTGAGCTAAAACCGAGGCAAATGCTAACAGGAGGTTGGAGGGGAGTTCTTTGTGATGCACACTTTGGGTGGAACAGGATGTTTTAGATTCTGTGTAGATAATCAGTTCTCTACATCAGGCCACTGGCCATACCATTTTCCTAGTCATCTAGGTTCCTTTTCCATCTTTTTAATGGAATCTTTGAGTTCCAATGTAGAAAGTGGTCACCTTACTGAAGTCTGAGTTGGTCAAAGTCATGACTCTTAATTTAGAGTACATGACAAGTTAGGGACCCAGTTTTGCTCCTACCTCAAATACACTGGAGACCACAGCACTGAAGCTGAGTCAGATCTGGCTCCCTCGGGGATCATGACCAGCTGTCCTTTTCTGTCAGCATGACTCACTGAGGATGTCCACCTTTTGATTCTCTCATGCTGTGCCCTGGATACTCACCAGGCCTGTTTTAGCAGGTTTCAGAGGCCTGGCTTCCTGCCCAGAGTCTCCACCAGAGCTTTGGCCTAGCTCCTGTACTTGGCTGAAAGCAGGAAGAACTAAACTTGGCCTGGTGGCCCACATCCCAAGTGCCCTCATTTCACAGGACATCCGGCTCTTTGTCTGCCTTCCTGATCAGGCCCCATGAAGTTGCTCACAAGCTCTGCTGCCCACAAAACTCCCACTTGCTTCCCTCAGTTCTGCTTCCCTGTGAGGGAAAAGGGAGAGCAGAGCCAGCTTGATGCTCATTATTGTCATTTGAGGACATTAATTCACAGCACCCATCTCTCCTCTGGATAAGGAATAAACTGAAAAAGACCCAGTCAGAGACCAAAATGCCAGTTGTATCACTGCTAAAGCAAGATTGCAAAGGCCTGGACCTTACCCAAGATGGGTAAAGGCATCATATCATTTCCTTTGGCCCTGGGGCATCTCGTTCAATAAGCTTGCTCCCATCCCACCCTTGACCCAAGAGACGTTCTTAGCCAGAATAGCTGGATGATTATAGAATTTCACCACCCTCCCCCTTCCAGGGACAAAGTCTTTTCTGAGGGTTTACAAGATGGAGGAAACCATGAGACTGCATGGGGCTGAGAGAGCCAGAAGGAAGGCTCCATTAGCCTCACTCAGTTGGGACTCATAGACCAAGAGTGTGACCTGACACCTGGACATCTCACCCAAGAGAGGAGAGAGAATGCAGCAACTTCCCTGATCCTTCAGGGAAGGTAGAAGTTCTGAAATTCATGAGCTGGTGGGAATCCAGGGAAAGGGGAAACAGCACTCACCACCCTTCCCCATTCTGAACCCCCATCTGTATACACATACAAAAGTTGTAAGAACAAGTAACCAATGGGAAGACTAGGGGCAAATGAGAATGGCAAGGAAGAGAAAATGGGCAGGGAGCAAGGGTGTAAGGTTAGAAGGAAACATTAGAAATAGGAAATATATTGATAGGTAAGTTAGGGACTGAAGTATCCATTATCTTGTTGACATTTTTTGAAATGACTAAACATTATGCACTCTGACCAAAACACACTTAGGTTATAGAAAGAATAAAAGAGGGGAATGGCTGGCATTCTCAAGTCACAACTACTCACTTAGAAATATACATTTTATGAGGTTTGTTGAGAATAGAATTTTTTTTAAATGACTAATACTTGTTTATTGGAACAGTTAAGGGCTTCATTGGATATAAACTAAGATCACATCTTCATTATTTGATTTGTTCAGGTTTTAAATTAACCAAAACAACTACATTAACCCAGTTTTCAATAAGGCATTTTTCATCTCCTTTGAAAATGCTGGGAGTTTAGAGGTGGCATTGCCAGGTCAAAGGGAATCTTGCACTTGGGACAAAATAGCCAGTGACCTCATATCAGGAGTTGCCAACCACTCCCTCTAATGGGAGGATTTCCTTCATGCCCGAGGAAATCACAGGTTTTCTATAGCAGAACAGGAGGGTGGGAATCAAGCCAGTATTTAACAGTGAGTCTTAAAAGGCCTTTCCAGGGGTGTTCTAACAAGGCCACACCAACTTTGGAGCAAAAAAGAACTTGTTTAGGACAGCTGGCTAATCTCCTTGGCTTAATCAAGTTGGAACCAACTTGACAAGATACAGACTTGTTAAGAATACCAGTGCACACTTGACCAAACCCCCCACTAATGCTATTTTTAAAAATACCTTGAGACTTAACATTTTAATAAAAATAACTTGGTATTCTTTGCATACAAGTGTGACTCATTTAAGGAGAAAATTTATGGCAGCCAGTTCCTCAGTGATATCATAAAAATATGAATAGAGGGACATTTGCTTTTGAATATAGGGTAAACGCTAGCATATCAAAGTGGAAACAGTATCTTGCAAAGTATTCCTCCCAGGATTATCATAGCCCTGTGGAAATGCGTCATATACAGAGAAAGTTTCTCATGATCTTAGAGGAGTTAGAGGAAGGATTCTAAGTTATTGACTCCCATTCAGATACTTCAAACACAGATCATATTTAAGAATATTTTAGGGCAGAACTGAAGATACTTTTTAATATACAAATCAGATGTATTTAAATGGACCATAGTATGACATGTACATGACTATATGCATATGCCATGTATGATTTTAGAACCCATCTTGCTGGGGTCTTTTCTTTTCTGGCACTGAGGAAACAAGTGGTCCTGTTGGGGAATCCCATGCAGCAAGGAACTGTGGGAGGCTTCAAGGAGTTGAGGGCAGCCTCCGGCCAGCAAGAAAATGAGTCAGATGCAAGGAATTGAATTATGCCAACAACTGCCTGAACTTGGATGTGGATCCTTCCACAGTTGAGTCTTGGATGAGGCCACAGCCCTGGCTGATACCTTGATTACAGCCTTGGAAGACCCTGAAGCAGAGAATCTAGTGACACCATGCCCACCCAGACTCTTAACTCACAGAAACAATGAGATAATAAATGTATGTTATTTTAAACTACTGTTTGTGGAAATATTGTTAGGTAGCAACAGAAAACTAATGTAATCAATCTCCTATAGTGGATTTCGAATATAGGGTATTCAGTCACTTGTCTCAGAGGCTATCTATAAGGAAATCCATGAAGGAGTCAAATGAGTAGACGATGGTGTAAATATCTAAAATTACAGTTAGAATAATGCCCGTGTCAAACTCAAAAAAGTACCTATTCACCACATAGACTGCAGCAAGGTTGGGCATTTAGAAGGCCTTCATGGTCTTGTAGAAAAGCATACCTTGGAGATACAGAACTCTCTATTCCTTTAAAGGCCAGAACAATAGAGTCTCTACAATACGTTCTCATCAAGCTATCAAATGATATTGGAAAAAGTCCATTTCCCACATACTTCTTATTAGACCAAAAAGATACCTTTAAACATTAGCCATAATACAAATGCAGAAACAGTAGGTACATCTTTCTCATTCCTTAAAATAAAGAACAGACTTCTTAAAAACTGAGGCTCAGAAATAAGCCAAGGACAGAAAGATAAATATCACATGTTCTCACTCATATGTGGGAGCTAAAAAACAAATTTGAGGCCATGAACAGTGAGAGTAGAATTGCGGGTATTAGAAGCTGGGCACTTTGGGAGGCTGAGGTGGGCAGATCACGAGGTCAGGAGTTGGAGACCAGCCTGACCAACATGGTGAAACCCCATCTCTACTAAAAATACAAAAAAATTAGCCAGACATGGTGGCACACGCCTGTAATCCCAGCTACTCAGGAAGCTGAGGCAATAGAATCACTTGAACCTGGGAGGTGGAGGTTGCAATAAGCTGAGATCATGCCACTGCACTCCAGCCTGGCTGACAGAGTGAGATTCCATCTCAAAAAAAAAAGAAAAAAAAAAAAAAAAAAAAAAGAAGAAGCTGGGAAGGGTACGGAGGAGGGGAGGATGGGCAGAGTTTGGTTAATACAAAATTGCAGCTAGGTAGGAGGAGTGAGCTCTGGTGTTCTGCAGTACTGGAGGGTAAACTATAATTTATTGTATGGTCTCAAAAAGCTAGAAGAGAGAATTTTTGAATGCTCACAAGACAAAGTAATGATAAATGTTTCAGGTGATGGCTATGCTAATTACCCTGATTTGATCATTACACATTGTATACACATATTGAAATACCATTCTGTATCCCATAAATATGTACAAGTGTCAACTAAAAAGAAAAAGATTATTCAAAAAACTCCAGAACTTCAAAGGTTATGTTTTTTTCTTATTATTTGTTAGCAACTAAAATGATGGGGGTGAAGAAGTTCAGCAGAGAACAGAAAACTGCTTAAGGTGCAAATTTTCTTTACCCTGTTTTGTGTCTGCCTCTCAAGCATGACTTCTCCAGGTTAGTGTGCTGCCAGAGCAGGAGGTCCTTTGGAACAATCCAATACAGCTGACAACAGCTGTGAACAGTGCAGCCCATGGCAATGACAGAGAGACACACAAGCCCAAGAGACCTGAATCCCTCACTCCTCTGTGGGAGAACAAATAGCCACATTTTTTTCCTAACCTGAGAGTAGATGTATTACAGAACTTGGTTGCATTCAATTTCCAAATGAAAACCAGCACCAGGCAGTTCCAATATGGCCAAATAGGAACAGCTCCAGTCTGTAGCTCCCAGCGTCAGTGACACAGAAGACGGGTGATTTCTGCATTTCCAACTGAGGTACCATGTTCATCTCACTGGGGCTTGTCAGAAGCCCACAGAGTGTGAGCTGAAGCAGGGCAAAGCATCGCCTTACCCGGGAAGCACAAGGGGTCGGGGAATTCCCTTTCCTAGCCAAGGGCAGCCATGACAAATGGTACCTGGAAAATCAGGACACTCCCACCCTAATACTGCACTTTTCCAATGGTCTTAGTAAACGGCACACCAGGAGATTATATCCTGTGCCTGGCTCAGAGGGTCCCATGCCCACGGAGCCTCGCTCATTGCTAGCACAGCAGTCTGAGATTGAACTGCAAGGTGGCAGTGAGGCTGGGGGAGGGGCACCCGCCATTGCCGAGGCTTGAGTAGGTAAACAAAGTGGCCTGGAAGCTCGAACTGGGTGGAGCCCACCACAGCTCAAGGAGGCCTGCCTGACTCTGTAGACTCCACCTCTGGGAGCTGGGCATAGCTGAACAAAAGGCAGCAGAAACTTCTGCAGACTTAAATGTCCCTGTCTGACAGCTTTGAAGAGAGTAGTTGTTCTCCCAGTACAGAGTTTGAGATCTGACAACGGACAGACTGCCTTCTCAAGTGGGTCCCTGACCCCAAGTAGCCTACTGGGAGGCACCTCCCAGTAGGGGCTGACTGACACCTCATACGGCTGGATGCCCATCTGAGACGAAGCTTCCAGAGGAAGGATCAGGCAGCAACATTTTCCGTTCTGCAATATTTGCTGTTCTGCAGGCTCTGCTGGTGATACCCAGGCAAACAGGTCTGGAGTGGACCTCCAGCAAACGCCAACAGACCTGCAGCTGAGGGTCCTGAGTGTTAGAAGGAAAACTAACAAACAGAAAGGACATCCACACCAATACCCCATCTGTACATCACCAACATCAAAGACCAAAGGTAGATAAAACCACAAAGATGGGGAGAAACCAGAGCAGAAAAGCTGAAAATTCTAAAAATCAGAGCACCTCTTCTCCTCCAAAGGAATGCAGCTCCTCACCAGCAACGGAACAAAGCTGGACAGAGAATGACTTTGACAAGTTGAGAGAAGAAGGCTTCAGATGATCGGTTATAACAAACTTCTCCAAGCTAAAGGAGGATGTTTGAACCCATCGCAAAGAAGCTAAAAACCTTGAAAAAAGATTAGAAGAATGGCTAACTAGAATAAACAGCATAGAGAAGACCTTAAATGACCTGATGGAGCTGAAAACCATGCCACAAGAACTATGTGATGCATGCATGAGCTTCAGTAGCTGATTCAATCAAGGGGAAGAAAGGGTATCAGCGATTGAAGATCAAATGAATGAAATGAAGAGAGAAGAGAAGTTTAGAGAAAAAAGAATAAAAAGAAATGAACAAAGCCTCCAAGAAATATGGGACTATGTGAAAAGACCAAATCTGTATCTGATTGGTGTACCTGAAAGTGACGGGGAGAATGGAACCAAGTTGGGAAACACTCCTCAGGATATTATCCAGGAGAACTTCCTAAACACAGCAAGGCAGGCCAACATTCAAATTCAGGAAATACAGAGAATGCTGCAAAGATACTCCTTGAGAAGAGCAACTCCGAGACACATAATTGTCAGATCCACCAAAGTTGAAATGAAGGAAAAAATGTTAAGAGCAGCCAGAGAGAAAGGTTGGGTTACCCACAAAGGGAAGCGCATCAGACTAGCAGCTGATCTCTCGGCAGAAACTCTACAAGCCAGAAGAGAGTGGGGGCCGATCTTCAACATTCTTAAAGAATTTTCAACCCAGAATTTCATATCCAGCCAAACTAAGCTGCATAAGTGAAGGAGAAATAAAATCCTTTACCGACAAGCAAATGCTGAGAGATTTTGTAACCACCAGGCCTGCCTTACAAGAGCTCCTGAAGGAAGCACTAAACATGGAAAGGAACAACCAGTATCAGCCACTGCAAAAACATGCCAAATTGTAAAGACCATCGATGCTAGGAAGAAACTGCATCAACTAACGAGCAAAATAACCAGCTAATATCATAATGGCAGGATCAAATTCACACATAACAATATTAACCTTAAATGTAAATGGGCTAAATGCTCCAATTAAAAGACACAGACTGGCAAATTGGATCAACAGTCAAGACCCATCAGTGTGCTGTATTCAGGAGACCCATCTCACATGCAGAGACACACATAGGCTGAAAATAAAGGGATGGAGGAAGACCTACCAAGCAAATGGAAAACAAAAAAAAGCAGGGGTTGTAATCCTAGTCTCTGATAAAACAGACTTTAAACCAACAAAGATCAAAAGAGACAAAGAAGGCCATTACATAATGGTAAAGGGATCAATTCAACAAGAAGAGCTAACTATCCTAAGTATATATGCACCAAATACAGGAGCACCCAGATTCATAAAGCAAGTCCTCAGGGACCTACAAAGAGACTTAGACTCCCCCACAATAATAATGGGAGACTTTAACACCCCACTGTCAACATTAGACAGATCAACGAGAGAGAAAGTTAACAAGGATACCCAGGAATTCAACTCAGCTCTGCACCAAGCAGACCTAATAGACATCTACAGAACTCTCCACCCCAAATCAACAGAATATACACTCTTCTCAGCACTACATCACACTTATTCCAAAATTGACCACATAGTTGGAAGTAAAGTACTCCTCAGCAAATGTAAAAGAACAGAAATCATAATAAACTGTCTTGCAGACCACAGTGCAATCAAACTAGAACTCAGGATTAAGAAACTCACTCAAAACCACTCAACTACATGGCAACTGAACAACCTGATCCTGAATGACTACTGGGTACATAACAAAATGAAGGCAGAAATAAAGATGTTCTTTGAAACCAATGAGAACAAAGACACAACATACCAGAATCTCTGGGACACACTTAAAGCAGTGTGTACAGGGAAATTTATAGCACTAAATGCCCGCAAGAGAAAGCAAGAAAGATCTAAAATTGACACCCTAACATCACAATTAAAAGAACTAGAGAAGCAAGAGAAAACACATTCAAAAGCCAGCAGAAGGCAAGAAATAACTAAGATCAGAGCAGAACTGAAGGAGATGAAGACACAAAAACCATTCAAAAAATCAATGAATCCAAGAGCTGGTTTTTTGAAAAGATCAACAAAATTGATAGGCCGCTAGCAAGACTAATAAAGAAGAAAAGAGAGAAGAATCAAATAGACACAATAAAAAATGATAAAGGGGATATCACCACCAATCCCACAGAAATACAAACTACCATCAGAGAATACTATAAACACCTCTATGCAAATAAACCAGAAAATCTAGAAGAAATGGACAAATTCCTGGACACACATACCCTCCCAAGACTAAACCAGTAAGAATTTGAATCCCTGAATAGACCAATAACAGGCTCTGAAATTGAGGCAATAATTAAGAGCCTACCAACCAAAACAACTCCATGACCACGTGGATTCACAGCCAAATTCTACCAGTGGTACAAGTGGGAGCTGGTACCATTCCTTCTGAAACTATTCCAATCAATAGAAAAAGAGGGAATCCTCCCTAACTCATTTTATGAGGCCAGCATCATCCTGATACCAAAGCCTGGCAGAGACACAACAAATAAAGAGAATTTTAGACCAATATCCCTGATGAACATCCATGCGAAAATCCTGAATAAAATACTGGCAAACTGAATCCAGCAGCACATCACAAAGCTTATCCACCACAATCAAGTGGGCTTCATCCCTGGGATGCAAGGCTGCTTCAACATACACAAATCAATAAATGTAATCCAGCATATACACAGAACCAAAGATAAAAACCACATGATTATCTCAATAGATGAAGAAAAGGCCTTTGACAAAATTCAACAGCCCTTCATGCTAAAAACTCTCAATAAACTAGGTATTGATGGGACGTATCTCAAAATAATAAGAGCTATTTATGACAAACCCACAGCCAATATCATACTGAATGGGCAAAAACTAGAAGCATTCCCTTTGAAAACTAGCACAAGAGAGGGATGCCCCCTCTCATCACTCCTATTCAACATAGTGTTGGAAGTTCTGGCCAGGGCAATCAGGCAGGAGAAGGAAATAAAGAGTATTCAATTAGGAAAACAGGAAGTGAAATTGTCCCTGTTTGCAGATGACACGATTGTATATTTAGAAAACCCCATCATCTCAGCTCAAAATCTCCTTAAGCTGATAAGTAACTTCAGCAAAGTCTCAGCATACAAAATCAATGTGCAAAAATCACAAGCATTCCTATACACCAATAACAGACAAACAGAGAGCCAAATCATGAGTGAACTCCCATTCACAATTGCTTCAAAGAGAATAAAATACCTAGGAATCCAACTTACAAGGGATGTGAAGGACCTCTTCAAGGAGAACTACAAACCACTGCTCCAGGAAATAAAAGAGGATACACAAAAATGGAAGAACATTCCATGCTCATGGGTAGGAAGAATCAATATCATGAAAATGGCCATACTGCCCAAGGTAATTTATAGATTTAATGCCATCCCCATCAAACTACCAATGACTTTCTTCGCAGAATTGGAAAAAACTACTTTAAAGCTCACATGGAACCAAAAAAGTACCCTCATTGCTAAGACAATCCTAAGCCAAAAGAACAAAGCTGGAGGCATCATGCTACCTGACTTCAAACCATACTACAAGGCTACAGTAACCAAAATAGCATGGTACACTAACATGGCACATGTATACATAGGTAACAAACCTGCACAGTGTGTACATGTACCCTAGAACTTAAAGCATAATTTAAAAAAATTTTAAAAAAAAGAAAACCAGCACCTTGGATTTGTAAAGAGGCATCTGCTCTGCTTGTGGAAAATCAAACTATATAATATGAGGGAGAATGGAGTGAACTGACTGGGATCAGTTCTCTGAATCAAAAAGAGTGCTAGAGGTTGGCACAAGAGGTTGGGATCCTTTGAAAGAGCCATATAACTATGTAGAGTGTTGTTTTGTATATCAAAGTACCAGCTGCAGCTCTAGAATGGCTAATGGGTCTCAGTGTTTAATCCTAGCTCCAACTGATTAGGAAGGATTGCTTGGCAGGGTGGTGTGCTGCTCACACCCATAATCCCAGCACTTTGGGATGCCAAGGTGGGCTGAGCTCAGGAGTTTGAGACCAGCCTGGGCAACATGGCAAAATCCCATCTCTACAAAAAATACAAAAATTAGTTTGGGTGTGGTGGCATGCACCTATAGTCCCAAATAGTTGGGAGGCTGAGGTGGGAGGATTGCTTGAGCCCAGGAGGGTGAAGCTGCAGTGAGTCATAATCTTCACTGCAGCCTGGCTGACAGCAGAAGACCCTGTCAAAAAAAAAAAAAAAAAAAAAAAAAAAAAGGAAGGCCTGCCTGCTAAAGTGTTGTCTAGAAGCACTTAAATCTGAATCAGTGGGAAAGAATCCTCACTGACGGAAGAGTTAGATCCCTAAGCTGAGTTTTCCATACAGGCCTCTAAACTTTGACACCAGCCAGCCATGTGTGCTGAGAAGAGCTAAAGGACACAAAGCAAGAGCCAGGAGGTGATGTATGTCATGGACTGAGAATGTACAAGGAAAGCTCACTATAGGAACCCCACAGGAAGGGGACAAATCTCCCTTCCAAACCACTTGAAACTCTGTTGAAAAATCCCTCTTTTGTTGGCTGAGCACTGTCAAGGCTAAAACTCTACACATTTCCAAGCAGATTAAAGCAAGGGTTTTCGTTTTTGTTTTTCCTTATTTTGTTTTCACATATTATGCAAATATACAATCATGTCATCTGCAAACAGGGACAATTCTATCTCCAATTCGGCTTACAGGTATTCTGCCTTCTATGGTAGGCTTCCAGAATGAAGCTGAGTTATCCACAAAGGCATCTAAACTTTAACTTTAGCCTCAATGTTATAATGCTTTAATTACCAAAAACTTAAGAATGGCACAATGAGCTCAACTATGATGCAAACTCAGCAGCTTCCATGACTGCGCTTTGCTTCTTCCCCTTCCAATGGCTCACTGAAGAGCTGGGAGGAAGCGGGAAATTTTGTTGCCCTTTTTCTTCTGTTGTTTTAAAATGAAATGTTTTTGAATCTAGGAAGATTCCTATTGGAATGTTTCTGCTCTATTTCTATTTCTAAAGGCTGACCAAGTACTCAGGCCTGGCTTTTCTGGGAAGCTAACACCAGGCCCCCGGGGAATGCTTCCATGGTTCACTGGAGCGAGTGAGGAAAGGAAAGAGCCAGCTATTACAAATAGATCGTGAATCATTTCCTGCAGCATAATTAGTCTTCTGGAATCCCTAAAAGGCCTGGCTACAGAGGCAGTCCAAAGTCCCAGAGAAACAGTTTAATGTTTATAGTTAATCCTTTCAATAGAATACTATGCAGCCATTAAAATGAAGTAATAGAGGCAAGTTTGTATTAGTCTGCTCTCACACTGCCAATAAAGACATACCTGAGACTGGGTCATTTATAAAGAAAAAGAGGTTTAACGGACTCACAGTTCCACATGGCTGGGGAGGCCTCACAATCATGGTGGAAGGCAAAGGAGGAGCAAAGGCATGTCTTACATGATGGCAGGCAAAAGGGTGTGTGCGGGGGAACTGCCCTTTATAAAACCATCAGATCTCATGAGATGTATTCACTATCACAAGCTATTCATGAAGCCTTGTTAGTTACAAGCCTTTACATGTACATTTGGATAGGTTTAAATAAAGGAAAAAATCTGAGAGTATATATACCAAAGTGTCAGCAATGACTATTTCCAGATTGAGGTATAATAGGTTTTCTGTCTTCCCCTCCTCCTTCCTTTCTTCCTTCTTTTAAAATTTTCTCAATATTCTACAGTAAGTATTTATGACTTCTGTGCATTTGCAAAGATGTTCACTGAGTTCCCTGGGTCCTTTTTTCTGTTCCTGACTTTACCCCACTCTCCTGCAGAGTTCTTATGACTTGCCACTATTGTTCTGCATAGATTAGAAAAACTTTTAAATCAGACCCCAGGTTGAATCCCAGCACTGGTACCTACTACCCAAGTGACCTTTGGAAAGTTGGTTAACTCAATGACTCTCATATTCCATGTTCTATGAAATCAGGGACTTACTACCTACATGAAAGCACTACAGTCAAATGAGGAAATCATTTTCATCAAATGAGGTTAAATGAGATATTAAATGGTATTTAGAGATATTAAATACCATTTAATATCTCATTTATCTTAGTATTTGTCAACTGTAAAACAATCTACATTTGGTAACTCTTATCACAATTTCTTTGCTGTTCACACAGGAATAGAAAAAGTCAGGACAACTCAAGCACAGTGTGGCAGGATCACTTCTTACAAGTGGGTTGGGGACAAGTAATCATTCATCATGCCCCTAACCCACTTTTAACTGGGTTCATAATCATTCATTTTTGACAGAAATGCTATTATCTAAATTGAATTTCCCTAGTTCTTTCAATAATGGTCTTTCTAGTTATTTTTTCCCAATCTGATATTTAATCGAAAAGGCTTAAGAAACATAAGCTGTGAAACCTGAGGAAAGCGATGTACAAGTAGAACAGTTTATGAAATGTGCTGAGATGCAGCCCAGTGTGGTTACTGGCGACAGTGAGAATTACAGCACAAGGGTCAAAGCAACACGTTAAAAGCCAGATTCTCAAAAAATCCCTAGAACTTCTCTGTGAGATGGGCTTATGCCTGGGGTTAAACAGAACACAATCCTATTAATAAAAATAGCAACAAAAATTGCCCTTTTGACAGTGAACTATTTACCCCGGTGAAGAATATTAGCATCAATGGTAAGCTTCACTGCAAAAAGAAAGAATTTGTAATTGCACCTTGCTTGTTACTCATTTGTCTGTTCCCTGCTTTCTCTCAGTGCAGTCATAGATAAGTTCTTTCGTACTTAGAAGCTATTTCACAGAAGGCCTGAAGACATACACAATGATAAGGAGGAAGTATAGAGTCTAATCTACTTGGGCACACAGATAAATATTGAAAGCTTTGTGGATTTTACTTTTCAAAGAAAAGTTGCAGATATTGTGCAATGAAAACTCATAAATCTTTTACCTAGATTCACCAGATGTTAACATTTTGCCCCATTTGCTTTATCTCTTTCTGTCTATATGTACATATATTATTTTTGTTGTTACTGTTGAACCTTTAAAGAGGAAGTTGTGAATTTTCTTTTTCATGGGTTTTTCTTCATTAAACTGAATGTCTGAAATGTATTTTCCACAAGGTAGAAGACATTTTGGAGTTTTCAGCTACATTTGAAACTTCTCTAACTTTCAAACTGCCGAGAGAAGATCTCTTAGCAATTGTGCTTTGTGGGTTCCAAAACTAGCCCTGGCCCTTAATAACACTACGGGCTTTCGCAAGTCACTTAATCCTTCTCAAACTCAGTTTTCTCATCTGTTGTGGGAGGTACTTATATGTGCACCCTTGGATAGCAGTGAGGGTTAAATGAAATATTGTGGAAAGCACTTTGAAAGCTATACATTTTCCGTGCATATAAAAAACGTTATTCAGACTACCAATGAAATAATCTCGACTCAAGATCTCCTGATTGTACACTGGCCCTGCAACCATGTTGAACCTCATACCTGCAGGTGCTGATTGGTAGGTACTCAATAAACCATGCGGAGGCAGGAGGCAGGGAGCTCCTGTACCTGTCTATGATCCAGCACTGCCTTCTCCAAGGCAGTGGTTCTTAGGCTTCAGTGTGCATCAGATTCACTGAAGTACGGTGAAAAGCCCTGACTGCTAGGCCTCACCTGCAGAGTTTGATTCCGTAGGTCTAAGATGGGCCTGAGAATCTGCATTTCTAACAAGTCCCCTAGTGATGTTGAAGCTGATACCAGCATCAGACTTTGAGAACCCACCACTCTAAAGCATGGCTTACCATCTGCCCATGTACCTTAGTTGGGCAAATTTGTTTTATGGGTGTTCCTATGTGGGAGAAAGCTAAGGTTAATAGAAAAGTGTTACACAGTACTCTAAAGTGGTACTTTGCAAAACTTAATGGGCCTACAACTCACCTAAGAATCTTTTTATAAGTGGATTTTACTTCATTAGGCCTAAGGTGGGCCCATGATTCCCAGGTGGTGCTTGCACTACTGGTCCACTGGCTACATTGACTGATAAGCCTGGAAAGTGCAGCTCATGGCTGTGCGTTTGCTTTCTTTAAAAAAGAAAATGGATATTTTTAAATTTATTACTAAATATGTTAAGCTTTCTGCTCTCTGCTACTTGTCTGCTTTTCAGATAATTTGACGGTGAGTTCAACCCTACAATAACCAAATTTTTTCTTTAAAAATTATATTATTTAATAATAGATTTGAAGGAGCTTACAAAAATACATATGAAAATACATACAAAACTTCTGCTCTACATCTATGGCAGGGGTATCCAAGGCCATAGACATTTGGCTTCTCTGGGCCACATTGGAAGAAACTGTTTTAGGCCACACATAAAACACACTAACACTAATGATAGCTGATGAGCTAAAAAAGTAAAAATAAAATAAAATCACAAAAAAACTCAGTGTTTTAAGAAAGTTTATGAATCAGTGTTGGCCAAGTTCAAAGCCATCCTGGGCCACAGGCAGATTGACAAGCTTGATCTATGGCTTCTGGATGCAAAAGAAGACTACTTCATGAGAGAGGATGCAGCAGTACTATTTTTCCCCTATTAATTTTAGGTGACACATAATAATTATACATATTATGGAGCACAGGAGTGATATTTTGATACATGTATACAATGTGTAATGATCAAATCAGGACAGTTAGGCTATCCATCACATCAAGCATTTCTTATTTCTTTCTGTTGGGAACATTCAAAATCCTCTCCTCTAGCTTTTTGAACATATACAATAAATTATTAACTATATTCACCCTGTAGTACTGTAGGATACTAGAACCCATTCTTCCTGTCTAGCTATAATTTTGTGTTTGTTAACCAATGTTTTTCTATTTCCCAGCTTCAAATATGAACAATTCCACTCTCTCCTTCCATGACCTCATTTTTTTAGTTTCCACATAAGTGAGAACATGTGATACTTCTTTCTCTTCCTTTTTAACATAAGTCCACCATCCTTATCCATGTTGCCATGAATGACAGCATTTCACTCTTTTTAATGGCTGAATAGTTCTCTATTGTGTGTATGGACAGCATTTTCCTTACCCATTCATCTGTTGATAGTTTAGGTTGATTCGATATCTTGGCTATGGTGAATAGCACTGCAAGAAACATGCAGGAGAGCAGTGCTATTGACCAATCATTTAAAACACCTGGTGAATTAAATCATCAGGGAAAAATCCATTCTCTTTAAAATTTTAAAAAATGTTCTCCCGTATTTTTGCATTTTTGGTTGGTGGGCTGGGGGAAAACTATTTCAGAGGCAGAACAGTTAGAATTTGTCAACGATTTGAAGAAATAAAAATAAAAGAAAAATGAAAACAGAAAACCAGTGACAAATTTCAAAGGTTAATGAAATTGATGTTAGTGCTTTTATTCAAAGAAGGAAGTAATTAGCAAGGTCAAACAGGCTTCGGGGAGGAAGAGGGGTAGATTAATAATAAGCTGTAATTAATATTGTTTGGAGCTCCTTTATGGCATCTCCTTGCACCTTTCCAGTAAACAGTTGGAAATGTGGGAATGTGGCTCAAGGAAGCCAAGGGAGAAGAGGATATCAAGGAACATCAGATGTGCTCATCACTTCCAAATGCTGCTTATGTAATGATACATGTGGATTAAACATTGGAACTTATACACAATTATACAAGTTAATAAGCAGCCTTCAAAAGAGCAATTTTGGTAGAACAGTGATGTTAGTTCAGAGTTAGGGAGTGAAATAGCAGTGGTAGCAAGGCACTGGAAAATTGGTCTCATGTAAGTCACTCTTTCTAGATAGATGATGAAAAACAGAAAACATTAATAAGGAAAGAATCTTAAACTAAGGCACATCAAAGTTACCTGGAGTACTTGTTGTACCCAGATTGCAGGGGCTCCACCTCAAGTTTCTGATGCTGTTGGATGGACATGGAGGCCAAGAATTTGCATTTCTAGCATGTTTCCAGTACTGAGGCGGCTAGTTTGGGGACTACTCTTTGGAAATCATTGATTTCGATCACAGTATTATCATTCGAAGCCAGATTATTCTTCATTGTGTGGAGCTGTCCTGTGCTTTATGAGACATTTGGAAACATATCTAAATAGATACCAATAGCACCCCCGCATTGTGACAACCAAAAATGTTTCTATGCATTACCAAATGTCCCCTGAAGATGAAAACTGCCTGCAGGTGAGAAAACTGCTTTGGATGACCCTACAAATCACGAGTGTCTGCAAGCAAATCCCAAACACCAGAGAGGGGCTTGGTCTAGAAAATAAAGATACGCATGAAACAACAGAACAGAGCCTCCAGGGTCGGTCATCTATACTCCTTGAAATTAAATATCAGGTTATGAGTGAGGGCTCAGTTTTTAGCTTTTAAATGAATTAATCCCAGAAAAATCAAATTGGAACTCACCTCTATTGGAATTTCAGATTGCTTTCGAGTTTCTGAGTCCTGGAGCCCTGAAAAGCAACGCTCTCCGATTCATGAATATCCCTCTGTCTTCTAAAATACAGGCTTCCTGGATCACTGCCTCACTTATATTTAAGTGTCCTCAATTATAACTTCCTTATTCCGAAGGCCCTGCCAGTTGTTTAAAAAGCAATGTTCTGCACCAGGTGGGCAAGTTTAAATATTCCATGCTCAGAAAAGAAGTTTTTTGAAAGAAAAAAAATACACTGGGACTTCGTAAATTTTTACGAATCCAGATCTTGCAACTATGGGCCTTCAGGCCTTCCAGTCGTGAATGTTAATGAAGATGAAGGCCCTAATCTCCCTCAGTACACTTGCCATTAAGGCCTTGTTACTTAAATTGTTGAACCAGGACAAGCAGCATAGGCATCACCTGGGAACTGGTTAGAAATGCAGCATCTCAAGCCTCACTCCAGATCCATTAAATCAAAAGCTGCATTTTAACAAGATTCCAGGTGCTTCCCGTGCACCTTAAAACGAAAAGCAATGGGTGAGAGTCTTGAAATCCACCATGCTTCCAGAACCTTCAAAACACCAACTATTTATTCAGAACAGCAATTTTGCATTAATTTATATGACTTTGATAAATGTCCACCTCCTTCTCGAGATTGAAACACTAAAAGGGGAAATCTCCCACTGTCGGACCCTAGAGCCCCCCTCCCTTTCCTAACAAATGGGTATTTGAAAATCTGCTGACTAAATCAACGAACTATAACCTGGAATCTCATCATTATCTGCTCCTCCCAACCCACAACCTCAAATAGGTTTCAGAAGAGGTTTAACTTCTTAATTAACATGCTGAGAAAACCTGAACTTTCTCAGATCTCTGAGGGATGATTATGAAGGATCTCTGAGATAAGTTATTCCTTACTTTTTGCTTGAATTATGTATTTATCCAAGATTTTATGTCCCCAGCTAAGAGTTCTCTGCATATTGGGAAGAAAGAAACTATTGAGTATATTCTCTATAATGCTGCATGAGGACTAATTTTTATTCTTGTATAATTTTAAAATTTTTCTTTGTTGTAGTTGTTTTCTCCATCAGGAAAGGTTATTAGAGTATGAGTAAAGTGTTATGAATTAACAAAATTACAGTTAAAAAAACTTTTCACTTACAATTCACATATTTGTATATTTACTTATAGCTTAATCTGCCTTTCCATAACAGAATTGAAAGCAGCTGGGCACAGTAGCTCACACCTGTAATCCCAAGCACTTTGGGAAGGTGAGGCGAGAGGATAGCTTGAAGCTGGGAGTTGAAGACCAGCCTGGGCAACATAACAAGACCCTGTCTCTACAAAAAAAAAAATTTTTAATATAAAAAATTAGCCAGGTCTAGTAGTGGCATGTGCCTGTAGTCCCAGCTACTTGGGAGGCTGAGGCCAGAGGATTGCTTGAGCCCAGGAGTTTGAGGCTGCAGTGAGCTATGATTGCACCACTGCACTGCAACCTGGGAGACAGAGAGAGACCTTGTCTCAAAAAAAAGAAAAAAAAAAAGAATTTAAAGCAAATGTTTACAATGAAATGATAATAAAAACATAACTAAAGTAATTTACTAAGGCATGGCATGGGTTATAGTGATCTGATCTCTTTCCCTGTTCATGCTGATAAAAAAAGTGTCTCATGTTTTATAACCTAGAAACTGTAATACCGCAGGCAATGTCTCTGTTCCCACCATCCAAACAGTAAAAGGGATTCTACTATGACTTTTGTGAAACATCATTTAACTACCTCAATGCTTTTTTCCAAGTCAAAAAAAAACAAAACTCAAAAAACAAGAATAGACAACTGATATTACTAACAGTGTTTTTATTTACAAATAATTGTTTTTATTAGGCCATTTGGAAAACCACTAACATTTTTTATTTTAGAAAACATTAAATAATAAACAAGATGTTATACAGTACTTTGGATAACTTCTTCCATCAGTTTAGTGCAATGTATCATTGGCACCGAAAAGTAAAATTTTCATTTATTTTCCCCTTTCATCTTCAGCTGTGCAGTTATATGACCAGAAAGGAAATGAACCATTAAAAATGGATCTACAGCCATATATTCTGCCGTTACTCAAAGGCTTAATGATTTATTTTCCCCCTCCAGCCCTGCCTTTACCAGGTTAAATGACAGAAGACCTTCTATTGTACCTATTGTTCAAAAAATATTACTGTTCTGTGGAACCTGGGAGAGTCAAATTGATAAGAGAAACTGAATCATACTGATGAGGTGAAGGAAAGGTCTGCTGGTGTGGGGCAGGGCACTCTTTCTCAGCAGCCAAGATAACTTGTCATACATGAAGCAGAGAGAATGCACCAGATGAAAATCTCTCTGAATTGTGTTCCTTGAAGGATCTCTTAAAAAAAAAAAATCTGAAACATCATCCATTGAACAAATGAAAGGCTTATATGTTTACTATGAAGAAACATTTAAAACCACTGTCACACTAGGACATTACTGAGATACTAAAATATCTGTCCATCGTACTCTCATTTGGAATAAATAGTTTCCTTTTTTCTTTAATATTGCTAGGATTGCCATAAGGCAGAGATATTTCAGTGAGCTCAGCATTTGGTGGGCTCTTCCCCTTTCAATCCCTCTCCATTAGGAGGTCAAGAGGGAAATGCCTAAATTAAGCCTTGTCCAAATTACTTAGTTCTAAAGATTTTCACTGCATACTACTAGTAGGATCAAAACATCTTTTGGGAAATTCTATAATTTGTTACTTTACCTTGGGTAAGAACATCTTTAACTATCTTAAATAGATAAATTTTTATCTAATTTTTTAGAAAGAGAGATACTGAGATTTTCACACTTCTTTTTTTATGAAGTATTCTAATTCAACAATGGCCCCTGCCAAGAAATGCTCCCTTATACTCTAGTCTAAGCCAGTTTCCTCTTGTTCTATTCTTAGTGCATATGGAGAACAGCTGGTCGCCATCCTCTCTGTGCCAACCCTTCATATACTTGAAAACCATCAATGGTTTGCCCCTCAGTCTTCTCTTCTCCAGGCTGAATAATCCCAGTTCCTTTAATTTTTCATCATAGATCTTTTTTTCCAACCCTTTAATCATCTTTGTGATTCCTGGCAAAAACAGCAGAAAATATTTTGATTACTTAATCAGAAATTAAGACAAACCTCAGGAATGATGCCTTTTAAAAGTTACATTGTTTTTTAATATATTGGTAAAATATGCAGGGAGGAAATACAGTTGGGGGTTCATGGATCTTAGAATTCCAACTTGCCCTGCTCCTCCAGTGTGTGTAAATCCCATTCCAACACATCCCATGCCTCTGAGCATGGGATTTGCTTCCTATCCCATCCTGACATAACACAACATGAGCAACATAAGTTATGAACTACAACTGCCTAAACTTATATCAATTTAAAACACTGTGTGAAAATCTGTTCCGATGGAGTTTCTCCTATGCTTCCTCTCACTCTGCTTTAATAAACAGGATCCTTTTTCTGAATCAATAAAAACTTTCATAAAGCTTCCTACATATTACCAGAGCCATGTTATGATGGTAAAAGCTGTGGTTTTAAAGTATAACTTGAAACAGTGACAGTTTTAAATTAACTGCAGTTTCTTGTCTTCCTAAAGGTTTCCTATCCTTTGCAGAGATCAAACTCAAGGTCATTAAAAAAAAAATTCATCACTCCGCTACCACAACCCAACACTTCTGCCAATTTCCTACTGCTGCCAATATAAGGTCATGGAACCGGATGACATTTCACCATGTATTTTTTAACTTGAGATCACAAGCTGCCCTTTACCTTGCAACTACAGTCTGTAAATATTTGGAACACGTAAATACTTAATATCAATAGCACATTTACACAAAACACAATACTACTAAGGAGGGATTACGTGCCCACTCTACATAATTGTCTTTAACAGGAAAAAAAAAACAGATAAAAATAAATGTATCTTGATATGTTACACACCCTTATTTTATCAAGTGAATGGCAGTAAAAGTCAGAGTTCAGGTCAGGCCAGAACTAACTTAAATGAAGAGAGTAAGTCAATTTCACAAGCACATTGTACATCATATCTCAAGGGAAGTCAATACTACTCATGGTACAACACCGAACAGATAACATCATGGCCATTTGCAAAGATTTCTTTTAAAAACTGCTCCCATAACTCACTCCCATAATTTACTACAAGGAGCACCTTGTAATCAGGATGGAGGATGGTATGGGTCACGCATGCTGAATGCCTTCCTGAAAGAGACACAGGATAGAAGGCAACACCCACAGATGGCTTTGATGTGTCTACGATGGCCCTGTATTTCAAGGAGGGTATCACTGTTCATTGGGATTGCACAAAAGCAGGCCAGCAAAACCTGGGTCACCAAATAGACTTCCTTCTGACCCACTGACCCACTCTTCTCCTAGGCCTGATAAAAGGGAGAAGAGGAGAGAAGATGAGAATTGGAAAAAGAGGATAGAGCAACATAGGAGTTCATTGCTAGTTCTGGAGTTGTTAGCGTTCTTCAGAGCAGTGGCCTTTTCTCAAGCTCACATCATCCAATCCAATCTCCCCAGTGTGACCACGCCTTTTTTCACCTTTGAAGATGACCTAGGGAGAGAATGCACACACCAGTCAAGCTTCCTCTGCCCCTTTCTAATGCCTCCTTATTTAGCAAAAATAAAGGCAAACCTTCCCCCAAACCAATTTTAAACTTATTTTGCAGGAGGCAAAAAACAGAATATACTTGCCAGTATCACTGAAGCTTCTCTTTCAGTAGAAACTGAAATCATCAAACTGTTCATCAGACCACATTACTCAGAATCAATTACTCTTTAAAAAGCCATTCTAAGCTATAGACCAATTCGATTTAGGATTGTTTATAAGGTGGACACTTTCGTCAAGGATTACCAAAGTTGGAAGAAGAGTGTGATAGAATATAAAGGAACAGATATTAGGAGCCAAAGATCTGAAAGATCATAATCACGCAGCCTATCTTAGATGTTTCTTAGTTCCTTTTTGGTTAACATCCCTTTCTTGCTGAAAATGGAATAGAATCAAACACCATAATCCAATCACACTGTTGTTTTGCCTGTGTAAAAACCAAAAACTTCTATTATTCTTACATTATGTTTTCTATAGAGCATACTTGCTCCTTATAAAACAAGAGAAAACCTGAGTGCTGATTTAAAATGATTTATTATCCTATTTCTCTAAACAATAAAAATACTGAGAAAAGTTTTAAGAAAAAATATGTAAGAATTAAACAAAATCTAAGTACTCTGATAAAAACTGTATTAATGGAATCTATCTTTTCTTTCTAAAATAGTTTCTTATAAACTATACCTATATATAAGCATAGGTATCTCCCAACAGTAAGTTTCATAAGCACCAGCATAAAGACGACACTTTCCCAAATGCATTCGTGATTTTGTTGGGATGCCGTAGACCATTTTTTTGCTACCTATGTCTTGATTACTTAAGATCAAATTTATATATTCCATCAAAGCACTTCCCACATCCTGTCCTGAATACTAGTGCTTTCCAATTGTAGTTCTGAATTCCCACCCTAGGCTGCTTAACTGTGATCTCTGAAACAAAGAAAAAAATTTGAACTTGAAAGAAACATTTCAAAAAAGAAAAAAGAACCATCTCCTGGGTAATTTATGGTAGTAAAAGTTTGAAATATAAGGAATTAAAAGGAAAGGGAAAGCAGGAACAATTAAGCTCACCACCCCACCCTTGGAAGTTTCTGTTGATCAACTTTAAAAAAACAAAAAACTTTTCTATTCCTAGATTTTTTTTTTTCCATTAAAAAAAAGCTGGATCTTTACCAGGGTTAGGGAGAGGTGGTGATCACAGGTTGCAATGAAGAAGGATGAAGAAGCAGAAAGTGGTTTCAGAAAGAGACACTGAATGTAGTCATCAGGCCCAGAAAAAAACCCAAACCTTTATCTGAGCCTGAATTCACACAGCAAGGCTTCTTCAAATTCAGATCCCAGAGTTCTCCCATGAAAGGAAAACGTCCCAGGTCCTGCCTCCTTTGTGGATCTACTTACGCTCTTGATGTCAGCCCCTTGCAAGGTGATCTGTGTTTGCCTCCAGCCATGGCCACCATTTCTTCCCCACAGGGCTGCTCCGTGGGCACCGTGTTTTCTCACAAACACCTGGAGTGTGCCAGAGTGCAACCCTGTCACCTTGTGCCTGAATGACAGGCACAGGTCCCCTGAATGCATGAGGCGGCCGAGAGGTAGCACCAAGCGTGCGGCTTTTTCCCCTGGGGCTTTGGCTGCCGACACTGTCAGATATTGTCCACCTGGAATGGGAAAAGCAGGGCTGTGTGAATGTGCCAATACCCCTTTCTAGAACAAGCAGCATGGACAGGAGTTTTAGTTTTTTTTTGTTTTCTTTGTAAAGAATTCCAGATTTTTGAAGAAGAAAAATATGACTTATTTGTATGCCTGTCTTAAGTTATATGGTATGTGTTTACAGAAAACATTCACTTACTTTGCTCATGGAAAGTAGAAGTAATGCCAGAGACACACAATAATTAGTAACCAAACACTATGAATATTTCCAATGGAATATGATCAGACATACAGGCATACAACAACATATACACATTCACCACCTTGTGACCCTCACCAATTTATAACGTTGTCCAACACCCCTGCCGATCTGGCTTGGTGGTTTGGTAAAACTGACCCTAAATTTCCAGGGAGAATTTTCTGGTGGATAATTAACCTCTGGACAGTAAAGCAGATGGTGATTTAAAGGGCCCTATATCTGCTTATTCTCTCCTCCCCCAGCTTAAAAAAAAAAATCTCTAAATGTAAAGGTTCTTTAAAAAAAAATCAGAGTTGGCAGTGCTTCTCACACTGGCGTAAATCTAACACCAGGAAGATACAGAGGTATTCAGGAAACCCTACATGTCTTCCTGGAGCTTCAATTTTATTTGGAGGTAAGCCATTTAAAACATTTTTATAGTAAAACAAATCTATATCATATCTATTCTATAAATATGTCCTATTATATATACATGAACACAAATATTAATAAAAGCTTTCACTTTAGATAGACTACTTTGATGATGTTCTCAGATCCCTAGGGCTACAGAGTTTTCTTCCCTCTGTTGTTAAGGAAACTGCATTAAAAAAAAAAATGGTTAAGCAGCAGTGAAGTGGGGGGTGCTGCTTCTCAAGAGAGAGAAAGTTGCAAGTAGTATTTTGAAACTTGATCCATGTACAAATGACATTCCCTCAGGCTGTTTTATCTGAAAACACACTGTATGTTTCAACACTGGTTTTTCCATAGAAAAATGGTTGGAATGTTGAACATGTGTATCATGTGTATCTATTTTGGTAGAAACCCCATTTAGTTTTCAGTTAACAGATATAAACTATCATCTCTTTCTTATGCTTACTTTATACAAGACATGATAAAATTTGGTATTATCTTTTTATTCCAGTGTCTTCTTCTCTAACAAGTCCTGTCAGAGCTCTATAGGTCACAGGTGATTTCTGTGCACTTACTATGTGCCAGCCTCTGTGCTAAGGGCTCCCCAGCAGGTTGTGAACAACTTAAAAGTCTGAACCAAAGTTTCCCCCAAACCTCTGTGTTACCCTGCTAGCAGGTAGAAGGTGTTTAAGGATGTTTGAATCAATGAATGATGTTCCAAGGATATGCAAAAAACTGCAGGGAAATAGATCCTTGATTCATGTACTTGAATCACTAAAAATACATAATGTCTTAATCTTTCTCCCACTTCCCTTGTCCCCTTCCTCCACAAACTAATCCAAACAATATTTTGGGCCAAAATATTTACATGGATTTTAAATGTCTCACTATAAGTCAGCTTTTGAATCATCACAGGTACTCTGGTTAAGACTAAGATATAAGGTTATTACAGTTAACCTGCAAGTTTCGAGAAAACAAGGATTAAGTCTCTGTGGAATGTACACTGATACCATTCTGCCAGACACCACCTGCAAACAAGACAACCTAACACACCAAGGTATTCTTTGCATATGCATTTAAAACTCTAAAATTTACAACATGATAAATGAGGTTATGATTGTTCTTCCTCTGTAGAGCTACTCTATGTGCACCAGGTTTTGCTTTTGCTGTTTTTTTTTTTCTTTTGCCTTGAAGAATTCGTGCCCTTTGTAATAAAGGAAATGATACAAGTTGGAACATTAAGGGAAAAATTGATTCAGTGTCAAGCAAGTTACCTATTGAAATTTCCACTTCTGATTTCATAATTCTGGTGATATACAATTATATTAAACATTCATTCAGTTTACAGTATCACAATATCTGAAGAATTTTGGGGAGGGAGGGTAAATAAAAGATGCTGCAAAACTTGACCAGAAAGTTGGATTATAAAATGTTAGTTTATTTATTTTTAATTCTGTAGTGGTTAGTGCCTTTAAATTTTCAATTTACAAAATCTAGAGGTATTTGTGAAGGTTTTGACTTCTGAACTTTTCTTATGTAATACATTCACATAAATGCACATGAATATGAACTTTTTTTAAAAAAAGGAATACTATATTTGCAGTGTTGTAAGTTGCTTCTTGTATAACCATTTTTCTATGGTAGCAAATACACTTTGCATTGCTGCAAGTATGCCAATAACCATTTAGCCAATTTCTTAATGAAGAACATTTAAGTTTCCAAATTTGCATGTTAAGATAAAAATACCATAAAATAGACAAACAAAAATGTTTTTAAACATTTGCAACACATTAAAAAAGGATAATTTTTCTTTTTGTATAGAAAACTTTCAAAAATCAATAAAAATACTAAAGAAAAATAAAGAACATCACAGAAAAAATGACAAATATATGAAAATGTGATCAACTTTTCACAATAAAAGAAATGTAAAGTAAAATTAAAAGATTCCTTTTAACCTATAAGATTGGCAAAGATTTTGAAAATACTTTTATAATATATTGGGGATGGTTTTCAAATATTGTAGACAAAAGTGTAAATTGCTACAACCTTTATAAAGGGCAATTTAATAAAATCTATCAAAATTCAAAATATAAATTCTCTTTTGACATAGCAATTCCCCCTTTAGGAATTTATTCTACAGATACAGTCTAACATATATTAAATAATGAACGTATAGGGTTATTCACTGCACTATTGTCTGAACTACCTAAAGTCTTGAAACAACTTATGTTCCTCTGTGGAGGGCTGGCTAAATACATTGTGGTACGTCTGATGAGTAATGGAATAGCAGCCAGCCATAAATAAGAATGAGGGTGTTCTGTATGTACTGACAGGGCACATGCTTCAGCCACAATGGCTAATACTATTTTAGTGGTAACTCTGGGTGAGGCACTGCTTGAAATGCCTTACCTATGTTTAGTGGATAGTACTTATTATCTCCATTTAAGTAACTTGCTCAAGGTCAAAGCTAGTATGTGATGGTGCTGGGTTCCAGACCAGGTATTCTGGCTTCAAAGTCCATGTTCTTCCTGTTAACTCTTAAGGTAGTATCAATAAGTGACAAAGGCAAGGCACAGAAGAGAATGCCATTGTATCCAAAAATATCTCTCTGAGAACATAATCAAGAAACTGGCTGCATCTTGCCAGGTGGTGAATGGGAGTCAGGGATGGTAGAAAGCTTTCACTTATATTGTTGATTTATTTTACATTTATGTGTTTTTTAAAATAATGTTTTAATGCTGAAATAGACATACTTGTATGTACATGCTGGCATACTTGATACATATGTAAGCAAATTCCTTGTAGCTATCTGTGGCAGACAGAGTGCTGAGTCAGCTGCCTTTAATCCTTGTTCTCCAGAGATCAAGGTTCCAGGAAAAGGGCCTTAGTTCTAGCTTTGACACACACAGGAGAAGGGTGTGTCCCCAGGGCCACAGCTACATACCTGCAGCATATCACCATGTCTGTCAGCAGCACAATTTTCCATTTCTTAGAGGCATTGTTAATTTCACATCTCACTGTGACTGAATGTGATAAAACCTAATAGCACTATGAAAGGCAGCTAGCAAATGCACTTATTTTGCAGCTATTTCTTAAGGTTGTGAGTTTTGAGTTTTCTTAGAAATATTAACATATAAGAATATTTACAAATCTGGATCTTGGATTAGAACTGCACATCATTAAAATCATCCATAATTGGATATGCAAACACATATTCTTTTATAAGTGGTATAATCTAGATAGAAATAGGTAAATAATTAGCTTGGTAATTACAATAATACACAGAAATTATTATTTATTTATTTATTTTTGACGGAGTCTTGCTTTGTCACCCAGGCTGGAGTACAGTGGTGTGATCTCGGCTCACTGCAAGCTCTGCCTCCCAGGCTCAAGTGATTCTCCTGCCTCAGCCTACTGAGTAGCTGGGACTACAGATGCCTGCCACCACGCCTGGCTAATTTTTGTATTTTAGTAGAGAGGGGGTTTCACTATGTTTGCCAGGCTGGTCTTGAACTCCTGACCTCAGGTGATCCACCTGCCTCAGCCTCCCAAAGTGCTGGGATTACAGCGGTGAGCCACTGTGTCTAGCCGATTTTTCATATTCTTCTCTGGCCTTCACATGCGATACACACACACACACACACACACACACACACACACACTCCATCTGCCTGAATTTCCTAGAAGAAAAAGCCATGAAAAGGTAAGCTTTATTAGTATTTTCCCATCAGCGCTGGGTTATAATTCTCTCAACATATTCTAAAAATATATTCTGCAATTCCATCCTCACATATCCTACCTTCCAACTCTCTGCCATCTTTTGGTCTTCCCATCCTTCTTTCCAAGCTAGAACCCTGCTCACTGAATTTCTTGGGACTATTTCCACATTCCATTCTGAATCAGGCTCTCAGAACTGGTCTAAAGGTTTTCTAATCCAACTTTTATCTGATGCTCAAAATCTTTTAACAATATCTTGCCATATGTCACCCAGTCAAATGCTTCCACCAAGATAACTCACTCTTTCCATGTCAGCCTGTTCTCTTTTTAGATGAGAGTGAGCCAAAATGAATCTCCCTGTATTTTTTACCCATCAATCCTGTTCTCATCCCCTTTTGGTCAGAGAACAACTCTAACCCTAGTCAATTATTTGAAAAGGAACCCTGATGCATCATTTCTTCTCCAGGCTAAATGTTATGGTTCCTTTGCCTGTTTTTCACAAGCTTGGAGATACCTTTCCATGCAGGTCATCCTCTTCTAAGTGACCAACTCTGTTCTTCTCATATTAGAAAAAAAGAATTCTCAAAAGTGGATTCACTACTTAACCAAAGTGGATTTTTCATTCTTGAAACATACCATATTTCTATAGAGATGGTCCATATTTCTGGCTGCAACATCACAAGGTTCGCTTAGATTGATTTCATTACACACTATAACTCTAAAGTCTTCTACCCTTAGTGATATGTCAGGTCTTCCCCCTCACTCAGATGTGTGACTGGTTTTTAGACTATAAGCCATAACTTAGACTCAACCCCATTACATTTCACCTTCTTAATTGTGACCCATTAATCTAATCTTTTGAATGCTAGTTGTATCAGCACACATAGTCACTTTCCTCTCCAGATTTGAGTCAACCGTAGTTTGGTCAGTTTATCTTCAATATTAAGTTCAATGTCCTATTTATCTAAGTTCTTGGTAAAAACTTGGACCAATTCTAGAAAAGCATCCTCCAGGGACCATAGCCAATCATCATGAGTTATCCAATCACTCAAGCAGGCTTCTCTTCCTTTCAATTTGCTCTGTACTAACACAGTCCAATAATGATTTCAAATTTCTTTGTCTACCATTCTAATTTCTAAACTTCTTCTCATTTTTCCATCAGACGGAAAGGGAGATTTGGGTCACAACAAATTTAAATATTTACAAATATAATGCATAATAAAAATATGTTGAAAAGGACCAAATTGGTTCTAAAATACAGTGTTTAAATTCTAAAAATCAAGTATTTTACATAGATTGTTTACATAGAAGTGCAGTGAATTCTCCTGTTAAACGTTTAGCACGAATTACTCTCCCCAATGTACCTTACTTGAAGGAATCATTCATTATGACCGTAAATATTATTCACCATTGTATCATACATGACTGTCAAAGATCCCTCCTTCTGTAGCAAACTACTCCAGGTCAGTGGTCAGTCAGTCTAATCTACAGGTCTGTGATCTGCTAATCAGATCATGCACACTACCACATGCACACCTACTGAGGCCAGCCTGTGGTACAGTCAAAAACACAATAATGCTGCAGATGTTCTGAGTATTGAACTGTCTAGGAGCCTGCATGAGTAGTACAGAGTGGTTTGGACTTAATTCCACCACTCTCTAGCTCTGTGGCCTTAGGAAACAGATAACTTCTCTGGGTGTCAATATTTCCTTTGTGAAATAAAGACAATATTACTTGCTTCTCGAGTGAATGATAAAACATTTTCAACTTTTCACAATAAAAGAAATGCAAAGTAAAATTAAAAGAGATTCCTTTTCACCTATAAGATTGGTAGAGATTTAAAAAAATACTTTTATAATATCTGTTGGGGATGGTTTTCAAATACTGTTGGTAGGAGTGTAAATTGCTACAATTAAATAAAATTGATGAGATTTTAAATAAGCTAGGACTGTCATAGGTATTTTATATTGTATATATACACACACACACATATGTAGATATGTTGGTTTCTCTCTTATTCACAGAATCTGTGACATTAATCATAATGCTGTTCTGCTCAGAGTTAACTTTAAATGAGTAAGACAGTAATGCAAGAATGACTGAGAGTACTGTGTGTGAGGCACTAAATGATATTGTCTTTTACAACTAAAAGAAATGTAGGAACCAATTTGAATTTATTGAATATTCCTATTTTTAGGAATTTACTTCACATTTTAATTTTTAAGTATATCTCTATTTCAAACTTAGGGGATGCAATGAATATATTTTTGGACTAATTTTTTAATACCTTGTTACTCAAAATGTGTGTTGAGGACCACCATAGAGATCTTCAGGGAGCCTGCTAGAAATGCATGAAAGCCTGTATTTTAATGAGGCCCTCAGCTGCTCTGCAATCACAGTGAAGTTTCAGAAGAGCTGGTTTAAGATATCATGAGCTCTCTCAAGTTAACTTTTCTGTGTTTGGTGCTCTTACCTGGTATGGTATTCAAGAACTAGGCTTTTAAAATAAATGAATAACACGCTTTTCCTTCACATTCTGTATCTTCTTAAAATCTAGAATCAGGAGTATAAAAAGGAAAAAAAAATGAAACCAAACTCCTCACCCTTCCATTAAGTAGGCCTCATCCATAAAAGATTTAACTACTGGCCGGGTGCGGTGGCTCACGCCTGTAATCCCAGCACTTTGGGAGGCCGAGGTGGGCAGATCATGAGGTCAGGAGATCGAGACCATCCTGGCTAACAGGGTGAAACCCAGTCTCTACTAAAAATTACAAAAAATTAGCTGGGCATGGTGGCACATGCCTGTAGTCCCAGCTACTTGGGAGGCTGAGGCAGGAGAATTGATTGAACTCAGAAGGCAGAGGTTGCAGTGAGCTGAGATCGTGCCACTGCACTCTAGCCTGGGCAACAGAGCAAGACTCTGTCTCCAAAAAAAAAAAAAAAAAAAAAAAAAAGATTTAACTACTGAGGGGAGAAAAGCTATCTTGAATCTAGAAGAAAAGATGACTTATGAGTACTAAAACTTTAGATTAATAGGAATTGTGCAATTTAAAACTCTGTTGATTTCCAAGGAACTATGTCTAAATCTACCTTTTGTTATAAAATGAGTGGTGGTGATTTGTAACCATTTCCTTCGGCACCCAAGTTAGAGTGAAGTTTTTTCAGAGGGATAATCACAACTTTATAGAAATTTCCACTGTGTCCTTCTACTACCACTCAAATCTTAAAAAAAAAAAAAAAAAAAAGAAAAACAAAGAAAAAACAACTGGGGAATACCTATTACCATGGCTGATATATCACTATATTACTTCTTTTATTCCTGGGAATGGGTGCTACAAATAACTTGAGAATTATTTGCAAGAATTAACCTAAATATTTTATGTATCGAGCTTTTTGAGAGAAATTAGCTGACCTTTTAATTAACTACTTGTCTCCCATAATATAGTGCTAGTTGATAGCTAACAAATTTAACTCTCTCAAAGAAATGAAATATAAATGCTAGGCATGGTCCTTTTTGACCGTCTTTATCAAGTAAATACAGAGATGTGTTACAGTAGACTTGATTAGCAGCAGTGGAGTCTTCAGATAGTATCACATTGAAATGTGTACCAGAAAAAGTTAAATGAAATGCTTTTACCTGCTGGGTCCCTGATTGGTTCCCAGTGCAAGTCATTGTCTTTCTCCCTGATCCATCCACAAAGTCCATGGTCAAAATTACAACTGTGTACCAGAACACCTACAAGGAAATAACGAGAAAGATGAGTGGATCAGAAAATCAACAAAAAACAACAAATGAATCTATGAACTAGGGGTATCTAGACAACAAGTGTTCTCTCCTATCCATATAACCAGAGCTTCTTTCCACGAGACCAAAGGGAAATTACATTAATCTTTTCTCAGCACAATAGTGCATCATCTGTAAAAATAGAACACACAAGTGTTGCCAAATTATAACCATGTTACATCATCACTTATAAAATATGATTTCCTTTTTAAAAGAAAATGATGATTCATAATTATTTTTGCTCAACTGATTTAACTACAAAGAAAATCTGAGTTGTTAAAGAAAACAGGTATAATTTTCCCAAATGGTCCAAACAATCTACATTTAAAAGTTATTTTCATGGAGAGAAACAATAAAATGTCATTATGATGGCACTAAGAGTATAAGTGTCACCTGGATCATCCTTTGCTTCATCGTCTGCACTGACTCCTCTTTCTATTTCAAATATTTCAAACAAGTCATTTGAAGGTTGCCGTGGAACTGCAAGAGAAAGGTTTTGAGTTTTTTTTTTTGTGTGTCTGTGTGAGGTATTGATAAAGAGGCATTACTTTTAACAAGGGCAGGAGGAAAAGACCTAGTCATTTTATTCATCTGGACGAATCCAAAATATTTAATTATATCTCACATGAAGATTCACAAATTTTGTTCTGCAGTGATTTATACTGCAACATTGATCTGGGTAAATTTTTTAAAAATGATTTTCCAAAGTTTCTAAAATTCAACAAAAATAACTTAAAAAGTCTTTATCTGGAAAATACATTTTAATAGAGCAACGAATTTCTAGCCAACTATTCATCTCTATGAAATTCTAAAGTTCATCTCTACAAAAGATACATTATTATGATCTTTAAATTAAGGTTGTTTTAACTGAAAATACCTATGATGGAAGTGAATGGTTTGGTTTCTAATCACAGCATCTACTCCCCATCCCAATGAATTCTGCACATTGTTGCACTCTAACATACATTTCCTACCATGGCCTCCCTTGCTTAAACAGTTTCCCTGGCTCCTTTAAGATCAAACTCAAACTTCTTGGGCTAGAGTTTACAATCTACCCCACCAAAATACACAATGCTATCCAAACATGCCATTCATTTTCACATCTCAGACCCAATGCTCTCTTTCCTGCTAATTAACCTGCCAAAAATCTCCTCTTCCTTCAAGGCCCAGCATAAATAACACTGCCTCTGTGGAGTGATTCTGCCCCAGGCAGAATCAAATTCTTCCCTCTTGTACCTCAAGAGTTCATGCTTATAAGCCCCTATTACACACTTTCATAAAGAATTGCAGCTATTTACACACATGTGTCTGTCCCTCTGCTAGTCTCTGAGGTCCTGGAGGGCATCAATCATGTCTTATTTGGGCGGCATTTCCAGGGCTTGACCTGGTGACAGGCACTCAATAAGTGTTTACTAAGTGAATGCAAAGATCCTGTTAGAACCCCATGTAGTATTTCAACACTTTTCCTCAAAGGACACAAGTGGGACAAAGCATAAGAATCTACTTTAACAAAATAATTGATTTCTTTAAATCATTGATTTATTTATTCAATCAGTGCATATTTGATGGCCAAGCAGATGCCAACCACTGTGGCGGGCACTAAGGAGACAGGGTGAACAGGGTAGACAAGACTGAGGGTCTGGATCTTACAAAGCTTGAATTCTAATGGGAGAAGCAGACTTTAAATATGGAGATAAATGAGTGCTGTAATTTGAGATTTTGGTAAGAGTTAGGAAGGAAGACATCACAGACAGTAACTGGTGGGGAAATGCGTGGGAATGTTCATGGTGGTGAGGGGAATTCTTGGTCAAAGGCCAAGGAATACTCCCTTCTCTTTGCCAGAACTTCAATTAATTAGCTTTATTTTCATAAGGCAGGGAGTAGGAGATGTAGAACACTATGAAACAGTCATCACTCAAAGGGGCTCTTTTTTCAATGATGTTCCTATTGTTTTTAGCAAAAATTCTTAAAATTAAGTAATAATCCCATAATATTTGCACAAGTTGTTTTTAGCTTACTACTTCTGAGTTTTTTCCTTTTTCTTTCAAACGTTAAAACAGTGAAGTCCCTTCGCCTCTTATAATCCATACTTGCAATATACCCAGCTGGGCAGCAATGACAGAAGAGAAGCTCTAGGGACACAGCTGACTATGGATGTCCAGGGATGAGGCAACCCCACTCTCTCTTTTATAGCCCAGATGACTGACAGCAGTGACATCCAATTACACTTTCCTTATTTGGTGCTCTGAGAGGGGGAGTGCCTCTTTTATTTACTAGAAATATTACAAAATTGTAGGCAAGCGTGCTTTCTTTCTTGTGACAGAAAGTTATAAAAACTCCACAGAACAATCATGTTTTTGTGCCCTTCTTTTGTTGTAACTTATGTAAATCATCTCCAAAATGGAATAGGCTCAACTCTTAAAAGTACCACATTCCAGGGACATTATGACAGTTTTTCAAGCTCCCCCACCCCGCCTTTTTTTTTCCCTCCCAGATGAAGGACTATCAAATGGCAAATCGAATCTTGATGTAAAGGTTTCCTGGCACCGGGAGCCTGTTTTATAAAAAGGGAGATCAAGAGGTCCTCTCTGAGGAAGCACAATTTAAACTGAAAGGGGAAGAATGAAACTTTCCAAGCAAAAAGCATAGCATTGGGGTTAGGGAAGAGGGAGGGTTTCAGGCAGCAAGTACAAAGAAAGTGCTTGGAAAATTTAGAGAAAGGAGTTCACAATGGCTGGAGGATGTTGAGAAATGAAGAAAGCGGCATGGGATGAGGTTGAAGAGAAAGGAAGAGATTAGATCATACAGTTAGAAGATGGCAACACAAAGAATTAGTCATGTAACAACTTGTAAAATGTCAGATGGTTTATTAATATTATATGTACTTGGTTTCCAAGAACCATTTAATTTAGCAGCGGATGATCATGTATACCTTCATTACAATCCACTGGGAAACACTCCAAGGAATTTAGAGACCAGAAGTGCTCAGAAGCTATTGGTTCTTACAATTTTGTGTGCTCTACTCTATAGCCATACCAAATTATTTAACTAATTTTCCTTCCTCACACATACCAGTATGGGATTACTAAGGGCATCCCACTGAAGTATCAAGAGAAAAAACACTACCCACTCCCTGATACACTTTAGAGTTTATGTGAAAATATTAAGTGAAATAAGTAGCAGAACAAATCATTCAAGGAGTATTATGTTATTATCACAATCACGTACAAGAAAAACAAACCAAAAAAAAGGACTAAAGAGGGATAAATACACCAATATGCCAATATGCTAATAGTGGTAATCTAAGTATTAGAAATGACATTTTTTTCATTTGTGTTGGTTCACTTTTTTTATAATTCTATGTTTTTAGGTTTGTAAAAAGAAAAAATATAAATATGAATAAAAAACTTACCTAAAACATGTAAATAAAAGAGGATTCTGTTAGATCACATATAAATAGCAATTACATGTCTGTTATTTGTATTTTGGTTACTCAAAGAGAACTTAGAATAGACTTGATACTTGTTGAACGCAAGGCTATGAAATTGAAATATGTTTGTAAAATTCAAACATTTTTCTTTGATTTCAAGGGAGCTATTTTGATTGATGCAGAAAATGTTAATTAAAATGAATGACTAGCCATGTCCAAAAATGAACTATAACCAGGATAGACATTGGTACATGATTTTTCTAATTGTTCTTTCCCTGCTTCATACTTTGGCTAATATTCAACTTAAATACACAATATACATATTTCATAAAAACAAATGCATACCTGCTATTCTCTGTAGAACCATTAATTCTTAGAATTAGAATGGTATAAATTTAGAAACTAAAAAAGAATCAGAGAAGTGCTAGCAATACAATTCCTCCACCATCTGTCTATGCATCCTGCCTCCTTCTACTCCATCCACTCATTTATGCAATCAGTCAAGAAACTGAGCATCAGCTATACAAAGCATGGGCTAAGAGCTTGTTATAAAGCATTGGGCATACTCTTGCCTTCATGGGATCTACATTCTAGAAGTGAAGGCAGATTTTTAACAATTTCCCCAGGTAATGTGTGCTTTAAAGAAGCAGAGGATGCTAGTGAGTATGGGAGTGGGGAGTGAGGGACTGGCTAAGCTAGGCTGGGGAGGATACACGTCATAAAAATCTCTGAGAAGTGATGCTTTTTCTATGACATAAGAAGAAGTACTATGAGCTATGGCTCTGGAGAATGAAAAGAGAGGGGACTGAAACATCAGAATCACTGCAGACCTTATGGGGGGAGGGAGGCAGGAAGAAGGTGCACGAGGAAGGGCATCAAATGGAATTGGAGATAGAGGCAGAGTGTGCAGGAGCTTTTAAAGCCTTGTAAATATTTTGGACATTATCCTGGTGGAAACTGGCAGCCTCTGAAGGATTAACAGAGGAGTGCCAAGATCAGGTTTGCATGCTGAAATGACCATTCTGGTAGTAGCTTGGAGAATGAACAGGAAGAAGGTGAGAGTGGGTGTCATAGGGCAATTATGACTAAAATTAACATCAACCATGAATGTTCATATATTTTTAGAAAATGTCCCCAGAATCTTTATACAATTGGTTCATGTTTTACCTACCAAAAGATATGTCTTGCCTGTTGCTTCTTACAGCCTTCTGCATAAACTAAAAGAAAGGGAATGTACAGGTACTGAAGCAAGTGACAGCTGGATAAAGGCATGGTTGGACTGGGCTGAGGAGCACAGTACTTTCTAATGGCTACTGGGCCCCGAAGTCAGGGGTAAAATCAGCCACAAAAAGGAACAGGAAAGTCCTTGTAAGAAATGCTGGCCAGGCACTTTCTACTAAATATGTATTTTCCCCAGGGATGTGATCATATATAACCTGTGTTCACAAATGAAGTTTCCCAAATAGTCAATTGTATATTTTTACCCAGAAAACATTAAGAGTAAGCACAGAGCAGTAAATGTAAATATTATCATATACACCTCCCACTGCTCAACTTCTTGCCAAGAGTAACTATAGCAAAATGTAAGCATTATTTAGTAAAGGTAGGTTTGCAAATTCTCTTTCTGTTTCATAGGAAACAAGGTGGTTCCTATGGCATTACCCAGGCCAGTTCTGGCATTTGTTGTTGGACTAAATGATTAAAGATAACACTGTCTTAAATTACTTCTATGCTTAGGAGTTTAGTTCATTGAAGAGAATGGTACTTATGTAATTATTCTAATATTCTGAAGGCTGTTTCTGGTGGCAAAACCTAGAGACTTTTGAAGACACAGATTGGAGGGTAGGGATGAATGACAAGGGTTTTATGAGATGGTCTCTCCTCCTCTCCCTGTCCCTTTCTCCCCCTATTCTCTCTCCAGATGCAGGACATATGCATCATAATTTTAAGTGATCAGAGAGAAAAGCAAATAAAAGGGCTGGAAATTAGTTTCTGAAATTTCTTTAACCATGTTAGAGAAAAGTTTTAGCCATCTATTCATTATAAGCCAAAAGAAAAGGGTTGTTGGACTCACAGAAATAAGACCTTGTTTGTCAAAGCTTTCATCCCATAGGAAGAATCTACAAAGTTCCACAGACAGCTTTGGGCTGACAGTAAAGAGCAAAATTGACAAAAAAGTTAAATCTCTGGTGAAAGGTGGAGCATAGACATTGCTAATCAACAATGAGCCCAATTTTTGTGACACACCTATTTCTCCTTTATGTATTGTAGGAACTTTTAATAAAGTTTTAGAAAGACTCAGAGGCACTGCCTGGAGACAGGATAATTTTTTTTCTTTTGAGACAGAGTCTTGCTGTGTCACCCAGGCTGGAGTGCAGAGGCATGATCTTGGGTCACTACAATCTCTGCCTCCCAGGTTCAAGCAATTCTCCTGTCTCAGCCTCCTGAGTAGCTGGGATTCCAGGTGCGCACCACCATGCCTGGCTAATTTTTGTATTTTTAGTAGAGACAGGGTTTCACCATGTTGGCCAGGCTGGTCTTGAACTCCTGACCTAGTGATCCACCTGTCTCGGCCTCCCCTTCTCCTCTCTTCTAAGCCAAAGGTTCCCATGAAGGTTAGGCTCTGCCAGGAATGAGTCCTTCGCACCAGAATGCAAGTGGTAAATAGACTCTCTGATAAGGGCTGCTTGGACTGAGTGCAGCATAAACACTGTCTAGGGTGAGCAGAAGCCCACCAGCTGTTGGGGACAGGTGTAAATGCACTCAAGCCAAAAGAATCTATTTAAAGAAAGAATGGAAGTTTTTATCCCATAGGAAGTCTGAACTAAAATAGGGTCTGAACTAAAATAACATAAAATGTTTATTTATGATGTAGATTTCTAAATCCTTTTGGTACATTTACTAAATCAGACTTTCTGGGGAAACTACTCCTCATATTATTTTATTTTATTTTGGAGATAGAGTCTCGCTCTGCTGCCCAGGCTGGATGGGCAGATCAATCATGTAACTTTCTCCTCAGATCAATCAGATCAAATTTCTCATCAGATCAATCAGATCAATCATGTAAATTTCCCGTCTAGACAGATTCATCTCTGAAAAGACTATTGTCATTATTTTCACAGTAAAGAAGTTGAGATGATGTGGTCTCTATTTTAAAATCACAACTGTCTAATGAGACTACAAACACCTAAATAAAACACAGTATCCTAAATATTTGGTAACAAGCCTAGAATAAAATAGCAAGTTTCTATTTTCATTTTTCTCTGTGCACCTAACAGCTCACACTTGCAAACCCATTTGTTTCAAAAGGATCTAGTTAGTTAAAAATAACATTAAAATTGTAATGAACCATAATAAAAAGCATGAGAAACATATAAACTCAGAACTAGAAAACAGCATAGGCTGTCTTTTTATGAATTAAGTAGGAAATGTTATCATTACTATGTAAATGAATTCAACGTCGATAGTAGCAGTAATAGCTAATATGTATTAAGTTATTACTATGTGCCAAGCACTACAGTAAAAGTTTTATAGGTACCCCTGCATCTAATTCTCACAACAGCCCAATGAGGTAGATACTATTACTATCCCTGACTTACAGATAAGAAAACAAAGGCACAGGAAAATTTAGTGATACGCCCCAAATTACATACTGGCAATGAGCACAATACTTGTAAATTATAACTCTATTGACAAATGTGCATGTAACTTAAAAAAAAAATCTGACTTTTGACTTTGGTCACAATCACCAAGGGCCCATTTATACGTTTTGGAGAGAATGATATTTTCTTTACTAGCTACCATAGGATCTAATTAAAATATAAATCAAAAATTTTGAAAACTTTCAGAATTCACAGCAGCAGATCCTAACCTGTGAGAAGTGACAATTCGCTCCTTCAAAACACTAGCAGAAATTTAATTTTCAAGGAGATATCAGGCATCTTCTCAGGGTCTCTGCAGGTCTTACTATTTAGAAGAAAGCAAACTACTTTGAAGACCTTTTCACCCCTCAGCAGAAACAATCTTTTTACTTATCACTACACAGAATCAGAAAAACCATAATATTTCCATGACTAAGAACAATGTGATTGAACTAGCCACAGACTCTGTAAAATCTGTAGAAGAGAGATGAGGGGAAAAACCTCAGGACAACATGCAACAATCAGTAAAAGAAAACAATTTTCTTCTTACTGCTTGGTACTTGGAATTGCAGCACATTCTCATGTTTCGTAATAACAGCAACAGTGAGGCTGGTTCTCTGATATGGCCACTCATAAGAGCACCTGATACATATTAATAACATTATGTTCTATAATCTGGCTTCTATTAACGCCTTTTCTTTTTATTTTACGTGAGTCAGGTGGACACATGCCTAGGCACAATTGCTATATTTTAAATAGCCTACATTTGGCTAGTTCTGACTCCATCCAGAATATGGTTCTGCTGGGTTGGAGCTGCCATTATGCTTTAGAAAGAGCCCTGCTATCCAAAGTGGGGACTGCAGATCAGAAACATTAGCTGTGTTTGTTAGAAACGCAGTCTCTGGTCCTACTCCAGACACACGGAGTCAGTCTTCATTTTAACGAGATCCCCTTGTAATTTGTGTACACATTAAAGACTGAGAACAGCCAGGCACAGTGCCTCACGCCTGTGATCCCAGCACTTTGGGTGGCTAAGGCAGGCGGATTGCTTGAGGCCAGAAGTTCAAGACCAGCCTGGGCAACATGGTGAAACCCTGTCTCTATTAAAATAACCATGTGTTGCAGGGGGAGCAGGAAAGGAGGGGGCTCTTCCTGACAGGTGCAGGTTGTCAGGCATTGGAACCCTACTGGGTCTGTCATGTTCACATCCAGCTCATGGCTGGTTGAATAAAAAGCTGAATGTTGGGGACTAAGTATGTCTACTCAGATGTGAATCCCTGTCTCTATTAAAATTACAAAAAAAATTAGCTGGGTGTGGTGGTGCACGCCTGTAATCCCAGCTACTCATGAGGCTGGGGCACAATAATCACTTAGGTTGCAGTGAGCCAAGATTGTGCCACTGCACTCCAGCCTGGGTAACAGAGTGAGCCTGTGTCTCAAAAAATAATAAATAAAAATAAATAAATAATAAATAAAGATAAAGACTGAGAGATACTTTCCCTAGTAAGTCTGATTTAGGAAATGTGTCATAAGGATTAGGAATCTACATCTTAAGATAAGCATCCTATGTTATTTTAGTTAATAAACATCCTATGTTATTTTAGTTAAAATGGGCTTCTGACAACACTGGGGAAAAAAAAATCTGTTCCCTGATCCAAGTGATGTTATATTCCCTCTCGTAATACAAATTTCCTAGCTAAAATTGGACATATCTATCACATTCAATTGTAAAGGAAAATCTGAAAGGTTAAAAATAGAAGTTAATAAAACCTTCAATGAATTTTTAAAACTCAGTATGTCCAAAATAAAATAAACATGATTAAGAATCAGAATCCTCACTTTTCTGCTGAGAAGAGTGGGGTTCTGTTACTCTGCCCCCTCTCCGAAGGAATTAATGATATAATGAATTACTGTTATCAATGATAGTGCAGTTGAATAGTTTAAAAATTACTGCATAAAGACAACAAAAAGACAATGAAAATCGCCCAAAATATCATAAACAGGACATACTCATGGTTACTATTTTGGTCTTTTTCCTTCCAGACTTTTACATACATCCAGACATATGCAGACATATATTTTATATCTAGTTGGAGTCAAATGGCAGGTACAGCTTTGTACTTTTCAGGTAATATTTTTGTAACATGGGTATTTTCCAAAATTATTAAATATTTTCCAAAAAACATAGTTAATAGTTATATAAGATTTCACTATATATTGCTAGAACAGAAAGCATGTCCCCCTAACTTCCTTTACTTTGGGTTCTGCAGAAAGTTTTTCCGAGTTTCTTTGCTCTAGGATAGCTCCTACCCCTCTGATACCAGAGTTTTGTCTTTGAAAAGTGGCTTTTTAACAATCCCCCGCAGCAAACCTATGGTGTCCATACAGGCATACCACCACTTATGGCTGCTTTTCTGGCTAAGTTTATGCAGCACCTTTCTGCCCTCCCAAACCCTTATTCCTAAATCCAAGATCAACCCATTAGTCTCAAAAACCAGACAATGACAGCTAACTAGTGAGGGATACTGGGTTTTGTGGAGTGTGGTCTCCATACTTCCTAGTTTAGCCCAGCCTGACCTAAAGTTGATTCCAGTAAACTCTAATCCCAAGACTCAAATAATCCCATGGTTAAAACAACTTGGGAAAAGATACACTATATGCCTCTCTTAGAGATATGCAATATTGTTAGCACATTAGAGTATTGAGAAGTCCTACAGTTAAGAAACCTATTTAACTTAGCTAAACCTAGGATTTCTTAAATGTATTTGACCTTAGAACTTTTTAATGCATACAATTGTGTAATATTTCAGAGAAAAAATGCTCTACAAAACACACTTTGAGAAGCACAAGTCTGTCTCATTAATGAAAGAACAAGAATTTTATGCTATATCAGATAACTTTAGTGTTGCTCAAATCATGCCCACTGGATTAGCCCTGTAAATACATCTGATATTTCTAGTCATATAACCTAAAAAAACCTAGGGTCCCTCAAGCTAAAATTGTTTTTAGGCTGGGTGCAGTGGTTCATGCCTAGAATCCCAGCACTTGGGGAGGCCAAGGTGGGAGGATTCCTTGAGCTCAAGAGTTGGAGACCAGCCTGGGCAACACAGTAAGAACTCGCATCCACAAAAAATAAAAATAAATAGCCACCCAGCTACTTGGGAGGCTGAGGCAGGAGGATCGCTTGAGCCTGAGAGATTGAAGCTGCAGCAGCCTGGGTGACAGAGTGAGACTGTCTCAAAAAAATTATTTTAAAAATATGTTTAATATTTCAAATCACACACAAAAAGTTGCAACCTTAATCACATAAGTTCTCCCCATCAAGGTTATTTACAGTGATAAACAAAACACAGTAATCTTTTACATTTCATAGTAACTCAGAATTCACAAACACTAGATCCCTTATCTCTGATCTTTGAAGCTACTCTATGAGAAAGGAAAGCTGGGAATATTCCCTCAATTTTACAGATGAAAAAATTGAGGTGGAAAGCACAGTAACTTCCAAAGTCACGTACCTCATAAATACTCATACTAGTTCAAAGTCACGTACCTCATAAATAGAGGTAGAAATCAAGACTAGGTTTTCTGGTTCAGTATATTCTATCTTTAGTAGTAGTTAAAACCCCTTAATTCCAAATGTTTCAACGCTATTTTCATATTCCTTTTCTACGCTTTTCACTATTTCTCAGTGTCATGCTTAAAATTTAGAAGTATATTAGACTTAGAATTTTCTAGAGAATATTATCAGTGGCTATACTAAACTGTATCAGGATAATAAAAAAAAAACCCAAAATCTGAATTAACTTTGTTTATTTGGGGATGGAATATCAGAACCAACAAGTAAAATTTAGCTAGTTAAGCATATGAAGGATTACTTAGAATGAAAAAAATTAAATCCAATATAAAATTCCATTTTATTCCATTCAACAAATATTTTTGAGTGCCCACTATGTGGCCATTTGAGGAAAAAACATCTGGAGATTAAATAGCTGCCCCATAAATCTCTACTTTGCAACAAGGAGAAATTATTTAGATTACAAAACATGTTAAAAGAAATCCCCCCGCGATCAGTATTGGGTCAGATTTGACTATTATGTATCTTTGACTCCATCATTTGTGACAGATTTGGAAAATAATGTTCAAAGGACCAGTCAGAAGGATTGCTAAGTGGGTTGAAAAAAAGCATTTCTAAGAAAAGATTAATAAAATATAAATTATTGGGCCCAACGAAGAAAGAGTGAGTCATCTCCTGAAAGTGTCTTTGAGTACATGGAGTATGGGATCTGGAGACAATGAACAACTGTGTCCATTAACCCTGAGTATCTGACAATATTAAAAAGGCATAAACTGTAGTTTCATAAATTTAGGTTAAATATAAGGAAAAATGCTCCAGTGGTGGGAGGAGTGTTGTGGGACGTCAGGGACCCCAAATGGAGGGACCAGCTGGACCTGCGGCAGAGGAACATAAATTGTGAAGATTTCATGGACATTTATCAGTTCCCAAATAATACTCTTATAATTTCTTATACCTGTCTTAATCTCTTAATCCTATTATCTTCGTAAGCTGAGGATGTACGTCACCTCAGGACCACTACAATTGTGTTAACTGTACAAATTGGTTGTAAAACATGTGTGTTTGAACAATATAAAATCAGTGCACCTTGAAAAAGAACACAATAACAGCGATTTTAGGGAACAAGGGAAGACAACCATAAGGTCTGACTGACTGCAGGGTCAGGCAAAATACAGCCATATTTTTCTTCCTGCAAAGAGCCTATAAACGGACATGCAAGTAGGTAGATATTGCTAAATTCTTTTCCTAGCAAGGAATATTAATAGTTAATACCCTGGGGAAGGAGTGCATTCCTGGGGGAGGTCTATAAACGGCTGCTCTGGGAGTGTCTGTCTTATGCGGTTGAGATAATGACTGAAATACGCCCTGGTCTCTTGCAGTACCCTCAGGCTTACTAGGATTGGGAAACTCCACCCTGGTAAATTTGAGGTCAGACCAGTTCTCTGCTCTCAAACCTGTTTTCTGTTGTTTAAGATGTTTATCAAGACAATATGTGCACGGCTGAACATAGACCCTTATCAGTAATTCTGCTTTTGCCCTTTGCCTTGTGATCTTTGCTGGACCCTTATCAGGAGTTTGTAATTTTGCCCTTGTCCTGTTTCCTCAGAAGCGTGTGATCTTTGTTCTCCTTTTTGCCCTTTGAAGCATGTGATCTTATGAACTACTCCCTGTTCTTGTACCCCCTCCCCTTTTGAAATCCTTAATAAAACTTGCTGGTTTTGCAGGTCAGGTAGGCATCACGGTCCTACTGATATGTGATGTCATCCCTGGAGACCCAGCTGTAAAATTCCTCTCTTTGTATTCTTTCTCTTTATTTCTCAGCCAGCCGACACTTATGGAAAATAGAAAGAACCTACGTTAAAATATTGGGGGCGGGTTCCCCTGATAGATGAGTTATTAGAAGGGACCTCAGTCGCCTTTGGAGATGCTGGATATAATTGGGAGGACTTAACAAAGACCTCCTAAAGATATCACACTTAGATAATTAATGTTGGTTTAGAGGAAAATTTTTAAGCCCCATATTAAAATACCAAAGTTCATTATAACTACCATATCTAACCAACCGCTTAAAGTTTAAATAACTTTTCTGTTTTGTACCCCTTTCTGTTGGAAGTAGCAAATGGACAAAAACTGCAGTGTCAATGGTACTTTGTTTATACTTACAGGAAACATTGTTTTAAGGCATAGGAAGATATAATAATATGCCCCAGATCACAGACTGGCTATGAGCACAGTAGTTTTAATTATAACTCTATAGACAAATGTACACGTAACTTTAAAAAAATCTGATTTCTGGTTTTTTTTTTTTTTTTTTTTTTTTTTGAGACGGAGTCTCGCTCTGTCGCCCAGGCTGGAGTGCAGTGGCGCAATCTCGGCTCACTGCAAGCTCCGCCTCCCGGGTTCACGCCATTCTCCTGCCTCAGCCTCTCCGAGTAGCTGGGACTACAGGCGCCTGCCACCACACCCGGCTAATTTTCTTGTATTTTTAGTAGAGACGGGGTTTCACCGTGGTCTCGATCTCCTGACCTCGTGATCCGCCTGCCTTGGCCTCCCAAAGTGCTGGGATTACAAGCGTGAGCCACCGCGCTCAGCCCTGATTTCTGGTTTTGCTCACATTTGCCAAGAGCTCGATTTATACTTTCTAGAGATAGCTACTTTTTTCTTTAATAATCATCATAGGATCCAATTAAAATATAAGTAAAAAATTTGCCTTAAATCTTGCTAACATTAAAAAATTTGTGCAAGCTAGTAAATATATGCTGTGAGACATCATCTCTGAGTTAATATCATTTTCCTTTCCTTAACATTGATATGTTCACAGTAAAAACACTAGAGGAAAATCAATATGTTTCACTACTTCAGTGTGTACTATATAGTATGTGTACCTTGTTTTCTAAAATCTAAAAAATGCTATATTCCACAGGTCATTTGGATAAAGGATTTTGGGCCTGTATTCCAGGGGACAGATGACTTGGGCCAGGGTGGTAGCACTGGAGGTGGTGAGAAATGGTCACACTTAAATATAATTTGAAGGTAGAGCTAACAGGATTTCCTTACATATTGGCTGTATGTATGAAAAGAGTAATTAAGGATGAATCCACATTATTAGACCTTAGCAACAGGTGATAGAGGTTCCATTACCTGGGATAAGAAAGGCTGAGAGTAGAGGATGTTTAAGGGAAGAAGAGGAACAATTCTATACATGTTGAATTTGAGACATCTATTTTCATCCAACTGGATAGGTTAAGCAGTCAGCTGATATACAGGTCTAGAGTTTGGGGGAGAGGTCTGGGCTGAAGATGTGTTCTTGTTATAATTTTTTTCTTCCTTGATTTTCTTTTAGAATATCTTTACAGTCCTTTTTTTTTTTTTTTTTTTTTGAGACGGAATCTCGCTCTGTCATCCAGGCTGGAGTGCAGTGCAAGGTCCGCCTCCCAGGTTCACGCCATTCTCCTGCCTCAGCCTCCCGAGTAGCTGGGACTACAGGTGCCCGCCACTGCGCCCAGCTAATTTTTTGTATTTTTAGTAGAGACGGGGTTTCACCGTGGTCTCGATCTCCTGACCTCGTGATCCGCCCGCCTCGGCCTCCCAAAGTGCTGGGATTACAGGTGTGAGCCACCACGCCCGGCCTCTTTACAGTCTTTTCTCAGGGCAACAACGCACATACATTATAAGGAAAAGCTCTCTTTCACAACCTCTTCCATTAAAAGAAATCTTTCATACCCCATAAATATATTCAGTTATTATGTGTCAATTAAAAATTAATTTTAAAATATCTTTCAGTGTAAACAAAAACACAAAGTGGAGGGCTATTTGAAGGAGACTGCCAAATAGTGGCCATAATTAACATCACCTAAAAATTTATGAAATGAGGTGAGCTAAATTATTCTCTCAGACCTGTGGAGAATAAGGATGGTTTAAGAAGTTATGCCAGAAGTGAAGAAAATATTCAGTAAAGAAATGGTGTTGAACTGAAATAGTACTAAGGTTCCTTTCTGTTTTCACAGTGAATAGACACTGGTTATTTGTCCTGAATTAAAAACTTAGAGCCCTTGCCTTATTTAGAATATATGCTATAACCACGAGACAGCAAGTCAAAAAGCATCTAAAGCATTCTCACACATGCTAGACTTAATAAGCAGCTATCGCTGAAGATGAAATGAGAGTGGAATTTAATTTTTGGCAGGAGTTTCTAAAGGCAGCAATGCTATCTGTGGCATGCAACAGCCTTGGCATTTGATCAAGGCAATGCTTTCCCAGAGCATGTCTTTAAGATCACACTCTCTTATAATGAATGCTCCCAAACATCACTGGAACTCTGTATTTCCCCAATTTTATCACACTAAATTTTATTGGTGAACTTCAATGTCATTTTTAATTCATATATGTATTGGCATAGAGGGGAATACTGGACATAAAGAGAAACATTTTAAAAAGAGAAAGTATTTTTTAAAATTCTCAGAAAGATGTATTCTTTCATCATAATGAAAAAAATATTTAGCATATCATCTTACATTAAATAGCCAAATTTCCCTGTTATCCTAAGGCAGCAAAATAATATAAATACCATAATTACTTAAGCACTCATAAATTAAAAATCCCATTGTATGATCACAATGAGATGAGAATTTAAAAAGGAGAGTAATAGGGAGAAAAAGACAGTATCTGAGATGGAGAGAAGGGGTGAGGAGAAAATTACACAAACGTAAATTTCAGAAAATAGTTATGCACATATAAAATGTATATTCTGAGAGATACCATCTAGTTTCCCTAAAAATTATATTGATTATCCAAAATATACATGACTATATCAGAATTAGAGAATTTTGATCTTTCTTTAAATGGACAATTACCCAGAGGAGAAAATTTAATTGAGAGTCACATACAAGCAAAATGCAGCTCTGCTATCCCCTTTATTATTTTATTTATTTATTCATTTTTTTGAGATGGTGTCCCACTCTGTCACTCAGGCTGCAGTACAGTGGCACAGTCACAGCTTACTGCAGCCTCAACCTCCTAGGCTCAAGCGATCGGTCCGCCTCAGCCTCCCAATTTTCCCCTTTAAAGAATAATAAATGTCAGTATTTTTTTCACCTGATGAAAAGTTATAAAGGTATTCAATATAAAAGGCACAAACTTTAGCTTCATCATAGAGGAATGAGAAAAGGAACAAAATAAACTGGTAATGTATAAAGGAGGAGACGGGAAGAGTGAATGCAAAGGTAACTAAGAATAAGTGAAGTGACAGGACAAACAGATAAATATGAGGAACAGATGAAAGTTATAAAATGCAAACTTTGGTCTGGTAATAAATTAACAACCTTTTCCTCCTTCAAAACTTGCTTCTCTTCCTGAATCCTCTATCTCCATTGGTGGTGCTACCCTTTACCTAGTCACCTGCTAAGAATCTGGGAGTCTTTGATCTAATCCAGCCCCAGTGTAGGTCTAACTATCAGTTTACAGCAATCCAAGGGGTAGCTGTCCAGCTTCTCTCATCTGTCCTTGACATGACCCTCCAATTTACTGGCAGTCTACTGCCTATTACACTGCTTCCTACTTCTTTGCATTTGTTGGGCTGTCCCTGTTAACTATAATATCTTCCTTTCCTCATCCACTTTGCCCCGTTTCACTCAGGAAGCCCTCTCTGAATATTCCCTGCCCAAAGACTGATGAGGTATCCCTTCATTCTCCTCCCATAGTGTCCTACACAGATCTCTTTCACTAACATACTACCACTGGTATCTTCTGAGTAACCATCTTTCCCACCAGACTGTGACCTTTTCTGTTTTATCTTTACATAAACCCAATAACTAATACAAGGCCTCCTTGACACTCTAAAGACATTCAAAAATGTTCGCTGACTGGATGAATGAAGGGTTGGATTAAAAGTAACATAGCATGGAATACAATTAAGTTCCCCACCTCTGAGAGTTTTCAAGTAAATCCAACTATGTCAGAATTCCCATACTGGCTAAGAGCTGTCATCTACCATATGACTTTGTGATACTCCTTCCATTGCTACATACATTCTTTCTTACTTGCCCAATTAGACTGACTCTTTATGTAGCTCTTTACAATATTTGTCAATAGGGACATATGACTTTACATAGCTAGTTCTTCTTACAAGTTTCATTCTTATTCAAGGCATGGCCTGTGGTTGAAAAGTCATTATAAAGAGCCTATTGAAAATGTGCTAACATTTATTAGACTTACTGAACACATCTCCTCTGGGTTTCTGAGGGTCTGTCTGTACCCTGTTGTCAACTGTAATCCCTCCTGGAGGTGTACTGGCAGCTGGTGCTATAGTTGTCAGTCTGGTGGTTGGCCTTTCTGGGGTTGTAGGTGGTAGAGGTGTTCTGAGCTCTGTTGGCAGGGGTGGTGGTGGTGGTGGAGTAGGAATTGGTATTGGCTTTGGTGTAGGTCTTGTTGTCGGCTTAGAAGTAGGCCTGTTGGTAATGATAGGAGGAATATATGGTGTCTTCGGAGGCCACCAAGTACTTCCAACATCAGGAATCCAATTATTATGTCCTCCATCACCCTTCAAAATGGTACCATTTCCCTTTGGTACATGAATTGGACCTGAAGGTTCAATCATAACTTTTGGGATATCTGAAAGAGTCAAAGACTTAAATTAGTATGTAACCATTCCTCCCTAAAAAGTGAAGCATTATACTGACAGACACATAAAAACATCTAATGACAACTAGTATCATTTTTCACATTTAGAATATTACCTACTGTAAGTCATACTATTTTCCAAATAACAAATGTATGTGTGTGTCTATACATAGATATTAAAAAAACACATACATACAAATTCATATATTCATCCTTTGGATGTATGTAACAAATATATTGGTGTGTTTCCACAATGAATATGTATTATTTGCAACATAAAAACATTTTAAATATTTGTGCAGTGGAAACAGACAACAACCAATGAGAATTTTTAAAATGCAGAGACATTCTAACTTTTTTTAATATAAGAAATGCATAGTTAGAATCTATGTTGTATCCCTATGCTACATGTATATTATAAAATTGTGTTCAGAATTGTCTAAAGACAAATACTTTTCTTATCCACACTTTATATAAATTCAATTTGCATAAATACAGTTTGAGTAAATGTTCTACATATTGTTTTACGGTCGGTTTTTCTTCCCCTTTACTGACAGATACAACTGCTTTTAAATAGACATTTTCAGAGGTTGCAAAGATCATCTGCGAAATCTTTTTCCTTGATAATCTTCACCAAAAAGAATCAATATTTAATCTGCCTGGAATGATACGCTCCAGACTGGGAATGACTACATGACTCTTTAAAAACCCTTTAATCTCCATGATTTTATGCACCATGGTTTTCAGTAAATATTTCACTGAGGAAATTTAAAAAATTATCTTCTGTTACATGAAATATATGTTAAATTATGACTTTTGGGTTTTTTTCATGTTTATCTATTACATAACCACTACTCCAAATAAAACTTATAAAAAATTTAAAAGCAAAACAGTTCTGAATGTAGAGGAAATAAATATGGGAATGGCTTTTTCTTTCTTTTGAGACAGGTCTCGCTCTCCTGCCCAAGCTGGAGTGCAGTGGCATGGTCACAGCTCACTGGGGTCATGGCAGTCTTAAGATCCCAGGCTCAAGTGATCCTAGCACCTCAGCCTCCTGAGTAGCTGGGACTACAGGTATGAACACTGTACCTGGATAATTTTTAAATTTTTTTTTGTAGAGACAGGGTCTCACTATGTTGCCCAGGCTGCTCTTGAACTTCTACTCTCAAACAATCCTGCTGCTATGGCCTCCGAAAGTGCTAGGATTACAGGCATGAGCCACTGTGCCTGGCCAGGAATGATTTTTTAATAGTAGAGTTAGGAGGCATAAAACAGAGGGAAAAACTGTATAATACATCCAGATTATCCTACCATCAAAATCTAACGCTAATGGCAGACATGATTTCTGATTTTAACAAAAGCAAATTCTCAGGGAGGACTCAATAATTTCTTTTTAGCTAAAAAGAAAATATTGAGAGATTTCAGTGAAGAGATCAAAATACTCTTAAGATTATGGTGTATTACTGAGTCCTTAGTTTTTACAAGTACCTGAGCAAGTGATTTTATTGTTTGTGGAAATCAAAGACAAATATAACCAATTATGACAATTATACTTCTTTGATAATTTTATTCCTTATTTTCTCTAGCAATGGCCTTTGTGTAATCCTGTATTTCCTCCTAGAATTTAAAGCTGAGAGACAAGTGCTACTCACACACACAAGTCAGTCCATCACCCTGGTATCCTTCTTTACATTTGCACTTGTAGGATCCATGTATGTTATAACATCGAGCAAAGCTGCTGCACTGATACTGACCAAGTGAGCATTCGTCTACGTCTGCATCAGAAAGTAGGAAAAGAAGAGGCTTATTTAGGAAATAAATATGATGACATGAAAAATATATACAGTTTCAAAAATGATTTTTTTTGACAATGTGATGATCTACATAAAATTGGCAGATAAACAGAAGAAATAAAATACATGTAGACTGAGAACTACCAGTGGTTGAACTGGATGTCTGTTGGTTTAACTTAACGCCAGTACTCTCCCCTGCCCCTGACATTCCAGCCATCACCACAATTACGAGACGTTTCAGTGCTCTAGGAAGAAACAACACAAAGCAATGGTTGGGTTTCATTACCATGACATTGGTATTTGCCTCCAATATACATGAGATCGAAGCCTTTATGACACTTGCAGATGTAGCTCCCAAAAGTGTTGGCACATTGCCTAAATCTAGGGCAGGAGGCTCTTCCTGTAGCACATTCATCAACATCTAGAAACATAAGTCAATAGCATTTTAGGAAGAGCGAGGGTATGTTAAGACAGAGTAGGTTTCAAAATAAATAACTGACTACAAACGGTTGCCTGGCATATAGTAGCTCATCATAAACGGTATCCAGCTGGTTGCCCCTACAGGCAACATAAATTCCACATATCCAAATTTCAACTCATCCTTCTAAGCCAAGTTATTATTTTCTTGCACTCTCTATATTAGCACATACTGCACCTGTATCTACCAAGTTGCTTAAACTAGAAACATGAGTCATTCTTGAACTAGAAACAACCCTCTTTCCTTTAACTCCCAAATCATCAAGTCCAGTTAATTCTACCTCTAAAAAAAAATTATTTGAATCTGTCTACTTTTCTCTTAATCCACCACCACTACCCTATTTGAAGCCACCATCTCCTGGGTTAGACTGTTACAAAAGCCTCAAAACAGCTCCTTTTGCTGTTACTTACCCCCTCCAAAGCATATCCAACCCAACTGTCAAAATGATTCCATTAAAACATACAATCAGACCATTACTATGCTCAAAATCTTTTAACTATTTCTACTTGCACTTTGAATTAAACCCACATTCCTCCCCCGTGTCCTTGAAGGCCCTGCAACAAACCACCCTCACCTACTTCACCCATTATATCTCAAGCCACCACCCCTCATACTCACACCCTGTACTTGAGCTACATGGACCTTCTTCCTTGAAAAACCTCACGCAGGCCAACCTCTCTCTCACCGCAGTGCCCTGCAATGTCTTCAGCTGCTTGGCTGTTTCTTCACATGGCTAATGATACAGGTCTTACCTTAAGGCTAATAGACACATTCTGTTTTTCTCTCAATACCTCATGCTAACACTTGGCATTGTCTGTAATTTTATGGGGTATTTGTTTCTTTTCTGTCTCCCCCATTAGCATGTCAGCTTTGTGGGGATCAAAATCCTGTCTGCTTAGTCCACTGCTATATATCCTAGCACTCAGCACAGTGTCTGGAGTATGGAAAGTACTCAGTAAATAACTCTAATCACCAAACACTTCCATGCATTCAAGGCTTATTACATGCTAGGTATTGTGCTAAGCTCTTTGCATCCATGACCTCATTCAATCTTCCTACCAGTTCTATGTGGTGTTATTTCCATTTTAAAGATAAGAAGACCCAGGCTCAAAGAAACAAAGTCTCTTGCCTAAGGTTACATATCTAGTACATGGAAGAGCCAGGTTTAAAACCAAAGTCCAGACTCTCAATCCTACACTGCCTTCCTAATTTACCAGAAAAAAATCTGAGGCCTGAAGAACAACACATAAAATCTAACCCTGTCTACCTATTCAGCTTCATCACTCATTGCTCACCCTTGCCGCTTACATTCTAGGAATACTGAGCTCTTCTCGTTTCCCTAAACATTGTGCTCCTCTGAACTGCAGAGCCTTTGCACATAGGGTTCCCTCTGCCTGAGGTCTCCTCCTATTTCTCATTTTTTAAAAAACAAGGCTCCCATTATCCATTCACAGAGATGTCCTCTTCTGAGACGTCTGACATCTTCTGAAGGATAGCTAATTACCTGATGTAAGTAATTGCCTTTTTTTTCCTTATTCCCATCACCTTTCACTTTCTCCCTTTATCCTACAGAGGCTGCTGACAGAGATGCTTGATTTTACAACTCACCTACACAGGTCCTCCCATCAGGAGCCAGCTGCAGGCCAGGGGAGGGGCACTGGCACCGTATTTGTCCTTTAACAACATCACAGCCATACTGACAGTTTGCCATGGAGCAGGTCAGGGCACCTGGAAAGAGAGTGACTGGCTGACTCAGACAGGTAGAAAACAAAATCTGTAACGGAAATAGCTATGTTTTTTCACTTGTCCTGAAATCAGTGACACTGAACAACAATGGAGACAAAGAGGCCTTAACTATCAAACATCTAAAGAAAGTAAAAGGGGGAAGGAAAGAAAGCATTAAAAGACAAATATAAAACTATCATACACAGATTATCTGGAAATTTTTCCAGTGGCCAAGGAAAGTGAAGAATTGAGGTATTTTCCCAGATTACTCAAGCTAAGCGCTATTCTTAACTAATCATCCAAGTAACTGTCTCAACTGCCCATGAAATTTCTCTAGGGGAACAGCAGATTTCCCATTGAGTTGCACAACGTTAAACATGTATTCACTTAATTCCAAAAAGTTCCATGCTATACTTATGCAATGTTAAATAAAATTAGCTAACTTTATTTTATGCAACTCAGTTAAATGATAATTCAGTAAAAATAAAAATCAAGTCATTAATTGTTGGATATCATATGAATACCTCAATTCAAGGGTCAGCCTATGGAGAATTTTAGGGCATAGTCCATCTTATACATCCAAATGATGGTGAAAACATGCATTTCTTCCTTATAAACATGAGTTCTACTTTTCTGGTATCTTATTCATTTATTTTTTATTTCAAATTGTTTTTTAGAAGTCTTAGACTATTATTAGAGTCTAAAATTCTATAAAAGCCTAAAGGCTTTTATAATGAAATATAAAAATGAAGAAACTATTTATGAATGATTTAAAATCACGAAACAGACCTGATGGATTCTGTCTGAGTAGTCCCTAAATAGTCAGTAGTGTTCTTTTTTTTTTTTTTTTTAACCTGGAATCGTTCTTCTATGCCCAGATAGAAGACAGGCGTAAACATGTTTAAAAAAAAATTAGAAAACATACTTAGTTCTGTAATTCTTATTCTAAATACCATTTCCTAATCAATTTAATATTGGCACCTGTGATAGAAGAGTATTATACATCAAAAACGGTGCCTCTTATTTTGATTTTCAATTCCTCAGGCACACGTATAAACACACATACACATCTTGTATAGGAGAACCCCGGAGGCCATTTTCACAAAAGCAAGCTCCCAGAGCACAACAGAAACAAGCCCAAAGCACTTATAAAACAGTTAAGATTCTTAACATACTCGAGCAGGAACCATCCGGCATAAGCATATATCCGTTGAGACAGTAGCACTTGTAGCTGCCATAAGTGTTCATGCACCTGTGCTTACAGGGCCGAGGCTTCAGGCCACACTCATTTAGATCTGAAAACAATGTGGGTTGAAGCAGAAAAATTACAAAACCTCAGCACTAATGTAAGCCATCTAAAATTCTTTTCTATATTAAAAAATGAAAGAGAAAAATAGGTCAAGCTACAGCAACTGTCATTTACATAAGAGATAGATCCTGTTCATGCAATATTAATTTGAAGGTAGGATACACTAGGGGCAGCCAGGAGTCGCCATGACCTTTATGGATCTCTGTTTATAAAGGCCAGTTAGGAAAATTCTCAACAACAGGTGCCTACCTTATTATCCCTAGAAACAGCAGCTTACTAATGTCCTCATGGGCAGAGATGCTCTATCAGCTAACAACTGTTTGCCAATATTCTCAAAATATCTGGGTTCTATTGCTAGATTCAATCCTGACAATGTAACCCTATTTGTTCAATGTCTTCCTTTCTCTGTTTAAAGAACATATTACATGAGAATATTTTACTTTAAATGGATAAGGCATTGGCCTCCTTAAGGCTTGGACTTTGAGAATATTTTACTTTACGGGAGGTATACAGATTTTAAAACATTTGACTGCTTTGACCTTCCCAAAGGAAGGCTATATAGGCTATATTTTCAGAGGATAAGAATGAAATAAATTGAGAGTGATCAATATTGTAGATTTTCTTGTTCAATCTGGTAGATTTTATATGATTTCACACTAAAGAAGAAACTTCAGTTTCCTACTTTAGTAATGCAATCAAGTCACAAAATGAACTTTAAAAAACCCACCACATATTTTCATTTATTCCGCAGTTAAAAAAGGCATATGGAAATACTAACGGATAAAACGTAATAGACTGTCATGTATTTTAGGTTTATTGGTTTAAGCATCAATATGAAATGAATCAATAAATTTTACATTATGAAAAGGTTTTAACCTAAATTAAACACTGCCTCAAGTGAACATAAAACTCATAATGACAAATAAACATTGAAATAGTAATGCCCAAAATATATGTTTCATTAAAAAGAAATGTGACCACATGTTTGTCTGGAACCACCAGCATAAGTACTCATTTAGCATAATTTAATTATCTATTAATCCATGTCATTGAATAAGATCTATAGATAATATGTCTAGTTACAAAATTGTTTTCAAATCTATTTCAATCTGATCTGCTCATTTATTAGAAATCTGTATATTTCATTTAACTAAATCACCAAGTTCCATTATGTTTTAAAACCACCAAATAATTATTACATCTAAAAAAATTTTCATATCTTACTGATTTTCCAAGTAGGTCTTTTACCTGCCCTGAATGCAACTGTAAGCAGACCCCAAGCTGGGCAAATCCTGGAAAGGTTAAATAAATAAACCAAATACTGTTGTCATCTCCTATGCTTTCTTCAATTTTCTACTTTATTGTCTCTTGACTAGTTAAGGGTTTTTAAAACAAAATCATGTTTTAAAATATTTCAAAAAAAATTTCCTCACAGAAAGCGCCACACAGATTACAGTATCAAAAATGTTTTCTCCCTCTGTTAATTGAAGCAAAAAATCAAGGAAGAATGACTGAGAAAGAAATTTTCTACCCTTCCCATATTCTTCTACTTTGTATTTCAGTATTTACTAAAAATGAGAGGGAAACTTTTCTCATCTTCTAAGAGGAGTTAATGACTGTTCCTAATATGGTCCTGCAGAGTCACACCTGTCTTTGATAAATCTTTTTGATATTACAGTAATAGCATTTAAAACCAAATATAGTGTTAGAGAAAGGCTTTGTGTTTTAAATATTTTTCTGCACTAAACAAAAATAGAACAAAACCACAAAATAGCACAGTAAAATCAAAACCTTCATCTCGAGAAAAGGATACTGATGGATTTTTCTTCACATCTCAGTTAAGTATCCCTAGGTTTATTTTCAAAACATAACAAACTTTTGTGAGTTCCTGATGGGAATGGATTTGGTGTTTACAGTTTCAGGCAGCTCATAAACAAGGAGTATTTATGCTTATGGAAACTTCTTCAGACACTATGTCCCTGAACTAAACCTGAAGCCCAGTTGGGGCAGCTCTTCTACAATTTGGCTCCAGTCTGGGCCAGTAAAGGGCCCCTTAGGATTGCTATGGTAGTATTCATAATCTGGACTGGAGCTGCTGGTGGTTTTAGAGAATGGCTTTGACCCAAATTTATCCTTCTGTTCCCATGGCAAAAGCACTTTGGGGTTAAGAATCATGAAACTGAAAGGCAAGAAAAGCCAATATGCTGTCATGAGTCCAAAAAAAAAATCTGGACTGTATGAAATAATATGTGAAAGGAAGAAAACATTCAACATTCAATGGGTAAATGTGGAAATGATGTATTGGCTATTTTACCTGTTATTAACGGGCATATAAGTATCCAAAACATGGAAAGCAATTGAGAAAGCTGTACTCTACCAGCTGTTGATGGTCTGGATGACATTCCCTGACAGCTGACTGGTGTTAATATCCCTAGTGACTGCCATCATTGCCCCATCTGCCACAGGCAGGTGTCTCCTAAAAACTTCATAATGACCCTTACGAAAGCCACTTCAGATACTATAAAATAGGATTCCATAGTCATCCATGTTTATCAAAATTTGCCAAATATCAGACTTTTCCTAAAGTACAGAGCTTCAAAAGATTAAATGCATCTGGTGTCCTGGTGAGAAGCCTTTTTGTCCTCAGTTTTCTTAAGAGTTACTTGTCTTTAATTATGTTACCTTCTTTTCTCATTGACCTAGTGCCATATTAAGTAAGTTAATATGTGCTGCTTTCTATAAATGCTATATTCATGATCACAATCTATTGGATATCATTCAATTAAGCAAGAAATTCAAAAATAAATTACTTCCAAATTACAGTAAATACTCCTACAATAATAAGCAGAACAAAATGAAGTCATTGATCATACTGTCTCAAATAAATCTTAAAAGTTGATAAAAGAACCTGGAAATAAAACTTTGGTGTTTTTATTTTAAATTTACTTATCTTCCTTTTTCTCTGGAGGTTTATAATATATATATAAGGAAAATCTATAAAATAGGAAAATAAAAAATTTTATGAATTCTTTCATGTGCTTATCTTATACTAAAGGATAGAACTTTACAATAAACCACTTACATTTAACTGCTTCAATTATTATGTATACAAGTCTTAAAGTGCATCTACTACTGTCAGGAATACATTTCAGTAGGTTGGTGGATTCAGGAGCTTGGATGGGAGAAGGAGAGGGAGAAGGGAACTGGTCCAGAACAGAAATGCAAGCTGCATAGCATTATTATTAAACTTCAGGAAAAAAATCAGAAATTTTATTAGCATGCAGGCACTGAAAAGTAGCTTGAAAAATCTGGAAGAGATCATTGAGTAAGATAACTAAGTCAATGGATTTTTTTCTTAAATAAGCTTTCATTTGTTTTAACACATTTAGACTTTCTCCCTGCTTTGGTGCTTAAATCGGGCAACGTCACAGGCAAACAGATGTCAATACGTCAACTACCAAAACTTTAGTTTTTAAATTATTAAGGACCGAAATTAATTCTTTTGCCCTAATTCCTTGTGCAGAAAATATACAAATGCATCAAATTTCTTCTCAGCAGAGACAATGATTAATAATTCCAACTATTTTAATTCAGTTATTCTAAGTTCTTAAAACTATGAATGGGTTAGAGATAAGATGTCCTAGAAGAGGACCTGTAAAATTATGCTACCACATTATTTTCCTACAAAGCTTTCCAGCATGATGAAGACATTAATATTTTTGGTGCTTCTATTCTTACGCCAACCCCACAGGTAAATAGGGCAGGAATTACTGTCTCCCTGTTACTGATTGGTTAATGACTTGCTTATAATCAAATAGCAACTAAGTGTCCTCTTGGAACCAGAACTTAGGCTATCTGATGTTACACAATGTATATCAAAAGAAGGTCACTAATGTATGCTTTGATTTTCAGGTAACCTAAAACTCTATACCTCAAGAGTAGGGAAGAGGACTTGATTTCTAAAATCTACTTGGCAAAAGGCATCAAACCCCCAATTTCAGTTGCTTTGGAACTCCTGAATTTGCCTACATATGAAAAACGTTGTTTTGCTATCTGTTTTTAGAAAATATTTCAAAATTCAGAAAAGAAAAAGAAAAGCAATGATACTCGATGCATTAAAAGGACAGTAGAGCTCCATGCTTTTCAGAGCACAGAGAATCAGTACCAGGTGGCAATTCCTGCTGCTTGCTGTACATGCTCAGGGCTGAAGGCTGGACACTCCTGGGCTAGTCTTCAGAACATTTGCAAGAAGTGACATAACTGCAGGAAGCCATGCAGGTGGGAAGAGCAGACCACCTGGGACAATGCACGCTCACCCCTTGAAGGCAAACTTGTGGCTTGGTGATCCAGGGGTTGGAAAAGAGGCTGTTCACTGCCTTGGTCAAGAGGAGCTGGGATGTGCTTGTCTTCGCACCAGGAAGAAGGTAATAAGAGTCAACTTTGAACTGATGTCAATTTTAGCCCTAAAAATCTTTACAAGTATATATTAAACAATTACATACAGTTGGTGGAGTTTAAAAAGAATGCATTAGATACTTTATAAACAATAGTTTCTGGTTCTTCTGGTTTCTCTTTTCCTTTATTTTAATTTTCTTAAAAATGTATCACTGTCATCTTGTTTCCCAAGGACAACACACACATTATAGATGAACAATCCTTCATCATACAATTTTTTAAAAAACTCCAAACAAGAGATCATCATTTTTAAAAGTATTATTTAGTCATAAACAGAAGGAAGAAAACAAAAACAAATTATACAAATATTGATTATAATCCACCTGCTCTATTTAAGGACACTGACGTTGTAAACGACCAACTTAAGATTTTTTTCCCTACACTATCACATTGTACAATAGTAGTTTAAAATACTCCAAAATTATGCACAAATGCATGATTTGCATAAAGATTTTATTTAAATAACAGCATAATAGATCGTCAATATTATCATTTAAATGTAAGAAATTATGCTTCTAGAACATACGTAAGAAGCTTTATGCAAAAAAATGTTAACTGTTGCCATTATTAGCTTACCAAAATATAAGATGGGTGAGACTCGAAGTAGAGAGTTGAGACTTAACAATCACGTTCTGTTTCAACACCATTATGTTATTAATAGCCAGTTAAATGTCCAAATCAAATGAATATTGGTTTTGGGAGTTGAAACCATACATCTTCCTTTTTTTTTTTTTTTTTTTTAGATGGAGTCTCGCTCTGTTGCCCAGGCTGGAGTGCAGCTGCTCGATCTTGGCTCACTGCAAGCTCTGCCTCCCAGGTTCACAACATTCTCCTGCCACAGCCTCCCGAGTAGCTGGAACTACAGGCGCCTGCCACCATGCCTGGCTAATTTTTTTTTTTTTTTTTGTATTTTTAGTAGAGATGGGGTTTCACCCTGTTAGCTAGGATGGTCTCGATCTCCTGACCTCGTGGTCCGCCCACCTCTGCCTTCCAAAGTGCTGGGATTACAGGCTAGAGCCACGGCGCTCGGCCGGAACCATACATCTTTCATACCTAAGGCAGTAGGTAACCACCTTAATATTAGGGTTAAAGCCCTTAGATTTTTGTGCTTAGCAAAGCAGTCAACTTTCAGATGTAACTAGTCCACAAAATTAGTATCTGGTTCTGACCTAAAAGACTCCAATTCTTTCCTTATGATAAAGAATTCAACCTATGAAACATAAACCATGCTAAAACATTGGGAATTGACATTTATAAATATTTTCTTCTGAAATTATTACAAAGTACACTGTAAATTCCTAAGAATGTCTTTGATTTCTGAGAATATGCAATGATATATTTACATACTAAAAATCATTCCCCAATGGAAAAGTTATAAAAAGATTATTATCTATAATAATATTTTTTTTTCTGGCTGGGGGAAAAAGAGGTTTGTATTGGTACAGAAACTCAAGGAGGAGGGAAATATGCATAAATAAAAGTAAAAGTAAAGGAAGCAAATGATCAAAGAATCTTGCCAGAATTCAGGTTAGAATTTCATTTGCTTTGAAAGGTAACATGTGCCTTATAGAGTATATTATGTTTATGATCAGCCCAAGCCTGTAATTTCGTAACAGTTCTAGGTGTAACAAATCCAGGAAATGACTTAGTGGGGAAGATCAAGCCCCCAAAAGCAGATCACACTAAGCCTGTGGCAAGGCTACTAAATTAAACCAGTTCCAAAATGCAGCTTGCCCTGGTATTCTGGCTGTTTCCCAGGCAGCTCTAAAGGCACTGGTTAAGCACTTGTTTATTCAAGCTGTTTACACCATGATACGAGTTTCCGGGGGTTATTTCTTAAAGTACATAACTCGCTACAAAATTCTCAGTGAATACTTCTCATATACCAAAAGCTACTTTTAATCAAAAGCTGATTTCCAGTTCTGTAAAGTTATCTCAAATTTACCTCTTTTTGACATTTCTCTCCTCGAGAAAAAAGGAGCCTATTTGATTTCTGTTATCTATGAAGCATATTTTCTACTGTATTAAAATGTGTGGGCCTGAATGAAAACAGTTTAAGTTAATCTGCTATGTAGGCACTATCAACAATTTTCTCTAACAACTTTATGGGAGTCTCTAGGCAGCTCTCACACTCAACCAGGCCACACATGGCAGCTTCCCTGATCCTGACAGGGCCCTCAGTCTATGGATGCAGAGACTCTCTAAGATGCTGTACCAAGAACTGGTGGAGCCCTTTCAAGTTTCCACAGTGTTCAGGACTAAGAACCATTAGATGAAACTGTCATTTATTTAACATATTTAGTGTGCATTTACCATGTGCAAGTCACTTTAATAATAGTTTTCAGGAACTTAGAAATCAGAGAGACAATAAAAAGGATTTCTGCTCTCAAGGAGCATAAACCTTGCCATCAGGAACCTACCACACTGCTTTTTTGTGAGGAGGGCAAAATAAGAGATGACTAAAACACCGAAGTTTATTTTAAACTGTAGTTTTATTTTCAAAACTGGACTTGAAATTACATTTTCAGTGTCAGCTCTATTTTTGCAGGTGTAAAATCCCATTTTGCTACTAATCAAATCCTCTTCTCTTTAAGGAATATAGTTTTGGGGAGCAAGATTTTAACTTGATACATTTGATTTTTTCTTTAGAGAAATAGGTATGTGTTACAGGAAAAAAAAGTACATGTTAAACTGGTTTTCTGAAAATAAGAGCTATCCAGTGATGAACCCTTGTTTCAATAATAGTTTTAGCATGTCTTTAAGGCATGTTAAAGTTGATGCAGCTCCTGCAAATAAATTTAAATGAATTTCTCTGCAATCTCAAAAGTGACTTATTTTAATCGTCTTCTTTATATTTTATATCCTCACATTTTGACAACAATATTTTACAGTGCTGACATATTAATGAAACCTCTGAGGGCTTATGTTCACCACTTTAAAAAAAAGTATACTGAGATTCTAAGATGAACACTGGCATTCAATAACCAGAACCTAACACACTACTACCTGTAAACTTATGCTGGGGAAGAAAAATCAAGTGGATTTTTTTAAAAAGCAAACTGAGATAATAAGAGCACCACTTATTTAAAAAGATTATGCAGGTATGTTTGGTAAATTTCAAGTTAAAAAGAGTATTATAAGAGAGAAAACAAGCATTGGGAAAATCAGTTCCAAATCAAATAGCAGATAATACAAGAACACACTTTAGAATAGCAGCTTCTACCATTGGGACATGTCATTTTTGCTAGTGTGGATTTCATGTGATGGTTCATGAATAATTTCATCTGATGGTTCACGAACCACCATTTTGAATATGTTTTCAAAAATCAATGTTCTGGATGATTGTAAAAACTGTGTCTTAACACAGGAACAGAAAACTAAACACCGCATATTCTCATTCATAAGTGGGAGTTGAACAATGAGAACACATGGACGCAGGGAGGGGAACTGTCGGGGGGTAGGGGTAAGGGGAGAGAAAGCGGAGAGCATTAGGACAAATACCTAATGCATGCAGGGCTTAAAACCTAGATGATGGGTTGATAGGTGCAGCAAATCACCAAGGCACATGTATACCTTTGTAACAAAGCTGCACGTTCTCCACATGTATCCCAGAACTTAAAGTAAAATTAAAAAAATAAAAATAAATAGTGAAAAAAAAACTGTGTCTATAAATCACTAGTTTACATGACATACCTCAAGGAGTATCTTGGAATAAGTATCAGACACTGAAGAACAGTAGTATTTCAGCAATATCATTTCTATATCAGATGAGGTCAAGTAAGTATGTAAGGGATAGTTAGACATCATATCATTATTTCACCTGACATTTAAGATGATAGGGAGTATAATTTAAGAAATAAGTAAAAATTGACTCATCTTTTTTATTTTTGACTCTTATCTATTTAGTGAAATCTAACCCTAATCTTTCTTTAGTTTAATTCCTAATAGTGAATTTTTTTTTTTTTTTTGAGACAGAGTTTCGCTCTTGTTGCCCAGGCTGGAGTGCAATGGTGCAGTCTTGGCTCACCGCAACATCTGCCTCCTGGATTCAAGTGATTCTGCTGCCTCAACTTCTTGAGCAGCTGGGATTACAAGCATGAGCCACCACACGCAGCTAATTTTGTATTTTTAGTAGAGATGGGGTTTCTCCACGTTGGCCAGGCTGGTCTTGAACTCCCAACCTCAGGTGATCCACCCGCCTTGGCTACCCAAAGTGCTGGGATTACAGGCGTGAGCCACCACGCCAGGCCAATAATGGAAATTTTTAACTGAATTTAATTAACAAGACAAGCCTTGTCTGACTTTGTAGCATGAGTTTGAGGATCACATTTCCAAATATATTTTTTTCATCCAAAACTAGTATAGTAGACAAAATATGGATTATATATGCCATAGCTCTAAGTTGACATGCTAGCTCTTTTACTAACTCTGTGAACCTGAGCAAGACACTTAATATTCCTATGCCTCAGTCTCTCCAAATAAAAAATGGACTAATAATTAATAGATTATACCTTAATTATAATAAATAATGCTCTACTTCCTAATGTTGTTGTAAAGATAAAAATGGATTATATATATAAAATACCTGGGGCACTATGAGTGTTGAATAAATATTTGCTTTTATAAACAACTGATGCTGATTTTTTAAAAAAGTGCTTGCTAAATTAATCATTTTTATTTATCATGGAAACATTCCAAACTGGTCAGTAGTTGAAGGGAGATTTAATCACGAATCAAAGGGCTCAGAGTTAGGAGGAAACTCCAAATTTCAAATCAAATCCCCTACCTGACTTTGGCGTTAAAGGGAAGCAGTACCTGGGGTCTGAGGTGGTTAATTATTTGGCCAAGGATTTCCAACTAGTTAGTGAAAGAACAAGGAGTACCAGAAGGCTTCTAAATTACTGATGCAGTGATTCTTTTCTTCAAAATACATTTTCATTACTATCAGAGAATAAGAGGATACAATTTGTTTAATTGTCCTTTGATAAAAGAAATTTTACAATATTTATCATTAATATATTTTTATTTATCAGCAAAATGGCAGCTCACATATTTCGGAAAAACAGCTATGGAAAGTAGTTTGAGATAAGAATATTTTTAATTTGGGAGTGATAGAGGTGTCTTTGATTGTGTATTTATGTCAGACTGTTTTCCTACCTTGATTACAGGTTTTTCCAGCATATCCAGGATGACACTTGCACTTGTTTGGCCCAATACATTCACCATGTTTGCATCGTGGTTGGCACACAGCTGTGAAAAGAAGATGGCACGCATTACTTCTAGGTCAACAAAACACCAGTCATATAGCACTGATGTCGTGTGCTAGTTTAATAATAGAAACAAAACTAGAACTTACAAGAAAGTAGCCAAAGTATACAAAATCAGTTTCCTATAAACACTCTGTAAGCTACCACACACACAAGTGTTATGTATGTATATGTGTGTATGTGTGTGTATCAGTTTGGGCTGAAAAAAATTTTAAATTCAAGGACAATACTCAAATAGTCAAATAAAAGAAAAACTAGGTAAAACTATGCATAAGCATAACTGATATTTATTCATAGTTAAAACTTTCCAATGTCCTGCACCCACAATTTCAAACTCATTCTCTCAAATATACTTCAAATAGCAGTTCTTAGTCCAAAAGTACTAAGTATGTATGAAATACAGATAAATTTCTAACTAAACATAAACTATTTATTTTACTAGAAATGGTATTCCTAAGTATGAAATGATTCAAAATGAAACAAAAACCAAAACAACATTGTTTTGGAACTTCAATTCAAGGATATTTCTGTATCTTGATCTTTCTTAACTCTAAGATTCATTACAACTGCTTTTCAATCTATAATGGCCTTTCTATGCCCTAACATAGCAAACAGGACGTTCTCAGTTTGACATTCACTCTTTTCCATCAGCTGAGTTCCACTTTCTCAAGGCTTCAAAATGCTGTAAATCATCACTCAAATATTTTCACTGTTTAATTGGAATTTATTCTGTTTATTCTCTATCAGTGATTCTCAACTGGGGGGCACTTTTTACCCCTGTGGAAATTTGGAAATGTCTGGAGACATTTTTGGTTGTCACACTAGGGAGAGAATACTACTGGTATCTGGTGGATAGGCGCCAAGGATGCTGCTAAACATCCTAAAATGTTCAGACAACCCACCACAACAAATTTTCCAGCCCAAAATGTCATTGTGCCAGACTCGGAAACCTTGTTCTGTACCAAATATGTGCATGTCCCTATGCCAGACATTATAATAGATGAAAAATAATTGTATAGCATGGTACTGGTCTCAAGGAGTCTACAATCGAGATAAAATACAAAACCATGTTTCTTATTCAAAACAATATTTATTTATCAGCAATATGAAATCTATGAAGAAATCATTACACAAGCAAATCCATATACATTCGTGCAGAAAGCCTCATAGAGGAGGCTTATGTTGAATCTTGAAGCATGAGTAGACAGAGAAGGGAGCAGACTACCCAAGGAGAAGAATATTTCACAGCCAAGTTAGCCGCTGTTTAGTTAGGAGACACACAGGGGGCTCATTAAGCTAAAGAGATGGGTAAATGGTGGAGGAAGAGTGAGAAACAATCAGGTGAGTGGTATGAGATGATTATGTTCTCTACATTTCAGAATGAGAAACATGCACTTTAGCTCTAGGAAATGGTAAGTTTCCATACATTTATCATCATAACTGCCTGATAAAAATCAAAGCTCTGGGAATCTTATCAAAGCTCTGGTGATGGTATGTAGGATGGACTGGAAAGAGTTTAGAGGCAGAGAGAACAGTTGCAAGGCCAGTGAAACAGTTTAGGTCTGACATGAAGAAGGTATGATTTGTGTTGGTGACAGGAAGAAATGAGCTTCAATAATCACTGAGTGAAGAGCAGACAGTTCTTGAAGACCAAGGGGAATGGACTCAACAATGACCCCAAATTTTGAAGCTCCTGACACCTGTTCCTACCCATTTTAACCCATGCTGTTCTCCATTCTGGGATATCCTCTATGCTCCCAGTTTCCTCTCTGATAATTATCAAACATTGTTTCCTTTAAGACTCTAATACTCCTGCGAAACTGATGTGCATGTTATTTTTTTTTCTACCTTTCCTCCCCCAACTGTCACTAACCCTTCCCTCACCTTCCATTCCACAGGGCCTCTTTGCTAATTTTACTATCAGGCCTTCCTTGCCTGTTTGTCATCCCAACTGGTCCCTGTACCACCACAAATCCTTAGACAGTGCTGTGTAGGAGGTATTTAAAAGACTGCAGAAAGAAAACACAAGCAGAGTGTAAATGATAGCGAAATGCCCTTGGAAAATTCTTAAAATCTGATTTTAAACATGGCATTAAATTCAAAGGGAAACAATTGTGTTCATATCCATGAAATGAAATGAACTGTCCAGGAGGGCCTTCTAATATTACTCTTTAGCCAACTGTACAGTAGGCAGATGGTTTATATGCAGTTTAAAATAAGTCCCAGAAGTAAGTCACTCTACATAACTTCTAGGCCCTATCACCAAGAAATACCAGCTTAAAAAAATTCTTTTTAATCTAAAAAGATGATCTTCCATAAATCTTAACATTTATATATACATGCAACCTGAATAACCATCTATCACTGAGGCACATAGAATGTCATATTGAAAAAAATGTAAACGTCTCAAAATCATTAAGTGCAAGTCCAGGAAATAACACCTTAAAATAATTGGAATTTGGAAAACTCTCTCAAAGCATGAAGAAATAGTTTTAAAAATACCACTTGAAAACATATAAAATTTATTTAGGACACTTTATAAAACAAACTTGAGGCCCCCAGGCTGTAGCCTTTGGACCCCCTGACTGGCTTGATAACCATCAATTTACAGTACTTTCAGGTGCTTTATAGGAACAAAGTTTTTATTGTTTCCTCTCCCTTTCTTGTTATTTGTTCTCACGCAGAGTGCCCTAATCTTGGGCACATCAAATGCACACATTCCAACAGGCCAAGACTGTTAATGTTTTTTCCATGTTTAGGGAGTCCTATTTCAAAACAAACTGTTGTTTGCACTTCCATCTGATAGGCTATTCAGTGAAGTAACCAAGAACCCTTAGATTAGCCAATGTCTATTAAATGTGGTAGGATACTCATAAAGTTGATATAATCAATTTCTTTCTTCTTAGAAAAAGAAAACCCTTTGGAAACTGTTGCACAAAAAGATATTCTCCTATATAGCACAAAGTTATCTTGCTGGCATTAGTTCTGGAATGGAATTCAATAAATATGTATCAAACATTTGTTATATATATATAATGTATTATAGTAGGCAAGTGTGGCAGGGGATTAGAGAGTCACAGAGGGTATGAAAATTTAGCTATGGAACTAAAATATATTGGCCAAACCACAACAAGGGCTGTGATAGAGAGGTGAAAGAATGAAGGAGGGTGTGTAATAACTACAACTGCAGGTCGGTGTGTTAGAGGCAGTGTGTTAGAGGTTAGAGCAGTGGAATAGGAGACAAAAGACTTTCAGAATATAAGCAAAGTGGTGGGGGCAGTAAGGGGGACTGCTTCTTAGTGAGTGCAAAGTGTTCTTGTGGGGCTACAGTGTAAAGTGCTTAAAACAGCAGATGAAATCAAAAGAAAGGCTGAGACAGATCATAAAAGGCCAGCTGGATTCTTACCAATATCTCTTTCCCTTCTGCTTTAATATAGAATGGCTTTTAAAATTTTTATTTTTTTGAGTGGGGGATGAGTTAGTAATGGAAAACTATATTCCCTATTCTCCTTGGCAGATATGGGCAGCCAAATGACTAAATTCTGGCTAAATGGGATGCAAAGCAGAAGTGATGGGGTGGGGCTTTGGAATGCTGTGTAAAAAGGGGGCTGAAGAGCATGGCTTGTTCTGTGTTCTTGCCTAGAACGTGCGTGTCATGACTCAACCACAGTGGCCTCTTTATGACCATGAGGCGATCTTGAGAATGGAAAGAGGATAGAGCAAGAAGTCATAATATTAACCCTAAATCACCATCCTAGCAATTTAGGGCACTGTTCTTTGTGTCACGTTACTTGTAGCTAAATACAATTTCTGACTTTCCTTGATCACTAGGCTGTGGAATCTGGACTTAGTCTGTGTTTATTATCAAGCCAGCAAAGGTTTCCTTTTGATACAAATTTAGGATAGAAGTGTTATGAGTAGATCCTAGTACAGAAATAAAACTTGTCAAATTTATTTTATACCCACAATGCCATATACTCAGGGGAATGTAAAAAAAAAACTTTATTTCTACATCTAAATAACTAGATTAGAAAGTGCATAACCATTTCAAAACTAGAGAAAAATAATTCTCAATCTCTGTATAAACTGGCCCACCTTCCAATAACACACTCTACTGTAATGTGAGCTCTCAGAGGTCAGCAAAAACCAACCTCTTCAGCAAACTGCATTACTCTGTGAATAGTAGGTCATCCCTTCCTTATCAAAAAAATAAAAAAGCATAAATGATCCATTTTCAGTGGTCTTCAAAAATATTAAAAGTAGAGTATATTCTTGTTTGGAGTAAACAACGTGCCTGCTGGTGCTACTGGCTATCAGAAAAGGCGGCATTGCTTCTCTGACCTTCGTGTGGATCAGAACAAGAAGTTTGGGCCGTATTTGATGGTCTGCTATCACTAGCATCCAAATATGGTTTAGCAAATTAATAAAGCTTAAATAAAGTCCAGGTAAAAATCACAGATAATCAACGAATAATAGACATTTTCCCCCAAAATCAGTTTCCAGAATTAAGTCCAAATGGGCAATCACACTCAGAATTTGCTCTCTAGCATTCCTGTAGCATAATCTCCAAAGTGCCCTCAAAATAACCTCTAAGTCATTGTTTTAACTAGAAAAAGAAACAAGTTTCAACTGGCAAAACAAACATAGCTCTTCAATGTCACATGTCCAAGCCTCTTCTGTTTGATCGCAATCTAAAATTTTAGTCTTAAAAATCCATCCTAGGAGTTTGTGACCAGCCTGGCCAACATGGTAAAACCCTATCTCTACAAAAAAATAGCCAGGTGTGGTGGTGGGTGCCTGTAATCCCAGCTACTCGGGAGGCTGAGGCAGGAGAATCATTTGAACCTGGGAGGCGGAGGTTGCAGTGAGCTGAGACTGCACCACTGCACTCCAGCTTGGGCGACAGAGTGAGACTTGGTCTCAAAAAAAAAAAAAAAAAATCCATCTTAAGTGAGGTAACTGGGTCTCTGAGAGTTGGACAATAGTTTCTAACTCTAACATAAGCAGTGATTATCAAATAAGTTATGAGAAAAGTAAATTCCCACATCAGTCCTATAATGTTTCTTATGTAAGGTAATTATGCTAGGAGTAAAGTGCCAACACTTGAAAACTAAGGATATGTTGAGATGCCCAAGCAGATAGAGGCTCTGAAAAGTAACAAGGCAAAAGCCAATCCAATCTCAATGGTAGTTAGTAACTTGAGAAAGATTTTCTCAATAGAAATAAGATTATCTTTAGAATTCCAAGAATCATTTGTCATTTTTTCAATCTATATCATGTTATTATGCAGACATGGCACCACTAAAAGCAGAACAAAAAACCTTGTCCTCCAGGTTATGTTCACATAAAAGAAGGGGACAGAGAAACATGCAAGGGTAGGGCAGAAGAACAAATAGATATGAAACTGGAAGACTTCAAAAAGCTGTTATTACACCCAACAAGCTTCACAGAATTCAGATACGGACAAACTCATTTGAGGAGAACAAGAAAATATGACAGGGAATGACTTTTTCAAATGGTAATTGGCCTTGGAAAAGGGAAAGTGGCTGAAAGCAATATGAAACAACTCACTACTATATTAATAGGACCTGGGTGGAATGGAGGGAAATTTTACAGTGGTCCTCTGAAAAGTGCCCTGAGCCACTGCATATCATGAGCAGAACAAAACCTAGATGAAAGAATCCTACTGTCCAAGATCTCCAGGGGAAAACATCTTTCCAGCTTTCCTAATACCCTGTACTATGGTGTCAATTATCTGATGGTCAAATCTAAATTCCTGCTGCAGTAAAAACTGAATAATAATGCCTCTGATTGTTATCACTCTAAGACACATTAAATGCCCTCCCTCGTGAATACAGAACTCAAAACCATTTCATATGACTGACTGAATTTATCCTCATGATATCCATATAAGGCAGGAGAGAGGCAGACACTATCTTCATTTTACAAGTAAACAAGTAAAAATGCAAAAGATTAAGTGACTTGACCAATTTCAGGAAAAATGTCTTATCCCAGTTCCATGCTCAATCCACTAGTTCTTCTGGTGGTCAGAAAAAGATCAGAAAGTCCAGCATTTTTAAGTGCATCTGGAAGTGGGGAGAGTGAGATTATAACAAAATACTAAGCAGGAAAGGATGAGAGGGGTAGAGAATGTTAATAATGATTAAAAACATAAAAGTATTTAAGTAACATTTAAGTAACTTAAATACTTCTTAAAAGGAGGGAAAAGTTGCAGTTAAGACCACAATCTATAACTTAAGAAAACTAAAGTAACTCTGCCAGAATATTTGAAAAGAAAATAATTTCATTATCCCGTTGCTTGTTTTATGTAGATGCTGGATTCTGAACAATTGATGCAGCATATTATTGTTATCTCTGTTGAAGTATTGCTATAATTTTTGTTGTTGTTTGCTTTGGGCTTCGCATTTTATTTAACATTATTGCAATTAAGAACTTAACCACAAACCATAGTCAAATACCAATGTCAATTACTCAATGGTAATTTAGGACATAAAGTTAAAATAAATAAAGTGTCCAGTCTTTATAATGTTGTCTCCCAAGAGCTGTCAATAACTCATTATATTTTTGTGTCTGGGAACATCCAATTCAGACAGATTTATCAAGTATCTATTTGATCTCTTGCTATTTAAATTTTAATTCCTGAAGTGTCCCCCACCAAAATAAGTGTCTGCATCTGCATATGTGCATCTCAAGTTAGCTTTTATTTGTCATAATTAAGCACTATCCCTTTTCACTTAAAAAATCCTCTGAGCACTATTGTTGTTTTCAGTTGACTTGAAATTTTAACTTTCTCTTTCTGTTTTTATTGTGCTAGAGTGGAACTTAGATTAATGCCAAAGAAGACTTTAAGAACACATTAAAAAGTGTTACTATTTATTTGGAAATGTGAAGTGTTTTTTTTTTTTTTTTTTTTTTTTTTTTTTTTTTTTTTTTTTTTTTTTAGTACAGTAACAGTAGCAATGCCCATAGTAGCACCTGGATCTTTGTTTCTAAATATTTCATTCCCTAATTTGTTTTCTAAAGAAAATAAATAATAAAAGGAATGAGGGCTAGGGAAGGGAGGCTAGAATAAGTTTTCTGTTGCAAAAACCAATTAAGTACTCAAAGAATGGTAGAGACATGTGAAAAGAATACAAGCTGGCTTGGAGGAGTTCCACTGACTAGATTTGGGATTGTTTGAGCATCAAGAAGAATAATGGTAGTTATTGATAACAATTGAATAAAAAAAGAATCTATGGTTCCAAAGTGATTCTAAAAAGGAAGAAGACTGAGCTCCTCTTTAAAGAACAATGCCTACTAACATGTAGAAGGAATGGCAAAATTTGAAAAACAGAACTTTACAATCATCATTGAAATAATTAATTTGAGGAAAGATTATCCATAGATGTTAAAACTTTCACCAAGTGAAAGTTTGTTGGGGAACAGGGTATCAAAACAGTGTGAATGTATTACCCCACAGGTTACTTACTAATTACAAATAAAAAAAGGTGCCTTTCAGTAGAGAAATCTGATGGATACCACTTCATCAAGTGATCAAACTTAATATCACCAATAGTAGGACAAATCAACATATGTGCACAAGGAATATCATAACAGATGATCATCTATATAATGTTGTTACAAATAAATTTAGTTCTAATCGAATGATGCAGAAACAACAGACAAATTTAGATTGTGGTAGATTCTACCAAGCAATTGATATGGACTCTTCAAAAATATCATTGTCAAGAAGCAAACAAACCAACAAAAGTGGTAGAATTGTTTTAAAGCAATTAAATTAAAGAGGAATGTCAACTAAATGCAGTGTTTGATTCTTAATTGGATCTGGATCAAAAAGAAAAAATCCATAAAAACCATTATTGGGACAATTAGGGAAATCTAAATATGGATTGTTTATTACATAGCATTATTATATCGATACTAAATTTTTTAAGTGTGAAATGATATTGTGGTTTGTAAGTAAATGTCCTTGTTCTCTGGAGATGAATGCTGAAGTGTTTAGACATGAAGTGTCATTAGGTCTGTAAGTTACTTAAAAATGGTTGAGGGAGAAAGAGAGAAGGGTGGGGTGGGGAAGGAAGAGAGAGAAAAAAATGTGTAAAACGTTAACAATAAGGATATATGGGTATTTACTGTTCCTATTGCTTCAACGCTTCTGTGGATTTAAAATTTTTTTAATAAAAAACATGGAAGAAATATATAAAAAGGAGTACAATAACATGAATACATAGACAACTATTATTTAACTTGTGAGTAGTTGTTAACTTTTCAATGTAATTTAGAGAAAGGTTTACAAGCATAGATGCTGGAGTTAGACTGCTGGGATCCCAGCTCTACCACTCGCGAAATGTGCAACCTATACAGATTACCCAGCTTCTCTCTGCTCTCACTGACATTTTTTATTTAAAAAACAGTAAACTCACAAGATTCATAGAGAGCTTACTCACAGGTTTATTGGGAGGATTAAATGAGAAAACCCAAATAAAGTAGTTAGAACAGTACCCATCTCATTAGTAGGAGCTCAATAAAATGCTAATTATGATGAGGATTATAAGTATGACAAGGAGGAAATGCCCCAGTGTCTAAGACATGATATTAAAAATTGGGGATATAAAAATGAATAGGAGAGCAAGTTCTCATCCTCAAGCAGGTAAGTCCAGTAAGGAGAAACAGAAGTAAGCAGAGACGTCCTGATAACAGATGCATGTTAAGGACACAGAAGAGGCAATGATTAATTATATAGGTTTAGGAAAGTCAAAAAGGTTTGGAAAAGATGTGCTAGAAAAAATTCTTTCAAAAAGGAAATGTAATAGATATCTGAAAGATAAATAAAAGATACCTTTCATAATGTAAGAATTCATAGAATATGATGAAATACATTACAGTATTTCTTTCAGTTGAAAATTACCATTTTTTAAAATATCTGATACTGTAATTTTGAGCAGGTTTGCTAAAGAATCATCACAAAAAGCCAGAAAATTTTAATGTAACCATCATCACCTTTTTTAGCAACCAAAATCTCTATGTTTAAAAGAGTCACTGATACATGAGTTAAAGTATACATTAATTATTTTAAAAATTAAATCAATTTTGTTACTGGGCCTCGACTAATACAATGTCAGAGATTTGTCATTTTGACCTTCAGGTGTTTTTAGTTTGCTTATTTGTTTTCTAAAGAAAATGATAATTATTCCAAATTTATCTGATGAAGAACCCTAAACAGAAATTTGAAAACAACTTAAATGTCCAACAATAAGAGATTGGTCATGTAAGTGATGGCACAACAGTCTTTCTGTGTCCAACATTGTGGACTTCAATCCAGTCCTGAAATGTTGTTAGAGGGACCTCCCTAACCCATGATTTCGGCATGCCATTCTGCTCCTTATACTCATTCACTGGTTCCTCATCATGTTCATTTAGCTCATTATACTATTTCAAACACTCAGCATGGCATTCAGCACCACATTTCATGATGTGACCCTTGCCTATCCCATTAGCCTCATTTCCAATCACATTCACTAATACAGCAGTTCTTAGAAATACACTCTTGAGTACCTCCACACTTTCACATGGAATGCCATTTCCCCCCTTGTCTGCTACACTAATATCTAGACAGGCTTCACCTGTCAGTTTGACCATTATATCACCCCCAAGATTTTCACGCCTCATGCTGAGCTCGTACCCTCTTCAGTGCTTTCATAAGCCTCTGTGCATACTTCATCATAAATTATATGTATATACAGGTTTACTTTTAAATATATATATCTTATACCATATTTTCAGAGTTGTTTTTCTTATCTAGCTCCCTCACTAGACTTTGAGCTCTTTAAATACACAGCACCTGCTCTGTAGTGTACAGTCTCCTGACAAAGACAGACATGACAGGTGTACAAGGTGTTAAAAGAATACAGAAGAAGGCATTTCTCTGCAGGGAGGCAGGAATAGGAAAGATACCAGGAAAAACTTTCAAGAGGAAATGTGAGCTGAATTTTAAAGGATAAGTAGAAATTCACCATGGGAATGGGCGAAGGGCCTTTGACTCAGACTGAGCAGCATAAGAAAAGCCAACAGGCACGAAGCAGCAGAAGTCTGGAAACGCAAGGGCCGTCCACTGCGACTGGGCCTACAACAAGAAACAGTCCTCCACAGATAAGGCAATGTCAGCCTGAAAAGGCTTCTACTCAAATAATCAAGATTCTACCCATAACTGTGAACAGCCAATGGACTGTAAGCAGTAGATGACACAATCAGATTACCTTTATGTGTTTTCAAGCACATAAATTGATTTATTTTTAGAACCTTAAGCAAGAGTGAAGATCTATGATATGTAATAAGGTCATAAGGTAGGGAGACAAATATATTCATTTTCTCATTAAACTGCTTCCTGAAAACCACAATATGTTTATTAAGATTACATCTTGTCCATCTTTTTTTAATCCCTTTTATTAATAAATAGAAATGACTAGCTCTTACACCTTCAAAAGTGTACTGAACTGAACTGGACGAGGCATTGCAGAAGTTGTTATACTGGCGTAAAGATGTATAAGACACCGTCCCCACCTTCATGAAACTAATAGTCTAGCAGAACAAATAATATAGATCCATAAATAATCACAATGCAGGGCAATGTGAGATATGCTTCATGCGAGTGTTATATGTAGAGGAAGTACAGAAGATTTCCTGCTGTGAAAATCGGGAAAGCAGACTAGAGAAAGTGGCATTTAGGCTAGGACTAGAGGCAGGGCTTATTTTTAATGCATTGTATTAGGACAGAATATAAACTTAAAAAATAAATGGGCTTGACTGCGTACAGTGGCCCACGCCTGTAATCTCAGTACTTTGGAAGGCCAAGGTAGGTGGATTGCTTGAGCTCAGGAGTTCAAGACCAACCTGGGCAATATGGCAAAACCCTGTCTCTACTGAAAAAAACACACACACACACAAAAAAAAAACAAAAATTATATGGGGGTGGTGGTGCATGCCTATAATCCTAGCCACTTGGGTGGCTGAGGCAGGAGAGTCCATTGAACCTGGCAGGCAGAGGCTGCAGTGAGCTGAGATCGCACCATTGTACTCCAGCCTCGGTGACAGAATGAGACTATATCTCAAAAAAAAAAAAAAAAAAAAAAAGTATGAATTCACTACTAACAGTGATTCACTTTTAGTCAAATATTTTCTTAGAATTAGGAGTGGTGGTGATGTAAAACAAAAAAGGCAACCAAAAGAGGGAAAAAAGGAAAATATGTTTGTAGAGGATGACTTTTTTTCAGCCCTTGATATAAACAAATGTTGAATTATTAGTTGCTTACAACAGTAGGCCAAAACGGTAAACTGGAAAGATTTTTTTTCAAGAACTTAAAACTATAACATTTCAGCAGATGTGGAACATAGATTTTTACCTATCCCACATTCTTCTTCTACTGTTTAAAGCTGTTCCTCCGTGAAGATAGTTGTGGCAATAATCAATGTTGACTGAAGTTGATGAAGGAAAAGGAAGGTTTGAGTAGGAGAATAGTGGAAAGAAGTAAAATCATAGCCTGTGTTCTGTTCAGATCTCACTCTGCAATCCAAGCACATATCAAGTCTCTCAAAGTCTCACAAGCACTTCAAACTGAACACATCCAAAATTGAAATCATTATCTGCACCTTCTCCTGTGTTTTCTAGCTCACCAAATGATGTCCTAGAGACTTGGGAGTCATCTTGATTACATCTTCTTCACCTTTCACAACCAGCATTACAAATACTGCAGCCACCATGTTACTGAAGGTGAATGTGAATATAAGCCAGTTGCTGAGTCAAATGCTTTGGGTTTCCTCATTTGATCCTCATAAAAAGTCCTACTAGATAGGATTATTATCTACATTTTATCAAAAAAGAAGCTGTAGCTCAGACTGTTTAGGTAAGTTTCTCAAAAACACAATTTGTAGTGGCAGCAAGTCTGTCTGCCAAGCCCATGTGCCCCACCACTGCCCTAACACTGTGTGCCTCTCCATCCTTTCTTTTTAGTATCTTTCAATCCCTCTCCTTCGCTTTGTTCCCACCACCACTACTTAAAATGAAGCCTAATTTCTCACCAGGTTGACTTCCTACAGGTCCCAGGCATTTGCACTAAAGGAAGTGAGCCCCATAGGGAAATGAAGAACACACTTCTTCCAAATGGGCCGGTTACTGAAGAGGCCCCAGCTGATAGACTCGTTGCAGCAATGCAGACCTACCGATTTTTGAACCAACCCTTATATCCATGTCTCCTGTGAGACACTGACAACCACATGAATTTCAAAAAATGTTAAAACACTCCAAGCAAAACTAAATTCACCTGAGTGCTAGATCAGATCCATTACCACCAGCTATCCTCTAAAATATTATGTAATTTCTCTGCTTAAAATCTTTATAGTGTTCCTCTACAACTTTGTGATTAAGGCAAATGTATTTAATATGATATCAAAAGCCTTCCAGGAGTCAGCCCTTTCCCACTTCTCCCATGGCATCTCTCATCAGATGCCCTTCAAACATATACCCCACATATGCTGGGTTGAGATTCTTACAGTTCTCGGAATGTGCTCCTCCCTCTGGCTCCTGAGCTTTAAATGCATTTTTCTGTGTGCCCAGGATACTCTTCACTTGACTGATTTATCCCTCGGGATTCAGCTGGGCCATCACCACTCCATCACTGCTGGTCTGGGCTACTGCCCCTTAAGATATGCTCTCACAGAATCCTATACCAAAACATGCCTCTTATCCAGTGTTGCCTTCCTCTGTGGGCTTTCAATACTGATAGTGAGTGACATGAATGCCTAGAGCTTCATTTTACTGGGATGATATCTGCAGTAGTTGGTCCTGGATCATGCAGGTAATAGCTGGCTCTCTCTCTCCATTCTCTCTCTCTCTCTCTATATATATATATAATATATATAAATAATATATAATATATAAAAATAATATATATAAATAATATAATATGATATATAATATATATTATATAATTATACATACATAATATAATATATATTATATATATAGAGAGAGAATAGAGACAGAGAGCCAGCTATTACCTGCATGATCCAGGACCAACTACTGCAGATATCATCCCAGTAAAATGAAGCTCTAGGCATTCATGTCACTCACTATCAGTATATACTGATACTATATACTATGTATACTGATTATATATATATATATAATCAGTATCAATTGAATACCATTGAGTCCATGAAGTCTTCCTTGATCCTCCTCAGCAGGAAATGATTCTTTCCCTGAACTCCCTCAAATCTTTATCCCTGACTTTTTCCTATTTAAGAATCATAGAAAGAATAAGAGCCAATCATCTTACTAAATTGAGCTGCTTGAAAGTAAGGGTCCCGGTTTTATTCACCTTTGTTTATCTTCCCAGCACCTAACTTAGCTCTTTACCTCTAGTAAGCTCTCAAATAATTATCAGATAAGTCACAGGAACTCTAAATGCTCACATTCCACAATTCGATTCCATCTCCCTTCAATTCATTTCTCAAGTGCAGACACTGTTAGATAACCAAAACTGTTCCACTCGGAGGTTTATGGATGGATATTATTAGAGAAATGGGAAAAACGGTTCAGAAGCACAGACAACTATCCCATGAAAGTTTTTATTTTAGAAGTGAATAACTGAAGAATTGTTCTACTTCCAATTGATTATTTCCAAAAGATGATCATGGTAAACAAAACCATTTGAAAATGTGCTGTACCATCTGTCCTAAGATGGATCCTAGTAAAACTCGGCTCAGAGTTCTCCATTTGTATTGTATATATTGAGCACACACTAATAATAGCAAACATCTGTCAAGAACTGTGGAAGCCACCTCCTTATAACCAGTAAGAATCTTGCAAAGTTAGATTTAAAGATTACAACATTGCAGCTCAGAAAAGTTAAAATATCTAGTTTCTCACAGGTGGTAAGTCATAGGAACAGTTCCTGAACCCAGATGTTGGTGGCCAAGCACACATTCTACTCTTTCCTTGGCATTGCCTCCCTAATGTAAGCCATAGCTCTACTAGTCAATCCTATAACTGCTAGTAACTTTAAAATACATATGCTTTAAGTCTCCCTGAACAAAGAAATTTCTGAACTTTTATTTCTAGTACTATCAATTTTGTTCCCAAATATTTTATTAAAATTCTGCCTTAAAAACATTTTTCATGACGTGATAGTTTCTTCAATCAGTTTAAAGAACATTGTCAGGCTGGGTGCAGTGGCTTACACCTGTAATCCCAGCACTTTGGGAGGCTGAGGCCGGTGGATCACCTGAGGTCAGGAGTTCAAGACCAGCCTGGCCAGCATGGCAAAACCCCATCTCTACTAAAAATAAAAAATTAGCCGGGCATTGTGGTGGGCGCCTGTAATCCCAGCTACTCAGGAGCCTGAGGCTGGAGAATCACTTGAACCTAAGAGGTGGAGTTTGCAGTGAGCCGCGATCACACCAGTGCACTCCACCTTGGGCAACAGAGCAAGACTCTGTTTCAAACAAACAAACAAAAAGAACATTGTCTTCTTAGAATCAATTCCATTAAACATTACAATTCCACATATTTCACCAAAGTTTGCCACTAAACTGTCATAGGGTGATAAGTGACATTATTTACTGCCAAAATTATCTTAAACAAGGAACCCTTTTTGTACCTAAAACAAGAGCATAAATGCCCATAAGTGCTATTATAACTGTTAACATATTTCATACAATAAAAATATTTCTTACCTGAATTGTTCCATGGAGAATTAATGAATATGAAATACAATTCCCTCAGGTTAATGATAGGCTGCTGTTAATAATTTCATTTGGTGGATTTTGTTTTTATATTTGCTTCCTTAAGTATTAAAAACATAAACTGTCCTTTAGCTTAGAATGGAGGTCAATTTATTAGATTCATAAAACAGAAGAAAGGAATTATCAACTGAAAGGGAAAAGTTTAATGTAATAATGGAATTAAAATTAATTTACTATAATTATGTATAGAATAAGCACATCTCTAAGAAATATAGTTTTCCTAAAAAGAAGCAATTCAAAAACACAACTAATGTTTTGTTTATAGCTTTGTAAAATTATTTAGAAGGTATGCCTTTCAAGACATAGATTAGCCAAAATTATTTCAAGAAATATGTTCATCTAACCTTTGAGCTGGCACCTTATCCTGGCTATTCTCTGCCTTAAGACGTAGAAAGCTGCAAAACAAATGTCCAAAAAAAGAAATTCCAGATCTTTTCTCTGTAAGGAGGCTGGACTTGGGTATTTATCAACTTGTTACATTCCCGGAGACTTACACATATTCAACTTTCAGTGCTTTTCTGAAACAAAAAAAAATCTAGGACATGTTTAAAATAGTAATATTTTAGTCACCATTTTGTTATAAAAAAACATTTCATAACAAAAATATTAACCAATAATTGAAGTTATGCTATTCTTCTATAGTCCAAATTCTAAATTAAAATATTTCAGACCTTTTGTGATGCTGCACTTTCAAATCCAATTTTTCATTTCCAGAATATTAATTTCTGATTCCTAGAGACAGTATCCTTTTATTTAAATTGGAGTTGGAAAACACATCTGAAAAAATTTAAACTTTTGATCAATTAGTAGGAAAGGCTAATAGTTTTAAAATTGATATATTTTTACTTACCTGTTTCTTACATACTGTATGTTCCCTTCTCTCTCCAACTTTGGGGAGGAAATATAATTTTTTTTCTTCCTTCCACAGCATTTTCTTCTTGCATGGCTGCTTTGGTTGTCAATAGCAACAAGAATTACCATGATAGCACAGCCATTTCACTTGAACATACATAAATAACCCAGTTTGATGAAAGTAAAGGGAAGAAACTTGAAATGGTACTAATAATGGTCAGTGTTTGATCAACCTAGAGATTTTAGAGGTAAGAAAAGGGATAATTTTATTCTTCTCTTCTAAATTAATGCCTTTAAAGGATTAAATATCCACTGTAATTTACAATTGTATATGTATTTGTATAATTTAAAATTAGGTAAATGGGGCCTTCCTTTGGGTAATATAAGAAGAAAAAATTCTAAGTCCAATTTGATTTAATTGAAGCAATAATTTAACTATTGATCCAGAATGATTGCTATGTATTTTTAAAGACACAAATTACATTTGCTTGCTAGACTTTTGCTTTTTTCATATTGGTCGGGTTTCTACTGTTATTTTGAAAAGAACTCACCATATCTTGATGTTGACACATTCCTTAAATAGAATAATAAAATACACGAGGTACAATCTAAGCAAACAGCTGAAATCAAAGTGTAAATAGCATATTACATTCTGGATCACACATGTTATGACTATGGTTATATATGAGAAAGAAAAAAATATAAAAGGATACCGTTTCTTTAATATTCTTTAATTGCCAATTTTGAATCATCAAATTTATCAGGAAAAATACTTTAAATTATTGTAAGCAAAGGTAAAACAACTTAATAAAGAATAGCAAACATCATTATGTTCTAATTAGTTGTATTAGTACCAAATAGCCAAACAGTTTTGTCTAGTCTATTTTATCCTTGTAGTATCTTAAGGTTGGGTCATATTTTTCCTACTTGGCATAAATTAGCCTTGAAATACATAGATCTAGTAAGTTTTATGGTATCAATATATACCTGACTTCAAGATAAAATTTTAGCCAATGTCCTATATTTTTTAATTTGCATTTTAAAACTACACAAAACTGCATTTTATGACAAAGCAATGTTAAATCTGGAATAGATTACTTCTAGGAAGTTTCTGGGAACTATTCTCTATTGAAGGATAAGGAAACTTTTATATGCAACCATCACAACAATTTTTATGAAAGTTGCCAGAAATAAATGCCTTACATACATTTTTTTTTTTGCGGTATAAACCCCATTAAAAGATTCACTAAAATAGGATTCATTCATAGCACATAATATTGAAAAATCTGTCTCATTTTCTCTTGATAATCTGTTGCTCTATGGCCATCATAAAATGGCCACAGTAGCAAATACAAGCAACATTTCAGCAAAGCTACTCAGGTAGCTTAGAACTCTAGAACTCTCTCCGGCAACTTGCCTAAGAACCCTTACTTCAGTTCATCTGGCGGTTCTTTACTTTACTATATGTGGTTGGAATTAATAAGCACTCTGATGATTTTATGAAATTGTGACTCATAAACCAGAGAAACTAAACTATTTGGGGATTATGTTTCTTGCTTGCTAAACACAGGTTTATGGGTTTGGAGCCAGTCCTGAACTTTGGACAGTGTTAGGAAAATCAAGGATAAGAAACTTAAAAGAACTGAGCCTTTTTTTTTTTTTAATCCAAAGGTATGCCCATCTTCTCATGTATAGTTTCATTTACTGTAAAGAATTATAAAATGTCTAAATATTAGGCCAAGTATAAACTTTGAAAAGAAATAATAAAATGCTACAGGCTAAGACTGCTGACGCAGTTACTATGTGACTCAGACTGGAGGCATACAGCCCCTTAAGCAAGCAGCACAGCGTGACACATGCACTTTGTTAAAGGTGATAAATGCCAGGTACATGCATAAAAGGGAAAGGTCCTCCACGACACAATGTACTTCTGCCTGTCAACCTTAATCATCAGCTAGAAAAAGCAATAGGTCTAGAAAGTTCTCCATACCCCAACCTTAATTTTCATGCTATATTTTTCATTGTCAAAAACATTGATATTAGCCTGCAAACTCTTCACAGAAAACTACCTAACTCTGTACATTTATAACGCCAACATCCAGGACAACAGACCCTATGGACAACAAGTTAAGTAGCAACGTGGATGATCCCAACTTTCAGTACACTACTTTAGAACTATTAATAATATAAAAAAATTCATCAGACCTCAACACAAGATTTAAGAACACAACATTTAGCAAACCTACACATTATTTCTTCATAATTTTATACTTTTCCCCTAAAAAGTAATTGTTTCAAAAATCACTTTTGCCTTAGTTAGGAAATGAAACTGTACATCAGAATGTCTTAATTCTTGGCCATACATAGACACCAAGACACAATCTTTTAATTCTTCAATGATGTAAAAACTCAACCCAAGAGACAAGGGACCCTGAAACCACCATTATCTATGTCAAACATCATAAAATATTTCTATAATCATGTAAACTTGAAATAATCCATCCAGTAGAAACTATTACCATAGTTAGTATATGCAAAATAAAATCAACTCTAAACACTGAAATACACTAAAAAATACAACTAAACATAACCTGTGATTTTGTTTTTCTATTAATTATCAATGGCTTTGCTATTTGTTGGTATGTAAATATTTTGCTGATAATTACCAAGTACCTACAAAATCTTAACACTAAAATAAAATAGGAGGCACTAAACACTTTGGAACAATATTTTGGTGGGAAGTTTATGTCTGGAAAGTCCATCCATGGAGTTTGTTTCTGAAATTCAGCAACACACACCTTTGACCATTTAGGGGCTTTCCTTAGAAACTGAATTTAAGAACTTTGATTTATGAAAATAAGGTTAGTCCAGGCACGGTGGCTCACACCTGTAATGCCAGCACTTTGGGAGGCTGAGGCGGGCAGATCACGAGGTCAGAAGATCGAGACCATCCTGGCTAACATGGTAAAACCCTGTCTCTGCTAAAAATACAAAAAATTAGTCGGTGTGGTGGTGGGCGCCTATAGTCCCAGCTACTCAGGAGACTGAGGCAGGAGAATCGCTTAAACCCAGGAGGCAGAGGTTGCAGTGAGCCGAGATTGCACCACTACACTACAGCCTGGGTGACAGAGGAAGACTCCGTCTCAAAAAAAAAAAAAAAAAAAAAAGGCTAAAGGTTTTTGAAAATCAACATGGTTTTTGGCAAAGTAAGCATAAATCCAAAATTCCTAGTTGTGTTTTCCTTTTGTGTATATTACCACAAATTTAAAATGTGATGACATATTTCCTAACATTTCAGAGTAAGTGAATAACATCTACAAAAGGCAACCCTAATCTTGTGATCTGATGATGTTATAGCAAGTAACGTCAGTTCTGGATAATTTATACTACTAATCTACAGAATGGTTAAAAATATATTGATCAAATGAAGTGTTTGGTTTTAAAATTTAGTTAAATCTTGACTCTCAACATGCAAATAACCCATGCCAAATCCTTATTCTCAAATTTGCACTCCCTGGCATCTAGTATCTACCAAAGCTAATGTATGGCAGAAAATGAAGCCTCCTAATAAAATATAATTGGAATAAAACAGTTTGTTCTCCAAAACAACAACTATATTCTAAAGCGAAGAAATCACTTTGATTATTCATATCTCTTTCCTCCCATCAGAGTTAAGAATAACAGGTTGACTTAACAGTATTTCAGCAGGCTGTTTAAACTGAAAATCTTCAGAAAATTTATAAAATAATATAGAATGAAAAAATAGATGTCACTATTTTACCACACATCATAATGCTTTATCATGTCTGGCCTGTTATATACTCCTTCATTCTGGCTTTATTAGAAATTTTATTAGGAATTCTATTATGGCCCTAATTCTTTAATTATGTATCAGTAGTAATTAAGTAATAAAATCAGAAAACTTAAAAAGAAGTCTTAGTGAATTAAAATAAAAAGTTTATTTGTATTTGATATTACTTAATTGAATTCTTTACCTTATAACATACCAATTTTTAAATAACTGGTGTATTTTGCACCCCAATTTGCCCTGGCATGTTCCCAGGGATGCATCGTCAATATGCTACTAGTATTTTTCTATGGTTGTAGTTGGTGACTGACATCACTTTGAATTTTTTTCAAGCCAAATTATCTTGGCTACATTTTACTATCTTTGAGGACTGATCATTTGTTTGTTCCCGTGAAGACAGAAAACCTTGGCCCTGACAATGCTAACTTTCTCAGCTCGCCACCACGTTGATATACGGTGACAATTCAGACAGGTAGATTCTTGGTTCACGCTAGTCTCTGCAGAAAAGGCATTTGAAGACCTTCTCTTTGTTCCTCCCAAGGAGATGTGACCCTTACTGGATTGCTGCCCTCTCAGAATATGCATTGAGTCATCTTTTTAAAAATCACTATTTGCTTTTTTTGAGAGAGAAATTATCCTAGGGTATATGTGCATCAGGATTTCAGGTTCTATTGCCTAGGGCTTCAAGAGTACATGAGAATCAGCCCTACCGAACACTCCAGTGAAAAGATGACTTAGGTTTGGGTACAGGATGTTGATATGCACAGTATTTCCTACAGACTCTGCTTTGAGTCTGTTCAAGTCTAAGCAACTTATGTAAATCAGCCCTTATAAATCCAGGTGAATTAAGAAAACAGTTGAGGTTACTTTGACTCCCTGGAACACCTATAGCAATCAGGAACTTTGGGGAAATAAGCACTGGTCAGGGATTCTGTTGTTCCTGGGCTCAATGGCCCATATCCATGTATCAGCATCAGTAGGGTAAATGATGCCTGGGAACAGCCTTTCCTCCTTATTCCAAGCCATAATTGGCATGGAAATGAATAAGTATATAGCAAAATGGTGGTGAATTTATATATTGCTATCCAATGGATACAAAATTGATATCAAAAAATCTCCTACTAATTTCTTTGCAGATCCTCCTCATACTGGAGCCTAGGCGGGGCCCTATCCCTGCTCTATTCACAATGTCTCTGGATATCAACTAAATCAGTTGATTACTGATCTTCAAAATATATAGACTTGAAAAAGAAAGACAAAATGAACTGGCCTTTAATCTGTTAAATAATACAGCAAACTTCAGAACACTGTTAGTGATTCTAACCTGAAACTATCTTGTCTAATCCAGAGCTGTCCATCCAAAGCCCTACACAGTTCACCCATCACAGCTAGATGTTCTGGGCTGGATCGAGCTGAACTGTCAGGAAGCTATGTACATAATGCTTCTTAAACTATGTATAGAACAGCTTTCCGTGAACTGTACTTTTAGAGTAAGGGCCTCATCTTATGTTGACAGATCTTCTATGAAACAGCTTTTCAGAAACCACCACTGGCTTCATGATAGGAATGTTGCTGTGGCCCCTTCCATTCCATCATTCACTCCCACTCTGTAAAGGGCCACGTGAAGTCTTCCTTCAGAACTACATGCAGGAAAACCATAATTCCTCCCAAATAACTTGTTTGCTTTTTCCCTGACAAACAACACAAATTAAATCAGCAGGAACATCTTTTACCTTTGGCTACCAGAAGCTAATAGCCAAATTGTAGGACATATGTAGGATCCTATGGCTTACATATCTGCATTTGAAAAACCCTCCTCCTAATATTTTTATTTTACCCCCATTTTCCTCCATGTAGCCCCTATTTCCTTATTTTAATTGTGTGAATTCCTGGAAGCCACTTTATATACTGTCCCAAACAAGATAGGGCATAAACAAATAGAAATAAAGAAATCAATTTAATTTATCTTTTAAGGTATCTTCTAAGGAATCAAAAATAGAAGATGACTGAACAGAAGGTTTCTCCTCTGTAATATTAGCCATGATTTACTCTCCTTTACATTACATATTTAACATAAGAAAATTTGTAGCAATAAAATGAAAGCTCTTCAATTACTATACTAATATAGAAATCAAATGTCTTTAGATATGTCCTCCATATCTAAAGGTATACATCAGTGATGATATATGCAGATATTGATTGCAGCATGTTATGTAAAAACACAATATTGAAAACCACTCAAAGGTACATAAATAGGGGATTTTTAAATTAATTATAGTACATTCATTCATGTAATGGCATACTGTATAGCCATTTAAAAGAATGAGTCAGGTTTAAATAAACTGATGAAGACTGCTTTCCAAAATGTAGTGTTACATGAAAAAAAATCAAGATACAGAATCGTTTGTACTTCATGCCATCATTTATGAAAAAGGGAAATTTTGAAAATGTTAAGAAATCTCTACAAGGATCAATAGGAAAGAGTGGTAGCCTGTGGGAAGGTGGAACTAGGTGTCAGGAAAACAGGAAAGTTAGAAATACTTACCTTCACTGCTGTCTTGCTCTTAGTATGTGTCTTTTAATTTTTCACCTAATCATGCATTTCTTACTTTTTTAAAAGGAGACAATTTAAGTATATAATTGGAATAAGCATTAGAATAACTAATAGAAAATATATGCCCCTATGGTTTTAAGGACACTACAAAAAGTATTTTGGTACAAAAATGTCTTAATATTTCCTGAAAATCTTTTTATCATAAATGGTGTCCCCAAAATGGTATTCAGATCTCAGAATTCTACATATTCCTCCTTAATAGGTTATGAGTCTAGAAAAAAAAACGCATACTATATACAAAGGTATAAAAATTATGGCTAATGGCTGGGCGCGATGTCTTACGCCTGTAATCCCAGCACTTTGGGAGACCAAGGTGGGTGGATTACCTGAAGTCAGGAGTTCGAGACCAGCCAGACCAACACGATGAAACTCTGTCTCTACTAAAAATCAAGATACAAAGTCTCTGTATCTTGTCTCTGGATATCAACTCCATCAGTTGATTACAAAAATTAGCTAGGTGTGGTGGTGCACACTTGTAATCCCAGCTACTGAGAGTGAGGCAGAGTTGCTTGAACCCAGGAGGCGGAGGTTGCAGTGAGCTGAGATCCTGCCACTGCACTCCAGCCGGGGCAACAGAGTGAGACCCCATCTAAAAGAAAAAAAAATTATGGCTAAACTACAAAGATAATAAAAGATCAATGAATTAAGCAATTCCTAAAGGAATGCGTGGCTCTTTCTTACAAGTAAATGATAGGCAGGAAACCATTGGGAGACCCTGGCAAATGGACACATCTCACTCCATTCTCCTAGCTTCAGCCCATTGCCTCTGGTCTGATGGGAAACAGATGATGGGAGCAGATGGACATTCACTGAGTTGTCAGAGGGATTTCTTGGGAAAGAAAAGGGATCAGAGAATCCCAAAATCAAGGAAAGATTAGACTCTGGATATGGGATTGTTGGAGCCTTTGGGTTGGCATTGCCATTCAGTCTTTCCCCTTAAACTATTTTCTCTACTGAGTAAGAAGCCATTGGACAATTGATAAAAATTACAAATGTACCTGCCATTTGACCACATACAAAAAATTTATTTTGCAGAAACACTGAGAACACGCAAAACAACATTTTTAACATATGTTCAAAGTTTTTTTGAATTGCTTGTGTTAGCAAAAGATTAGAATCAACAAAAATGTTCATCAGTAAGAGACTTGCTAATAAATTACAGTACAGCCATACAATGGAATGCTGAGTTCATAAAAAAGTAAGGAGGCGGCTGGGCAAGATGGCTCACGCTTATAATCCCAGCACTTTGGGAGGCTGAGGTGGGCATATCAGTTGAGCTCAGAGCTTGAGACCAGCCTGAGCAACATGGCAAAACCCAGTCGCTACAAAAAATACAAAAATTATCCAGATGTGGTTGCTCACGCCTGTGGTCCCAGCTACTCAGGAGGCTGAGGTGGGAGGATGGCTTGAGCCCAGGAGGTAAGGGCTCCGGTGAGCCAAGACTATGCCACTGCACTCCAACCTGGGTGACAGAGCAAGACCCTGTCTCAAAAAAAAAAAAAAAAATTAAGAAGGTCTATAAAGAAAACCTTTCAACATGTACAGTTAAGAAAAAGCAGCAGCATACAAAGCAGTGTATATAGTATGCTTTCATTTGTACAAAACAAGTGGGTGATAGGGGAGAGATCTATTGCAAGTTACCCATAAGTAGGTAAAATATTTTTTAAAGTATACCAAAAACTAATCATGCTTGTTGCTCTGAGGAGGGATATTTAAGGAAATGAATATATTTTCTCTTACAGAATAAATTAATATTTTCCAAAGATTGGTGGAAAAATTTAAAACACTGCACAAAATCAATGGGAAAGGGGCAAGAGTGTCTGCATGTGGCAGTGGGGGGCAATAATGAGGGTTAGGCCATCAGAATCCCTCTGCCTTGCCCTTCCATTTCCCCTGTGATGAAGGCCCATCTCTGTGATGAATATCTTCCCTCACCCACTGAAAGACGCTGCATACAATCACTGAGCTTCACTAATTATCATCTGGAAAGCATACAGTGGATTCAACTAACTCAAAATGCAAAGAACATGAATTCTATAGATAAAAAGCAACAAAAAGAAATGCTGGAAGTTACACACATGAGGTGAGGGAGAAGCCACCTACATTTTTGAAAGCTTATCAAAAATGTCCACAAAGCAAACACAGTGTTGTTTCTGGCACCAGAAGTGCCTTCTTGGTCCCAGTGTGTATATGCGTGGGCAACTTCAAGCAGCATATCCCTGTGGCAGGTATTTGAGGACAGATCTAGTTGCTGAACTGGCAGAGAGGAGAGTGCTTCCCTTTATTTGGCCTGGCCTTCTAGCTTAAGAAGTACTAAAATTTCTAATCCATAAAGGTTAAGACCTGGCCAGATTAAGCTTATGAAGGGATCTCAGGAAGTTAGTAGATCTTAATAGTATTACATAAAGATCAGTTCTAATTGGGGAAAAGAATAAAAGAGCAAAGCAATTTCTCTGAAACTTAACTTTGAAGACTGCACATACTAACAAATTACCTGTTTGAAAAGGTCAAAATTCTTCAACGCTGATCTTACTTTGGAATCTGCATTCCAAGACCACTTGAAGTTACCCAAAGGTACATGATGTTCTTAAACAAACTTTCAAGGAAAGTGGCAGTTAAATAATCTTAATCAAAAACTTCACTTCCTAAGGATTTGTGGATTCTAGTGTTGCAAGTAATCATAAAATTATTCATTGCCTTGCTTTTATTCCTACCTAAAAACAAACAAACAAAAAACAGATTCTGCATTCTCACCTCAAAATTAGCGGAGGAAGCTACTACACTAAGGACAATGAAGTGTACTCCGCGTCACTAAGCTGGCCCCAGAATTCTGCTAGCAATCTTCAATACAGAGGTAAACAGTACAATCCCCACCCCTTTTGAGAGCCCCTGTTACTTCTTGGGTGCATACAGGTATAAAAATTGCTTTATGTTTAAAATACTAACTCATGTTCAATGGAAGTTGTCAGTTGTTGACCTCAAATAGAAAGGCATTTACTAGTATAACCTCTCTGTGAAGGGAACACTATGTGTGGCCTTCAGAACAAATTCTAACATTCTAACAGCTCTAATTTTCTCTTGATTATTTTAAAGAGAGTATTCAAAATCCAAATAATCAAAGAAATATATAATCTATATTGTTTTGTGATTATGGACAGGAAGCTAATAACCAGTTTAGGGAGCAAAAATAAATCATGTTCCACTTATAAGACTGAGTATCTGAACCCAGATAGGAGTAAGAAATGAAACACGAAATTTAAATATTTTGTTTACTAAATCAAAATTCTCTGCTCAAACTAATAGCCTTTTCATTTGAAATGCAGAAAGAAATAATTCAATAATTTTTCATCATTTCCAATATCCATAATCATTAGCCAGTAATATATATCATCTAACTAAAATTATTTGACCACTCCAAATAGCTTCAGAATGAATTACTATATCTCAGTCCCTATGTTTCACTAACTTGTAAGTTTATCTGAAGCCGATAAGAATCCAAAATTTTCACTTTACATGGAAGAGGCAGCAGGAAATGAGGTTCAGAGCTAACTAAGCAATGTCAAGCTGTAGGTGTAGGTTTCACATCTTTCCAAAATCTCCAGCGGAAACATAAGAAAACATCTCAATTTTCCCTGTTCTTAAGGATAAATGATACAAAACCATCCTAATTCACATCATTTCCTTCAGAAACCACAAGTTGCTCAATGACAGCCAAACGGAATAGTTTTGTTAAAACTTGGAACTGGTTGTATTTTTAGTTTTTCTTCACACTTCTATAAAACGCTTTTAACAAAAATGCTGTTGTCATGAGCCACATATACAGTCAAATCTCCGAGTAAACAGAAGGACAACCATACAAAAATACAATATTTAGATCCTATATAGTTTTTCTACATTAAGGAAGTTTTCAGATGCAGTTTAGAGCTTCAACATACCTTGGAAATATGCTTGTGTAATAAGAAAACTGTAGCTGAGAAATGTTAGACGGCTATTCAGGTACAAAATTCAGAACTTGAACTCAGTTATCCTAAATTATCTAGTGCTTTTGGTTAACAATTGTTTCCACAGTATACACAGCTTTTAAAGATGAAATATACGACCCTGAAAAATCTTTATTACAGAGGTCTCCACTTGGTAGAAGGAGAGAAATAACAACATAATTAAAATATGCCATCAAGATGACAAAAAAATTACGGAGCAAGAAACACACATTTTGTGACAAACCTCTGAGTGATTTAAGATGCTGTGTGCTGTAAATATGCAATCATCAGTGTGTGAACATATTAAAAAATTTTCACCTGACAATAAACAGCCACATCAATAGTCAATAAAAGTAAAGCCCATGACAGTTAGAAAATCAAATGTTCAATTTTCAATATGCTAGAGATGTTTCGGAGTCAAGAACACAAAACAAAGAATCAAAAAAAAAAAAAAAGCCAAGGGTATGACCTACAAAAGAACTACAAAAACACAACCTGCCTATTTCTGGAACGGGTCATGCTTTCCCCAGCAGGCAGGAATGTTGGGTGGTACAGGCAGGAGGCAGCAGGACGGTTTCTATGCCCGTTTGAGTAGCATCTCTGATCCTTCCTTCCTCAGTCCTAGAGGGAAGGATATAAAGTTTCCCAGCTATATCTGGCTCTGCTTAGACATAGTGAGCCAGAAGGAGAGCTTTACTGGCTTTAGCATCCTGCAACATTAGTTGGTTTCTCCAAACAAGTCCATGGATAGGAAGATAGCAAGTGAAAATGAAGGGCAGCATGTTTTGTACAGATACGTACATTTGACTCACATGAATATTAAATCAAACATCTCACAAATGGTCAACCAAATGGAATAAACACTCACCAAAGGGTCACTGCACTAAGGCATAAGATCTGTTAAATAATATAATGAGGGTACCACCACCTTTCCCTACCTACAAACACACCTTCTATGGGATAAGTTGGGAAGATCTATGCAGTAATGGGAATAGTTTTTGTTTTGCTATGCTGTTTTGAAGGAAAATTCCAAAGTGAATCATTCAGAGAAGAAGAGAACCAGAGCACCTCTGATGAGGAAGGGAGAATAGCCCTTCCTTATGGGAAAGAACTACATGATTATCTAAAGGTCGAAAAGGCAAAAACATTTTTCACATTAAATTCGCTAGAAGTTCTTTGGAATCTTTATAAGGAATCATATTAGATTGAATTGTTATATAATAGCAAGGCATTTTCTTGGACAAACGTAGTGACAAAACTTTTAATTTCATAAAGCCTTTCTTTAAAATAATCAGGAGTTTTCAGAGATATTTCATTCAATCTGACCAGCCTCTTTTTGGTTTGTTCTGCCCCTTCGAGCTGACTTCTCAGCCCCACATTCCTCTAGTTGTTTATATCAAAACAAAGACAGGCAGAACTCTGAACTGACAAGAGACATTTGGGCCATCTAAGATGCTGGAAAAATAAAATACAAAGAAGGAAACATTCACCTTTGAGCTAATTTTTACAACCTTGCCGACGTCAATGTTAATAGTAAAGAACCACTTGTGCCTTTTTAATTGAAAGGAATTTTATTTCACTGTAACATAGAGAACCTTGGAACTACTTTGATTTTGGAAGTATAAACATAAAAGGTGAAGCAAACGAATGTTTGCCTAACTGCTATGTGTGAGCTGCTTGGCTAGACCCTTTGCACAGTGGGTCAATGGCATTCTGTTAAAGAGAGATGGTGGTAACTCCAGTTTCCAGTAAACAAAAGAAGTAGGCAAAGCTGCTGTGCACTCACTGATTAGTCTATTCAATATTGTTTTAAGGGAAGATGATCAAAAAAGAAGAATGGTGCCTGGTGGAATTTAGTCTTCTATAGTATCAGAAGTATTTGCACAGCCGGAGACTGTAGGTACAGAACTACTCATTTTTCATTCAGGAGGGTTATGTGTAGGTGTGTTGGGCCAACAGAAGGGTCCTTTCTTCACATTTTGGTTATTAGAGTCTGTTGGTTCTCAAATTCCATACCAGGTAGGCAAACATTCATTTCCTTTACCTTTCTATTCCCAATCAGAGATTGTGGTCTTTATGCGCAATTAGAGTCAATCTGTGACTGTCACTGTCCCTCTCACAAAATTAAGGAAGACATTGCGAGCATCCTCAAAAATTAAAATAGCAGAGAGAACTCCTAACTTTCCTGAACTTAAATTTGCCTGACTCCTCACACTAGCAACCCATCTCTAAGGCAGGCTTCTCCAATGCCAGCTCTAGCCTTCGTAACTACCCTTCTCTCTTCCTCTAAGCCCCTTCCTCATTAGCAATAACATATATATCCCAACGTAGAACCCAACTCAGTTCCCATCATCTTACCAGAAGTGCCCCCTACCCCCACCCCAAGCACTCTAAGGGTGCTCTGGAAATGTACTTGATCATTTGAAGACTATTTTTTTGCTGTAGGAGTGAGATACAATTTTAAGATCACGATAAAATGCTGGGGACAAATTTCCTAAATTTCTCAAACTCTTTTGATGTAGCTCCAAATTTTACCATTAAAATATCCATTTGTGGTCATAGAAAAGGTGAAAATCAGTTTTCTGATTTGGTACTTATTACATGAGGTTGGTTACTTATAGAACTTACAAATAATGTTGTTTCAGTGGCTTTGTTTCATTATACTGGGTGGTCCATTTAAAACACTGTCAATACAACCCTACTTCAAAAAAGGATTTACAAATGGGCCACTTTACACAACAGCTATGGTGAGGATTATATAAGTACTCTAAGGTTCAGAGTTTATTTTGTGTAAATACAGTCTAGACTCATTATCTTACCCCCATCTCCCAGCCTGGAGCGAGCGAGCGAGAGAGAGAGAGAGAGAGAGAGAGAGAGAGAGAGAGAGAGAGAAAAGGAATAAACCTGGTGAGAAAACAGGAAGGAGCTGCAGATTTGGGGATTTGGGGGGAAAAATGCTGAAAGAAACATTTAAGGTGGCTCTCTGTGAATGACAAAGCTGGGCCGTAATACAGGTGGCTTAAGTTGAAAAGAAGCAGAATAAGGAGTCTGAACTGTACCTGAAAATCCCTAAGTCAGACCTGCGAGGCCAAGTAATGAGCCCTCAGTAATGAGCCCTCTGATATATGGGGTGAAGCCATGAACAAGTGGAAAGCCACACCTCCCAGGGAACTGAAGTCCCCAGGCTTGATACTCACGCTGACACTGTCCCCAAGACTGGCGAGCCCAGCCCCAGCAGCAGTCAATCCTCCCACCATAACGACATAGGCCAATCGATGACATTATTTGCCTGGGCCACCTACCAAAAAAAAGATTCAAAATAAATAAGGACACTTTTGAGAAGAAAGGTAATTTCCTCTTTATTATTACTTTAGAAAAAATGTCAACCACACCCAACAATTTTCTACAAACTCTTTTATGGCTGCAGAAATTTAAGGTTAAAACCCCTTCACAGAAATAGGTCTGCTATGATCTAATGTCAAATTTCAGACAGTTAAATACCCCATCTTGCAACACACAAGGATAGGAGAAAAAAGGGGAGGGAAAGATGCTTTCTTAACTAGAAATAGCACCAGCTAACACCAACAATTCTCAAGGCTGCCACTCACAGGATAGTTTCTGAAGCTTGAAATAAAACAGATTCCTCAAAGACCCACACCTGTTACTGGGGTGAAAGCCAGGTTTGACTGATTCACCATAAACTGAAAAGTATTAAATAAGACATGTCAAAGCAGAAAAAATTTCTGCCTCATATAAAAAGTGGATGGGGGAAGGAGCAGAAAGAAGGTTTCTCAAAAATCAAGTGTAACAGAGCTCTTTTTGAGACATAACTGTGGCAGAAACAAAAAAACAAAAAAAAAATACTAGAAAAAAGTCTAAATAAAACCAGAGAGTTTAAAGTGTAGCTGATATCTCAAGTATCCTTGTGGTTTGAAATTTGCTTAGATCAACAATTCATAGTATTTTCCTCTCTAATGTAAATAATGCCTAAAGAAAGTAATTTCAGGATACAGATTTATCCACCTGATTACACGCTGACACATTATCTACCAAATTGTTTCCTTGTTTAGAGTCACACCTAAATGACTTTTTTCCTCTGGGTATCAACATTTTAATTTGCTGTTTTAGACATCTTTTTAAAGTTACAAAAAGCTATCTATATGCATTCACATCATATGCATATCTTGTGATGGGTTTCTTGTTGCAAATATGTGTGCAAGAAATGCATAACATACCCAAATGTGAGCACAGAATTGCTTTTAAAAATAAAATAAAAAGGTCTAGACTCTGGCTGCTATCACGTTTTCTTAAAGTCTCCTTATCTTTTCAATTCCCCTTTTCTTTTACCTGCCATTTCTACCCCCAGGCCCAAAATACAAAATAACCCCGAACTTTCTATTTCCTCCGACCAGGTAGTGAACAAGGAGCTGTGCTTTTTCTTGGCGCTCCACTGGTTCACCTCCGTTCGCCTCCGGGTACAAGAAAGCGAATCAATTGTGGAATTGATTCGTTCCAAGATTGCAGGTAAAACAGGTGCGGCATCTTTCTTTAGGACTAGGCAGGGACCTACACGGAGGGGTGGGGGCAGGGGTCGCTGAAGCAAGGCGACCCGGCGGCGGTGTGCGCCAGAGTAAAACCTCTTCTCGCAGCAGCCATCTGCACCCTGGAGGAGCCTAGTCTGTAATTGCTTGGACGTGAGGGGGACCGAGCACACCCTCCCGACAGACCCAGTGTGTCTCACACACCGGAGCGGCCCCGGAGCGCGGGAGGACCGGCTGAGTGACAGCGGAGACGCGGCCCGAGGTTGTTGGAACCTGTCACAGCACGCCGCCGTCAGGCTCGCCCGAGTCTGAGGAGCGGCGCAGTGTGTGCGCTCTCACACACACATCCACACACTCATGCTCACATTCACGGAGCCCCCACCCTCCGGTCCTCATTTTGAGTCTCCTTCCCTCAAGAAAACCAAATGGGGAGGCCCACAAATCTCCCCCGTAGCCCAGTCGCTGACTCGCGCCCACCCTCTCTGTGTGAGCGGCCCCAAGAGCCCCGAGCCGAGCCGGGCCTCCCTCCAGGCGCCTGGAAGCTTCCACACTGAAGAGCCGTCTAGTTCAGGCGCGGGAGTTTCCCGGGTAAGGGATGTTCCGCGCGTCACCTCGGCGTAGGTGGCTAAACCGCGCCCTCAGAGCCGAGATCCCGGGCTCCAGCCGCTCCTCTCCCTCAGTCCTAATTCCCGAGCCGGGGCGAGTCGCCCTCGGGGGGCCGCGGCTGGGGTCCCAGACTCGCAAGGGCGCGCCCTCTCCGCCTCGGGCGGGCACTCGGAGACGCTGGACCGCTCTCCTCGCGCCACGCTGTGCGGTGGCCCAACTTCTGGATGGGGGAGACACCTCTCTGACCGCGAAACCCCGCAGGGAAAAGTGACCCAAGACAGTGAGTGTGAAATTAGCGCGGGAAGGAGGAGAAGGCGCCCCGGGGCCCAGCTCACCTCCCGTCAAACTCGGCGGCCGCCTGCAGGTAGAGCGAGGATACCAGCACCAGCGCCAGGAGAAAATCCATGTTGGGCAGCGGGTCCTGGGGCGCAGCGCAGTGGCGCGCGAGGGACAGGTTGGGGTGGTGGGCGCCGATGGGAGGCGCCTCTCTCAGAGTCTCGAGAAACCCTCAGCCCTCGCCGCCCGGGCTACTGCTGCCGCTCCCGGAGGACAGCGGCGAGGCGCGCGGCCGGAGCAGGTCTGCTGCGCGGCGCCCGGAGCCCCCTCCCGCTCCCTTCTAGCTAGAGGAGGCGCTGCAGGGGTAGCTGCACCGCCCGCGAGGAGGGGCGCCAGGGGCAGGCAGGGGGTGCGCGTGCGCCCGACTCGCCGCCCTCCCAGCCCGGGGCGAAGGGTGAGCGCGCTCGGCTCCTCCCGGGGGCCCAGCGGGGCAGGCAACTCGGGGGCAGGGGCGCTGCGGGAAGGCAGTGGCTCTTGGGGGTTAGCCAAGCGGGGCGAGCCCCAGCCTGGGAGAAAAGTTGCAAACCCTCTCTGGGAGAGGGAAAGCAGGCTGCCCAGCAGGAAAGGAGGAGTCGAGGAGGAAAGGAGCCCAAGGCGTAGGTGCACGCTCCGCAGGTTCCGCCCGAACAGGTGGTGACTGCAGGGGCGAGCAGTAGCTTTCACCGGAGGGCGGAGAAGCCCTAGAGCAGAGAGGTTTATGGGGCTGGAGCTGAGCAGTGTCTGCATTTACTGAAACCACAGCACGACTTGGACAAATTAGCGAAGGCAAACTCTGGGAGTTGGCTTTTCCCGCTGAGTTGGCAAAGGCATATTTTTTATTTTGTAACTAACCAAAAGAAATATTTGGCTCTCCAGTCGGGTTTTGAAGAAGAAATGAGCAGACTGTTTCTGTCTCTATCAGCTCAACTCCCGAGCACATTAGGACAGGACTGCCCCTCTAGGGATGACTGCCTGCCAGAGAGGAAGGGCTGCTACTGCCTAGTAGTGTTGTGGTGCCTGATCTTGAGGGGATCACTTAGAAACCATTTTAAGTAATCATTGTTCAGCTGTTGCAGAGTAAAAAGTATTGTACTAAATGACTGTGTTCAAATGAAAACATGATTATCCTAAGATGTACATAAGCCCAATCAAGTCACCCCTCTTCCCAACCTTACCTCGAATGACAGCCTTGTGCAGTGATCATCTGTCATCTCCCGTACCTCTCAATGTCCTCATTTCTCTTCCTTCAGTCCAGTCCATGGCCTCCTTGCCTTTCTTGCACGTTCCAGGCATGCCCCTGCCTTGGGGCCAGTGACTGGCTGTTTTCTCTATCTGGACCCAAATATCTACATGGCTCATACCCTCACTTCCTTCGGTCTTTGCTCAAATGTCACCTCTTCGAGGAGGCCAGTCATGATCATCCTATTTAAAACTGCAACTTGCCCTCTACAAATATCTGCATGGCACACGCCCTCACTTCCTTTAGTCTTTGCTCAAATGTCACACCTCTTTGAAGAGGCCAGTCATGACCATCCTATTTAAACCTCTAACTTGCCCTCCTTCTGATGATCCTTGGCCTGTCCTACTTTGTCTTTTCTCCATACCACTCATCTTTTATATTACTATATAACTTGCATATTTTTTGTTTGTATGTTTTCTTTCCGCTAGAATGCAAGCTGTACAAAGGCAGGTATCTTTATCACCTATAACACTGCCTGGCACGTAGTAGGTGCTCACAAATGTTTGTTCAATTCATTTGCTACATTACAAACGTTTTCCCCCCATCTTCATTTTCTTTTTGAGGTTTCTACAACTTCAAATTTTTAATGGAAAGTTCTGTGGCAGGGTGATCTCACTATCCTGATCATTCAGTGTGTGTAAAAACAGGAATTTTCTTCAAGGAAAGGAAAAATAATGGTTTCAACTTAAATGGCTCTTTGATTTCTAAGTTGTTTTCAGTTAGCAAAACAAGTTTCTATTTTAATCTCAAGAAAGATCCATGCCAATTCAGGCTTGGGACATTATTTTAGGCAAACAGCTTGGTGTCATCCATTTCAGGTCTTTCTAATGAAGTCCAAAAACGTAGGAGTCAAAATATTTTTTCTGCAGAAAATCAAATTTTTGTAAGTGTAGGCATGGTTCCAGGTTCCAGTGGCTACTCCTTAGCTGTTTTTGTTTGTTGGTTAGTTAGTTGGTGCCTGGGTTAGATTTACAAATAAACCTCACTGGAGCAATGGATGATTAGGGAGAAAGAGGGTAATATACGGCTAAAAAACTGGAGATCTAAGGAAAAGAGGAAGAGTGGTGGATGAAAACAGGATAAATAACTGGAGGAAAAAGTGTAATGCCCCATCTACATGCGTCTTTCTTTTGTTTTCCATATATTTGCTTTGGCCTAGAAAACACTCCATTCCTCTTCCTTCTTCATTTGGACAATCTCCCCTTACCCTTTGAGTTTAAATTTAGCCGACAGTCCCCCAGGAAGCCTTTTCTGACTTTTTGATTGGCTGAGACTAGTGTTTTATATACTTCTATTACACTTAGCATGCTCTAAGGTAGCTCTTAATGTATTGTGTTGTAATTGCCTCCCTACCACTCTAGGTCCCGTGAGACATTAGTCTAACCAATAGAAGGGCCAGGGCAGTGTCTGTCTTGTCACTATATCCCTTATCCCCAGCACAATGCCTGGCACAAAGCTTAAGTTCAGCAAAGATTAAATAGATGGATTGGATTAAATTGAATTCTTCCTGGTGAACTTTAGTTTCTCCCTTGAGTAAAAGGTAGCTGATTATATCAGTCTTTGTTAAATCATGGAATAAGGAGACTGTAAAGGACTTCCAAGGTCTAACTGGTTATTATGCTGCAACTATGACCACCAATGATCATTCCAAAAAAGAGGCGGAGTTGCCATGGGAGTGACATTTCATTATCTCAGTCTTAAAAACAAATGAGCAAGAATGAGATCGAAACACCTAGCTTTTAGCAATAACTCTACTTTTTCAGGAGGACAAACTTTTGATTAGGCTTCTTACCAGGTAATGACACCTTGCAGGTAGTAATCTCAATTTTCTCATGCACAAATAATTTTCTGTGACTGGTCACAATGTGATACAGATAAATAGCAAAATAGAATCAAACAAACACAACTTCAAACCTTTAAGATTTAGAAGCTCATAGTCTTTTTTCTTTTCAGTAAATATTTATTAAGGACCTATAATGTATTGGCCATTTCTAGCTAGGTGCTAGGATTTCAGCTAAGAACAAGATAAAGTCCTGCCCTGAAAGGGTTTACATTCCAGTGGGGGAGCAATACAAAAGGACTATGTAGAGAAAAAAGGAGTAAAGAGAGGATAAAGGGAGGTTACGGTTATAGAAAATGATGGAGGTGTGATTGTAGATGGAGTGCTTTGGTCACCTTTGGGGAAGTAACATTTGAGCAGAGACTGAATGAAGTGAGGGAGAGAGCCACATGAGGGTGTGGGATGCAGCCCATGTCCACGCAGACAGTAGAGCGGTGTGTTTTCTCTATCAAGCTCTGAAATGACTTCTCATAGTTGGTGTCATACAAACCATTAACCAAGATATTGCTCCCCCTCTTCCCACACCCCATACACAGTAGAGGCACAGGCATAGGATGACTGCTTTTACAAGCTCCTATTAAGAGAAAGATACACATAGCTGCTTGTTCACAGAAATTTTGACTCCCAGCTGAGCAAGAATTATGGAGACTCTCTGTTCTGGCAGTGCAGAAAGTGCCTTGGTTAGACAATTGGGATACTCTGCTTCTCTTAGAGGAACTACCTTGTCCATAATTTTCCATAGCCATATCAGAAGTGACGGTTAGAGAAAATGCCTTCCTAGGGGGCTGCATATCATTCACAACCCCTTTTCTGCTGGTAAAAATTTGAAGGCTTGAGTATTGCTTTAAGGAGCTAACAGATTCATGGTTTCTGTGGCAACTAGATTTCCTCAAAACCATAATAGGCTTCTGATCTAACTGCTTCCAGTCAGTTCCTTGTGGAAATAACAGCAAAGTCTTTTCTAGTCCTAGTTCTGAAGCTTGCTTTATTTCTTTGCTTACTGGTATCCATACTTTACTTTCTCATCTTAATGGAGGGCCGCCTTGAGGCTAGCTGAAATAATAGTGTTGTTTAGGAGGGCGATGCCTTACTCTGATCCTTGCCACAAGGCTTGGATCCCTTCATTTTTATTAATGTTTGGGTCACACAAACAGCTGTCTTCTTCAGCCCTGAGAGGCCCTAAATTTCAGACATTCTCACTTCCTTCCATTTCTGCTTGCAAAGCAGCCAGTTCTTGCCTGAGTTCATCTTTCTTATGATACCTTACTTAAATCAACAAAGAACAGTGAAGTATGCTAACATTCTCATTTTTACAACTATATTCCTTTGACTTAGATATGTGATGTGCCTTCCAAGTTATTATAGATAACAATTTTATGAAATAGCATAAGCATCACCAGCTTTCTAGCCTACACAGAGCAGCTATAGTTATGCCTTGTAAAACCACAATCCAACTGTATAATCCCTCCAATGACTTCCCATCATAAGCAGAGTAAAAAAACTCTTTGCTCTGTCCCCCTACCTATATCTTTAATTGCAAATTTGCCTGACCATTAAGAAAATGCAGGGTTTTAAATTAAGACAGCATCTTTTCTGGTACCAATTTCTGTGTCAGTTAAGGTGAAAGGTTAAAACTCTACAATAAAGAGACCCAAAATATAATGACTTTCAAAAGATAGAAATTATTTCTTCATCATGTAACAGTCTGAAGTGAGTGTATCAGGTTGGTGGACAGCTCTGTTCCATGAGGTCTTTCAGGTCCCAGCCTGACAGTGACTCTTTCACCTTCACAGTCACTCTAACAGTTACCATTCTAGCTAGTGAGATGGAGGAAAAGAAAGTATGGAGGAGGCACACTTGTTCTCGTAAGGACTAGAGCCAGGAAATAGCACCTATTAATGCTGTTCCCTTTCACTAGAAAGAACTAGATCAGATAGTCACATGCAATTGCAAGGGAGACTGGAAAATATAGCCTAGTCATTAACTCAACCTTCTATCACTATGGAAGAAGGAAGAGCAGAATTTAGAGAGCAATTAATTGTCGCCACCACAGACTATTATGTGAAGTTATACTTCAGACAAGTGAAGTGTGAGATGTCTTATAGACATTCAAGTGGAGAAGTCAAATAGGCAGTATGCTGCACAACTCTGCAACTCGGAGAGCCTAGGGCTCAAGATGTAAATTGTTAGTCACAACAGTATTTAAGTCCCTGGGACTGGATGAGAGACAGTGAATGTAGATGTAGAATGAAGAGAGTGGAGGGAGAGAGAAGAAATCTAATTAAGAGAACTAAGGACTAAGAACTAAGGACGTTCCAAAATTTAAGTAGGGAAGAAACCCAGGAAAATGAAAAGGAGGAGATAGTGGTGTAATAGGAAACTCAAGCAAGTATATTGTCTTATAAGCCAAAGATAGAAAGGTTAAATAAGATCAGGACTAAGAAGTGATCATCAGACTTGACAAGGAGATCACTGATGATCTTGATAAGGCTAGTTTTAGTGGGATGGTGAGGATGAGAGCCTGATTCTACTGTCTTGAAAAGAGAAAATGACTTCAAAAGCAAAGTACTTTAGAGGTGAGATGAGATTAGATTCAGTGTTCAAGTCAAAATAAAAAATTATAAATAACAACTGAAATTACAGAATATCTAGAATGTATTGATAAAAATTATATTTAGTTATCTATGCATGGCTACATCTGTTGCTATATTGCTGGTTAAAATGGCCCCCTGATTGGTAAACCACATTTAAACAGGAAGAACCAAATACACCTGTTAGCAAACCACTGGATCTCCTGTGTACAGTGACTCTTATGGGGCATATCCCCTGAAGGGACTCTGGGCACTATGCCTAAGGGGTTGTCACAAGAGACGCTCCAGAGGGGCATGAGTCTATTAAGCCAAGACAGTTTCCCACCCATGTAAAGTGGGTCACATCTTACACCTGAGCTGTACTGCTGTGTAAAGTGTTCCACCAAAGAGTCACAATTGATGCTACACTGGCAAACTGTGGTGGCTGTCCTGTATCCTTCTGTATAAATAGATGCCAAATGTAGCCATGATAGTCTCATGAGCCTGAAATTTTACTTAAAGCTAAGAAGACCTCCTAAGGGTGCTACAGACTCTATGATCAGCACTAGATAGTCCAGATTAAAACAAAACAAAACAAAAACTCTATTCATAGAAGAGAGACGGAGAGACGGATCTATTGAGATATATTTCTATTGGAAACAAAAAGCCAGAATACTGTATAATGGTGAAATCTTGGGAGAATTCTTATTCATGTCAGGAACAAGAAGAGGGTGCTGATATCACTATTTTTTATTTTGAAATATCCTGGAAATATTATTTGATGCAATTAGACAAGGAAATATATATAAATACTTGAAAGCAAGAGGCCAAGTTCTCATTATCTGAAGATGATATGATTATATAACTAGACCATATAGTCACTTAAAACCTATTGGAAAAAATAAGAATATTCAATAAGCTACATAGTTATAAAAATTGGTAACTTAAATATGGGTGAATACACATCTATATGAAAAATTTAAAAATATGAAAAAATTACCAACTCAGAAGACTGATCTTCAAAATTTTATGCTGGCTTTCTCTTTACAAACTGAAAGCATTTGATATGGTTTGGCTGTGTCCCCACCCAAATCTCATCTTGAATTGTAACTCCCACAATTCCTACATGTCATGGGAGGAACCTGGTGGGAGGTGATTGAATTATGGGGCAGGTCTTTCCTGCACTGTTCTCATGATAGTGAATGAGTCTCATGAGATCTGATGGTTTTAAAAACAGGAATTTATCTGCACAAGCTCCCTTTTTGTGTATGCCATCCATGTAAGACATGACTTGCTCTTCCTTGCCTTCCACCATGATTGTGAGGCTTCCCCAGCCATGTGGAACTGTAAATCCAATTAAACCACTTTGTTTTCGAAATTGCCAAGTCTGGGTTATGTCTTTATCAGCAGCATGAAAATGGACCAATACAGCATTGATCTTTTGGTCTAATGTAGCACATGAGAAATCAACAGCTTCAGGCACAGCTATTACTGTGGATGTTTCTCACCTATCTTCAAATAATTTTGCCAAAGACAATAGAAGACCTTATTTAATAGACCTTTAATTCCATTTTAATATCACAAGAAGAATTGAAATAGGCAGAAATGGCTGACCAACAAGAAAGCAGTTTCAAGTGTTACAAAGTAGTTATATTTTAACCTTTCAGCCTTTTAAAAATTGTGTCAATGATCTGATACTTTTTTAATTTTTGATTTATGTTTTGATTTATAAAATTGGAAGATTATTCTATGTTGACAATAAATTTTTAGTATCATAAAACCAGGAGTGGTAAAGCTAGTTATATCCTGTAACACACTACTCCCAATATCTTTGGCTTAACACAATAAAAATTCCTTGCAATAGTGCAAAGTTTAATGCAGGTTGGACAGCTCTCCTAAACAACTCTCCGTAAGCGGCTACTCAAGGATCTGAGCTCCTTCCATCATTCTCTCTTTTAGGAGTTCTTTTGTAGACACATGGAAAAGGGAGAGAGAGAACACAGGCAATCTGACCTGGGGATCTGTGGCCTGCCATTTGCCACTGCCTAGTCACAGGGCCCCCAACTTAACTGCAAGAGAAACTGGAATATGTATTTTTCTAGTGTGCCAAGGAGGAAAGTGAAAACTTTTAATTGAATGCATAGCCTTCTTTTTTCCATGTCCTTCAAGAAGCCAGTGAACTTAGTATTTAATTACTGTCAGAAAAAAGCTAAACATTATGACATTACTGAAAAAAATATTTTCTTTGAAAATCATTCTTCAAATTCCATTTAGTCAAGGATTCTCATCATACAGCAAGTCAATATATTTACTGGGGAATTCTTAACATGTAACTCACCCAGTTAAACTAGGTAAATTGCATAAAGTACGTAGCCCCACACATGACACATGTAGTAAGTACTCAACAAATATTGGTTGCCTGCTTAACTCAAGTGGAGACTTTCCTGCTGGAAATTCAATGGTTCTCTACTCAGGTTTTTCTATTTCCAAGGCAGACCATTGCAAACACTTGCATTAACATTTTCTGTGCCTAAACCAGTCTTGCATGTTGTGTTGTGAATCACTAATCACAACTGAGTTTTTAATCAAAGTATTTGTGCTAATTTAAAGTTGCCTAAAACACCCTTGCATCCCACTGCTACATTGAGAAAGTACTAGTTAAGCTTTTCACCTTTCATAATAAATTGTCATTCTACCCTTCTGGACTCCAAAACATGCATCTGTTCTCAAACAACACAGAAGACCTATTTTTCTGACAAAACTTTAGTCTTGTAAAAATCCTTGTTAAAAGAAATGATATTTATGGAAGTGAGTCTAGATAGGAGATACATTGCCAACTCCTCCGGGTTTCACAGGTATTAACCTTTGATCAAGCTAGTCTCTTATAGCTAAATTTGGAACCTGGAAGACTCTTCTCTTACTGAGTTGGACTTTAGCTTTTATGAGCTGTTTTTTTTTTTTTTTTTTTTTTTTTTTTTTTTTTTTTTTTTACAAGAAATAGTCAAATAAGATCTGCCTATGTACCTTCTGAAAGACTGTTGTGGATGTTATCTGATGCATCCATCTTGATCCCATAAGGTAACTCATTTCTTACAGAATTTAGGGCTACGAAAAATTCTGTCTCTTTGAGAAAATATTATGTCTTCTCTTTTCTCGTTAAACGTACTATATCAAACTTTCCTTTTAAAAGTGGATTCCAGAAAACTATGGCAATGGTAAAACCATCAATGGTTCCCAGGGTTGGAGAGAGGGATGACTGGGCGGAAAACAGAGAATTTTCAGGATAATGGAACTATTCCGTATGATACTATAATGGTAGGTACATGTCATTCTATATTTGTCAAAACCCAATATATATTTGTAGAATGTACAACACCAAGAGTGAACCTAATGTAAACTATGCACTTCAGGTGATAATCATGTGGCAATGTAGGTTCATCATTTATAACAAATGTACCATGTTGATAATGGGGAAGGTTGTGCATGAGGGCACAGAAAGTATATGGGAAGATTCTGTCCTTTCTGCTCAATTTTGTTGTGAACCTAAAATCATTCTGAAAAAGAAAGTCTTTTTTTTTTTTTTTTTTTTTTTTTAAGTGACTGCTAGGAATCTCAGAGTTAAATTCTGTCACAAGAATTATTTTAACACTTAGGGTAGGTTAGCATGTGTGTTCTTTCCCTGCTTGCCCTGGTCTTGATTTTCTCTCTGTTTTATTAGCCTTATTTTATATGGTGATTTCTTGAGGATTTTCTCCAAGTCCATTTTAGAAAGAAGCAGGACTAAAATAAACTCAATAAGCAGAAGATAAAAACATAGTCCCTCAACTGTTAACATTTGAGTTTGATTTCAAGGCTCCAGCTTAGTTGTTTATTTGTTATTTTGGTATTTCCTATCAGTTTTTCTTTTTTTCCTGTTTCTTGTTTTTATTATTATTATACTTTAAGTTCTAGGGTATGTGTGCACAACGTGCAGGTTTGTTACATATGTATACATGTGCCACGTTGGTGTGCTGCATCCATTAACTCATCATTTACATTAGGTATATCTCCTAATGCTATCCTTCTCCCCTCCCCCAACCCCACGACAGGCCACGGTGTGTGACGTTTCCCATCCTGTGTCCAAGTGTCCTCATTGTTCAGTTCCCACCTATGAGTGAGAACGTGTGGTGTTTGGTTTTCTGTCCTTGTGATAGTTTGCTGAGAATGATGGTTTCCAGCTTCATCCATGTCCTCACAAAGGACATGAACTCATCCTTTTTTATGGCAGAATAGTATTCCATGGTGTATATGTGCCACATTTCCTTAATCCAGTCTATCATTGATGGACATTTGGGCTAGTTCCAAGTCTTTGCTATTGTGAATAGTGCCATAATAAACATATGTGTGCTTGTGTCTTTATAGCAGCATGATTTATAATCCTTTGGGTGTATACCCAGTAATGGGATGGCTGGGTCAAATGATCTTTCTAGTTCTAGATCCTTGAGGAATTGCCACACTGTCTTCCACAAAGGTTGAGCTAGTTTACAGTCCCACCAACAGTGTAAAAGTGTTCCTATTTCTCCACATCCTCTCCAGCATCTGTTGTTTCCTGACTTTTTAATGATCACCATTATAACTGGTGTGAGATGGTATCTCATTGTGGTTTTGATTTGCATTTCTCTGATGGCCAGTGACGATAAGCATTTTTTCATGTGTCTGTTGGCTGCATAAATGTTTTCTTTTGAGAAGTGTCTGTTCATAGCCTTTGCCCAATTTTTGATGGAGTTGTTTGATTTTTTGTTATTATCATACTTTAAGTTCTTGTAAATTTGTTTAAGTTCTTTGTAGATTCTGGATATTAGCCCTTTGTCAGATGGGTAGATTGTTTTAGTTATGAAGTCCTTGCCCATGCCTATGTCCTGAATCGTATTGCCTAGGTTTACTTCTAGGGTTTTTATGGTTTTAGGTCTAACATTTAAGTCTTTAATCCACCTTGAATTAATTTTGGTATAAGGTGTAAGAAAGGGATACAGTTTCCGCTTTCTACATATGGCTCGCCAGTTTTTCCAGCACCATTTATTAAATAGGGAATCCTTTCCCCATTTATTGTTTTTGTTAGGTTTGTCAGAGATCAGATGGTTTTACATGTGTGATGTTATTTCTGAGGGCTCTGTTCTGTTCCATTGGTCTATATCTCTATTTTGGTACCAGTACCATGCTGTTTTGGTTATTGTAGCCTTGTAGTATAAGTTTGAAGTCAGGTAGCATGATGCCTCCAGCTTTGTTCTTTTGGCTTAGGATTGTCTTGGCAATGCGGGCTTTTTGGTTCCATATGAACTTTAAAGTAGTTTTTTCCAGTTCTGTGAAGAAAGTCATTGGTAGCTTGATGGGGATGGCATTGAATCTATAAATTACCTCGAGCAGTATGGCAATTTTCACAATACTGATTCTTCCTATCCATGAGCATGGAATGTTCTTCCATTTGTTTGTGTCCTCTTTTATTTCGTTGAGCAGTGGTTTGTAGTTCTCCTTGAAGAGGTCCTTCACATCCCTTGTAAGTTGGATTCCTAGGTATTTTATTCTCTTTGAAGCAACTGTGAATGGGAATTCACTCATGATTTGGCTCTCTGTTTGTCTGTTATTGGTGTGTAAGAATGCTTGTGATTTTTGCACATTGATTTTGTATCCTGAGACTTTGCTGAAGTTGCTTATCAGCTTAAGGAGATTTTGGGCTGAGACGATGGGGTTTTCTAAATATACAATCATGTCATCTGCAAACAGGGATAATTTGACTTCCTGTTTTCCTAATTGAATACCCTTTATTTCTTTCTCCTGCCTGATTGCCCTGGCCAGAACTTCCAACACTATGTTGAATAGGAGTGGTGACAGAGGGCATCCCTGTTTTGTGCCAGTTTTCAAAGGGAATGCTTCCAGTTTTTGTCCATTCAGTATGATATTGGCTGTAGGTTTGTCATAAATAGCTCTTATTATTTTGAGAAACGTCCCATCAATACCTAGTTTACTGAGAGTTTTTAGCACGAAGTGCTGTTGAATTTTTTCAAAGGCCTTTTCTGCACCTATTGAAATAATCAAGTGGTTTTTGCCTTTGGTTCTGTTTATATGATGGATTACATGAATTGATTTGCATATGTTGAACCAGCCTTGCATCCCAGGGATGAAGCCCACTTGATCATGGTGGATAAGCTTTTTGATATGCTCCTGGATTCAGTTTGCCAGTATTTTATTGAGGATGTTTGCATCGATGTTCCTCAGGGATATTGGTCTAAAATTCTCTTTTTTTGTTGTGTCTCTGCCAGGCTTTGGTATCAGGATGATGCTCGCCTCATAAAATGAGTTAGGGAGGATTCCCTCTTTTTCTATTGATTGGAATAGTTTCAGAAGGAATGGTACCAGCTCCTCTTTGTACCTCTGGTAGAATTTGGCTGTGAATCCATCAGGTCCTGGACTTTTTTTGGTTGGTAAGCTATTAATTATTGCCTCAATTTCAGAGCCTGTTATTGCTCTATTCAAGGATTCAACTTCTTCCTGGTTTAGTCTTAGGAGGGTGTATATGTCCAGGAATTTATCCATTTCTTCTAGATATTCTAGTTTATTTGCATAGAGGTGTTTATAGTATTCTCTGAGGGTAGTTTGTATTTCTGTGGGATCGGTAGTGATATCCCCTTTATCATTTTTTATTGCGTCCATTTGATTCTTCTCTCTTTTCTTCTTTATTCGTCTTGCTAGCGGTCTATCAATTTTGTTGATCTTTTCAAAAAACCAGCTCCTGGATTCATTGATTTTTTGAAGGGTTTTTTGTGTCTCTATCTCCTTCAGTTCTGCTCTGATCTTAGTTATTTCTTGCCTTCTGCTAGCTTTTGAATGTGTTTGCTCTTGCTTCTCTAGTTCTTTTAATTGTGATGTTAGGGTGTCAATTTTAGATCTTTTCTGCTTTCTCTTGTGGGCATTTAGTGCTATAAATTTCCCTCTACACACTGCTTTCAATGTGTCCCAGAGGTTCTGTTATGTTGTATCTTTGTTCTCATTGGTTTCGAAGAACATCTATATTCTGCCTTCATTTCGTTATGTACCCTGTAGTCATTCAGGAGCAGGTTGTTCAGTTTCCATGTAGTTGAGTGGTTTTGAGTGAGTTTCTTAATCCTGAGTTCTAGTTTGATTGCACTGTGGTCTGAGAGACAGTTTGTTATAATTTCTGTTCTTTTACATTTGCTGAGGAGTACTTTACTTCCAACTATGTGGTCAATTTTGGATTGAGTGCAATGTGGTGCTGAGAAGAATGTATATTCTGTTGATTTGGGGTGCAGAGTTCTGTAGATGTCTATTAGGTCTGCTTGGTGCAGAGCTGAGTTCAATTCCTGGATATGCTTGTTAACTTTCTGTCTCGTTGATCTGTCTAATGTTGACAGTGGGATGTTAAAATCTCCCATTATTATTGGGTGGGAGTCTAAGTTTCTTTGTAGGTCTCTAAGGACTTGCTTTATGAATCTGGGTGCTCCTGTATTTGGTGCATATATAGTTAGGATAGTTAGCTCTTCTTGTTGAATTGATCCCTTTACCATTATGTAATGGCCTTCTTTGTCTCTTTTGATCTTTGTTGGTTTAAAGTTTGTTTTATCAGAGACTAGGATTGCAACCCCTGCTTTTTTTTTGTTTTCCATTTGCTTGGTAGATCTTCCTCCATCCCTTTATTTTGAGCTGATGTGTGTCTCTACACATGAGATGGGTTTCCTAAATACAGCACACTGATGGGTCTTGACTATCCAACTTGCCAGTCTGTGTCTTTTAATTGGAGCATTTAGCCCATTTACATTTAAGGTTGATATTGTTATGTGTGAATTTGATCCTGTCATTATGATGTTAGCTAGTTATTTTGCTCGTTAGTTGATGCAGTTTCTTCCTAGCATCGATGGTCTTTACAGTTTGGCATGTTTTTGTAGTTACTGGTACCGGTTGTTCCTTTCTATGTTTAGTGCTTCCTTCAGGAGCTCTTGTAAGGCAGGCCTGGTGGTTACAAAATCTCTCAGCATTTGCTTGTCTGTAAAGGATTTTATTTCTCCTTCACTTATGTAGCTTAGTTTGGCTGGATATGAAATTCTGGGTTGAAAATTCTTTAAAGAATGTTGAATATTGGCCCCCACTCTTTTCTGGCTGGTATAGTTTCTGCCAAGAGTTCAGCTGTTAGTCTGATGGGCTTCCCTTTGTGAGTAACCCAACCTTTCTCTCTGGCTGCCCTTAACATTTTTTCCTTCATTTCAACTTTGGTGGATCTGACAATTATATGTCTTGGAGTTGCTCTTCTCGAGAAGTATCTTTATGGTGTTCTCTGTATTTCCTGAATTTGAATGTTGGCCTGCCTTGCTAGGTTGGGGAAGTTCTCCTGGATAATATCCTGAGGAGTGTTTTCCAACTTGGTTCCATTCTCCCCGTCACTTTCAGGTACACCAATCAGACGTAGAGTTGTTCTTTTCACATAGTCCCATATTTCTTGAAGGCTTTGTTTCTTTTTATTCTTTTTTCTCTAAACTTCTCTTCTCACTTCATTTCGTTCATTTGATCTTCAATCACTGATACCCTTTCTTCCACTTGATCGAATCGGCTACTGAAGCTTGTGCATGCATCATGTAATTCTCGTGCCATGGTTTTCAGCTCCATCAGGTCATTTATGGTCTTCTTTATGCTGTTTATTCTAGTTAGCCATTCGTCTAATCTTTTTTCAAGGTTTTTAGCTTCTTTGTGATGGGTTTGAACATCCTCCTTTAGGTTGGAGAAGTTTGTTATTACCAATCGTCTGAAGCCTTCTTCTCTCAACTTGTCATTCTCCATCCAGCTTTGGTCTGTTGCTGGTGAGGAGCTGCATTCCTTTGGAGGAGAAGAGGCGCTCTGATTTTTAGAATTTTCAGCTTTCTGTTCTGGTTTCTCCTCATCTTTGTGGTTTTATCTACCTTTGTCTTTGATGATGGTGACATGCAGATGGGGTTTTGGTGTGGATGTCCTTTCTGTTTGTTAGTTTTCCTTCTAACAGTCAGGACCCTCAGCTGCATGTCTGTTGGAGTTTGCTGGAGGTCCACTCCAGACGCTGTTTGCCTGGGTATCACCAGCAGAGGCTGAAGAACAGCACATATTGCAGAATGGCAGATGTTGCTGCCTAATCCTTCCTCTGGAAGCTTTGTCTCAGAGGGGCACCCAGCTGTATGAGGTGTCAGTCAGCCCCTACTGGGAGGTGTCTCCCAGTTAGGCTACTCAGGCGTCAGGGACCTACTTGAGGGGGCAGTCTGTCCGTTCTCAGATCTCAAACTCTGTGCTGGGAGAACCACTACTCTCTTCAAAGCTGTCAGACAGGGATGTTTAAGTCTGCAGAAATTTCTGCTGCCTTTTGTTCAGCTATGCCCTACCCCTAGAGGTAGAGTCTACAGAGGCAGGCAGGCCTCCTTGAGCTGCGGTGGGCTCCACCCAGTTCAAGCTTCCCGGCTGCTTTGTTTACCTACTCAAGCCTCAGCAATGGCAGACGCCCCTCCTGCAGCCTCACTGCTACCTTGCAGTTGGATCTCAGGCTGCTGTGCTAGCAGTGAGCGAGGCTTCGTGGGCATGGGACCCTCTGAGCCAGGTGCAGGATGTAATATCCTGGTGTGCCATTTGCTAAGACCATTGGAAATGTGCTGTATTAGGGTGGAAGTGTCCCGATTTTCCAGGTACCATCTGTCATGGCTTCCCTTGGCTAAGAAAGGGAATTCCCTGACCCCTTTAGCTTTCCAGGTGAGGCGATTCCCTGCCCTGCTTTGGCTCACGCTCTGTGGGCTGTACCCACTGTCCGACAAGCCCCAGTGAGATGAACCCAGTACTTCAGCTGGAAATGCAGAAATCACCAGTCTTCTGCATCACTCATGCTGGAAGCTGTAGACTGGAGCTGTTCCTATTTGGCCATCTTGGAACCTCCTCCTTTTTTCCCTGTTTCTTAATACAACTTCTGTTCTTAGGAAAAAATTTAAAATTTCTGATTGTACCAGCTTTCCTATATGTAGGTATTGCACATTTATAACAGTTCACCCTTAAGGGCCCCTTGTTTAAAAGGTAAAATCTGTCTCTCATAGAATAGATTGCCTTTCCCTAGACAAAAATAGCAAGTAAAATTCCAAGATCTCACACCTCTTTATTGGAAAGATATTTGTGCATAATCTATATAAGTTAAGACTACTTTTACTTGTTCCATTGAAGGTGGAAAAAACTAAACATCATTCTATACACAGCTTGAGCTATCTGATCTATTGTATGAGCAAGACCTTAGTCTCCAGTGCAAATAATCTGAAGTGTACAATTCATTGAAATTGAGAAGTTGGAGGATATTGGTAGATTAATGTTTTTCATTATAGTATCTTTAACTCTGGTAATGTGCCTATTAACTGCAATTATTTGCAAAATAATTTCATCAAAGAAATCACATCATCTTAGAAGTATTATCTCATCTTCCAAAATGTATGTCTAGGGGTACGGTGTGATTCTGAACAATCTTACTTAATAAAAAATTAATGCAGGACAGTACTTTAGGGTCTGTCAAATTGCAGATTTAACCACACTCATAAATACCAGCTGAACTCTGGCTAATCATTTACCCTCTCTGAAACTCAGTTTCCTCTTCTATTATATAGAAATACTAATATGTGTCTTGCAGAGTTATTGTTAAAATTTAATGAGTAAATATGTAATGCCATCACTATGGCATCTGTTACATAGATGACATTCAATTAACAGTAGCTGTAAAGTTTAACATAGGAAGTATAACTCCAGCATTTATTATCCAGATCACAGAGTATGCTGTGGCATATGTGAATATAAAGCAATGGAGCATCTGTACTTCTGTTTCTTTCCACAGCATCTAGATAGGAAGGAATGCTGGACTGTTTGTGCATTCTCATGAGTCTCTCTCTCTCGGCATAGGGTTTTTGTTTTTGCTTTGTCTCTTACTGTGATATTAATAGAAGCTGGAAGCAGAGGTTCCTGTCTTTCAACAACAGGTATGAATACTGCTTGCAGAATAGCCAGTGTAAGCCTTAGGAAGCTTCTGGAGAAGGAGGGAGTCACCTGAACTAGAGACATAAAGAGTTTATTATTTTTAATGAAATAGGGATGAAAGTGGCACATACCAATTCAGAAGAAGGAAAAGAAAAGCCTGGCTGGACTTGCTATCCAGGTTTAGCTTCTAGGAGCAGAGCCAAATGCTGCTTGCCAGGCAGGAGATTTCTCTCAACTCATGTCAATCCCTGGTGCAATCAGCTTAAATGTCTTTATAGTCTTGAAGAGAGATTTATTTTTTTCAATAAATAATTTCACAGATATTTGACAGATATCTATTGCATAACACGTGTGTGTTGTACTGAAACAGGACAATTCCACCAGGACAAAGTTGAAAACATCCTAATTTGTGACTGTTAAAACACCTTGACTGTGAAAAATCATAGTTCTAGAGATGCCAAGAAAAAGCAAATGATCATAGAAATTTTAGGCTATTCCATTTGGCTATAAGGATATTCTTCAGAACCTGTGCAGTCATGTGTATTTTCTCCATGAGGTGAATTCCCAATTTATCTATTTGCCACAATTATTTTTAACACATTTTTTTCGAAAGAAACTTGTTTGTATCCTTCAAGATTCATTTACTCTTACCTTAGATTGAAAGATAAATGATTCCTTATCCCTCAAATTGAAAGGTAAATGAACTAATAGTCCTTTGCCGGGTACCAAATTAGTTAAGGCTTGACAAAAACACTACAGCTTATTTAGCAATGCTTGGAAGAAGAATTTCAGCATGAAAAGAATAGGCCTACTGCTTGGAAAAGGAGTAAATGTTAACAGATGCTATGAAGAAGGCATAGTTACTCAACTCCTACCATTCTTCTTCATCAAGTAAAAGGAAGCATCTTCACTTTGAAAAGAGTAGGGCAAATGTAAAGTGAGTCATAAATTTTACAACTCACTCTCTATAAAGGAATTGAATTACAAAATATGATGGTCTGACTTTCTCTAAGGCCATATATATCTAATCCAATACTGTAATTAACATTAAGTTTAAATGTCGGTAGCTTAAAAGAATGAACACAAATCTTGGATGGAAATATTTCAAAGATGTCATTATCAAATCCTCCCTTGCTGTGGACAGAGTTAGACATGTAGAATTTTTAACAGAATATGGCTTCACTCTGCCTTAGAGCTCATTTGGTTGGAAGAAACAAACTCATTCTGGCCACTTAAAATACAGGAGGATTTATTATACAGATGCTCCTCATGGAATTCAGGAGAGGAAGGACTGTTGAGTGCCATGGGGAATCAGATTTTCAAGAGAAAAATAATCAGACTGACTTGGCTCATGGGTCAGATGTTCACCCCCCCTTTTTTTTTTAATCAGAGAGTGTTGGGTTTATTTGATATAAATGTAGGAAGAAGGGCTCACTGCTAATGTTATAGTTGAGGGAGGAAGAGAGGATGTTCTTGAAGAAAACTGGGAAGAAATCTCACAATGTCTCTCTAATCACTACGATCTGGACTTAGTGTTTCAGTATCCTGGAATCCTCACAAAATCTTAAATATTAAGGACAAGTTCACATATTGGAACAGGTTTTGGCAAAAGCTTCTTAAGGGAAAAGTGGAATTTTAAATATATATAAACTATTCCCCACCAAATGAGGTTTAAACTCATAGGTTTCTCTCTACCAATGAAATGACGTTCTAAAACTGAAATAAAACTTTTAGTGACACATTTGAACATTAACCAAAGATTTTTAGGATAAACACCAATGAAGTTGTATATTTAAAACCAATAGAATGTGATACATTAGGAAAAGAATATTAAATTCATGTACATGCAATGAACAATTATCAATAAATGATTTTCTGATTTTTGTTTTTGTTTTAGAGACAGGGTCTCTCTATGTTGCCTAGGCTGACCTTGAACTCCTAGGCTCAAGTGATCTTCCACCTCAGACTCCTGAGTAGCTGGGACTTCAAGAACGCTACTGTGTCCTGTCTCAACATATGATTTTAAAGCAAAATGGCTGTTATGATGTAGCTTAACTGAGACAATGTGAAATCTTCCAGAGGAGTCAGCAGAGAGTACTGACACCTTTCTTCTGACACCTTCACCTACCTGGGTTAGGGTAAGCTTCTAATCAGAACAGGCCCTGGATCAAAAAGTTCCTAGAGAAGCAGCTTCTGCTGCTGCCATCTGCCTGAAACAGATTCAAAGTTCAGAGCTAAATCCCAGCCTGCCCAGATTTGATGGCCAGACAGAGGGGGCATCAAAGGATGTGGTCAACTAGCTTGACTTCAACTGTCCTGGGCTATCATTTCAGGATCAGAACTTACCTCTGTCAGCAAAATAGTGTAATAGCAAAATAATGTTATCAAATTTTAATAAAGTTTGAATCACTTTAAATTAAAATATATGTAGTCTCTTAAATTTTAAATTGTTTACTTCAGTTTATTAAATTAATGGTTCCTTCTATTCAAGCAAAAAAACCATTTGTTTGAGTACATAGTTGAAAATATTTTTGAAACTTTTGAAACTTAGAACGTTTTCTCTAAGTTTTTCAGATAAAAAGAAAATTTTAATTTTCACCTATTATTTTGATTTTGTATTCTGTGTTTGAAGCATATGTGATTGTTTTTCTTTTGAAATCCAGTTTCAATGTCAGTGTATCATTGGATTAGTGTTTTATGTTTGAATCCTTTAATATCAAACTTTTGTGTATAATTTAGTAGCTGTCATATTCAACCAAAAACTAAATAAAATTAGGTATTTTTTTATATTGCTCTAATACTTGAGGATACCTTATTTTAAATCCAACTATAGTTTTTAATGAATGACAACATTTTTCCAAAGTGGGTAGAAAATGTATCTATAATGTCTGATTGGACATTCATATTTGGCATACACTTATTTTTTGACCTTTATTTGTAGACAGAATGAAAGGAAGCTGGATAAATAAGCTAAATTTTTAAGTTCCTTTTCTAGGAAAAACAATTTATATGTCAGTGTTATCCTTGGTTTTCCAATGAAGAACCAGAGACCGAGAGAGGTTAAGTAACTCACCCAAGGTCACACGGCTAGTAAACGGCAAAGTCTGGTTTCTAATTCAGGTCTGTCTAATTCCAAAGCCTGGGCTCAGTCTACCACACCCTGTGGCCTGATGGTTTCACAGACTGCAGATTCACAGCACATATTGCTAGGGCGGAAGAAAATGTAGGCTTGAATTAGTTATAGCACAATTTAATTTAAAAGCTCCATTTTGAGTGTATGTGTATGTATGAGCATGCTGGGGTGACAGGGAAGTGATTTTCTCACTCTATTTCTATAACTGGACAACCCACTTTCTCCTATAAAAGAGGAAAAATAGATATTGGCAACAGAGCTTTGTGTAGTAAACTCACATTCAGTTTGAATTATCATAGCTAAAGTAAACTCACAGACATTGTAGTATGATTATACAAAAATAACAACATACAAACAATTCTATTTCTGAGTATTCTAGGGTTGACAGTATTGAAAATAGGGTAAAAAGGAACATAGTTTTACATTTTGGGATTCTGGAGACTTTCTTACTGGGGAAAGGCCTCAAGGTCATTTATACACAGCCAACTGGGTAAAAAGTGAGGGCTAAAAATAGGTATGCTACAGCATCATCTGTACATTAAGGTGGAGAGTCAGGGGTGGAACTATTTAAAACCAACACATTCATATGGCCTCTCAACCAAAATGTAACACATATATAATAACTAAAGTAGTGTATCAAGACCTAGTCCTTTCTCAAAGGACTACACACAGAAGCATTTGAGCTAGATGCTCACATTCTTCCCCCTGTTATTTTCTCAGAGCCTAGCTCCAGGTCCTAGCAGTTTTCTTCTTCTTAAGTGAATTGCCCTAGAGAGAGAACAGGCGCATGTCTGCTTTTTTGTGTTTTTTTTTGAGACAGGATCCTGCTCTGTCATTCAGGCTGGAGTGCAGTGGCACAATCTTGGGTCACTGCAACCTCCACCTCATGCCTCAGCCTCCCGAGTAGCTGGGACTACAGGCAGTTGCCACCATTCCTAGCTAATTTTTGTATTTTTTGTAGAGACGGGGTTTCACTGTGTTGGCCAGGCTGGTCTCGAACTCAGGCCTCAAGTGAAATGAAAATTTTCTAAGCAGGAAGGATGCTCACATACGTCTGTATTTTATGAGGTGGGAAATCCTTTCCAGAAGCTGTAAGCAAACTTCTCCTTATCTCTCATCCCCAGGCAAGAACCTAGACTCACCATTGGTAAAAGAGAACAAGATTGCCATGACTGGTTTAGGTCAATCATAACTCATCCTCTGTTCTGTTGGCAAAAAAGAAGGAGAATGGCTATTGGGTGGGCAAACACCAGTGATTGCTACAATATTAACTGTGTTAAAATCTGCCCAGAAATTTTCTCTCTATACTTAAGTAAATAAGTTATAAATAGTATATAATGTAATACATGTCATTATGTAACTATTGACATAGTATTATACTTTTATAATGTTAATATAATTTATGCTCATATATGTATGTGTATATATATATATACACACACAAATATTCACAAATAATAATTGCCTAAGTATCTTGCATTTTTTTGTATAAATGGGGTACCCTGTGCATAATGTTCAGCATATAACTAACATGTAGTGTTTTATCAATGCAAATTACTATTAATGCTATTAATATTTACAGTCTTTAAGACAATTTAAAAAAGAATGAGGATCATTTTCTTGCAGATACTAAATTTTACTTTATTGGTACTTTAAAAACTATGTGAACACATTTATTTGGAGCTACTGAATATTTTTGAAGATAGTAACCACAGAGCTCCTTTTAAAAGATAGAAGAATTACTGTAGTCAGCAGCAAATTCCATTTGAACAGAGTAAAATAATTTTGTGATATCAGCTAGGTGACTAAATGTTTACTTTCTGATGAATATCTAGGCACAAATGTTTTCTAATCATGTTAATATGCAGGCAGAAGTAAGAGGGTTAGGTATTAAACATTTTTTGCATATTTTCACAAAATATTATGTTTGCAAGTGAATTTTAAATTACTGTCAGATTTCAGGAGGAAAAAATGACTTCACTACTATTTGCCTAATTTATGCTGCATGGAGATAAGAGTTGTTTGAGAAATTCTTATGGAAGAGAAGGTCGATATAGATACTTCTTTTCAAGTATTGGGCATAATTGGATGAATGCCTGTAGAAAAGAAAGGAGATGAAGGAAGAAACTCTCCTTAGTTACCTTGTGACAGGATCCTGATCAAGGGTCTAAGGGTGGGCATGAGCTGTGGTGCGCCCACCCTTAGAATGCCCTGCAGCCTACACAGAGCTGAACTCTCATAGTCCTTCAGGCCAGGCTATAGATTAGTTTTTGCCTTTTTTGGTAAAAACTTTTTCTTTTAGTTCCATTTCTCATTTCTTGTCATTTGTCCCCAAATGTATTGCTAAGTATGAAAATATTACGATTATATATGACAAGTTATTTAATCTCTCAGACTTAAAGTTGGTCAATTTCTAAACACATTAGTAGAACTAGATTATGGCTAAATGCTCCTCCAGATCTAACATTGTAAGTAACAGATTAGAGTTTGTGGAAGTAACTGGTCATCAGAATCATCTGAAGGAATTTCTAAAAATATAAATTCCTAGACTCTACCTTTAGACATTCTGATTCATTCAGATTTCTGGAAGAAAAAATAACTTCATTACTATTTGCCTAACATAGACTGTATAGAGAAGACGAGAGTTGTTTGACAAATTCTCAGATTTGAATATTGTGATCACCACAATATTAACCATGTTTTAATATCAGCCCAGAACTATATACTTAAGTAGATATAAAAACTATTAAATTTATTATATATGTCATATATAATTATTGATGTGTTATATTATTATAATTATATAATACATTCATTCTGTGTAGAATCTTACTTCCAATTATGAATCTCATTGTGCTACTTTAATTTGTTTTACTATGCATAAACAATGCTTTAAAAATGATTATTGAAGGTCTTGGGTTAAATGCTGGGTACCCCATGTAGGGTCTTGTGTTAAATGCTGAGTACATAATAATGAATGAATGTATTAGTCTGTTCTTGCACTGCTATAAAGAAATACCTGAGACTGGGTAATATATAAAGAAAAGAGGTTTAATTGTCTCACGGTTCTGCAGGTTGTACAGGCTTCTGCTTCTGGGGAGGCTTCAGGAAACTTATAATTATGGTAGAAGGGAAAGGGGAAGCAGACTCGTCTTACATGGCTGGAGCAGAAGGAAGAGAGAGATGGGGGAGGTGCTACATACTTTTAAAACAACCAGATCTCGTGATAACTCACTATACAGTGCCAAGTGGGGATAGTGCTAAACCATGAGAACTCCACCCTCATCAGTCCATCACCTCCCACCGGGCACCACCTTCAACACTGGGGATTACAAGTTGACATGAGCTTTGGGCAAGGACACAGACCCAAACCATATCAATGAACCAGACTTAGTCCTATCTGCTCCATCCTTTACGGAAGGACTGAGATTGAACCCAGTAACCTGTGTTTAAAAAATACTCTCCAGGCAATTCTGATAGAGAGTTAAAAAGATAAAATCAAAGCAGTTTATGCCTATATATTTTTAGTTTCTCTGAAGGAATCAGGGTTCCAGCAGGTAATAAGTAACATCAGGTGGCTTGTCTTAGTCTGTTCACTGCTGTAACAAGATATGAAGACTGAGAAATTTATAAAGAACAAAAACTTATTTTATCACAGTTTTGGAGGCAGAGGAGTCCAAAATCAAGGCACTGGTAGGTTTGGTGTCTAGTGAGGGGTGCTGTCTTCTACCAAGATAGCACCTCTTGCTGCATTCCTATGTAACAAAAGGTGGAAAAGCAAAAGGGGCAAATGCTATGCAAAGCTTTTTAAAATAAGGCTTTAAACCCATACACAAGTGTGGAGCCCTCATGACTTAATCACCCCCTAAAGTCCCCACCTCTTAATACTATTGCATTGGCAATTGTTTCAACATATAAATTTTGGGGGGCATATTCAGACCATAGCATGGTTCAAATGCAAACACTTTAATGCAGGGACAATGGACAGATGTGTAGGCTGAGTGAAGGGAATAAGAGGTGGTGGGATGCAAAGACACTAGCAAAAATGGGAAGCACATAAACAGCTTTGGGTGTAAAGGGACAAAGGTGGAAACTGCAGCCCCTGACAACTGCAACCCTAGAGGAAGGCCCCTCAGATAGTTCTTAAGACATACAGAGTGCCAGAGACATCTTCATGGACACAGAGAGCAGGGAGTAGTTCTTCTGTCTTCTGATTTTCTACTGATGCCTCCCAGTGTCAGCTTCTTGGGGATGCTAGCTGGGCAAAAAACAGATAAGGGATGTGTGGACAATTTAAGGAACACCCACTGACTCTCTAATCCAGCAAACTCTCTGAAAAAAAAAATTTAGAGTGGATGTTTAAAAATATACTCCATTCTTTATACATAGACTGCTTTGTAGATCCATGGCTGTCTTTAAATCTAAACCAAGTTTTTTTTGGTTGCAAACAAGTTTTTATGTTTTTACTAAATCCCAGCTGCAACAATTATATGCTTTTTTACATTGCCACCTCTCAGGTATCGTATTACTTGTAGTAAATTGCAAGCAAAGAGCAAGTAATACAAAAAGATATTTTGGATTACCTATAAATTGCTCCCTTAATTTAGTATGGATAATTGAAAATTTGACTTTAATGATTAAAATAATAGGATTAATAAATTTTTCAATTTATGTGTACATTCCATCTTATTATGGGGAGTTGGCTATGTAGTTACAGCACCTCTATCATTAGCATGGGTGTGAGCCTGAGTCAACATTCACCCAAAGCTTGTCTTTTTGAATACGTGGCTAGTTGAGAGTGCCAAAATACACTTTATAAAGTCAGCAAGAAAAAGAAGGAATCATTGCTAATGCTGCTGAAAACCTGGATGAATAATTGGCTTTGAGATGCTGCAAGATGAAGATCACAGCAGCTCAAATGTCATTGCCTAAAGGAGGACAACCAGTATTAGACTAGCTGCCATTCAGTGATTTCATAAAAGGTTACCCAGAAGGATTGGTCCCCACTTCAAGCAGCACAAATGTCATTGCAAGGACCCTATGTTCTTCAAGAGCAGTAATATAAAAAGACCAAAGGCAATTTGATCCAGAATGATAGATTGAGCATCATATAAATGATTTGTACAGTCAGAAAGCAGCATGCCTTTCCCAAGAAAACAGTTGAAAAAACACTTGCTCTGTGAACACTAGTACCACAAAGCAATATACTAGTTACTAGTTATCAAAGAGTGAGGTAAAAAATTAGTAATTTTATAGTAGGAAAGCTAAATTTTTCTATTTTCATTTATTTTTCTCATGTGGAAAAGTCACCAAAAGTGTAAGGCATGAGGCAGAAAGTAAGAAAACCCATTCAATTGTATTTCATTTGCAAGTTACGATTTAAGGTAAATGTTGACCATTTGTGTCTTTGCAATTATTTTCAAGTAACGTAAGTAAACTTTATTTCTTAATAATTTCTGCTTTCACCATATGTGTAATGTTTAGGTAACCTGAAGATTAAGAAGAGATTGTTGATTAGAATTGAGTAGAAAATATGCCGTCTCCATTAGGTTACTCCTTTGCTTTTATAATCCCTGATGCCTAATAAAATCCCCAACAGGTCAAAGTTTTGCTAGTCATTACTCACATTTTTTTACCTGTTTTAATTTGCATCAGCCCATTTATTTCAGCCACAGGTAGCAAGATATCCAGAAGCACTAGTTCCTGCCCCTCCTGAGATAGTCCACATCTATTTTGTTGTGAGATGGTCAAGTCTTGATTTCAAATACATTGGATTTTCCCATTTCTTAAAATAAACTCATCCATTACTCCCCTCCTCAAAGAAATGAATGGCTTCTTATTGAAAATAAGACTGTCACAGGATAATGTATTTAGAAATTCAAATTTAGCAACTTAAAGATGACCCTTTTTTTTTTTTTTTCTCTTTTCCAAAAGTCTGAGCTTGGCGATAAGACAAAGCTACGTATAAAGGACAAGGAGGAGAGGTAAAGGGTGACTTTGAGGAAAACACAGATGAGAGGAAGATTTTCTCCAGACTACAAAAATCAGTGAATTCATTGTGAAGGCCATACAAATACGTTGTAAAACAGCAGCTGCTGCTATAGCTCCTTCATTCTGGAATCCCTAGGATGGGACCAAAAAAAAAAAAAAAAAAAGATCCTGAAATGCTTCTCCTCTCCCATGACATTTGATAATAATCTTTTAATTTGCATGTGATGGCAACTGGCAATCTTCTTTCAATTGCTTTGGCACATCATCAGAGACATCCATAAGTGCTTCTTACTAGTGACATAAATTTATAGTACATTTTAATATATGACTGGGAGATAGGAAAACACAGGATTGAGTATAAATTACTCTGGACTTGCATTCCACCATATCTTCTTAAGGATCATGTGCCTCTTCAAAAAAACTGTTCAAGGTTTCATTCTATTGTACATTTTCTATTACTGTTTCTAAAATTTGGTCTTGAAAAACACTTTTGATGATATTCATAGTAAAAGCCTCCAAGAACTATAGCAAGGTGAGTATACATTCTATACAGTAAATGTCTGTACCTTTAAAAATCATTGAAGAAAAAACCTTGCAAGCACCTTGCTGATAGCTGCCAGCAACTCTTCATGAAGAATAAACACTGTCACACTCACCTGATCTATTAGGATAAAAGTCCCAGGTAGATCAGAAAGAAGAGATAGTTATAATTTATCTTGGCTTTAGGAAGGTTAGGTGATTCACTTGTACAAGGCAATAAATTTAGAAAATATGGTCTAGACAGCGTAACTATTAGGTGAGAACACAAACTGCTAGAGGGTCAAAATATAATACAAGGTGTTTTTCAAAGTCAGATAGAAGCCTAGATTTTTGTTTTAAGTTTTCATCACCAGCCTAGATAAAGAAATAAAGTCAACCCAGACAATGTCTTAGAAAAACACATCTTAGAAAAGTGATTCAAGAAGAAATGGAAAACCTGAATATACCAATTACAATTAAGGAAATTTAATAAATAGCTTAAAATGTAACTTGTTTTCTCCCATCCCCAAATATGCTAGATGGTTTTACAGGCCAGTGAACCAAGCATTTGAGAAAAATTATCCCTGTTTTATAAAAGCAGTTCCAGGGAATAGAAAAAATATTCTTCAGGTCAGTTAATGGTGCTAGAATAATCTTGATCCAAAACAGATCAGGATAATATCAGAAAGTCCAATCACACTTAGGAACAAAGATAATAAAATTAAAATTAAAAATAAAATGTTAGTAACTGGAAAAAACCTTTTCTTGAGCAAGTTAAGTTTTTCCCCAGGAATATAAGAACAATTTAGCATTATAAAATATATTAATGGAGCCTGTAATCCCAGCACTTTGGGAGGCCAAGGCGGGCAGATCATGAGGTCAGGAGATCGAGACCATCCTGGCTAACACGGTGAAACCCCATCTCTACTAAAAATGCAAAAAATTAGCCAGACGTGGTGGTGGGCACCTGTAGTCCCAGCTACTCGGGAGGCTGAGGCAGGAGAATGGCGTGAACCCAGGAGGCGGAGTTGCAGTGAGCCGAGAATGCGCCACTGCACTCCAGCCTGGACTACAGAGCAAGACTCCGCCTCAAAAAAAATATGTGTGTGTGTGTGTATATATATATATATACACACACATATATACATATATACACACACACACACACGGAATATATATATATACACATATGGAATATATATATATACACATATGGAATATATATATATATATGGAATTACCCTCACTAAGATACCAAAGATACCAAAAGGAGAAAACCTAGATGATCACCTCAGTAGATACTAAAATTGGCAATCTGTTCATGATAAAGTAGGAATTGAAGGGAACTATCTTGTTCATATATACCATGTTCAGGAATAAGAAGACTTAAGAAGATGTCAATTCTTCCCTATTAATCTCTAAATTGAGTGCAGCTCCAGTAAAAATCCCTAAAGGCTTTTTCATGGTACATGGAGAGCAGATCTTAATTTCAGATGGAAGAGAAAAAGGACAAGAATAGCCAAGACTATTATAAGGAAGAACAAGGCAGGGCTTCTCTGTCAGACAACAAGAATTACAGAGTTTTAGGTAATTAAGAGAATGAATAATTGACCTTAATTATTCTGTTCAAATCACTTACTAGCTCTGTAAGATTTATAGCCAAGAAGAAATTGAAAATTGGGCTAGACTTGGTAGATAGCCTTAGAAATATTCGAAGACGTAGGAAATAAGACTCAAAAAGTAAAATTAGGACTGCTCAGTCTGATAATTCTAACACTACTATATAAACAATAATAAAGAAAACACAGGTTAAAAATAGTACTTTTGAAGTACATTCTAATTTAAAGCAAGGGAATTTAGTTGATAGTTGTTGTCCCTTTCTATTGACATAAGCACCTGAGAGATGCATTTTGTTTTTCCCAATATTATCTATCTATCTATCTATCTATTTATCTATCTATCTATCTATCTATCTATCTATCTATCTATCATCTATTTATGCAGGTTCTCACTCTGTCACTCAGGCTGGAGTTCAGTGGCATGATTATAGTGCACTGCAGCCTCGAATTCCTGGGCTTAAGCAACCCTCTAACCTCAGCCTCCCAAGTAGTTGGCTCTACAGGTGTGTGTCACCATAGCTGGCTAATTTATTTTTTGTAGAGATAAGGTCTTGCTATGTTGCCCAGGTTGGTCTTGAACTCCTGGACTCAAGCAATCCTCCTGCCTTAGCCTCCCCAAATGTTGGAATTACAGGTGTGAGACACTGCGCCTAGTTTCTAAGATGCATTTTAAATGTATTAATAGCATGAAGAGTTTGTCTAAAATAGAATTTCCTTGAGGTGAGCTATGGAAAATATGCTAACGATTTACTGAGAGAGAGGATAAAGTTTTTTGCTCTAGATATCTTTAAAAATCAGATTGACTTTATTCTGTCAGAAAATTTGGAAGTTTAATGAAGATGCTGAAATTCACGATTTAGTTACATGAACTATTTCCAGTTGTGCAATCCTAGAAATAATCCAAAGATACTCTCTTATGGTAAGACTGGGGGAAAAATCAAGCTTTAGTAATTCACGTGCATTGTTTCCTCTCTCCCCACCACCCCCTTTCATTTCCCAAAATACATACACACTTTCTCAAAGCAACTGGCTGCTCTTAATTCAGTAACAAACATGCCTCTACGTAGTCAGCTAAAAGCCTACTCAGAGTATCAGTGACATCACTCTGCATTGTGGCAGTACTGAACTCAAAATATAGTAAGAAAAGAGCAGTCACTCTATACTCAAGAATGTACTTGTTTTTTTAGTCTCATTCAACTTTAAGTTGCGGGATGATTTGTGAGGGATCTAATATGAAAAAGTTTTAAATCAAATAACTGACATGATCATTTATAAATTTGCAGTGACAAAATATATGTATAAAAATGACTTATTATTATATATAGTCAATTCCCAGTTCTTTATGTATATAAACCATGGTTTTAATTGTCCATGGTAAATTTTAATCCTACGCTGGGTTTCCTTGCCCAACCAAGAAGTTCTAGCTTACTTTTTCTAATTACCGAGAACGTTTTAAGGGATAAAGTTGTTGTTCTCAACAAAATATGTACTACATTCCAAAATTGTACTGAGTTATCAATTATTCTCAGATAATTGAGCTAGCTGTTCTATGTAAAGGAGAAAACAGCCAGCAGGAAAATTAGTCTGTAGGCTCTGCATATGTTTTCCCTCTGACTGAAATACAAGCAGATGGTGAGAAAAGATCTGTGACTGAACCTAGTTATCAGACATGTGGAAGAGCAAGGTTCCCTTTTCTTTCTTATTTATTTATTTATTTAATTATTATACTTTAAGTTTTAGGGTACATGTGCACAACATGCAGGTTTGTTACATATGTATACATGTGCCATGTTGGTATGCTGCACCCATTAACTCGTCATTTACATTAGGCATATCTCCTAATGCTATCCCTCCCCCCGCCCCACCCCACAACAGGCCCCGGTGTGTGATGTTCCCCTTACCGCGTCCATGTGTTCTCATTGTTCAATTCCCACCTAAGAGTGAGAACATGCGCTGTTTGGTTTTTTGGTCTTGTGATAGTTTGCTGAGAATGATGGTTTCCAGCTTCATCCATGTCCCTACAAAGGACATGAACTCATCATTTTTATGGCTGCATAGTATTCCATGGCATATATGTGCCACATTTTCTTAATCCAGTCTATCATTGTTGGACATTTGGGATGGTTCCAAGTCTTTGCTATTGTGAATAGTACCACAATAAACATACGTGTGCATGTGTCTTTATAGCAGCATGATTTATAATCCTTTGGGTGTATACCCAGTAATGGGATGGCTGGGTCAAATGGTATTTCTAGTTCTAGATCCCTGAGGAATCGCCACACTGACTTCCACAATGGTTGAACTAGTTTACCGTCCCACCAACAGTGTCAAAGTGTTCCTATTTCTCCACATCCTCTCCAGCACCTGTTGTTTCCTTTTTAATGATTGCCATTCTGACTGGTGTGAGATGGTATCTCACTGTGATTTTGATTTGCATTTCTCTGATGGCCAGTGATGATGAGCATTTTTTCATGTGTCTTTTGGCTGCATAAATGTCTTCTTTTGAGAAGTGTCTGTTCATAACCTTTGCCCACTTTTTGATGGGGTTGTTTGTTTTTTCTTGTAAATTTGTCTGAGCTCTTTGTAGATTCTGGATATTAGCCATTTGTCAGATGAGTAGATGGCAAAAATTTTCTCCAATTCTGTAGGTTTCCTGTTCACTCTGATGGTAGTTTCTTTTGCTGTGAAGAAGCTCTTTAGTTTAATTAGATCTGATTTGCCAATTTTGGCTTTTGTTGCCATTGCTTTTGGTGTTTTAGTCATGAAGTCCTTGCCCATGCCTATGTCATGAATGGTATTGTCTAGGTTTTCTTCTAGGATTTTTATGTTATTAGGTCTAACATTTAAATCTTTAATCCATCTTGCATTAATTTTTGTATAAGGTGTAAGAAAGGGATCCAGTTTCAGCTTTCTACATATGGCTAGCCAGTTTTCCCAGCACCATTTATTAAATCGGGGATCATTTCCCCATTTCTTGTTTTTGTCAGGTTTGTCAAAGATCAGATAGTTGTAGATGTGTGGCATTATTTCTGAGGGCTCTGTTCTGTTCCATTGGTCTATATCTCTGTTTTGGTACCAGTACCCATGCGGTTTTGGTTATTGTAGCCTTGTAGTATAGTTGGAAGTCAGGTAGTGTGATGCCTCCAGCTTTGTTCTTTTGGCTTAGGATTGTCTTGGCAATGCGGGCTCTTTTTTGTTTCCATGTGAACTTTAAAGTAGTTTTTTCCAATGCTGTGAAGAAAGTCATTGGTAGCTTGATGGGGATGGCATTGAATCTATAAATTACCTTGGGCAGTATGGCCATTTTCATGATATTGATTCTTCCTATCCATGAGCATGGAATGTTCTTCCATTTGTTTGTGTCCTCTTTTATTTCATTGAGCAGTGGTTTGTAGTTCTCCTTGAAGAGGTCCTTCACATCCCTTGTAAGTTGGATTCCTAGGTATTTTATTCTCTTTGAAGCAATTGTGAATGGGAGTTCACTCATGATTTGGCTCTCTGTTTGCCTGTTTTTGGTGTATAAGAATGCTTGTGATTTTTGCACATTGATTTTGTATCCTGAGACTTTATTGAAGTTGCTTATCAGCTTAAGGAGATTTTGAGCTGAGACGATGGGGTTTTCTAAATATACAATCATGTCATCTGCAAACAGGGACAATTTGACTTCCTGTTTTCCTAATTGAATACCCTTTATTTCCTTCTCCTGACTGATTGCCCTGACCAGAACTTCCAACACCATGTTGAATAGGAGTGGTGAGAGAGGGCATCCCTGTCTTGTGTGAGTTTTCAAAGGGAATGCTTCCAGTTTTTGTCCATTCAGTATGATATTGGCTGTGGGTTTGTCATAGATAGCTCTTATTATTTTGAGATATGTCTCATCAATACATAGTTTATTGAGAGCTTTTAGCATGAAGGGCTGTTGAATTTTGTCAAAGGCCTTTTCTGCATCTATTGAGATAATCATGTGGTTGTTATCGTTGATTCTGTTTATATGCTGGATTACATTTATTGATTTGCATATGTTGAACCAGCCTTGCATCCCAGGGATGAAGCCCACTTGATCACAGTGGACAAGCTTTTTGATGTGTTGCTGGATTCAGTTTGCCAGTATTTTACTGAGGATTTTTGCATCAATGTTCATCAGGGATATTGGTCTAAAGTTCTTTTTTTGTTGTGTCTCTGCCAGGCTTTGGTATCAGGATGATGCTGGCCTCATAAAATGAGTTAGGGAGGATTCTCTCTTTTTCTATTGATTGGAATAGTTTCAGAAGGAATGGTACCAGCTCCTCCTTGTACCTCTGATAGAATTCGGCTGTGAATCCATCTGGTCCTGGACTTTTTTTGGTTGGTAAGCTATTAATTATTGCCTCAATTTCAGAGCCTGTTATTATTCGTCTATTCAGAGATTCAACTTCTTCCTGGTTAAGTCTTGGGAGGGTGTATTTGTCAAGGAATTTATCCATTTCTTCTAGATTTCCTAGTTTATTTGCGTAGAGGTGTTTGTAGTATTCTCTGATGGTAGATTGTATTTCTGTGGGATCAGTGGTGATATCCCCTTTTTCATTTTTTATTGCATCTATTTGATTCTTCTCTCTTTTCTTCTTTATTAGTCTTGCTAGCGGCCTTTCAATTTTGTTGACCTTTTCAAAAAAACCAGCTCCTGGGTTCATTGATTTTTTGAAGGGTTTTTTGTGTCTCTATTTCCTTCAGTTCTGCTCTGATCTTAGTTATTTCTTGCCTTCTGCTAGCTTTTGAATGTGTTTGCTCTTGCTTCTCTACTTCTTTTAATTGCGGTGTTAGGGTGTCAGTTTTAGATCTTTCCTGCCCTCTCTTATGGGCATTTAGTGCTATAAATTTCCCTCTACACACCGCTTTAAATGTGTCCCAGAGATTCTGGGATGTTGTGTCTTTGTTCTCATTGGTTTCAAAGAACATCTTTATTTCTGCCTTCATTTCGTTACGTACCCAGTAGTCATTCAGGAGCAGGTTGTTCAGTTTCCATGTAGTTGAGTGGTTTTGAGTGAGTTTCTTAATCCTGAGTTCTAGTTTGATTGCACTGTGGTTTGAGACAGTTTGTTATAATTTCTGTTCTTCTACATTTCCTGAGGAGTACTTTACTTCCAACTATATGGTCAATTTTGGAATAAGTGTGGTGTGGTGCTGAGAAGAATGTATATTCTGTTGATTTGGGGTGCAGAGTTCTGTAGATGTCTATTAGGTCTGCTTGGTGCAGAGCTGAGTTCCTGGATATGCTTGTTAACTTTCTGTTTCGTTGATCTGTCTACTGTTGACAGTGGGGTGTTAAAGTCTCCAATTATTATTGTGGGGGAGTCTAAGTCTCTTTGTAGGTCTCTAAGGACTTGCTTTATGAATCTGGGTGCTCCTGTATTTGGTGCATATATATTTAGGATAGTTAGCTCTTCTTGTTGAATTGATCCCTTTACCATTATATAATGGCCTTCTTTGTCTCTTTTGATCTTTGTTGGTTTAAAGTCTATTTTATCAGAGACTAGGATTGCAACCCCTCCCTTTTTTTGTTTTCCATTTGCTTGGTAGATCTTCCTCCATCCCTTTATTTTCAGCCTATGCATGTCTCTGCATGTGAGATGGGTTTCCTGAATACAGCACACTGATGGGTCTTGACTCTTGATCCAATTTGCCAGTCTGTGTCTTTTAATTGGAGCATTTAGCCCATTTACATTAAGGTTAATATTGTTATGTGTGAATTTGATCCTGTCATTATGATGTTAGCTGGTTATTTTGCTCATTGACTGATGCGGTTTCTTCCTAGCATCTTTACAATTTGGCATGTTTTTGTAGTTACTGGTACCGGTTGTTCCTTCTTTCCACGTTTAGTGCTTCCTTCAGGAGCTCTTGTAGGGCAGGCCTGGTAGTGACAAAATCTCTCAGCATTTGCTTGTCTGTAAAGTATTTTATTTCTCCTTCACTTATGAAGCTTGGTTTGGCTGGATATGAAATTCTGGGTTGAAAATTCTTTTCTTTAACAATGTTGAGCCGGGCGCGGTGGCTCACACTTGTAATCCCAGCACTTTGGGAGGCCGAGGTGGGCGGATCACGAGGTCAGGAGATCGAGACCACAGTATAACCCCGTCTCTACTAAAAATACAAAAAATTAGCCGGGCGTGGTGGCGGGCGCCTGTAGTCCCAGCTACTCGGAGAGGCTGAGGCAGGAGAATGGCGTGAACCCGGGAGGCGGAGCTTGCAGTGAGCCGAGATTGCGCCACTGCACTCCAGCCTGGGCGACAGAGGAGACTCTGTCTCAGAAAAAAAAAAAAAAAAAAAAAAAAAAGAATGTTGAATATTGGCCCCCACTCTCTTCTGGCTTGTAGAATTTCTGCCAAGAGTTCAGCTGTTAGTCTGATGGGCTTCCCTTTGTGGGTACCCCGACCTTTCTCTCTGGCTGCCTTTAACATTTTTTCCTTCATTTCAACTTTGGTGAATCTGACAGTTATGTGTCTTGGAGTTGCTCTTCTCGAGGAGTATCTTTGTGGTGTTCTCTGTATTTCCTGAGTTTGAATGTTGGCCTGCCTTGCTAGATTGGGGAAGTTCTCCTGGATAATATCCTGCAGAGTGTTTTCCAACTTGGTTCCATTCTCCCTGTCACTTTCAGGTACACCAATCAGATGTAGATTTGGTCTTTTCACATAGTCTCATATTTCTTGGAGGCTTTGTTTGTTTCTTTTCATTCTTTTTTCTCTAAACTTCTCTTCTCGCTTCATTTCGTTCATTTGATCTTCAATCACTGATACCCTTTCTTCTAGTTGATCAAATCAGCTACTGAAGCTTGTGCTTTCATCATGTAGTTCTCGTGCCATGGTTTTCAGCTCCATCAGGTCCTTTAAGGACTTCTCTGCATTGGTTATTCTAGTTAGCCATTCGTCTAATCTTTTTTCAAGGTTTTTAATTTCTTTGCCATGGGTTCGAACTTCCTCCTTTAGCTCAGAGAAGTTTGGTCGTCTGACACCTTGTTCTCTCAACTCGTCAAAGTCATTTTCCTTCCAGTTTTGTTCCGTTGCTAGTGAGGGGCTGTGTTCCTTTGGAGGAGGAGAGGCGCTCTGATTTTTAGAATTTTCAGTTTTTCTGCTCTGTTTTTTCCCCATCTTTGTGGTTTTATCTACCTTTGGTCTTTGATGATGGTGATGTACAGATGGGGTTTTGGTGTGGATTTTCTTGCTGTTTGTTAGTTTTCCTTCTAACAGTCAGGGCCCTCAGCTGCAGGTCTGTTGGAGTTTGCTGGAGGTCCACTCCAGACCCTGTTTGCCTGGGTATCAGCAGCGGAGGCTGCAGAACAGTGAATATTGGTGAACAGCAACTGTTGCTGCCTGATCGTTCCTCTGGAAGTTTTGTCTCAGAGGGGTACCCGGCCGTGTGAGATGTCTGCCCCTACTGGGGAGTGTCTCCCAGTTAGGCTACTTGGGGTTCAGGGACCCACTTGAGGAGGCAGTCTGTCCGTTCTCAGATCTCAAGCTGCATGCTGGGAGAACCACTACTCTCTTCAAAGCTGTCAGACAGGGATATTTAAGTCTGCAGAGGTTTCTGCTGCATTTTGTTTGGCTATGCCCTGCCCCCAGAGGTGGAGTCTATAGAGGCAGGCAGGTGTCCTTGAGCTGCGGTGGGCTTCACCCAGTTCAAGCTCCCAGGACTCTTTGTTTACCTACGCAAGCCTCAGCAATGGCAGGCACCCCTCCCCCAGCCTCGCTGCCACCTTGCAGTTTGACCTCAGACTGCTGTGCTAGCAATGAGCGAGGCTCCGTGGGCGTAGGACTGTCTGAGCCAGGCGCGGGATATAATCTCCTGGTGTGCCATTTGCTAAGACCGTTGGAAAAGCGCATTATTAGGGTGGGAGTGTCCCGATTTTCCAGGTGCAGTCTGTCATCCGTTTCCTTGTCTAGGAAAGGAAATTCCCTGACCCCTTGCACTTCCCGGGTGAGGCGATGCCTCGCCCTGCTTCGGCTCACACTTGGTGTGCTGCACCCACTGTCCTGCACCCACTGTCTGACAATCACCAGTGAGATGAACCTGGTACCTCAGTTGGAAATGCAGAGATCATTTGTCTTCTGCATCACTCAGGCTGGGAGCTGTAGACTGGAGCTGTTCCTATTCGGCCATCTTGGAATCACCTTAACCTCCCTTTTCTTATTAAAGATGTACTAGTGACAGAGAAGTGGCATGCCCTACAGACTGCACATTTCACTGTCTTATTCCCTTGATGGTCATTCAGTATCACTCATTCAACAGATATTTATTAAGCACCTAGTTTGAGCCGTGCTCTATGCTGGGCCAGATTTATGATGGTAAATATCAAACTAACATTTTTTGAGAAACTTCTCTCTTCACTTCGGCATAAACTCACTCAAAAAAGCCCTTTTGCTTTTTTCTTCATGGACAGGGAATATAATTGACCAGCATCCTCTTTATAAAAACTATTCAGATGACATAAGGCAGTAACTGTTACTCCTTTATGTTCTTTAGCATTTGATTTGCTCAGTCTATTTTAAGGACATTAAACAAAATAAAACAATACAAACCAAAGCAACAGAATTCCCCACGTGAAAGAGATTAAAATATATTACTCATTCTGTATTTATTGAATTCCTACCATGTACCTGACACCGAATTAAGTACTGAGAGTATAATGGTCGATAAAATGGACTGCTTGGAGCTTACATTCTAGTGAGGAAGACAAAATAAATATATACACAAATGTATTGTGAGGAAATAGAGAGTAACTGGGAGAGAACACTTTTGTTGGACGGAAAGGCTTCTTCTTGTATGTGATAGCAACTAACACAATATCTGACTCACTGGAAATTTTCGAGACTTTTTAGATGAGTCATCCACTAAATATACTCTTCTGTTTGCTGCTGAATTTTGTTTTCTTGTTTGATTTTATACTGTTGTTATTGAGATCAGATAAACTATGTCTAAAAGCAAGCAAACAAACAAAAAACCGAAAGCAAATGAACAAAACCTTGCTTTCCTATAGTGCTATGAAAAAGGAGTTTTAGAAAAGCAAGTAACTTTTTGTGTAAATATTGGTAGAAAATATTTTAATATTTGGCTAAGTTCTTAGTGCAGAACATTGAATTATATTATAATGTTTTTGCTTCCTTTAGGTTAGTGATATTTAATGTTTTGGCTCATGGATCCTTTTAGGAATCTAATTAAAATTATGGCCCATCTCTTCAGGAAAATCCATACATCTGTATTTTTGAAAAACTTGGTACAATTTCAGGAGAGCTCATACCTTCTATGTATCTCAGTTCAAAAACCCTTAACATGATTACCAAACATAAAACAGCCTGCTGGATGTAAAAATTTAATAGAAAGCTGCAATAATTGAGTGAGTGTGGTTCTGGTATAAGAACAGACTGTGGGAAACACCAGCAAGATGGCTGAATACATACAGCTCCAGTCTGCAGCTCCCAGCGAGATCAATGCAGAAGGCAGGTAATTTCTGCATTTCCAGCTGAGGTACCCGTTCATCTCACTGGGACTGGTTAGATGGTAGGTGCAGCCCATGGAGGGCGAGCAAAAGCAGGGTGGGATGTCGCCTCACCCAGGAAGCACAAGGGGTTGGGGAACTCCCCTTGTTAAGGGAAGCTGTGAGGGACTGTGCTGTGAGGGACGGTGCATTCCAGCCCAGATATGATGATTTTCCCATGGTTTTTGCAACCCACACACCAGGAGATTCCCTCAGGTGCCTATACCACCAGTGCTCTGGGTTTCAAGCACAAAACTGGGTGGCCGTTTGGGCAGACACCGAGCTAGCTGCAGTTTTTTTTTCATACCCCAGTGGCACCTAGAACCCCAGCAAGACAGAACCATTCACTCCCCTGGAAAGGGGACAGAAGCCAGGGAGCTGAGTGGTCTTGCTCAGTGGGTCCCATCCCCACAGAGCCAAGCAAGCTAAGATCCACTGGCTGGAAATTCTCGCTGCCAGCACAGCAGTCTGAAGTTGACCTGGAACACTCAAGCTTGGATGGGGGAGGGGCGTCCATCATTACTGAGGCCTGAGTATGTGGTTTTCCCCTCACAATGTAAACAAAGCCTCAGGGAAGGTTAGACTGAGCAGAGCCCACCACAGTGCAGCAAAGCCACTGTAGCCAGACTGCTTCTCTAGATTCCTCCTCTCTGGGGAGGGCATCTCTGAAAGAAAGAGAGAAGCTCTAGTCAGGGGCTTATAGATAAAACTCCTATCTCCCTGGGACAGAGCACTTGGGGGAAGGGGCAGCTGTGGGCATAGCTTCATCAGACTTAAATGTTCCTGCCTGCTGGCTCTGAAGACAGCAGCAGATCTCCCAGCACAGTGCTTGAGCTCTGCTAAGGGACAGACTGACTCCTCAAGTGGGTCACCGACCCTTGTGCCTCCTCACTAGGAGACACTTCCCAGCAGGGGTCAACAGACACCTTATACAGGAGAGCTTCAGCTGGCATCTGGCGGGTGCCCCTCTGGGAGGAAGCTTCCAGAGGAAGGAGCAGGGAGCAATCTTTGCTGTTCTGTAGCCTCCACTGGTGATACCCAGGCAAACAGGGTCTGGAGAGGACCTCCAGCAAACTCCAGCAGATGGTCCTAACAGTTAGAAGTAAAACTAACAAACAGAAAGCAGTAACATCAACATCAACAAAAAGGACACCCACACAAAAACCCCATCCAAAGGTCCTCAGCATCAAAGACCAAAGGTAGATAAATCCATGAAGATGAGGAAAAACCAGCATGCCTCTTCTCCTCCAAAGGATCACAACTCCTCCCAGCAAGGGAACAAAACTGGACAGGGGATGAGTTTGATGAATTAACAGAAGTAGGCTTCAGAAGGTGGGTAATAATGAACTCTTCTGAGCTAATGAAGCATGTTCTAGTCAGATGCAAGGAAGCTAAGAACCTTGAAAAAACGTTAGAGGAATTGCTAACTAGAATTACCAGTTTAGAGAAGAACATAAATGACCTGATGGAGCTGAAAAACACAGCACAAGAACTTCGTGAAGCATACAAAAGTATCAATAGCTGAATCGATCAAGAAGAAGAAAGGATATCAGAGATTTAAGATCAACTTAATGAAATAAAATGTGAAGACAAGATTAGAGAAAAAAGAATGAAAGGAATGAACAAACCCTCTAAGACATATGGGACTATGTGAAAAGACCAAACCTCCATTTGACTGGTGTACCTGAAAGTAAGGGGGAGAATGGAACCAAGTTGGAAAACACACTTCAGGATATTATCCCAGAGAACTTCCTCAACTTAGCAAGACAGGCCAACCTTCAAACTCAAGAAATACAGAGAACACCACTAAGATACTCCTCAAGAAGAGCAACCCCAAGATACATAATCATCAGATTCATGAAGGTTGAAACAAAGGGAAAAATGTTAAGGGCAGCCAGAGATAAAGGTTGGGTCACCTACAAAGGGAAGCCCATCAGACTAACAGCTGATCTCTCTGCAGAAACCCTACAAGCCAGAAGAGAGTGGGGGCCAACATTCAACATTCTTAAATAAAAGAATTTTCAATCCAGAATTTCATGTCCAGCCAAACTAAGCTTCATAAGGAGAAATAAAATCCTTTACAGACAAGCAATTGCTGAGGTATTTTATCACCACCAGGCCTACCTTAAAAGAGCGCCTGAAGGAAGCACTAAATATGGAAAGGAAAACTGGTACTAGCCACTGCAAAAACATACTAAAATATAAAGACCACTGACAATGAAGAAACTGCATCAATTAATGTGCAAACTAACCAGCTAGCATCATGATGACAGGATCAAATTCTCACATAACAATATTAACCTTTGGCCAGGAGCGGTGGCTCACGCCTGTAATCCCAGCACTTTGGGAGGCTGAGGCAGGTGGATCATGAGGTCAAGAAACTGAGATCATCCCGGCCAACATGGTGAAACCCCATCTCTACTAAAAATACAAAAAAATTAGCTGGGCATGGTGGCACGTGCCTGTAGTCCCAGCTTCTCGGGAGGCTGAGGCAGGAGAATTGCTTGAACCTGGGAAGCAGAGGGAGTTGAGATTGTACCACTGCACTCCAGCTTTATGACAGAGTGAGAATCTGTCTCAAAAAATAAAACAAAAGAAACAAACAAAAAAACCAGTATTAACCTTAAATGTAAATGGGCTAAATGCCCCAATTAAAAGTCACAGACTGGCAAATTGGATAAAGAGTCAAGAACCACTGGTATGCTGTATTCAGGAGACCCATCTCACATGCAAAGACACACATAGGCTCAAAATAAAGGGATGGAGGTATATTTACCAAGGAAATGGAAAGCAAAAAAAAAAAAAAAAAAAAAAGCCTGGGGTGCAATCCTCGTCTCTGATAAACAGACTTTAAACCGATAAAAATTAAAAAAGACAAAGAAGGGTATTACATAACGGTAAAGGAATCAATGCAAAAGGAAGAGCTAACTATCCTAAACATATATGCACCCAATATAGATGCACCCCAGATTCATAAAGCAAGTTCTTAGAGACCTACAAAGAGACTGAGACTCCCATAATAATAGTGGGAGACACACTATATTAGACTCCCACAATAATAGTTGGAGACTTTAACACTCTGCTATCAATATTAGCCAGATCAATGAGACAGAAAATTAACAAGGATATTCAGGGCTTTAACTCAGCTCTGGACCAAGTGGAACTAATAGACATCTACAGAACCCTCCACCCCAAATCAACAGAATATACATTCTTCTCAACAACACATAGCACTTATTCTAAAATTGATCATGTAATTGGAAGGAAAATGCTTCTCAGCAAATGTAAAGGAATAGAAATCATAACAAATAGTCTCTCAGACCACAGCGCAATCAAATTAGAACTCAGGATTAAGAAACTCACTCAAAATAGCACAACTACATGGAAACTGAACAAACTGCTCCTGTATGACTACTGGGTACATAATAAAATTAAGGCTGAAATAAATAAGTTCTTTGAAACCACTGAGAACAAAGACACAATGTACTAGAATCTCTGGGAAACAGCTAAAGCAGTGTGTAGAGGGAAATTTATAGCACTAAATGCCCACAAGAGAAAGTGGGAAAGATCTAAAATCGACACCCTAACATCACAATTAAAAGAATTAGAGATGCAAGAGCAAACACGTTCAAAAGCTAGCAGAAGACAAGAAATAACTAAGATCAGAGCAGAACTGAAGGAAATAGAGACACAAAAAACCCTTCAAAAAAATCAATGAATCCAGGAGCTGGTTTTTTAAAAAGATTAACAAAATAGATAGACTGCTAGCCAGACGAATAAAGAAGAAAAGAGAGAAGAATCAAATAGACACAATAAAAAATGATAAAGAGGATATCACCACTGATCCCACAGAAATACAAACTACCATCAGAGAATACTATAAACACCTCTATGCAAATAAACTGGAAAATCTACAAGAAATGGATAAATTCCTGAACACATACACCCTCCCCAGACTAAACCAGGAAGAAGTTGAATCCTTGAATAGACCAGTAATAAGTTCTGAAATTGAGGCAGTAATTAATAGCCTACCAACCAAAAAAAGCCCAGGTCCAGGCAGATTCACAGCTGAATTCTACCAAAGGTACAAAGAGGAGCTGGTACCATTCCTTCTGAAACTATTCCAACAATAGAAAAAGAGGGACTCCTCCATAACTTATTTTATGAGGCCAGCATAATCCTGATACCAGAGCCTGGCAGAGACACAACAAAAAAAGAATATTTCAGGCCAATATCCTCGATGAACATTGATATGAAAATCCTCAATAAAATACTGGCACACCGATTCCAGCACCACATTAAAAATTTAGCTTACCCACCATGATTAAGTCGGCTCTATCCCTGGGATGCAAGGCTGGTCCAACATACACAAATTAATAAATGTAATCCATCACATAAACAGAACCAATGACAAAAACCACATGATTATCTCAATAGATGCAGAAAAGCCCTTCAATAAAACAACACCCCTTCAGGCTAAGGACACTCAATAAACTAGGTATTGATGGAACATATATCAAAACAGTAAGAGGTATTTATGACAAACCCACAGCCAATATAATACTGAATAGGCAAAAGCTGGAAGCATTCCCTTCGAAAACTGGAACAAGACAAGGATGTCCTCTCTTGCCACTCCTATTCAACATAATATTGGAAGTTCTGGCCAGGGCAATCAGGCAAGAGAAAGAAATGTATTCAAATAGGAAGAGAGGAAGTCAAATTGTCTCTATTTGCAGATGACATCATTGTATATTTAGAAAATCCCATCATCTCAGCCCCAAAACTCCTTAAGCAGATAAGCAACTTCAGCAAAGTAGTAGGATACAAAATCAATGTGCAGAAATCACAAGCATTCCTATACACCAATAATGGACAGAGAACCAAATCACGAGTCAATACCCACTCACAATTGCTACTAAGAGAATAAAATACCTAGGAATCCAACTTACAAGGGATGTGAAGGACCTCTTCAAGGAGAACTACAAACCACTGCTCAAGTAAATAAGAGAAGACACAAACAAATGGAAAAACATTCCATGCTCATGGATAGGAAGAATCAATATCGTGAAAATGGCCATACTGCCCAAAGTAATTTATAGATTCAGTGCTATCAACATCAAGCTACCATTGACTTTCTTCACAGAATTAGAAAAAACCACTTTAAATTTCATATGGAACCAAAAAAGAGCCTATATAGCCAAGACAATCCTAAGCAAAAAGAACAAAGCTGGAGGTATCACGCTACCTGACTTCAAAATATACTACAAGCCTACAGTAGCCAAAACAGCACGGTACTGGTATCAAAACAGATATATAGACCAATGGAACAGAATAGAGGCCTCAGACATAACATCACACATCTACAACCATCTTATCTTTGACAAACCTAACGAAAGCAAGCAATGGGAAAATAATTCCCTATTTAATAAATGTTGTTGGGAAAACTGGCTAGCCGTATACAGAAAACTGAAACTGGACCCCTTCCTTACATCTTATACAAAAATTAACTCAAGATGGATTAAAGATTTAAATGTAAGACCTAAAACCATAAAAACCCTAGAAGAAAACCTAGGCAATACCATTTACGACACAGGCATGGGCAAAGACTTCATGACTAAAATAGCAACACCAATGGCAACAAAAGCCAAAATTGACAAATGGGATCTAAATAAACTAAAGAGCTTCTGTACAGCAAAAGATACTATTGTCAGAGTGAACAGGGAACCTATAGAATTGGAGAAAATTTTTGCAATCTATCCATCTGACAAAGGGCTAATAGGCAGAATCTACAAGGAACTTAAACAAAGTTACAAGAAAAAAATAAACAACCTCATCAAAAAGTGGGCAAACAATATGAACAGACACTTCTCAAAAGAAGACATTTATGTGGCCAACACACATATGGAAAAAAAGCTGATCATCACTGGTCATTAGAGAAATGCAAATCAAAACCACAATGAGATACCATCTCTTGCCAGTTAGAATGGTGATCATTAAAATGTCAGGAAACAACAGATGCTGGAGAGGATGTGGAGAAACAGGAACACTTTTACACTGTTCTTGGGATTGTAAATTAGTTCAACCATTGTGGACCACAAATTACTCAAGAATCTAGAACCAGAAATACAATTTGACCCAGCAATCCCATTACTGGGTATATACCCAAAGGATTATAAATCATTCTGCTACAAAGACACATGCACATGTATGTTTACTGCAGCACTATTCACAATAGCAAAGACTTGGAACCAACCCAAAAGTCCATCAATGATAGACTGGATAAAGAAATTGGACATATATACACCATGGAATACGATGCAGCCATAAAAAAGAATGAGTTCATGTCCTTTGCAGGGACATGGATGAAGCTGGAGACCATCATTCTCAGCAAACTAACACAGGAACAGAAAACCAAACACTGCATGTTCTCACTCATAAGTGGAAGTTGAACAATGAGAACACATGGACATGAGAGGGGAGCATCACACACCAGGGCCTGTTTGGCAGTTGGGGGCGAGGGGAGGGATAGCATTAGGAAAAATACCTAATGTAGATGATAGGTTGATAGGTGCAGAAAACCATCATGGCACATGTATACCTATGTAACCTGCACGTTCTGCACATGTATCCTAGAACTTACAGTATTAAAATAATAATAATAATAAAAGAACAGAATGCAAGTGAAGAAAGTCCCTGGTGTACTTAATATATAATAAAGGCACTTCAAATCAATCTGATACAAATCTGGCTTTTTTACAATGGTATTTTGAAAAGTAACTAACATCAAAAGGAATATTAGATTTCCACCTCAAACTACCAACCAGAAGAAATTATTGGTAGTTTAAAGACTTAAATGTAACAACTAAAACTATTAAAGAATTAGAATTTCAAAAATATAGATATTTTTTAATTGGGGGGAATTTTTTGAGAAACCACAAGAAAGTGACATATATTTTAAACTTTACAATAGCAAACTAAAACAAAACAACACCTTCCTCCATAAAGGCCAACTCAGAAAAAGATAATGTAATAAAAAGTCTTTAATCCACACGTAAACTTTTATTAATTTATGTGAAAGATGAAAGTACCACATAAAAAATGAGTAAGAAACATAAATGCAATGCCTAGGCTCAAAGTTCAATAAATGTGTTGATTAAATAAATTAATTAATAATTGCCTAGAAAACTCAGATTATAAATTGTGCAAAAACATGAAAAAGTAGGCAATCATATACTTTTATACAAGATAGCATTCTTTGCCCACTAAATTGGCCAATATTTAAAGAGATATGCCTGTATCGATGAAGGGTTTAGGGAAATAAACACTCATATATTCCTCGTAGGAGTGTAAACTTGTACCTTCTTAACGGAATATTTGGTACTATAGGTCAAATACTTTAATACATGAGTCAGAAATGGACTTTGCAAATTTGAAACTCCATTTAATGTTTCTCCAACCTTCTAAAGGTAAGTGTGAAAGTTCACAAAACAATATAATTAATTCCCTCTCAATCATGGTTTCACTTTCCACCATTTCAGTTACCTGTGGTTTGAAAATATTAATTGGAAAATTCCAGAAATAAATAATTCATAAGTTTCAAATTTCATGCTTCTGAGTGATGAAATCTTGTGCTGTCCCATTCCGTCCAGCCCAGGACTTGAATCACCCCTTTGTCCAGTGTATCCACACTACATAAGCTAACCATGCCACTTAGTAGCCATCTTGGTTATCAGACTGAAACACAGTATATATAGGGTTCAGTACCATTCAAGGATTCAGGCATCTATTAGAGATCTTGGAACATATCTTCTGCTGATAAGGTAGGGAAAACCATAGCTGGAAATGCCTATAGCACATGCCTTCCTTCTCTTTGATGGATTAGAGAGAATGCCCTACACCAAGTCAATGGCATGTAAGAACTCTATTTCCAAACTGGAATATACGATGGTCTTTTACTTTTGTCTTTTCCCCTCATCTCTCCTTCCCTTTCTTCCTTCAACTACATTGTGGGTGGCATGTTATATTATTATATAAAGCTATATATTCCCACCCTATTAATGTCAGGAGGCACTATATAACTCACTTTAGACAACAAAATAAGGGAAGTAATGTGTATCACATCTGAGCTGAATCTTCAATAACTAGCTGGTAGTTTGCCATGCCAATTTTTCCCTTGCCAGGAGACCAGCTATGTTCCCAGTAGAGGCTAACCAGTCAGGCTAAGTCATGGTTATGATGGTAATGTGAAGTAGTCATAGCAATTTGGACAGATACGTGGTATGAATGAAAAATACATCCTTCTTGGGTAAAGACACAGAGATTTTGTTATCATAGTTTATCCCAGCCAATCCTGATAGGATGGCTAAAGAGCCTGAATTTGAATATTAGTTCTACCAATTACTGGCTGAGTTCAAATCCAGGTCTGCATTTATTGTGTAAACTTAGCCTCAGCTCCTTTAAAATAGGATTACTAATGGTATCTAGCTCATAGGGTCACTACAAGGAAAAAATGACTTAAAAGACTAAATGAGTTATTTGTAAAGGGTTTAGAATAGTGCCTAGCAAATATTAAGTACTGTATGAATGTTTGTTAAATAAATCTGGGTGGGCCAGGTGAGGTGGCTAATGCCTGTAATCCTAGCACTTTGGGAGGCCAAGGTGGGAGGACTGCCTGAGCCCAGGAGTTCAAGATCAGTGTGGGCAACATGGTGAGACCCCTATCTCTATAAAATGAAAAATGAATAAAAACAAATGTGTCTATAAAAAAAAAAGTCTAGGAGGCATACAACAAAGTATTAACACCGTGAATTTAAGAATTTTCTTCTTTTTGTTTAGCCACATCTTTTCTACAACAAATATGTATTTCTTTGTAATTAAAAATGTGTATTTGGCCAGTTACGGTGGCTCATACCTGTAATCCCAGCACACTGAGAGGCTGAGGTGGGCGGATTGGTTGAGCCCAGGTGTTTGAAACCAGCCTGGGCAACATGATGAAACATCATCTCTACAAAAAAATACAAAAATTAGCTGGACGTGGTGGCATGTGCCTGTAGTCCCTGCTACTCTGGAGGCTGAGGTAGGAGGATCACTTGAGCTCAGGGAGGTGGAGGCTGCAGTGAGCCATGTTCACCTGGGTAACAGAGTGAGACCCTGTCTCACAAAGAAAAAAATGTATTAAAAACTCCAAACTACTTTTGTATTCTTTTAAAAAATTATAATTTATCATTTTATTATAATTTCATTATATAACTTTACAGAAACATCTCTAATTTCATTACGAAAGTCAGTAGAAAAACAGGTTTCAGTATGTGAAAGCTCTATTAATAGCAATTTTCTTGAACCATGGAATGGGCAATTCCTGTAGCCAAAATCTATAGAATGAAACTAAATGTCTAACTGGTGTTATTTACATATTATCTTGCATGTGTGCCCTGAAAATGTTTTGATATCTAATATGACTGAAATTTTTCTCCCAAGATAAGATAAAGTAGTTTAGCCATTAATAATTATACTCCTGTTTCTGAGTCAGGCTAAAAAGTCAATGAAAGATGAGCTGTGGTTTCTAATATTATTACAACCTTGGGAGAGATAGATCAGTGAGCAGTAGCCTTGCATTTGATGGACAAAGGTGAGGGTAAGATCAGGTCACTTGTTGGGCTTTTATCATTGCAACAATCTTCCTGCTCCCTGCATCCAACTCTTTTTATTTGCCCTGGCTGGGAAGAAGCATTGGCAAGGATTTACATAGAAAAATAATGCCCGAAGAGCAATCACAATACCCATATCTCTTACTAGCTGCAGATATCACAGCTGGAGAATGCCATGCCAAGAACAAGGGTGGGAGAGCAATGGGGTCCCCTTCCTATTTTTCTTTTTTTGAGACAGGGTCTCACTCTGTCACCCAGATTGGAGTGCAGTGGCACAATCTCAGCTCACCACAACCTCCGCCTCCCAGGCTCAAGCGATTCTTCTGCCTTAGCCTCCCTAGTAGCTGGGATTATAGGCATATGCAACCACCGCCAGGCTTATTTTTGTATTTTTAGTAGAGACAGGGTTTCACCACGTTGGTCGGGCTAGTCTCAAACTCCTGACCTCAAGTGATCCACCTGCCTTGGCATCCCATAGCGCTGAGATTACAGGCGTGAGCTACCACGCCTGGCTCCCCTTTCTATTTTTGTTCTCCATACTCATCAGATAGGCTTTTTGTTTTTGGTGGTGGTGGTGGGGGGGTGTACCTTGAGTCACCTCGGGAGGACTGAGAAGACTACCCTGGATGGTAGACATTTTATAACAGATACCTAATTCCAGGGAGGTCAAGTCTCAGAGCAGAAGGATGAATGACATTATTAAGCTAGTGGGAGGGGTAAAAGGAGGTTATTCTAAGTACAGGGAACACCATGTAAAAAGCTCAGGGTAATAACATCAAAAAAATAAAACAAATCTTCTATACAGAAAATTACAAAATGTTTCTGAGTAATTAAAGGAGACCTAAACACATGCAAAGATATCTTCATAGATTATAAGATTCAATCTTGTTAAGACATTCATTTTCCTCAAATTGATCTAAAGAGAACAGGCAATACCAAAAATCCCAGCAAGCTTTTTTGGTAAAATTTTAAAAAGAAATTGATAAGTCAATTCTACGATTTATCTGGGGATACAATGGATCCAGACAGCCAAAATAATCTAGAGAATGAAAAATAAAATTGGGAGACAAACTACCTGATTTCCAGATTTACTATAAAGCTACAGCAATCAAAACAAACAGATTAATGGAAAAGACTAGAGAATTCAGAAATAGAACCATACATATAGATCAACTGATTTTCAACTGAGATGCCAAGGCAGTTCAGTGAAGAGAGGAAGGGATTTTTATTTAATGATGCTGAAACAACTATATATTCCTCAAAACCTACCTACCTTTATATGTGAGTTTGATTTGAGATCGATCATAGACCTAAATGTAATAAGCTAGGACCATAAAGTTTCTACAAAAAAAATCTTAGGAGAAATCTTATAACCTCAGAGTTGGTAAAATTTATTAGAAAGGACACAGAACATATTAATCATTAAAGTAAAAGGGTAAATTAAATCTTCATCACAATTAAAACATTCATTATGAAAATAAGTAGGTAAGCCACAGACTGGAAAAAATATTCTCAATGTGTTTACCTGACAATATTTAATGGGAATATTCTATATCTGATTTCAGTGATGGTTGCATGTGTATATACAGTTGTCAAAACATCTCAAATGAATACTTAAAAATCTGTTATTGTATTGTATATAAATTAAACCTCAATTAAAAGAAGAAAGTCCAGAATAAAAGAGCATGTTGTTATCTATAGGCACAAATGACTAAAATACTCAGGGCTAATGATTAATTCTTTTTAAAAATTTTATCCCAGAAAACACGATTCCAATATGTCTCCCACCCCCACCCACACTGCTCTGTAAAATACTCCTATATTGTAATCCATAGTGATGATCAACGATAGTGCTTTCTCCTCATGATACATGTTGTACAGGGGTTGAAAACATTAAAATAAATCTCAAATGGAATAAATTGGGACATGTAAAAGTTAAAGAATTAGCAGCACTGAGAAAGGATGCATCATTTGTCTTTTAAAATGTTGGCTGGCAGAAAAAGAATTTAGGTAAGTTTCCATATTCTGCACTCCTCACACCACTAATAAGTTTTACCCAGAAATATATCAATAAAAATGATTGACATCTGAATAACAAATCCTGTGACAACACACTGTAGTATTCCATAAAGAACTTGGCCAGGTGAGGTGGCTTATGCCTGTAATCTCAGCACTGTGGGAGGCCGAGGCAGGTAGATCACCTGAGGGTCAGGAGTTCAAGACCAGCCTGGCCAACATGGAGAAACCCCATCTCTACTAAAATTACAAACAAAATTAGCCAGGCATGGTGGCAAGTGCCTATAATCCTAGCTACTTGGGAGGCTGAGGCAGGAGAATGCAGAGGTTGTGGTGAGCCAAGATCGAGCCATTGAACTGTAGCCTGGGCAACAAGAGTGAAACTCTGTCTCAAAAAAAAAAAGCTTAACTAATTCTTTAATGTTTTTCTTCTAGATGATTTACTTCTATAGGCAAAACATTGTCTTTTGCAACTCATCTTTGAATTGAAAAGAATCTAGGCCAAGGTTTTGAAAATACTGGATCCTCAATAATTACTTATAAACTTAAATGTATTAATCAATGTACTTATTGTTAAAATGTATGTCCAAATTACACATTCCCATAATAGGAAATTTATGGCAATTATTTAATAATTTGAACCAGTGATGATCTCATTTGGTAATTTATGGGCAATTTATTTGTTTATTTATTTGTTTATTAATTCATTCATTGATTTGAGTCTGGGTCTTGCTTTGTCATCCAGGCAGGAGTGCAGTGGCACTATCAAGGCTCACTGCAGCCTTGACTTCCTGGGCTCAAGTGATCCTCCCACCTCATTTTTTGGATTTTCTGTAGCGCAGGCTGGTCTCGATATCCTGAGCTCAAATGATCCTCCCACCTTGGCCTCTCAACGTGCTGGGATTATAGGCATGAACCACCATGCCTGGCAGAAATATATTTAAAAGGAGTATATTAAATGCTATACAAGTTCAACTAACCCCAGCTTAAAAATAACTGTACTATAATTACCTGACTAGATTTTTTTAAAGTGATAGAAAAAGTACAATTGTTAAAAATATAAAAAACAAAAAACTCCACTGAGTCTACTTTCAGTCCCCATGTGAATATCTAAATTAGTATAAAATAAAGGCTGTTAAGTGTGCTGTTTTGAATTAAACATCACATTGGCAAGATCAGAGGAGCTTGTGAAGTAAGAAGGAAATTGTTATTCCTGTGATGGAACCTCCACTAGTATTATTCTTTTGGCAGCTGAGAGTTCAGGGGATACTCACTATGAAAACCAGCAGTCCTTTAATCACACGTTGTAAGAGCATTTGTGATGCTTTGCAGGGAGCCTTTACTTCCAAGATTTCCCTGTTGCTTTCCTTCCTGAGCACAATAGGTTCAAGATGGCTAATGCTGTTTCCTAGTTATGCCAAGAACCTCCTGAATGCCACTGGGCATCCAACGTGAAGACAGATGGCAAAATATCAAATGTGAATGTCTCATTTTAAATGGGGACTCCCACAATCATGTTATTTTTGGGAGAGCAGCTCTCTGGCTCCATGGATATCACTTGAACGGAGTATCCACATTCTTCTGCAGCTCTTGCTCGATCCATATCCACCAAGCACATGCACTGTTTTCCTGAAATACAGTCAAATGGTATCATGAGACACCCTTTCACTAGCAGGACAATTTCAGTTTGTTTAAGGGAATCTATATAGTGACAAAATCTGCAAGTACTATGGAGCATTCTTTGTACCCCTAAGTTTTGTTTAGTTTCTTTCAATTTAATTCTTGATCAATGTGGAAAGACGATGGTGACAAAAACATGGCACTTCATATATTTGCCTCTGCTAATAATTTAAAGAATGTTAACCTTTTCAGATGTGTTTATAAGCAAATCTCAAATTAGAGCCTCAGACTGTATTTCCTACTTTGGTTAAAAATACATTTAAAGACCTGTTCTCTGCTTTCCCTATAAAGCTACATTATCTGTAATGTTGTGGAAAAAAAATTTGTCTTTAAGAATATTTAAAATAACATGCTGATTAAGTGGTGTCTGAAAGACATTAGCTTTTCCAGCTGAAGTTTTTTAGGGCTATGAAGAAGTGAGAAATGAAAAATATTTGAGAAAATTCTCAATTACATGCCTTTTATTTCAGGTGGAAATATAATGTTGAGTGTAGTATACTCTTAATTTTCTGAGCTCCTGTACCTCTATAAAATAGTGGTATCGTATTTCATTTACAATCTTTGGAAGACAAAAGAGGAAACCTGACTGGCAAGAAAAGCAGTTAATTTGTTTTCCTTTGGCAAACACAAACTTTAAAGGTAGCTTGGGAAAAATGATTTGGGGCTGAATATATTCAAAGCCATGATTTACTTTTATACTTTCAATTGCTCTAAATTCAATATATAAGCTTCTTCATCCTCCTGGAAAAAGATCACTGACTATGCAGAACTTCATTATATTTTTCCTAAACAATTATAATAATGCCTAAACATTGAATGACAGTGGAAACTGATAAACTAAAACAACTTCAGAAGTGAAGACAGATCACCAAAATAGAAAAGTTCTATGAACAACAGAATCCTCACAGAAAAAAACAGTGGAAGGTGAAATCAGTAGGTAAGAACTAGCAATGAGAGACTCACATTTAAAATGTTTATTTTGTACATTTTCCTTAAAAGGGCCCATCCCACAAAGAATAAACTGTGTTAGAAATGATATAAAAAGAGATGTCTAGAATTCCATTTAGGCAAAATCATCCCTTCTTCATTAACAGCCTTATGGCTGACATTCTTTTTTTTTTCCCTTAAAATATTGTCTTTTCTTTAAGACATCTGTAAATGTTTCTCCCATCTACTTTTTAGTTTAAAATGAAACATTCTCTGTCAGAATGGGATGCTCTACATTCCTTAAGTACCCACCCAGGGTTTACATTGCAGCTCATTTACCCTTGGCTTTGATCCCAGTCCAGTTAATTTTTCCTTTTCCATTATGTAGAAGAATTTCATGTTTTCACATGTTGAAGTGTCTCTACAACTGAAATTTAGCTGCTGGTAGTCTACCTTTGTGGGCCTGGGGAGTTTCCTAAAAATGTTCGCAGAACACAAGAATGGCCTGTGTAAAGCAGAGATGTAGACGTGACAGCTTTCTCTCAATGTGATTCCCCCTGTTCTTCCCATTGCCAAATGCCCCGCCCCCGCCCCCGCCACTCTAGCAACTTCCCTGCCAGCTACTCCCCTTTAGTTTGATACCTAAAACACACATCTACCATGTACCCATCCATCCACTATACTAGTTATGTCTTCACTGGATTGCTATCATTTGAATGTGTCCTCCAGAAAGCATGTGTTGGAAACTGAATCTGCAATGCAACAGTGTTAGAAGTGGGGCCTAATGTGAGGTGATTAGGCCAAGAGGGTGAAGTGAATGAATTAATACCATTATCATGGTAGTGGGTTCATTATCTAGAGTGTGGGTTCCTTATAAAAGGACAAGTTCAGCTTTCTCTTGCTCTCTCTCTTGCCATGTGATGCCTTTCATCATGTTATGATGCAGGAAGAAGACCCTCACCAGATGCCAGCCCCTTAATCTTGGACTTCCTGGTCTCCAGAAATGTGAGCCAAATAAAAATTTGTTCATTATGAATTACCCAGTCTACGGTATTGTGTTATAGCAGTGCAAAACAGACTAAGATATGGGTCTAGTGAGTGGAGTCTCATCAAATGTGTATTTGATTAATTCAAAGTGTTGGAGATGGGAAAAGGAGGAGCAAGAAGGAAAGGCATTGAAAGAGAAAAAGGTTGCAGGCAGGAGAGGATGAGTTCTTTCCAAATGTTTATGCTGCAGAGAGTGAGAAAGAGAAGGAATCACTTACTCCTTAAGTCTCAGGTCTCAGGTCTCCAAGTGTGAGCATCTTGCTATGCTGCCTTTGATTTTAGAGATTAAAGATAAGGATTTTGCATACAACTTGGTCTCTGAATGTAAGTTAACAGCTTCATCTGGTGCTCAGCCAAAGAAACAACAATCTGTTTTCTAGTATATCATGGAGGAAAAGGGGCTACATTGTAAATTTAGAGAAAAAATATGATGGTGTCCAATGTTGGGCTTCTCTGAATAATTTTAAGATTAGTTTTGACTGAACCCACTTATCGTAAACCCTGACATGACACCAGTATGCTGGGAAGCAGTAACTAAGGTGGACAAGAACTTCATGTCCAGAATCAAATAATTTGGGTTCATAGTATAGCTCCATCATCTACCAGATGAAGGACCCCAGGCAAGCTTTTGTCTCAGTTTTCTTATCATTAAAATGTAAATAATAGTACCTACCCCATATGTATATTTGTAAGAATTTACCGAGATAACAGTCGAGAGCATTTAGCTCAGTGCTTAAATGTATAACTATTAACTGCTATTATTCTTTTAAATGTGATATCTTTTTCTAAAGTGAAGTCTTCAATAAATCAATTACTTATTAAACTTGAAATGTTTCTGTGGTCTTCCAATTTAGGTAATATTTAATATTGTCAAACAAATTGGTCTATGATAAATAATACACAAGTATCCTTTTTCCTGAGAAAGCAAACATTATCATCCCCATGTATACATTTTATAATGCATCAATTTTAGTATATATAGTTGACTTTAATCTTTATTATTTTCTTTTATGGCTTTTGATAGATCTTGCAGTTTGTTCATAACAGTAAGAGGTTTAATGTAAAAATCCTACTCAATGTACAAACATTCAAAATACATTTAAAAGTATTAAAGTTAACCAAAATAGGATAAAATGTTATAGTTACAATACCCTTTTCAATATGAATTAAGTTTTTTTGGGAAGAACATAATTTAGTTTCTCATTGAAAAACAGACTTCATGTTGCTAAATTTTTCCCATATAGACTTGGTCCAATCATTCCCAGTCACACTGTGCATAATACACTCAACAGCTGCTCTGTGAAAACACATACCTATGAGCCTTCGTTGGGGTGGGAGCTGGACAGCTGTCTGGTCTGCAAATCTGCACAGAATCATGTGTTCCTAAAAGAAAAAGCAATAGAATGTGGGTTTATTTTTATCTTCTGTTTCAAAGTTATAAAAACAACCACCAAAAAAACTACCTCATTTTTCTGGAGTTCAACATTGTTTAATTGAATAAAGTACTGCATAAATAGTATTTTTGAAAAAAGTAAACTTTCAGAAGATGGTACTTAATATATTTCTTCCCTTCAAGTACACTGTTATTTTTTTTGTTTTGTTTTGGACAGTCTCGCCGTCGCCCAGGCTGGAGTGCAGTGGCGCGATCTCGGCTCACTGCAACCTTGGTCTCCCAGACTCCCAGTGATTCTCATGCCTCAGCCTCCATGTAGTTGGGACTACAGGCACATGCCACCACATCTGGCTAATTTTTTGTATTTTTTTTTTTTCAGTAGAAACGGGGTTTCACTATGTTGGCCAGGCTGGTCTCGAACTCCTGGCCTCAGGTGATCCGCCCGCCTCAGCCTGCCAAAGTCCTGTGATTAACAGGTGTGAGCCACCATGCCCAGCTGGCCCAGATGTAGTTCTTAAGAATAGATGCACAGAAAATTCTCAGGGTCATTTTGCCCAGTTGCTTTTAGCTGAAATATAAAAATATGTTTACATTTTGCTATTATAATGTGTTAAATTAAAAGACCAAAAATTCACTTATATTTTTCTTTTATAAAATGTATTTGAAACTCTGGAATGTGGTTCCAGGCAGTCTTGCTAAGTGGCTTTTCTTTTCTTTCTTTCTTTTGAGACGGAGTTTTGCTCTGTTGCCCAGGCTCTAGTGCAGTAGCGCAATCACGGCTCACTGCAACCTCCGCCTCCTGGGTTCAAGCAATACTCCTGCCCCAGCCTCCTGAGTAGCTGGCACTACAGGCACACGCCACCATGCTGGCTAATTTTTGTATTTATTAATTTTTTTTAGTAGAGACAGGGTTTCACCATGTTGGCCAGGCGGGTTTCGAACTCCTGACCTTGTGATCTGCCCGCCTTGGCCTCCCAAAGTGCTGGGATTACATGCATGAGGTACCGCGCCTGGCCTGCTAAGTGGCTTTTCATTCTATCAGAGGAAAAGGAAGCAATGCAGATCACTGTGTGGCTTCTGTAGTTTTCTGGGATATCCAGCAGGGTGGTAGCTAGTTCTTGGCTTTTCCTGACTCTTCCCTTCACTTAATCCTTTTAGAGGAGAGAAGCCTGACCTCTTTCTCTCACTCCAAAAGGCTGCAGGAAGTGTATCCCTTTCTGCTTTAAGACAAACTGTAAAGACGGCCTGAGGTAAGGACCTGATTATTACTTCTGCTTAACAATCTTAGAAAAGAGTGCATTAATGAAAAAGAAATGAAGGCTTTAAAAGCAGAGTTGATGATTTTGCACAGTACTCTTAAATCTGCATGTAGCCAAAAGTGAGTGATTATGCAGAGTCGAAATGAAGCAATGATCCCACGACAACTGTTCATTCAGAACAGCTGTTGTTTCTAAGTGTGTACATAATCTCACCTGTCAGCTTAGCAAACAGGTTAAACTCAGATTCATCATTTGTTCCTTTAGTATTCTGTATATTAAATTTGAAGCCTCCATTTTTAATAAGTGAAATGAGTGTGGCAATGTTGGTTTTTTAAAAGGGATATCTTTGTCTCAACTTGTATGCTTTAAAAAAAACCATTTTAATGCTCACTATAAAATTTCATGACAATAGGTGAGAAACTAATAAAATGGTTTCAATTAATAACTTTAACTCCTCACAAACTAACAGGCATCAATGAAAGGAGAGAAGGATAATTTAGAATTACATGACTTGAAGAAACAGTGTGCATTTTGTCCTCATGGTGTTTGTAAATTAAGATTCATTTTATATAATGGTAATGTCAAGGCAATCGCAATCTCAGATAAGATTCAGTTCTCTTGTACTGATAATTCTCACCATATTTTATTGGAATTATTTGTGTGTATGTTCTCTTTGGTCAAAATCAAGTTCTGAAAGGGCAAGGCACATGGTAGGTACTCAGTAAATGTTCCCGTCTAAATTGAACCGTAGAGAAAAACACTTCCAAAGTGAGTCTCAAAATACTTTGGCACAAAGTTCTGAGGCCTTCAAAAGGCCAAGCAGCTTTTGGGGGTGTTGGAGAAAGAGTAGATAAAGGTCATGACTGGTGTACTGGGGAGTTTCTGCTTTCTGAAAGACTCTGTGTGCCCTGTGCCTACTGTAGAAATTTTACATTCTTTTTTAGCCAGGAGACCATGGGCAACCTATCTCTTCACCACCCTTGATTTTTTCCATACATCCTTTCATTGTTTGGTTTAACTAGCATCACTCAAGGAGGGATTAGAAACAGGGGTCTAGTTTTTGTTTTCCCAAGTTCTTTTTTCTTTTCTTTCCTTTTCCTTTCTTTTCTTGTCCTCTCTCTTTCTTCTCTCCTCTCTCTCTCTCTCTTTTCTTGAGACAGAGTATCACTCTCTCACCTGGGCTGGAGTGGGAATGCAATGGCACAATCTCAGCTCACTGCAACCTCTGCCTCCTGGTCTCAATCAATTCTCGTGTCTCAGCCTCCTGAGTAGTTGAGATTACAGGTGTGTGTCACCACACCCGGCTAATTTTTGTATTTTTAGTAGAGACAGGGTTTCACTGTGTTGGTCAGGCTGGTCTTGAATTCTGTTCTCAAGTGATCTGCCTGCCTTGGCCTCCCAAAGTGCTGGGTTTACAGGCATTAGCCACTGCACCTGGGCTGTTTTCCCAATTTATTTTCTACTTTATTGGCATAGCCTCGTGAAAGAAAGGTGAGATGTTTTGAATGTTATGCAAATAAAGTTTCTTGGGTCCTAATGTTTCTTCCAAAATCATACAGTTTCCTAAAATATGTAAACTTTTAATCTAGTAGGTGAAGGCCAGCAATGATGTGGTTTTGGCTGAAAGCATGAACACTAAAAGTTCTCCCCTCTCCATATCTGTGCATATTTGTACAGGGTGCGGGGTTGGTAGGAAGAGGGGAAGGTGTGAGTAGCACATAAGGTGGTAAGAGACAGAGCTGGAAGTGGGCATTTGAGTTATAAAGCAGGAATGAAGGAGATACAGCTGCTGATGTGGTAACAATGAACATTTTTAGGTCACTATACCTCACTATATTTCAACTGTTTGATGGAAGAGAAAGTAAAAGTTCTAAAATATAGGGGCTGGTATATAAAATGAGACTATGTTTTTAGTGAGTCTGTGCAAAAAGTGGCATTAACTAAGAATCCAAATGAATTTGTCAACTTCTGATGGAATTATTTATATATTTTTCTCAAATATTATCATTTCTTAAATTGTATTATATCATGCTATTGACCAGTTATTTGGATACTGGTGATGTTTAGGAAGCTAGAAACTGTTTTGATCAGATTGGTGACTAAAAACTATATATGTTCTGACTACTTTCGGAAGACAATTCTCTGTGGGTCTCTTGTGTTTCTTCATGTTTTACAAGCAGAGACACTGACTGTCTTTGTTCCAGACCAGTGGTCAGCAAGGTTTGGCCCACAGGCCACGTCTAGCCTATGACCAGTTTTTGTGTGGCTTGTGAGTTAAGAAAGTTTTTATATTTTTAAAGAGTTGTAAACCAACAACAAAAACAATAAGAATGTCAAGGATAATGAGAGGAATACCTGGAGATTTGTTGTGGCCAGGATAGCCTAAAATATTTACTATCTGACCTTTTACAAAAGAATTTTCCTCTGTTATAGATCATCTTTTCAAGCACGTTTGCAGAGTAAACAGCCTTGGAAAATATATAGTTTCTCTCTCTGGAACAAAAGGGCAGGTGTTACCTGGCCCATTTGCTTCTGCCCTGTGGGAATTGGGCCGTAGAGAGTCAGTGTGAAAACAATGGTATTGTGGCTACCACTATTGCCATGAGCAACAAACTGTCTTTTGTCTCTGACTTAGGGGTCTCATATCTTCTGCCAGCATCCACTGGGCAGGCTAACTTGTTAGACTGCAAGTAGAGTTAAAATCTCAGACCCTTCACAAATCTTGTTACCTACTTGAAGAGTTAATCTGGATTTGCAAAAGAAAGAGAAAAAGAAACCCATTATTAGACATTCATGAGTTATTCAATTACAACTATAGATTATTTACTCTACTAGAAATATGAGAGGGAAAAATATAAAGGATAAAAAGTGTATTAGGATGACATCTAGATCTTTTTAAGGTTACCTTGTATGATAAAGTTTTCTTGAATTGTTCACTGAAATAGAAAAAAAAGGAATTAGTCATCATTCTAAATATTAAGAGTAAGATAATCCTGAAGAAACTAAATTATATAAAAATATGCTTTGTATGTAAAAAGCATAAAATGCTATGGTGAAGTAAAAACTATGCCAGTTTGAAATGCTTTTATAAAAAGAAAAGCATATCATCAATATGTTATTAATTTTAAGAAATCTATTCCACAGATTGTTTACACTGTTAGAGAAGCACCTTTTTTGTCTCTATCCCTCATGGGAACACTAAGATCTAGGTGTTTCAACATGTGGGTTTTACTGTTATTCAGATGTGGCACAGCCAACAGATCAGGAGAGGACTGCCATTGAAAAGATACTTTATTACTCACAGTTCCCCAAGAAGAGGGGGCATGCCATGTGATGCAGGGCCACATGGGGAAACACCAGTATAGGTCAGGAGGCAGAGGTTTCCATGGGAAGAAAAAGGTGAGGTAAGCAGGCTTGGGAGTGGCTAGTTTGAATAATTTCAGTGAACTCAGGCATAGGGCTATTCCTGCTTGTTTGATATCTGGCCCTAGGGTAGTAGGGCAGGGGGATAGTGGCCTGGAAGTAAAAAGAGCTTGATAAAGGAGGTAGTTGTGGGGTAAGGGCTCTGGGTTGGTTGGTTTACTTATGCAAGGTATGCTTGTTGATAAGACCTTTACTATCTCTAGGAATTGGCTAGCCCTGGGAGGAACAGTCTCCCCAGGATCAGCAAATAGTAAAACATCAGAAAATTTAAAAAGGCATGATTAGTACATCAGGAAATCACTGTTGTCACAGCTAATAAAGATAAACATACATTCCATAAACATTGTCTTTTATTAATGCTATAACCTTCACTCTTAAGTCATTCAAAAACATCGACTTATACATTTGATACTAAATTTATTAGTGACAATTAGTTTGTTTGAAAAGAGTACTTCTTTCCACGTACTGTAGAAACAGTATGCTATTTATAAATTCCTCACTGTATTTTTGGTGATTGAGATAGGTCTTATTCACAAAGAAACTTTCTAAAGATATCAGTTCAAAGGACAAGGGAGGACAAATGTCAGTAAATCTACACAGGTGTGAAAAAGACAGGAAGTGGTAGTAACATACTGTAAAGGCCACCAAAAGTTGAGGCTGAGCCCAGGCACTGTGGTGACCTGGCCAGGTGTGTGGGCACTCAAGGTGGTGCTGACATGCCAGCCCCCACCCCCACCTCAGCCCCCTCTGGACTTTGGGCGCTGACGAGCATGACACGGACACCAAGGGGGGACTGAGAGCAGCCTGACATGGGCTTGCAGGCACCCCTTGGCACAAACAGCCTGGGTGCCATGGGCACCATGGATGGCAGGTTGATGGCAACAGGAGGCAGACAGGCTCCTAGGTAGAAAGGGGCAGGTCCCTGGTGAAGCCCCACCATCAACCCAGGAATGGCCCGAAGCCTGGGGTCCAGGCTGCCAGCTCCGTGGAACAAAGTGAGAACTTAGAGTGCTTTTTCCAGGCTCACCCATGGCCACCCATGGACCAATCAGCATGCACTTCCTTCCCTCTGGAGTCCATAAAAACCCCGGACTCTGCCAGACTTAGGCAGACCATGGATGACCTGCCTGTGGAAAGAAGCTACCCACTCTGGATCTCTTCTCTGCTGAGGGTTGCAGAGATGAGATGAGATGAGATGACCTGCCTGCAGAGAGCAGCTACCCACTGTGGGTCTCCTTCCATCCGAGAGCTGAGTAGACATTGTGATGACCTGCCTATGGAGAGAAGCTACCCTCTTTGGGTCTCCTCTTGGCTGAGAGCTGAGCAGACATTGGGATGACTGTCTGTGGAGAGGAACTACCCACTTTGTATCTCCTGAGAGCTGTACTGTCGCTCAGTAAAGCACCTCTTTGCCTTGCTCATCCTCCAACTGTCTGTGTACCTCATTCTTCCTGGATTTGGGACAAGAACTCAGGACCTGCCAAACGGCAGGACTAAGAGTTGTAACACAAACAGGGCTGACATGCCCCCCACCCCCAAATACACCCATTCGCCATGTTGCAAGCATGAGGAGGAGAGAAGAGATGCAGCCCTTCAGGGAGCCCAGTCATAGGAGCTCCCTGAGCCAGGGCTGACACCCTCTGAGGGGCTCTGTGGCTCCTGGCGTTTCCAAGCTTCTGGTTGCCACCATGTTCCCTAGTGCTCACAGTGGAAGCTGCTTGCAGTACACCTGGTCCAGCTGCAGCCTCGCAGGGATCCAGCACCCATGCTGGTGCCTGGAGTTGCCTGGCTGTGTGAAGTGGCCAGACCCTGTGCTTGCTCATTCATGTACCCCTCACCACTCTGTACCTGGCTCACCCTTGGCAGGTGTGGGATCTGGGCTGGTAGTGCAAGCCAAGAGCAGCCTGCCAGGCTGAGTGAGTGGAATGAGCCCAGTGGGCCCAAGCAAAACTCAGGCAAACGCTCCAAGAACCACAGAGGTTCCAGCTGGCAAAGTGACACCCCAAGGATCCTGTGACATTACTACCATTATTAGCAACAGTTCACATTTATTGAATACTTATTCTTGCCACTTCTAAAGGCTTTACACATATCATTAAATTTTCACAAAAACCTTGAGGTAGTTATTATCATAACCCTCATTTTGTAGACAAGAAAACTAATGCAAAAAGAGTTTAAGTAATTTGCCTTGTAAAATGATAAGGAGCTAGTATTTTCCCCCAGGCACTATACTTCCAGGTCCTAAACACTTTACTGTACTTGACTGCCTCTCATAGACATTATGTATGGTTACAGTTTTAAATTTATTCGGAAATACAGAGAGAAGTGCTAAAGCCAATAGACTTCTAGTTGCCTGTTTCCTGGATAGCCTTGCTTCTAAATTTCAGCAAAAACTGGATCCAGGGGAAAAATCAGGGACAAACATAAAGGAGTTCTTCTCTTCCTTATACAATTTATAAACAATATTTGGCATTGTGGAAAGAAGAAATGAGCCAAAAATTAAGTCATTGCAACTTTATATCAAACAAGTTTTGTGTCCTGGCTTATACCCATGTTGGTGTCTTATGTAGAACACTGAGTTTCTCACCTTTTTGGAAAATTGAACTTTGAGGTGTTCTGAATGAAACCATAACAGCAAGGGCATGTGACGAAGGAAGCCCGTGTTTTGATACAGTGCTCAATCACCATGTCTGTTGCCACTCCACAAGCATGCAATGCTACCTACAAAATAAAACCAGGCCTTAGCACTAAGTTCCCTCTTAACTCACAGTGCAATTTTCATGCCTTTTAAATAGTTCTCATTTGGCCATACCAAAGGACTACTTAGCTACACATATCAATTAATTATGAAAACTAAGCAAGTTTGAAAGGTTACAAATGGAATATTGCAAATAAAGCATAAGATTCATTCAATCGAAGATTTGATGCAATTTTAGTGTGGAAAAATTAACACAAGTGTTTATCTAAACTATAGCATCGTTCCAGGAACACTAGATTCGAAACGAGAATTTCGAGTCTATTACTCTGGTTGCCTGTGTAACCCTGAGCCACTTAAAATTTAGCTTCTTTGGGCCTTAATCTCTTCAACTATAAATGATGGTTAACAATACTGACATATCACAATGCTGTTGCAAAAATTAAATAAAAATGTATTTGAAAACACTTCCTCAAATGCCACATTAATATAATCTAGTCAGGGCTGTATTAAAACTAATTGAATCATATCATGTAGTACCTTTTAAGATGTTTTCACATAACAATCTTTAACATTGAATGATGAGTTACAGGAACTATTTTCAATGAGTTTATTTTAAAAGGATTGAATGAAATTATGAATTAGAATACTGAGTGGGGCTTCAATAACTCATAAAAATAACTCAAAATGATTTTTAAGTGTTTTTAAAACACATATCCTTAAGTATATCTATACTTAGTATATCTACACTTACTATAATCTTACTACAAATGAGATAATTATGAAAATTCTTAGGCCAAATAAAGCCTAAATAGGACTCTGAGTGAAAATCAGATGTGGGGATTCTAAAAGATGAATGACCTGTACTGGATTTTGACAAAAAACACCAAAAAAACCCTCACATCTCCATTTCATTCTGAACAGACATAAATTGTAATGAATTATAATCTTCCCTCACCAACTTCAGGGTAGGGATGGGCTCTCAGGGTAAAGAGGAGATTTTCTGTAAATTTTAGAAACTTTTTTTTTTTTTTTTGAGACAAGAGTTTTGCTCTTATTGCCCAGGCTGGAGTGCAATGGCATGACTTCGGCTCACCGCAACCTCCGCCTCCCGGGTTCAAGTAATTCTTCTGCCTCAGCCTCCCGAGTAGCTGGGATTACAGCATATGCCACCACACCCGGCTACTTTTGTATTTTTAGTAGAGATGGGGTTTCACCATGTTGGTCAGGCTGGTCTCGAACTTCCAACCTCAGGTGATCCACCCACCTCGGCCTCCCAAAGTGCTGGGATTATAGGCATGAGCCACCGCGCCCAGCGAAAGTAAAATATTATAAACCAGATGCCCCCTTTGAACTGGAAAGCTAAAAACAATACAAATAATACTCTATCGGGAAGAGGAAAGCAAGATCTCTGTTCTTAATCCTCCTCCTGAATTCCTCCTCCTCCTTCTAGACTTACATGAGCCACATAGAAGTCAACAATCTCCATGTTGCTGTCATCCCACCTTTTCTGTTTCACTCTGAAAACAGCCTAGGAAGGCTGGTATCCAGTAAAGGCAGCAACAACTACAGGGAATGGGAAAGTAAATAATCTTGATTTCTCATCTGCTCCTTTTAGTCAGCTTTTCAGAGTAAAAAACAGGCTAATCCTTATTTTCATGACTAGTTGGAGAAAATTTCATAGTAAAAATTATAGACACATCTTCCCCTGGAGGGAAAGCAAACTGACATTTACTGAGTGTTTATGTGCTGGCACTATGCTATGCTGGGTGATGGCACTCAGAACTATGCTCACAACATCCCTGAAAGACTTTATTATCTCCAATTTAGATGCAAGGAAATGAAGTCTTGGGAAATTAAGAACTTGCCCACAACAAAACAGCTACTGAGGGGCAGGATGCTGACCTCAAAGCCTGACCCCATGTATCAGGCGGCTTCTCTACAAAACCCTCTTCAGGCTCTGAGCAAAAAAGAGTTTAGAAAATTTACTTTTATAAGTCTCTCTTTACTTAGGTTCACATTCCTTTCACTACATGCAAAAAAGTGAGTTTATTTCCTTCATTTAAACAAAATAAGTAACTTGAATAACTATACAATAGTTTATAGATAATGTAATAATTGTCTACTAATAATAGGTTTTCGGTCAAAAAGGTTTTACTGCATCACATACTCCTAGTTTTCACTGTTATCAGATGAAACTCAGAAATAACAGGCAAATAATGAAGACAGATATAGACCAAAAAAACCATTGGATATGGAAATTTATCATACAATAAAGGTAGTATTTCAAACCAGGGAGAAAAGATGGACTTTTTAATAATTAATGTTTGGTTAACCAGATAGCCATATAAAAAAATAAAAATTAGATCTTTTCCTCTCATCACACATAAGAAATAAATTTTGAATGCATTAGAGATTTAAAATGCAATAAATATGAGTAAATTCCTGCACAACCAAGGGGAATGGGAAGTAATTCCTAAGCTAAAAATCTACGTGCAATAAGGGGTAAGGTTAATAAATCTGACAAAATAAAATTTTTATTTATTTATTTTTGAGATGCAGTTTCACTCTTGTCACCCAGGCTGGAGTGCAACGGTGTGATCTCGACTCCCTGCAACCCCTGCCTCCAGGGTTCAAGCAATTCTCCTGCCTCAGCCTCCCAAGTAGCTGGGATTACAGCTGCCTGCCACCACACCCAGCTAATTTTTGTATTTTTAGTAGAGACTGGCAGAAAACCAAACCATAAGTAAAAAGACAAATGACAAAGTAGGGAAAGGATTGACAACTTACAGCACAAACAAAAGGCTTATATTTTTAATATAGAACAAACTTCTAAAAAGAAAGAAAAAGCCCAATAAAGTGAGAGTAAAATGAGCAAGAGATGTGAACACACCAACAAAAACAAGCAAAGAGTTCTTAAACAAAAATTGGTCAATATTGCTCCAAGTAAGAGAAATAATTGTTAATTTTTTTTTTAACAAAGAGCCAAGATTTAAACTCAATGTGTCTGACTTCAAACCAAACTTCTTTTTTTAGTTCTCTATGCTCTATTTACTCTTTTCTTTAGATATGGAAGTAAACAGGGAGTCACTGACCGGACTTCTAGACCCAGCCCCCACATTAACTTGCTAGGTCACTCTTCCTTTCTTGTAGCCTCAAATTCTCTACCTGTAAAAGGAGAAGGTTGAACTGCATGATGTCTAAACTTGTCCCAGCCCAATCATTCTCTCCGGCGTTTCTTTTCGAAGAAGGATTCTTAACTATGGATACCTTAGACAGAGAAGCAGGCTAGTCCCACCTGTGTACTCGTTTCCCCTCTTTTAAAACTTTCATACAACAATATTATAGGTAATCAGCTTTAAAATTCAAATAATGCTAAAAGGTATGCAATTATATTAAAAGTCCCTTTTTTGTACACACTGCCACACCACTGAAAGAAAATCTGTGTACCAAAGTCAATGCTGTTCAATTCATTGGCTTACTTCCTGAAAATCTGTTTTTCTATATGATGAATGTATACTGATATCTCTTGATTTGTAAATATTAGACATTTTTTATTATCTTTCTACTAGGAGAGAAGAGCTTTTGGCTTTATTTTTGCACATTTATACGCTATCCTCCCTTTTTCCATCTTTTCTCATGGTTTTGTATATACTGTTCACTGCCGAGGGAAGTGTGATGGATAACAGGGTTTCTGCTTGTTTTTTTAACATCCAAGTCGTTCCCTACCCAAAAGCTCTGTAAAATGCTCTACAATATAATTTTCCACTGTTTGAAAACTTTCAGATAATTGGTCAGCTCCATTTTTCTTTCCTAGAGACATCTTTCCTGGGCTTTCTGATGTTTTACTAAAATATGGACTCAATGCTTTCTAGGCCTGTTCCCTAGCTCTTGCCCTAAGACTTCCCTCTCCCATGATACTAAAAATTTTTCTCTTGTATTGGATACCACTTAATCCTTTTTCTTATTTACTTTCTATTTTAATGAAGCACATTATCTAGTAGCTTGCTGAAAAGGGGTATGTACAATGTACATTTTATTGAGACCTTGACTGTCGAATTTTTATTTATTTTACTTTTTTTTACTAGATTGATGGATTAGCTAGCTATAGAATTTTAGATTAGAAGTTTTCTGTTAGAATTTTCGAGATATTGTTTCACTGTCACCAAGCCTTCCACACTACTATTAAGAAGTGTGACAGCATGTTGATTCTAAATTATTGTATATCACTATTTTTTTTTCCCTGTGTGGAAACAGTTAGGAAAATCTGGTCACCCTTGGTGTTCTGAAATTTCACAATGTGCCTTGGCTTAGGCCATTTTGTAAGTTTACTTTATCAAGAGAAATGCATTCTTAATTATTAACACATTTTCCTATATTTTCTTTGATGTTTTCCTCCCCACCATTTACCAGTTTTCTTTTTCTGGTCCTGCTATTACTGAGGTATTTGATTCCTGGACTAAATCTCTAATTTAAAAAATTTGCTTCTTTCCAGATTCATTTTTTCTTCTTCTTTTTTTTTCAGTTCTATTTTTTTCAAGTGGTATCCTATACTTCTTTAAAAAAATACTTTATCTCTTAATTTTTAATTTGTTTTCAATTTTGGCTAACATATTTTTATTTTTCAAGATGTCCTTTCTTGTTCTCTGATCATTCCCTCTTTTTCTTTTTTATTATATCCTTGTTTCACTAATGTATTATCTGCTCTAGTCTCTCCCTGACTAAGACCCTTTATTATGTTTGTTGCTTTGGTCTTGATATGGTTTGACTATGTCCTTACCCAAATCTCATCTTGAATTGTAGCTCCCATATTTCCCACGTGTCATGGAAGGGACCCAGTGGGAGGTAACCGAATGATGGGGGTGGGTCTTTCCCATGCTGTTCTCATGATAGTGAATAAGTCTCATGAAATCTGATGGTTTTATAAAGGGGAGTTCCCCCGCACACGCTCTTGCCTGCCGCCATGTAAGACGTGACTTTGCTCCTCATTCACCTTCCTCCATGATTGTGAGGCCTCCCTAGCCATGTGGAACTGTGAATCAATTAAACCTCTTTTCTTTATAAATTACCCAGTCTTGGGTATGTCTTTATTAGCAGTGGGAGAACAGACTAATACAGGTCTCTATCTTCCATTTTGGAAGTTTTCCATGTTTGGTATTCCTTTAGCTGTTCATATTAAAGAGTAAACCACTAAAAAGTTGACTGGAAGTTCTGAATGAAAGAGTAAGGCTTTGAAAACTGGTGGGCTTCACTAGTGATTGGGTGATGAAAAAGCCCAGACAGGTTCCTTTCTTTCTTTTTTTTTTTTTTTTTTAATTATAGCTGTAGTATCTGTAGTTCTTTTCTCTGGGGACAGTTCTGTTTCTACAGAGGGGAATCTTTTAATCCTGGTGATTGTGGAAATGATCCTGGATTCTGTTGTTCTGGAATTAGAAGGCAGATGGGTAGGGAAGAGATCTATCCTTCAGTCGCAGATTCTCATTTAGTTCTTATTCTTGGTATGACACATCACCATTGCCCTTCTCTATGCCTGATATCACTATACTTGGTGCCTCTCTGGTTCAGTTTCTTCTATAGAATAAACTTCCTGTCTGTCTTAGGAGTTGGGGAGAGGTAGTTTCTTGTTTACACAAGATGAGAGCAGGAATCTTGTCTCTAAATAATATTCTTAATTAAACACGATTTCAGTCCCTCCCTATTCGTTTCCTCTGAGGTTTCTGATGTTCTGAATTCCTAAACTTTTCTGGGATTCTGTGGGAGCAAAGTGGTTTTTGTCCTGATAGCCTTCTTGCCACTCTACCTGGCATGCATTTAAATTTTATCTTCCCTCTCCTCTACTCAATAACTTATCATTTTTCTTCAATCTGCTTTTCACTTTCACACTTCATATTGTGATTCAAGTTATAGAATGTTGAATATAGCTTCATCATAGAGTTTGATTTTTCTGATTCTTGTTATTTGGGGATCTGAACTTTTTTGGGGAGAAGCAGGGTTGAAATACCTCTATCTGCTATTTTCATCTCGGAAGTCCCCTATTTTGCCTCAATGATTTTTAAAAAGCGTGCCTGCAGAATATATAATTTCTCAAGGTCCTTATCTTTTAAAACAAGGATCATATAATTACTCATCAAAAATGTTACTGAATTATAGTCTATAATTGCACATGCTTCTTTTAATTGTACATTAACATACTTACATAAATAGAAATGAGCCTATAATTAAGTAGTCATCACTTACGAGTCATAAACAGTAATTAAAAAGTATGTTGTGGGCAAAACAGCAAAAAGCAAATACCAATAACTAGAAAATAAAACTGTTTTGAGATTTTCATATACATATTGATGAACAGAAAGGATTCACCAATACTGTTTGAAATCAGTACCTTATCATCTGGTTGAAATGACTGTATGTTATTGTTGAAATTTTCCAAATAAACATGTTGGTGGCAGGCTGTTTAGCCTTGATGCAGTTTTTGTTTTTAATGCAAAATGAGCATTTTTCCATAGTCATGACCCTTTATGTAATACTATTTGCAAATAAATATTTGTAATATTGTTTGAGAGCATGGGTATTAATACACACATTATAAAATTTAATAATTTAAAAAGACTTAGTTGTTTCTAAGTCTTTTAAAATTCTTTCATTAAAATCTTGTTTATACTATTAATTTTTATAGCTAAAGAAAAATAGTAAATGAAAAAAATAAAGCATTTACTAAGCAAAGATAAATGCTAACTAAGCCCTTATTGAAATATCACAAAACTATGAATTTATGCAGTTTAATGCATTTCCAATATCCGGTTATTCTGCTTTCCTCTCTAGCCACAACATTTTTAAAATTTTTTTGTGTGTATTTTACTAAACAGCCACACTATTTTTACTGGAATGCATTTAATATAGGAGTTAGAACCTCTGATGCATTTAGTCTGATTTACCTAGTGACAATACCTCAATTACTCTCCTAGGCAAATTATTCTCTTCAGAGTGAATCTACTTTTAATTTAACCTTCTAAGCAATTTTAATCCATTTTCTATACACCTTGACAAGGGTAATTATGAAAGGAAAAAAAGTCATTATAGATGTATTACGATATGCAGAGAAAAATTTCACTTCCAAAGAGATACATACATTTTTAGTTGGCATTAGTAAATTATACACTTGGAAGTTACAAGAATATGCTAGAGTGATTTAGCATCTATAAGTCATGAAGGGCCAAGAGACGGATGGAACAGACATAGGCTGGAAATTCCACGCTTTGTGAGGTAAATAAATGGGTAGCAGTTCACATTTACTTGCTACCATTCTGTCTGGTGTACTGGTAATAATTGGACTGGTTTAATGGCTTGTTTCATGGGAGAAGCTCTAAACCTTACCTCAACATTTATGTAAAGTTAAAGCTGCACAGGTATATTTTTAATTTGAATTTTCTAGATTACATGTCTACATTTTCCTGAATTTCTTTATTAACAGCCAGGCTTATAAAAAGAGAAGGAAACTGTAGATTGTGTCTACAAAGGAAACAAATAGCATACGTTTTAGGTTGAAAAAAAATTACAATAAACTCCCAAATTTGCAGTAGTCAATATTTAAGAAATAAACTTCACAGGGTAAAAGTCAGAAATACTATAAAAGGTCTGAATTACTTAAGTTGATAAAAGTTCTACCTAGACAACCGCATGTTTATATGAACATATGTAATTAGAAAGGATGTCAGTTAAGAACCTTCCTGGAAAGTGGTTTGGCAAATGCATCAAAATTCTTAAAGGATGCATAAAATATCCATCATAGTAATAATTGCATTATAACAATGAGAAAAAAAGTATGATTAAAAAGTAGGTAAAAGATTTTTAACAGTATTCAGTCAATGCAGGACCTATGTAGTATGGTCTTAACAATGTTCACATATGTGTAAAATATGCATTTATATGCGTGCATAAATATATAAAAACTAAAGATTTTTGATAGTATTTATCACTTGATAGTAGGCATATAGGTTATTTCTTCTTTATATTACTATGTATTTTTCTGTATTACTATCAAAATGTATATTCCAAAATCGGAAAAAAATTATTTAAAGCAAATATAAGAAATAGCAGCAACACTAACATGTTCATAAAACTCAAATTCTACAAGAAATAATAAAACCCTGTGGTTTAATGATCAGGCAGAATTACATATCTTAGAGATTTTTCATAATATCAAATAATAACAATTTGATCCAAAGGTTTAGAAACATGGTCAATATACTTTCTCTCTTGGAACCTGAAAATACACGTAAATATAAAATCTTAGCTAAAAAAAATCACAAGGCAATGCTTGTATTTAGAGATTACTAACAAGTTATTTTTCTTTTCTTTTCTTCTTTCTTCTTTTCCCTGTCTTCTAAAAATGCAGAATAAACCAAAGCAAGTCATGTTCATCAGAATCAATTACTCAATTATTAACCAGTTTTCAGCACTTGCTACTGGGGATTCTATTATGTAATGACGAAGTACTATGAATAAAATAATATTCATTAATATGCTATATTTCATAGATAAGTGTACAAAATTATAAATTTGTTTAGCAAAGAACACAGAATTATCTTTTTTATTTACTCTAAGGCATGTAATTTTTCTTATTTAGCTAATTAAAGAAATTGAAATTACTTGATTACTTACTCCAATATTAAACATCCCAGTAAAATATTCCATATTTGCTTGAATGAACCAAATGTTGCTTAAACCCAGTTCGTCACTTCTCTTCTTAGCACGAATTAATGATAATTCCTTGTTTTCTATTAATGTAACCTAGATTTTACCCAGAAAACAATAGTATATTTAGTAACATAATTCAGACATTAGGCAAAGCATTATTACTCTATTTCATAGCTTTAATAATGTAGAACGTATTATATTGAGCCTCTATTCTGTGGCAGGAAGTATGTCAATAATCTGGTACAGAAAGGAAAAATGAAAGGTCTTTGAACTATAGTGATATAGCTTTGAAGCATAGTGATATAAGTGAAACAAGAAATAATAATACAGCGTGGGCCGGGTGTAGTGGCTCACGCCTGTAATCCCAACGCTTTGGGAGGCCGAGGCAAGCGATCACTTGAGGTCAGGATCTTGAGATTAGCCTGGCCAACATGGTGAAACCCCGTCTCTACTAAAAATACAAAAATTAGCCAGGCATAGTAGTGTGCGTCTGTAGTCCCAGTTATTTGGGAGGCAGAGGCAGAGGCAGGAGAATCGCTTGAACCCGAGAAGCAGAGGTTACAGTGAGCTAAGATCGCACCACTGTACTCCAGCCTGGGCGTCACGGGGAGAATCTGTCTCAAAAAAAAAAAAAAAAAAAAAAAACCAACCAATCAACCAACCAACCAACCAAACAAACAAAAAAACCAAAAACAAAACATCAAAAAATAATAATAATACAGTGTGATAAGCATTAAATGAAAGACAAACAATGTCAATGGGAGCACTCAAACTTGATGACTATTTTCATGGGGAAGTAACATATTAACTGAGGCCTAAAAAATGAATACAAATCAGTTTGTGGGGAATGCAAGAGTATTTTAGGGAGAGAAACACACATGAAGGCCCAAGATGAGAAAGAATATGGCGTGCACATGAAGGCCCACGATGAGAAAGAATATGGCATGTTTGAAGAACTGAGAAAATTGGTACACAGTTTCCAGGGCACAATGTGTGTCATGGTGATAGTGGCGATAGGGGGACAGGGTGTGAAGGTTGAAAATGAGGCTGGAGAGGTAAACCGAAACCAGATCATGCATTCATGATAAAAGAAGTTTTAGTAGTCTGTAATGTATGGTATGGATAGGTGGGAACAAGGCCAGAGGGCAGAGAAACCAGTTAGGAGCCTCCAGTGATAATCTAGGCAGAGAAGATGGTTTGAATGGAGAAAAATGAAAAGAATTAAGTCACTTTCATCACTATCATTCCTAGTTCTTATTTTGTTCTTATGCTTGTTAGTAAGAAAAAATCCGTTTGAAAAACCTGTTAGACTATACTTGGTGTGAAAGGCTTTCCTGATTTTATTCTAGACAAGATTACTCATTTTTGGTTTCAACCTTTCTAAGCTTCCAGAAGTATTAATAACGGAAGAAAAGATATTACATCCCTGACTCTGCTTCTCAGAATTTTACTCTGTGAGCTCTCTTCTTCCTACTCAATCACAAAATTGTTGCTTTACTTAATAATAAAACAAACACCTGCCACTTCTCCCAGGATTCCTTATTTATTTTCCTGTTTATTCTCTAAGAAAAGAAAAATAAACGAATGCTATTCCCTGTCCCCTCGTCATCATTCTGTTACATGTTATTCTGGCCAGTCTATTAGTTCTTCCACATTTTTTTTTCTTCCGGAAGTATTCACTATAATTAGTTCACACCTTCCAGAGAGCTCACAAGCAAAGACTCTGTTGCAGTTGAGTTTGTATTAAAAACAAAACAAAAACAAAAACAAACAGACTTTATGCTAAAAAGTGGTCACAGTGAGGAACTGATTTAACATGGCAGAAGACTAAAATCAGCACAAAATTCTAACAAATTGTGGCAATGATTGAATACATTATATTTACTTGAAAATATATTTTGTAGTCTCTGAAATATGATGATACGTAAAACTATTAGCAATAGGGAAAAACATTTATGATACAATATTGAGTGAAAGCAAGGGACAAATTGTGTTTGCATTTTTAAAATTTGCAACAATTAGCATCCATATGGACAATGACTTAATGAGAACAAGAAAAGCAAAGCATTTGATGGATCACTATGGTAGGTTTTGGGTTTTTTTTTTTTTTTTAGCTTTAAAAAATTTTGCTGTTGTTATAATTTTGATGCAATGGATCAAAATCAAGATACCAAAAGAACATGCTCAGCAAGTTTCAGAGGTTAATATTTCCATTTAAAATTATATTGAAAATTAAACTAGTTGAAGCAAATTATTTTATTTAGCAATAAAATAGCTATTTCTTTGAAAAATTACTTAAACCTATAAACCTCTTTTAAAAATTGATAACTGTTTTATGATCTTACTTTACTTTTTTTTCCTTAAGATTCTGAGTCTTGGAAGTTTATTTCAAAGAAAAGACAATGCCTGTGCCACATGTTTGACTTGGGTGAGTGATTAGAAACTCCAAGAGCAGGGATAAACCAAATTTGGCTAGCTGAACTGTATAATTTTAAAATATTTCCTTTTATCTCTTATTCTGGCTTTACCTGACATGATGGCAGCATGTGAGCAAGGACAATTCCAACATGGCCCTGCAAAAGTCAGTAAGACAAACAAGTTAGCTTTGGTCCCCACAGCTTTTCCTCATTCTGAAACCACAATCTTTACAAATAAAAACGTGACATTGAATGTAATATAGAAAAGTCTCATAATCTTAGAAAGACTAAAAAGGATGAAAGGAGAGATAAAATACCCCACCGCTGCAGAAATCCACAATTCTGTCACCAGGTTTGGCCTGATTTGTTACCACATAGACAAGGTTGTTCAACTGTTGCTGCTTTCTCAAAGCTCGATCACTGGACATTTTACCTGAGAAAGACAAGAGATGAAGAACATAAAACATTACATATTTTGAGGGAACAAGAAGACATGCTTAAAATAGGCTACCAGCATAGAGGAGGAGGAGGGGGAGGAGCATACACACACATACATACATATAAAAGAATAAATGATGAATTCCATATAACAGACTATGAGGACTAGAGGACTAGAACCTGAGATGAACTTTATTTTTGCTTGTTTTACTTTTATGTCTATTCAACATTTCCTTCAATAGCCATGGAAAGAAAATCTATGGGGAAAAATATGTCTTTTAAAGCGTGGAAACAATAACTGAAACACTAAGTTTAGGGTCACAAACCAAGTGTCCAATTAATGTTGGCAGAATGGAAAAAATAACAGTAATTGTCTTCTCCCTTTATCTTTTTTCAGAGACATATTGTAAAGAGTACCTAATTTCAGCACATTGCTTAATCTCCTTATAGAGAGATCCATAATAAGTAAAAATATTTTTATTGCTTAACTGGCACATCCTTGAACTCTTGATTCTTCTGTGTAGGACACTGGGAAACCTTGAAACATAGGTGTTACATTATCTGAAATATATCAATGGTTATTGTATTTAGGGAGAAATTGGATTTTCTGTTTTCTGCTTTGAAGCTTCCTTTCCTCGTGAGTCAGACAGAAATATAATGCAATTAGAGATTCAAGATAGGGCATTTCCAAGTATGAAATGCCTGGGGCCCCACAACATAAAAACATCTTAACTTTCCTTTCAAAACCACTAGTCAAATCCATGAAAATATCTTCAGACGAATGAATGAAATTATTTGTTTTTACATATTTCAAGTGCATTCTTTACAAGAGCAAAATTAAGAAAATGTGACACCAGATTTCCATGATATAGATAAAAGGGAAAATCCCGATAACCTTTTTGGTTTGATACAAAATTAAACATACTAAGGTTTCCTTGCTCCTTTTTCCCAGAAAAATGGCATGACCTTTTTCTTATCTTCTCTTTTCTGTTTTCCTTCTCTCTTATGTTACTAAGTTAAAAAGCACAGGAAAATATTATTTTAGGAAATATTTTTAAATGTAAATAAAAAAATTTCTATAAAAAAATTTATAGCATCATAATTCAGCAATAACATTTTATGTATATGTATGGTTACTTTCAGTTATATTCATAAATTTTATGTGTTCTAGCTAGGTATAAAATATAAAATGTTATATTACAAAGTATGAAATATTATAAATATCTTTCCATGTCAATGCGTTTGTTTCTATCTATATATTTTAATGGCTGCATAGTATTCCATTGACTATATATACACTATAATTGAAGTACCCAATTTCCTGTTGTAATGATGTGAGCATCATACACAGCTGATTATTTTGTCACATCCTTAATTATTTAGCATGGATGAATGTAAATTTCAAATATGAAGAATATTTAAGTCAATACTCTGATGACTCCATTCGTGAAGACAGATTCATGTAGCTTTTAAAAGAACTATCTTCATTTTTCTCTGACAATATAAGTGTACAATATTTAAACACAGAATAAGTAAAAGCTGTAATCCCACCCTTCATGGGTAACCACTCCTAAGAGATTTTTGTTATGACAACTTTCAAGCATCTAGCAAAACTGAAAGAATCTTAGAGTGAATGCCTTTTTACCCTCCACCTAGATTCTACCATTAACAACTTACTATACTTGATTTATCATACTTCTATTCATCCTTCTATTCATCCAAATATGCCTTATATTTTTATGGCAATGCAGTTTTAATTTGCAGGAGAAAGAATAAGAACAAGAAGAGGGGAGGAAAGGAGGTGTCAGAAGGCAAAAAGAAAAGTACTTTGAGGCTCTTTGGAGACCTAGAGTAAAAAATACCACTATTAAATGGAGCCACCATGAAGTAAGGAATGAGCACGAGCATTTCTATCTTTGCTCTGTTTGTAGATTTCTTAACAGTTCCTAGTCAAAGAATTTTCATAAAAGAAAGTTAAAAGGAATGTTTTTGTTAAGAATAAGGAGATAGGAAAAAAATTGTTAAATGGAATATCTAATATCAAGTTCTATACCACATTTTTAATTAGAAATTTAGAATTACCTAACTTCCTTAGGTCTGTTTCAAAAGCAAATGCTGATGGAGATCTGTTTTTCTTGCTAATACTGCATCTTTGCATATAAAAAAATACATGTAGAAATGAAGGCTGGAAGCAAAGAGGTACTTTTCAGGGTTGTGTTTAAGTTGAGAGACCATACACTGCACATAATATTCACAGAGATTGAGCTAAAAATACAGCAGCATAGTGCTCAGATGCTTTATGGAAAAGCTGCCTCTAATAAAGCATTCTCTTTCCCCATTCTAGTTTTATAAATATTACGAAGCTCCAGGAAATATGAGCAGGATCTCAAATATATTCAACAAGGTAAAGAAGTGGTATTTTTGGGATACAGTATTAATTTAAAAATCAAATCCTACTTTCTATTTTTATTCAGTATCCTTGTGCCTGAGACATTATTTACAAGCATAAAATTACAGTCTATTTTTAGCTTGACTAAAAATGATGGATCTCTAGTGTCATGGAAAAAGAAATCTAAGTGTAGAATGTTTTAATACAAATAATGTCATTTGTTCTGCAATGCAGTTCTTCTGCAAATGAGTTTTTTCTTTGTCTAATTCCAGTTAGGAGTTACTTGATTAGACACTTCAGTGTGGTTTGCATTGCCGGAAAAGAAAGTACAGAGGTGAAGGAGCCAATTTTTAAGCAAGGGGGAAGCCATGTTAAAACGCCAGCATTTTTGGTTCATCCAAAGCATCAAATAATGAAAAAAAAATCACTGGAAAATGTGTACATGTGCCACCAGCACACATGTTCAGTGTAGTAATTTATGTCCCAAATCAGGTAGCTCTTAATTTTTTGTTTCTTAGCTTAAAATAACAAGTATCTTACAAGTTATAACTTACTTTTAAAAGAGTGCATGGATACTTATTAGATGTCTTTACTAAATATTCTTTTGCTGGTTTGTTTTCAAAACATTTGTTTGAGATACAGCACACCAACAGTATTCTGTGATTATTTTTTTAAATACGGAGACAAAGAAGGCTAAAACTATGTTTAGAGCTTTTGAAAACACACTGAAAAGGTAAAAAAATCAAGAGCAAAAGCAAATTTTTTCAACAGAGATCAATGTTGTATACATCACTCTTTTAGAGAAGGTATAAGACAATTGAATAGACAAGGTGGCACTAATAGAACCTTGAACAGGTGAGAGGGAAGGCGACAACCACAAATGTTAATGTTTTCAAAAGAGGTCTGATTAACAGCATTAAGAAAGACAAGCTGATGAATGGTCATTTATCATGCTTTATAGGGCAATCAACAGCAAAGCTGAGGTTCTATCCCCACAGTTGCTATGGTTTTCATGCTTGGAACAATAAGGTACCTACTTATATGCCCGATACTCATCTATATGCAGAGGATGCATCTCAACAGAAATGAATAAGAAGACATAGCTTCTGTTCTTAAGAAGTTAACAGGGTATTTAAGAAGAAGGTGTGTGTTAATTATGTGCAAAAGTATGTGCATTGAAGATAAAATAGAAAAGTCTTGAGACATTAGAATGGCCTTTACAGAGACTTGGGCATTTAAGGAGGATCAGAAACTTACCAGATAGAATGGGGATGGGGAAGGCATGCCAAGAACAATATGACATATTTAGGAGAAAACTACAATTAACTCACTTTCACCTAAAAATGAGAGATGAATGGGGGAAGTAGTAGAACATCAGATTGACGTGAAAATACAGGCAGACAGGGCCAGATAGGAATGACTATTGCTTGTTGTTTGCCTCTCTGTGTCTTACCGAAAACATGGCCTTGCTTTCATATTTAATGTGCTTAGAGCTGCTTAGGGACAAGTTCAATCTGAATAGATAGCACTGTTAATTTTACATTATTACCAACTAAGGTGTTCTTTTATAATGTTAGTCTGCATCATTTTTATTCTGGATATAGTATATCCTCAAATTAGATAGGATTATCCATAAAATTATCTGGAGCATTGAACCCCAAATGATGCTCTCTGCCATTAAGTGATTTAATTAAAAAATAAAATGGAATCAATTGAACTCATTAAATCATTTTGAACCCCGGTGTTCTAGATCAAGAAATCTTTTGAACCCCTATTAAATTCTCCTCACTCTCCTTCTCAGGCTCCTCTTCCTTTGTTATACCCCTGATGCACTATGCTCACCACATTCTGTCTTGTTGTTCCATAGCTAATCACTGAGCGTGCTTTTCCTCAGTATATTACTAAAGTCCCTTCTAAATCTACCCATTAAAGTATCTCTCCTTTGCTTAAATACCTTTACAGCCTCCTCTCTGCCTTAAGAAAAAAATATTGATGTCTTGGCAAGAAAGCAAGGCCTTTAATGATCTGGGCCCTGATTAATTTGCTAACCTCATCTGCTACTTTTGATATTTGCCCATTGTTCCAGCCTCTCTACACAAGTGACATTTCTTTGAATTTATCACACCTTATGAGTTAGTTCCTTTATATAATTTGTTCCCTTTGCTTAAAACCTATCTCCTTGCTTTAAAACTTTAGGAACCCCATCACCTTTCCTTATTCCAAGATGAATTTAAAACATCTCTTACTTTTGCCAATAACAATTTTTTTAAAGACAAACGAGAAAAAAAGTTACTTTTTCAAGCTCTTTGTTACTACCCAAAATAACAAATCTTTTATACTATAAAGTCTATTATTGTTAACCAGTGACATGATTTATTATAAAATGATACCTAAGTATAATTCATTAAAATAACTTCCCCAAAAACCGTTAGCTGAAATTGCTTCTGTCTCCCTGAAATAGATATGAATATTTTTTCCTAGAACTGCATAAACTTGGGTCCAATTAAATGAAAAGATTACCAGGGGACTGATAAGCACATAAAAGGTTCTCAATAAAAGTTTAGTGAATGAGTTTTCTCTGCAATTATGACAAACTGCATTTCAAGGCATTATGCTAATTTTTGCAGGTACTAAGTGTGAAAATACGTTAGATATCGATGCTATGCATGCATTTGGCAAAACAGTAAAAGAAGTCAACTATAAAACAGTATTTTAAGTAGGGATAGAAAAGTTTCTGAAAACTTTTGTGAGAGAATAAGAAAACAGCCATTTAAAGCTGTGTAAGTAGACTTCAAAAGCTAGGATGGAAAAACAAAATTCCTAAAGAAATTCCTGAGAAAATACATGAAATTACACAGCAACATAAAGTTTAGACTGTAGGTTAGGGCAACTTTGTTTAGATTTTGGCGATAACTTGTTGAAAATACTAAAAATCTAGAATAGTTATTTTACTTTTACATTTTTAAAGCCAATTAGAGGCTACTATCACTAATCCTCTTAGCTGCACAGACCTCAGTGTGACAATTTTCTTGTAACGGTGGATACTAATAATCTGATACTCTCCCCCATTCACAAACCCCACGGTTCAGTCTATGAAATCATCAACAGCTTAACAGTGTGATGGCACATTTACTCTTACAATTTTGTTATATATACTATTAGAGTATTCAATAATTAACTAAAAAGACAGCAGGATTCATTGGCATTCATGAGGTTAAAAAAGGCTAATTTATACTTCCAAATTGAGGAATAATGACCTCCTAAGTATCTTTCTCAATCATTCATTAAACACATCAAACAACTAACTTGGCCTATACAGAACTGTTCTCTAAACTGTTAAGAGACATAAAGATATATAACTCTTAGTTTCTATCCTTAATGAGCATATAGTTTGTTTAATTAGTACAAAACATTATATTTGTGCTTAGAAAATGTATTTTATTAATCACATTGTACAATGTTCTTAAAAGAAATTTTAACAGCCACAACTTACAAAAATCCATATATGTTTCATTAAAGTTCCTAAAATGATGGATACTTTCTGCTTATATGATGCTTTGCAATATATTAAGCACTTGCATATTTGATACACCATCTAACCTCAAAACTCTGTCAGGTTGTTAGAGTAGATGACATTTTTCTTATTTTACAAATGAGGACACTGATCACTAAATAGGTTGCTCAAACTTCGCACTTGTTCAAAGACATGCAACTGGTAAGTGATGAAGCTGGGACTCTAAAAGTAGGATTTCTAATGTCGGGTTCAGTCTTCTTTTCAATATGATCTGTTATGTCTGTCTTAAACAGATGCTTTTAATTAATTGTGATGTCAGAATTTCAATGCTGGTGTCTTTTTCATGTGTGAGCGTTCAAGGAAATGAGGTGCTTTCTAGCAGGGAAATGAGGGATTCCCTAGTAATTATATCTTAGGGAAAAATTTAATTATTCAGAGTCAATTATAAAATGTATTTTACTTCAGTTTTTCCTCTAAATAAAATTTTCAAGAGCAGGCTTATCAATGAAAAGGATCAATTTAAGTTTCAAATGTCAGGATTTTAGAATATATTGCTAAGGCATTAGAGGTCTCCTAAGTCACACTCTGTTTAATGAACTGACCTTTGGGTCTCACCCTTTCCAGAAAGAGACCATTTCCCCACCTTGGGACTGTAGCAACCTTTTTGATTTTATTGAAAAGTGACATGGAGAGGTTGAGCAATCAATTTGTTGTAAAATTGGATTATCCAGAAGGAAAGAAATGAAAATAGATTGGGAAGATCTTTCATGTTATAGTACTGCAGATGCTGACTAAAAATATCATGCACCTTTCACCCTTCCATATCTAATTCTAAAGCATCTTTTAAAAAGCCAATAACTAAAAACTGTTTAGGCAAGATGTTGGGTTGAGGGACAAAAGTTGAAGAAAGTATAATCACATTTCTTACCAGGTCAAAGCTTCTGCTTTGTTTATAGAAGAGCTTACATACAGTGAATAATGGAAATTGTAAAACCTTCTTATTCCTGCTATTTTTTTCTCTAAGATGAAAAAAACTTTTAATTTCTGAATACCAGAATCCACAGTTAATTGAACACATATATTTTCATTTCATCCAAATACCATTTACACCACACAAAGTAAACATTAGTTTGCTCTGGCATTTTGGGTTTTTGTTGTTGTTAAGTCCAGAATATTGTCTAAGTTGCCCACAAGACCAAACTGAAATGTTTTTAAAACAAAAAAGCTAACTGTAGAAAATAGTTAGGTATTTATTTCTTTTCCCTGTTTTTCAGAGGCTTAACAACAGTAAGGTGTCTTAATAGTTTTGTTAACTTTTTGAGGCCATTCAAGTAATCCTCAGTTGGCTTCCAACTGATGTTTCACAATAATTAGGTTAAATGCCACTGTAGTAATCTGAAATGATGCCAACTTTCCCAGAGTCAAGTGATTTTTTAAAAAATACTTCTTTTGTGCACATGGTGTTCTAATTTCCACTATGATCTGACCTTATAGGTTTTCTTCTTTGATTTTTTTGTCATTTATTTTGTCTAAAAAATGAAATGCTGAATATCTAAGGTGACATGGCCCTAAATTCTTGGCAATATTAATACTACATTAAAATATGGTATTCCCATCTAGAGGTGGCATCTATATCTGTTCTTAAATCTCAGCTTCATGACTGTTTCACCTATCTAATACAGAAACAACACGGTGCTCTTTTCTGGCAGCTTCCAATTTTTGTCTTTTTAGATGGTTGCTCTTGGAACACAGCAATGTGCTTTAAGATGTCAAGCCTCCTCTGCTGATGCTGTATGGAGAACAGACAAGCTTTCCCATGAAGCCCTAACCAAACTGCAGAACTGTGAATAAAATCAATAATTGTTATGAAAAGGCACTAAGCTTTGCAGAGGTTATTTATGTGGCAATGGAGCATCAGACAGATACCATAATATTGGCTTTGTAAGAGTTAGCATCATTGAATAGTATCTATGACAATAACCAAAATAGAGAATGGTTATTAAACTTAAAAGTTAACACTCAAAGGCAGGGCTATTCATACAAGTTACATAGGGTCTGCATAAACCGCAAAGGCAGTTTTGCATTCCAGTTCTACCATTCCTTTTCCCTTTCTAAGGATCCTAACTTCATGGGCCTAACTGTAAAGAATGTTAGGATCTCAGCAGCAAGGGATGGTGGAAAGAAAAAGACTCTGGGAATGAACCCAGCTATAGGCATGGATAGGGGTGGGAACAGTGATCCAAATTAGTATTCAAAAAGGACTCAATCTGGGAAAGTATTGATATCCGTATAGGTCTAATTTGATGGGTGGTACCTAGCAGTGGTAGTATTTTTATTTTTATTTTTATTTTTATTTATTTTTTTTGAGACAGAGTCTCACTCTGTCACCCAGGCTGGAGTGTAATGGCATGATCTCAGCTCACTGCAACCTCCGCCTCCAGGGTTCAAGCAATTGTCCTGCCTCAGCCTCCCGAGTAGCTGGGATTACAGGTGAACGCCATCACGCCTGGCTAATTTTTATATTTTTAGTAGAGACGAGGTTTCACCATGTTGGCCACGCTGGTCTCGAACTCCTGACCTCAGGTGATCCAACAGCCTCGGCCTCCCAAAGTGCTAGGATTATAGGTGTGAGCCACCACGCCTGGCCAGCAGTAGTGTTTAGCAGTGCTCCGGCCAGCAGGGTTTAGGAAAAGGGAAAGATATAAAGGGCTAGGCAGAGAAAGCTTGTACTATAGGAGACATGTGGGTGACCATATCTTATCCTAAGTAACAATGGATGTCAGATCTAAAATAGCAAGACTATACTCAAACTATACCAGTTGGGAGGTCTGAGTCTACTGAAATAGGTATACTGGTTTAGGGCCTAGGTAGGGCAGGGGAAGGCATTTTTTCCGAAACTGAAATTTTGAATTTCCCTCTTTTTCTCTGGTTCTTTCATTACAACCTCAACAGACTAGTTTATTAATTTAGCAATTTTTTTAAAGCACGTATTATATGCCTAGCCCTGATCAAGGTGCTGGAAACAATGGAGACAAGGGTGATGTTTACATTCCAGTGATGGGAATTTTATAATAAAAATTAAGTGATTATATGGAGAAAATTAAAATAGAGTAATATGGTTGAAATTGACTAGGTGAATATTTTATATTAGGTAATCTTCAAGCCATCATTGAGCAGATAACTGAATTGAAATTTGAATAAAAAGAAGAAGCCAGCTATGGGAAACGGGAGAAAAAGCACTCCATATAAATGGAACTGCTGATGCAAAAGTCTTTAGGTAGAAAAGAGCTAGGGATGTTGGAGGGAGATTGTTACAATTGTGTATATTTAGATTCATGGATGTTGGTTGAGTGTCTGAAATGCTTGGGACCAGAAGTATTTTGGGTTTCAGAAATTTTTTTTCTGGGTATTGGAAAATTTGCAACTACATAATGAGATATCTTGGGGATGGGTCTCAAGTGTAAACACATAATTTATTTATGTTTCACATATACCTTATACAAATAGCCTGAAGGTAATTTTATGCAACATTTTAAATTATTTTGTGCTCAAAACAAAGTTTGTGATAAGTACTTATGCGTGGAATTTTCCACTTGTTGCATCATGTCAGCACTCAAAAAGTTCCAGGTTTTGGAGCATTTTAGATTTTGGATTTTTGGATTAGTGATGCTCAACCTGTATATATGAAGCCCACTGAATGGATATTCTTATTTGCTGGTATTAGCACTACTGAATGATTACGATGTGCTAAGCATATTTTATTTATTATATCAATCCTTTTTCATAACAGCTCAATGAGGTTGGGTACTGTTACTGCATTATCAGATGAAAAATGTAAACAAAAATAATGAAGTAGCTTGCTTTGGTCACATAGTTACTCCATGATGGAGTCAGGATTTGAATCCTGCTGGTCTCACTTCAACGTGTGTGCTCTTATCTACCACCCCAGAAAACATAAATCCTTTATTAGTAAAATATTTTGAATAGGACCCAAATATACATAGTACTAACAATTTCTCTGTTAAATAGTAGTAAAGTTTACTGTCTTTTTAAGAAAAATAAATAAATATAACTTTTTTCTACTTTAGAATGCACTATGCTGCCTCCCCTCTGTATTTATTTCATCTGTTTTTCTGACACCAGAGAAATTTTCATCATTATTAAACATTGTCCTTTTGATAATATATTTGATTTCAATCTAAAATCAGCATGACAGACATGCTAAAGTATATTTTTCAAGGAAATGTCATGTGGTGGGAGTGCTGGAGTTAAAACATATGTATATAAATGGCTTGGATTTAGTAAAAAAATATATATATATTCAAGACTTACCTTAATGGTTATTGTATATCCAGAGTAGGTGCTTCTTTTGGCCACAACCTAATTCAGTAAATACAAATTCTCCTATGTCTTCACTGTTTAGACTTTTGAATGCAAAAGTAATGGACAATAGCTGATTTAAAACATAGTATACAGCCAGGTATGGTGGCTCACATCAGTAATGCTGGCACTTTGGAGGCAGACGCAGGAAGATTGCTTGAGGCCAGGAGTTTGAGACCAGCCTGGTCAACATAGTGAGACCCTGTCTCTACATGAAAATAAAAATAAAAATAAAAATAAAAAACTATAGTGCGTAAGCATGCACAAGCATGCATACGCAAAACCAACCGACCAAATAACCAAAGTAATCACAGCACTCCTGATGTTTACTTGCTAAAGGTATACTTTCTAGATTTAGATAACATTTAAAAAAATTTTCAGAAACTCAGAACCAAAGATTCTGGATTTGAAGTAAATTAACCACAGAAAAACTCAGGTGGGATGCGTAAACATTTATCATCAGAAAGATGTCTATTATCTCTCTCTCATCCTCTTATGGTTTGAAACATCATACTGATACCCAAATCTATACATAGTTCAGTTCACAATGCTCTCTAGAACTGTAGATCAGATTTTCCAATTGCATTCTTAATAATTGCCTGTGCCGTCCAGAGACTTCAAGCCAAACATGTCCAAAAACTGAACTCTTTTACCATGAAACTTTTCTTCCTGATATTCTATTTGTTAATAATATCATCATCCACTCATCATCCTCCAACCAAAGCCACATCTTCAGTTCACAATTATTTGTCACTTGTAATAGTCTTCTAATTAAACACTCAGCCCTAAAGTCTCACCTTTTCATGCCCATTCCTTCTAAAATGCAAATGTGTTCATGCTACTTCCCTTCTTAAAAGTCTTCATTGGTTCCCCCACTGCTGACAGCACAGATTTTTAACATTGAGACTTCATCATCTGGTTGAGCTCACTTCCTGCCACTCCTTTACTCCCATAATCTCATCATTCTCTGGTCAGATGAAACTACCAGTTATTCTTCAAACACACCATGTTGTATCATCTTTCTGAGGTTTTAAACATGCAGTTTACTTTGTCGTGAATACTAATATTTCAGAAATTTCACACTTGTGGAACAGTAGTCTCTCAAGATATTAAGAGGAAAGAGATATAAAAAGATATTCAGAGAGAAATACAGTGAGTTCTACCATCAGGTAGCTTTAGAAAATTAATACATTTTCTATTTTTTTGGAGAATCACAATGCCCACCAGCACAGTAAAAGTGCTAAGGAGTCTTGCAGTATAGAAACTGGTTAATCCAGAATAACACAGTATTTCCCCAGATTACTTGACAACTGAATGTTTTTACTATCTGATTATCTTTAGGGACTATTTTAGGAATCTACTTCAGGAAATATTGCTTTATTTACCTCTTTGCCTAAAAATGCCTACTTGCTCTTTAAAATCCAGTTCCAGTGACAGCAGTGAGTCAACAAAGACACAGATCAGCTTCTTTAGATTATAGACCCTTCCACCTCAGGACAACTGTGTTTCCCAGGGACCTCCAGAAATTACTTAAAATGCAAAATTCAGTTATATGCTACTTCAGCTCCTGTCACTGAGAAGGTAATATTAACATAAAGGAATAAAAGGCACCAAAATAATTTTTATTCCTTGAAATTGAGAGCTATAAAACAATGTTTAAAAGTTCAAATATATTAGTTATTATAACATTTCTTCTTGAAAAGTAACATAGGAAAACAACATGACATACACAATGTAAACTTTAAAAATATCCTGAGAACATAAAGTAGTGTTCACCGTTAAAATCAATCATTTAATTTTATACCGAAATAGCTAATTGTGTATGAGAACTCTTGAAGATAATGCTTAAAATTTAACATTTCTGGATACCCAATAAAAAAACAGAATATAAACACCTTATTATCTTCTCTGAAATCCATCCCCTGATGTTAGAGACACAGACATGGTAGCATGAGGGCATTTATAAGTAACATTTGTGTATCTGCATACCCACAGAACAAGCAAGATAATTTTCTCACTCATTCAAACAAACCAAGAACTGCTAAAATCAGACTTGAGGTCTTATATATTTCTTCCTATTATTTAAATCCCACATATATAAGATACACAGAGAAACCAAATAAATAGAAGAAAAAAAATATCAGGGAGATGTTGGTGAGTCAAAATTTTGCATTAGTTTAATCTTATAAACATGTGGCTAGTTTTACTTTTAATTCAATAATGAGAAGTTAGAACTTTCTCCCTTCATTAGCCAATATAAGACAGGTAGACTTCCTAGAGAATTATGTGGGCAGTAAAATAAATACTTTGTATTGATGGCCTTTAAAATTCATAAATGAATGATTTAATAAAAGACTGTGCTATTATTTATAACAAAAATAAACTAGGTTAGCATCTAAGAAATTTGTTACCTTTTAAGGAATCATATCCAAATACTTAGAAAAACACACTGGGATTAGTAGTAGAAGCAGCAACACTATAAATAACCCATTAATTTATACAACCTAGAAAAACACAGTTTCTAACTGAAGTATACTTTGAGACAATGTAAACAATGTCTTAGGAGGAAAAAAGACTAGATATAAAATTAAGATTTACATTGAAAGTGGAAAAAAGAAAAACCTGTCTTCACTTGTCATCATTAATAGAATACTAAGAAGAATTTCAACAGTTAATTCAACAAATATTTATTAGGTGCTTAAGATGTGCTAGGCACTGTTTTAAGGGTTGGGTATATCGCAGTCCTTGCTGCCATGGAATACACATTCCAGTGCAGGTAGATAGGTGATACACACAAAACAAATAAATATACTATATTAGGGGTTAAAAAGAAAAATTAGAAAGGGGAGAAAGAGCAAGGAAGAGTAAACTTATCACAGATAGGCTGACCTGAAAGGGCCTAATAAGGTGACATTGAGATCTGAATAAAGTGAGAGAGTAAGGTATATGGATTATCTAGGGGAAGAGTTTTCCAAACAAAGAGAATAACAAGTATACAGTAGTCTCCCCTTATCCTTGGGATGCATTTGAAGACCTTCAGTGAATGACTGAAACCTTAGATAGTATTGAACCCAATTGCCATCAATCAGACCACATTTCTGCTCATGTCTTCTACCCATGAATTTAAGGACTTTTCCATCTTAACCAAACACTTACCAGACACTGAAGTGGCCATAATTTTTGCAGCTTGAGATACGGCAGCAAAACTAGAATGGATTCTTTTCCCTTCTTCATAATTTCATGGATAGATGTGTTCTTACCACAGAACTTAGCAATCTCAGCATATGAGTTTTTTCTGTCCTTATTAAGTCAATAACTTTTACTTTTTCACTTAATGCTTGCACTTTATAGCTTCTCTTCAGCATATCCAAACTGTCAGCATCATTACTTTTGTGCTTTGGAGCCATTATTAAGTAAAATTTGGACTCAAGCACTGCAATATTGCAACCGTCGATCTGATCATCAAGATAGCTACTAAGTGACCATCAGGCTAGTAGTGTACACAGGGTGGATTTGCTGGGCAAAGGAATGATTCATGTTCCAGGCAGAACGCAGTGGGATTGTGCCAGATTTCATCATGCTACTTAGAATGATGTGCAATTTAAAAGTTATAAATTGTTTATTTCTGGAATTTTTCATTTAATATTTTTGGGCCACAGTTGACTGCGGGTAACTAAACCACAAAAAGCGAAACTGCAAATAAGGGAGGACTGCTGCAGTTAGTGAATTCCAGACCGCAGAAGAGAAGATCAAAGAAGTAGCCAGGGGCTACAGTACTCAAGGCTTTTTAATCTATGTGGAAACTTTGGATTTTATTTTGAATTAGATGGATTCGGGGACATTATTTGACTTAAATAGGAAGTCTAACTAGGTCACTACTGAAATAGTCAAGGCTAGACATGATAGTTGCTTAGATTAAGATACAGCAGTGGAAGTAGCGAGAAGTAATTTGGCTTGACACATTTCAAAAACAGAGCTGACAGAATTTGCTGATGGACTGATGTAGAGGGTAAAATAAAGAGACAGGGATAACTCTAGAGTTTCGAGCCTGAGCAATTAGAAAGAATCAAACTGCCATATATTGTTTTGCAGTGGAGGTATAAGAACTAAGCTCTGAGTTTTTCAATGTTTAGAGATTTGGAAGCTGAAGAACTGAAAAGGAGACTGATAAAGGGTTATTCTATTGGTTTCTCAGAGGCAAACCAAGGGGTATTTCAAAAGAAAAATGATCAACTTTGTCAAATGCAGCTGATACACCAAATAAGATAAGGACTGAGACTAGTCTATTATATTTAGTAAATAAAAGTCATTAGTAACCTTGACAACAGCAGTTTTGTTAGAATGATGGGACAGAGGTCTGATTATCATACGATCAAGAGAGAAGAAGGAAAACTGATACATGTACAAGGCATAATAGAAATACAAAAATCACCATTTAATAATGACCGTTGTAATAACTGATTTGCATAGAAATCATCAACGGATGCTAAAACCATTGAGGAAAACTTACTGGAGAACACGATGGTTTCAAAGTAGCTCCTCAGAGACTATTATTACAAAGGGAAACCAGTATTCTGAAGAAATCTGACAGACACCGTATCAACCAAGTGATCAAACCTAATATCACAAACAATGTGTCAAACTGATATCATGTGCTCCCTGCTGTGGTATACTCAAGGCATACACCATTAGCTCTATAGTATGCTGGCCAAAATGTTTAAGTTATTCTGTTGTAGTCTTGTCAATAGTTTAATTTTCATCTAATAGAGGAAATAGATAAATCCAAATTGAGAACATTCTGTAAAATACCTGGAATAGATTCTTTTTCAAATTGTTAAAGTTAAGAAAGACAAAACAAATTTTATAGGACAAGATCCTATATTAAAGGATACTTAAGATATTATGACAATTAAAAAATGCCTATCTTTGATTTGTTATTGCATATTCAAAGAGAGAGTGAGAGCGCTATGGAACAATTGGGAGAATTTCAATACGGGCAGTGTATTCCATAACATTATTATATTGATGTCAAATTTCCTGTAGGTGATAATTGGCTTGTGATTATATAAGAGAATGCCCTTTTTCTTAAGAGACATACATGGAAGTACTTTGGGGTGAAATGTTATGATATCTGCAAGGAACTCTCAAATGGTTGAAGAAAAATGTGTATGTCAGATAAAGAGAGAACGTAACACAAAATAGTAAAAACCGGTGATTCTATATGAAGGCTACATGGGTATTCATTGTACTACTTTTACAACTTTAAAAAATGGGTAATTTTAAACAAAAGACTGGAAGAAGAGAGTGGAGGAAGAGAAGATGAAGTCATGAATATCTAAGGTGTTTTGTTAAAGGGGAGCACATAAATGGCATGGTCGGGGTAGGGCTAAGTGAGGTAAGGGAGGATTTTAAATAGTGAAAGGTACCTTAGAATTTTTGCTATCTGATTGGCATAACTGATAAGAAAAACTGTTGAGGACACAAGGGGATGAAATACAGTGCACAGTGAGACATGGGCTTAAATGGGAATAAGATCGAAGGGCCTGTAGTGTATGGACATAGAAACAGATACATTCGTGTGTTTACTGATAAAATATGTAGAGCTCTTTTCAATTTTTCTATTTTCTCTTTGAATTAAGAGAGAAAGGGAGGAAGTACTGAACATTTGAAGAGAGGAAGAGATGATATGAAATACTTATATACACTAAGTTGACTTGGAAAATCTATATACGGATGGTACCCACTTCCTTAAACAAAGTTCTATGTAATTATAAAGATGAAAGAAATCCTAAAACTTACAAAGTCTAATCCAGTTATTTTATAGGTAAAAACATAGAGACTTGGATATTCTTTTTAATTGATAGGTTCAGAGTAGGGAAACAGATAATGTGGAGAAAATAAGCGTGGTTCAATGGCCAAATATAAAAACAGTGCCAATAATATAAACCACTTATTGGAATCCTCCTACATGGCAGTACTATGCTAAGAACTTTGTATACCTTATCTCCTGTACTGAAAACTAACTATAGAAAACTATATAAAGGTCTGTATTTGTCCTCCATTTTCCATATGAATAAAAGATGTCAAAAAGTTTAGATACTCTCTCCACAGTCAGATACCTATTTTCATTTGTACTGGAAATATCTAAGTTAGTCTTATTTTGAGGGATTCTCAATGAGACTGCAAACTCTTATATTTACTCAAGTCTATACCAACTGTTATAAGTCCTTGTACCTAGTAGATTTTCAGATGTGTTTATTGAATCAAACACTTCAGTAAACTTGACGCCTATTAAGGACACAGTGTTGATCATCAGACACTAAGGAAAAAGGAGATGAATGAAGAATGGACACAGGCAGAAACTGAAGTAGTAAATATAATGCAAAATCAGCCTAAGTTTTTTCACCGATTAAATATACAGATGTAGCAAACTGGATTCAATGCTGATTGACATTCTAAATTTCTAACATGTAATGGGAAAATTTCTTAAAAAAAATGTTTCGTATATGTATCAACAATAATGGCTTACATAGGGGGAGGGAAAGAAGAAGGGGCAGAAGAATGGAGCCTAAATTACTGGTAATTTATAAATTCTCATATAACAAGGGGAGCTTAAAAAGTAAAACTTTCATTGCCTCACTTTAGTGCAATGCCAGTTTTTTAATCCATTCCTGACCCATTTTTATTCAGCACTGAAAAGGGTACATTGTTTGATTTGGGTATTAGCTTTTAAGGAGATTAGTTTCCAGGAAAAGTAAAGCATTTTGCATAAAAGAGCGATCCTGATACAAGGCATCAGAGCATACTGTGTTCCCAAACCACCTGTTAAAAAACAATAAAAACCAAACAGAATCTTACATTCTATTCCCTCCCAAAATGACAGATGAAATTAAAAATAATTGTGTATTAAAAAATTCTCAATGAAAAATACACTAGAAAACCTTTCAAAATAGACGTGCCTTCTAGAATTTTAACAAAAGGGAAGCAGAATCCTTTTATTCATAAACAAGAAATGAAAAGTAATAGTTTTTTTCTTATTCATGGATGTCAATCTGCATTAGATTATTAATTATGGGTTATAATGCAATTAAAATAAAAACACAGTGGAGAAATACATAAAGCTTCTAAATCTTCATGTAATTTTTCTTAGAGATTTCTGGCTTGATCTTAACCCTTCAGAAAAATTAGTCCATATATTCCATATGGGTTTCAGATTAGTTTTTTCTTAGCCCTATCAGTTTTAACACCCTTTTACAATAAGTATTTTATAATATCCCTTTTAATTATTGAATTTAGCTTATTGACCTATGTAATCTAAATAAAAATAAATATAATAGCTATAATATGAAGGAGAAATAAAATCAGTATTTTACTATGCAGCCATAAAAAAGGAACGAGACCATGTCCTTTGCAGGGACAGGGATGGAATTGCAAGCCATCATCATCAGAAACTAACACAGGAACAGAAAACCAAACACTGCATGTTCTCACTTATAAGTGGGAGCTGAACGATGACAGCACATGGACACATGGCAGGGGAGCAACACACACAGGGGGCCTGTTGGAGGGGAGGGTGGAGAGCATCAAGAAGAATAGCTAATGGATGCTCGGCTTAACTCCTAGGTGATGGGATGATCTGTGCCACAAACCAACATGGCACATGTTCACCTATGTAGCAAAACTGCATATACTGCACATGTACCCTTGAACTTAAAATAAAGGTTGAAGAAAAAAAGAATCAGTATTTTAGAATAGAATAAGTATTGCAATGTGTAGATGCTCAGTCATGATTACTAGAGGACAAAAAAATGTCCTCCATGAATTTCTACAACACCCTCAGGTATTTAACAGAAATTTCTACAATACTCTCAGGTAATTAATATTAAATAATCATGACATATAAATCCTCTGAATTAGGTGACGCTCTCTCTAAAATTTAACACAATGTTTTGTTACTGAAATTTACTCTTCATTAACCCAAAGCACCAGAATTTTTAGAACACATACTATAATTTAGGGGATTTTTCTATTTTGAATAATTCCCTTTCATAAAAGCCAGCTAATAAATACTATTATCCAATACTCTATTTAATAGAAAAGTTTCTTTGTTTAAATAAATGAATATTATTTTAAAAGCGAGCTTCCTGGTATAGCCATCTGTTTATGTTTTACATTGTAATAATAACAATAATGAATCACCGATCTGATATTTTTGGAAAATTTCTGATAACTAAATACTACCAAATAACTAAAATATACTCTTAAGAACCAATTTTTTTGTTCATAAATAGAAATACATTTTAAACTACATGAGTTATAAATAATAATGGTGATGATAAAAACTACTGAAGTATCCATTATCCAGCTTTACAAAAACAAAAAATTAGTAGTATTTTTGAAGTCCTATGTACATGTCCCTAACCAACTGTATCTCCCTCACCTTTCCCAGCCCTGAAATAACCACTATACTGAATTTTGTGTTTACCATTCTATTGGTTTTCTTTTGAGTTTTACCACATAGATATGTATTTCTAATAATATATCATTCAGATTTGAAGTTTCCTAAACTTCATATAAATGGAATTATATGTATAATTCTTGCACTTTTCATACAACATTATGTTTTCAAGTTGCATCCATGTTGACACATGGAGTTGCGTTTTATTTTCACTACTCTTAGTATTCCATTTTAGAGCTATAATATAATTTGTCCATTCTCCTGTGGATAGTCATTTGGGATATTTCAATTTTTTCTGCTATTACAAATAACCCAAAACATTTTTTACAACTTTGAAATTTCCAGTCAGTTACATGTTTCTTAGCCTTCTTTAAAAAACTTGAACATAATTTCATCTTTTCTTAATGACTGTGTCATATTTATGAGTATCAACTATAAATAATATAGCATTATAATAATGCCCTCAGGTTATAGAGATATACATTCTAATTTTTATGAGAATCAGTAAATTTAGTCTGCTTTTTATATTTTTTCTATCTCCTCTCTCACTCTTAAGCTATTGGCAAGAACTTCTTGATGCTATCAATGTTTATTTTAACATTCTCTACATTCAATATTTCCCCTGTAGAACTGGAGGCCAGCCATTTGAGAATAGTACCAAAAAGAAGGAAAAATAAATTATGACTGAAAAACCAAATGAGAGCTTTTCTTGGGGAAATGCATGTTGCCATACGAGATAAAAAATATTGTGGAAGGAACAAAGATTTTGGTATTTCATATTTGGCCCATTCATTAGCTATCTGACCTTGTCAAATACTTCTGAGTATTTGCCTTTCGTCTGTAAAATGTAAATAACAATAGTATTTGTAGGACTATTGTGAGAAATAAATAGTACTGCAGCAGAGTCCCAGCAAACCAGTGGCCTTCAGTAAATGTAAGTTGCTTATCCTTCACATCTACTCACCTCACACTAGAGTGTGGTGTTTGCCCAACTACTTCAAGAGATCAGAGACTTCTTGGCTTACTCCTGATTCCAGATACATTCTACATGATCCCAGATATATGACAATCTTTATAGCAATGTGGTGTTATTATAGCATTACAAACATAGCAAACGCCTTATTATAAATGTTAAGAAGCAGATTGCTATTGCAGAAAAACTGGATTATGGCTTAAGAGAACCTCCTGAATGCAAAGAAGAGGACAGAGAGAAAAAAGAAGTTAAAGGGAAGAGAAATATGAGGAGTATGGTGACCAGATGATGAAATGTAAACTTATGGATAACCATAAGTGTTCCTGAAGAGAAGACCAGAATATATGGAAGGAAAATTTTATTCAAAATGTAAATTGTCTTGAAGGAAGGAAATATTAATAGACAGAAAATAGTTATAAATTATATTTCAAAGAACTCACCTGGTATGGTAAAAATAACAAAAAGATTCTACTGCCTTTAAGTATCCTAAGAAAAAAAATGAATAAACAGGCAGAGGTTTTGATCAGACAGAACACTTTAAGTATTAAGGCATGAAGGAAGGATAACAGGTTATACACAAGTATAGAAAAGAGGTTGGCCTCAGATCACTCTACAGTATTATATGCCACATAATGGAGCAACATTTGAAGAGACAATTGTGGCTTAAGAATACTTTACACAGCTGCATTTACATATGAAGGCAGTAGAACCATATTCAAGTATTTAGAGAGATACCTTCTCTGACAAAACAAGCAAACTAAACAAACAATATCATGATGTGCCAAGCTTTAGTCTAAGTAGTTTTTATGTACTGTACTATCCCATTTCATCCTCATAAACATTATCCTCATTTTACAATAAGAATAAATTATATCCTTCATTATATTCATTTTACAATTAGGGATATCCTTCATTATCTATATTTGACAACAAAGTTAAGAGTGTGCTTACAAATGTTAATAAATTTGCCCAAGTCACATAGCTAGTAAATAGAAAAGTAGAAGTCTAACCAGGTCTGTCCGGACTCATAGGTTTGGCTTCATAAGCACCCACTGAATGGCTCTTGGAAAAGAAAATTTTTAAAAGAGAAGTTATAAAATGACGCTAATTATCACATAATTTTTCTAAATCTGTCATCAAAAGTTTGGCTTTAATTTTATTTACTTTAAATTTTTGTACCCAACATAATTACCCACTTTTCTTTTCACTAAAAAAATCAGAGAACACTGCATGCTCATTACAGCAGAAGAATGAATCAAACAATATATTGATGAACTTTATACAGAAGACATGTTACCCATAATAGATACTTATTTACTTAATTTGATTTCATCAAATTAAATCAGAATTTTAACATGTCATTTTAAGTCATTTTATTACTTTAAAAAAACTTGTAAGAAGAAAACTACCCTTTATTCTTTAACACTACCACCCTAATAAAATTCATTTAACAAGGTCTTCACTCATTCCGTCTTGATCTCTCCAAGGCCTAGAGTAGAATGGATGAGATACAGTCAATTCTCATCATTTGCAGATTCTATATTTGTGCATTTGCCTACTTGCTAGAATTTATTTGTAACTCAAAAATCCATTTTTGAGTTGCATTTGTAGTCATTTGTGAATATGCACAGAGCAGTGAAATATTTGAGCCACCTGATTACATGTTCCTAGCTGAGGTTGCACTTGATCTTAGCCAAAAGGTCGAGAAGCAGTCCTAGCTGAGGTGGAACAAGATGACTATCTTTCTTGTTTCAGCTCTCATATTATAAACAAGTATCCTTCTCATGGTCTATTTAGTTGTACATTTTTCAAATTTTTGTGCCTTTTTTGGGTGATTTTGCTATTAAAATGGCTGCCAGTGCTGAAATGCTGTTTAGTGTTCCTAAGTACAAGGCTGTGATGCGCCTTATAGAGAAAATTTACGTTAGATAAGGTTTGTTCGGGCATGCATTATGGTGCTGATGGCTGTGAACCCAGTGTAAATGAATCACCTATATATATTAAATGTCTTTAAATAGGAACACATATAAAATAAGGCTATGTATTGATCAGCTGATCAAAATGGGACCAGAGGCTTACGAGAACCTAACCCTGTATTTCCCCAGGAGCAGGGGTTCAGTATTTGCCAACTCAGTGTTTGTAGTGACTTCATAAGACATAACTACTACAAATAATGAGAATTTACCATATTATTGGGCAACTATTATGCATCAATAGCAATTGACATCAATTTTGAATATTCTCTTCTTTGCTTTGCCTATGTGTGGAATAATTTCAAATATTTTTGCATTTTGTGTCATACACATTTATAAAATCCATCATTCTGCTTTATAGGCTTAAACATATTTTTCACTTTTTCTTCATGTTCAGACTTGGGAAAAATTTCAAACCCAAGATTCTTAAAGGTTAGAAAGCTCCCCCAAAATCAGTGACATCAGGCAAAACTGCCTAAATGGTATTGATATGGTTTGGCTGTGTCCCCACCCAAATCTCATCTAGACTTAGAACTCCCACAATTCCCACGTGTCCTGGGAGGAACCTGGTGGGAAGTGACTGAATTATGGGGGTGGGTCTTTCCTGTGCTGTTCTTGTGATAGTGAGTAAATCTCATGGGATCTGGTTGTTTTAAAAATGAGAGTTTCCTTGCACAAGCTCTCTTCTTGCCTGTCGCCATCCACATGATGTGACTTGCTCCTCCTTGCCTTCCACCATAATTGTGAGGCCTCCCCAGCCATGTATAACCGCAAGTCCATTAAACCTCTTTTCCTTGTAAATTGCCCAGTCTTGGGTATGTCTTTATCAGCAGTGTGAAAATGGACTAGTACAGGTATTTGTAAATTTTTATATAAGCACAATAAAAGGATTTCATAATCTTCCATGAAAGCCATGTCAATGAAGAATTTTCACCCTCCTCTTACCCTCCATCCTTAAGTAGGCCCTGGTGTCTACTGTTCCCTTCTTTGTGTCCATGTGTACTCAATGTTTAGCTCCCACTTATAAGTAAGAACAAGCAGATATACCTCTTTCTTATTGTGCTTCAGAAATACTGTGTTTTTTACAAAATGAAGATTTTTTTTTTTGCAACCCTGTGTTAAGTCTATCAGTGCTATTCTCCCAATAGCACGTGTTCACTTTATGTTTCTGTGTCACATTTTGGTAATTCTCATAATACACCAAACTTTTTCATTATTATATCTGTTATGGAGATCTGTGATAAGTGATCTTTGTTGTTACTATTGAAATTATTTTGGGGAGCCACAAACCATGCCCACTTAAGACAACAAACTTAATCAATAAATGTTGTGTGTGTTCTCACTGCTCCAACAACCAGCTGTTCTCCTGTCTCTCTCCCTCTCCTTGGGCCTCCCTATTTCCTAAGACACAAAAATACTGAAATTAGGCCAATTAATAGCCCTACAATGACCCTAAGTGTTCAATGAAGAGTCACATATCTCTCACTTTAAATCAAAGGCTAGAACTATTAAGGTTAGTGAGGAAGGCATGTTGAAGGCTGAGATAGACCTCTTGCATGAACTAGCCAAGATATGAATGCAAAGATGTTCTTGAAGGAAATAAAAAATGCTCCTTTAGTGAATACATGAATGATAAGAAAGCAAAACGCCTCATTACTGATATTGGGAAAGTGTTTGTGGTCTGAATAGATCAAACCAGACAAAACATTCCCTTATACAAAAGCCTAATCCAGAGCAAAGCCCTAACTCTCTTCAATTCTATAAATGCTGACAGAGGTGAGGAAGCTACACAAGAAAAACTGGAGCCTAGCAGAGATTGGTTTATCAGGTTTAATAAAGGAGATATCTCCATGACATAAAAGTGCAAGATGAAACAGCAAGTGCTGAAGTAGAAGATGCAGCAAGTTATCCAGAAGATCTAGATAATTGATAAGGTGGCCACACTAAAGTACAGATTTTTCAATGTAGATAAACTAGCCCTCTATCAGAAGAAGATGTCATCTAGGACTTTCATATCTAGAAAAGGAAGTCAATGCCTAGCTTCAAAGGACAGGCTGACCACTCTTGTTAGGGACTCATACAGCTGGAGACTTTATGTTGAAGCCAGTGCTCATTTACCAAATTTTGAAAATCCTAGGGCTCTTATAAATGATGATAAATTTATTCTGCCTGTATTCTAGAAATAGAATAACAAATTCTGGGTGATTGCACCCCTGCTTAGAGCATGGTTTAATAAATATTTCAAGACCATTGTTGAGACTTACTGCTCAAAAAAAGATTCTCTTTAAAATATCATGACTCATTGACAATGCATTTGGTCACTCAAGAGCTCTGATGGAGATCTAGAAGGAAATTAATGTTGTTTTTATGTCTGCTAACACAACATCCATTCTGCAGCTCATGGTTCAAGGAGTAATTTTGACTTTCAGGTCTTATTACTTAAGAACTTCATTTCATAACACTATAGCTGCTATTGGTAGTAACATCTCTGAAAGATCTTGGCAAAGTAATTTGAAAATCTTCTGGAAAGGATTTGCCAATCTAGATACCATTCAGAACATTCATAATTCACAGGAGGAGGTCACAATAGCAATATGAACAGGAGTGTTGAAGAAGTTAATTCTAACCATCATGGATGACATTTTGAGGGGTTTAAGACTTCAGAAGAGGAAGCAACTGTGGATATAATGGAAATAGCAAGAGAACTAGGATTAGAAGTAGATCCTGAAAATGGGACTGAATTGCTGCAATCTCATGATAAACCTGTACAGATGAGGAGTGGCTTCCTATGGATGAGCAAAAAAAGTGGTTTCTTGAGATGGAATCTACTCCTGATTAAGATGCTGTGAAAACATTGTTGAAATGACAACAAAGGACTTAGAACACTATATAAACATTGTTGATAAAGTAGCAGCAGGGTTTGAGAGGACTGACTCCAATTTTAGAAGTTCTATTGTGACCTGCCTGGCCAACATGGTGAAACCCTGTCTCTACTAAAATACAAAAAGTCAGCCAGGTGTGGTGGTGCACGCCTGTAATTCCAGTTACTTGGGAGACAGGAGAATTGCTTGAGCCCAGCAGGCGGAGGTTGCAGTGAGCCAAGATCGCACCATTGCATTCCAGCCTGGGTGACAGGGCAAGACTCTGTCTCAAAAAAAAAAAAAAAAAAAAATTCTATTGTGTGTAAAATGCTATCAAACAGCATCAAATACTATAAAGAAACAGTCTGTGAAAGGGTCAATCCATGCAGCAAACTTCATTGTTGTCTTATTTTAATAATTTGCCACAAACTCCAACCTTGAGCAACCACCACCCTGGTCAGTCAGCAGCCATCAACATCAAGGCAAGACCCTCCACCAGCAAAAATATGACTTGCTGAAGGTTCCAATGATGCTTAGCATTTTTTTTTTTTTTTTTTAGCAATAAAGTACTTTTAAACAAAATTATGTATGTTTTTTAAAGACATAATGCTATTGTACAATGGACTACGGTATAGTGTAAACACAACTTTCATGTGCACTGGCAAACCAAAAAATTCATGTGATTCACTTTATTGCAATATTCACTTCATTGCGGTAGTATAGAACTGAACCTGCAATATCTCCAATGTATGCTGGTATATGAACACAACTATCCTTGTGTGATATTTACTCCAATTATTTATTTACACATTCCAACAGGGAAAAAAATAGGACAGGAGAAAAAAAAATGACAAGAAAAAAGTTGAGGTAGTGGGAAATAAATTAACTAACTACCTAACATGATAGGTATGAATATTAAATCCTGGTGTCTGTGAGCCTATACTGACAAACTTGGCCTCCTCTGCTGAACCCAGACACACACCACACACACACACACACACACACACACACACACACACACACGTATCTCTGTCTCATCATTTCCTCTTCAACCTTTCTCCATACCCAAGTCAATCTTTTTGAGGCACTGGAGCTTTTCTTGCCTCAGAAGAAATGGAGTCAGCCTGGTAACTGCAGGAACTTCTTGGAAGCCGATCCTCTATACATAGAAGTGACTGTATGTCATATAAATATAGCCCCCAATCCAAACTAAATGCACATCCAATTCAATTTCCTCTTACCCATTTCCAAAAATTACTGATGTATAAATCTGTAGCTTTTTGAAAGTTGGCAAATAATTTAAAAAGATGTTTTAGGAGTATATGGCCTAATCAATACATATCTGTGGTTTTTTGGCCCAAGGACCATCAGTTTGTGACCTTTATACCAGAAGCCAAAAGTAAGGGGGTTGGAGAGCAAAAAAATATGATCAATTTGGCAAAATTCAGGAAAACAGAAACTAAAGACAGTAAGAAAACATGATGAATAAAGGAAAAAGATACATTGCCCAAATAAAACCAGACCTGGCAAATGTTATATTTGGCTACCAAAAGATATGAATGCTCAGATTTAATAATAATAAAAACATAAAAATCAGCTAAAATAAAAATGATATGACAAAAAATGGAAATAAGAGTGAATATCAACATTCCAGGTCAATATGGTTTGGCTGTATCCCCACCCAAATCTCATCTTGAATTGTAACTTCCACTGTTCCCACATGTCATGGGAGGAACACAGTGGGAGGTAACTGAATCATAGGGTCAATTCTTTCCTGTGCTGTTCTCACGATGGTGAACAAATCTCACGAGACCTGATGGTTTTAAAAACAGGAGTTTCCCTGCACAAGCTCGCTCTCTCTCTCTTTGCCTGCTGCTATCCATGTAAGACACGACTTGCTCCCCCTTGCCTTTCGTCACTATTGTGAGGCCTCCCCAGCCACGTGGAACTATAAATCCATTAAACCTCTTTCCTGTATAAATTATCCAGTCTTGGATATGTCTTTATCAGCAGTATGAAAACAGACTAACACACAGGTAAAGTTAACAAAAGGAAACAAAAGTTGCAATATTAATATCAGATGAAAGAATTCAAGGCTAAAATATTAAATAGCTAATGAAAGCTCGATTCTACAGGGATGCAGCAGTTGTGAATTTTTATGGACAGAACAGCAAAGTATCAAAATATGTAAAACAAATAGTGTTAGAAAAAAAGACTCCGAAAAGCCATCGTCAACGTGGGAAGCTAAAATACACATTTTGCAATTAAATCACAATCTATAGGTCAGAGGACTGAATGTTTAAATAATTAACGAGGTGATCTATAAATGTTTACATGTATGTGTACAACTGGCTAGAGCTGAGAAGGGATCAACCTCCCTAAATGTATGTGAAGGCAGGTTTCCTACTTGGAGCTAGCCAATTGTTGCCAGGTGGATTACAGGCCTAATGATTTTAGATGCTTCAGAAGAATTTAAAGATGTTTTATTTATGAATAGATACACACATGCACACAGGTATGAACTTTGTGTCCAGCTTAGGCAGAATATACATTTTTAAATGCCCATGAACACTTTTAAAATTGATCATACATTGGATTAGAGATTCTGATCACAATGCAACAAAAACTGTCCTTAAACTCATCCCAACAATAAACACCTAAAAATAAAAAATACTTCATAAATACTCTAAAATATTAATCAGAACAAAACCACTACTATTAAGAAATGAAGAACAAGGAGAAGATGATATATCAATACTTATGAGATACAGCCAAAGCAGGTCTCAGAAAAATGTCTACAGCTTTTATAAGATATATTCATTGGAAAACAAGAAGCATGGAAAAATAAACAACAAGCATTTGATCCAATATATCAAGTAAAACCCACAATATACAAGCAAGGGTGGCTCATGCCTGTAATCTCAGCACTTTGGGAGGCCAAGGTGGGTGGATCACCTGAGGTCAGGAGTTTGAGACCAGCCCGGCCAACATGGTGAAACCCCGACTCTACTAAAAATACAAAAAATTAGCTGGGCGTGGTGGCAGGTGCCTGTAATCCTAGCTACTCAGGAGGCTGAGGCAGGAAAATCGCTTGAACCCAGGAGGCGGAAGTTGCAGTGAGCCGAGCCCGCCACTGCACTCCAGCTTGGGTGACAGAGTGAGACTCTGTCTCATAGATAGATAGATAGATAGATAGATAGATAGATAGACAGACAGACAGATAGATTAAAGCAGAAATAATAAAAAGTAAAAACAAACGTGGTAGAAATAAAAAGAAAAATCCAGCTCAAATTTTGGAAATGCAAAAGACTCCAGTAAGTTTATCTCATATATGAATATACTTTCTTGGTGAGGATATGTTGAATATAAGATATTTTATAGGCCACAGAGTTGTTAAACCCTTGGGCAGTTCAGGAAAAAAACACACCAAAAATATTAAGACATGTGAGTGTGTTATAGACTTTATTTTTTAGAGCAGTTTTAGGTTCATAATAAAATTAAGCAGAAGCTGTAGAAATTTGCTATATACCCACCTAAGTCTTGCTCCCCTCCCCTTGACAGCCTTTCTCTTTGTCAGCATCATGAACCACAGTGGTACGTACCTTTGTTAATAGTGATGAACCTACACTGACACATCATAACTCAAAGTCCAGAGTTTATATTAGGGTTCATTCTTAGTGGTATACATTCTATGGGTTTGGACAAATATATAATGACATATATCCACCATTGTAGTATCATACGGGGATGTTCATTGCCCTAAATATCCTCTGTGCTCCACCTGTTCATCTCCACCTCCTCCCAGTAGTCTGTCAACCAGTGATCTTTTCACTGTCTCCATAGTTTTGCCTTTTTCAGACTTATACAGCTAACATGTACTTTTACTGTTATATTTCAAGTACATGAATAAGAAAACATTATTATGTAAGATTAATAAGGATCAAAATGCTTCATGAGATGCTCATTTTCTGTATATGTCTCATAATCTCCGGAGTATTAAAAATAGTTTCTGGACACAGAGAGAAAAGCAGCTCATCTCTTTTCATACCAAATCAACCCACAGTTTCACAGGAATATAACATATGTTCTCAAATTATTTCATAGTAGGGATAATCCTATTAAAAACTAAAATACCAGCTGTATGTGTTCCAGAATTCAAGCTTTACAACATTATAATTTAATGGGCACGCCCTGCTTAGTGAGCCCTTAATCTAACTTGAAAAGATCACAGCATAGCTCTGTCAGGGTGGGCTTCGTGCTATACTCACATCGTTTATGCAGATTAAAAAGTAACCAGAAATTCATTAATCTTTTTTCCTGGCTTGTGGAAAAGGGACTTAGATCTTGGCTGCAGTGGGTGGGGGCAGGGAGTGAGAAGCAAGATTATGTAGTATGAGGAGATTTGAGGTAGAAACTGCACACTATAAAGAGCATTCCCTTAATAATGTATGTAAAAATATAGGTAGGGTGGTAGGGTAAATATGAAATAAAACTTGTAAGGCATATTTTTTTCAATTCAATTCAATTCAGTTAACACCAAAATAGGCATTTTTTAGAATGAACTCTGTTTTAATCTTAAAGAAAATTCCAGACAATCATATTATTTCACCTTGAAATATGTCAGTATGTATCTCTTATAAAGATTTTTTTTAAAAAAATAATAATGATATCACACCCCAAAAAATTAGCAATAATTTCTTATTTGTAAGCTCGAAGACAGATTGATCAGAGATAGGGCTTAGGAAATAAGGTAACAGAATACAAGAAAACCTTCCAAAGGTCTTGACAAAATTGCTGAAGTCTGGTGTCAGTATATATTAAATATACTAGTGCACATCTTGCTATAAGTTGTTATAGGTCAGAGATGTTTCAACTCCATTTAATTGGTAGTGGCTGATTAGAGAGTTAAGATTTAGATAACAGTTATAAAGGCTAGCATATGGTCAAATGTAATGCAATTCAGTTAGTATTACTCTCATACTTTTATATGAGATTTTTATAAGCTTGACTATTTTTACAAATTCTAATTTAGATTTATATAAATATTAAGATTACAGATTTTATTACACAATTGAAATCAACACTAAAAAGCTTTAAGTCATAGAAACTGTAGGCTTTCCTTGTTCATTAAAAATAAGCTGTTTGAATTTCAGAATGATTGTTTCATATTTGCACATAAAAGCAATTGCTAGACTAAGCTTGATTATAACTAGAATGATGTAAAGGGAATTTAAGCAGAAAATGTCTAAGTTTCCTTCTGGCAGTAAAGACTCACAATTCTAAAAAACACTGCTCTTTTATGTAGATCATTTTACAAGAGATTTACCAGGGATCTTATAGGTCATCTGGCCCAATCTCATTCTCAATGCAGGGAAACCCTACTCAACATGATATTAATACTTTATAATTAACACTAAGTTTTGATACCAAAATCAACTCATGCTAGCCTTGTCTGTTCTAATTTAAAGGTTCTTGATTTGTTTAGCAGTCTGATTCTGCTCTAGTATTTTTTAATATTTCTGGATTCTGATTTCTTAAGTATTGACTATGACTGATTTCTCCAGGTCAATGTTTCTGACCCTGATCTGCTAATAGTGCCCTAATCCTAGGTTGCTTCTTGTAGCTCATGGCTTGTTTTTCTTCCTCCCAGCTTACAAAGAAGAGTCTGAGCCTCTTCCCTGAACATTCAGGCTTTCAATGTACCATATAAAAAAATGAAGTAAACTTAACCCATTTAAATTATGGTTCTCAGGGTGCTGTGGGATAGTTTAAATTTTCAAAGAAAATACAGCTTTGTTGAATATCTGTTGGATACCACACAGACTACTAGATGAGACAGTTCACAGTTTCAACAGTAGCTCGCACTACATTAATTTTATTGACATCAGATTTTTTGCAAAGTTGGATTTTTAGTAGCTGCTGTAATAAAAAGCATAGGAATCACTGTGGAACAGGACATGAAGAGCAGTGTCCAATCTGATCCTATTGTTTGAGAAGTTATGAAGTCCACAACAGAAGCATATATTACATTTGTAAGTAACTGGTTAAGAATGACATAAAACATTATTTTCCTTAAATTTATGTATATTTTTCCCTAAGGGCTACTAAGTTTTTTAGATATAAGTGCTTATTAAGTTGTTTGGACATAATTATCTAATAAATGAAAAAGTTATATATTTCCTTTGGTCTAGTAGTGCTATGAAAAAATTACCAACATGCTAAAAGTGTAAGTTTGTAAAGCTCTGACATGTAGATTCTTCTATGTATTTGAAATACTGTATTTAATCATTCAACAAAAGTGTTAAGTACCTAGTGTGTTTCAGGAACTGTTTTAGGTTCTGGGAATCCAGTAGTGAATGAGATAGACAAAGGGTCTGTTCTCATGGTGTATATGTTCTCAAGGAGAGAAAATAGACCATTTTTAAAATGTATAATTGCTATGAAATATTACACAGAATAACCTGATAATGACAGGAATGTGGAAGGACAAAGTTTAGTTAGGATGCTGGAGGCACATTTCTCTGAAAAGGTAACTTTTGCACTGAGACACATCAATGACATTCAAAGCAATTTTAAAAAAACCAAACAAACGTGTTTTACTCATCAACAACCAAATAGTTCTACATCTTATCATTCCTTGTTCCCTCTTTTTTCTTAATAGACTTCTCAATTATATCAGAGGAATGGCTGTCTTCTATTTCTGTTCTGGATTGTTTTTTTTTGGCCATGAGAAAAATCAGTTCACTTTTCCTAAATGAGAAAGTGGTTCTTAAGCAGAGGCATAACAACTCATTGTTTGCTAGATACATATTAGCTGTCCATGCTTTAGTACAGTGATAAAACAATAAGGATGAGTGGATGTTGGTTATCACTTCCTTTTCAGCTAACAACTGCTCTGAAAACATAAAATTTAAAAAAAAGGCACTGAGGGCAATTTGTGTTGCTTATATCCTTAATATCTTTCCTCAAATCAGAAATTGGATGTGTTCCCTTTTCTACTTTACCTCCATTGCTCTATAAGGTTTATTCCCAAACATTTGATGGCAATAAGCACTCCTAGATCCAAGCACAGTGCTACTGCTGCTGTTCACTTTTTCTTTTTTGTGGGAAGACAGGGTCTCCCTCTGTTGTCCAGACCAGAGTACAATAGTGCAATCATAGCTCACTGGAGCCTCAAACTCCCAGGCTAAAGTGATCCTCCTGCCTCAGCCTCCTAAGTAGCTGGGGCTACAGGCATGACCGCTACACCTGGCTAATTGTTTTAAAATTTTTTTACAGACAAAAATCTTACTATGTTGCCTAGGATGTCTCGAACTCCTGGCCTCAAGCGATCCTCCCTGGGAATACAGGCATAAGCCACCATGACCAGCCTTGCCTTTCACATTTTTAAATCATATTAATGTTAACTTGGCTTTAACCTATTTTATTTGAATCACAATGTAAATTATGTAAGGATTTGTAAAGCATACTAATGTCCATATCTATCATTTTCTTAAAAATATGAGTTTATTGTAGAAGCACCCAACTAACAAATCCAGATCAAGGTATGTAGTTTGAAGTTTTAACTGGGAGATCTCTAAGTTAGTTGCTGTCAACATTCCTAGTTCTCCTTTACAACTTTGCTTCTATACTTGGCACGGATTTCCACTGAGTAGAAAAGCAAGACTAGTAATGATATCGAACTATTCTTTTTTCTCTGCATCTTTCCCCTACTGCAATATTAAGAGTAATCTGGTAAGTTGTAGTGAATTAAAAGTAATTTATCCTCTCAAAAAGTAAGGGTTATTATGTCATTAACTTTTTTTTTTTTAATGACTAGAGAAAATTCAAAAGAACAATGGACTGATTGAGAATTGAGAGATCAGGAAGCTGGCCCTGCTTTGCCACTAACAAAATGTATGTATGACTGGGCATTTCACTTATCTGGGTCTCTGTGGTAGGCAGCATCTAAGGTACTTCCCAATGGTCCTCCCTCCTGTATTCACACCTTTGTGTAATCCTCTCCCCTTCATTATAGGCTGAACCTAGTGACTCACTTCAAATGAGCAGAATATAGTAAAGGGGATGGGATGTCACTTCCAAGTCTGTTTAAGTTATAAACAGACTGTGAATTCCCTCTCTGGCTTGCTTTCTCCATGGCACACTCTGAGGGAAGCCAACTGTGATGCTCTCAGCTGCCCTACAGAGAGGCCTGTAGCAACTAATGCTCCCAGTGAACAGCCAGTGAGGATCTGAGACCCTCATTCCAACAGTACTTGAACAGGATCCTGCTAACAGACATGTAAATGGACTTGGAAGTGGGTCCTCTCCAAATTGAGCCTTGTGATGAGACCACAGCCCAGCCTACACACTGACTGTGTAGCCTTCTGAGAGGCTCTGAGCCAGAGGGCCCACCTAAGCCATCCCAGGATTGCTGGACCACAGAAACTGTGAGATAATAAATACTAGCTGTATAAACCACTAAGTTTTACGGTAATTTATTATGCAGCAATAGATAATCAGTACAGCCTGTGTTTCTTTTTCTGTTATATAAAGAGTTTGGTTTAAACGAGCTTTTGAGTCCCTTTCTAACTCCAACATTCAATGAGTACACTTATATTGGTTGCAAAGGCAAAAAAGAGAAAACACACATAGATACACAAACTACAATTTCATGTCTTAATAATGAAATTCACAGTTCAAAAATCTATGGCAGTTTTAAATAAGGTTCAAGATTTGGTCACTTCCCCTTGAATACACGTCATCTCTATTAGCAGCACTGCAATTAAAAAGAAAACCTAGGAAAACAGTCTTCTTATAAATGTCTTGCTAATGGGGAGATCCCAAATTCACATTTGTCCACTATAAGAACTTGACATATTTGGGTTAAGGAATACAACATGCTTGGCAGTCTTTGCATTAAAAAAAAGTAGAGATAATATAAGAAATTTATTTAGTTATTATAAATGTCAATAATAACAAGATATCTTAATTTATACTAAACAAACAAGATATATTTTGTTAAAACTATGTGTCTGTTAGGTACCTGCACTTACTTTATTCTAAAGCTCTTTCTGAAAACAGTGTTTTTAGGTAGACTGTGATAAAGATGTGTATCTTAAACCCTAAGGAAACTACTACTTTTTTTTAAGTGAGATATACTCAATAAGTCAATCATGGAGATAAGACAGAATCATAAAAAATACTCAAACTACCTCAAAGCAGGCAGAAAAAGAGGAAAAAAGAACAAAGAATAAATGAGTTAAGTAGGAAACAAAGTGGCACAAATCTAATGTTCTTTCCAGTAAATTTTAAATTATTAGAGAAAACAGCACAACATAGTGGAATAATCAGTACAACAGGAGTGAGAAAACGGGCTTTAGCTCTAACTTTGCCATTTTTTAAGTTTGTGACTTTGGGAAAACTAGTTTAACTATTTGTAAAATGGACAAGTAGAAATCATCTTTGGTAACTTCCAATTATAAAACTCTATGAATCTAATGGAAAATGTGTGAAATATAACTTCTAAATATTTAAAAAGGTAAAACAAATGGCGGTACACTATAATTCAATGGGCCATCCTTATAAAGTATTTACGAAACCACAGGGAAAATATTTATGACACAATTCAGGAGGAAAAAAGGAAACAAAACATCATATACACTATCATCACTAATACAAAGAAATCATGAAACCAAATAACAACAATAACACAACTCTGTACTAAAAGCAAAAACAAAAACCTGTAAAGAAATTCGGAAGTTTTACAATGATTATAAGACCAGGGGTGATTATTTTTCTTTCTTTTACTTTATCAATTTTGTAGTCAGTAAATGTATGTGAAGGTTATGATGTCCTAATGGAATAAAAGTTTTCAATGTTTAGTTTTAAAATAGTAATAATGATACCAAAAAATCGTGCTTTACATAATTTCTATATTCTTGAAAATTTGTTTGCAAACAAAAGTATAAATCTAGCTCCCAAGGGGGGGAAGAGCTTTCAAACATTTCTATTTTATTGAATGCTTCTCATTAGCTCATGTCTTTTTTTTTCCATCAGTATCCTTTAAGAGAGAATCCAAGGCGAATTTTCCTGACTCTGAATTTATTCTCAGACTCTGAGAATATTTGAAGAACAGTTTCCCAATTTTCAAAAGGGACAATGCTGCTTCTCCCTGACTGAACCCACCATTTCATAACTCCACTCTCTAAGCTCCTAAGCAGCATTACTCAAAAAGTGATGATCCTTAGGCCCACTGAGTCAGAATCACCTGTGGTCACTGTTAATGCAAATTCTGAAGCCAATTCTTGGCCTATTGATATATAATTTCTAGAGGTGGGGCCTTAAAATACGTATTTTAACAGGCATCCTCAGTAAGCTTTAGCATAACAGGGACAACAATCTAAGTACCCAAAGCATGTCCCCTGGACCAATGCACTGGCATCATCTGGAGACTGCTTAGAAAAGCAAACTTTTAGGCTCTACCTTAGATCTACTGAACTAGACACTCTGGGATTAGGGCCTGGAAATCTTTAACAAACACATTGTTGAATCTCATACATGGAAAGTATGAGAACTATTGCTCTAAGACAGTGGTCTCCAAACTTTATTGAACACTTATCAGTAAAAAAAAATTTTGAGTATGTTCCCCATTCCCAGCATATGTAAATTACATAAATATATTACTGTTGATTGATACATCACATATAGCACATACATGACCATTCATTGTACAAGTTTTTGTTTGGGTGTATGTTTTCAATTCTCTTGGGTGTAAACATAAAGTAGACTTGCTGAGTCATATTATCATGTTTAAGCTTTAAGGGACTGTCAAAATGTTCTCCAAAGTGGCTGCAACATTTTACATTCCTAACAGCAGTATATGAGGATGCTAATTTATCCACATTCTAGCCAACATTTGTTATTATCTGGCTATTTTATTTGTAGCAATACTATCAGATGTGGAGTGGTATCTCATTATGGTTTTGATTTGCATTTCCCTAACAGCTAATGATGTTGAGCATATATTCATGTGCTTAGTACTTATCCATATCTCTTATTTGAACAAATGTCTACTCAGATACTTTGCCCATTTTAACATTGGGTTATTTGTCTTTTGTTATGGAAATAATATTGCTTTATATTTTTCAGATACAAGCTTCTTATCAGGCATATAATTAGTCATGATAGTCTCACATTATGTGGATTGTGGTCTTTTTTTTTTTTTTTTTGGATGGTGTTCTTTGAAGTACAGAAGTTATTTGTTTTTCTTTTGAGACCGAGTCTTGCTCTGTTGCCCAGGGCAGAGAGTGCAGTGGCGCGCAGTCTCCGGTTCACTGCAACCTTCGCCTCTGGCGTTCAAGCGATTCTCCTGCCTCAGCCTCCTTAGCACACCCAGCTAATTTTTTGTACTTTTAGTAGAGACAGGGTTTCTCCATGTTGACCAAGGTTGTCTTGAACTCCTGTCCTCAAGTGATCTGCCTGCCTCAGCCTCCGAAATTGCTAGGATTATAGGCATGAGCCACCATGCCCGGCCTTAAAAGTTTTAAAATGTTGATCATGTCCAATTTATATTTTTTATTTTATTGCTTGTATTTTTAGTGTCGTTCTTAGAAGGCTTTGTGTAATCCAGTATCACAAATAATGATGTCTATGTTTTCTTCCAAGAGTTTTATAGTTTTACATTTTACTTTACATCTTCGATCCATTTAGTGTTAATTTATGAGTATGATGTGATGTAAGAGTTATTGTAATCTTTATGATAGGGTTGTAAATGGGATTATTTTCTTCCTTTCATTTTCAGATTGTTCATTGCAGGTGCAAGTTCAACTAACTTGTATATTGCTTTTATATTCTGCAATATTGGTAAACTTGTTTAGTAATTTTAATAGTTTTTCAGTGGATGTCTTAGGATTTTCTGTATAGAAGATCATGTTATCTGCAGATAGAGATAGTTTTCTCCCTTGTCTTTTTCCAATGTAGAGGCCTTTTTTTTTCCTTTTTATTCCTAGTTGTCCTGGTAAGAGAAGACGTCCTCATCATTCCTGATTTTAGGGAGAATACATTTAGCCTTTACAATTAAGTATGATGTTAATTGTGGTTTTCGTTAGATGTCTTTTAACTGGTTGAGGATGTTCCCTTCTTTTCCTAGTTTGTTAAGTGTTTTAAGCATGAAAGTGTGGATTTTATCAAATGCCTTTTTTATGTAGGCATTAGGGAAATTGAGTGTCAAAATATTTCACAACCCATTGAACAAAATAAAAATCCATGAATCGATATTGATACAAATAAATGTGGTTGTTGCCCTGTATACTATTGATATGATGTATTATTTTAATTGACTTTTGGATGCTATATCAACCTTGCCTTTCTGGGGTAAATTGATTTGGTTATGGTGTATGATTTTTTTTAATCTGTTGCTGGATTTGGTTAATTAATACTTTTCTGAGAGTTTTCACATCTATATTCATAAGAGATGCTACTCTGTTTTCTTTTCCTGTGATGACTTTATATTAGTTTGTTTTAAAAATGTTATAAGTCAACAATTTTGAAAATACTTTCTGCGTATTCTACAAATGAGCAAATTTCTTAGGTTTCTTACTGTTCAACATGAGACGACTAAAACAAACTCTCTGCTTCTGGATTAGAATTAGAAGTATCTGAGTATCTGTTTGATCTGATTACACACAAACATATACACAAAGTGACACACATATGTCCTAGTTGTGTCCACTGAGAAGGCCTAAAAGCCGGAGCATACCAGTAGCTATTATTACACTGTACATCCAGAACTTGGAATAAAGGCTACTTTCAGCACTAGGTCAGACAAAGGACAAGATAATCTTGGAATATTTTGTGATGTCAGAAATCAAGGAAGTGCTCCAGGAGTGATGAGAACATGTCAAAACGATGCAGGAGTTAGTTTGAAGGGGCTCTTACTGGCCAAATGTGGGAAAATTTGAGTATCAAAATAAATAATGATAATAATAGAATGTAATCCATTGAAAAAATAAGAATCCACGAATTTATCCTGATACAGATAAAGAAAACAAATGATAAGTGGGGAAGAGAAGGGAAAGCTTTTCCTTAGTTTGCCAATTAATGAATGTAGAATAAATTATGGGTGCTAGAAAGTCACAATTTTGCAAACATTATAGTAATTAATGATAATTCAGGCAACAATCATCAATGGATGCTATTTTGGGTTGTATATGTTCCCCAAAAGTTCATGTGTTGTAAGTTTAATCCAATGCAACTTTGTTGGAAGGTGAGGCCTAATAACAGGTGCTTGGGTCATGAGGGCTCTGCCCTCATGAATGGGTTAATGTTATTATTTAGGGAATGGGTTAGTTATTGGGAGGGTGAATTGTTATAAAGCTACTCTGGTCCCTGGTGTCTCTCTCTGTCTCATGTGCTCTCTTCAGCCTTCCACATTCTGCCATGGGATAACCCTCACCAGATGCTAGTGCCATGATCTTGGACTTCTCCACCTCAAAAACCATGAGCCAAATAAATTTCTATTTTTATAATTTACCTAGTCTATGATATTCTGTTACAGCAACAAAAAACAAACTACGACAGATGCTAAATGAAAAGTAAGTGAGGAATAAGATATGTACATAGTCTCAAACTACCGCAAATTACTTAATTGCAAAGTAAAAAACAGTAACATTACAGTAGAGAAACTTGGCAGGTGCCATATTAACTAGGTACTTAGCATCACCATTAACAATAACAGGATAAACTAACATAACATGCCTTTTCTGTGGTGCATCACTTCTGTAGTATTCCTGCCCCAAATCCATAATAGGAATCTAATCAGACAAACTCAAATTGATGGACATTCTTCAAACTAATTTGCTTGTACTCTCCAAAAATATGAAGATCATAAATGACAAAAGAGAAGCTAATTCTGTATTAAAGGAAACTAAGGAAACTTGAAAACTACATACAATATAATCTTGAACTGAATCATGAATAAGATATAAGATAAATATAAAGGATATTGGGACAATTGATGACATTTGAATATAGGCTATGGAGATAATAATATTGTGTCCATATTAAAATTCCTGATTTTGATCATTCTATTCTGGTTATATAAAAGAATTAAGGGTTAAATGGGTACAATGCCTACAACTCACTTTCAACTGGTTCAAGAAAAATATATACATACACATACACACATATACAGAGGGAGAGAGAAAGAAAAAGAACTGGAGCATGAATGATAAAATAAATTGGGCAAAATAAAAATGTAAACAGTGAATCTGGATTTTTTTTGGACTATTTTTGTAATTTTCTGTAAATTTTGATTACATTAATATAAAAAAGTTTTAAGGCATATAGGTCAACACCATCTGCAAACCACCCTGAATTTTACCAGGAATGTATCGGGAAATTTAGTTTCAGAAAGTATAATATACCAACTTGCTAAAGCAACAGAAAGCTATTTTTGTAAAATGAAAAGATCCTATGTAGCAGAATGGAAACAAAAGAAGAAGCTAACACTGTCTCTAACATATTCATTTCAGAAAGCTGTTTGTTCTAAAGGGTAAACAGAAAAAGTTCAATTTCTTGAAGATATAATCTAGTATTATCCACACCAGGTGCAATATCCAATCTTATCCAAATAAATCAGCCCAAATTTATGCCTCTAGGAGGAAGAAAGGTCAAATTCGAACAAATTGTCCATCTCAGACAGAGGGAAAGGATGTGAGATGTGCTTTGTACAAATAAAATGAACTTGTGTTCCAGCATAGTTATTATCAATCGGATGACTTTGACATTACAGAAAAAAATTACTTGAGATTAGCCCAAATTGGTAGTTATTTTAAAAAATATATTATATATACACAAACACAATAATTCTTTCCATAAAACTTAAAGTGAAAGTCCTGAAATAAACTATCTACATATTTATTAAGACAAAAAATCAGAAGCAATTATTAAGAATTCTCAAGTAAGCCCGTGCAACATGGTGAAACCCCATCTCTATTATAAATACAAAAATTAGCTGGGCGTGATGGTGCGCGCCTGTAATCCCAGCTACTAGGGAACCTGAGGCATGAAAATCGCTTGAACCCAGGAGGAGGTTGCAGTGAGCCAAGATCACACCATTGTACTCCAGCCTGAGTGACAGAGCTAGACTCTGTCTCAAAAAAAAAAGATTCTTAAGTAATTAAAATTCCTATATATTATGAAGCCATGAATGATGTTTTATCTTTCTCCTGTTTTTATTTTGTGGTTTTTGTTTTGTTTTGTTTTGTTTTTTGAGATAGGGTCTCACTCTGTTGCCCAGGCTGGATTGCAGTGGCATGAACATGGCTCACTGCAGCCACAACCTCTTGGGCTCAACAGATCCTCCTGCCTCAGCCTGCCACATAGCTGGGAGGTGTGCACACCATGCTTGGCTAATTTTTAAATTTTTTGTAGAGATGAGATCTTGCTATGTTGCCCAGGCTGGTCTTGAACTCCTGAGCTCAAGTGATCCTCCCACCTTGGCCTTCCAAAGTGCTGGGATTACAGGCATGAGCCACCACACCCGGCTGTCTTTCTCCTTTTTCCTTTTCTTTCTCTTCCCCTGTTCCTCATACTCTCTTCATTTATTTTTCTCCCAGCTACCCTGCTTGTGAAGGTTAACCAGAACATTGCTTAGTTTTGCCAGTGGCATTCAGAGTTTACAGAGGTTGCGGACCTTGTACAAGGTATGCGCAAGAAGTGGCACATTTATTCTGACAGGGCATTTAAATGAAGGAAATGTCTTTCAGAGCATCTCACAGAAAAACTATTCCTGCTAGGAAAAGAGTCTCTGGGCTTCAGAATACAAACTACCCCACACAGACATGCTATGCACCTTAGAAAATAAAATAGCACTATGGCAATTCCTGACCACTGTGGGAAAAGTTCATTTTGACTTAGAAGTGCTTCACCCAAACCTGCATTATCTTTGTCAAAAAAAAAAAAAAAAAAGATCAGTAGTTAAATAAACTAAGAGACAGAATTATAAGTGCAAAAAAAATCCAAAAATTTAGATTTTATTTTTAAAAATCTTATCAAAAATATATTTGTGTTTTAATTCTTCCTTCCCTTAGCAATAGATGTATTTTCACTTTTTCTTGCTTGTTCTACTTCAGTTCTGCGTAGAACACTTCTTAAGAATGCTAATAGAGTCATGAGTCCAATTTTGTTTCTAAAGAAAGGAAAATTAGGCTGAGAAAGATGACTCATGCCTGTAATTGGGCACTTTGCGTGGCTAAGGCTAGAGGATTGCTTGAGGCCAGGAGTTCGAGACCAGCCTGGGCAATAAAACAAAGGGCTCCATCTCTACAAAAACTTAAAAAAAAAAAAAAAGCTGAGCATGATGGCACATGCCTGTATTCCTAACTACTTGGGAGGCTGAGGGGGAGGATCCCTTTAGCTCAGGAGTTTGAGGCTGCAGTGAGCTATAATTGTGCCACTGCATTCCAGCCTGGAAACAGAGCAAGACGCTGTCTCAAAAATTAAAAAGAAAAGGAAAATTAAATTTAGTAAGTTCAAAGAGAAACAAAATATCATGATGAAATAAAATACCAAATAATGTTAACATTTATATTCCACTGTTTATGCCTCAACAAAAATATCAAAGTACTGGGTGAGAGGAGAAAGTAAAGCTAGGCACTGTGCAAGTTATTTTATACATTATTTTACTTAAGAATGTGAGGTAAATATTATGATTCTCCAAGCTAAGAAATTTAAGGCTTGGAAATGTTAGCTAATTTGCTTGAGATTAAGTAGCTAGGATACAGCTTTAAATTCAGGCCTGCTTGAAAACTTGAGTTTTGCTTATATGTCTCTCTACTGCCTCCCTGGAATTTTTCTACTAATGCTATAGCAACATAATAATATCTTGACTTTTCAAATAAAGCAGGAGGAAAATAATTCCAGAAGTAAATGAAAATTTCTGAAATAAATTATAGGCATATAGTATATACTATACTTTCAGACTCTGCTAAATTAATCGATACTTGACTATTCAAGCAATTTCATAAATCAAATGTAAATTATAAATTAATACTTCTATTATAAAAGAATCATCTGACATGAGTTAAATGTGGGAATCACTAACAAACTAATCTCTAAAAGTTAATTTAAAAAAGTTGGGAGGTGATAACAGCACAACCTTTTCCCCTTTAGAGTCTATAATATCTTCTGCAGTGAAGGATATTCTCATAATGACATACTCAAATATTTCATCCGTTCATTCTGTTCAGTCAGTTCTTATATGGCTCAGACTTCTTGCTATCAGCTGGGGAACAAGATATAATAAAATTTCCTATAAGCTTTATTCTATCAATCTGGTTGCTAGCCAGATACAGTAGCACACACATAAACTTAGCCAGGAAACATTTTCCAGAGCATTATAAAAAGAGGCCTTAGGGGAAACCAGTGAGCCAAAGAACAAGGCAGGCGAATATTGTGAGACAGCACTTCCCTAGCCTGAAATCTCAGTTCAAATTCCCTATAGTGCCCATCAATTTCACACTTCATCATCTAGAGCAGGTTGCTGGTAATAAGTCATAGGCAACTGATGTGGTGAGGATACCATCTTTGACATACTCCTGGGTCTGTCCCTCATGAGAAATGGCAGAAACACATTTTGTGTTCCTCTTGTTAAAGCAAGGTTGATTATTCATTATTATTAACACGTATTTGTTGGCAAGGAACAATATGAAACACGTAATTAGATTCAACATATGCACTGCAGGATTTGTAATCAGGCAGTAGTTTTTTCTCTCTTGAGGGGAAAATAAGAAAGACAGATCAGGCTTAAAATCTGAGTATCATATATCTTTCTATATAAAAGAGCACTGTCGATTTAAAATTAATTCTGACTTAAAAGAAAATTCCTTTTCTCAAATCTCTGAAAAAGCTAACCAATACTAAGTGAGCGCTAATAGGCAATGCTTGAATCTTTTCCCTGTTAGTGGCCTCAGATTTGGGTAGCAAAATTTGGCAAAAGTAAATCTGTCAAACCAATTACTTAGTTCAACCTCTTTATTTGTAACTGTCAAAAACATTCTTGTACAATGCTCTATTTCATATCAAACCCATGTTACTATTTAATACCACAGATAACTAAATTTCTTACTAAAGAGTGTCTTTCTATATTTACCTTCATTTAACAATAAATATACTTGACAAATTGCAAAAATTTGACAGAGAACCTTGCAGGGAAAGTGTTATTCCATACTTAATATTTTACTGATTGGCTAAAAAATGAAAAATGTTAAATATAAATAAAAGAATTGAGAAATATAAGTTTTCAAACATTCTAAAAAATTATAAAAGTGTTTCTTTTCAATTTTCCAAAATTTACGTTTTATAATTTTTGTTGTCCTCCTGACATGATGCACTGAGAAGAAAATATCACTTCTATGCTATTCCTGCTCCAAGTGCATCACCTGATTCTAATCATCAGAAAACACTAGACAAATCCAAGTTGAGGGGCATTCTGCAAAATAACAGGTCTGTGTTCTTCAAGAATGTTAAGGTCAAGAAAGACAAAGAAAGACTGAGGATGTGTTCCAGATTAAAAGAGAACCAGAGAGATCTGACAACTACATGTAAAACATAAATATGGGGTTTTTCTGTTGTTATAAAGGATGTTATTGGGACAAATGGCAAAATCTAAATAAGGTCTGTGGAACAGATAATAATATTGCATGATCTTAATTTGATAATTGTTTTTTGGTTATTTAAGAAAATATCCTATTTTTTCTTATTTTTAAGAACCTGACTCTGGCGTATTCAGGAGTAAATGATGGGTGTCATGTCTGCAACTATCTCACATAGTTCAGAGAGAGAATGAGTATGTGTGGGTGAGAGAGAAAGGGAGAGAAATAAAGTAAAGGTGTCAAAATGTTAACATTGAGGAATCTGGATAAAAGGTATATTAGAATTATTGTACTATTCTTGTAACTTTCATATGTCTGGAAGTATATTAAAATAAAAAATTTAAAAAGAGTATGACAGAAAAAATCTTAGTTACATTATTATGGAACATATTATAATTCAAGACATGTTCAATTAAAATAAAATGACCTTGAACTTCACATAATATATATCCCTTGATTGTTTTCACATATCAAGCAATTGCAGCTGTTGTAAGCTGTCACTTATATAGATTTCTCTCAAATTTAGCTATGCCAGTGGGGAAAAAAATGGCATGATAATCCTTAACAGCTGACAACTTAAAGCCATTTGCAAAGTATTGTCTCACTAATTCAAACAAACAGGAAGAATAATATATAGCTGAAATAAACAATATTTTAAAATAAATGTTTTCTTTGTACTTTTAAATGGATATTGCAAACAGAAATATTAAGGAAATGTTGCCATACAGAGATCCTTCAAGCTAGTGTGAAAGATGACGTGTGCATGTGTGTGTATATACACATATATACTATAAGTATAAGTGAGTTTTTGTTATTTATTTAACATGTAGTCTATATATGGGCTGTTAAAACACAGGCTAATATTTACCATATTCTTACTATGCCAATGCTTTAGATGCATTTATTAAACAAACCGACCCATTGAGTAGGTGTTATTATTAATGTAAAGCTTATCTCACACTTCTCCCTGAAATTGCATGTCATTGGCTTCCAATGCTTTTTTGTTGTTCATTTCTGTCAAATCATAACTCAGATGTGAAAGTTCAAATGCCAACTCCAATCAAGTCTTCCTTAATCCAACAATCAGAACTAATCATTCCCTCTTCTGAATTCCTATAAGCCTTTATTCAACAACATTTGTTAAAGTTCTCCTAAATATATATATTAAACACTTGCTACATCCAAAACATTGAGTGATTTGTAAGAGTTCACAGGGTAAAAGGGATTGTTAATATATAATATAATTAAAATTATATAATAAAACAATTAAAAATGCCTTGGATTGGACACTTACCAATGAACCAAGCATGGTACTAAGTGTGTTACAAACATTGTCTTCTTTAACTCTTACTGCTTTCCTATACAGAAGTCATTACTAAGATCCCCATTTTGCAGATGAGAAAACCAAGACTTAGAGAAAGCAAGTAGGCATAACCAAGACTTAGAGAAAGCACTAGGTAGGCATAACTGGTAAAGACAGAGTCTGGTCTATCTGACTCAAAAGCTTATGCTTCTAAGCTACTTCCTGCCTGCAAAAGGTAGCAGTCTCATGGAGGAGAAAATGTGAACCTAAGTAAATTATAGTTCAAGGTTAAAAAGTAATGTTCCATAGAAAAAGAAGGAAGATGTTGAGAAAGGAAGGGAGACTTGCTATCTAATATCTAAGCTGCATACTGAAAGATAAATAGAAATGTGATAAAGGGAGGAAAGTCATTCCAGATTGGCAATAACAAAGAGGTTTCGGGAATTCTGAGGACGTACATGAGAAATAGAAACTAGTTATGCCTGGAGGATCCATATTCTACGTAAGAAAATTAATATCAGAAAGATAAGCATATATACATTATATATATATATACATACATCAGCTAAGATTAAATACAAAATTATAGAATTTTAATTTCCCTACTAGTGTGATATGCATAAATTCTGAATCAATTCACTATCCTTAGGTGCCAGAATGTACCAGACATAAAAATGTATCAATATATTTTTGTTTAGTAAGTAGAATTTATTTAGTCACTTTTTAATAAATGGTAACTCACAAAACTCCCACTGCATGAAGAAAGTTATTAACATTTTATTCTTTTCCATTCCATAACAGATGCTCAATGTGATTAGGGTTCTATATTATGAAGATTAATCCAACAACCATCATAGATTGAGTTGGACAGATACAGAATGGAGAATGGCAGGTAGTTATAAAGTAATAGGACTCCCCCAAAGCATACTGTAGCATAGTAGAGATGGATGGCCCCACAAAGCTCATTCAACACAATTTCCTTATCCTGGAGATGAGGAAATCAAGAAAAGATAAAGTTAGAATCTTTAAGAATGTAAGGAGCATCAGGCTGGCAAGCTGGCCGAATAGGAACAGCTCCAGTCTGTAGCTCCCAGCAAGATCAACGCAGAAGGTGGATGATTTCTGCATTTCCAACTGAGGTACCCAGCTCATCTCATTGGGACTGGTTAGACAGTGGGTACAGCCCACGGAGGGTGAACCGAAGCAGGGTGGGGCATTGCCTCACCCATGAAGTGCAAGGTGTCAGGGAACTCCCTCCCCTAGCCAAGGGAAGCCTTGAGGAACTGTGCCATGAGGAAAGGTGCACTTCAGCCCAGATACTATGCTTTTCCCATGGTCTTCTCAAACCAAAGACCAGGAGATTCCCTTGGGTGCCTACATCACCAGGGCCCTGGGTTTCAAGCACAAAACTGGGCGGCTTTTTGCATAGGCAGAGAGCTAGCTGCAGGCGTTTTTTTTCATACCCCAGTGGCACTTGGAATGCCAGCAAGACAGAACCATTCACTCCCCTGGAATGGGGGCTGAAGCTAGGGGGGCAAGTGGTCTAGCTCAGCAGATTCCACCCCCACAGAGCCCAGCAAGCTAAGATCCACTGATTTGAAATTCTCGCTGCCAGCACAGCAGTCTGAAGGCAACCTGAGACATTGGAGCTTGGTGGGGGGACGGGTGTCTGCCATTACAGAGGCTTGAGTAGGTGGTTTTCCCCTCACAGTATAAACAAAGCCACCAGGAAGTTCGAACTGGGCATAGCCCACCGAAGTGCAGCAAAGCTGCTGTAGCCAGACTGCCTCTCTAGATTCCTCCTCTCTGGACAGGGCATCTCTGAAAGAAAGGTAGCTGCCCCAGTCAGGGGCTTATGGATAAAACTCTCATGTCCCTGGGACAGAGCACCTGGGGGATGGGGCAGCTGTGGGCGCACTTTCAGCAGACTTCAATGTTCCTGCCTGCTGGCTCTGAAAAGAGCAGATCTCCCAGCACAGCACTCAAGCTCTGCTGAGGGACAGACTGCCTTCTCAAGTGGGTCCCTGACCACCGTGCCTCCTGACTGGGAGATACCTCCCAGCAGGGGTCGACAGACACCTCATACAAAAGAGCTCTGGCTGACATCTGGCAGGTGCCCCTCTGGAACAAAGCTTCCAGAGAAAGGAACAGGCAGCAATCTTTGCTGTTCTGCAGCCTCACTGGTGATACCCAGGCAAACAGGGTGTGGAGCGGATCTCCAGCAAACTCCAGCAGACCTGCAGCAGACGGGACGGAGTGTTAGAAAGAAAACTGATAAACAGAAAGGAATAGCATCAACATCAACAAAAAGGACATCCACACAGAAACCCCATCCAAAGATCATCAACATCAAAGACCAAAGGTAGATAAATCCACGAAGATGAGGAAAAACCAGTGTAAAAAGCCTATAAATTCCAAAGTCCAGAATGCTTCTTCTCCTCCAAAGGATCACAACTCCTCGCCAGCAACGGAAAAAAACTGGATGGAGAATGAGTTTGGCAAATTGACAGAAGTAGGCTTCAGAAGGTAATAACAAACTCCTCCGAGCTAAAAGAGCATGTTCTAACCCAATGCAAAGAAGCTAAGAACCTTGAAAAAAGGTTAGAGGAATTGCTAATAGAATAACTAGTTTAGAGAAGAACATAAATGACCTGCTGGAACTGAAAAACACAGCACAAGAACTTCGTGATGCATAAAAAAGTATCAATAGCCTAATCAATCAAGAAGAAAGGATATCAGAGATTGAAGATCAACGTAACGAAATAAAGCATGAAGACAAGATTAGAGAAAAAAGAATGAAAAGGAACGAACAAAGCCTCCGAGAAATCTGGGACTATGTAAAAAGACCAAACCTAAGTTTGATTGGTGTAACTGAAAGTGACAGGGAAACTGGAACCTAGTTGGAAAACACTCTTTGGGATATTATCCAGGAGAACTACCCCCAAACAATCTAGAAAGACAGGCCCAATTTCAAATTCAGGAAATACAGAGAACACCACAAAGGTACTCCTCAAGAAGAGTAGCCCCAAGACACATAATCATCAGATTCACCAAGGTTGAAATGAAGGAAAAAATGTTAAGGGTGGCCAGAGAGAAAGGTCAGGTTACCCACAAAGGGAAGCCCGTCAGACTAACAGCAGATCTCTCTGAAGAAAACCTACAAGCCAGAAGAGAGTGGGGGCCAATATTCAATATTCTTAAAGAATTTTCAACCCAGAATTTCATATCCAGCCAAACTAAGCTTCATAAGCGAAGGAGAAATAAAATCCTTTATAGACAAGCAAATGCTGAGGGATTTTGTCACCACCAGGCCTGCCTTATAAGAGCTCCTGAAGGAAGCACTAAATATGGAAAGGAAAAACCAGTACCAGCAACTGCAAAAACATATGAAATTGTGAAGATTATCGACACTATGAAGAAATTGTATCAACCAACAGGCAAAATAACCAGCTTGCATCATAATGACAGTTTCAAATTCACACGTAACAATATTAAACTTAATGTAAATGGGCTAAATGCTCCAATTAAAAGACACAGACTGGCAAATTGAATAGAGTCAAGACCCATCAGTGTGCTGTATTCAAGAGACCCATCTCATGTGCAAAGACATACATAGGCTCAAAATAAAGGGATGGAGGAATATTTACCAGGCAAATGGAAAGCAAAAAAGCAGGGGTTGCAATCCTGGTCTCTGATAAAACAGACTTTAACTAACAAAGATCAAAAGAGACAAAGAAGGACATTACGTAATGGTAAGGGGATCAATGCAATAAGAAGAGCTAACTATCCTAAATATATATGCACCCAATACAGGAGCACCCAGATTCATAAAGCAAGTTCTTAGAGACCTACAAAGAGACTTAGACTCCCACACAATAATAGTGGGAGACTTTAACACCCCACTGTCAATATTAGCCAGATCAACGAGATAGAAAATTAACCAGGATATTCAGAATTTGAACTCAGCGCTGGACCAAGCGAACCTAATAGACATCTACAGAACTCTCCACCCCAAATCAACAGAATATACATTCTTCTCAGCACCACATCACACTTATTCTAAAACTGACCGCATAATTGGAAGTAAAACACTCCACAGCAAATGCAAAAGAACAGAAATCATAACAGTCTCTCAGACCACAGTGCAATCAAATTAGAACTTAGGATTAAGAAACTCACTCAAAACTGCACAACTACATGGAAACTGAACAACCTGCTCCTGAATGACTACAGGGTAAATAATGAAATAAAGGCTGAAATAAATTAGTTCTTTGAAAACAATGAGAAAAAAGACACAATGTACCAGAATCTCTGGGACACAGCTAAAGCAGTGTTAACAAGGAAATTTATAGCACTAAATGACCACAGGAGAAAGCAGGAAACATCTAAAATCAACACCCTAACATCACAATTAAAAGAACTGGAGAAGCAAGAGCAAACAAATTCAGAAGCTGGTAGAAGACAAGAAATAACTAGGATCAAAGCAGAACTGAGGGAGATAGAGACACGAAAAACCCTTCAAAAAAATCAATGAATCCAGGAGCTGGATTTTTGAAAAGATGAACAAAATAGATAGACGGCTAGCCAGACTAATAAAGAAGAAAAGAGAGAAGAATCAAATAGACACAATAAAAAATGATAAAGGGGATATCACCACTGATCCTACAGAAATACAAACTACCATAAAAGAATACTATGAACACCTCTATGCAAATAAACTAGAAAATCTACAAGAAATGGATAAATTCCTGGACACATACGCCTTCCCAGGACTAAACCAGGAAGAAGTCCAATTCCTGAATAGACCAATAACAAGTTCTGAAATTGAGGCAGTAATTAATACCCTACCAACCAAAAAAAGTCCAGGACCAGACAGATTCACAGCCGAATTCTACCACAGGTACAAAGAGAAGCTGGTACCATTCCTTCTGAAACTATTGCAAACAACAGAAAAAGAGGGACTCGTCCCTAACTCATTTTATGAGGGCAACATCATTCTGATACTAAAACCTGGCAGAAACACAACAAAAAAAGAAAATTTCAGGCTAATATCCATGATGAACTTTGATGCGAAAATCCTCAATAAAATACTGGCAAACCGAATGCAGTAGCAAATCAAAAAGCTTATCCACCACGATCAAATTGGCTTCATCCCTGGGATGCAAGGCTGGTTCAACATACGCAAATCAATAAATGTAATCCAGCATATAAACAGAACCAATGACAAAAACCACATGATTATCTCAACAGATGCAGAAAAGGCCCTCGATAAAATTCCACACCCCTTCATGCTAAAAACACTCAATAAATTAGGTATTGATGGAACACATATCAAAACAATAAGAGCTTTTATGACAAACCCGCAGCCAATATAATATTGAATAGGCAAAAGCTGGAAGCATTCCCTCAGAAAACTGGCACAAGACAAGGATCCCCTCTCTCACTACTCATATTCAACATAGTATTGGAAGTTCTGGCCAGGGCAATCAGGCAAGAGAAAGAAATAAAGCATATTCAAATAGGAAGAGAGGAAGTCAAATTGTCTCTGTTTGCAGATGACATGATTGTATATCTAGAAAACCCCATTGTCTTAGCCCCAAAACTCCTTAAGCTGATAAGCAACTTCAGCAAAGTCATATACAAAGTCAATGTGCAAAAATCACAAGCATTCCTATGCACTAATAATGGACAAACAGAGAGCCAAATCATGAGTGAACTCCCATTCACAATTGCTACCAAGAGAATAAAATATCTAGGAATACAACTTGCAATGGATGTGAAGGACCTCTTCAAGGAGAACTACAAACCACTGCTCAACAAAATAAAAGAGGGCACAAACAAATGGAAAAACATTCCATGTTCATGGATAGGAAGAATCAATATCGTGAAAATGGCCATAATGCCCAAAGTAATTTATAGATTCAGTGCTATCAACATCAAGCTACCATTGACTTTCTTCACAAAATTAGAAAAAAACTACTTTAAAGTTCATATGGAACCAAAAAAGAGCCTGTATAGCCAAGACAATCCTAAGCAAAATGAACAAAGCTGGAGGCATCACACTACCTGACTTCAAACTATACTACAAGTCTACAGTAACCAAAACAGCATGGTACTGGTACCAAAACAGATATACGGACGAATGGAACAGAACGGAGGCCTCAGAAATAACATCACACATCTACAACCATCTGATTTTTGACAAATCTGACAAAAACAAGCAAAGGGAAAAGGATTCCCTATTTAATAAGTAGTGTTGGGAAAACTGACTAGCCGTATGCAGAAAACTGAAACTGGACCCCTTCCTTACACCTTATACAATAATTAACTTTAGATGGATTAAAGACTTAAATGTTAGACCTAAAACCATAAAAACTCTAGAAGAAAACCTAGGCAATACTATTCAGGACATAGGAATGGGCAAAGACTTCATGACTAAAACACCAAAACCAATGGCAACCAAAGCCAAAACTGACAAATGGGATTTAATTAAACTAAAGAGCTTCTGCACAGCAAAAGAAACTATTATCAGAGTGAACAGGCAACCTACAGAATGGGAGAAAATTTTTGCAATTTATCCATCTGATAAAGGGCTAATATCCAGAATTTACAAGAAACTTAAACAAATTTGCAGGAAAAAAAAACCTCATCAAAAAGTTGGCGAAGTATATGCACAGACACTTCTCAAAAGAAGACATTTATGTGGCCAACAAACATATGGAAAAAAAAACTCATCACTATTCGTTAGAGAAATTCAAACCAAAACCACAATGAGATACCATCTCATGGCAGTTAGAATGGTGATCATTAAAGAGTCAGGAAACAAGAGATGCTGGAGAGGATATGGAGAAATAGGAACGCTTTTACACTGTTGGTGGGAGTATAAATTAGTTCTACCATTGTGGAAGACAGTGTGGCGATTCCTCAAGGATACAGAACCAGAAATACCATTTGACCCAGCAATCCCATTATTGGGTATACACCCAAAGGATTATAAATCATTCTACTGTAAAGACACATACATACACAGTTTATTGCAGCACTGTTCACAATAGCACAGACTTGGAACCAACCCAAATGGCCATCAATGATAGACTGGATAAAGAAAATGTGGCACATATACACCATGGAATACTATGCAGCCATAAAAAAGGCTGAGCTCATGTCCTTTGCAGGAACATGGATGAAGCTGGAAACCATCATTCTCAGCAAACTAACACAGGAACAGAAAACCAAACACTGCATATTCTCACTCATAAGTGGGAGTTGAATAATGAGAACACATGGACACAGGGAGGGGAATATCATACTCCAGGGCCTGTTAGAGTTTGGGGAACTAGAGGAAGGATAGCATTAGGAGAAATACCTAATGTAGATGACGGATTGATGGGTGCAGCAAACCACCATGGCACATGTATACTTATTTAACAAACCTGCATGTTCTGCACATGTATCCCAGAACTTAAAGTATTATAATAAAAAAAAAGGAAAAAAAAGTATAAAGAACAGACAGTTAATTTTTGTTAAGCAAGTAATTCTCAGAAAGGTGCTATGTGGGGAAATGCTAAAATAGAAGACGCTCAGTCTAAACGCTAAGTAAAAGAAAAACATAAGAAATAAAACAGAATGAACAGCTATAAACATGCTGAACTTTTAAGATCTGAGTTTCATATTTAATTCAGTTTGCCGCTATGTGGTTAAGTCAAAACGGACTTTCAAAGCAAGCTTTTTCTTCTGCCAATCTGTCAAATCATGTTAGAATATAGATGATGTGTATAAGCAAACAAAATCTGGGCCGGGTGTGCTGGTTCACACCTGTAATCCTAGCATTTTGGGAGGCTAAGGTGGGAGGATTGCTTAAACTCAGGAGTTGGGAGACCAGCCTGCAAAATATAACAATATTGCATCTCTATTCAAAATTTTTTAAAAAATTAGGCAGGCATGGTGGTGGGCCTGTAGTCCCACCTACTCAGAAGGCTGAGGTGAGAGGATCACTTCAGCCCAGGAGATTGAGGCTGCAGTGAGCTATAAATGTGCCATTGCATTCCAGCCTGGGTGACAGAGTGAGGCCTTGTCTCAAAAATAAATAAAATAAAATCTGTATTCTGATTGTAAAGGTAACATATACACAAAAAATCAGGGGTAAAAAATGTGGAATACCAAAAAAACAAATAAACAAATTAAATAATCTATTATAAACTATACCAGCCATAGAAAGCTATTATTACAAATTTTGCTTGCAAAATTGATACAAATTCTAGAGATTCTAGGAAGAGAAAACAGCAATTGCAAAGGTGCAGAGGAAAGAAATCATGAGACTTTCAAGAATCTAAAATTAGAAACTTGGAATAAAAACCTGGGGAGGACAGGGAAATAGTAAAAGATGAAGCTTCAGTTGATCATAAACCACATCTTCCAGTTGTAGATCCATAAAATGTGGTTACCACGGGTAGGTTAATTTTATCCATGCTTTACTAGCTGCTTCCTTTATCAGCAGCAAACCGTCACTGGTTCATGAAGACTGCCCCTCTGCAGATCCAGCCTTATGAAGGCTTTATCCTCTTGGCAGGAAAGGAAAAGTGATGTGTGTGTGTGTGTGTGTGTGTGTGTGGTGTGTACTATAGTATATTTTTAAAAATAACTTCCTATTTTCTCTAATTACATAGAAATGATTGAAAATAAAATATTATTTAATAAAATTTGTAAGTGGATTATTAGTCGGTATAAATTTTTGTATGTTTTTACTAAATGTAAAATAATTTTCTCATTTAAATCAAAACATTTTAGAAAATAAATGTAGTCTCATACTTTGATTCTTTGTTCTGTACTTGTTTTATTGAATGGTTTATATGAGAATAATATATTCTATATTCTATAAAATAGTGAAGAGCTTATATCACTTGTTGAATAGCTTATATCTCTTATTCCTATATTATTTCATATAATCTATTCTATAAAAATCATACATTTATTTGTTGTTCCATATTGTTTTATAGAATAGATTATATGAGAATAATATAAATCCTTAATAATTTTCTCAAGGGAAGAATAAATCATAAATAACACCTTATGACAGCTAGAAGTAGGAAATAAATCTTAACCACGTTAACATTTAAGTAAAAATCAACATATTTTAGCCAACTATATTATATATATTAAATGCTAATTAAATAATTATTGTGAGTTTAACTTAAAGTATGCACTCTAATGCTTTCAAAGGAAGGAAATTAAAGCATTTAAGGGAGCTAAATTAAGCTTTTTATTGTTGCAAACCTCAAATATATAAAAGATGTTTTATTTTTCTTACAAAACTAAGATAGTCTCCTGTGTTAGTGAGTATGTAAGAAAATAAAACAATAGGCCTGATTATCTCTAAGGTCCTTTCAAATTGTAAAGGAAAATTTTTAAACCCATAGACTGCTAAGAACTAATTTTCAAAACAACAAAGCTGTAATTCATACTATGTATAAAAACACATAGACACAGATTTCAGAATATAAAAATTATTGGCCAAGCGCAGTGGCTCACGCCTGTAACCGTAGCACTTTGGGAGGCTGAGGCGGGCGGATCACGAGGTCAAGAGATCGAGACCATCCTGGCCAACATGGTGAAACCCCGTCTCTACTAAAAAATACAAAAAAAATTAGCCGGGCGTGGTGGCGGGGGCCTGTAGTCCCAGCTACTCTGAGCAGGAGAATGGCGGGAACCCGGGAGGCGGAGCTTGCAGTGAGCCGAGATCGTGCCACTGCACTCCAGCCTGGGAGACAGGGAGAGACTCCGTCTCAAACAAAACAAAACAAAACAAAATTATTACACTATTTCTTCTCAAAATATTTTTATTTGTGGAACAAAATGTTTTTAAGTTAAAAGAAAGAGGCAAAAAACTAGAATTCTTTCATGAAAAAAACATCATTTTCTCAAGATGACACTTCGAGAAATTAAGTGCTTGTTTTTTGAAAGACTGACCCTCCCTAACCCCAAACCCCAGTTCTAAGGGCACAGAGAAGAAAAAGACAAAGGAAGCTATTATTGTGAATTGTAAGGGAACCAGTCAGGCTGGTTTAGGAAATGGACTTTAGGGATCTTTCAATATAGTTCATTCTAGTCCACCACCCAGGCTACAGGGCTGAAGGAGAGACACAGGCTTATAGTTTTTGTTTTTTTTCAATATGTGAGTCCATGTTAAACTGTTCTCTGTCTTCTTAGATCCACAGTCTTAGCAAACTTGTTAGAAGAATATGCAAAAATGTAAATAAGCTATTTACAAAAGAAAAAATGCCACTAGTCAATAAATTTGTGAAAAATATACTCAATATCCTAATAATCAAAGAACCAACCATTGAAAACCAGTTACCATAACTCACCAACTAAATGAAGCAACAAGATTTTTTTAATGAAATGATTCTAATGTAGATAAAAGTCAGTAAAATTGGTTCTGTTTAAATTAAGTTTAACTTTAAGTTGACTCCTTACATATTTTATGTTTGACCTAAAGGTTTCTCCATACCTAGTGAACTGTAACCTAACTGGATGTATAAATAGATTGTAACTTACTCTTCTAACAAGTAGCCAAGTCTCAGCCAATCACTGCATCCAAGTTTCAGCCAATCACAGGCGGTCAACTGTTCAAACCCTATTCAAATCAAGCAAACACCCAGCTGTAACCAATCCAGCTGTTTCTGTTCCTCACTTCCATTTTCTGCACATCACCTTTTTTATGTCCATCCATAAGCTTAACTGATCATGTGACAGCCAGGAATCACTCTCAACATACTCTGTTCTAGGGGCTACTCAATTCATGAATCATTCTTTGCTCAGTTAAACTCTGGTAATTCAATTTGTCCAAAGCTTTTCTTCTAACTTATCATATTTATATACTGGAACACTGGAAAAACGCTATAGAAAAGCAATCTGGTTAAAAAAAAAAAAAAAAAAAGCAAGAGTCAAAAACCTACTCATGCTTTTGGGACACTAATCTATCTTCTGAATATAACTTTTAAAATAATAAAACAGTATAGGAGAAACTATCTTTCCATGAATATAGTCACGTCAGAGTAATTTATAACAGCAAAATGTCAAATGCAACCTCAATGTTCCATTAGAAGGAAATAGATAAATTAAGGCGCATATATTCAATGAAAACATGAGAGAGAAAAGCATATTCTAAAAGCCTAAAACTCATATCCTATGAATCTATAAACATGAGTGTAATTTACGAGGGTGAATTTTTACGTGGGTATTATGACAAAAAAAAAATTAATTAAATAAGAAAAAAAAACAGATGACTCTAAGTACCTATGCCAATCATTTGCTTAGATTAGTTGGCCTTAGATCCAATCCCTGCCTCTCCTTGGTTCTATTCTATATAGCGGGGAACTACATTCTTCTGTTTCCCCTGGTCTCTGGGCTTCCAGTAGTTTTGACAAAGGAAGGCTATTAGTAAAAGGATGGAGGGTAGGAGTAGGGGAGAAGTCAGATTATTTCTTCTCTCTTCTCTTTGTTTCCCATAGTGTCTCCAGCAGCAGCTCCATCTCATTTGTGACTAAAGCTTATCTAGACAGTCCTCCCCGTGGTTCCAGCTTTTGCCACATGACCTCAGCTCCTGGGTTTCAGTAACACTGCCTCCTGCCAGCAGCTTCCTGCTGTTACCATTCTCTGGGATGAGTCACCATCCCTGGTGTGGCTTCTACAGCTTTCGTCACCTATATAATTTAACATCCTGTATTAAATTATCCCTGTTTGAAGTATTTAGAATGGTTCCTATTTTCTGAAAGGACCCTGAATGCTAGAGTATCTCCAATTAATGTAAAAGGGACTGCATTAATCTGTTCTCACGCTGCTATAAAGAACTGTCCAAGGCTGGGTAATTTATAAAGTATAGAGGTTTAATTGACTCACAGTTCTGCATGGCTGGGGAGGCCTCAGGAAACTTACAATCCTGGCGGAAGGGGAAGCAAACACGTCTTTCTTCACATGGTGGCAGGAGAGACAAGTGCAGAGTGAAGCAGGGAAAGCCCCTTATAAAACCATCAGATCTCATGAGAACTCATTTACTATCATGAGAACAGCATGGGGGAACCGGCCCCATGATCTAATCACCTCCCACAAGGTCCCTCCTGCAACATGTGGGGATTACAATTTGGATTACAATTCAAGATGAGATTTGGGTGGGGACACAGAGCCAGGCCATATCAGGGACAAAGATTATTGATAACAAATACATTCAGATACTTGTTGAATAGCTTATATCACTGTGCATATGCACCTGATTTTCATGGGAACTTGGCTTTCAAGGAGCCCAACCTCAACAATGTAGCAATCTCCTAGATCTCTTATCTGTGCTGTTTCAAGATTTGAAAGAAACTGGTGCACCTCTAAATGAAGGGTTACACTTTCCAGAGAGTTTTCTTCCAGTCATTGAGTGCTTGAGAGTGGTCAACAACAAACAGCAAAAGTCTGTGCTAAAAATATGTTTAAATGTTAAATTCTAGGGGAGTTATTAGGAATGCACATACAGCAACATTGCTACCTTGAGACAATACTGATCAAATGAGTTTTACCTAGCAAGCAGTTTTTCAAATTTTTGGTGTTAACTCATGAGTCAATTTAGTGGGTCATGACCATTATTAATTGAATTAATGGGATTAAATTTATTAAATTTAAAAATAAATGAGAACAAAATATAAGAAAAATACCACGGTGTAATGCTTTTAAGAGGGTAAGATTCATAATATAAACTCTTGTTTCTGTTATACAGTACATGTGTATGTGTGATTGTAGGTGCATGTGAATTGAGTTGTAATGAAAAATCTATATCTATATGCAGATCAAGGTAAAAAAAAATTTTGAAAGCCATCATACTAGTACTTTGCCTAAACTTAAAGACATAAAGTGAATACAAAACACCTCAAAGTTTTCTTTAAGTGAGGTAAGTTAAAGAAAAATGTCTTCATTTGTTGCACAATGCTAGTTTGCTGAACATAAAAATAAAAGAATATGATCAGCAGAACCTGGCAGATTACCCACAATCACTGATGCTAATTGTTAGGAACTCAATGTGTCCTCCAAAAATTATGTTAAAGGCCTAACTTCCAACATGACTATATTTGAAGACAGGACCTTTAGGGAGGTAATTAGGGTTACATGAGGTCATAAGTATGGGGCCTTAATTTGACAGGACTGGTGTCCTTATAAGAGAAAGAGACATAAGGAGTGTGTGCACACAGAGGAAAAGCTGTGTGAGGACACAGCAATATGGTGGCCAACTGCAAGCCAAGAGAAGCCTCGCCAGAAAGCATCCCTGCTGGCACCCTGATCATGGACTTCTAGCTTCCAGAAATGTGAAAAACTTAATTTCTATTGTTAAAACCACCCAGTCTGTGGTCTTTTGTTATGGCAGCCTGAGCAGAGTAATTATCCCACGTCTTTCTCTAAATCTGTTGCAGCCACTCATAAACGAACAAATTCTTACAGAGTTTAAAATAAGTATGGGCAACTGGAGAGATGTAGTATAAATTAGCATTTATATAAGACTACACTGAGTATATCTGAATTGGATATATAACGGTAACATAAAATACATCAAAAATCATTTAATTTCTGATAAATATTTTTTCTATAAAACTTGTTCACTTTTTTGCTAATATAAAGCATATATAACTAAATACATTATTAGGTGATCAGTTGATATTATACGTGTAATTTAGAGGTACACTGTTAAACTTTTGATGTGACTTTCTGTCCTATTTTTTTAATTGTAGCCACCCCTCTTTAATTTTTATCACTGCTAAAGAAAAAGATTAACTGCTGAAATGTCAGGAAATATGTATAAGAAAGAATACAAACAAATCCAAACAATAATTCTGAAACTAAAATTTTTTTTTATGACCAATAATAATTCTAAGATGACTTTAGAAGTGACCCTTCAAATTGATGGGTTACAACTACCTCTGGGGAAAAATCAAATTATTACTAAACATGTATTTTTTGATTCAATGTAAAAGCAACATAAAAACCTTGGAATGGTTTGACAAGAGAAATGTGTTCAGAAAACTCAAAAGAGTACAAATTTGATTCCAAATTTTAACGTAACATAACTCTGTATACCTCAGACATAATAGTTTAGATTTCTAAAAATACCAGAATAACTGTGTTATGTTTATAATTACTCCTTTGTTACTAAAATAAGATACATGATATAGTAAAACATTAAAAAATGGTATGTAAACTGTTGCTTGTGGACACGTAAGGGCAGCATAGTGTAAGTGGTGGTTAAGACAGTCTGGCTCCAGAGACTATGCTTTTAAATCAACTCTGCATTTCACTAGTTGTGGGACCTTGTGCAAATAACCTAATTTCTCTGTACTTCAGTTCTTTACCTGTACAATGGGATGATAGCAGTTCATATATCATTGGGTTGTTAATGTGTGCTCTAGGAGTTAATATTAAGATAATGTTTTCCACACACTAAACACTTTATATAAATGTTAAAGACAGACATATATAAAGGCTGAGAAGAAAAATGCTTAACTCTTATATCCTTAAGTATAGTTATTTCCTTTGCCTTTTTACTTATTTCTGCTTTGCTTCATCCTTATAGAGATATCTTTCATGGTGGAAATATGAAAAAATAAAGGGCTTCATAACAGACAAATTTCTAGGAGGATACTAATATCCTCTGCACTCTTAAATTCTGATCTACTTATGTGAAATTTCCAAGTTGATGAGCCATTTACAATAAAAAGAGAAACTGTGACAGCTTTCATATGGTACAAAAACATTTTGATGTTGGTTCCTAATGTGTGTCTTGTTTATTAGGTAAATGAGTGAGATATCATGCTAGGTATTCAATAGGTACAGTTATTCTTAAGCTACTTATCTCTAAAATATATTTTTTAAGTGAGATACATTGTGCTTGTCTGGGGTGAATTAAGTCTCTTCAAATTGAAAGCAGCTGGACTAACTGACCTTTCAAAATCTAAATTTGTTTTATTCAGAAACATGTAGGAAAGAGTGAAATGAACACCATCCCCCAAAAGATATTATACTCAAGAATAAAACTATTCAGGGAAATTCAAACTACCTTATCTGAAAGAAAAGCATGAATCAATTTAAAACTGAGAATCAATTTTTAAAAGCTTATGTGGGTCTGTAAGTAAAAGAAGCAAAAAGTTCATCAATAGAAACCAGTCACTGTAAATAGCAACCTGGAGCTCTGAAATGTCAATTTCACACTGCACTAAGCATATCCCACCAAACATGACCAATCTGCTATTTGGAAAAATATCAACAGCTGCTACTACATTCCTTGAAGTAGTAATAGGTCAGACACATGAACCAGGTCAGGTACAAAACTGCATCCACTTACACCTATCTACCCAGAATCATTTTCCATTTATTTTAAGTGTTTATCACTTTTAAATCAGATATGTTAATTAACCCAGAACAAATAATTGACTCCAAATAAACTACAGTTTGGTTTGGTATAATCAAATGCTAACAATATCCTTACAAAGCTTTGGGGAGAAACTAAATGAGTTAGAATATATTCATTTAGGACTTCAGGCTGATGGCCAAAATATATAATCTATTGTTATAATCTGCCACTCATATGCCTCCTTCAGTTAGGTGCCCACCATAGGGCTGACAGCCCCAATCTGAATCATTTATTAGGTAATAAAAATTATGCAAAGAAGACTGACTATTTTCCATATGAGAAGTTCCTTTGGGAAAACACTTGAAATCTGGCCTGAGGGACTGAGGATTCACACACTTCCAATTTGACAACAAAGCCAAAGAATGTGTTGCTGTGTCACTCAAAACCCCTAGGGAATTTTCTCCCTTCGGGAGAGTTGAGGTGGGGAGAACCACCAATATCCAGTCCCTCCCTGAGAAGAGTAAATGAGGGATGTCAGTAATGAGCAAATAAAAAGCAGCTCTAGAAATAGAATTTTCAAATTCAAGCAGATTTTATTGAGGATGACAAGCTACACAGACACAAAAATGTGGCTTTGATTTAAAGCACAGAAGGTTAATGAGCCCTTGACAATTACAGATAATTTTCTCTGTTTTTTGTTAAGTTTCTTTCCATAGTATATCCCTACATTACTACATCCCAGAAGTAAATAGCAATACAAGCCAGTAAGTCAACTTCACGGAAATGCCAGGTTTTTATTATATTAGGAAAAAAATGATGGTCAAGGAGGAGTCAGTAAAAAATGCTGTAGTCCTTATGTGAAAGACAACAGGCAGAGTCAAATAAAGGTGTGCAGAATCAAGGGGCCAAACATTGCTTTATATTTAATAAATATAGTAAATTTAGTAAACTGAGTCACAGCCTTCTCAAGAATTATCAAGTAAGATAATTCTACTATTTTAATAGACAAACCACTGGTCTCTGACACTCATACTCTAGAATGTCACTTACTAATGTCCATAGGGCCAGATAATTAATAGATTGTAACAGTATTGATGCCTCTGTTCTCTCCAAAAGCTGTTTTTAGAAAATTACATTTAAAAGCATATTGAGTCCGAGTGGTGGCTGAAGCCTGTAATCCTGGCACTTTGGGAGGCCGAGGCGGCTGGATTACTTGAGGTCAGGAGTTCGAGACCAGCCTGGCCAATATGGCGAAACTTCATATTTACTAAAAACACAAAAATTAGCCAGATATGGTGGCAGGCGCCTATAATCCCAGCTACTTGGGAGGCTGAAGCAGCAGAATTACTTGAACCCGGGAGGCTGGGGTTCCAGTGAGCCAAGACTACACCACTGCATTCCAGCCTGAGTGACAGAGCAAGACTCCATCTCAAAAAAAAAAAAAAAAAAAAGATTAAAAAAGGATAATGAGATATACAAAATTATTAGAGGTTCTTTGTCCAGGAGTTCTGAGATCATGGAAAATGGTAAACAATGCCCCATAACACCTCCCACTTAAAAAACACTGTAAAATTTGGCTTTAATTATTTAAAAAAATAGATTTTAACATTAAAACTTCTCAGTGAGCTGTTCTCAACTATACCAATCCATCAATAGCTGGCATTACTTCATAAACCATTTTTCTGACATTCACTTGAAATTCCCTTTCCACATTAATTCTCTCTAGTCCATTTTCATTTATGCTGTTCCCTCTCACTAAGATACTTTACATTCTTCTTTCTTTTTAATCCAAGGTTTACTTTCATTCAAGGCCAAATTCAAGACCTGGTTGGCCTGCTTGGACCATTTCCCAACCAAGGATCAATCCCCCTCCTTTCTGGCCTTTCACAGCATCTACTGCCTCAGTCTTTCCAACTTAGTAATCTCTTAACAAACAGATAAATTATGTTTTTAAAATGCAATGCAGTTGGTAAAATCTAGCTGGTAAGATCAAAGTCTCATAGAAAAGAGAGGATTAAGAGAAAAAAATTATGCTTTTAAGCATGTTTTCTTAAAAAGAAAAATTCTAAAAGGCATCTATTCCAAAACAATATAGATTATTGAAGTTACCTGCTCCCACAGGCTTCCAAATAGAAAATCCTGTGGCTGAAGCAGATTCTCCCACAGTTTAATATTAGGGGGCTTTATCTCTTGTCCTTGAGGCAGCCCTTACTGACTTGGAATTCACTGTATTTTATACTTGAATTCTCTCTTTTTTTTTTGGTCTATTTTTTTTTCTCAAATCTTAGCCAAATGTTCATGTCATTAACTGACCAAATTACTAAACTGCGTAAGGCACAGTTTTTTGGACTGGTCTTCTAAACATTGCAAAGGTAGAGAACACATAGGTTTCCTGTCTTTGCACTGCTTCTCAGATCCAATGAGCCAGTCTACTAAAGAGGACTGCGAAATAATTACCAATGTTTTATTGCTTTAGGTCACAATTACATAAGACTGAATTATCTTGAAACATTGGCTTTGAGGAACTAATGTACTGTATTGTATTTCACTAGCTATTCCATTAAAAAAAGAGTATCATTGTATTATATTAATCAAAAAAGTCCATTTTTTTGTTTAAGTCCACATGGATATTTACAGATATTCTAATTTTGGTAAAAAATTGTAAAAATCAGATCTTAGAGATAATTAAAAATTTTAAATTATTTTCCTCCTTTGATGACTCATGGTGGTCACATTCAATATTATAGTTTATAACTCCAATTGCCTCCCATACTATTTTTCCCTATAATTCATTCATTATTTCATTTCAGTATTCATTAAATCTCTGCCTTCTTTGTGCTGGTGACTCAGCTAGGCATAAAAGTTACAAACATGAACAGTTGATGCCCTCAAGTAGCTCAGTCTGTTAAGGAGGATCCAGTTGGTAAGGGCGTCTCCTTTGTTGAAACTAAACACAACTAACATTTAACCCTCCAGGAGTAAGAGACAACTGGACCAACAGCCTCCTCTTAGTCCCTTGAGCTTCATCTCTCAAACTGGGTTCACTTGAACTATCATCACCACCTTCATGTTGCCTCCTAGATGTAGGTTACTCTTTTAGTAATAATAATAATAATAATAATAATAATAATAATAAATATTCTTGGGAATTCTGTTAGCACAATGTAGAGAGGCTGACACTTTAAAAAGACTTTTCTAAATAGTTAAGGTAGAATAAATAGGAAATTAATAAAGATACAACAAATAACATGTAGCCTAAACAAATTCTGAGATTTCTGATTGTACCATTACTAGCTGACTTATAGAGCTTAGGCCCTATGTTGTTTAACCTGAGACTGTCATACTCTTAAGAACTAACAGAAACTGCATACTTCTGCTACAGTTGTATACAAAGTGGAACTAAAACACAAAACCTGTGAAATGTCTCAGCTTTAGGAAGAACATGTTGGTAACTGAAATTTAAAAAGCAAATTATATTCTGCAGAAATATCTTAAGCAAATAAAGATTAATATACTCGTTTTGTTAAAGAATTCATTCAAATTGACAAGAAAAATGATAAGTCAGATATTAAACAAAATACCTGCAAATATCCAACCTTGTGATGATAAAAAATACAAAATAAAACAATGAGTTTTCCCTATCAGCCTGTAAAACTTATAAAAAATTGAATGAATTAATGTCACCGAAGGTGGAATGAAGCAGAGGTTCTTTAACATTGCTGATGGTAAAATAAACTAGTTAAGCCCTACTGGAAATCAGTTTAGCAATATGTAATGTTAGTAGCAAAAATTTCACATCCTTTAACCCTATTATCGCCCTTCCAGAGTGTATGAGGCCATTCTTGCACTACTATAAAGAAATACCTGAGAATGGGTAATTTATAAGAAAAGAGATTTAATTGGCTTGCAGTTCTGCAGGCTGTACAGGAAGCACAGCGGCATCTGCCTCTGGGGAAGCCTCAGGAAGCTTCCATTTATGGCAGAAGGCAAAGGGGAAGCTGACACATTACAGGACGAGAACGGGAGCAAGAGAGAGTGAGTGATGTGAGAGGTGCTACACACTTTTAAACCACCATATCTCGTGAGAACTCACTAGTGTGAAGACAGCACCAAGACATGAGGGATCTGCCCCTATGACCCAAACACCTCCCACCAGGCCCCACCTCCAGCACTGGGGATTACAATTCAACATGAGATTTGGGCGGGGACAAATATTCAAAAAACTATATCATGGGGAATAACTGAAAGTATAGAAAAAGCTATGTGTAGGATGTTTTCACTGTAGTGTTATCTGCGGTAATGATAAGTTGAGGGCAACTTTATGTTCAACTGCAGTTAATTCAGCAAAATATATTAAATCTGTTTGGTGAGATATTATGGAACCATTAAAAATCAGCGGTTATATTATGGGTATTTGTATTATGTTTCAAATTTTTTAAATTAATTGTTTTAAAAGCAAACACTACAACCATGTGAAGTAGCTGAAATCTTTGATGGTTTGACATTAAATGGCAAGTTCTATCTCACTGTATAATGAAAAGATAGTATAGTAGGAACATGTTTAAAGGCCTAGTAAAAGCATTTGCAAAGCTACAATATATTTTGGCTAGTTTACTGCTTTTTAAAAAGGAGGAAATGGTTCATTTATACTGAAATAGTCTTTTTTTGACTATAACCTTCATCTTCTATGGCATTCAAACCTAACAATGGCTTCTTTTTAATACAGAATCAAGGGAATATATCTCCTTGTGAAATAGGTTGGGTAGAATGCAGCATTTACAATTAAATATAATAATCACAATTGTAGCAGAAAAGCTCAGCTGACATTGATGATTTCTACTTTTTGATACAGAGATATAAAAGATCTTAGCAAGAACCTATGTAACACAAGCTATATGAAAAAGGATGAAGAGACCCCAGAATGCAAAAATAACATTTGTGTGAGAAATACACAAAATTTGCTGTTCACAAGTAAAGTCTTTGATTTCAGAGTGAGTGTTTTGACCAACGATTTCCAGAATGTGAGCAGAGTTTGAAGAGATGCTTCATAGTCTCCACCCACAGGAACATTCAATAAGTGTAAAATTACTTGATATAATTGGCCAGATGGTATTAACAGATTAGTGAAAACAATAAGGTAGAAAAATGTTAAAAGGAAACATATTCCAATAACAATAGGTAGAATTCATTTTGAGAATGGGAAATTCTTAATATATTAAAGAGTTTTATATGCTCCTTTTAATCAAATGAATTAATCAAACTTTAAGCCTCATAAGCAATGACTCCAATAAAGGGTTATTATAATTCTTCCCCCTGTCTAAGATAATCACCTTAAACAGCAATTTTCTATAACAGGTATGGTCACTGAAAGTAATTTTCAGAGAATTATAGTACGAACTGAAATAAGTTTTGTGGGACAAACTACTCTTCCAAAACATTTCCTCTAATATGGCCAAACTCCAGCCCCTTAAGGTTAATAAATTTCAAATTTTATTAATTTTGTAGGCAATAGCAATGTTGATCAGTGTAACTTCACACACAACAAGCGATTTGCATAGATGCTGTAAGTGGTGACTGTGACATAATTATGAAATATAATGCATGTAGAGCTAGAGTTCTCAACTCTGCTGATTGATGGACAGCGTGTCTTAATTGTAAATTACACAATGCACGTTACTTACTCTCACGAGGTACCTCAAATTTTCTGATTTTAGGTGATCTCTAATGTCTCTCCTGGCTCTGAATTTCCACAATTACTCTGTCAGATATCTGCAGAGTATTTGCCCCTTCAATTTAACCTGGTCTCTGCTTTGAAGGTTGATCTGCGTGGGCTACTCAACTGGCTTCCTTGCCATCTGGCATATGGATGGTTTTGGTCAGTGAAAATCAGTGAAATAATAAGATATATTATATATACATATATACACACACACATATACATATATGTACATATATGTGTGTGTGTATATATGTATATACGTGTGTGTGTGTGTGTGTGTATGTGTATAGGTCTCTGCTACCAGTGCCTGACACAAATTTCCTAAATTCCTTGGGATTTTCAAGGTGATAGGAGTGTCTTGCGTTCTAATGAGGCAACTCTTGGGTGGACTTCTGAACAAGGGGTAGTCACCAGAAATACCAAGACATGATTATAATCTGAGAACTTCAGACGCAGCTCCCATTCTCTGGAGAGGGGAGAGGGGATGGAAATTGAATTAATAATCCATCATGTTTATGTGGTTCAACCTTCCATAAAAATCCCTGAAGTAGGGAGTTCTGAGAACTTCTGCATTGGTGAACACAGCCATGTTCCAGAAGGGTGGCACACCTCAACTCCACAGGGACAGAAACTCCTGTGCTCAGAACCTTTTCAGACCTTGCCCTGTGTATTTCTTCATCTGTTGTTCATCTGTATCCTTTATTACATCTTTTATTAATAAACCAGTAAATGTAATTCAAATGTTTCCCTGAATTCTGTGAGCTATTTTTGAAAATTAGTTGAACCTTAGGAGGGTGTCATAGGAACCATGGCCAGTGGTGGGAACCATGTACCCATATCACATGGTGATACACCATGAGGGATGACTATAGTTTATGTATAAACTATACATACCTGCTCTGAAAGCCCTGAAGTTGATTTCTGTTTATAGTTAATGCAAAACTAGCTCTTTATTAATTCCATTTTGTACAAAAGGCATTTTCTTGAATAATTTATCTCTTGGATTACCTTTCCAGACTTCTTTTAAATATCTCACGGTAAGTAATATGGTTTTTAAGCTTAAAAATTCTCCATGTGATACACCATATGATATGGGTACATGTCGCAACCTAGCCTTGTGATTGGCATCTGAAGTGGGGGGCAGTTTTGTGGAACTGAGCCCTTAACATGTGAGATCTAACACTATCTCCAGGTAGATGATGTCAGAATTGAATTGGAGGAATTTCTTATGTGTGGAGAAATCCCTTCATGCATTCAGTATCAGAAGTAATGTGTTGAGTTAGAGTATGAAAAACACTTTGGTTTTTCCTCTATCTCAAAGAAGCCACAGCAGGAGATCAGATAGTAAAGGAGATATAGGTCAGGGAATTTACTCCTCTGGCTCTTAAGCCTGAGAGTCACCTAGACCTCCCTCCCTTCCCTCCTTACCTCCCTACCTCCCTCCCTTCCTTCTTTCCTTCCTAGACAGGGTCTCACTCTGTTGCCCTCTGTCCTTCCCTCCTTCCCTCCCTCCTTCCCTCCTTCCTACCTTCCTACCCTGACAAGGTCTCACTCTGTTACCTAGGCTGTGTGCAGTGGTGTGATCATGGCCCACTGCAGCTTCAACCTCCCAGGCTCAAGCAATCCTTCTGCTCAGCCTCCCTAGTAGCAGGAACTACAGGTGCACATTACCACACCAGCTAATTTTTATTTTATTTTATTTTTTTAGAGAAATGAGGTCTCACTATGTTGCTCAGGCTGGTCTTGAACTCCTGGACACAAGTGATCCTCCTGTCTCAGCCTCCCAAAGTGCTGGGATTACAGGAATGAATCACTGCACCCAGTCAGAAAGCAACTTTCTAAGTCATTTTCTGTAATATTGCCTTTTATAGCTAAGTTTTCTCTCCTTTTCTTGTTTTGCTGAAAAATATCAAAATGTGAATTATTTCCCTAGGACATGGAAGTATTTAGTCAATAAAGTTGTTAAAAAGGGGTAGGGCATGACCCTATTTCCCGCCCCTCCAAACATTTTAATGTCTTGTTTATTAGATGTGCACACTGCCACAAAAATACTTTTGTTTTCTCATCTCAACAGACAAGTCAGAGTAAAACCGTCATATAAAATAATTTGTTTTTAAGATAAGGAGTTGTCCTGGGAATTAAGACTTTGCCCTAGTTGTAGAAAATATTTGCTGTGTAATCATATGCAAAATTTCTATTTTTTCCTAGGAAGCATATGTTTGCATTTTTGTGTACAGAATACAGTCAACTTTCAAATGTGACTACAAATTTCAACATAAAAATAAATTTAACAATTTTCCACAAATTTTCCACAAAATTTACATCTATAAACATTATACTATTGATTACTAATATTGTATATTTATGCCATTCAAATAATGATGGTTGTCTATTTGTGACTACATTTTTGCCCTATGGTTAAGGATAACTTTTTTTCCTCTTCTTCTGATGGTTCAATCTTAGACAACTGTATTGTTTAAGTGCCTGTGAGCTATTGTTATTGCATAGCTATTAAGGAAATTTCCTTGCTTCAGGTATCTCTCCAATGTGAGTTGGCCTAATTAGGTAAAAATAATGAATGGGCTTGGGTGCTAAGAGGAGCTGGTTCAAAGCATGGAATAAAATAGTTCCTTGTATAGTTGAGCTGATTTTTATCACAACTATCTGGAATAGCACAGAGAATGCCAATTTCAATCGTAATGAACAGTACTAATTAATTCCCATTAGCAGAAAAACAGGGATCTACATCATTAGTTTTCCCTCCAACTCCTATAAGCATTTAAGATTAAAAAAAAAATCTTGAAAGTTTAGCAATGTCGAGGATTTTTAAGCTTAAAAACAATATTATTTACTGTGAGATATTTAAAAGAAGTCTGGAAAGGTAATCCAAGAGATAAATTATTCAAGAAAATGCCTTTTGTATAAAATGGAATTAATAAAGAGCTAGTTTTGCATTAGCTATAAACAGAAATCAACTTCAGGGCTTTCAGAGCAGGTACGTATAGTTCATGTATAAACTACAGTCATCCCTGAGTATCAGTGAAGGATTGTTTCTATGACCTCCCACAGATACTAAAATCTACGAATGCTCAAGTCCCTGATATAAATGGCATAATAATTGTACATAATCTATGCACATCCTCCCATATACTGTCATCTCTAGATTACTTGTAATACCTAATACAATGTAAATGCTATGTAAATAGCTGTTCTACTGTATTGTTTAGGGCATCATGACAAGAAAAAAGTCTGTACATGTTCAGTACAGATGCAAATTTTTTTCAAATATTTTTAATCCTAGGTTGGTTCATGAATACATCCAACTGTATATATAATTTATATATAACTACAAATGACTCTGTGAATGTTTTCCATTGTTTATTCTTTTATCTTTATTAGAAATCATGCTGAAAGCTGGAACTAAATGCTTTATTGCAACTATCTTTGTTTTAGAGAAAATGTTCTTCTTTCCTGTCCCTCATTGCTTCTGGATGACTCTTAACAGTAAGTTTTGTTCTACTCAAAGTGGTTTCTTGCTAAAAATTTACCCATTAATAATTTATGTCAAATATTTACAAATTTTCATCTAAAGCTGCCTCATTCTAAAACATCACAGCCTTTTATTATGGTATCCAGGATTTGTGATCAATGGAAAAACTCATAAAGAAAAAAATATAAAGTGCTTAGGAAAAGTCTTATCTTGAAATGGGTACATATTTCTACCCTAAGATAATGCAGATGCTGCTAGAAACATAGTGGAACTGGGAAGTGCTCCAAATAAATTCACCAGGAAGTCTTGCTAAATTAAAATGGCCCCAAACAACTACATTTCAATACTAATTGATGAGAGAATTGAACCCTTGGCTGGTAAAGGTTTTCAGAAACAAGTATTTCATTATTCACATAAATCCTGTTTTAACCTTTGAAGCAAAATGATCTCTGAAACATATTAATACCTAAAAATAGTAAGTATTATTAATACTTAAGTATACCTTTGAATGGATAATTTGAAGTTTCTTACTAGTAAACTCATAATATTTCTAAAATAAACCATGGTAATTTTCAAACTTGCCTAGTGCTATGACAAACAACTTAGTGAAGTCAAAACCAAACCCAAATCTCGATTATTCAATAAACATTCAATTTGTTCATTTCCCATAGACACAAAAAAACCCAGACAATTTTTATACCCTACATATGACCTAAATAAAATAAACCTCAGATAAATCTGTATGATCACATAGATGTTTCCTCACATCAAATAATTGTATTTTGTTTTAAAAAGCAATACTTCCAGAAGATTATATATAATACACCCTTGATATTGGCCATTAAAACCTTTATTGATAATCAGTCATTATGGTCTCTGTAAAGTACTTAAAAACATGGTCTATAAATGGGGTTCTTGAAGTCTAACCCTACAGAAGAGAACAAAGCATAACATAATACTGAGAAGAATTACAGCAAATCTAACTCCAAGAAGAAAAAAGACTTTTAACCTTTCTCTTTTAATCACATGCTACAGTTAGTACAGTTTAAAAAAAGGCATTGTATTTTCCTAAGAAGACAATCTGGTTTCATGGCTCACAAACAGAAAAAGAGAGAGAGAAACCCAGTAAGCCATATATTATGTGGCACTGAGGCACTAAAGCTGTGAGCCCATTTTACCAATGCCGTCCTAGCTAAAGAATTGCTGTCTCTATGTTAGATACAGGGCATGTGCTTATTTTTGTTGAGGACACTAAAGTATAAAACTTGAATTTAATCTTGCTACTCTTTCAGGCCTTGCTTACAGCAAAGTAGTTCCACGGGATTTAGGTAATAGTATAATGTTATACAACCGTGCCTTTCACATATCTAAGCTAAATTTAAAGTTCAAAACGATCTCATTCACTCAGTCATTTTTAGAGCCAAAATAAGATACTTAATTTCAGTTTTCAGTTATTTTGAATGGAGTGTATAATTGAAATTGGATACTATTAAGCTTTCAGTATGAAAGAATTTCCCCTACTTCTCCTTCTCCATGAACATAACATCTATAACACCATAACATCCTCAAGATGTCTTGAAGTTTTCAGGGAGCCTAGGATAAACTATCAGCCAGGCTTAATTATTGAGCTACTCCTAGACTGTATTAATCACTGTTCTGAAGCAATGTTGATAAAGAAACTCAAATTATGCTGTGTATACTAGTACTGCATTGCTATTAATTACAAAGAAAATATATTCAGATGTCTTTGCAGCTCTTGCCTTGTATTAAACTATCATTTGATTTACAATCCATCTCCCCAGTTTTTCTGTTTGAAAAAAGGTGAGCTGAGTATTTCAATATTTTAATTTCCCTGATTTTTCCAAGTATTTCTGCTTAAATTATTTTTAATTTTTTTATTTTGAAACAATTTTAGACTCACAGGAAGATGCAATAATAGTATAAGACTCCCATGAACCCCTCACCCAGTTTCCCCAATGATGACATCTTAAATAATTTTAGTACAATAGCAAAACTAGGAAATCATTATTAGTGCAATACTGTTAACTACAGACCTTAGTTCTCACCAGTTTTTACATGCATGCACTTGTCAGTATATGTATCCTTTTATGCAACTTGATTCCATGTATAAAGTTGTGTAACAAACCCCTCTCCACAAGGGACACTTTGCTACTGCCATTCTTGATCCCTGTCAAATATTAATCTATTCTCAATCTTTCTAGTTTTATCATTTTGATAATGTATATAAAGGCAAACACACAGTATAGGTAACCTTTTCAGACTATTTTTTTCATTAAGCACAATGCCCTTGAGATCTATTCAACTTGTTGCAAGTATTAATAGTCCATTCTTTTTTATTGCTGAATAGTATTCCATTGCACATATATACCAGAATTGTTCACCTGTTGAAGAATATTTGAGTTATTTCCAGTTAGGGGGCCACTAAGAATAACATTGCTATAAACATTCTTGTGCAGATTTTCATGTTAATGTAAGTTGTTATTTTTCTGGAATGAATCCCCAAAAGTGCAATTACTGAGTCTTATGGTAGTTGCATGTTCAGGTTTGTAAGAAACTGACAAACTATTTTCTAGAGTGGCTGTACCATTTTACATTCCTACCAGCAATGTATGTGTGATCCAGTTTCTCCGCATCTTTGTCAGCATTCAGTGTTGTTACTTTTCACAATTCTAGACAATCCGATAGGTGTGTAGTAATATCTCATTATAGTTTAAATTTACATTTCCCTGATATTAATTGCTAAAATAGAAGAAATTTTCATATATGCATGTGCCATCTTACATGCTCTTTGGTGAAATGTCTGTTCATATCTTTTGCCCATTTTTTAATTGGACTTTTATTTGTTTAACTGTTGAGATTTAAGAACTCTATATATTCTTGATCCAAGTTCTTTGTTGAATTTGTGAATATTTGTGGTTTGCAAATATTTTCTTTCAGTCTATAGCTTGTTTGGTCATCCTCTTAATAGTCTTTGGCAGGGCAAAGGTTTTTAATTTTGATGAAGTCCCACTTATCAATTTTTACAAAATGGATCATTCTCTTGCTGTCACGTATAAGAACACATTGCCTACTCTTTGCTTAGGTCCCAAAGCATTTTGTGTATAGTTTCTTCTAAAATTTTATAGTTTAAAATTTTATATTTAATTCCATGATCTATTTTGGGTTAACTTTAATATAACGTGTGCAATTTAGGTAGAGATTCTTTATTTTTTTTTTTTTTTGCCTTTGGATGTTCAACTGATAGAGCAATGGTTGCTGAAAAGACTATCCTTCTTCCATTGAGTTGCTTTATACCTTTTCTGCTTCTATATAGAGTGATTCTGTTGCTTTTTCAAATTGTTTTTTTCCATATAAAATTTAGAATAAGCTTGTCTACAGCTACAAAAAGTCTTCAGATTTTGATAAAAATTATGTTGTACTTACAGGTACATTTCAGGAGGATTTGATTAAATTATTTTATGTGTTACTTCACGTGAAAGTTTTAAAAACCTTTTAAAATTTAAATGATAAAAGTGAATTATCATACAATTATAAAAAAATTGTGCATTTTACATGGTTCTTTTTTTCTAATTAAACCTTTTAATGTTTCATAAGAAGACGGTAACACTGAAAAATAAAGATACCTTTCTACTAGTTCTCTACCTCCTTGTTACATTCCTCACCAATAATTATATGGTACATTACTTTTTTATTTTTAAAAATTCACCAAATTAGTTATGGTTTTCATTAAAACCTATTATAAAATATTCCTATCAACAGTAACACCTTTTGATTGCCAAGCATAATTAATTAGTATTCTATTTTTTAAAAAAATGTTAATATAAGGAATGTTTAATGTCATAATGGATAATTTTGCCCAGTAAAATTTTATCCATCTCTTTGCCAGTTTAAATTCTTTTTCCTATTACTCTGGCTGACTTCTCTAACTTTCTACCAGAAAAAGAAATAAATTTAATACACGTTTTGCTCTACATATCACTCATATATATAATATATAATACATATCGTATGTAATATATATCTATTTCAATTTCTGTACTGATACACATTAATGTTTTGGCACTAAATCCAAAGAGTATTATTAAGCAAATAACAAACATGTTCTTGGCAATCTTGTTATATTTTAAACCATTTAATATAAATTGTGCCCATATTTATATATAGAATTGTTTAGAGGCATTTAATTTCAGATTAAAAATAAGTTTAAATAAACACTTTAAATAACATTTTGACAAAGCAACAAAATGCGTATTGAGAATTTCACTCTTAATAGAAGAGAAAATACTCAAAAATTGGTAGAGTTCTGAGTCCAATATGGGCAGGTTTTGAATTTCAAAGCTAAATATAACTTAGAGAAATGAAAAACATTTAAGTTAGGAAAATGTTTCCCAGAAAGTGAAAAAACAAAACAAAACAAAACAAAAACCAACTCTTTGATCTCATATTATTGATATGCTTTTAGAATTTTTTTTTTCTTTTTCTTGAGATGCAGTCTCACTCTGTCGCCCAGGCTAGAATACAGTGGCATGATCTTGACTCACCCCAACCTCGGCCTCCCAGGTTCAAGCAATTCTTTCACCTCAGCCTCCCAAGTAGCTGGGACCACAGGTGCGTACCACCATGTACAGCTAATTTTTGTATTTTAGGTTGAGACGGGGTTTTACTTTATTGGACAGGCTGGTCTTGAACTCCTGACCTCAAGTTACCCACCTGTGTCAGCTTCCCAAAGTGCTGGGATTACATGCGTGAGCCACCACGCCTGGCCACTTTTAGTATTTTAAGTGGCAAAAAGTTCAAAACATAATAGCCTTAAAATCTAAAGTTATTTAATATAAACAACAACAACAAACTGTTTACACTGTCTACCTGGAGAATTTTTTAAAAGTAAGAAAACAAACATGCTAGTTTTGAGTCTCATCTAGTGTGGTAAAGTAGAAATAATAAGAACCCAAGATGAGTATTTTAGAAAAAATAAAATTTTCTTAAAGGAGACCATTATTTTTATTTACATTATCAGGATACTTTTACTTCCACTTATATTTGTCAGTATAATTGGTCTAAAATAGACATTCTCGTAGTTAGCAAATGGCACAGAGATATGCACAAGCTCTTATATATGACTTAGTCTTTGCTAAAAACAGAAAAAGAAGTTGTAAAGAAATATGGGGACAGGTTTGATACTGTTCATGTTATTTGGGTGGCAAAGAGTGAAATCAAGTAGCCAGTGCGTGCATTATATTGGTTCCCTAGGGTAATACTTCACATGGTGTGATTTCCAAAGCAGCAGAAGCAGTATCACAGAGATATTTCTTAGAAATGCAATTCTAGGGCTCTACCCCAGACCTGTAAGAGAAACTGTGGGGTACGGCCCTGCAATCTGTTTTAACAAGCCTTCCAAATGAATCTGATAGATATCCTAGTTTGAAAAGTAATGATTTAGGACAAAGCAGCATCTGTATGTCCTGCCTACCGGCCTTAGAAAAAGCTTTTGTGTTTGGATTCCCTGCAAAGGAGAGCATTACTGACATTGTGGATGAGACCATTCTTTGTTTGGTGAACTTTTAGCATCCCTTGCCTTCTGGCAAGAATAGCAATAAATAATGTGCCTACATATTTACCATATACTCAAGGGTTGGTAAGAACCTAGTTAAGAATCAATAATAGGGGAAAAGGCTGCCTTTAGCCCTTTCATTCTTCACCTTGTATCTGCCTCTTCCCAAAGACCTTGACCACACTCTTCCCTTGCTTCCCCAAATCACTTCTGCTGGGAGAAGAAAGACGCGTTGCTGCTGTTGGTTTATAGAAACAACAAAGAAGTAGGGACTAGAGCACACAGACTTTTTATTGAGGCCAATTTTTATTAGTTATACATCACTACCTTGTTTTATATTTTTTCCTAATGTTAAGGGTCAGTTCATTCTTTTCAATGCCAAACATTTTACGGAAAATAAATGGGAAAAAACCAGAGTATTTATATAAATGACTCTCATAAGGATAAGCCTTTACATTTAAAACTTTAGTCAACAATAATAACTATACATAAAGGTTGATAAGAATATCTTGCTACTAAGAGGATAATCTGCCACTAGAATTAAAAAATTTCATACTTCTTAGAAACATCAATTCAATCAGTGATCTACACAAAGAGTTAGAATATACCAGTTCAGGCCGGGCGCAGTGGCTCATGCTTGTAATCCCAGCACTTTGGGAGGCCGAGGCGGGCGGATCACGAGGTCAGGAGATCGAGACCACGGTGAAACCCCGTCTCTACTAAAAATACAAAAAATTAGCCAGGCGTGGTGGCGGGCGCCTGTAGTCCCAGCTACTCAGAGAGGCTGAGGCAGGAGAATGGTGTGAACCCGGAAGGCGGAGCTTGCAGTGAGCCGAGATTGAGCCACTGCACTCCAGCCTGGGCGACAGAGTGAGACTCCGTCTCAAAAAAAAAAAAAAAAAAAAAAAAGAATATACCAGTTCATAATTCTTGTTCTAAGATTTCATAAATTATTATCCCAAGCAATGTCATCTGCTAGCTTTAAAGCCTTCTAGAAAGAAGACACTATAATATCTCCTTCTGATAAAACTCTTGCATTAAATTTTTTCCTTTTATCTCAGCTGAGAAGTATATACACTTGACCCACAGGTTTGAACTGCTCTGCCACCCCCGAGACTGCAAGACCAACCCCTCCACTTCCTCCTCATCCTTAACTTACCTAAAACAAAGATGATGAGAATGTACACCTTGATGATGAGCCATTTCCACCTAATAAATAGTAAATATATTTTCCTTATGATTTTTATCACCTTTTCTTTTCTCAAGCTTACTTTATTATAATACATACAACATATAAAATATGTGTTAATCAACTGTTTAGATTATTGGTGAGGCTTCCAGTCAACAGTAGGCTATTAAGTCTTGGGGAGTCAAAAGTTATATGCAGATTTTCAACTACATGGGGAGTCAGCGACCCTAACCCCCATGTTGTTCAAGGGTCAATTGTACTCTAAAAGTAGGTGGCAAGGGATGAGGGTGAATGGGTGGTAATGTTTAAGGTTTTTATGCACTCTCCCCATATCACTCTCCCTAGAAGATGGTACTTTCATGTAGCTTAAAAGCAAAACTAAATTCTCAGGTACATTTAATGGGGCCATATTTCTAAGACATCGTATATGTGAATAAAAGAGATTATAACTGGAACAACACCTAAGCACCTATCTTTTTGTCTTCTTTATCTTATGTAAGGTCATGCTTCTGACTATCTTCCCTCCTACATGAAAAGCAAAACTAAATTCTCAGGCACATTTAATGGGGCCATATTTCTAAGATATCGTATATGTGAATAAAAGAGATTATAACTGGAACAACACCTAAGCACCTATCTTTTTGTCTTCTTTATCTTATGTAAGGTCATGCTTCTGACCATCTTCCCTCCTACATGATTTATATAGTTATCATGAGCTAGTAGCAACCTCTAATATAGGAACCACCTCCCTAAGAACTACTGGAGAACAGAGAGGGCCACAGTGAAATAATGCATGGATTAAGTGGCTTAGGCCAGCTCTGTTCTAGGTTTTAAGGCAAAAGACCATAACCCTCTTTTATACTCAGAGGACAAAAATTCACAAGGCAAAAACAGAGGGTGACTCTGGACTTAACAAAAGGAGTCCTCAGGCTCAAAGAGTAGTTACCCTCGCTCATCACACAGAGAAGGAAATCACACAGGTATTTGAGGCCAAATAGTAAAAGAGTATGCAATAGCCTGCATGTTCTCAGTGAAGTAGAAGACTATTCTACTACTGAGTATTGATGATCATAGCCAAATCTCTTTTTGTTACGGAATGTGATTAATACTAACTAAAACCTTTCATTCTCTATAGAATTCATTTTGTACAGAATAGCACAAGTATCTGCATGAGAACTTTGACTATACATCCTCACTTCGAAGATGAAAATAAAGGTAAACCATCTGGAATTCAACTCAGTAGGTATATTTTTCACACAGATGTGGGTATGGTAATTCTGAAACTACTATCCATCTATTGAGAGACTGACAAAATGAGCAAATGCAGTAATGATGTTAAGGGCTATTATTTTTACTGTTGGAAAAGGCAGATACAGATACTGAATTTCGAAAAAGCAGGAAGAATCCTGTATTGTTAGATTTGAATTAGATGTATCTGTATAAACTCATGATTTTTAGTATACATATATATAGATAGATGGATAAAAGATATAGATATATCAGTAGACATTGATGTGTGTAGTTGTATATGTATGTGTATGTATACATGAATGCATGCATACATCTATTTTCTAATAGATCTATACATACAGGTCCCTACGGAGATGACCTAGAAGCTGTAACAGTTCATTAACAATGAGCATACTTAGTGATCTAATCTTAATTTCTAAATGCCCTTCTCTAGTAAAGGGAGAGAGGACTCCTAAGAGAAACAGCTGACTCTAGGGCTGGGGCAGGTAAATGATAAGATGAGCCTGTAATATGTTGTTATGCCAGAAATGAAGGAAGTTGCCATAGAATGGTTGGGGGCATTTCCAAGGGGTCAAAAGTCAGGTTGCCACTCACAACCTGGGACAACTTGAGCATTAAAACTAATAATAAGTGTTGAATTATAAGTCACTTAATAAAATAAAAATTTATGAGTTGATACTGATGGTAAATAAAGAAATAAAAAGAGGAGAAAAACCTTTCTTACAGAAGAGTGGCAACTAATAAATATAGAAGGATGACAAACTTGAAAATCACCATTTTGTAACTATCATAGGCAAGAAGCATCCAATGAATATAAACTAGTGAGTGCAAGGTTGAAAAGAAACAAGGTATTACACAGTCTCAAAGTATCTCTCCACAAATTACTTATTAATTCAATAAATCTTAACCAAATAGCACTGTGTGCAAACTGACATAATGTGCCTCCTGATAGGCTGCACTGGGAAGGATAAAACATCGCATCTGTGATATTCCTGCCCAAAATGCATAACTTGAATCTACTCATGAGGAAACATCAGACAAATCCAAATTGTGAGACATTCTACAAAAATATGGCCTGAACTATTCCAAAAATGACCATGTTATGAAAGACAAAAGCTGTAAACTGTTTCACCTTAATGCAGCTAAACGTGCCAAAATCTGCCAGACTATAGGTTACATAATAATGTGTACTAAATTAAATATCCTGTTTGATAACTATACTATAACGATGTAAAAGAATGTCCTGTTTTGGCCGGGCGTGGTGGCTCACGCCTGTAATCCCAACACTTTGGGAGGCCAAGGCGGGCGGATCACGAGGTCAGGAGATCGAGACCATCCTGGGTAACACGGTGAAACCCCGTCTCTACTAAAAATACAAAAAAAATTAGCCAGGCGTGGTGGCGGGCTACTGTAGTCCCAGCTACTCGGGAGGCTGAGGCAGGAGAACGGCGTGAGTCCGGGAGGCAGAGCTTGCAGTAAGCCAAGATCTTGCCACCGCACTCCAGCCTGGACAACAGAGCCAGACTGTCAAAAAAAAAAAAAAAAAAAAAAAGAATGTCCTGTTTTTTAGGAAATATTTAAGTATTTAGGAGTGAAAGTGAACAATGTCTGCAACTTACTCCCAGTCCATTAAAAATATAATAATAATGTACACTAAATCCTCAGTTCTCTTTTCTTCAAACTAAAAAATCTCAATTATTTCAGCCTTTGAAATCTACATGAGATAAAAGAATTTAAAGAGTTGCCAGGATAAAGCAGAAATTTGGGAAGTTTAAATAAAGGATCTGTAGTTTCAAGTCACTCAATTTAATAAAAAATAATTGAGTATCTAGCTCCAGGAGTCCTACATTCAAAGAGTTCACAGTCTATTGAAGAAGAAAAACATGTACATAAATAATTATAGTGTATCAGAAGCATAATACAAGTACAAAATACGAAGTATAAGAAATTACAGGCTGGGCGCGGTGGCTCACGCCTGTAATCCCAGCACTTTGGGAGGCCAAGGAGGTCAGATCATGAGGTCAGGAGATCGAGACCATCCTGGCTAACATGGTGAAACCCCGTATCTACTAAAAATACAAAAAAGTTAGCCAGGCATGGTGGCGGGCACCTGTAATTCCAGCTACTCGGGAGGCTGAGGCAGGAGAATGGCGTCAAACCGGGAGGCGGCGCTTGCAGTGAGCCGAGATTGTGCCACTGCACTCTAGCCTGGGCGACAGAGCAAGACTCTGTCTCAAAAAAAAAAAAAAAAAAAAAAAAAAGAAAGAGAAATTACAAAAGGTCCACACGCACACAGTGTGACCTCCGTCTCTACACAAAACTAAAAAATTAGCCAGGTATGGTGGCATGCACCTGTAGTCCTAGCTAACTGGGAAGATAAGGTGGGAGGATTGCTTGCACTCAATAGTTAGAGGCTGCAATGAGCTATGATTGAGCCACTGCACTTCAGCCTGGGTGACAGAGTGAGACCACGTCTCTAAGAAATAAAAAAAAAAAGTAAAAACAACAACAAAAAAAGAGAAAGTACTAACAGGATATCAAGAGGCAGTAATTAATTCTGACTTCCATATGAGCAAATATTTAACATTTGCAATTTCCTAGGCACTGTGCTAATTGCTTTCCATATTAATGCACTGACTGTACCAACAATTCCATAAGGTATACACTATTATCTCCATTCCACAGATGAGGCAACCAAGGCACAGAGAAGTTAAGTATCTGGCCATGGGTTATCTAGCTAGGTAATTAACTAAATTTCAGGCAGGTTGACTCCATAGAGAAGACTTAGTGAAGGAAGCAGTGTTTGAATTGATCCTTAAAAGACAAGTATAATTTCAACCAGCAAGGGGAGTGGGAAGAAGAATATTCAAGGCTGGAAGAAAAAAGGAAAGACATGTAAATAGTAAATATAGGTTGTAAAAAAGAAACAGTAAAAAGTTCAAGGAATGGTAGATAAGATGTGGGGAGAGAAATGGGTAAGAGCAGAGGATGGCAGATTGGATAGGCCTAAAAAATAGCTTCTATCATGAGGATTAATACAGCCTTTATTAGTAAAAAGAATGGTTATTATAATATGCACCAAAATCTTGATGTAATTAAATGAATTCAGTATAAGGAGTCGGTCGTTGAGACATCCAAATGAACCAAGTACCAATAAAATCTTAATATAATACAGGTTGTATTAGAGATTACTCCTGACAGTATGGAAACATAAATCTTGAGAATGTTTTCACAGTGATCCTCCACACCCCTACATAATTTTATTTCAAAAAGATCTTATGATCATGCAATGTTTGAAATTACCAGAACTGAAAGCAACAAACTTAAAATGCCACAATTCTGCCTTACTTTAACAGACTATAAACCTTTTAAGAAACAGTGAATGTAATGTGATTATACCCTGTAGCCCTGCTGTTAGAATTGCTTCTTTGTCATAATATTATGAAAACAAGATGATCCAATTATAGGGATGTAATGAGTAATATATTCCATGAACTCTGTTAGATATGAACTTCTAACCAGAAAAACAACCAGCCATGAATGTTTAATGTGAGATCTCCTACAGTTGGTAGCTGATGTAATTGATTGCTCATACTAATAAGTGAAAATATTTTGTCTCCAAGTCAATGAATTATGGATAAAGCAAAACATGTGGCATTTAGAAAACTCTGTTTTCATTTCTTGATAAACATAAATATTAATACAAATTGGATTTTTAAATTTATTAAATTCTAAGTTTAGCTTCTTCAAAATCTATATTATAACTTAAGTGTATACAGCCAAAATTCAATTGGAAGTACCATAAAAACATTTAAATTTTTGAAATGTCAGAAAATATGTAAAATTAAAACACTAACAAATTCTTTACTATCTTTGTATACAATTAATTAAAGACCAAAAATTCAATTTTATTTTTATAAAATATCTTTGGGGCAGAAATATTAATTCTCCAACATGATCTTCTTCCATACTGAGAGAATTCTAAATTATTTCCTTGATTAACAGAATAGAAATGACCCGTGAGATACAGGCAATATTAGGTAGCATCACAGAAAAAAAAAGAATATGAAAAGGGAAGGCAACTACTTCAAAGATGATTAAAAATTAAGAATTATATATGGCTAAATATAAAACTTAAGAATAAGTGAATAACTGAAGAAATTGAGCTATTATAAAGAATTGTCTATCTAAAAAACACCTAAAATGGTATTTAAAATTAAACAAGCATCCTCTACATCTCTAGGTGGGTTTCTTAGAATAAGGAAAACTTATAGGGCCTTAAGAATGTGAGGGGGTAAAAAGTTGGGGGGATTGCTGAAAATTTGTGTAATAGTCTTGAACTGACACTGAATACCCTGAGGGTATTTGCTAATAATAGGGACCCAGACTTTAACAGTAGGACAAAGAGAGGCCAGTACTTCACCCCAGCATGTTGGAGAGGTGGAACAAAAATCACTACCTGAAAGCAGAAACCTTCAAAAGCTATATTTCCTCTGAAAAGACGCATGAAAAAAGTTCTACCCAACAACAAAGGAAGATGACAAAAGGTAACTTGTCTGTTTAAATCTCAGTTTTAGATGAAAAAACGTTCAAAGAATCTGTGCTTAAGAAGCCCCTAGCACTCCATATGCCCAAGCCTCCCACGCCCCCACCACAAAAACAGCCTAAACAACTAATAAATAACTACATCATAATGAAAATGACTAAAGGAGAGTGCTGGAGTACATCAAAGTAACAGAAACTCAGGTGAACAAAGGAACTCAGGATAGCCGTACAGAGAACTGAAGGAAACACCTGGTCTCCACCAGCCCATTCCCCAGCAGGGATCAGATGGGAATTAGGAGGAACTTCTCCCCGTGGGGAAAGGCTAGCAAAAGGCAAGCAAAACTATAGTCCTCACTCCAGTAGTGAGGACTATAGTTGTTCAAAGTGTTGATTGGTATACTTAAGCCCAGCTGAGGGAGCTGCTTGTAGTCCGCATAGCTGCCATCCCACAGAGAAGGAGCTGACATTATGTCTTGCACCCTGGGGCCTATGTGGCTACTGCACAATGCCATCTGCAAAATGGAACTACTGTTGGAGTGTTGCTCAGAGGTGAGTACCCACAATATCCCTTCATTTCTGAGGCTAAGCTGCTGCCAAACCACCCCTGCCCAGTGCCCTGACATCCTCAAGCCCAGCTGTGACCAGCTCTTATACCATTTCCTGTGGGCTCAAGCAGTAGTGGAGCTGCTTCATGCACTCCTCCTAGTCCCCACTTACAGCTAGAGCTGAAGCTATGCACTCATTCCTGGAGAAATGGTGTTCTGGCAGAACCGTTCCATCCCTCAGTCATGGCTGCACCTGCTCCTAGGGGACTGAGCCGAAGCTGCACACTGCCTCTAAGGAAAATGACGCCCTGAAAAAGCTGTTCTAAAAACCTCTCCCAGTCTTTGCTACACCATGCCTCTCTGGACCAGAACTGAAGCAACACAAGACATCCCAGGTAAATGGGGCTTTGACCAACAAGAGCAGTCATACCCCTCTGTGTCTGAGCTGAAAAGGTACACAGTCTCTTGGAAAAACAGTACCTTGGCCACCAACTGCAGTCATGTCTTCCCATTGCCTATGCTGAAGCAGTGTCCTACCTCCTAGAAATAGACTAATTATGAGTAACAAGATGAAATTAGTAATAAAAAGTCTCCCATCAAAGAAAAGCTTAGGACCTGATGGCTTCACAGCTGAATTATACCAAACATTCAAAGAAGATCTAATACCAGTTCTTCTCAAACTCTTCCAGAAAATTGAAGAGGAGGGAATTCTTCAAAACTCATCTATAAGGCTAGCACTACCATGATACAAAAACTAGACAAGAATACAACAACAAAAAAAGATAAACTTATACAACAGAAAAAGAAAACTACAGGCCAATATCCCTGATAAAGAGTGATGCAAAAATCCTCAACAAAATACTAGCAAACAGAAAATCCAACAGCACATTACAACACCCATTACCATGATCAAGTGGAATTTATCCCAGGAAAACAAGGATAATTCAACATATACAAACCAATAAATCAGATACATTATATCAACAGAATGAGGGACAAAACTTATGTGATGATCTCAATAGATACATAAAATGCCGTTGATAAAATTCAACATCCTTTGTGATAAAAATTCTCAATAAACTGGGTATAAAAGGAACATACCTCAACATAATAAAGGTCATATGTCAAACCCATAGCTAACATCATACTGAATGGGGAAAACTGAAAGCTTTTCCTCTAAGAATTGGAACAAGACAAGGATGCCCATTCTCACCACTCTTATTCACCTTCCTGAATCCTACTAAGTCCTAGCCGGAGCAATTAGGCAAGAGAAATAAAGGGCATCCGAATTGGCAAGGAAGAAGTCAAATTGTCCCTATTTGCAGATGACACAATCTTACGTATAGAAAAACCTACCAAAAAGCTCTATCAAGAAACTCTTAGAACTGATAAACAATTTCAGCCAAACTGCAGGATACAAAATCAACATGCAAAATTCTGTAGCATCTGTATACAGGAACAACAAACAAGACAAACAAGAAAAAAAAAATGAATTTAACTAAAGAAGTGAAAGATTTTTAGAGAAAAACTATAAAACACTGATAAAAGAAATTGAAGAGGACACACACACAAAAACAAAGACATCCATGTTCATGCAACAGAAGAATTAATATGTTAAAAACGATCATAGTACCAAAAGTGATCTATAGATTCAGTGTAATCTCTATAAAAATACTAATGACAATCCTCACAAAAATAGAAAAAAAAATCCTAAAATTCATGTATAACCACAGAAGCGTCTGAATAGCCAAAGCAATCTTGAGCAAAAGGAACAAAGCTGAAGGCCTCATACAACCTAATTTTCAAATATACTGCAAAGCTATAATAACCATAATAGTGTGGTACTGGCATTAAAAACAGACACATAGACCAAGGGAACAGAATAGAGAACCCAGAAATGAATCCACTTGTCTTTGTCCATTTGTATATTGCTATAAAGGAATATCTGAGGCTGGGTAATTTATAAAGAAAAGAGGTTTATTTGGTTCACAATTCTGCAGGCTGTACAAGAAGCATAAAGTCAGCATCTGCTTCTGGTAAGGGTCTTTAGGAAGCTTCCACTCATGGCATAAAGCAAAGGGGAGCAGGCATCACATAGCAATGGTGAGCAAGAGAGAGAGAGTAGAGGAGGTACCAGGCTTTTTTCAACAACCAGTTCTCATGGGAACTAAGAGTGAGAACTCACACATTACCATGAGAATGTTAAAAAGCCAATCATAAGGAATCTGCCTCCATGAACCAAACACCTGCCTTGAGATCCTATTTTCAACATTTGGGTTCAAATTTCAACTTGACATTTACAGAGGACAAATATCCAAAGTGCATCTCCACTCATTTATAGCCAACTCATGTTTTACAGAGGTATCAAGGACATTCACTGGGGAAAGGACAGTCTCTTCAATAAATGGTACTAGAAAAACTGGATATCCATATGTAGACCTTATCTTTCATCATACACCAAAATCCACTCAAAATGGATTAAAGACTTAAATGTAAGACCCAAAACTATAAAACTACTAGAAGAAAATATAAGGAGAATGCTTCTAGACATTGGACTGGGCAAGTTTTTATGAATAAGACTGTAAAAGCATAGACAACAAAAGCAAAAATAGACAAATAGAATTATACTGAACTAGAAACCTATACAGCAAAGGAAACAGTCAACAAAGTGAAGAGACAACCAGCAGAAAGAGAAAAAATATTTGCAAACTATTCATCCAACAAAAGATTAATATCCTGAATACACAGGGAATTCAAATAACTAAATAGCAAAAATAAATAAGTAGTCATCAGGAAAATGCAAATCAAACCCACAATATCTTCTCATCCCAGTTAGAATGTCTATTATTAAAAAGTCAAAAAATAACATGGTGAGGATGCAAAGAAAGGGAAACTCTTACATACTGTTGGTAGGAATGTAAACTAGTACAGCCATTATGAAACACAGTATGGAGTTTTCTCAAAAATGAAATTAGAACTACTTTAGGATCTAGCAATTCCACTGCTGGATATATATCCAAAAGAAAAGAAATCAGTATAGTGAAGAGATATCTGCACTTACATGTTTATTGCAGCACTATTCACAATAGGCAAGATATGGAATCAACCTAAGTGTCCATCAACAGAAAAAGAGATAAAGAAAATGTGGTACATATATATGATGGAGTACTATCCAGCCATAAAAATGAAATAAATCTTGTCATTCACAGCAACATGGATGAGCTTGGAGGAAATTATGTTAAATAAAATAAACCAGGCACAGAGAGACAAATATCACATGTTCTCACTTCCAAATGGAAGGTAAAAAAAGTTGGTCTCATAGAATTGGAGAGTAGAATAGTGGTTACTAGAGACTGGAAAGGGTGTATAGCCATAAGTTGGTTAATGGATATAAAATTACAGCTAGATAAGAAAAATATGTTCCTGGGTTCTACAGCACTGTTTGGTGATTATAATTAGTAACAGTTCAAACAGCTGGAAGAGCAGATTTCGACTGTTCCTAACACAAAGAAATGATAAATGTTTGAGATGATGAATATGCTAATTACACTAACTTGATCATTACGTATTGCATACATGTATCAAAATATCACACTGTTCCCCCAAAATATGCAAAATTATTATGTGTCAATGAAAAAATAACAAATATAATTAAATTTAAACATTTTTTAAAGAAATCTGAAGCTGAAAAACCAATGCTAAGTGGTCTTAAGTCCTAGTAGGTATAAGCAAATATAACCCCTTTCTGTAGGAATTTACCCTTAATCCAAGCCCCACAAGATTAACACAAATTGAGGTAACCCCAAATGAATTCACAGTCTAAAATTACAAAACTCACAGGAAAATAAGGTACCAGAAATAAAGTCAACAGAAAAAACAAACAGCAGAATTATACCTCTATGAACATTAAGTACTAGAAATAACAAGTACAAAATATAAAATAACTATTAACTATTAGAAATACAAAATATAAAATATAAAATAACTGTTTAAAAAATTGTAAAGAAACAAAAACAAACCAAAAATAATTTCCAGCAAAGACAAATATAATCATTTACCTTAAAACCAAACAATAAAACAATATTTTAAACAATTGGAGAAAATGGATTATAAATTTGGCATTAGATGATCATTAAAGTCTGTTAATTTTTATTAGGTATGATAATGGCATTGTGATTATTTAAGATATCAATATTTTTAAAATATGAGTCCTAAAGTATGACATGTTACCTGGAATTATTTTTTTCAAAATATGTCAGGGCGGTTCCAAGGTGGCCAAATAGGAACAGCTCCAGTCTACAGCTCCCAGCATGAGTGACGCAGAAGATGGGTGATTTCTGCATTTCCAACTGACATACCGGGTTCATCTCACTGGGGCTTGTCGGACAGTGGGGGCAGGACAGTGGGTGCTGCCCACCGAGCGTGAGCCAAAGCAGGGCGAGGCATCGCCTCACGCAGGAAGTACAAGGGGTCAGGGAATTCCCTTTCCTAGCCAAGGGAAGCGGTGACACACAGCACCTGGAAAATCGGGTCACTCCCACCCTAATACTGTGCTTTTCCAATGGTCTTAGCAAACGGCACACCAGGAGATTATATCCCGTGCCTGGCTCAGAGGGTCCCACACCCACGGAGCCTCGCTCATCGCTAGCACAGCAGTCTGAGATTGAACTGCAAGGCAGCAGCAAGGCTGGGGAAGGGGCGCTCACCATTGCTGAGGCTTCAGTAGGGAAACAAAGCGGCCTGGAAGCTCAAACTGCGTGGAGTCCACTGTAGCTCAAGAAGGCCTGCCTGCCTCTGTAGACACCAACTCTGGGGGCAGGGCACAGCGGAACCCTCTGCAGAAACCTCTGCAGACTTAAATGTCCCTGTACAGCTTTGAAGAGAGTAGTGGTTCCCCCAGCATGGAGTTTGAGATCTGAGAATGGACAGACTGCCTCCTCAAGTGGGTCCCTGACCCCCCGAGTAGCCTAACTGGGAGGCACCCCCCAGTAGGGGCAGACTGACACCTAACACGGCCGGGTACCCCTCTGAGATGAAGCTTCCAGAGGAACGATCAGGCAGCATTTGCTGTTCAACAATATTCACTGTTCTGCAGCCTACACCGCTGATACCCAGGCAAACAGCGTCTGGAGTGGAACTCCAGCAAACTCCGACAGACCTGCAGCTGAGGGTCCTGACTGTTAGAAGGAAAACTAACAAACAGAAAGGACATCCACACCAAAACCCCATCTGTACGTCACCATCATCAAAGACCAAAGGTAGATAAAACCACAAAGATGGGGAAAAAACAGTGCAGAAAAGCTGAAAATTCTAAAAATCAGAGCGCCTCTCCCCATCCAAAGGAACGCAGCTCCTACCCAGCAATAGAACAAAGATGGACAGAGAATGACTTTGACGAGTTGAGAGAAGGCTTCAGACGATCAAACTTCTCTGAGCTAAAGGAGGAACCCATCGCAAAGAAGCTAAAAACTTTGCAAAAAGATTAGACAAATGGCTAACTAGAATAACCAGGGTAGAGAAGTCCTTAAATAACCTGATGGAGCTGAAAACCATGGCAAGAGAACTATATGATGAATGCACAAGCTTCAGTAGCCGATTCGATCAAATGGAAGAAGGGGAATCAGTGACTGAAGATCAAATGAATGAAATGAAGCAAGAAGAGAAGATTAGAGAAAAAAGAGTAAAAAGAAACGAACAAAGCCTCCAAGAAATATGGGACTATGTGAAAAGACCAAATCCATGTCTGATTGGTGTACCTGAAAGTGACGGGGAGAATGGAACCAAGTTGGAAAACACTCTGCAGGATATAATCCAGGAGAACTTCCCCAACCCAGCAAGGCAGGCCAACATTCAACTTCAGGAAATACAGAGAATGCCACAAAGATATTCTTCGAGAAAAGCAACTCCAAGACACATAATTGTCAGATTCACCAAAGTTGAAATGAAGGAAAAAACGTTAAGGGCAGCCAGAGAGAAAGGTCGGGGTACCCACAAAGGGAAGCCCATCAGACTAACAGCTGATCTCTCGGCAGAAATTCTACAAGCCAGAAGAGAGTGGGGGCCAATATTCAGCTTTCTTAAAGAAAAGAATTTTCAACCCAGAATTTCATATCCAGCCAAATGAAGCTTCATAAGTGAAGGAGAAATAAAATACTTTACAGACAAGCAAATGCTGAGAGATTTTGTCACCACCAGGCCTGCCCTACAAGAGCTCCTGAAGGAAGCACTAAACATGGAAAGGAACAACCAGTACCAGCCACTGCAAAAACATGCCAAATTTTAAAGACCACCTATGCTAGGAAGAAACTGCATCAACTAACAAGCAAAATAACCAGCTAACATCATAATGACAAGATCAAATTCACACATAACAATACTAACCTTAATGTAAATGGGCTAAATGCTCCAATTAAAAGACACAGACTGGCAAATTGGATAAAGAGTCAACACCCATCAGTGTGCTGTATTCAGGAGACCCATCTGACGTGCAGAGACACACATAGACTCAAAATAAAGGGATAGAGGAAGATCTACCAAGCAAATGGAAAACAATAAAAGGCAGGGTTTGCAATCCTAGTCTCTGTTAAAACAGACTTTAAACCAACAAAGATCAAAAGAGACAAAGAAGACCATTACATAATGGTAAATGGATCAATTCAACAAGAAGGGCTAACTCTCTTAAATATATATGCACCCAATACAAGAACACCCAGATTCATAAAGCAAGCCCTTAGAGACCTACAAAGAGACTTAGGCTCCCACACAATAATAATGGGAGACTTTAACACCCCACTGTCAACATTAGACAGATCAATGAGACAGATAACAAGGATATCCAGGAATTGAACTCCGCTCTGCACCAAGCGAACCTAATACACATCTACAGAACTCTCCACCCCAAATCACAGAATATACATTCTACTCAGCACCACACTGCACTTATTCCAAAATTGACCACATGGTTGGAAGTAAAGCACTCCTCAGCAAATGTAAAAGAACAGAAATTATAACAAACTGTCTCAGACCACAGTGCAATCAAACTAGAACTCAGCATTAAGAAACTCACTCAAAACTGCTCAACTACATGGAAACTGAACAACCTGCTCCTGAATGACTACAGGGTACATAACGAAATGAAGGCAGAAATAAAGATGTTCTTTGAAACCAATGAGAAAAAAGACACAACATCCCAGAATCTCTGGGACACATTTAAAGCAGGGTGTAGAGGGAAATTTATAGCACTAAATGCCCACAAGAGAAAGCAGGAAAGATCTAAAGTTGACATCCTAATATCACAATTAAAAGAACTAGAGAAGCAAGAGCAAACACATTCAAAAGCCAGCAGAAGGCAAGAAATAACTGAGATCAGAGGAGCACTGAAGGACATAGAGACACAAAAAACCCTTCAAAACAATCAATGAATCCAGGAGCTGGTTTTTTGAAAAGATCAACAAAATTGATAGACCGCTGGCAAGACTAATAAAAAAGAAAAGAGAGAAGAATCAAATAGACGCAATAAAAAAATGATAAAGGGGATATCACCACTGATCCCACAGAACTACAAACTACTATCAGAGAATACTATAAATACCTCTATGCAAATAAACTAGAAAATTTAGAAGAAATGGATAAATTCCTTGACAAATACACCCTCCCAAGACTAAACCAGGAAGAAGTTGAATCTCTGAATAGACCAAAACAGGCTCTGAAATTGAGGCAATAATTAATAGCCTACCAACCAAAAAAAGTCCAGGACCAGACGGATTCACAGCTGAATTCTACCAGAGGTACAAGGAGGAGCTGGTACCATTCCTTCTGAAACTATTCCAGTCAATAGAAAAAGAGGGAATCCTACCTAATTCATTTTATGAGGCCAGCATCATCCTGATACCAAAGCCTGCCAGAGACAAAACAAAAAAAGAATTTTAGACCAATATCCCTGATGAACATTGATGCAAAAATCCTCAATAAAATACTGGAAAACCGAATCCAGCAGCACATCAAAAAGCTTATCCACCATGATCAAGTGGGCTTCATCCCTGGGATGCAAGGCTGGTTCAACATACGCAAATCAATAAACGTAATCCAGCATATAAACAGAACCAAAGACAAAAACCACATGATTATCTCAATAGATGCAGAAAAGGCCTTTGACAAAATTCAACAGCACTTCATGCTAAAAACTCTCAATAAATTAGGTATTGATGAGATGTATCTCAAAATAATAAGAGCTATTTATGACAAACCCACAGCCAATATCATACTAAATGGCCAAAAACTGGAAGCATTCCCTTTGAAAACTGGCACAAGACAGGGATGCCCTCTCTCACCATTCCTATTTAACATAGTGTTGGAAGTTCTAGCCAGGGCAATCAGGCAGGAGAAGGAAATAAAGGGCATTCAATTAGGAAAAGAGGAAGTCAAATTGTCCCTGTTTGCAGATGACATGATTGTATATTTAGAAAACCCCATCGTCTCAGCTCAAAATCTCCTTAAGCTGATAAGCAACTTCAGCAAAGTTTCAGGATACAAAATTAATGTGCAAAAATCATGAGCATTCCTATACACCAATAACAGACAAACAGAGAGCCAAATCATGAGTGAACTCCCATTCACAATTGCTACAAAGAGAATAAAACATCTAGGAATCCAACTTACAAGGGATGTGAAGGACCTCTTCAAGGAGAACTACAAACCACTGCTCAACAAAATAAAAGAGGACACAAACAAATTGAAGAACATTCCATGCTCATGGATAGGAAGAATCAATATCATGAAAATGGCCATACTGCCCAAGGTAATTTATAGATTCAATGCCATCCCCATCAAGCTACCAATGACTTTCTTCACAGAATTGGAAAAAACTACTTTAAAGTTCATATGGAACCAAAAAAGAGCCCGCATCGCCAAGACAATCCTAAGCCAAAAGAAAGCTGGAGGCATCACACTACCTGACTTCAAACTATACTACAAGGCTACAGTAACCAAAACAGCATGGTACTGGTACCAAAACAGAGATATAGACTAATGGAACAGAACAGAGCCCTCAGAAATAATACCATACATCTACAACCATCTGATCTTTGACAAACCTGACAAAAACAAGCAATGGGGAAAGGATTTCTTATTTAATACATGGTGCTGGGAAAACTGGCTAGCCATATGTAGAAAGCTGAAACTGGATCCCTTCCTTACACCTTATACAAAAATTAATTCAAGATGGATTGAAGACTTAAATGTTAGACCTAAAACCATAAAAACCCTAGAAGAAAACCTAGGCAATACCACTCAGGACATAGGCATGGGCAAGGACTTCATGTCAAAAACACCAAAAGCAATGGCAACAAAAACCAAAATTGACAAATGGGATCTAATTAAACTAAAGAGCTTCTGCACAGCAAAAGAAACTACCATCAGAGTGAACAGGCAACCTACAAGAATGGGAGAAAATGTTTGCAATCTACTCATCTGACAAAGGGCTAATATACAGAATCTACAATGAACTCAAACAAATTTACAAGAAAAAAACAAACAACCCCATCAAAAAGTGGGCGAAGGATATGAACAGACACTTCTCTAAAGAAGACATTTATGCAGCCAAAAGGCACATGAAAAAATGCTCATCATCACTGGCCATCAGAGAAATGCAAATCATAATGAGATATCATCATCTCACACCAGTTAGAATGGCGATCATTAAAAAGTCAGGAAACAACAGGTGCTGGACACGATGTGGAGAAATAGGAACACTTTTACACTGTTGGTGGGACTGTAAACTAGTTTAAACATTGTGGAAGACAGTGTGGTGATTCCTCAAGGAGCTAGAACTAGAAATGCCATTTGACTCAGCCATCTCATTACTGGGTATATACCCAAAGGATTATAAATCATGCTGCTATAAAGACACATGCACATGTATGTTTATTGCGGCACTATTCACAATAGCAAAGACTTGGAACCAACCCAAATGTCCATCAATGATAGACTGGATTAAGAAAATGTGGCACATATACACCATGGAATACTATGCAGCCATAAAAAAGGATGAGTTCACGTCCTTTGTAGGGACATGGATGAAGCTGGAAACTATCATCCTCAGTAAACTATCACAAGGAGAAAAAGCAAACGCCGCATGTTCTCACTCATAGGTGGGAACTGAACAATGAGAACATTTGGACACAGGAAGGGGAACATCACACACTGGGGCCTGTCGTGGGGTAGGGGGAGTGGGGAGGGATAGCATTAGGAGATATACCTAATGTGAATGACAAGTTAAAGAGTGCAGCTACACCAACATGGCACATGTATACATATGTAACAAACCTGCACATTGTGCACATGTACCTTAGAACTTAGAGTATAATTAAAACAAAACAAAACAAAATCAAAATATGTCAGCAAAGATAAAACAGTAACAAATAAAACAAATGTAGAAAAGTGTGAGAAATATTAAATCTAAGTGGTGTGTGTATATATAATTTTCATAATAAAAATAAAATGAAAACTCAACTGATAGTGTAATCAGAATGTTAGATAAAGCCAAAGGGAGATTTAGAGAATTGGAAGACAGATCTGAAGACAGTACCCAAATTATGAATAAAACTTAAAGAAAAAAGAAAACTCACCTTCCTTTGGGCTGACTGCTGCAGGGAGAACATTCCAATCAAGAGTCCAAGTAGGGCAAGGGTGGGGAGAAAACATCACTTCAATGCCCTTTTCCTAGAAAAGGAAATAGCCTCTTTCTAAATTAAGGAATTAATATAGTCTCATTATATTATTGAAGGCTAAAAAATTATATTTCTATATTGGTAAGGAGGAGGATAAGTAGTAATAATCATCAGCTATTCCCCAAAATACATATTTTAATTAAATAAAAATACCATGTGTTGAGTATTTTGACATCACAGTTACTGTCCTATTTTTTAATATTGAGATAATAAAAAGTAATGCTATTTTAAAATTATTACTAGAAAATCCATAGAAGTAATAAGCTACCTAGAAATATATTGGATATCAAAGAGAAAGTTCAGCTGAGGATAAAAATGTTATCAAAAACAATCCACATAGAACTAATAAAAAAAGAACTCTGCATATGTCCATCAAAGTCTCCCTTTACATATATGAAAACCACCACAGCCTAAAAGCTACCACTTTAACACATACCGCAAAACACCACTCATACTAGTCTTTTATAAGTGCCTTTAATGTCACTAGAGAAAAATTCCTCTCGTGTAACCAAATGGTTCCCAATATTTTCAAGAATTAGGACCACTTTTCAATATATTAAAAAATTTTCAGGATCCTTCTCCATCTTAGAAGCTGTACATTTGTTTATTTGATCTATGTACAGTGGCATGGCATACACATGGATTCACAGATCCCTTCCAATCACATTCCAGGTCCACAGTCTATATCTATATCTATATCTATATCTATATCTATATCTATATCTATCTATTTCTAGATATCTCCATGGCTCTGTTATTTTTATCTTTAGGAATAACCTATTCAAATAAAAAATCTGTGAGACTCCAGCATCGAATGCTTTGTATCAGTTCATGAGATTACTTTCCATTATAAAAACTAGCTGAATTTGTATCCCAAAGGAAATAGTACAAGTAATCTTTCATTAGGGCTAGAGATATGGCTATTGATCTACAAGCCCAGAGCACTGATTTGCCTCCAGAAAGACAAACACATCTCTCTGACATCATCTACCTGTCTTCTATCTTCTTCAGTCTAGCCACACTGACCTTCTTGCTATTTCTCATTTCACTAAACTCATTCTTACCTTAGGGTCTTTTAAAAAACATAACTATATTGAGATATAATATGTATATTAATACCATATAATTTATCCTTTTAAAGTATCCAATTCAGTGGTTTTTATAATATTCACAATTGTTCAATCATTGCCACTATCTATTTTAAGATATTTTCATCATTTCCAAAAGAAGTTGCATATCCACTCAAGAGGTGAACCAGAGGTCCCTTGGCAGTGTAGTCATATAATCAAGACACATCAAAATCTAGACATGCCTCAATAACTTCTAAAATCAACTATATAATCATGTTTCATTACTTAATCAATAGGCCACAGAGCTTAGCTGAAGAGTTAAGGGATTGGTATCCTTACCAAAGTCTTCCTGTCCATTTCTAAATCAATAAACCCTGTTAACTACAGAACTCAAATACTTCCTAACCCAAATAGGGAAATATAATGAATATTTTTCCAGTGTAACTTGATGGATAACTTAAATTACTTCATGAATTCTCTATTCAAATAAATCCTCACATCACCTATTAAAAGCAAAATATTTTTGCAGATCATTTCAAATGTTAGGGAAAGGAAAGCCCATTGTTGAAAACTTTACAATTAGTACTACTGAAAACAAATTATGCCCGAAGGAGAAAAAAATAAAGCATATGCATTCTTTTTTTTTTTTTAAACAGGGTTTCACTCTGTCGCCCAGGCTTTTATGTAACAAAAACATTAAAATCAAAGGTTAAAGTAAAAATAAAATTCAAAGAATTCAAAAATAAACAAAACCTTAAAGTAAATTGAGATACTAATCTTTATATTTCTTTTCTTTTTTTTTTTTTTTTTTTTTCCGAGACAGAGTCTCACTTTGTTGCCCAGGCTGGAGTAGAGCGGCACAATCTCGGCTCACTGCAACCTCTGCCCTCCCAAGTTCAAGCTATTCTGGTGCCTCAGCCTCCTGCATAGCTGGGACCACAGGCACGTGCCACCACACCCAGCTAATTTTTGTAATTTTAGTAGAGATGGGGTTTTTGCCATGTTGCCCAGACTGGTCTCAAACTCCTGACCTCAAGTGACCCACCTGCCTCAGTCTCTCAAAGTGCTGCGATCACAGGTGTAAGCTACTACGCCCAGCCTCATCTTTATATTTCTTTAACTTGCAATCATTATCCAAACTAAAAAAGGCTGAGACCAAAACTTCACAACAGAAAAAGATTATATTAAAATAATATACTTGACCAGGTATGATGCTACCTTGGTCAATATCCTGAATAAAAAAAAAAAAAAAAAAAAGTTTTGAGAAAAGTGCTTATTGAAAGTATATATTGTGACTTACTTTGGCTCCAAAAATACATAATACTAAAAGTTTTCAATTTAGTATACTTCACATAAATGAAAAAAGTAGCAGAAATATTAACTGGTAAAGAGTGAAGAAAGCTACAAATAAAATTTATAACAAAAATAATATCAACAAATGATTACAAGTTGGAGTAGAATGCTCAGCAATATTATCACATAGAATTTTTCAAAGAAAATGTTAATAATTAAGTACCATTAACTTGGCCATGGTTGGTCTTGGTCCTCCTATAAATAAAGGATCGCTTTGCTCTTCTACATCTGGGACTTCACTTAAGTTTGGATGCTGTTCAGTTGAGGTTGTCAACAACTTTGGTAAATGGAGAAATTGGATCCCACACTTAGAAGCTGCTGTTTTTACTCTTGGCACTTCCTGAATCCTCTGGTACCAAGACGCTAGCAATGGAAATTCTACCAGCTTCTCAGAAAATTTCCTGCTGATAATTACCTAGGTAGGAAAATAATAAAACATATTATTATATATATTTTGTTTATAATAGCTGTGTTGAGGTAACTTTACAAACCACAACATTCACACATTTAAGTGTATAGTTCAAACAATGAGTTGTAGTAAATGTATGCAGTTATGCAACCATCTAGTTTTAGAACACTTACGTCACCTTCGAAATTTCCCTTGTAACCATTTGCACTCAATCTCTGCTACCACAGTCAGTTGCAGACAACCACTGATCGGCTTTCTGTGTTTATAATTTTGCCTTTTCTAGAATTTCATACAAATGGAATCATAAAATGTGGTTTTCTTTTATCACTTAGTATTATGCTTTTGAAGTTAATCCATATGGTTACATTGACCAATCGTTTGTTTCTTTTTATTATGATTAGTAGTCATTGTGTGGATATACTATATTTTGCTTACTCATTCACTGGTTGATAGATATTTGCATGTTTCCAGTTGTTGGTTATTATAAATAATGTTGCTATATATTATAATGTAGCAGTGTTTATGTGGAACTGTTTTTCATTTCTTTGGAAATCCAAGAGTCAAATTGCTAGGTTTTATGGTAACTGTATATTTAACTTTTAAAGAAATTAAAATCTTCTCCATGGTTGCCCTTCCATTTTACAATTCCCACTAGCAATCCATGGAGGTTCCAGTATCTCCTCACAACTTGTCAAACCTTGGTATTACCAGTCTGTTTGATTTTAGTCATTCTTGTGGGTATATAGCAGTGTCTTACTGTAATTTTAATTTGCATTTCCCTATGATTAATGATGTTGAGCAACTTTTCATGTGATTATCTGCCATTTGTATATCTTCTTTAGTGATGTGTCTTATATGTTTTTATGATTCATTTCATAGCATAAAAATTGGAGGAACTCAGCAATGAGAAAATGAACAACACAATTAAAATGAGCAAAAGATCTGAGTAGACAACCAAAAAAGATACACAGATGGCAGCTAAGTATATAAAAAAAAATGCTCATCATTATATATCAGTAGAGAATTACAAGTTAAAACAAGGAAATGCCACCTATCGGAATGGCAAAAATCCAAAACACTGACAACTCCAAATGATGGTGCGCATGTGGAACAACAGGAACTCTCATTCATTGCTGGTGGGAATGAAAAATAGTACAGCCACTTTGAAAGACAGTTTGGTAGTTTCTTACAAAGGTAAATATACTCTTACCATACAATCCAGTGATTGTGCTTCAAATGAGTTGAAAATTTATGTCCACACAAAAACCTGAACACAGATAGATGTTAATAGCATCTTTATTCATAATTGCCAAAACTTGGAATTAACCAAGATGCCCTTCAGTAGATGAATGGATAAACTGTGGTACATCTATACAATGGAAAACAACCATCAATAGAAAAAGAATATAATAATTCCAAAAAGAATCAATATAAATAACAATGGCATTTGCAAATGTCTATAAATAGTACAATTGAAAATCATTTTGGAAAACTTTACGTCTTATATTCAATTGTCTACATCTTTCATTGGTAGTATGTTTTTAACCCTCTCTAAGAACTCCTCTGTAATCAACTGCATTCCAATCTGGAAACCCTTTAATCTATAATTCATGGCCATGAAAACATTCCTCTGTTCCTGACCCTCTATATACTTGATAAGTTCTTAACACACTGCATATAGAGAGTTAATTGGACATTATATGAAAAACCTAAAATCCTTAATATATACTTATGCAAATTAGTTTAAGTGGTTAATGGGGAAAGAATTAAAATAAGTATTAACTTCCTCAACACAAATAATGTAACACGTTTAAATTATCACAATTTAATATCTGTAGTCCACAATCATTGATGTATTTTGAGGGGTCTCACAGAAATTTGGTAGCTCACTGCAGAAGTGTAAAAATGGAGAGCTTGTACTATTAATAGTCATCTAAAGTTCCATTTTTGTGTGTGTGTGAAACTATCTTCTCTGTATGTGTGAACTATTAGGCAGAATCTAAATGATATTCCTTACCAATAATGTAAGAAGCATCTTTCAGAACCATATTTTTAAAAATTACACAATGAGGTAAGGAGAACATTTTACTAAAGAAAATAGTAAAAAGATAAAAGAGAAAATTGTAAATATTTAAAACTAAAAAAGATAACTAGCACTATTTAGATTTTTTTATAAAGCAGCACTTAAAGTAAGACTTTTATTTTTTCAAATTAGAAAAATTTTAAATTGTTCTTCCTGATACAAACTCATATTTTTGTTTTCTCTTGGTCAGATGCTTTCTCTCTAGCACTGCCACCAAATTCTATTTTCTTTAAAATTTAGAGTGTTCTTGCTTCTTTGAGGCAACAAATGTTTCCGTAGAAACCATTATGATGTCACAAACACATTATGACTAATGATTATAAACAGATTATGAACAGATTATGACCTTTAAATAAAAAGGTCAAGTCAAAGGAAATCTCTACAAATATATTTCACAATAATACCAGAGCATGAGACAGAAAGGACAGAAAATTAATAAAAAATTCATACATATATATTATTACTGTATTTTAAGTGGACTTTAAGATTAAATGAGCACAAGTAATTGATTATAAGAACAAGGACTGTAACTCTCTTTGAATACTGAAGCACTTAAAACACTGCCTTGCAAATAATACCCTGTTGAGTGAATGGAACAAATGATAAAGAATCCACTTGTTACCTTCAGAGAATAATCCCCTCATTAGTATTTTTCAAGTTGCTATTTATCACTCATTTAGGGGTTGTGAAATCAACATAGTAGGTTTTTAAAAAATGAAATAGAAAATATCAGAGTACACATCCTTTAAGTTATTTTGTAATTATTTATATACATTATTTCTATACTTATCCAACTTGTAAAATGTATTACAGTTGTCCCTCAGTATCCATGGAGGATTGGTTCCAAGACCTGTATCAGATACCCAGATCCACAGATACTCATACTCATGTCCTTGATATAAAATGGTATAGTATTTCCATATAACCTATACACATCCTCTCCTAAACTTTAAACCCTAGATTACTTCTAATACCTAATACAATATAAACACTGTGCAAATAATTGTTATTCTGTATTGTTTAGGGGATCATGACAAGAAAAATGTCAGTACATGTTCAGTACAGATGCAATTTTTTTTCCAAATATTTTACATCTGCAGTTGGTTGAATACATGAATACAGAACCAATGGATATGGGGGGCCATCTGTATTTACTGAGTTAAAGTAAAAAAAAAGTTTGAAAAATACTCTCTAAGGTACCCTGAGAGCCAAAAAGTTTATTAATTCTCTCAAGAATTCTGAATTGCTTGCAAACAGATTAGGTGCTAAGGGAATGGATCTTTAGACATGATAATCACACTAGAAATTTTCTCTTTTCCTCGTCTTTCCTGTACTCTTCTTTCTAGTGACTTATTTTTATTTGTTAGATGTACGTGGCATCTTTCTTTTGAAATGAAGTTGCAATTAAATAACAATAATTCATGTTTACAAGACATTGAGGAGGTTTACTCTGACAGGTCACTCCATTTATCAACATGCCAGGCCACTCTACTAATATCCAGATAGCTCAGAAGGTACTGAACCACATTCATTACACTCATGAAGATATAATTAAGGAAGCTGCTAATGAAAACTCTGTGAAATGAAAATTAAATTTCTTCATAAGAAATGATTACCAAACAGTTACCTGGCTCATAAGATCAAAGCCATTATAAATATCACAGAGTTCTTTAAGGGCAAGAAAAAAAAGATAATTTATTTTTAAAACAAAGGTTTAAAAAAAAAGTATAGCTATCAAAGCGAAAATAATATTTTAGTAACTGTAGTTAATTGTCAATAAAGGGCAGAAAAATTTGTCTGAATAAAAAGAGAAGCAAGATGTTGCATCTATTCAAAATATCTCCTCCTTCGCATTCCTTTACAATCACTTATTACATAAAATATTTTGTTCTTATTTTATATCATTTCCTTAGTCATACCTCTTTTTTTGAAAATATACTCACAGATGTTTAGGTGAGCAGTGTAAGCAGAGAAAAAACAGTAAACAACCTATCTAAATGAAAATATAATCCCAGCTCTCTGTTTTTTACTTATAAATTAGAACTAGTGAGTTAAAGCTAAAAGCTCTTGAGGACCTAATGAATAGGAGTAGACACAGAAAATACAAATTTACCACTAAATAAGTGGCATCCACCATTTTTGCAATATGCCAGCAAAAAGTGAGGTTCCCAATTTTATGCCAATGGGAACACAGGAAGAGGTATTCAGTTTTGCTAAAAAATCAATTTCTAAAAGAGGAATGATTTTACCTAAGCTAATAAAGATGTCTGTGTGTATGTGTGTGTGTGTATTTAAACTCAATTCAAAGCATTAGAAGTTAAAATGTAGAAAATTAAATCATAAGTGTTCAAATTACAAGATTTTATAAAATGATAAAATGCAACTTTCTGTCTTATAGGCATACAATAATGTTTTAAATATTTCTGTCAAAGTGTACTCGCTTACTAGTAGCAATTGAAAAATAATATACAATCTTCTAGTATTGGAACAGTAGGATTTTGCCCTAGTATAGCTATTCATTGCTATTTCTCCCATAATGTTGATATGCTATCTACTAGAAAATTCTAGCAAATAAATTGAAGAGGGGGGAAACATGAGTGTACATATTAATTTATTCCTTTTAAATCTATTTCTAAGACTTTTCAGAGGAGAGGGTATTGTCAGGCCCCTTTCCTTATGAGGTGCTGAGCCATCAGGGGTTAACTTTGTAAAGTAATAAAGTATTTTCTGAAAAGGAAGAGCTTGCAGCAGGTTTATATATAATACCTTAGCCCTTCCATGTTTGTCTCTGACAAATTAAAAAAAAAAAAAAAAACAAAACACCTCATCCATTCTACTTGTTATTGTTTTCCATCTTTGGTTTTATTCTGTTTAGCAGAACTGGGTATTTTCCCTAGTTCTTATAATTTTGACCCTTAGTAATTCAAACCTTGACTTAGCAAAATTGACTCTTACTTTTATGTCCTTGACTTTATTTCTGCGACTAAATATTCTGTCCCTAGATTCAGTTTTATGCTTCTGGTAACTTGACCTTGATTATGGATGTTGAACTTGATCCTGATTCTGATCATTTGGATGGCCACTCCATTCACCTCAATGTATGTTAATGCAAGCAAAAAGGCTTCCCAACATAACCACTATATGAATTAAAATGACTACTTTATTACCCAAGATGATTTAAAGAGAAAAATATAACAAATATCAAGGGTTTAACAAAGAAAGATTAATTCCTGAAAATATGAGGTGGGCAGATCACAAGGTCAGGAGTTCGAGACCAGCCTGGCCAACATAGTGAAACCCCGTCTCTACTTAAAAAATACAAAAATTAGCCAGGCATGGTGGCATGCACCTGTAATCCCAGCTACTTGGGAGGCTGAGGCAGGAGAATTGCTTCAACCCAGGAAGCAGAGGTTGCAGTGAGCTGAGATTACACCACTGCACTCAGCCTGGGTGACAGAGCGAGATTCCATCTCAAAAAAAAAAAAAAAAAAAAATCCAGTAAAAATACAAAGGAACAAAGGAAAATATTTTGAGAATCAGTTTATGTATTCAAACAATTTTAATAAATTTCTTCAATAAAGGAATGGATATGCCACTTTCATTCAATTCTGATGAAACTGGAAACACAGTTATCCAAAGAAGTCAAGAAGACAGAAGACCAAGTACTTCATAATGTATCAAATGACTGCCCTAATGACCGAACTTGGTAACAGAAGAGAGGGATCATGGAGAAGAGAATCTAGAAATCATTTGACTAGGAAAAAAATTAAAAATCAATGTCTTCTTCCCACTCAACTCCATGGACTCCATGAAGACATATGACATTTGGCATTTAAAATATCAATCAACATCTAAACAATTCCTGGATCTCTCTCTTTTTATATTGTTTTGGTTGCCAAATTTGGTTCAATTTTGAGGAAAAGAGAAATGTTCTTTAAGAAAATGACAATTGATCAATACTGCCGAGTTTACTTGTGAAGCAAAGCCTTCAAATACATAGATTTTCGATAGCAGTCTCTTCTGTCCATAGAGATACCTGAATTGTTGGTGATATATAATGAGAATGAAATCTAATATCTGATTCCTTAGTAGAGAAAAGGGGGAAATGCTTCCAAGAAAAAAACCCAAACAAAAGCAAAAAGCAATGCAGCTCTTGAAAACCAACTGGAAGGCTGCAGAGAGCTAAGCTTCCTATGTCCGCTGTGGTATTATTTTCACCCTGTTCTTTTTTCCTCCACAGAGGGAATGTGTGTGTGCACATGTGTATGCATGTGCGAGTGTGTGTGTGTAAGACAGAGAGAGAGAAAGAGAGAGAGAGAGAGAGAGATCTTCCTACTCAGAAAACGTTCTATCTATTCTCCCCCAGCACATAATAACAGAGCCAGCTACTTTAATCTCAGAGAGAACAGAGAAGCACACAGGTCAGAATAAAATATTTTCGATTTGATAATACCTAAGATTAATTTAAGTGACTAACAATTCATTATAAAATTTAGCTGACAAGATTTTTAGTTTTTTTTTTTAACTGGACTCTCTAATAGCAGACGTCCAATGGACTATCCATTGCACCACAGAGCCAACTTGGACCTTCTATTATTAGGAAGTAATCACAACAGAAACTTGAAATTAATAATAACAATAGTTAACATTTTAGCAACTTCACATTAAAAGTCATAGTAATTACTTTGATTGAGAGCTTACTATGTGCCAAGCACTGTTCTCCATACTTCACACAAACTTTAATTTGTTCCTTACATTTTTCCTTTTAGATAGGTACTATTATTATCTCCATTTTACAGATAAGAAAATGGAGAAAGATATTAATAACTTTCCTAGCAGCATATTGACGATAAGAATTAAAATAGAAATTCAAACCTAGGCAATTTCATAGACTGAAACTCATAGTAATGTGTACAGTCCAGATGAAACCTTACCAAGAAATGATGGATACAGGGCAAGAGCACAATATCTGCCAGAGTGAAGTAAAGCCCTTCTGCAAACACATGCTCCAGAGGTGGAAGGTCGGAGGCTTTTGCTTTTCTGATGTGAGAAGGCTCTCTGTTGGTAGTAGCTGGTTCTTCCTGTACTGTGAGCTTTGAGAATGCCACTTTCAGTTCCAGACTCTCGAATGAAGAATCCAACTCTTCAGATGTTTCCTGTGTGTGGACCTTGCTCTTTGCCTTTCCCTTAGTAAGGGGAGGCCCAACTCCATCAGCCTTCTGTTGCTTGAGCTTCTGCCTGCGGAGTTTATCATCATTATGCACTCTAACAGGCTCACTAAGCTTTTTCTCTAGCTGTAGTATTTCTATAGGTATAGTTGGGGGCTGGTCAGAAGAGTCTCTGAGAAAATTCTCAATAGCCAAAGGGATGGTGAGTTCACATAGCCTGGTCCACTGACTAACCTACAAAACAAAAACAAAACAAGAAATGAAAGGATTTTGTAATTTCAATACAACTTGAGAAAAAATAACTGTCTTATTGGGAAATAAGTTTTGAGTTCAATCATCCCTGGGCTAGGCTTTTATGTTGGATCAGGAGACACATCACAGTGCTTCAGAAGTAAAAACACTAAGCAAAGCAAGTTTAGCATTCCTGTATTCTCCTTACTAAATAAATCATTACTTCCCAAAGCCTTTACAATATACTTCCCCTGTCCTACCCTCCTCCCAGCCCCCACAATAAGCAGGGCTTCCAAAGCATTGCTATTTGAGCTCCTATTTATATGTAAACATTCCATTTAAAAATCAACATAACTAAAATAAAGAAAAAAAAGTTACTTTATAAAAATGTCTCCAAACTTTATAAATTAAGACTTAAATTCTTATTTTTCAATACTGCACTGAAATATTGGCACACGTAAAAGGTGTATTAGCCCATTTGCATTGCTGTAAAGGAATAGGTGAGGCTGAGTAATTTATAAAGGAAAGAGGTTTATTTGGCTCATGGTTCTGCAGGCTATACAAGAAGTATCTGCTTCTGATCAGGACCTCAGGAAGCTTTTAGTCATGGTAGAAGGCAAAGGGAGAGCAGGCGTGTCACATGGGGAGAGAGGGTGCAAGAGAGAGCAAGGAAAAGGTACCAGGTGCTTTTCAACAGCTAGATCTCTCGTGAACTAATAGAGCAAGAACTCACTCATTACCCCAGCAAGAGCACCAAGCCATTTATGGGGCATCTGCCCCCATGACCCAAACACCTCCTACCAGGTCCCACCTCCAACAACATTGGGGATCACATTTCAACATGAAATTTGGAGGGGATAAATATTGAAACTATATCAAAGGGTTATTTTATTTCATTGGTTACTGGAGTTTTTTTTAAATAAATAAACTTTTATTCCTAATAGGAAGTTAAAATATTAAATGGTCAAGTAATTACGTTATCACTGTGTAGCTTCAAATAACAGAAAAGAGACATTATACTTACTTCAGCACAGGCTTTCAAGCAAGTCTTTTTAAAGCCCAGAAGTTCCAAAAGTTCCTTCTTTAAGGGGTCTGCTTCACAGGATTTCTGGATTATGTGTCTCAATACAACAGCAAGTCCTGCTCTACAAAAATTGTCTGATCGTTCTACTACTGCAGGCAAACAGCAATTCTGGACTATTGGTGGGAGCTCCTGCCTTGAAATAATCTGTATTTCAACATCCTGGATCAGATCATCTCTTAGTAGTGAACTATCTGTACTCACTTCTTTGGTGACAACTAAGCAAATTTTAAAGATTTTACAGTCACAGTAAGATAACAGAAATAAAGTTACAGATGTATGAAGAGGAAAGATGCATCCTTTTGTTTGGTGAGAAAAGTCCAGGTATAGGTATTCTTCTTCTGTAAGACTTTTCTTTATGGCTTTCATTTTCTTCTTTCATTGGGTCACCTAAAGTAAAAATTGAAGTGATTATGGTCTTAGAATATAATCATTTAGAAGCTAAAATAAAAGATGAATGTTTCAAAAGCCTGTTCTAGAAATCAGTAAAAATTTGCAGTAGATAATAATGCTATAAGGCTTGTTTCTGAAGACTGACTAAATGACTTCCAAAAGAAAAAAATTCCACCCTGTGCAGTTAACTAGCATTAGAGGAAAATTTACACCCAGCTCCTTTAAAATGAGCAAACCCCAGTGCTTTGCAATAGAGCCCTCCCAATCAAGTACTTTGGGGTCTCACTATAGGTGAGAACAGGAGATAAATAGAAGGGGAAATAAATTAACCAAAAATACTGAGAGCTGTCTGGGGATAATATCCTTGAGAAGTTTTGACAGTGCTGGTCCTTCCATACTGCTTCTTTTTTATGACCCTACAAAATAATAGGGAGGGGATATTCGTTCTCTCAGGAGAAGTGGATTCTCCTCAAGTAAGTGATAGCTGCTGAGTGCTGAATGATAATATAAAAATATTTAAATTTCCCCATAACATGGATACTGATAGCTGAGATATCTTAAAGTTAACATGTCCAAAATCCAGTTCCTTATTCTCTCCCACCCCTCAAACCTGCTCCTTATGTGCCTTCCCATCTCAGATTACACCATTCTGTTCCTTCACACCCCCATAACCAAACCCTCCAAGGTCTTCCCATCCCCCTTAGAAAAAAGCCAAAGTTTCTGCAACAGCCTACGAAAATCTCCTTGATCGAGTCCTCCTTTATGTCTCTGAGTTTGTCTCATTAACTGTCTTCATTGCTCACTGCCCCAGCCAAAGTAGATTGTTATTCCTCTAAAACAGCCATCTCCAACATTCTTGGCACCCCGGACCAGTTTCATGAAAGATAATTCTTCCATGGGCGGTTGGTGGGGGGATGGGGATGGTTTCTGGATGAAACTGTTTCACCTCAGATCATCAGGCATTAGATTATCATAAGGAGCGTGCAACCTAGATCCCTCCTACGTGCAGTTAAGAGGGTTGGAGCTCCTATGAGAATCTGATGCCGCTGCTGATCTGACAGGAGGCGCCATTCAGGCAGTAATGCTGGCTCACCTGCCACTCACCTCCCACTTTGAGGTGGGGTTCCTAACAGGCCACAGATGGGTACTAGTCCTGGGCCCAGGGGTTGGGGACCCTTGCTAAAACACTAGGTACATTCCCACATCAGGGCCTTTGCACTTGGTGTTTCCAGTACCTAGAACACTTCCGTATTTATTTATTTATTCAATGGCAACTTCTTACTGAGATCCTCCCTGACTACTCAATTTAAATCACAAACCCCAATCCCCACACTCCCTGGAAAAAAACCTATTTCCATCTATGTTTTTTCTCCATAGCGCTTATTGCTATAGTGATGTATTATTTGTCTCCTCCAACTAGAATGTTCCATGAGTAAAAATTTTTTGTTCACGGCTTTATAGGCTTATTATATATATAAGCAAGCAGTATTTGACAAATGAAAGCAGAGATAAATATACACACTGGTTAAAGGTGCAAACACACACAGTCTTGAGGTCAGATTCTTCATGGCTATTTTCAAGTCATATTCCTTAAGATTTTTATCAATTGTCCTGTCTTTTTATGTTTATACATTTCCTGGGTCAAAAATTCCCAATGTTCTAATCCATAAATTACAATTCCAAAACTGACACTAGATGGCACTCTTTAAAAGCATTCACCATGGAAATGCGTACCAGAAACATGACATATTAGAAGGAAAATTATTTTAAAAGCTTTTAAAAAGTACACATGCATCTCTTGTCTTTTAAGTGTATTCAAAATGTTAGTGTACACTTAATTTTAGAAAACCTTCATCATAATAAATTTTCTTTAATATTTTAAATTCCTTTTTTAAAAAAATCTGAAACAAGACCTAAACACTTTAAGCTTCTTAGTTCTTCATTTTTTAAAATTAAAGAACTTATAATCCATTATAAAAAATAAATATAGTTAGTAAAGTATTGTCTTAGAAAGTTTCTTAATAATACAAATAATCACTACTGCTTTATTTTATATTTCTTCTATTAAAATACAACAGATACATACCATGATTTGTTACTTCTTAAAAGATTATCTGGGGGAAAATTATTTTATATACTGTAAAAGCAACAACCTTTTAACTTACAGATGCCATTTTCTCCCTAAGCTTTTTTTTTAAATTTTTGTCACTGAGAGATAATTTTAAAACAAAAAGGTATTTATTAAAGATCAAAGTTCACAGGGTTTTTTTTTTATAAAGCTGAATACAGCTCTGGAAATATTTTCATTATTAATATAACACCTTTATGCTATAAGTCGTTAAAAACAGTCAAACAAAGTGAGATCTGTAACAACACTAGGGCAAAAAGAACCAACCGCACTTTCCAGGAATTAACAGTCTTTTTGAGGAGTTTGCTCTGGACTCACTCTCCTGATAGTAGGAGAGTAAAAAGAAGACTGACCCCTAAGTGTTTCAAGAAAGCAGATTTGAAAGAAAACATGACTGATTTCATCATTTGCCCAACGGTCTAAAAAATAGTAATTATGAGGCTCATCCTAACACTTTTTAAAAACTGGAAACAAAACCATGCTATTTAATAGCTTTTAAGATATGTAGAAATATATTTTTTAAAAGTATGCCGATATTTGCCACGTTGCAAGGCACATAAGAATATGAAAATAGGGTTTCAGACATATTCTATAAACTCTTCTCACTGTTAGCACTTAATAAAATGCTAAATGTCAGCAAAACAGAATAGCAATAACCTGCCCATGGTGATATCTAAAAATTAATGAGATGCCTGAGAGAAAATGCAACAAAGTACTGTTGATTCTTAACGTATATTTTTTAATATAGATGTTGGTTTTTCCCCTGGGAGATTAAAAATGTTACTTAATGATCTTAGAGCAAAAAAAAAAAAAATTACTCTCCTTGAATAATGTCTCCGTATTATGTACTAATGTAATTTTAAGCTAAATATTAAATATTTAGTAAATCTGTACAAATGTGATGTTTTTGGCTTGCACTGTGCCTTTTTAGAGAGTAAAACCAGTATTTGCTCCAAGTATGCAAATATCACAGGCAAAAAAAAAAAAAATCCTTCCTCTTTTTTCTTTTCTAGCTTGAGAAGGCCTTAGTTCATTAATTTTCTGTCATGAGCTTTAAGAAGGTAGGTACTACAGAATCAACTTCTGTCTCTAGGGCTTCTAGGGCATAGCTCTTGTTACTCCATATTACATTCCTGCCAAACACAGAAATAGAGTAATTTACTCTTTCTCAGCTTTGACAGGTGCCACTCTGCAGAGAGGGAGTGAGAAAGTAGCAGACAAAACCACAAACTTTAGGATATTAAATAGAGTGTGCATCTCTTTCCTGGACGTGCCAATTTGCTTGAGAATCTTGCCGAATGAATAAATAGGTAAACAGAAAAGATTATGTCTTTGATTCCATTACTCAGGAATGTTCTAATATATTTTTAAATGGTGGAACTAGTCATAGGTTTAATATTTAGGCATTCAGATCTGTTTTTTTTTTTTGCACTTTCTTTCTAATGAATGTATCTTAGCCTTGATAAAACACAGAGAATGAGATAAACAGTAAACATATTAAAAACAAGCATACTTCTCCACAGTCCAGAAAAACCAAAGCTTGAAAACTTTGTGATCAAAATTCAAGTCAAGATCTATGGCATTATGTATAACATTATATATTAGATAAACTATATATTATATAATGAAGGCCAAAAAGTGCATAACTGCTGCAAATTATTAACCTGTGTTTTGGTTTTTGTTTTTTCAAATAAGTTATCTTTGTGACTACAATTTGATAGGAGCTCAACAAACGTTAGGCAAATAAAGTTTTAAATATTACACACATTTTATTGTCCACCTATTATGTGCTGAGCACACAGAACATGTGCATTACTTCTAATGCTCACAATCCTTAAAAGTATTTTATTTCCATTATAGAGATGAGAATTGTACATCAGTCCAAAAGTATTAATTAAATTTATAAAAGATCTTATTTAGAGACATTTAAGAATAGGCATTGTTCTAATATAATAGTACTATTTATAAATAAAATTTCATAAATTGAAGCAATTTTACCAAAGTGAAAATCGTCAGATATTATGTTATTCTAAGCAAGTATGCTGGTCTCAGTAATCCTTGATATAAACTTCCATTCCAAAGGCTGGGTTATTTGACAAGTTTCTGCACTGGATTAAATTCTTTGGCAATTCTTTTCTGATTCCTTTCATTGGCCACTCTGCAGATGTCTCAGTGACCCACAGCTCAGTGTTTTGCCCTCTTCTCAATCCACACTCCATCCTTCGAATACTGGCTTTCAAACTTTTGAGCATGCCACACAATTAGGTATATATTTTATAATGTAACACACAATACACTGAATAAAATGGAAACAAAAATGTCATGAAGCAATACTTATCCTACTATACGGGATATTTTTTACTCTGTGCTTCTTTTTTTAAATGCTGGTTGTTACTCATCACATTGATTTCCTAACTCATTAATGGGGCACAACTCACAATATGACAGCACTGTTCTGGGTGATCTCCAGTGCCATAGCTTTAAATATGATCTGACTCTTACATGTACATCCCAGCCATATGTCCTCCCCTAACTCCAGACTCCTGTATTCTACTTGACATCTCCATGTGGATGTTTTTCTAAACCTGCTCCCCTTCCCTTAGCGTTCTACTTCCTGGTAAAATGGCAACACCAATCACCCAGATGCTCAGGCCAAAAACTCAAAAGTCCCACTCAACTTCTTTTTTTCTCTCTCACTCCCTGCCATCTCTACCTTCAAAGTATATGCTAAATCCAACTCCTCAGCACCTCTACCACTACCACCTTAATCTAAGTCATCGCCAGTGCTTACAAGGACTACTGCAAAAGCCTATTAACTATTTTCCTCCACTTTCCATAAAACAGTCCATTCTCCAACAACAAGGTGATCCTTAAAAACATAAATCAGATGTCTCCTGCTCAAAACCATCCAATGGCTCTTCAGCACACTCAGAATAAAATCCAAATTTCCTATTATGGCCTATAGGCCTACTGTGACCCTAGCTATCGCTTTCTGACCTCATCTCTTATCCTTCTTCACTCCCTTCCAGCCATAGTTGTCCTTGCTGTTTTTGGAAGGTGCCAGAAATTCTCCCACTTGAGAATATTGTACTTGCTATTGCTTTGCCTAGAATGCTTTTCTCCAAGAGATTCACATGGCTTGCTCCCTCATTTCATTGATTTTTCTGCGTAAATATTAACTCAGAACAGCCTCTCCTGACTGCCTGAATTGAAAAAGCACTCCCTAGCCTCTTACCTAGCTTCCCTTTTTCTTCATAGCTCTTATCACCTAACACTATAATATCTCCAGTGCTTAATGAACTCAAGCTTTAGTTCAAGGAATGAATGTATATACATGAATGTCAGAAATCACTGTCTGAGAGTATTATTAATAACTTTAGTCTTGGTACAACATGAATCTCATTCTTCATGACACCATTCTTTCTTTTCCAAATTAATAACTCTATTTTAAGGACCAACTAAGCAGAAATTAAAATGAAGAAATAAGATCACCTTTGTGAGGTGAATTGGGAAAAGTATAAATGGAATCTAACCAAACTCATAAATAAAGCAAGCACAGAAGTTTTTTATGTATACTTATATCCAGGGCAAAGGAACTAAGAATCTTAACTAGATTCCATACATGTGCCTAGCGAGAATATTTATAAAACAAGAATTATAAAGTAATAGATTAGAGCCGAGACTGTTGAGTCAGACTACCTGGGTGCAAATATACTGGTTCTGATTCTTAGTAGCTACAAAAAACTTTTCTGCATATCTGTTTCCTCACTTATATAATAAAATGGAGACAATAATAACTGTACCTACCATGTAGTGTGCTATACAGAACAAAGCTTGTCACATATTAAGTCCTTAAATAAATACTAGCTACTATTATTTCTTTATAATTTATAACCAAATTCCTTACCAATTGGCACTATTAAAATATGCAAACCTTGATGGGCAAAACCCAAATTATGGTTTATATTTTCAAGCTTCTTTCCATGAAAGGTAAAGGATTTATATAGATTGAAAAGCTTTTCCCAACCAAATACTGAAAAAACATATTTGTTATTGAGGCTGAAAGCCAGGGAATCATGAAATGGTAAAATATAAATGTGAAACCCTTAATCCATGTGCATATTAACCTTTTGTACAAAATAAGAAGTTCAACACAGTTTATAAGTATGAAAAATCACAAATACTTTTCTTAAAGATTAAAATTTAAACCTGCTTAAATTCTCTCCTACATCATATGTTCAACATTTTGAATTTTATAACTTAGCTTGTGTTTTATGCTTTTCATAAAACACTATTTGGTTGAAAATTGTACCCTATTTTATTACAATAATATAGATTTAACCAAAACAAAACAAAACAAAAAAAACTTGCCCCTCAACAGATAGATAGCAGCCAATTACCTTAAATATTTAGGGTCAAAAAAGATAAGAAAAAAACTGAGATTTTTTCAAGCTCATTAAATATGTAATATGGGATGCAGTTAAGTCCTAGAGAACAAAAGCCAGTGATTAAAATTAGCTGTTTTCTTATCTGGTAAAGAAGTAGGAAAAGTTTTTAAGTGAAAAGCTTACCGTAACCTTAGCCACAAACGAAGTGTGTAATCTTCTCTCTGGAGATTCAGGGAATCTCTGTTGCCATGGAGTCATAATGCCTTTAGCTAAACCCGACCTCATAATTAACAGTGATCGACAGTGCAAATGGCTAACATGTTACCAACTATGAAATAAAATTACTGAATTTTCACAGCAAACAATACCTGTGCTTGTTTTAATCTAAATGGTTTAAATATCTGCATTCCAAGTATTCCAATATTCTGCATAACAGAATTCCATAAGCTACATTAAATACCCTAGAATTAAAAAAAAAAAAAAACACATACTAGGGAACTGTGTATACTACAGATGTATTAGCTGGCTCTAGAATTTGTTAATTTTGAGGCCTGCTAAATTGTTGCTATTAGAAAGGCTAATTGGATATTCAGTATTTATTCTTTGTTAGAAAAGCTAATTGGATACCCAGTATTTATTTTTATTTAAAAGTCACAGATGATGATACAAAAGCTACAAGTAAAACAATTTTAAAAAAACAAAAACAGGCCGGGCGCGGTGGCTCACTCCTGTAATCCCAGCACTTTGGGAGGCCGAGGCGGGCGGATCATTTGAGGTCAGGAGTTTGAGACCAGCCTGGCCAACATGCTGAAACCCCTCCTCGACTGAAAAAAAAAAAAAAAAAAAAAGGAGCCAAGTGCGATGGTGGGCGCCTGTAATCCCAACTACTCGGGAGGCTGAGGCAGGAGAATTGCTTGAGCCCGGGAGGCGGATGTTGCCATTGCAATCCATCCCCAGGCGACTGAGCAAGACTCCGGCAAAAAAAAAAAAAAAACAACTTTATGGGCCCACTACTACCGAAGCTCAAGTTTAAGCTGTTTAAATTAAAGCAAAAACACGTAGAAGTGCAAAATATATAAAATAAAAAGAAATGATGATTCTCAAATCTCATTGACATTTTCAGTCTTATTTTTGAAGTGAGAACTCACAAAACGATACCTTCAGGTGTAATACAAATACAATTTTTAGTAATGAGTATGCTTAAAGCAATCCTCTCAGTGGTGTATGCTCCCCATCAGGCAGTCAAAAACAAGAAAAAAAAAACACCCACATAGCTTAATGTTTATTAAATATGACAGCGAATTCACTTAGTTGTGTTATAACAGTTTATTATCATGGATTTAAATGACCATGTTTACATGTTTAAAATTATCACATCACTATTTCTTGCTAGCTTTTGCATTTTCTCCTGTAAACACTGTTTTTACAGATAAGCTTAGATAAAATAGAAATACACCACCTTCTTTATCAATAATGTAGCACACAATATATTACTAAAGCTGGCATTTTCTTGATATTCAAGAATTTATGACAAGGAATGGGATCCTGGCATTAAGAATAAAGGGGAAAAAAACAAGCCATCTAATCCCAAAACCAGGTAGAAAGTTGGGATGGGAAGTACGTGTATTAGCAAACGTTTTTGAAGCCAAAGCAACTTTCATGCAAATTAAACTTTCTACAGAAGTTAAAAACCGAAGATACGGCTGTGATGACAAAACATAAGCAAATGGCCCCAAATGAAGCAAGTCCTTTGGAGTAAATGTTAAGTAGTATTCACATAGAACTGCTTTCTGTAATCAGGAAGGGCTGGAATGGAAAACTCAATGCCAAAGAGAGAAGTTAGTGTGACCCAAGAGGTCTTGAAGTAACACTTAACACCAAACACGAAACCAGCCCAACCAACGCCTCCAACTGGAAGATGCCCCATTTCTCCATCAGCAGAGGAAGACATGAGGGACTGGCTAGGGGGAAACTGGGAAACGCGTACTACTGAGGAGCCCAGAGCCCTCAACCCGCACCTTCAGCAGGAGTGGCCAAAAAGGAGTTTGAGGCGGCCCCAGGGCTGGAGAAAAATCAGGACGACGATACCACGCCCTTGTCCTTCCCACTCTTCCCCCGCATCCTCAGCCCTGTAGACCCCGAAAAAAAGAGCGGTTCTTAGGGGGTCGCGGAGGCTGAGAAGCCGGCGGCCCGAGCGCCCTCTTTACCTGGTCGCAGAGGCGCGGCCAGGCAGGGAGGGTGCGTGAGCGTGTCGGCGACCTGGGCCGCCTGCGCCTTCCCGCCCAGCCCGCGCTGGAATTCCAAGGCTGCCTCTGAGAGCTGCTGCCTGCAGACCACTCGCTTCCACAGAGGCCAGGAGAAAAACGACAGCCAGTTTATCTGGAAAATACTCGCGCCAGCCGTCATTCATAATCCGGCGGACCGGAAAAAGGGAAATAACGTCACTTCCCACTGTCGCACTGCCAAACGTTTCCCCCGCCCCTACTGTGGGAACCTTTGTTTTCCTGCTTTCGGAGCCGGCCAGTGCGGGGACCGTTTCCGAAGGGACCACCGGGAACAGACGGATCGGCAGGGCGGGGCGGAACGGTGAGTTATGCTGAGCGACTCTGCTCCCGGCCGCTCCTGGAGGCTCGAGACCCCCCCACCAGGAGCGAGGTGGGAGAATAGCTACGTGGGTTATTAGTTTCCTCGCTCCTCAAGGGGAATCATCATAATTTACGGGCGGTTGCGTGCCCTAGACTGACTGCTCTCCCCCTTTCAGTGAGGACTGTGCTTCCTCCGAGGGAGTTGCGGGCCGAGGCATGCGGACCGAGCATAGGGACAAGGGACTTGGAATCCTGCCTCGGACTTTGTCGGAGGGTTTTAGTGACTTCTCTACGTAGCTCCCTCATTGTCTCTCATCTTTTGGCTCCCCTGTCAAGGACCATCCCCCATTCTAGGCCTTCGATGTGTGATGCTTTGATCAAAGGATTGACATTCCTTTTCTAAGTGTTTGCTGTCAGCTTTCAGCCACTTGATTGCGATTCCAGGTGTCCCTAAGGTATCAGTGTTATCCAGAACCAAGAACTCAGTGGAGGAATGAAAAAGGCAGCATCTTTAAAAGAATGTTTATTGGAAGGAGTTGCAAGAGCTTGCGAAGTCATGAAGAACAAAGTTTTTTAGAGCCATTATGAAATGGCAATGGTAATACTGCACTCTATGTGAATAGATTCGGTTTCCTTCATCTGGGGCACATGCATATGATCAACTTTGGACTTCTTTTGAGATTGCCAGGTAGGGTGAAAAACGGATCTAGGAGAAAGCACATACTTATATTTATATATGAATGCCCAATTTAGATTGGAGAGATCACAGAAGCCTTATAAGGTGACATTTACCCAAAAAACCTAGTTCATTCATTCGATAAATATTTTTGAGCCCTTATTAAGTTTCAAGCACTAGAGAAATAACAGTGAACAAAACAAGTTCCTGCTTTCATCAAGTTTACAGACCAGTGGGATTAATGAATTTAAGCAAGACAGGCGAAAGATTATGAGAATTTTACACATAGGACCATTGTACTACAAGTCCCCAGTCATGAAAGAGGTAATGGCTTTGCTTTTGCTTTTTTGATGTTTGGAGTTTTTTTGTGGGGGCAGGGGTGAGTTACTTGTGTGTGATTTTTGCTGAAGGGACCTTGGAAATGGCTACAATTGTGTAGAAGGAGAGATAAGACCACTATACTTTGATCACTTAATTCCAGTAATTCTATAGCCATTATTTTGTTGTACTTTGCAAAGTGGCAAAGAGATAGGCAAAAAGATAAATATAGAGTCTGCCCTTAAAGTACTCAGAGTTTTCTAGGGGACATAACACTTGTGCCAAAAAAAAAAATAAATAAAATGCTTCAAGGGAGAAAGTTGCACTACTATGAAAAAGCACTATGAGATATCCTTGAAGGGAGAGACTATTAATAGGGTTTGGAATGGAGAGGGGCACAGCAGCTGTCAGTCAAGTCTTCATGAGAAGTATTTGAATAGGGTCTCGATAGGATGTAGATATATAAAAATAGGTAAAGAGCTTCCTGGACAAAAAATATAAGAGTGGCAGGGTCAGCTAGCTATAAGGCAGATCTGGGGATGATGAATGATAATTTTTGTGCCAGTTACTGAATCTTCTTAAATGCTAGGCCAAGAAATTTGGTCTTTATTTTGAAGGTGGTGGAAAGCCCTAACTTCTCAGCAAGAATCGTTTTTATTTTAATGAAAAGAAGAAAACTGGGTTTCAGGAAAATTCATATGGCAACAATGTTGAAGTCAAGGAAAATAACAAGGTAATTGCCATAGTTCAAGTAAGCTAATAAAACCTGAATTTCAGTAGTAGCAGTGGAAGTGAAAAGTATGACAAGTGTGAAAAATATTGCAGTCAGAATCCACAGGAAAGGCCTGCTGATTATTTGAATATAAGGAGTAGGGAAAGACTCAGTCTAAAAGAAAGTTGTGTCATTTATTGAAAGTAAGAGCAGGACAAGGAACTTTTCGGGAAGATAATCAGAATCTCAATTTTAGTTGTAACTGAATTTGAGATGCCATTAAGGAACCAGATAGACACATACACTAAGCATTTGGAAACATGGGATTCACATTTAAGAGATTTGGCTCGCACTTGTAATCCCAGCACTTTGGGAAGCCACAACAGGAGGATTGAGACCAGACAAGAGCAACATAGCAAGACCCTGGGTCTACTTAAAAAACAACAAAATTAGCTGGGCATGGGTACGGTGGTGCATGCCTGTAGTCCTAGCTGCTTGGGAGGCTGAGGCAGGAGGATCACTTGAGCCCAGGAGTTCGAGGCTGCAGTGAGCCATGATCTCCATGCACTCCAACCTGGGTGATAGAGCAAGACCATGTTTCACAAAAAAAAAAAAAAAAAAAAAGAAAAAGAGAGAGATTGGAGTTGGGGTAAAACATATTAAATCATCTACCCAGAGATGATAGTTGAAAACCTGATGTGTATAAGATTACCAAGAAGAAACTACTAGCAGAACTAAGATTGCCAAGGACAAATACTTGGACAATACCAAAAGCAACAAAGATCAGAAGATAAGCCAAAGAAAGAGTAGTCAGAGACAGAAGAGGAAAAACAGGAAAGTTGAGTAGAACTCAAGGGAAGAGAAAGTTTTATGAAATTGGAAGTAGGTAACAAGTATTTACTTGGCCAACATTTACAGTTATTTGCTGTTTTCCAGGAACTCTGCCAGACAGAGATTACAGCAGTAGGCAAGACCAATCCACTGCCTGCCTTCATGGAACTTACATTCTAATGAGAAAGAAAGATTATTTACATAATTAACAGTGTGATTAATATTACAAATAAGTACAGAATGTTTTTGGACTAGGTAACAGTGAAACTTCTAGTTTTGTTGAGGGAATGTGCAGGAAAAACTGAAACTTGAGAGGTGACTTAAGATGGAGGTGGGGGTGGCACACTTTCTACTGAAGTGCTAAGGTAAGAAAGAGTATATTGGAGGACTTGAAATATAGCTATAACAGAGAGAGTGAGAATGGCCTGAGATACTAGGTAACATTTAATGAGTGTGAACTATGTGCCAGGTACTGTTGTAACTGCTTTATATGTGTTAATCATGTATTATTAATCATGTAGAGCAATGGTCCCCATCCTTTTTGGCACCAGGGACCAATTTCATTGAAGACATGGTTTCAGGATGATTCAAGTGCATTATATTTGTTGTGTACTTTATTTCTCTTATAACTACATTGTAATATATAATAAAATAATTAGACACCTCACCATAATGTAGAATCAGTGGGAACCTTGAGCTTGCTCTCTTGCAGCTAGACAGTTTCATCTGGGGATGATGGGGGATACTGTGACAGATCATCAGGCATTAGATTCTCATAAGGAGCACACAACCTAGATCACTCACATGCACAGTTCACATAGGATTCGCACTCTTACGAGAATCTAATTCCACCAGTGATCTGACAGGAGGCAGAGCTCAGGTAGTAATGCAAGTGATGGGAGTGGCTGTAAATACAAATGAAGCTTCCCTCACTTGCCTACTGCTCACCTCCTGCTGCATGGCCTGAAGGTTAGGGACCCCGATGTAGAGAATTGGAGACCTTGTTAAGAATCTTATTCTTGAACCTTTGGATTGTGAGAAGTGATAAAAGGATTTTAAGCAAGTGAGTGATATGAAAAGGTTTAAAGGATAACAAGAGTGATTGTGGGAGATTGATTAAGCTTTTGCAGTGGGCCAGATAATAGATGATGCTAGGTTGGTCTAGGATGGTAGTAGTAAATATTGAAAAGGGTGGATAGATTTGAGATATGTTTAAGAGGTTTGGTTATTGAATTGGGGGTAGGAATTAAGGAAGTGGGAAGAGTTAAAGCTGCTTCTGGGTTACTGGCTTGGGCAATAGGGTAAATATCATTTGAAAAAGGGATTACTAGAGGAAGAACTGGTTAGGAGAAAAGGGAATAGTGTATGAGTGGCTCTGTTGGAGACACGTTGCATAGGAGGCACCAATGAGATATCCATGGCAAGCTGGCAGTTGGATCTTGGGAGAGATGCATGGACTGCAGAGATGTATTAGTAATCACTGGCAAAAGACTATATAGATCAAATTATCTAGAGCAATAATTCCCAAACTTTAGAGTAGATAGACTTGCCTGGAAGGCTTAACACAGATTTCTAGACCCTACTCCCAGAGATTTTTCTTCAGTAAGCCTGGGAATGGAGACCAAGAGTTTGCATTTCTAAGTTCTGATGTAATGCCTATGCTGCTGACTCAGAGAACACATTTTTGGAAGAAGATGTAGAGCAAGTCAAGGAGAGACCCAGAACCTAGCATTGAGGAACTCATTTTTAATTGGATAGGAGGAACCTACAAAGACGACTGACAAAGAAGTAGGAGGGAAAATTGTATGTATTAGGTTTACCTGACTGAGGCTGCGAATGACTCATGAGAGCATTTTCATGGAATAGTGGGACAAAGGCCAAATTGCAAGAATTGCTGTGTAAATAGAAGGAATGAAAAAAAAAGTACAAAAGCATACGATTTCTGAGAAAGTTTTGCTATAAAAAGATAGAAGGTGTTTGAATATATTTAATGTCAATGAAAAGATGCCAGTAGAAAGAAAAGGCTGAAAAAAAAAAAAAGAAGATATGGGAAATAATCCATAGGCCAAGGTTCAAGAGGGGACAAGAAGAGATAGGATCCAGATCCAGGTGACACTACATGGAGAGCCACCTTCTCCTTTTTTATCAGATGGGAAAGAGGAAAGGATGAGTGCAGGTAAATTTGTAGATGTGCTGGAAGGAAGTGGACTTAATTCCTCTCTGACAGCCTCTCTTTGTGAAGTGGGTGAGGCCATCTACTGAAACACAGAAGCAATTTTAAAAGAAAATGGAGAAAGTATAACTGATCTTTGCAGAAAGTGGGGAAGTGAGTTGACCAGAGAATGATGAGAGAATTGCCACGTTGTATTGAACGCCAAGCTGAGAATGGTGATTCTGAAGATAGAATGTATGTATATTCCTCTCAGTTGCACTTAGAGTTTGGGTGCAGGCAGAGAGAGAATGGCTAGCAGGGTGGATGTCTGTAAAGTAGGGAAACTACAGGGCTTTCGGGTGCCTAGAGTACTGAACGAGGTATTGAAAGGTTGGACCACAGAATGTGAGCTGGATAGGAAGTAAACGGCATACTGCAATAAATCAAGGATAATAAGAGATACAGAAAAAAGACCATTGTTTAGTAATGGGGATTTTTGTGCTATATGCATTTGACATGGCTAATTCCTAGCATCACCTAAGAATTCACTCCTATCAATACTACTACTACCACTTCCCTAGGTCATGAAAGCTTTAAAGTGGTAAATATTAATTTTCTCACATTCTCCTTTTTGAAAGCAACATCTACTTTTTAAATGAAACCTACGTTTAATATATTAAATTTCTTTCATGTATACATTTTTCTTTCATACACACACATAGGACTTTGTTTTCTAGAACTCTAATCCATAGTAAGAATGATATGGCTCTTTTACAGTCTGTTTTGGCCATGGGTTCAGGAATGAATATACAGGAAAGGAATTGTATGGAAGTAACATGATTTGGTGTAACTTCAGGAAAATATTTTTGTATGTATAGATCAACACAGTTACACCAAGTTGCTGACCTCTTTATGACTGCTGTAGAAAGTAAACTTCTTTCACTATATGGATATTTGCCAGTAAGGAAGGAATAGTAACAGAAATTAGAGAAGGCAACAGAAAAGGGGGAGTAAAGGTAAGATAGAAAACTAAAATATAAACCATATAACCATAAGTGTTTTATTTTAGGCTCAACTACTGTTTTCTGTTTGGTGAGGAAACAGTCAGGGCAAGGGCTACCAATAAGGAGAAAGCAGAAGGGACAAGAAATTGGAGGATTCTGTAACAGAACAAGTAGAATGGGTATAGAGAAATGAATAAATACAGAAGAAAGATTGACTTGGCACTTTGAAGAGGTCCCTGGATTAAGGCAGTGAAAGAGATAGAGTAATGGAAGATTGTAGTCAGAAAGGAGAATTGATTGTAATAAAAGAGGAGAATAGTTGTGGCAAGTTTCAGATTTCACTGGCTGAAGATAAAGCTCCTTGAGGTCAAAGATGAATTATATAATACACTATTATCACTCTGTATATGAATAGATTTTTTAAAAATAAATACAAATAGAAATAAATTGGCCGGATGCGGTGGCTCACGCCTGTAATCCCAGCACTTTGGGAGGCCGAGGCAGGCGGATCACAAGGTCAGGAGATCGAGACCATCCTGGCTAACATGGTGAAACCCCGTCTCTACTAAAAAATACAAAAAATTAGCTGGGTGTGGTGGCGGGCACCCATAGTCCCAGCTACTCGGGAGGCTGAAGCAGGAGAATGGCGTGAACCCGTGAGGCAGAGCTTGCCGTGAGCTGAGATCACGCCACTGCACTCCAGCCTGGGTGACAGAACGAGACTCTGTCTAAAATAAATAAATAAATAAATAAATAAATAGAAATAAATTAAAAAGTTAATATTTTTTTCTCTGTATTCCACCATGGGGACTACTGGGCCAAAGGGCCATGTTAGTAATTTAGGGGAGGGGTACAAAGCCTGTTAAGTTTTATAATGGCAAGATTGCATAAAAAGAACTGACTCCAAGGTTCTGACTGGAATGTTGGTGTTGATGACTTCCGCAGTCTTGTAATCTAGGTTCTGACTCTTGTCACCTAATCTGTAATGTAAACCTCTTACCTGTGTTTGTAGAAATACATAGCAATAAATACTTGGCTTTCATTTTTCAGCATAGAAATTTCAAGAAATGGTTTTTCTAATATATTACAAGGATTCTTTTAGGTGTCAACCGTTTGGTCAGTACCCAATAAAATAAATTGTTTTATAGCAATCTGGATAAGTAAACTGCTATTTCCTTTACCTATATGAAATAAAATCAGTAGAAAGATTAGCAAACTGTCACAGGAGTGGAATTTAAAGAAAAAAAGAGATTAGGCTGTTACCCTTGTATATGCTGGAGGAATGGCAGGTTTACCCTTTTAATCTTGGAAATTTTATTAAGGAGCTATTTTTTCCTCAGAACATGCATGGTGACCAGCCCCATGAGTAAATTTTAAAATAACTTTTCTATACCTATCATTATGTAGTGGTGATGTATATAATAATATAATTTTAAGAAGTGACAGAGGCTGCTTTTCAATTTTGTTAAATTCTTACAAATACGACAGTTTGAGATAAGGTTACTTTTTCATTATAGTACTGGCCTTTGGATTCCTTTCCATGGGTGATTCAGATGATATTTTAGTACAGTACAGAATTTGACAATAATTTTGTAGTTATCAGGTACATAACTAATACCTTCCTGGGAACTTAAAAAAAAAAAAGCCTAGGGATGTGTATGTGTGTTTCTTGTCAGATGTGGAGAAGGATGAGGAGTGAAGTTGGAGGGGAGGGAACAACAAAATCCGTTTTCAGATGTGCTTTCATATGCTAGGATTCAACCTACAGCAAGTTTTAATGGCGTTATAAACCCCTGAAAATGGGAGATAACTGTGGAATTGCTGACAGTTCCCTAACTATAGCAGTGCAAGTGTGTTGCATTAATATAATATTAACCTCAAGGATAGAAGATTTCAAGCCATAGTGTATTGATCAAAGGATCGAACACAAAGAATACATTTTTATTTTCATAATTTCTTGCCTGGAGAGGTCTTTGAAAAAGTGACAACCAGAAGCAGAACCACATGATAGCATTGGTATTAACTAAAAACAAAACTTTTTAGTATTGTGGAATTTCATAAGCCTTTGATGTATATCTTTATCCATCTTGGCTATTTTTTAAGCTCTTTAGGACACAAAGCATCATAGGCTCTGTGTGTGTGTGTGTGTGTGTGTGTGTGTGTGTGTGTGTGTGTTTTAAGTAGATATGATATTATCCCTCAGAGACCTTACTTTTAAAAATAGGTTAATGCATGAGATACCACAATCTAAATGTGATCAAATAAAGTTATCATTAATATGTTTTCTGAGACATTCAGGGTTGGGGCAGAGAACTAAAGAGGTGAGTTTAGAAAAAAAAAAAAAAAAAGAATTGAGGTAAAAGCGGGTAGCAGTGACCGTGATAGCTAATCACTTAATGCACCCTTTCACCATTGCCCTCTTGCGATACCCCTTACACACACAAACACATGCACACTAAGTCTTCCTTTGTGTTATGGAAATAAGGTTTGAGAGGAGAAATTTTGATACAGAGTAAACCCATCAAGTTCTATGTACTGAAACTGCGAAGTGTATCTTTTAAAACACAGTTAGGAAGAAGTCCTGTGGCAGGGAGAGGCCTACCTGGATTTAAAACGTTACCATCGATATGGATACGCAGAAAACTGATACTCCTACTTGTTTCAGGGGGAAGGAACTAGATAATGCCTGTCAGGAATAAGAAGGAAATTTACTTTTATTTGTAATAACTTTTTGGCGATTTTAAATTTTATATCATGTGTACAGTATTATCTATTACAAATTAAAAAACAGAAAAGTAAAACTTTAACATAGATAATTGTGCACTGTGTTCTAGATTACTTTCTCTTTTTTTCCTTCAGGCGTTTGCAATGGCTGCTACTGTGAACTTGGAACTTGATCCCATTTTTTTGAAAGCACTAGGTTTCTTACATTCAAAGAGTAAAGATTCTGCTGAAAAGCTAAAAGCACTGCTTGACGAATCTTTGGCTCGGGGCATTGATTCCAGTTACCGTCCATCTCAAAAGGTACTTAAATGAATAAAAAGCTTGGAGAGAGTTTTGCAAGGCCTGTAGCACTGCATTGATAACATATAGACCATCTCAAAACAATCTCTGCCAAAATAATCTTTCCTTGTAGCACGAAGAAATTATAGTCTTTATTTTCTTTTTTTCCTTCAAGTTTCAGAGAACTGTTACACCACATAGAAAAATCAGCTGGGGGTGCAGGATATTCTGTTCTACTACTTTATGTGTATATGAATTCACTGGTTTATGACTTACTGTAATTTCCAATTATTTATGATCAGAATTTTTTTAAGCTGCTGAATGTAACCACAGCTTACTTCTAATTATTGTCTAATATTTTAAGGATTAAAAAAATCAAGTAAAAGGACAGATTTTTCAACAAAATAAATTGAATATGGGTATGATAATTTAAGAGAAAAGGAGGTATGGATGAATTCTGAGAACTATGTAGCTCCTGTCTTGATAATAACAAAGCAGCCAATGGCAGCTTTATGTGAAAAGAATATATGTTTTGATAACAAACATACCTCTTTTAAATCCCACTTAAATCTTATAATTGTATGATGATAATAGACAACATATCTTGATGTCCCAGGCACTTTTTTGAGTAGTTTATGTGAATAATTAATTTTAATTATGATAATGATCCTTTAAGATAGATACTGTTTTCTTCATTTTACGTAAGGAAACTGAGGTACGTAGAAACTTCATTTCACTTAGTCTGTTTATTGGTAAAATGGGGATAAGAACTACTTTGCAGAGTTGTAAAAATTGAAGGAGATACAGTAAATAAGTCACCTAGTGTAGTACCTGCCTGGTACATAATAGGCTGTCACTGAATGACAACTCTTATTATATTCCCTAATACCTACTAAGACATTCCATCAAATTCTTCTAAGCTCTGGCCCTGAAACTCCAAATCACTCAGGTCTGTGGACTTAGATCCCAAACTGAGAAGGAGAAAATAGAACATGACTAGCTCAAGTCTAACCAGAATCTGAAGCTCGAGAGAGGATCTAGGCCTAGGCCTAGAGCCCAAGTAAACACTGGCATTTTGTCCCCAGCCTTCTTTCAATACTAGGTCTAGTACTCAGAAGCCTTTTTATTGTACTTGGAATAGCAGAACCATTGTGACTTCATTTCTTCTATCCATTCTCATTGCAGTAGGTTCAGTGAGTTCAGATCAACCAAATCAATATGGCTCTACAAAACATACTACCAAATTCATTCCACTGTGGGTGTTGGTATTGTCCAGATAGGAAAACCTATCATTACTAAAGAAAAAAAAAGTGTTTTAATGGGGTTCTAAAATGGAAGTTTATCTCTTAAAGAGCATGAAAAATTTGTTGTGATTAAAAAGCATGCTGCCCTTAGGTTTCTAGCTAGAGTTTACTTCTCTTGGTCAGTTTTCAGAAACTACTTTGTTATAGGTTTTTAAAGCCCAGGTCCATTTAATTTTAGCCTTCAGCTGAATATTTTCATCACTAGATTTGTGTGAGAAGAGTGATTTATGCCAGTGTTTCTCAAACTTCAGCATGGATAAGAATCACCTGGAGGTAATGCTTACAAACATTACCAGGTCTCCAAGTGTATTCTAACATGAATATTGGTTGATATTCATTTACATTAATGAGGAAGGCAAATGTGAAATAATGCAGTTAAAACTTAACTCATCCGTCAACAACTAGAACAACTTTTTTGCTGAATTAGGTAATAGTTTAATACTGCATGACTTTGTCCTCAATTTTTTAGTTACATACAATACACGTTTTTGTTTTTTTGTTGTTTTTTTGTTGAGACAGGGTCTCACTCTGTTACCCAGGCTGGAGTGCAGTGGCACAATCTTGGCTCACTGCGCTCTCTCCCTCCCAGGTCCAAGCAATCCTCCCACTTCAGCCTCTTGAGCAGCTAAGACTACAGGTACATGCCACCATGCTTGGCTAATTTTTTAATATTTTGTGGAGACAGAGTTTTGCCATGTTGTCCAGGTTGGTCTCAAACTCCTGGACTCAAGTGATCTGCCCACCTTGGCTTCCCAGAGTGCTGGGATTACAGGCATGAGTCACCACACCTGGCCGACCACACATTTTTAAGTTTAATCTGCATTATTAACATTTTCTTCAACACTTAGTACTAAGTCTACACCAGTGGTCAACAGACTTTATAAAGAGCCAAATACTAAGAATTCTAGATTTTGTGTGCCAGATGGTCTCCATTGCAACTATTTAATTCTGCCATGGTAATGTGAAAGCAGCCATACCTTATAAAATGAATGGGTGTGGCTGTGTTCTAATATAACTGTTTATAAAAAACTATCTATAGGCCTCAGTTTGCTAACCCATTGTCTAAACAATCAGCATAATAATATATCAAGCCCTGCCACCACTAGATCTGAGGACCCATTCCTCCTTCCTTTTTCTTCTCTTCCTCCTCAGAGGTAACCACTATTCTGAAATTGATGTGTATTATTCCCATTTATACTTTTGTACTTTTACATATTATCACAGTAAAATAGACTGCACTCAGCTGCCTTAGTTTTGTTTAGAATGGTGGAGGAGTGCCCTCCTTTTTGGGGAGGGGGAATTCCAAGGAGCTGCCAAAGTTTATGCATACTATTAATAACAATAAATAACAAGTTATCTATATCAGCAAAGCTCTAATACACGAATAAGGAATCGAAATTAAACAGAATGAAAAGACAAGCCACAGACTGAGAGAAAATATTTGCAAATCATATATCTAATAAAGGCCTTGTGCCCAAAATCTATGAAGAACTCTTTAAACTCAATAATGAAACAAACAGATTCATTTGTTTTAAATGGGCAAAATATTTTATCAAATAGTTTACCAAAGAAGATATATGTATGCCATATGAACACTTGAAAAGCTGCTCAACATCATTAATTATTGGGGAAATGTAAATTAAATCTAAATGAGATACCACTACATACCTATTAGAACATCTACAATTTAAAAAGAGTAGCCATACAAAGTATTGGTGAGGATGGGAAGGAACTGGAACTCTCATATATGCTTGGTGGAAATATAAAATGGTACTGCCACAATTTGGCAGTTTCTCAAGTAATTAAGCATATATCAATACTTACCATATAACCCACTCCTATTTATTCTAGAGAAATAAAAACACAGATATGTACAAATACTTGTACATGAATATTCATAACAGCTTTATTTGTAATAGTCCCAAACTGCAGACACCCCAAATATCCATCATTTGGTAAATTGATAAATAAATTGTAGTCTATTCATTCAATGGAATATTATTCAGCTTGAATTAACTATTGATACACTTAACAACATGGATGCATCTCAAAATAAATATGCTGAGTAAAAGAAGCCAGACCAAAAAAGAGTATGATTCCATTTATATAAATTTCTAGGAAATGCAAACTAATGTAGTGTTACAGAAAACAGATAAGTGATGATGATGATGGGAGACATATTTTTCTATATGCCTGATGATGGGAGACATATTTTTCTTGCTTAATGATGGGAGACATATTTTTCTATAGGGCGTATACCTGTAAGAGGGTAATTACAAAGGGCCACAAGGAAATTTGGAGAGATGATGGATATGTTCATTATGTTGATTGTAGTGATGGTGTCACAGATGTATACATATGTCAAAACTTATCAAATGTTACACTTTAAGTAGGTGTAGTTTGGGCCAGGTGTGGTGGTTCACGTCTGTAATCCCAGCACTTTGGGAGGCCAAGGTGGGCGGATCATTTGAGGCCGGAGTTTGAGACCAGTGTGGCCAACGTGGTGAAACGCCATCTCTGCTAAAACTACAAAAATTAGCCGGGTGGGGTAGTGCACCTGTAGTCCCAGATAACTAGGGAGGCTGAGGCAGGAGAATCACTTGAACCCAGGAGCCAGAGGTTGCAGTGAGCCAAGACTGTGCCACAGCACTCCACTCCAGCCTGGGCAACACAGTGAGACTCCATCCCCAAAAAAAAAAATAAAATAAAAAAGGTACAGTTTGTATATCAATTATTTCTCAATAAAGCTATTTATTTAAGAAAGGAATATTACATTGGTTATAATGAAATGTCTTAATTTTTAACTGAAAATTGTTTAGATTAATGATCTATATTTTTATGATGATCAGTCTGAATATTTAATTACTGATACCTTTTTTCATCTTTTAGGATGTGGAGCCACCCAAAATTTCAAGCACAAAAAATATTTCCATTAAGCAAGAGCCCAAAATATCATCCAGTCTTCCTTCTGGTAATAATAATGGCAAGGTCCTCACAACTGAAAAGGTAAAGAAGGAAGTTGAAAAGAGACCTGCTGATAAAGTAAGATTTTATTTTAATCTTGTTAAAAGAAAGTAAATTAGTTGTTCCATAAGCAGAAAGAAACAATGTTTTATGCCTATTTCTTTTATATAATAATGGGTATAGATATATAATAATCATCACTCAGTGAATATATATTGAAAGCTATAGATTTTGACTTTTCAAAAAATGAGTAAAATGTACAAATTTTAAAGTTAAATGGTTAAAAGTTATTGTCAATAAATATTCGAGCCCTAGGGAGTATAGTAACTTTGAGTGTAAACTTTAATCTATGCCTCAGAGATCCTAGATGGAACAGTTGTTAAGAAGAAAAGATAGATAACACTTTGGGAGGCCAAGGCAGGTAGATTGCTTGAGCTCAGGAGTTCAAGATCAGCCTGGGCAACATGGTGAAACCCCATCTCTACAAAAAATACAAAAATCATCTGGGTGTGGTGGCATGCACCTGTAGTCCCAGCTATTTGTGGGCGGGTGGGGGGTGGGAGGATTGCTTGAGCCCAGGAGGCAGAGATTGCAGTGAGCAGTGATCGTGCCACTGCACTCCAGCCTGGGTGACAGAGTGAGGCGCTGTCTCAAAAAAAAAGGAAAGCAAGAAAGAAAAGATGGGAAAGAGTATAGATGTAAATGACTAAACATAAACTTAATAGAATGGTCTGCACCTGAACAGGGCCAAAGATGGTTCTTGGATTGTCTATTTTTAGATGATTTCTACATATAGTAATTAAGATTTTGGTAGTTAGAAAAAAATACATTTGAAAGATATCTTCAGTAACCCTTGCCCTCAAGATGGAGTATATTATCCCGTATGTTTTCATACTTTTGCTAAATAGTGGCTATTCATAGACTACATTAGATTATTTCTCTGCTTTTAGATCTACATAAATGAAGCTGGGTGTGGTGGCTCATGCCTGTAATCCCAGCACTTGGGGAGGTCGAGGCAGGAGGATCACTTGAGGTCAGCAGGTCAGGAGTTGGCCACCCTGGCCAACATGGCAAAACCTCCTCTCTACTAAAAATACAAAAATTAGCCAGGTGTGGTGGCACACACCTGTAGTTCCAGCAACTCAGGAGGCTGAGACATGAGAATCACTCGAACCCAGGAGGCAGAGGTTACAGTGAGCAGAGATGGTGCCACTGCACTCCAGCCTGGGCAACACTGCAAGACTGTCTCAAAAAAAAAATTATGTAAATGATATCATACTGTGTGTGTATATCCTTTGGTAACTTTTTCTCCACTCAACTATGTGCTTTTGAAATGTATCTTTGTTAATGCATGTAGATCTAGATTTCTTTTAGCTACTACATAATACGCATTCTATAAACTAACCAGTTTATCATTCCCCTACTGATGCACAATTAGATATTTCTCCTTTGTTGCTATTACAATGGAGTCTGAGTGAGCTACTTTATACATATGTCATGTTAATAGTTTCTATAGGATATATACCTATAAGTGAATATAATAGGATATGACATCTTCAACATTACTAGGCATTGCCAAATTTCTATCAAAAGTAGATGTACTAAATTTACACTGTCATCAACAAAGTATAAGAATTCCAAATTCCATGTCTTATCAGACTTTTTGATTTTTGCCAAATCTAATGGGTATATTGATAATATTTGTATCTTAAAGAAGGGAATCCAAATTTGCTTTGAAGCAAATATGTGTTAAGTCTGTATGGTAGATACTAGTCTAAGTAAATCCATCTATCTTCCATAATTCTTTAATAGATAGAAGAGTACAAAGAGAAATACAAATATTTGTTAAACTGTTCTGATTTATTTATTTCTATCTTGCTGGTTTCATTTAATGTACTAATAAATTCGTTACAATTCTTCTACAGATCTTTAATGTGCACATCTGTCCCTAACTATGTGAATATATCTGCAAAGTGGACTTGATCATTGCCAATTGTCCTTCTTACTCATCTTTCAGTGACTTAAAGTTTATTCTACCACATTACTTTATCATTTTCTGATGCCTGCTTTTTATAGATGAAATCAGACATCACTGAAGGAGTTGATATTCCAAAGAAACCTAGATTGGAGAAACCAGAAACACAGTCGTCTCCCATTACTGTCCAAAGTAGCAAGGATTTACCTATGGCTGACCTTTCCAGTTTTGAGGAGACCAGTGCTGATGATTTTGCCATGGAGATGGGATTGGCCTGCGTTGTTTGTAGGTAAGTTGTACCTTGCCACAGATTCTTTTGTTACTTTATAAAGAACACATGACCCTTTCCACTCCTCAACCCCCAAAATCAGAACAATTGTTGTGCATTTTCTATTTTGTTTTTACTATTTGGAACTGGGGTGGAGATAAGTAGGTAACTGCCCATATAACAATTTAACATATTGAAAATTGTCAACTATTTTGTCTTTCCCAACTATGGCTTTTAAATCTGTTATGTTGTAACATTTTCTGCATTTTTGGGTTCCAGAGGGAAAGTGATTATTATATTATGATATATATGCCTTTGATAATCTAAGGCTATGGTGATTGCTTTTTGTGTTGTTGAAATTTATACTTTTTTATACACATATGGCTTCATTCTAGTAATCTGATCAGACATTTATTGAGCACCCTGTGTGTGCACAGTAATGTGCTAAGGACTGTGGATAATTAGGTCCAGTTCTCACCTTTAGGTAACTCATATTAATGAAGAACAACAACAACACATAACTAACTAATATAAGGGAATTTAATGGAGATACAAAATGTTATGAGGCTGTTGGAAGACTAATCACAGTCTACTACCTTCTGAGAGAAAGACAAAAATTATGATGAGAAATGATGAGAAAATAGCCAAATTTAATCAAGGCATTCTATATATTTATTAATGGTTGACCATAAGCTTTAAAAGCTTATGCTTTTGTGCATGCCAAGTGTTGGGGTTTGTTATTTGCTCTTTGGGTTTCTGAGATTTTTTTTCTTTTTAATATACCAAACTTTACCAGAACAACCCTGAAATAACTTTTTTTTTTTTTTTGAGACAGAGTCTTACTCTGTCACCAAGGCTGGAGTGCAGTGGCATGATCTTGGCTCACTGCAGCCTCCATCTCCTGGGTTCAAGCGATTCTCCTGCCTCAGCCTCCTGAGTAGTGGGGATTATAGGTGTGCACCACCACGCCCAGCTGATTTTTGTATTTTTAGTAGAGACAGGGTTTCACCATGTCGGCCAGGCTGGTCTTGAACTCCTGACCTCAAATGATCTGCCTGCCTTGGCCTCCCAAAGTGCTGGGATTACAGGCATGAGCCAGCACACCTGGCCCCTGAAATAACTTTACATTATGGCATTTAAAAAAGTAGTATAATGTTTAATGGTATGTTTTCTTAGGCAAATGATGGTGGCATCTGGCAATCAATTAGTAGAATGTCAGGAGTGCCATAATCTCTACCACCGAGATTGCCATAAACCCCAGGTGACAGACAAGGAAGCGAATGACCCTCGCCTGGTGTGGTATTGTGCCCGATGTACCAGACAAATGAAAAGAATGGTAGGAGTCATATTTTTCTTTATTTTAAACAGTCTGTCAATGTTTTTGTTGGTATGTGCTTTCAAAACAAAGATTTGAATATTTAAGATTTTGAAAAAATAAATAATATAAGCTGATTATTTAAATATTTATATGTATAGTATGTATCTGTGATTAATATTTCTATGGCTAAAGACCAGACCATGTTATGTGCATTTTTCTCTGTTTAGTTTTATCTAATTCTAATATAGATAAAACAAGATTGGTGACACACAAATTATGAATATTCCTTACTAGTCTGTCAGTGTATTTACAAACATTTTAAAATACCATGCAGCACTAAGAAGTGGTGAGATACAAAGCCCCACTCTTTTTTGAGGTCTGGTAAGGAAATATAGAAAATTTCTGAGTGAGCTTAAACCACCGCATGGATAAGATGTGTACAGAGGCGATATTTATATGTGCATATCTGTCTTTCCAGCTGGATTTCTCTGTTGCTTAGTCTTTCCTTCTCATCATCCTCAAGTGACCATTACCTCATTCTTCCTATGTACTTTCTCTTTTTACTGTTCACTAACATACCTGTCTTTAATACCATAGTGAAATATCTTTTCATTTGTTATATTGGATAGTTTTCTAACTTTTATTCACTTATAAAATAGATAAATGATAAATGAAATTTCATAATTTTTCTTTTAAAGAAAACAAGAAATTGCCGTAATGTCTTATTCTCCACCTCTCCCTCCCACTTCCATCTCTCTTCCCCTGCCTTAAATTAGTGATTCGCAGTTGCAGAGTTCTCATGTCTGTTAATCAAATGAATTTCTATATAAATTTGTCTAACCAATATATCTTTTAAAGGTCAGAAGTACTTAGTTAAAAGTAAAAATTCGGGATACCCATTTTACTTTTTAATCAGTTAAATCAGAAATAGGAAGTGTTTTTATTTATTCCTATGAAATAAAAAGTAGTAAATGAAAAATATGTGTATCGATACTGTGTATATTTCTTACTTGTAACAGGAAATTTCTGTGACAAGTTACAATCTGTTCTGCTCAGTTTCATTTTTATTTAATTTATTATTTAAACTAGCCCTCCAGGATCTCAAGTGAAATTATTACAGATGAGCAATGCATTCCAGAGCATTGATAAGAAACCACTAAGAATTGGAAATTGTCAAAAGAAACAAATTGTGACAATAATCTGTCTTTCTTTAGTATGTACTCAACTGTTTCATTATTATTATCACTTTAGCTCCCTTAATATCTAAAGTAAGCACTGTTCTTCCCCCAAGTTTTTTCTCCTCCATTTTTTCTGATTTATTTTATGTCAAATCTATGTTTATGGTTCTAACTCTCTTCCTGGGTGAGCTTCTATAGCTAACTAGATAGTCTATAGATACTTTAAGGTCAATATATTTAAAAGTAAAAGTTGTTCTATTATCCAGTTTTTTTTCTGCAATTGCCTGAATTAGAAAACATCTTTGATGCCTCTTTTAATTCCATATCCCATTGTTTACCAGATTTGCTAATTCTACCTCTTATATGTCTCTGAAATCTATTCATTTCTCTTTTATTACCCTGTTCCACAAATCCATTACTTGTCTATTGCAATAGCCACTTAAGAAATCTCCTTGCTTCCTATCAATCCACTTTGCTTAGTATCATTAGAATTCTTCTAAAATATTTACCTGCTTATATATGCCCAGTGGCTCTCAATTACTTATATAATGAGGTTATACTCATTAAGATGCATATATGGACCTTCTCTTTTTGACCCGACTCTACCTTACAGCCCTCTCTCTCACTGCTTCAGCATACACATTCATACCCTCTGGCCAGTCTGACACAGACTAAGTGTGTCATTCCCTGAATGTGTGGAGAACTTTCATGTTCCCATATGTTCTGCTTCTCAGCTTCTTCTCTTCATCTGGGATACTGTTTATTCTTTTATCTGCTTTGCAAATAATATCTAATTTATCAGTAAGAGCATGTAATTCATTGGCATAGCACTTAAGCAGAGCTCAAGACTGGACACATTCTACATTCTGTTGTTCTTAAGTTAAATAAAATGAAGTAAATGTAATTTTTTTTTTTTTTTTTTTTTTTTTTTTCTGAGACAGGGTCTCACTCTGTTTTCTAGGCTGGAGTGCAGTAGCATGACCATGGCTCACTGCAGTCTCCACCTCCCAGGCTCAAGCAATCCTCCCACCTCAGCCTCCCAAGTAGCTGGGACTACAGGCATGTGCCGCCAGGCCTAGCTAATTTTTTTTTATTTTTTGTAGAGATGGAGTCTCGCTACGTTGCCAGGGCTGGTCTCGAACTCCTGACCTCAAGTGATCCTCCTGCCTCGGCCTCCCAAAGTGCTGGGATTATAGGCATGAGCCACCATGCCAGGCTAAATGCAGATTAGTACCAGAAATCAACAGTGAATCTGGTCTGTGTGTCCAGAAGTCAAAGTACTAAATGGGGAGTCATGGCTAATATTATAACATGACTGGAATACACCAAGAGCAAATGTGGGGAAATACCAAAAGACGTGATCTGAAGTGAACCTAAAGATCAGAATCCAGGAAATGTAAGGTTTAATGAGATAATTTTGGAACAGTGGGGATTCTAAATCTAGTCATTCTAACTATAATTGCTTTGAGTGAGATTCTCATATGTGCATTGGTTATTGTTCCAAGGTATCTCAAAGATATTATAAATAGCACCTGATATCCCCTTTCTCCTCACACAGATTCCTCAAACTGGGGCAAGTTCTGCAGTACACATTATTGTAGAAAGACTTAGTTAAGAATGTTGTGATCGTGTATGGCAGGGTCCAAGGTTATTCTTCAGTTCTATAGTTTTCTCTCTACCCAGTAGTGGAGTTTTTCCCCAGCTTCAGGTGAGAGACTGATATCACTTATTGCAGTGGTTCTCAGTCTAAGGTAGTAACACACTCCTATTTTGCAGCATTTAGAAATATGTGGGGTTTTTAGTACTGCCATTCTGGCAGTTAGTGCCTTAGTGGAGAATTTTATATATTTTGCAGTGTTTGAAAGCAGTCATCCAATGAAAATTTTAATAACTTTGTTGAACAAAACTGAATCAGTAATTATATCCTAGTTCCCTAAACTAGTATTACCAGTAAAGGACAAAGGGTTGTGGGTATTTCTTACTCAGTTTCTAAGATGGCTGGATGAAACAGGGAAGGCAGAAGATTGAAACATGATCTCACAGGCAGAAGTACTTCCTAGGGCTTCATGATAATTAGTCTTTATCTGTTAAAACATACAAGTTAGGTGAGTCCTCAGAGTCTAACCTCAGGAAAGCTAGATGTGGGTGGAAAGCAGTGTTAAGATTGAAAGCCATGGTTTTGGAGCCATATGTTTCTGTTTTACTGTGAGGGATACAATTCTCGTAACATGGTTTTGCAGTGAAGGATAAGATGGCTCTCCTTTCCTGCTAGTACCAGTAATCAACAGTGAATTACTTCGAACATTCTTAGTATTCTTGATCTAATTGTTGCTTTATAAGTGATGTTGAAGGTAGGTGTACTTTGATGTCGAAGGTATGTAGTATAAAAAGTGATACAAATTGAGATTTAAGGACCCAAACTATATAGTATGGCAAACAATAGCCCAAGATTACACAAGAAGGCCCAAACAAGAACAAAATAGGCCAAATTCTGGCTTCCAGAAATGGTGACAAATTGTTAATAAATTCCCTGGTATAGTACTGTATGGGCTTATGAAGATTATCAAAGACTATGGAATGGCTGGCGGGAAGCATCTTTCCCCGTTCAGTATGCATGGATTTTTCTGGATTCAGTTTGATTATCCTTTGTAAATAATAATGATGAATAAACAGTTAACTTTTTGTTAGCACTCAACATTTTCCAGACACTATGCTAAACTCTTACATAATCGTAATTCATCATAACCCACCTTTGAAACAAATGCTATTACCATTTTACAGATGAAGAGAATGAGGCTTTTAGAGATTCACATATTTTGCATGAGGTAATGTACCTAGAAAAATAGTTGCTGTTTTTTTTCTGTTGTTGTTTTTTTGAGATGGAGTTTCGCTCTTGTTGCCCAGGCTGGAGGGCAGTGGTGCGATCTCGGCTCACTGCAACCTCCACCTAATGGGTTCAAGCAATTCTCCTGCCTCAACCTCCTGAGTAGCTGGGATTACAAGCACCCGCCACCATGCCCAGCTAATTTCTATATTTTTAGCAGAGACGGGGTTTCACCATGTGGGCCAGGCTGTTCTCAAACTCCTGACCTCAAGTGAACCACCTGCCTCAGCCTCCCAAAGTGCTGGGATTACAGCGTGAGCCACTGCACCCAGCCAGTTGCTGGGTTTTAGTCCTAACTCTGTTTGACTCCAAAAATTACTCTTAAACATGGCACATAACCATTTATAAACAGTTATAATTATCTACCTAGAAAACACTAAAAAATAAACTCGAAAATGATTAGAGTTTATAGGAAAATTTAGTCAAGTACCTGGTTATAAAATAAAGGAAAAAATCAATTATTGGTCAAAATAAAACTGAAGATGCTTATAAAGTAATAGTGGGTGAAAATTCCTTCATAACGTAGAAATTTGTATTTATTAACTTTCTCTAAAAATTTAGTGTGCCTAGTTTTGCAATGTGGAAAAACCTCAAAAAATTTCATTATTTATCAATAGTTTTTTTTCTCCCTGTTCTGTATTTAAAACCATATAAATGATCTGAGCTGTGTTTTAATTTGCCCTCAGCAACTGAGGGAGTTATGCCTAGACCCCAAGAAGAAAACTCCTATGTATTTGACAAACCCCAGTGAGAAATAAATGTACTTCGTCCTGAGTAAAGCTAATGGTTACATATAGTTTGTGATTTTGCTCTTTAAAAAACAATTTTATCTTGTTAAAATGGTATTTAACTAACCCTATTCTGTATTATTTCTAAAGCTTAATATTATCTTTACTGTTTAGAAACTAATACAATCTGTAAAACCATTAATATAATAATAATTTGTCAAAGAGCATATATATTCATTATCATCACAATATTTTTTAAAATGTTCAACTGTATTTCATTTCAATGATGAGTCCTGTGAGAGAGTATTATCTTTCTGTATATTCAGTTAAGATTTTGTATCTGGTTTAATCTACTGATTTTTGCAGGCTCAAAAAACTCAGAAACCACCACAGAAACCAGCCCCTGCAGTTGTTTCTGTAACTCCAGCTGTCAAAGATCCATTGGTTAAGAAACCAGAAACTAAACTGAAACAAGAGACAACTTTTCTAGCATTTAAGAGAACAGAAGTCAAGGTATAGTAGATTCTATTTTTATCTAAGATTATATCTTAAAGTTTAGTTGACTAAACAATAGTTGCTTGATAAAAAATTTAATGAGAAACTTTATATACTAAATGGCTATATTTTAGAAATTAAGACTTTACTACTATTAGGTAGAAAGGGAACATTTATATCATTAATTAATCTCTAACTCTGTTGTTTTTCTTTTTATCACAAATAGGAACAGTCTATAATCATTCCAAAATGACATTCTTTACCATTCTCATCTGGTTAGATACTTATCTTCAATTGGAAATCTGGTTTAAATTCAGGCGAGGCACCATGACTCACACCTAGAGTCCCAGCACTTTGGGAGGCCAAGGCGGGTGGATCACCTGAGGTCAGGAGTTCGAGACCAGCCTGGCCAACATGGTGAAACCCCATCTCTACTAAAAATACAAAAATTAGCCAGGCGTGGTGATGGGCACCTGTAATTCCCAGGCATGGTGGCGGGTGCCTGTGATCAGCTACTTGGGAGGCTGAGGCAGGAGAATCGCTTGAACCCCAGAGGCGAAGGTTGCAGTGAGCTGAGATAGCACCACTGCACTCCAGCCTGGGTGACAAGAGCGAAACTCTGACTCAAAAAAAGAAAAAGAAATCTGGTTTAAATTCAAAATACCTCTGCCCTCAGTAGCAACAATTTTGCCCCCCACACTACTTGAGCAGATTGGCCTTGTAATTTTTTTTCTCCCTTCTTATTGGCTGTTGAGTTTTCTTGCTTTGTCTTGTTTTGTTTCTTTATAATAAACTTTCAATGTTATCTACCTCTTATACCAAGGGACCACATTGTCTAGTGAGGGTATCACCTTTCTCTTTCCTAAGTTTGCATCCTTGAAATCATACTACATTATTTCTTAATATCTTGGCCTTTTTATATCATGGAAAAAAATAATTTCCTAATCTAATTTTGTAACAAAAAGAATACTTTTACTGAGGTACACATTCCAGTATTAAGCATAGCACTAAATATGGAAGAAAAATATTTAAAAAAAATTAGCCTCAAATTCTCAAAGATTGACCTGAGAAAACTCTAAAGTTATTGCCTCATGTAAGTGACTGTAAGTAGTAAGCTTAATACCCTTGATGTGATGAAAAAGAACATGAATACGAAGTACTTTTAAAAACGTATTGATAATTATATTTGGAGATTATTTTTCATTTTAATTTGCCAGGGAAGATTTGCTATCCAAGGCATATCCATTATTGATTTGTCATATAGGAACTTGTTGAATTGGAATAGAAGTAAGAATAACCAGTTTATTGAAAGTAATTAGAGTTGCTATATTCTGCATATAATCACTTTTTAGTAGATTTTTAGACTAATCTGTTACTACTAAAGTTTATTTTTAGAAAATTCAACGTGAAATCATTTTATGGCAAACAAATTAAAGACTTTGCTGTCATATTTGTTTTGATTAAGAGGTTTTGTGTTTCTTTAATAAAAAATTCACTTTTTATAAAAGTGAATAAATTTATACTATAAAAAATTGTTCCCATTCACATATAAAAAGCAAATGTCTTTTCTAACTTGCCCATCTAGCAAATGGGCAAGAAAATATTTATAGTTAAAAACTTGAGAAATTTGTTTTCTACACTGAAATAGTAAGAAATCACTTGGTCTCCATTGTTTGTGTTATATTACTTCTGTGTGTCCTGATAGTATTATAAACCATCTGTCATCCTGTTGAAAAGCAACACTAAGCAACAGCGAGCCATTAAAATGAAATGCCAGACACATAGAACATGCTTTCTTGCTTGTACTTCCTAAGTGTTGGTCTTTTAATTACTAAAGATGGGTTTTCTTTTGTGAAGTTTTTTGAAAGATCATTTAACCATATGGCAGACAGTTTTATGTTTAATAGCAAGAAAAGAAAAAAAAATTAGGTCTTTCATAACTGAAAAGTAAAGGTTTACTTCTTGACTAACTTTTTCTCTCATTGCTGGTATATATTCCTCTAGGAATAAATGGTTTATGTAGTTTTTCTTCTCTGGATACTTTATAAGATAGTTAATATGTTACTGTAAGAAAACATCCTATCAATTTTCAGAGTATGTGGACAAATATCTGGCTGGATTCCTTCTCTTATAAAACAAAGATCTCAGATCTCTATTTTTGTTACTTTTCACATTGATTAAAAATGTATGCATGCAGACAATATTGAAGGCTACCTTGATTTCAAGAGCTAAAAATGTTTTATCAACTATTTCAGAGTAAAGTTCTAAATTATAACGGGATATATTTTAGGTATAATAACTACCATTTTTTAAGTAGGATGTTATTTTGTAAAATTTTATCTTTTACCTATATGTGACTGTAATGCTTTTGTGAATCTTCTTAAGAGTATAAAGGTAGAAAAGGTGTCAATAAGAAGTTCAATTCAAAATTAATTTGAACTACGTACATTTGTGCCTAATGTGAAAGTGAAAAAATATATTCTTGTGTGAACAAGAGCAATATGTATTTATATAGTGGCATTGGTATCATTGTGAGCTTCTGATTAGCCAGGGAAGTTAATCAGAGAAGTTGAAGTGTTATACCCTTATGAAATATATCAGAGAGTGAGATCAGTCCTACCCAAAATGTCACTGTGCAGCCTAATGATGCAATTGATAACATCCTTATTAAAGGAGCAGGAGCCTCTTGTATGATAGTTTAACCAGAATCATGGGCAAAATGTGAAACTAAAATCATGAGACCTTTTTAATACATCATAAAAGTTGTACACTTCCAAGTAATTAACTTTGCATATATTTTGTACTCCTGTAACTGTTGCTCAAAATTTAGGAGAACATTTTTTTTAATGGGTTTAGAATCTATACAGCTGTCTTCTTTCTCTCACACAGTCACTCAGTAAATAAACATTGACTGAGTCTCTTCATCTTGGATATGTTCTCCTGAATATTCTGGGTATGGGCATTTTTGCCATTAGAGTGAATTAAATTTTTGAAATGATCCCTAGTTATTTGGAGCAAAGTCTAAAAGAATTAGATGTTTAACTAAGCTAGATAATACTTTGTTGGGTAAAAAGTATGTTAAAGCACTAAATCTGGTTTTCAGATATACCTTAGAATTGAATCTAAAAGCAATTCCCAAAAAGGAATTTCATATATTTTCTTTTGGAATCATTAGAACAAGAATATGGTATCGAAAATTTTCTGCTTTGCAAATGATAATACCCACTAGATACAGATGAGTTTTGTTCTGTGTGGTTTTTCAGATCAGCTTCATAAGAACCTAATTTGGTGGTGTGATTTAGATTTCCCAATTCATAACTTAGATATAAAAAGTCTAATGACTTTTTATATATTCAAGGATGTTTATATAGGTATTGATTATACTTGGCTCTAATGTAATATTTACCTTATTTTTTTAGACATCCACAGTTATTTCAGGAAATTCTTCTAGTGCCAGCGTTTCCTCATCAGTAACTAGTGGCTTAACTGGATGGGCAGCTTTTGCAGCCAAAACTTCCTCTGCTGGTCCCTCAACAGCAAAATTGAGTTCAACAACACAAAACAATACTGGGAAACCTGCTACCTCATCAGCTAACCAGAAACCTGTGGGTTTGACTGGTCTGGCAACATCATCCAAAGGTGGAATAGGTTCCAAAATAGGTTCCAATAACAGCACTACACCCACTGTACCTTTAAAACCACCTCCACCTCTAACCTTGGGTAAAACTGGCCTTAGTCGCTCAGTTAGTTGTGACAATGTCAGCAAAGTAGGTCTTCCTAGTCCAGGTAGTTTAGTTCCAGGAAGCAGCAGCCAACTAAGTGGGAATGGAAATAGTGGAACATCAGGACCTAGTGGAAGTACTACTAGCAAAACTACTTCAGAATCCAGCAGCTCTCCCTCAGCATCCCTTAAAGGTCCAACTTCACAAGAATCACAGCTCAATGCTATGAAACGATTACAGATGGTCAAGAAGAAAGCCGCCCAAAAGAAACTCAAGAAGTAATGTGGCCAAGTAGGTTTTTATATCATATTAGCCTAATGATGAAAGCCTTATTATTAAGATATAATCTGTAATATACTGTAATTTAATAAAAGTCTTCATAATCAAATTTCTATTGTTTCTTACCTTAAACTGCTAAATATTATATAACAAAACTTGGAAACTTTTATTTTATATCAGTCTTCAACATTTTTATTTTAATGATTTCCATAGTGTGTGAAAACAATGATTAGAATGACTGGTTCTCGATGAGATCTTCAGAAGATTGAAAGCATCTGTGAATTTAAGGAAAAAGAAATAGTTCGTCTTCTAGCAAAGCCCCAAGAGTTGATCCTGATGAATGAGGTGCCTTATGTGGCGGCAGGGATGACCCAACATAGTTTTCTATTTTCCTCCCCGTATTCTGGGTGTTCATTTTCTGTGCTAGCCCCATTTCAACTGACTCTCCCTCTCCCTCCCAATTATTTCATCTTTTTCAAAATTATTTTTTCATTATTGATTTCTCATATCAATGGATTTTCCTAATTGATTTATCATACCTCATATGGTATCTTTACCTTTTTTATCACCTCATTTCAGTTATTTAAGGATATATCTTTTTCCAATAAATTGTGAACTCTCTTGGTGTTTAATACAATATTTTTTCTCACATTGCTCACTTTTCCTACATTGCCAATGTAATATATGCACATAGTATGTAATAAATGTTGAATTTTGATTCATCCTGGTTATGCACATTCCTGATAAGTTTTGAAGAAAAATATCATTTCCCAAGGGTCTTTGCAGATGAAAATGTATGACTTGTTCACACACTGATGGCTTCTTCCTATACCATGAAAGAAAAGGCTATCTTACTTAGTGCTCAAAATGTTACAGCATTTTACCTAATTTTAGCTAACTTTGTATACAGTAAGCTCCTATATAATGATTAATTCTTGAGATTGTTTTGTACATTGTTAACCCATTTATGCCAGAGGTTGCAAATTTTTTTGGTGAAAAATCAGACCTGGTGATGACCTTGAACCGTAGGATATAAATAACTCCTACAAGCTGAGCGTTGCAATAATGGAACACTAGGCATAAGTGGGTTAAGTCAGAAAATGTGGAAGGTCTGAGTTGTTGTCTTACTTGCAAGCTAACAAATTAACCAGCAATTGTTGTACATGTATATTCTGAGAGAAGATAGGAAGCCCTCTGCATCAGAGAAACAATTTATTATTCACAGCAAAAAAACTGGATATCCAACAAATTCACACATTCACAAGACTATGAACAGCCTGTTCCATCAAACTTGATGTGTGCTACTAAATCTTCACTCTACAAATCTCTAATCTCAAACTGTCTTCCTTAATCCCTAGGTTTTTCTAACATCATTATTCTAAAGTATATTGATAGGTGATCTCTGTAAACACAAAGCTTTTAAAATTAAGCTTGGTCTTTTTTTTTTTAAAGGAAAGATTATTATTTTAAACTGCTTTGTTAAATAATGGTGCTAAATTATTTGTAGTAAATTAGAATCCAGGATTGAGATAATCCATTATCTCAATCATGATCTCAATAGGCAGTAAATGTCTGTTTACCCCATATGTAAATAATGAATTATCTCAATCCTACAGAGACTTTTGCTTTGAAAAACAGATTTATTTTGATAAAACATCAATTTGACATACACCCCAATTTCCCTTCAGGGTCAAAGAAACCAAAAAATACATATGCATAATTGTTTATAGTTCAAAACCAGTTTGGACTAAACAAAATTACCTGACATAAAAACTCAGCTCGGCAACTATAACAGTTAATGTAACCTCCATACCTACAAAAAATGAAAGTAGTAATGTTTATTACAGTTCACACATTGGCACTTGAAATGAAAACATTTATCCCATCACAGAAAATACGTGCTACATAGAGTTGAGAAGAGAAGCAATTATTTTAATTTCTATTGTACCTCAGAGGGGACTTTAGGAGGTAATTTATCTTTCACTGAGTATGGCTCTTTGTATAGATAATGTGTGCATACATATATTTAGGTTACGTACATATGTATAAGTACACATATCTAATACAGTATTTAGCTCAGTTTGGTATTTTGTAGAGGTATATTTGGTATTAGAGTTTAAATTGTCTCAAGGAGCTTTTAGACCTTGATTTTTTTCATATCATAAAATGAGCTACAAGACCCTTTAACTGAGCAGTAATGAAAGTAGCCAGTTTTATATAAATAGCATTTATTATTTTATGATCATTTTATTTAGTTTGTTATGTGCAGATGTTTTCCCCACTAGAATTTAAGTGGTATGAAGGGAGGGATCTTGTTTGTCTTGCGCAGCATTGTATTCCCACTAACTCTCAATAAATACTGGTTCAATGAATGAATGGACAGATAAGCAAGTGTGCTAACAAGTAAGCTATTAGGATTGTACATTTTAATCCCATTAGTAGATATGTGGTGACTATCATTTTTCTATTTTGCATATCATGCTTTTTGTAAGATTATATGACTATAGATTTTAGTGACTTAAGGAAAAGAAAAGGGAAAACACTAAAAGAAAAGGCCTTAAAGTCAGAAGACCTGGTTTTAAATCCCAGTCGCTCCATGTGAGGTCTTCAGTTTCCTCCTTTATAAAACACAGATGATAATGAGATGTCCTTCAAGTCTACAGTGGATCTGAAGGGAGGGCTATTGTTTTCTGTGAGACCAAGAAGAATGTAACTGACATGGCCATGAATCTGCACAAAACAGAATGCACTGTGTTTACATGGGGACATTGCACAGTCATAAAGAGAAATTACACTAAAAGGCTTCAGAGAGGTAATTATAAAGTTTTGGTGGCAACCAATGTGGCTCCTCGTGGTTTGGACATTCCTGTAGTTGACCTGGTGATTCAAAGTTCTCCTCCTCAGGATATTGAGTCCTATATCCATCTCTCTGGATGCATGGATAAAGCTGGAAAGACAGGGGTTTGTATATGTTTTTATCAACCAAGAGAAAGAGGTCAACTAAGACGTGGAACAAAAAACAGGAATTACTTTTAAATGTGTAGGTGTTCCTTCTACAATGGATTTAGTTAAATTTAAAAGCATGGATGCTCTGGCTTCCATTTCTTATGCTGCTGTTGATTTTTTTCCAACCATCAGCTCAGATACTGATAGAAGAGAAAGGGGCGATGGATGCATTGGCTGCAGCTTTAGCCCACGTTTCTGGTGTATCAAGCTTTGAACCATGATCTTTAATCAACCCTGATAAGGGGTTTGTGATCATGACTCTGGAAAGCCTAGAGGAAATACAGGATGTCAGCCGTGCTTGGAAAGAACTTAGAAAGCTGAATAGTAATGCAGTGTCTCAGATTACCAGAGTGTGCCTCCTGAAAGGAAATAGGGGTGTTTGCTTTGATATTCCTCCAACTGAGTCAAAGGTTACAGGCAGAGTGGCATGATTCTGGCTGGATACTCTCAGTGCCAGCTAAATTACCTGAAATTAAAGAATATTATGATGGAAACATCTTCTAATTCCAGACAGAGGAATGGCTGGTCGGGCCAGTCAGGTGGTTGATCTGGCGGTTGGTCAGGTAGAGAGAGTCGACAAGGCAGTCGCTCAGGAAGTCGACAAGATGGTAGAAGACGAAGTGGAATAGAAATAGATCAAGAAGTGGGGGCTACAAACGGAGTTTTGACTGAGTATTTGATAGTTAATTTACCAGTGTGAGCTTGCCTATTTCTACCTAATCATGTATATTATGGATCAAAAATTAGGTCATCATTGTTGAGGTATGTGTCTGCTATTTGCAAAGAAGTTGATCGTATTTTTTTAAAAAAGTATTTCACAAGAATGGTTGTAAACAAACCTACTTATCCAGTTACACCTTTGAATAAAAAAACCTCCTTTTATTGTCTTTTTTTTTTTTTTTTTTTTTTTAAAAAAAAAAGGAAAGAAAAAAGCCCTGGCTGAGGGAGTCTATTTAGATGGTTGGAAGCCTTAGACTTTTATTTTTGGTTTACAATACCTAGGTTTAAGTCCAGACCCAGCACTTACTAGCAATGTGATTTGGATTAAATTACTTCACCTTTTTGGACCGTGGTTTCTTCTTGATGTTTTGAGTATTAAACAAGTGAGTACATATAAAGCACTTAGAACAATGTCTGGCATATAGTATGCATTCAGTAATGTTACATGTTAATATCAAGTTATTCAGTTTTCTTTTAGTTCAAAACATATAAACAAAACATTAACAAAATATATTATCAAAGACTTCTAGTTGGTGGTATATTCCTCTTATGTATATTTGGTGTATATTCTGGTTTATACATATAGGTGTATAATTCATATTATCCACATATGTGTATAAAGCTACATAATATATATGGTTTATATGTATGTATATAAACATGTATGCATTTGCAAGAGAGCAATATGAAAAACAAAAACATTTGAGGCAAAATACATCATACAGTAAAAAAAAAAGTAAATTGAAAAACCTTTGGATCCAACCTTTCTTGATGATAAAAGAATATAATTACTCTTTCAAAAGATCTTCACTTTTAAGTAGTTGATAGTTGAAGCTTGGGTTATTTGCTTTGCTATTTCTGTTGGCTTAGTATTTCTTTCAACATGTATCCTTTATAATACATTCATGCAATAATCCTGTTAGGAAGTACAGTATTCCTGAAAACTCAGTACAGTATCATTTTCTGTAGTTTGGAGGTTTCTTGCTTTCTGGTCCAAAGTTTTGTAATGTCAGTTTTATGAGGTAGTCAATCAACAACTTACTGGAAAATAAAAGTTGAAGGCTTATTTTCTTAGGCATAAGTCATCTTTCCAAGGTAGTTAGCGGGCACATATCCTTTCTGCCCTTGAGCTTCAGCTAACCACCACTCTTTATTGCCACTTAGGTCACAAAACCTAAGTATATGAACTCTCTGGTATTCCTGAAGGCTGAGTTCATGGTCACTCCGTGCTTGAAAAGCATGAACTGCATAGAAAATCTAGACAAAGAAACAAAAGACATTACTGGAATTGGAACCCGAATATTAAGAGAAACATAATAAAAGTTTCCAAGCTTTTAGAAGCAATGCTAAAGTTTTTTTGTTTTGCCAAATTCACATTGTCCAACCCCTTCTATTGGATATATTTTGCTAAAATACAACCCAGGTGAGAATGGAGTGAAATAGGTATTCTTCTTATTCTGTTAGGAGGAGTATACATTGTCCATGCTTGAAGGCAACTTGGCAGTTTCTATTAAAAGATTTTTAATAATGTTAAGATGTTAATTCCTTGTGAATCAAAATAGCTTGAAGAATCTCTTCTACGGAAACATTGGCAGAAATTTTTGCGTAACAATGTTACTGGATTACCCATAGGAATGGTGAAAAGTGGGAGAGTAGTAGGAATAACACTAGAAGTTTTATAGTTAAATTCCAGACCCTCATACTAAGGAAATTTGTAGTCATTAAAAACGGTGCAGGCCGGGCGCAGTGGCTCACGCCTGTAATTCCAGTACTTTGGGAGGCCGAGGCAGGCGGGTCACGAGGTCAGGAGTACAAGACCAGCATGACTGACATGGTGAAACCCCGTCTCTACTAAAAAATACAAAAATTAGCTGGGTGTTGTGGTGTGCGCCTGTAATCCCAGCTACTCAGGAGGCTGAGGCAGGAGAATAGCTTGAACCAGGGAGGCGGTGGTTGCAGTGAGCGAGATCGTGCCACTGCACTCCAGCCTGGGTGACAGAGTGAGACTCTGTCTCCAAAAAAAAAAAAAAAAACACAAAACAACAACAAAAACGATGCTTTCTGAGACTAATAACATGGGAAACACTTATGATAAAATAGTAAGCCTTAAAAAGAACATAAAATTAGATGTACAATATAAGTCTAATATTGTTATTGTTTCTTTGAATGGTACAATTACAGCTGATTTTCATTTTTACTTCCTTGTTCCCTTCTTTATTTCCCAAACCTTTATAATGACAATGTATTAAATTTATAATTTTAAAAGTTATTTTGTGGCCTAGAATAATAAAATATTTCAGTCAAAAGAATTTTTCTCTGACCTCAAAAGAACACTTGATAAAGTGCGTAAGAAGCCCCAAAATAAGTGTTTAGTTATTCTTCCAATAAAATCATAAGATTGATAATAAAAATGTTTAGTAATGGCATAAAATTAAGCAATTGGCTTAGTTTATTCCCATTCATTTATTTAAGCAACACTTATTCTCATTCATTTATTTAATGAAAATTTTTCAAGTACCTACTAAGTGCCAGTTATTATTTTATTGGAGAACTTACAACTCAGCTAGGAAAAGAAAATGCCAGTGAACAAAACAAAACACACCAAAACAGCAACAACTCTACATACAGATGATGCATCAGCTAATGGTGAGCTGGATTTTGAAAGAAGTTATCTTTCATAAATGACAAAGCTGACAAAAGGCGTGAATATGTCATATTTGAAGGTACGGAGATGAATACATGAAAACAACATATAGGAAAAGACAAGCAGATTAACTCTCAAACTTGAGGTTCAATAGATAAGGGAAACGATGAGAAATAAGATGACTTAATTACTTTATTAAGCAGGAAAAGAGAATGGATAGTATGGAAAGGAGACTATAGCTGTAGCTGAAGTTGTTATTTAAATATTAAACTGTTATTTAACTTTTGATGAAACTTTGATTCCATTGATTGGTATATTGATTTATCAACTAATATGAGCTGCTCCCCAAGGAAAGAACCACATTGCTATGGTCTGAATGTTTGTTTCCCCTCAAAGTTTATGTGTTGAAAGCCTAATCCACAAGGTAATGCTATTAAGAGGCAGGGCCTTTGAGAGGTGATTAGCCTTCAACTTCCTGAATGGGGTTGGTTTCTTTTTAAAAGAAGCCCAAAAGAGACTCTTCACCCCTTCCACCGTGTGAGGGCCCAACGAGAAGGTGCCATCTATGAACCAGAAAGTTGCCCCTCAGCAAACACCACATAAACTGGTGCCTTGATCTCGGACTTCCAGCCTCCACAACTGTAAGAAATAAATTTCTGTTGTTTATAAGCCAACCAGTTTATGGTGTTTTGTTACAGCAGCCCAAATGTGCTAAGAGACACATTTAAACTTTTCTCCATTGACCACATTATGGTACAAAGTAGGAATTCAGATATTTATTGATTTGACCTGAAAATTAGTAGGAATATTCAAATATTTATTGAAAGGCATGGATATCATACAAGACATCATCTTGTATCATAAAAGATACATACAAGAGATTGATGAACATGGTCAAATTATTACATAATTTTTTTAAATAAAGAAGAAAATTAAAAATACGATAAATTCTTTAGCAATGGAGTGGTAGCAATAATAAACACCTTTTACAGAGCGCATGGCAGTTATATGTTGAATGTGCTTTGTCCTCAACAACCCTATGAGTTATGTCTTACAGAAGAAACATATTTTTAATTATACAGCTAATTGGTGCTGCTGTGACCAATATCTTCTAACTTCAAATCCTGTGCTTGGTCCATTTCTCATAATGCTTTAGAGACCAAACTCTTGTTTTAGCAAGTATGTACAAAGTGTATTCTTGCAGGGAGGGACTGGAGTTTCTAGTATATTGTAGATGGTGTTGTTTTGTTGTTTAGAAAGTGAAAACATTGAATAAATCCACAGGAACAGAATGGAAGATTTGGTTTGCAAAAGTATTCGGGAATGTAATGTACTATAATACATCTGAAACATCTGTAAGAGCCTGCATTAGTGGTTGGTAATCATCTTTTATAATTTTTATAAATAATAGGTAATGCTTCACCAATGCAACTATAGATTTTTTAGCAGGTTAGATTGCCTACTAATAGAACATTTCTAAATATTTGTGGTAGTTTTTCACTTTAGCAGAATTCTCTCAAGCGAAATATAAACTCTTCCATCTAGATCTGTTTGGTATGAAATTATAGTTTATATTCTAAATATTAAAATACATTCTCATGAAATTGTAAATTTAAAGTACAAAATTATATACTTTCAATGCTTTAGATAATCATGACCCAAAATTTATTTAGGATGAGCACTTTTTAGTTTTTATATAATTTATGTTAAATGGGGGCATATATTATATACTCAAAATGGAAGTAAGCTGCTTTTAAAGAGACAGCAGTCTATTTTCAGTCTCTTTTTTAAGTCTCCTTTTTAGTATTTTTAGTCTCCTTAATGTTAGACTACAAGTTATACATTTTTGACCTGTCATGCATTTAAGAACTGAAAGATTTCTCATTATCTTCAACATTTTAATTGTTTTAGTCTTTATCTTTCTAACCTTAAATGCTAATATGTTTTGGTCCGGGCACATTAATTACAATGTTGTTAATTTGAGCCATAATCACCAAATCTTCTTCTGTTTTTCCTTGGCACTTTTAAAAATGTATTTTATTGATTGCTTCTTTCTACTCTATAAAGCTCTGACTCATTTTATGTGCAGTATTCTGTGAATACAACTCAGTTTTCTACCACATTTACTTTTTTTATAACACTGTATTATTGACTCATACCTAATTTATTACCCACTGCTTATAACCACCAGATCTTTCCCTGTGGTAACATTCCCAGTTTGGCATTCCCTTATTCTATATTTGTGCATTTGATTTTTCCTTCCTCAGTGAGCCACATTACCTGACTTCACTGAGTATCATTTTATTTTTATCCCAATTCTCCAACTAACAGCAACAAAAGTCATAATATATGTTAATCTTCTTTTCTAAAACTAAAAGGTACAGAATCAGCATTTATGGTATATCACATGTATCTCTGGAAACCAAGATAGTTGTACTGCATGAAAAATGCTCATTATTCTCTCTCACCCTTCAGGAGCAAGCTTTCATGTTCTTCACTTAACAATTATATGTTTTAATCACATGAGCAATTTTGATGAAGAAAAAAATTTTAAGTAAAGTCAAGCAAAACAAAACAAAACAAAACCCACCCAACTGCTATTAGTATCTTCTTTTCCTTCCTGCCATCTTCCTCTCTTCCTTTCTTCCTTCTTTCCTTCCTTCCATTTTTGGTTGTTGAAAGTGGTTTCTGGCTAATTGCCAACAAGAAAAAGGAGTAAGGACTCCTTGTCCGACCAGAACAAGAAATTTAATTCTGCCAATGACCATGAGCTGGGAAGAGAACCCCCAGTTTCAGAAGCAATACAACCAGCAAACACCTAGATTGCAGCTACGTGAGATCTTAAGCAGGGCACCCAGCTAAACCGTGCTTGGACTCCTGACAACAGCCCCTGAAAAATATGTTTGTATTGTTTTAAGCCACCAAGTTTGTGGTAATTTGTTATGCAGCATGGAACACTAATGCAGAGCATGCCATTACTATTTGATGGACAAAAGGAGAAAATACATTAGAATAGGAAGGCATATTTATGTGAATGCTTTTGTTATATTCTTTGATATAGCAAAAAACAAAATGAAGAACTTAAAAACTAAGATTCTTGGTATAAATCAGTACTGCCAGGTTGTGACTATCCACTAGCTCATCCCCATTATTCAACAAAGGCTCCAGAACATAATTTGGGGGAACTTTTTTGTCGCAATCTCTCTTCTTACTTGAGGTGGAGAATGGATAAGCAAGTTAAACCTCTACACAGTGATTTCTAACATTTTAGATAAAATTTTCTTTTAAAAGTCTGTTTAAAAAGATAGACTTCTTTTACCATAGATGTGTACATATGCAAATAAGCACAATATTTCCAATGTATTTGAGGAGACTCATTAAATCCTCCCAAAACTCATTCATAGACTGCTTCAGGTCTTCACGTCCAGGTTAAAAATTCAGCTCTAGTATAAAAATCACGGAGCCACTAGAATCTAAGTTTGAAATTGCCTATATGTGAATGATCTTTAGGGCCCCAAAGATACCCCCTGAGTATGAGGTAGAGGCCACCAGTCCTTTTTGTCAGAGTCCACTAAACCCATCAATAAAACCAGACTATATCCTACAACACCCCTTGGAAACATGCTATAGCAATTCTGGAGGAAATAAAAAAAGTGCTACCACAGTAGGAAGGGAGAGGGAAATAAATGATAACCAAAAGTGGCATCCAATTAAGCCATTACAAGTTTCAGCTGATGTTCCTGATAATAAAATAAAATCAAGAACAAAAGTCTAAATAGCCACACAGAAAATTGCTTTGTAGGATACCGCAAATGTGAACTATTACAATATGTACTGTATTCTCACTGTTGGTAAAGAAGATATAATTTTCTTCCACTTTCGATCACATTACAGGGACCTCTATAATGTATTGACTTATACTATCACATCACAAATACAGAGGTTAATCACTTTCTTCTCCCCACAATTTCTAAAAGCCAACAGAATAGAAACATCAGCCCTGGGGCAAGGATTAGGGACATAATATACTCCTTTCTCTCTGTTTTCAATATTATGCATTATGCATTACAGGGGGAGTCTGGAAACCACTGGCCCATGTGCATCTATTGGCTGGAGTTAAGACATTAAGGGAGGTATTTCTATGCAGCCTTTTCTTCTCTTCTCCCTTGTACTGAAGTTTCCAACAGGTGCATCCTCTTCCTCATCTTGTAGTAAGTTTGTTGGGACAGACTTTGTCCATGCACAGGGTTCACCTTCAGTTTGAGTTAGATAATTTCTACTCTGAGGGAAAGTATCAGGGATTCCATGTGCTACAGATCCAAGATGCATCTTCAATACAGTTTTATTAGTAATAATTCTTATATATGCTTATATTTATATTCCTGATGCTATGCCTATTTTAAATTGGTGCCAAATGCAGAGGAAAAAGAAAGCAAATAACAATTTATGAAGATATGCCATTAATATATTTTTTGTTTTGAAATACTATCTAATTTTTTTCCTCTCTTGGTAATGGAAATCTCTAATGGATGTAATTCACATTATATCTATTGGTAGGATTGCTTGGAGAAAATTGCTTTGAAGTACCAGCTAGTAGGAACTAAATGCAGTCTCATACTACAAACACCAGGCAGAAAGTCTATGTGAGGTGCTTAGTCCAAAGTCCCTGTAGAGCCAAGTAAGAACAAGAACTCAACATCAAGCCAGCTTTAGAGTGTGTTGATAAATTTGGCCCTCAGATTTCTGTCCATCTAGGTTATTGGGACAAGGCAAAGTCTGACAGGACATTTAATCAGGTACATAGATTTCGCTGATAAAAATTCATTAGTTAGCATTATAATATGTCTTTTAGAAACTGAATAAACAACAGAGTGAACAAGTAATAGAGAAATAGTGTTTTGAAACGTCAAGACAGAAGGGTAATAAGAACAAATAGTAATGTCCAGACAAGTGAAGAGTCAGTTATAACCAGGTGAAAATATTTGCAAATTATATATCTGATTAAAAAAAAAACTTGCACTCAGGTTTATAAAGAACTCTTACAATGGGAAAATAAGAAGGAAAATGACCCAATTTTTTTAAATAGGCAAATATTTGAATAGACATTCACCAAAGGAAATAAAAGAATGGCAAATGAGCACATGAAAAAATGTTCAATAGCATTAATCATTAGAGAAGTGCAAATTAAAACCCCAAAGAGATACCACCTCATACCCACAAGATGGCTATAATTAAAAAGACAAATAATAACTAGTGTTGACAAGGATGTGAAGAAAATGCAACCCATAACCCTCATACTTTGCTGGTAGGAATCTAAAATGGTGCACCCACCTTGGATTACAATTTGGCAGTTTCTTAAAAATTTAAACATACATTTATAAAACCAATAAGAAATTACACTTCTGGGTATCTACTCAAGAGAAATTAAATCCACAACAAAGACTTGCACACAAATATTTGTAGCAGCATAATTCACAATAGCCCCAAACTAGAAGTTACCCAAATGACCATCAACTGGTGAGTGGATTAACAAAATATACCCACAGAATGGAATATTAGTAGGCAATAAAAAGCAACAAAGTACATATACATACTACAACATGGAGGACTCTCAATAAATTTTGCTAAGTGAAAAAAAGCAGCCGTAAAACACCACATATTGTACAATTTTGTTTATACAAAAGATACAGAAAAGACAAATGTATGGAGACAGAAAGTAGGTTAGTGGTTCCCTGGGGTTGGGGTGGGAAAGAGGAGGGACTACAAATGGGTGCAAAGGATTTTTTGGAGTGAAAGAAATGTTTTAAAATTGGATTAAAGTGATGGTTGCACAACTTTGTAAATATACTAAACTTGTACAACTTTGTAATACATGCTAACAGTCATGGATTGTACACTTAAAAATGGGTTAATTATATGACATGAATATAAGATATTGATAAGCTGCTTTTGAAAACAAAAACACCAAACCAAAAAAAATAAAAAACAGTCATGAATTGGACAGCAATCAATAACTGTTAATGAAAGAAACTGAATAGATACCATACTTTTGAAGGTCAGTATGGCAATGTCTATAAAGACTTTAAATGTATATACCTTTGACCCTCTAATATTTTAGGAATTTGTTTTACACTTATATACTCATATAAATGCACAAAAATCGATGGACAAGGCCCTTCCTTGAAATATTGTTTGAAATTTTTTAAAAGCCCAAAACATTCTATGTATCTATTATTAGGGTGATAGTTACATAAATTATATACATAAAATTAAATACTGTGTAGAGCTTTTTAAGGAATAAGACAGCTATTTAGGTTTAATTGTGTCTAAGATACATTGTTACATGGAAAAAAAACCCTATATACCATATATGATATGTTTCCCACTGGTATAAATGTGTTTGTATATGCACAGTATATACAAAGGATATACCCAAGCATTGTCTCTGAAGCACAGGACAAGGGGAGAAGGGACTAAAAACCATTACTTTTATTATTATTATTATTTTTAAGGACAGGATCTCCCTCTGTTGCCCAGGCTGGAGTGCAGTGGCATGATCACGGCTCACTGCAGCCTCAACCACCCCGGCTTGTGCAATTCTCCCACCCCAGCCTCCCCAGTAGCTGGGACTACAGATGTGGGCAACCACTCTTGGCTAATTTTTTTTATTTTTAGTAGAGATGAGGTCTTGCTATGTTACCCAGGCTGGCCTCAAACTCAGCTCAAGCAATCCTCCCACCTCAGCCTCACAAAATGCTAGGATTACAGGCATGAGTCACCAAGCCCAGCTTACTTTTTAAGTTATGTATGCTTTTCTACTATTTTAACTTCTCTATCTATCTATCATCTATCTATCTATCTATCTATCTATCTATCTATCTATCTATCATCTACACATATACATATACATAACCTCTATAAAAATAAATTTAAATAAATTATTAATACAACACTAAAGAAAAAGCAAGGTAAATAAATAAAGGAATTAGATGGTCACCACTGGGGAATGAACCATTAAGTATACTGAAACTTTCTGATATAGCAAAAACAAGCCCTGCACTATAATTAACTTAACATTTTGCAAAAAGATTGTACCAGTAGCCTTTGCATTAGTGCAGTGAGGGAAATATAGCTCTTAGAAGTTTCAGTATAGACCAGTCTGACCAATATGGTGAAACCCTACTAAACTCTACTAAAAATACAAAAATTAGCCAGGCGTGGTGATGTGTGCCTGTAGTCCCAGCTACTTGGGGGGCTGACACAGGAGAATTGCTTGAATCTGGGAGGCGGAGGTTACAGTGAGCCGAGATCGTGCCACTGCACTTCAGCCTGGGTGACAGAGTGAGACTCCATCTCAAAAAAAAAAAAGAAAGAAAGAAAAAGTTTCCATATATAGTGTGTGGTATTATACATGAGATTAAAACTGGCCAATTACTAGATAGCTCAATGAAGATTATGCTCTTAGAGGAATCATGGACAATTTCCCACATGCTATTGACGGCAGCAATCTGTTCAGTATTGAACTACTTTTCTTTGATGGGGGAGTATAAAAAGACACTTTGCTGTAAGTATGTAACAGCAGGGTAGTAATAGTAATAGCTCCTATTTATTGTGTGTCTACTTTGTGCTGGCTACTTTACATACACACTTTATCTCTAATCCTTTGCTTCATTTAAGGAAACAGGCTCAGGGAATTAAACTCCTCACAAAAAGATCCACTGTGCTAATAGAGCCAGGTCTCCTTGATGTCAAAGCTGGTACTTTTCCACCAAGTGTTACACTAATATAGAGTACAGTAGAGAGGTACTCTTTCATGATTTGAACAACCACATATTTTTACATCAAATTTTTACCTGTTCGTCTACTTCTTGAAAACTGTCAACATCAGTACCATTTGTTTCAAACTTTCCACATGTGCCACTAAGAGATGAGCTGCTATCACCAATGCTGCTTTCTGAGGTGCCTGTGACACTGTCACTAGCTGGCCGTGAAGACACGAAGAGGCTGATGTTCTCAAAATCATCGTCACAGAACCTGTTCACAGCATCCACTTTCTGCATTTTTGCTGGATTGTAGGGTTTTAGGAAGGAGGAATAAACATATCCTTTCACATCTGGATAGGAAATAAAAAGAAAGAAGAACCAAGTTCATGGGTATACTCTTCCCAAACATGTGCTCAGAGAAGCACATGGAGGTCGCTCAGAAAATCTCAGTTTAAAGAAGAGTGGTAGTTCTGGGGAAAAACTCACTTCCTGTGTCCACAAGCCATCTGCTTGTACTCCCCAGTGGATCTTTCTGTTCTATCACAGCCACCAACTCTCCTTCCAGAAGATTGATGTCATATTCTTGTGTAGCATTGCACTTGCGCTTAGCTTGATAGAGTTCCTCTGCACTATATGTGGATAGAAGTTTGGAGCGATGAATGTCAGTTTGATGTGGCATTTCTGGCTGGGAGAAATAAGGAGAAGTTTTGATTTAGACAGATACATCATAAAATCCTCATGGAGTTGGTAAATATTTTTTCCCTGGAGATTTTTAAAACGTAGGAGTCATATATTTTTAAAGGATTATTTCAAGGTGCAGGCATAGAGCAGGCTATTATTGTAAAGTACCCAGCTAAGTTATTCAGTGAAAAATGTCTCTAGTAAGCACAGGAGGGCAGTGTTGTAGAGAAGAAAAAACAAGAATAAGAAGGCAGAGGTTCTAATCCCTCCAGGATGTTGCACAGCCATTTTAAACTCTTTGCCATTCTGTAGACAACCCCTTGCATATTAAGCACTTGATAAATAATATTCAATTAAGTAAATTGTACATGTGCATGTCTTTATCTGGGAAATATCGTCAGCAAATTAGACAAGAATCAAGAGGCTTATACTCCCCCCTCAGCTCGGGCCCTAAGAGACTTTGAGAAACCCACTTATCTTTAGGGCCTGGTACGCCTTATGTAGAAAAGGAAAGGGATGGACTATATGATTTATCTTCATAAAATCTTATTCAATGAATATTTATTGAGTGCCTTCTACCTTGTGACAAGCACCATTTTGGTCATTTTAGGCACTTTGGGGATACATCATGTACAAAGTAGAAAAAAAATCCATGATCTTATGGAGCTTATGGTATATAGGATAGAAATGTACAAGAAATTCTACACATACGTAAATTATAGGATATTAGAATGAGATAAGTGATCTGGAAAATAATATGATACTACGACTTGGACAAGGCAAAGAGGTAAAAGTTATCATTGTCGTAAATGCTGCCAAACTCACCAGAATCTGCACAGGCTTCTTCTTTTCAAAACTGAGTTTCCTCTCAATAAATGTGGCACTGTTTTCTTTCACACAATTCAAATTTTGGATCTCTTCTAGTACTTGATTCTGAATCTCAGAAATGCTTGAAACCAACAGTGGCACCTATAGGTAGAAATAATATGGCATTGTTTCCAGACACCTAGATAATCATATCAGGTGTTAAATGTATTGAGTTGTGATGAACAGTTGAGGAGCTGTATGATAGCTCCATTGTGAAAAGTTAGGGCAACTTTAGAACTTCTAGATAAATATGGTCTAATTTATTGTCTCTAGAAACCCCACAAACATGATAGGTTTTTTTTTTAAGTTTCAAGCCAAATAAAAGAACAGAAGAGAAAAAATAGCGATGAAGTCTTGGAAGAAAAGCTCAGGAGCTCATGGCAGTAGGTACCTCCCTTGTGGTGGGGTAGGATGGTGGCAAGGGAAAGCAGCTAAAAGAAAGAGCACTGATTAAGAGCCTGTGCTGGTTTTAAAACAAATTCTTCAACAATGCTTCCTACAAAGAAATGGAGTTTACATCCTTACCCCTCAAAAACTGGGTAAGTCTGGCATAGTGGCTCATGCCTGTAGTCACAGCCAATAGGGAGGCTGAGGTAAGAGGACTGCTTGTGCCCAAGAATTTGAGATCAGCCTGGGCAATGTAGCAAGACCCTGTGTCTAAAAAATTTTTAAATCTTAGCCAGGCATGGTAGTACATGCCTGTAGTTCAGCTAATCAGGAAGCTGAGGCCAGAAGATCACTTGAGCCCTGGAGTTCAAGACCAGCCTGGGCAACTAGTCACTACTAAAAAAAATTTTTTTTTTCAGGCTGGAGTGCAGAGGCACGATTTTGGCTCACTGCAACCTCCGACTCCCTGGTTCAAGTGATTCTCCTGCCTCAGCCTCCCGAGTAGCTGGGATTATAGCCACGCGTCACCACGCCCGGCTAATTATTTTTTGTATTTTTAGTAGAGACGGGGTTTCACCATGTTGGCCAGGATGGTGTCCATCTCCTGACCTCATGATCCGCCCGCCTCGGCTTCCCGAAGTGCTGGAATCACAGGCATAAGCCACCGCACCTGGCCTGCTACTAAAATTTACAAAATAATAATAATAATAAATAAATAAAATTAGCCGGGTGAGGTGGTGTGTGCCTGTAATCCCAGCTACTCTGGAGGCTGAGGCAGGAGGACTGCTTGGACCTGGGAAGTTGAGGCAGCAATGAGCTCTGTGATCACACCATGACACTCCAGCCTGGGTGACAGAGTGAGATCCTGTCTCAAAAACAACAACAACAACAACAAAACAGCTTTCTTGCTCTCTGGCTTCCAAATGGATTCAATCAATCCATCAATAAGGAGCACCTGTAGGAAATTAGAATGGGGGAAGAAAATGAGATCAGGATATTTATTTCCTAATTTTGCTTTCAGTAGTATTGACAGAAACACACAGCTCCTATCAAGTCACCCTCTCCACACACCTCTCTCTCTACACATTGCTATGACTGCTCCCTCCCCATATTTCTTTGAACCTAGATGTTGTTGTACCCCAAACCCCTATTCCTGCCCAGGGGAAGGCACTATTTCTAAAGGTTTTCCTGTGCCATACTCACATTTTTGTAAATAGTTATTAAAGTTTCCTCCAAATGCCTAACTTGAATGCATTATGTTTTTCCTACTGGAATCATGACTAATACACAAATCACATACTTTATACACTTAATGTGAACTCAACCAAATCTATGCTATAACTGTATTGAAGGGGGTATAGAAAGAGTGTGTCTGAGTATAGCAGATGTGGGGGTATAGAGAGAAGAGAGAGCTAAATCCTCATTTTTCACTGTGGAATGTATTATACCTAAAATGTATTAATAATGAAATGACAACACAAGAGTCTTATTTTTAAATATGAAGGTAAATACCAAGAGAATCATCTAAAAGAGTTGGAAAGTCGTTACCACTGAGGCAGGAGAAATGGAATAAAGGGAGCGAAGGACAAATGTTTTTTTGTCATCAACCTGAATAAGTACTTGAATCTTTATGTGTATGCATAACTCTAATAAAAATGAAAATTAAAAATAGAGCTTTGAATTCTTCAAAAAAATAGAATTACTGTATGATTCAGCAATCCCACTGTGGGTATATATCCAAAATAATTGAGAGCAGGATCTTGAAGAGATATTTGCACACCTATGGTCATTGCAGCATTATTCACAATAGCCAAGAGATAGACACAACCCAAATGATCACTGACATATGAGTAGATAAACAAAATGTGTTTTAGGTTTTTTTTTTTTTTTTTTTTTGAGACGGAGTTTCACTCTTGTTACCCAGGCTGGAGTGCAATAGTGCAATCTCGGCTCACCACAACCTCCGCCTCCCAGGTTCAGGTGATTCTCCAGCCTCAGCCTCCAGAGTAGCTGGGATTACAGGCATGTGCCACCACACCCGGCTAGTTTTTGTATTTTTAGTAGAGATGAGGTTTTGCCATGTTGGCCAGGCTGGTCTTGAACTCTTGGCCTCAAGTGATCTGCCTGCCTCAGCCTCCCAAAGTGCTGGGATTACAGGCATGAGCCACCACATCCAGCCCAAAATGTGGTTTTTATATATAATGAAATATTCACATTTAAAAATGAAAGAAATCTTATCACATGCTATAACATGAATGAAGCTTGAGGACATTATATTAAGTAAAATAAGGCAGTCACAGAGACAAACACTGTATGATTCCATTTACATGAAGTATTTAAAGTAGTCAAATTTGTAGAAACAGAAAATAGAATGATGGTTGCCAGGGACTTGGGGGAGGGGAGTATGGAGACTTGTTTAATGAGAATAGTTTCAGTTTTGCAAGATGAAAATGTTTTCGAGAGCTATTACACAACAATATAAGTATACTTAACACTACTGAAATGTATACCTAAAAATTCTTATAATGGTAAATTGTGGCTTTTTTATATAATTAAAAATTTAAACATTATATACATTATTATTCTCATTTTAATTCATATGAGAAAATTTAAACAGAAGGATACATTAATTTACACAATGTAGTACAGCAATGAGCAGGTATTAAAACAACGTACTCTAGTGTTCTCTAATCACTATTCAATTCTGCCTTTCAGAAATACATATAGTTATGCAAGATGTGTTACCACCGGGTAAGCTGTGTGAGGGTTGTACAGGATCTCCGTACTACTTCTTACCACTGCATATGAATCTCTAAGTATCACAAAATAAAAAGTTTAAATATACATAGTACATATAAAATAAAGAATAAGATCATTTTAATGAGGATAACTTCTCCAAAATGCCTTTTACTTTAAGACACTAGTAATTTCTCAAAAACAAAGCATCTCTATGCTCTTGTTCGGCTATGGACTGCAATGTGAAAGATACTCAGATAATTTAAAATAGAAACTGAAAATGCCTTTAAAAATCACATGATTCAAAGTGGGGATCAAAGATACCTAAAATAACATGTCTTTTCTGACTAGTAAATTCCTGCCAAAGCTCAACTTTGTTCTGAACTTATGAACCCACCTTCTACCATGACCTCAGAATGAAATTATCGAAATAATTTGCAAATTAAATGTGTTTCATTGAGAAAGTAGTAACAAGAGATTATTTTTAATAAATAGTGTTGGAGCAACTGGAAAGTCATTTGGAAAAAGATAAAATTAAATCCATATTTTACAACATGAACTGGGATAAAATCTACATGGATTGATTATTTAAATAAAAAAATATGAAACCCTAAATATACTAGAGGAAACACTGCTGAATTTATTTGGAGCCTCAAAATATGGAAGTCCTTTATAAGATTCAAAATCTAGAAGTCACAAAATGAAATTAATAAATTTGACTTCATTTTTTAAAAACACAGACATTAGCGTGAAAAAAAATCACAAGTGAAGTCAAAGACGAAGGTAAACTTGGAAAAAGTAGTCTCAATTTTTACCTCAACAAAAGGCTCATCTCCCTAGCACATACATTACTGCTAGAAATTAAGGAGAAAAATACCAAGAACCCAAAGAAAAAGGAGTAAAACACATGAACAACTAACTCACAGGAAGATAAATAGCCCTCACATGTGAAGAGTCTCAATCTCACTAATACTTAAAGAAATGCAAATTAACATTACACTTGAAACCTGTTAGATTGGCAAAAATCCAGAGAAACCAGCTTTCTTACGTGTTACAAGTGGGAATCCAAAATAGTACATAGTTAAGTAGGGAATCTGGCAATATCTAGCAAAATTACATATGTCTTTACCCTTTGACACAGAGATCCCACTTCTATCATTTCTATAAATCTGTCCTACAGATACATCTGCCCACGTATCATGACCCCAGCATTATTTGCAATAGAAAAACGTTGGAAATAGATCAAATACTCATCAATAGGAACAGGTTAATACACAAAAGAATATATATTGTATGACTCCATTTATATGAAGTACAAAACAGGTCAAACAATCTATGGTAATACAGGTTAGAAAAATGGTTACCTTTAGGCGCCTGGGAATGGTCATGAGTGATCTTTATGGAAAGGGCTTATATCTTGATCTGCGTGGTAGTTACACAGATGTATATATGCAAATATTGATTGAGATGTGCAGTTGAGACTGGTGCAGTTTAATATATATAAGTTATTACTTCAATTTAATAAGTTTTAAAACAGAGTGCTGATCAGGGAAATACAAATAAAAACCACAATGAGATATCACTTCACACCCATTAGGATAGCTATAATAATAATAATAATAATAATAATAATAATAATAAAGAGGTGTGGAGAAATTGAAGCTCTCAATCAATACTGCTGAGAAGGTAAAATAGTGCAGCCACTTTGGAAAACAGTCTGGTAGTTTTTCAAAAGGTTAAACATAGAGTTAACATATGATCCAGAAATTCTACTCCTAGGTATATAGAGTAATCAACAGAAATGAGAACATATATCCACTAAAAACTTGAATGTTTACAGAAGCATTATTAATAACAGCCAAAAAATGGAAATAACCCAAATGCCCATCAACTGACGAATGAATAAGTAAAGTGTGGTATATCCATACAATGGAATGTTATTTGGTGATAAAATGAATGAAATAATGAAACATGCTAGGCACGAATAAACCTTGAAATGTTATGCTAAATAGAAGAAGCCAGTCACAAAGAACCATGTACTGTATGATTTCATTTATACAAAATGTCCAGAATAGGCAAATCTGTACAGGCAGAAAGTAAATTGATAGTTGCCTAGAGCTGGGGAGGTTGGGAAAAAATGTGGATGGGTACAGGGTTCCTTTAGGGGGTTATGACAATGTTCTAAAATTGGTTGTGGCAATGGTTGCACAACTCTTGTGAATATACTAAAAATAATTAAATTGTATACTTTAAATAAGTGGAATGTATGGTATATAAATTATATCACAATAAAGTTATTTTAAAAATAGGGGACTGATTATACATTATTATACAGCCATGCAGTAAGTTACTATAAAGCTGTAAAAAGAATGAGGAAGCTCAGGCTGGGCGCAGTGTCTCATGCCTGTAATCCCAGCACTTTGGAAGGCCGAGGCGATTGGATCACCTGAGGTCAGAAGTTCGAGACCAGCCTGACCAAAATGGAGAAACCCCGTCTCTACTAAAAACACAAAAATTAGCTGGGCGTGGTGGCACATGCCTGTAATCCCAGCTACTTAGGAGGCTGAAGCAGAAGAATTGCTTGAACCCGGGAGGTGGAGGTTGCAGTGAGCAGAGACTGGGCCTTTGCACTCCAGCCTGGGTAACAAAAGTGAAACTCCATCCCCCACCCCCCCAAAAAAAAAAGAATGAGGAAGCTCTCTATGTACTATTATAGATGCATTATCAGAATACATTGTTAAAGAACAAGTGCAGAATGGTATATATAATATGCTGTTTTTTACTTTTAAGAAATAAAAATATATATTTGCATTTATTGTTACTGGCATGAGAAAGCACTAAATGCATAAAAATAAACTAATAAAAATGGGGATGAGAGTGGGGAATGGGATGCTAGAGGAACAGGTATGAGTGAGACTGATTATACATTTACACAGTTTTGGCTTTTGAACCCTGTAAACATAGCCCTTGTTTATTCAATTTAATTTAATTCAAAGTATAAGTTAAAAGTTAATTAATGCATAATAGAAAATAAAGTAGGGACAATTATTTATGCTCCAGGTGTTACCCATTTAATAGCTATCCATCTCATTCACATGAGAACTAGTGTACTTGAAATGTAGGGCCAAGAAACCAAGCTGATTTTTAAAAAGTTGATATAAGTTGTAAATATCTTTCTTCCTCATCAGGAAAATAATTATAAAATTATATCCTAATGGGAGGCGAAGCTACACACACACACACACACACACACACACACACACACACACAAAACCAGGCTTCTCTTTCTTGCGGAAGAATGAAATCAAAACAAAGCATGGTTTGAACGTTACCCTGTGTCTTTCATTATGCCGAGATGGTCTTCTTTTTAGAGCCACATCTTAGTCACAGTTAACATCTAAGAACTATTGATCAGAAAAAAATACAAAATATAAATTGTTGATAAGCTTCAATGTTTCATCAGGCAGGTGGAGCAAGGCTGAAAGGTGTTTGGTATTTGAAAAGGAATCTCCAAAAAAGAATTACAAATGTGTAAGCCGCAGTAAACCTGAACTAGGAAACCCTGTTTGAGTTTCCCATGGATAAGACAGATAAGGAGCAGGAGACTATCTGACTGGTTTTAGTTAAAATAAATACACACACACCACACGGCACACATGTGCACACTCTGAACAGGGCTTTCGTATGGGTGTGGTTTCTAGCAGATCCAGTAGGCCAAGGTAGCTAGCTGGGTGTTGGTGCTGTGCTTACCGGCACAAGTGTGGAGTAAGCCTGCTGTGCCATGAGCATCAGGTCCTTAAGGAGGGTAATGAAGCTGCACAGACAGTTCAACAGAATCTTCCGAGCAGCCTGGTTGAATGCCTGGAGCTCCTCCACAAGCTGGGCATTGAGGGCCTCATACTCCTTTTTGGCCAAGTCTGACTCCTCTCCTGCTGATCGCTGCAGGTAGCTGTTGCAATCCAGCAGTTTGTCATAGCGTTTCTGGATGAGCTTGTGAGGCCCTGGGAATAAGGACAGCAGGGCTGACAAGGGGGTCAGGATGAGTCTCTGTAAGTGAGACGCCTGCCAAAAGAAGAAATGAGCCCATTTGAGAGAGAGGATCAGCCCATACCTTGTCCAGTGCTGCTATCCATAGGCTTACCTTTTCCCCCACGAGAAGCACAAAAGAAAACAGGAAAGCACCTACCCAGATTAAAAGAGGATCTGATCATTTTTGTGTCTGGCTAAACCTATTCAAAGACTTAAAACAGGAGCTCTAGGTTGTAACATTGAACCTAAAAAGTGAGCAGGAAGAGGAATACAAAAGTTACAGCCTGCTCACCCAAAATATAACTCCACCTTTTTCTCTACAGTCTTTGATTTTGTCATTGTCATCTCCTTCAACACTTTTTCATTCCCCTCCTTTCTCATCCCAGAGCCAGCACTTGAGGGTAGGGGGGAATCTCTAGCCTTTGACTACCAAGACTGTGTAAAAGATTCACCATATCGCTCCCACCTTTTGCTGGCAGCAAAAGGAATATAGTTCATCCCACAGGAGACTGTACCCTATTCTTCCCATATCAGCCCCAAATCCCTGGCTACCCTGGAGGCTTATGTTTGATAGTGGAATTATATCCCCTATACAGATAGTAACCCCTTAATAAAGGTATTTTAATCTTGACACAGAAATGACCACAGATTTGTAACTTGTTTTATTTTTAATTAATTAATTTTGAGACAGGGTCTCACTCTGTCGCCCAGGCTGGAGTGCAGTGGCACTTTGTCAGCTCACTGCAGCCTCTGCTCAAGCCATCCTCCCACCTCAGCCTCCCGAATAGCTAGGACTACAGGAATGTGTCACCATGCTTGGTTAATTTTTTAAATTTTTGGTAGAGATACGGTCTCACTCTATTGCCCAAGATGGTCTTGAACACTTAGGCTCAAGCAATCCTCTCACCTTGGCCTACACGTTCTGTTTTAAATACATTAAAGGATTAAGCTGATGCTGTTTCTGTGTCTTAAATGGTTTACACTTTTTGGCCTGAATCATTGAAAATGAGCTTCACAGAACTGCCCAACTTCATGACATAACCTGATCATCCTAGATTTAATTTCTTCTATTTCTCTTCTGTTTTAAATTTGCTGATTGCCCTACTTTACCCTTTATCATATATGCTTATATGATATTTTATGATAATTTGGAAGTAGGTTTCTCTTTTGTAACCCAAAAGCTATCCTAGGGAATCCGTATCTGAGCAGCAGCTTGTATAAATTAACTTAAATGGCCCCTGGTAAGTTGGTCTGAACTCATGGGAAATCTAGAGGAGAAGGAAACCAATCTCTTATTGGCACCAGCAATAGCCAACACAAATTAAATTTGATGTCTAGCTTATGAGATAATCAATATACACCTACAGACTGTTTAATGAGTCCCTTGATAAACAAAGAATCTATTTACTGTATCTGGGATAAATTACTATGTTTGTGACATGACTGGATTCTACAGGTAATCTAATCACAGTAATATATATATATATATATATATATATATATATATACATATATATATCCAGTGACTCATAGACACAAAATGATTCACCTTTACATAGGAATTGTTGTTAGAACAAATAAGAATTAGACTTTAATATTTTGTCCTAAAAAAGTGTAGATATGTATCACTCATGGTTAGATAAGAATAACTGCTCTACCTTTAGATAGATTTTGAGTTCTTAATATTTGATTTTTAAAAAGAGTTCTATATATGTTATCCACAAAAGTTACTTTTATATTGAGCCTTCTCACAATTTTTTTAACTTAGCCTAATTAATCATCTTGTGGTTTTATGCAAGGTATGCAGGACACTTCTGTCTTCTTTCTATCAAAGTCTGGAGCATGCTTGCTGAGGGAGAAGCTACGTACCACACTTTCAGGTGATAACTCAATAAATATATATTAACTTAATGTATTGGAACTAAGCTAAAGAGCATATCTTTAAAGACTTTTCTAGAATGCATGCTCTCTATAATTAAATGCAGAAAATACATAAAGAACTAGCCACACCTTTTCCATTAAACATATACTGTAAAAACATCTATCTATCTATCTATCTATCTATCTATCTATCTATCTATCTATCTCATCATCACCATCATCTGTCTGTATCCATCCATCCATCCATTCATCTGTCATTGACCTGTTTCTCTATCATATTAGCTCAGATGTAAGCCTGACTTTCCATTCCCCAGTGCCAGAAAAGCAAAATGCTCCTGCCTGGTTTTTCTACTAGATTGGGGGCTGTATGACTTCCTAGGGTTTGGAATTATGTGAGGCTCTTCACTGGTTTTCACAACGTCTTGATGTGAGGGGATGTTACTGAGATTTTGAGCCTGGTGGGCCAAAAATGCTAAACATCCTCCAACAAAAGGGCCACTCCATGAAGATTTGTCTTACCCAAAATGCCTATAATGCCAACACGAAAATGCCACTTTCAAGATGATCAGTCTATCTTCTATATAATATGAAATACTACTATGAAATAATAATACCTATAGAAACACAAGGCACTAAATTAAAATTAATATTACCCAGAGTAAATTCCTACTAAAATGTGTTATTGGCTCAAGCATGTTTTTATGATTCCCAAGATATATTTTATAGAACTCTTACAAAATAAATGTTTTACCATGGAACAAAATAAATAACATATGACTGTTAAATAAAAGTCTTTCTCAATAGGAAGGCTTTGCCTTCCAGTGTATAGTGTGTTAATAAGTGTCATATCCTCAGTGAGTAACCTTGCTCTTTCTGTAAGGACTCAAGGCATTTCCAGAGACTTGTTTAAGAAAAGCATAGCTCACTTGACCCCAGGAGTTTGCGACCAGCCTGGGCAACATGGTGAAACCCTGCCTCTACAAAAAGTGCAAAAAATCTTCTAGGTATGGTGGTGTGCCCCTATAGTTCCAGCTACTTGAGAGGCTGAGGAGCGAGGATTGCTTAAGCCCAAGAGGCAGAGGTTTCAGTGAGCTGAGATTGTTCCACTGCACTCCAGCCTGGGCAACAGAGCCAGATCCTGTCCCAGAAAAAAAAACAAAGAAAAAGAAAAGAAAAGCTTTCTAACTTAATAAATTCTTAATATTTCACATGCAGACACAAACTAAATATTAATTTTAAAAGCTGCACTGACACTGGCTACCCCTAGAAACACAATCTGTGGTCCTCTTAAATTTCCATCTTAGTAAAATACTCACTAATCCACTTTAAAAATATTAAATGATTTTAAAAATCCCCTGCTTAAATCTACTAATTTTGACATTTATATTTGCTTTAGTGCATGTTTTATTTCTGACTCGAGAAAAAAAAAAAAAACGAAAAGCAGCTTTCCTTTCAACCTCACTATTTAATTTGCATTTATCTGTGAATATAAATAACTTACAAAGTCATGACACGAATTTAAGGCATTACTTAGGGTCTCAGAATAGCCCATCTCATCGTCTTTGTTGTATGAAATCTCCTGAAGGTCCATTACACCCTGCAGAGCCAGGGGCATGGCATCCTGAAACCCAAGAACAAAGTTACAAAAAAGGCAAGTTTTGAGGTCAGTATAATTAACATATCCCAAATGTGGACTTCATCAGCATAACCCTTAATTATCACTGAGAGATTACTTAAAAAGGAAGAACAAACATTTTATAAATCCTCTGTACAATCAGGTTGTTTCTAAGAACATATTTCCTTACATTTTCCTTATGTCTCTTTCTCGTAGTACTCTGTATACGACCCTCTTTGATTAAACAGTCCATCTTAAATTCCCTCATTAGCTATTCTTTAGCTTGCAATTCTTACAAATTCCTTATTTTAAAAATCACTGATCTTTGATTTAAATTCATCAGTTTTCTTTAGAAAATTTAATGCTCTCTTTAAGAGAAGATGCTTACATTTTTTGTTGAATCTATTAGTGGAAATAGAAGACTTTCCGGTAGATGTTCCCAAGAGACATTTACTCCTTGAAAGATACGTAAAGGACAGGGTTCCCACTACTCTTTGGCTGTTATAACTGTTTTTGGTTTTCTTTTCACAGAAGGCAGCATTTTAGGAAGAAAATAGCAAACCGGATTGTAAAGTAGGCTTTGTATCAGATAATAAGAACAGAATGGTACATGTACATGGAAACTTGTCTCCAAATCAATCTGATATTTTATCTAAGAGTGCAAACATCTGCTTCCAGAAACAGATATCTAAGATATCCAAGAGAAAAACTTCTGGAATATAGAAGGGGACCATTTAATAACTGATTTACATGTCACACTACTAACTTTCTATGTCTCATGGTCATAGCCATTGTCAAGGTGGCATGAAGGACACTGTTTCCTCTTTATGAGATCCGTTAGAAGAAACCTCTGACTGGTTTTTCTACTGAGCATAATCATACTGTACTCCAATTAGTTGGTTGAAATCAGTGATTCTCAAAGGGTCAGGACAACCTCTCATGGGACTGGAAATTTCTGGGAGCATTTCTGTTTTCTAACATAATCTCATGGTAGCATCTCCATGTTGTAGTTAATAGGATTTTGTAGTTCAATTTATTTTCCTTTATATTGATTTTTATACTTATTTTAGGTGCTAGAAAGAGGTGTATTAGTACAAACAAATTTTCTGTCTCTTGCAATTTTGTGTTAATGAACTCATCTCTGTTACAAAGGAAGCATGCTGATAGTCCATGAAGCAATCATCTGAGCAAAAAAGTCCCACAATATGACTATTTGTACTGGGGAGAGAGTGGAGCAAGTAAGAGGTCAAACAGCAAAACGCCTCTATATATTGGCTTCCTTTACCAGCAGTTTGCAGCCTTCCAATTTTGATCCGGTGTCATAATATAAAGGAAGGAACAGTCACATTTACTCTTCAAAATAACCATGGACATCAATGCTTTGTATCAGATGTTCCTGTAGAACACTGAAAACAGTTGTGTCTCACCTACCTGTATGTGTTGAAGACAGAGTGAAATGTTCTTCACACAAAGCCTCACAGTCTTTTCTAAAGCTCTAAACAGCTTTTCTTCTCTGTTAAAGGTATTGTCTTTAACCTAAAATATATATGAAATTATTTTCATAACTCAAATGAAACAGATATTTTTAAAAATAGCACAGACCATATTGGTCCAGCACATTACAAAAGAAAATTCTTTGATGATACGAAAACATTTGATGACATGCTGTCTGTCTTAACACATACTTTCTCTGTTGGTATATAGCACAACCGATGCTCAGTTAGTGTAGTAAAGCCAAGTCCTGTAACTCAAATTGCTGTTGTTAATTTCCACATAGCTTCACCCATGTCACAGTATATTTGGTATTGTAGAACTTTCTGTGTAGTTTTTAATGGCATATATTATGTATGTACTCAAACCATATTACATTTTGGGGTTTATAAAATAGCCACATTTGATCTATTGACTAGAACTTATTGTTTTGTTCGTATGATTCTTTCCAATTTATTTAACAGTGCTTATTTAGAAAATATTCTTAGATTCATGGTTAAATAAATGTGGCCTGTAATCTCAGCACTTTGGGAGGCCAAGGCAGGTGGATCATGAGGTCAGGAGTTCGAGTCCAGCCTGGCCAATATGATGAAACCCCGTATCTACTAAAAATACATAAAGTAGCCAGGCCTGGTGGTGTGCGCCTGTAGTCCCAGGTACTCGGGAGGCTGAGGCAGGAGAATCACTTGAACCCAGAAGGCGGAGGGTGCAGTGAGCCGAGATCATGCCACTGCACTCCAACCTGGGCAAAAGAGCAAGACTCTGTCTCAAAAAAAAAAAAAAGTGAAAATTCTTTATCAACTCAAACTTGAAGGATAATATATAATCTTAGCAAAAATAGTCCTTCTGTTAAGATAACTCAGCAGACTTAAGATAGTGTCACATGTATTCAGTTTTTTTTTGTCATCTTACATGTACATCCATTAGAATTCAGAAAGATACGCTTTTTATGCTGTGGCAATTTCTAGGAGTACATATTTATTACTGCAATTAATAGCAAGCAGTATTTCTTGGCAATCAAAGTGGCTACAAAACAAGATCTGAACCAGCCTCATCCCGGCAAAATCTGTGTGAACGTGCAAATGCTTCATGGAATAGGGTATGTATTATTAAGTTTGGCACTGGGTGATAACCATAGCAGTGCTTGGTTCATATGTTTTTAAATTTAAGATGGTTGATGTTAGAACTCAATGGATCAAAAATGGTGACATTTTATTTTATTTTTAAACTTCTTAATATTGTTTATCTACAAAGCTTTTGATTAAATAGGCAGCAGAGTTCTTTGGAATCCCCACAAAATCCAACATTCTCTGCCTTAAGGTTGCTATGCTCCAACTCAGTCTAGTGTGTATAACAATATGCTGGGGCAGATTTTTTTAAAATGCAGTTTCCAAGGAGCCATCACCAGATATTTTATTTTGTGTATCATCTGGCTAGGACCCAGATGATTCCAAAGTAGAAGGTTCAAGAATCACACTGTGAGAAATATTGCCCAATTCTACTTTCCTATAAGCAAGCCTTTTCCATGCTGTTTTCTTTTGCTGGAATATACTGCTGTTCGTTTCCTGCCTTGCAAAATCCTGTTTATTTTTAAGGACTAGTTCAAACGTCACCCATTCTATAAATCCTCCCTTTTCTCCTATTCTTCCCACTGTAGAAAATTAATTGCTCTCTCCTATGTGCTCTCATAACCCTGATTAATGATTTAAGTGATTCTCTCCGCCGATGGATTTTGGTTGTTTCAGATTAACTATTGTTGTTTTAATGAAAATAATAGCGAACATTTGTTAAACACTATGTTCCAGACACTGCCAAAACCTTTCTCCCATTTTCTCATTGTAATCCTTACACATATATAATGGAATTATGATTACTCCCATTTTAGAGATAAAGAAACAGAAGCTTCAGGAGGTATGGCAGAGATTGTTAACATTCCTCCTACTGTCCCTTTATTGATAGAATCCACACCTCTATTTCAAGTTGGACACTTTGCTGCCCTGCTAGAGACTACATTTCCCAGACTCCCTTGCAGCTGGCTCTGCCCTGGTAACCAGGTTTGTGCAAATAGGATGTGGATGAAGCCTTGTTTTTCATGTCTGAGTCTTGGCCTTATAACATTTCTCTGGGACTTGAAAGAAGACATGGCAGGAATACAGCTTCAACCAGGCAGATGAAAACAGTATGTTTAGAAAAATCACTAAGGGAGCTGGGTTCCTGAAGGATCTTATGAAGCAGAGCTCATCTGGATTCACATCTCAGGACTCTTAAAAGAGAGAGAGCTGCCAGGAGCAGTGGCACATGCTTGTAGTCTGAGCTACTTGAGAGGCTGAGGTGAAAGGATTGCTAGAGCCCAGGAGTTTGAGGCTGCAGTGAGCTATGATAATGGCACTGCACTCTAGTCCAGCTTGGGCAACAGAGCAAGACTCTGTCTCTAAAAAAATTTTAAAAAGAGAGAGAGAGAGAAATAAACAACTACTTGACTTAGCCTACTATGCCTTTGGAATCTCTCTGTGACAGATAGGTGGTCTTTACCCTAGTTAATACGGGAAGTTAAAGAAACTTACCCATGGTATAGTAGGATCAGGATTCAACCGCAAGCAATCTGAATTCAGAACCTACGCCTGTTCATCTTTGTATTCCCAATCTCTAACATGGTGCTGGGTACAAGAGAGTTCAATATATGTATGATGAATTGAATAGAATCTTCCTCTTCGGTAATAATAGCTTTATACCCTAACTCTACCAATATTTCACCTGAGCTGCTGACAAGTGCAAAATTGATTGATTTGAGATTTATCTCTTTTCCCGTCCAGCCTATGCAGCTGATTTTCTGATTAACAGTAAAATGCTTCATTGCTGACGGGACATCCTCTCAAAAGATTAAGGGGAAAAATCTAATTAATATCCCTTCAGGCTACTTTAACTACAATTCACTTTTAGTTCACAATTGAGAAATATAAGAAGTTGATGATAAATATCTTAAGGAATATAACAGCTTATTCAAAAGCCTGCCCAGAATTAGAGGCTGCCTATTATTCCTTAATAGAATTGTCTTGAGTCAGAAGCAAAATCCCAAAGACTGGGGGAGAATTGTTTGCCCTATATTTACACATGCCTATCTCTATTATGGCTACAATCTCTTCTTAAATAAATTTCCAATTTGATTTTAATATGGTTGTCTTTAGTTGAAGTGTCTTCATTGTCCTTTCTTGGATATGTAAGTATATCCCATAAATGTCCCAAACTTCTTACATTATAGTTCCACACTGAGAAGAGGAACCTCTTAACATGCAATGGACCCAGTTAGCCCCTAGAAGGATATTAAGGAGTAAATACAAAAATAATTCAAGCCTTGTGTTCTAAGAATGTACATGTTGGTAAATTCGGTACAGTCACAAGAAGAAACAAGAACAAGAAGGAAGAAGTGTATTATACTCACAGGTCCCAGAGAGAGGAGTCACCACATGCCACACAGGGCTAGAGGCAAAGCACCAGGTTTTGGTGCAGTGGCAGAAGATAGGAGTAAAGAGAAAGTTTAGACCAGAACCTCTGTTGGGATTTCCTCGGGAAAGGTGAGGCAGGGGCAGAGTAAAGAGTTTAGGACTGGCTATTTTAAATAACTCCAATGGGCTTTGGGATATAGGGGTAATCTCTAGTTGCCAGTACTGGGCCCTGAAATATTTAGGGCAGGGAAGATATTGGCTTGGTGTGTAAGAATTAGATAAGGATGTGGTTAGAACTTGATTGATCAAACCAATCAAGATTGATTGGTTTGCATATGAAAGTTGTGTTCCAGCCATTTGCTATCCCTAAGAATTGGCTAGCCCTAGAAGGGCAGTCTGCTCAGCCAGAAAGGTATTTTAAAATGTCAAAACATTATAAAATACAGAAAGTAAAAAATACGATTCATACACCATGTACGAAGGACTTTACATCACATAGGAAGAAAAGTCTGCACATTCAAAGGTAAATAACCATACAAGGTGATGATATAAGATAATAATGATTAAATTTATGATAATAATGACAGCCAAAGTATTTTGAGTGCTTACACACTATGTTAGGTGTTTTCTTGATGTATGCATCATCTCATTTAATCCTCACAACCATCCCATTTGTTAAGTACTAGGAAAATCCGAATTTACAGATGATTACATTGAATTTGTTATGTGCCCCCAAACAAATATTTACTAAGTGGAAGAGGTAGGGTTCAAACCCAGGCTTGGATAACTTCAAAGATGTTGTTCTTAATTTCTTCCCTGTGCTGACTCCTGCAAATATGAATAGTGTCAAGATTGAAATACAGAGTCAGTATCTTAGCCCTTTCCAGAGGATGAAGGGGCTGCTTTTACCTAAGTGGTTGGAAAGCTGCAAAGACTTAATGGAAGGAGAAAAGACCACAGAAGCTACCAAAGCCATCTGAAACCAACATGAACCACCATACAGTTGCCTCTTGTTCAAACTAAAAATCTTAGAGATATTAATACATGAGTGATAAAAACAGGCAAATGAGAAGGAAAAAATAAGGACTACATAGTATACTAAGAACTGTCTTCTCTAATTTTGGTTAGAAGCCCACTGTATTACTATCTCAGGACCATGAACTTTCTATCTTGTGATTCTCAAAGAATTGCAAGTGTGTTCTGTTGATAACTTACTTTAAAATCATTGGCTTCAAAATACCTAGAGTGTTTGCAAAAATACAGACTTCTAGATTGCACTCTTGAGGCAGGTGGAACCCTAGAATCTGTCTTTCAGCAAGCTTTTTAGATAATTCTTAATGCACATTAAAGTTTAAGAGTCTTTGCTAATCCATCTATTATTTATTAGGGATTGGGATGAAAGTGGCTCAAGCTAGGCTAAACAGCTGACACAGGACTGTTACTCACTAATATAATGTGCATCTGGGGAGTGAGGAAAGAGGAAGGGGATAAGGAGTAGAAAAAAAAATTGCACTAAGTTATGCCTCTAAACACTTTGTTTATATAGATGAAATAAAGATAAAATGAATATCAAGGGAACCCTAAAGAAAAGTACATCTTTTAAGAGCAGAAGTAAAACAGGATGGAAGAAGGGCATTGCCTTGAGGGAGAATATGTGCTAGTTGATGATGAGCGTCAGGACTCCTGGGGCAACCTTATGTCCCATGTCCATGTCTTTCTTTTGTCTGTTTCTTGAGTAGAAGCACCACAGCTAAGACAGTGTCAATCCTATTCCCACTCCCACCCCTATTTTCTAGACACACAGAGAGAGAGAGGGAGACAAGAGAACAGCATAGGGAAATTACCTTGATTCTCAGTACTCACAAAACAAAACCTCACAAAAATATCAGCATTCATGTTCCCTGGGAAAAGGTGGGTGGTCCAAGAAGAAAAATTACCTGTGATTCTCCTCTGGTCAGAATCTTCAGATGATTTGTCACTCTTTTTGATTTCTTGCTAATTGAATGAATATTTAGTTTAGACAATTTGTCTTTAAGTGATTCATCCTCGTCATTCTTCTTGTATTTTAGAACTGAAAAGGAAGAATGTAATAACATAGCTGAACACATGCAGCACAGAAAGTGTGCACTTCACCCAAAGTTTTCAAGATGAGTATTTATATTCGAGATAAAGATGTATATGATTTTTGAGCCTCTGCTGCAGAGGCTATATGCTCCAGCCCCACTGCCCACCCACGTCCCAGTCAGGCACCCACCCCACTGACCTCCAGAAACAAGGACAAAAGCCCCTCAAGGCTCAAGTTTGATTTATCTACAATATTAAAGAAATCCCTGATACTAGAAAAAAGTTCTCCCTCTCGTCTCAGATAATACATTTATTGTCTGAGGCCTCTGGAATGGGGAATCAAGATCTAACTAATGAAAAGACAACTCAGTCGGGCATGGTGGCTCACGCCTGTAATCCCAGCACTTTCGGAGGCCAAGGTGGGTGGATCATGAGGTCACAAGTTTGAGATCAGCCTGGCTAACATGGTGAAACCTCGTCTCTACTAAAAATACAAAAATTAACCTGGCATGGTGGTGCGCGCCTGTAGTCCCAGGTACTTGGGAGGCTGAGGCAGGACAATCTCTTGAACCTGGGAGGCAGAGGTTGCAGTGAGCCAAGATCATGCCACTGCATTCCAGCATGGATGACAGAGCAAGACTCTGTCTCAAAAAAAAAAAAAAAAAAAAAAAAAAAAAAAAAAAAAAAAAGAAAGAAAAGAAAAGAAAAGACAACTGTACCCAATGTAAGGAGACCTCAGATCCTAGAGCAGCTCTTCACTGGCTGAGAGATTTGGGGCAAGCTGAATAACCTCTCTGAGCTTCACTTACTTATCTTTGCAATCATTTTCACCTTTCATAATGTTGAAAACATTAAACGCCTCTAACATTCAGTGTTGGTAAAGGTGTAGGGAGATGGACAATCACAGACTGCTGATGAGGATTAAACCAACACATTTTTGTAGAAAACAATTTGGCAGAAACTAACAAAAAGGAAAATATTCATAGTCTATTACCAGGAAGTTCATGCAGAGAAATCTGCTTTCCATAATCAAGTATACAAAGTTTTATTTGCTAGAGCATTTTTTTCTAACAGCAAGGTATTAGGAACATCTAAATGTTTAACCTTAGAGAAATAGTTTAATAAATAATGATATACTCATAAATCAAGTGCTATGGAAACATTAAAAAGAAGGCAATATCAATTGAAAGAATGGTCATGATATACGATTAAGTTTTTAAAAAAGCAAACTGTAGTACCATATATGTTGCAAGAAGTATGGAAAGAAGGAAAAGGGAGAGAGGGAGAGGAAGAGAGAGAGAAAGAAGAAAAGAGAAAAGAAGATATAGTACGTCTGAGGAAAACAATAAAATGATAGCTATGCAAACTGGAATCATGGTGGGAAGGGAAGAATTCTACTCTTCAAAACTTTGAAATAGTTTAAGCAAACAGAAAAATATAAAGAATAATGTAACAGCCATTATCCAAATCCTTGTCCAGTCTTAACATTTTGCTTTGTTTCCAGTCTTCTTATTTTTAAAACAACTCACCTAACAGTTGAGGCACCCTGACCTCCATGTATGATCCCAAAAGGGAATTGTTATCCTAAATAATGGGGCTTATAATATCTGTATCTATTTTTATGCTTTTACTGTGGATGTTTGGAATTACAAAATACATTTTGAATGTTTTAAAACTTTATAAAATAGTATCATATTGCACATATTCTTCTACCACTTGCAAATTTACTTTAAAAAAAAACCCCTCTGGATTGTGTTTTTGAGATTAACCCGTTGATAAGCCTACTTTTTTATTTAGTTAATTTTTATCTTCTTGTGGTATTGTAGTGTATAATATGCAGTTTATCTATCCACTATCTGGATTAATGTGTCTTCTTTATTTGCATTTATGAACAATGCTAGTTACCAGTACATCTCTCTTTGAGCACATGGGCAAGAATCTCTCTTGGGCAAATACTTAGAAATTCATTTTCTGAGTCTCTGGTGTGTGCACCTTCAACTTTACTAGGTACTGTCAAGTTGTTCTCTAAACCAGTGATTCCAAGTACATTCTCACCTGTAGATTGAGATTAAACATTTAGCATATTCATTACTTTTTCCCCCCAGTCTCTTGGACTGGAAATGGTATGTTAGTGTGATTTCAATGATTACATTTCCCTGAGTATAAAGGAAGCTTTGAATTTTAAAACTGTGAATTGCTTCTTTTTATTATTAACCTTTTTGTATTACAATGTTTTTGTATTGATTTAATGTCAGTGATTATATAGTCTGGACAGTGATCCTTTGTGTACTATCTCTTCATTTTGTTCATGGAGTTTTCTTACTCCATAACATTTACTTTTTACTCTACACCTTTCTTTTTAATTTACCAATACAAATATATGACTTTCAAAATAAATATCAGAAAATAAAACAAAAATAAATAAAGTGATTAGGCCATTTAGCTCTAAAGTCCTGCTGTGGCTTTAATGTCAAACTGAGATTTAATACTAGCAGTACAACACCAACTAAGAACTTATATGAACACAAATCACACTGAGGGAGGACCCGCAGCCTAGCTCAATGCATTACTACCTCTGGGATGTATAGGAACCATGTAATTATCCCTTCTGTTTTGAAATTTTACATTAAACACTGATTTTATATTTTAGCTTACAAATAATTAACAATAATTTGCTAATTCTAGAAAGAACTATACTTGCTCACATCAGTAGAGAAATTATTGCCACAAAACCTCCATTCTCTGTGTGCCAGAACCAAATGAATCCAACAGACTAGATGGTCTCCGTCACCTGGATCTGCCCCTTTCCTGGGTGCTTTCTGCATTTGCTTCCCACTGCTGCTGCAACGTGGCCATTTCTCCTTCTTACCACACTTATCTCCAGTGACAGGAGGACTATATGCAATGGGTTTCTTCAGCCCACCATATGTCACCAGGATTGCAGTGGTCCAGTGAAGTTGAGCATATGGCTGCCTGACTTATTTTTTAATTTCATTTTTTGTGCCTCTTAATCTTCTCCTTAACCCAGTTGGCAAGACAAAACCACACTCTTCTCTCCAGCTTCTAATTCTGGATTTCAAATGATCAGTTCACTGCAGCTGCTATAACTACTTAAACATTCTGATTCTCAGAAACATAAAGTGAACACTCCAATAATGGAAAACAACCAATTCATCACGTCTCTTCCTACCTAAATCTTTCCTTCTTTTAAGTTCATTGATGTTAACATTAATGTCCTTCACAGCAGCAAAGGCATCGTCCAGTGCTCTGTAGTCTGGGTGAGAGGGAGGGGTGGAATTCCGAAGTTCACACAGTAATAGGGGGTATTTCATCACACGTTGAATTGGTTTGATCATCAAAGAGCCCATGTCCAATAAGTTTGGTTTGCCTCTACAATACAGATAAATAATATCAGTTTCACAAACATATGTTTTATTAACACATTTTCATTTTTGTGTGTTATGATTATTTCTAAAACATTTTCTCTTTTTTTCCATTTGTATATCTAAAATTTCTAAATAAAAGCAAGAGCAAAAGATGACAGAAAGAAGCAAGTTTGAAAGACCCTACTATGAAGCAAAAACCTGAAAGCAACAAGTATATCTTTCCACCAAATGGTCTCAAAGCATGATTTTCATCCATATGCCATGTACGGTTTACAAGGTTTTTTATAATTGGCTTTATAATATAATGGGAAACAATTTCAGAATGTATTTTACCATGACAACAAAGAAAAATGCATTTTTCTGATGGCATTTTTGTGATTATTATTGAAGGAGAATAACCATTTAAAAATCTGAACAGAGACTTGCAAGGTGTAGTCAAAAGGAATTCTTGGCCTCTCTCTTCCACCAAATTGAGAAGTTGCATTTACAATGTTTTGGAGGCTCTACCATAGTCCCCAAAAGGGACTTCTGATAAATTTGATAATTCTCTAGTTATTGTTATTACTATCCCTGTCACTAATCATTGCTATCATACAGTGACATTCCATGTGGAATTCTTAGTCAACAAATCTTCAAATGACTACACAAAAGCGAGACTCATGCCTAACTTTTCCTTTAGCAGCTTCTGAGATGAGGTTGGAGCCATTCCAACTGGTTAGGCAGTTCACAGTAGGGGAAGAAGCTATAAGCTTGGTCATGCCATTGTCTAGCCCACTCTCATTGATCATTCAGACAGAAGGCAGTGATTTCTAAAAGCCTCTTTATGCAGAGACCAATAAAGATACACTGAAGATAGGAAATACAGACACTGTTTTCAAATCCTAATAGGTGGATGTTTTATACTTCAATAATTTTTTAAAGTATTACTATGGATAAATGACTGACCATATTATTAGAATAGTAAAACAGCTATAAAAATGTTGAACAAAATTAGAAAAGTTGCATCACTAGAAAGGGTCGGGGGCCAGGCACAGTGGCTCGGGCCTGTAATCCAAGCACTTTGGGAGACCAAGGCAGGCAGATTACTTGGGCCCAGGAGTTCAAGACCAGCCTGGGCAGCATGGCAAAACCCGGTCTCTAGAAAAAAATACAGAAGTTAGCCAGGCATGGTGGCAGGCACCTGTAGTCTTAGATACTTGGGAAGCTGAGGTGGGAAGATTGCTTAAGCTGGGGAGGTCGAGGCTGCAGCAAGCTGCTGCACTCCAGCCTGGGCAACAGAGTGAGAGCCTGTCGCAAAAAAAAAAAAAAAAAGTAGGAAGGAATCTTAGAGACCATCTAATTCAATTCATTTGGTAAACGAGAAACAAAAGAATGTATTATCACATGTACATGCACACATGTGCAGAAATACACATGCACATACATTCACAAACATACACTAGTCACTATCACATCTCTCCACTTGATTTTATCATATCATTTATCACTATCTGGAATCCTCTTGTTTCCGTATTTACCAGTTTATGATCAGTTTCCCTGTCGCCACTCTATCTCCCTCATGGCATACAGTATTCTCTCAATGCATATTTGTGGACTGAGAAATCATAGAGTTCTCAGATTTTCTGTAATGTGCTTTTATGTCATACTGAAAGTTTTTTCCAAAAACATGAATAAATGACTGAGGAATTTTGTTCACATGCAGAGAAAATGATGATAGCATAAGAGAGACAAAGACTAACGCAAACCCAAAGGCAATATTTTTTTAAAAAGAAAACCAGAATAAATATGAAAGGTCTATAAGGGAGTAAAGAGTTGCTTTAATAGGCTGTATCTTCTACTTCATACCTATTTGCACCAAATCTCTTAAGGAAGAAAAAAAGGAAGGTAAGGAGAGAAAGTGACAGAGGGGGAAGTAGGCAGAAAGAAGGTAAAAGAGAGACTCGGAAAGAGGGAAGGAAGGAGAGATTGTTTATTGGTTTCCAAGAGGACTGAGTGAAGTAGATTTTAAAAATAAATCTATTATAAATACTGAAAACTGTTTTCAGTATTTATACTGAAAAAAAAAAACGAACGAAAAACCCAAAAGATATTTTCTAACTGATGGTGTATCAGTAGCAAAACCTTTAAATATGAAGGACATTTTCTTATATATCGTAAGCAGAGATTCTTCAATAATACAACAGTTTAGTCACTTAAGTAGAAAGTAGAAATAATTCCCTTAAATAAGAAACAAGTCAAGGATACGAAAGGTATTAACTTGATTAGAGGAAATCATATTATCTATATGAATATAATCAGAATTTCTTCCAAGTTTTTATTATCAAATGTTAACTTATTTAATCTTTTAAAATCACTAAAAGACTATCAACATATAATCAAACATTTAAATCAATATAAACTCAACTTTAATAAAACAGTTTATTAGTTTGGTCTTTTGTTATATTTGTGCTTTTATTTTTAATTATAAAAAACAAAAACCCAGATGTGCAGCCATCTTGTAGGAATTCCCCTCCTATCATCCTGGAGATTCTCTTTGCCTCTTTCCTGTGTTGGTTCTTCCTCATTTTGGTGGAGTACATCCTTCAGTAGTTTCTTCTATTCCTCACAGAATGAATGGGAAGTAAAATGTTAAGAACTTTAACTTTAAATGTTAAGAACTGCCCTCATTTCTTTCTTATCCAGATCTATCAAAAAACCAACTTAGGCTCTGTTGTGTCTAGATTGTATCATTACTTTTTTTTCATCACTCTTTGGGATCAAAGTTCTATCTCTCCCTTTTGTATTTCTTTTTTTGTTGTTGTTGTTGTTTTTATTTCTTTTTTTAATTAATTTTTTTTGCACACAAAACAATAAACATTTTCTGAAAACACATACAAACAAAAAGATGCATATCAAACATATTAAGAAGGTTGCACATGGGAAGACGGGGAATAGAAATGGGGGGTGGGAATTAAAGAAAATAAATGAGAGAGGGACTTTGTATGGATCAATGATAATAACTTAATCCTCTATGTCTTTGTCAAAGAAGAAGGAGAAGGAAGAGGAAGAAAAAGAAAGTGGGATAAAGGATCAGAAAGGGAGGAAAATAGAAAAAATTAGAATATGACTCCAGGGTAGACCTGTTCTGTTGTTGCTGGGTTGGTTGGTTGGTTTGTCTGTTGTATTTTTCATATGTTTCGCCGTGTTGGCCAGGCTGGTCTCGAACTCCTAGCCTCCAGTGATCAACCCGCCTCAGCCTCCCAGAGTGCTGGGACTACAGGCGTGAGCCACCACGTCCAGCCCCCACATTGCGTCTGGCCTCCGTGGTAGACCTCCCAGACCAGGTGGCCAGGCAGAGGCGCATTTCAAATGACAATAATAGTAATTATAAATGATTGTTGTTTCTCCTAAAAAAGTCATAAATACAAATCCTAAAAAAGGCGTTCTCAAAAATGAGAAATCTCCCAGACACTTTTGTGTCTGGAGATATACTTGAGAGAGTTGCCCAAGTGATGAGCAATGATATTCAGATATCTGCATCGCACAGACAAGCAATATGGTAGAAAAGATAGAGGGAGTGTCATAAGATAATAATGCTCCACGCTTTCAGTGCCACAAAATTCACCTCATCTAATCTCCCACAGTAAGATACAATTCTGAAAACCATGCGAGACAGATGAGTCCTATGTGTGATATAACCCATCTCAGCCAGGAAGTCAATTATCCCATGACTCCCCACAGTAAGTAAACAAATGTGTAACAATTGCTCATACATATTGGGCCAAAAACTAAACTACTTATTAATTTGTAATTCTATTTCATCTTCCTCTGTCTTATCATAAATCCTTTGGCAAGTATTTAGTGCCAAAAGTAGCTACACTAATCTCATTACAAATTATTTTTGGGTCTTTACAAAGTCAAGTAAACACAGCTGGCTTTGTTTTAGCAGCATCCAGTTTTGCTGCAGAGTTTCACATCAAATACAAGAAAAAAGTACAGTGAAAATTAAAATGACTTTTAAATAATATAAAGATTATGCTGAAAAACAAAAAAAAGGAGATATTCAACAAGCAGCATATCTATATTTCTTAATGGGAAGGAAAAAATAAGTAAAAAAAAGAATAATTATGTAACTATTAACTGTATTACTTTGAATTTCCTTTATTTCGTGATCACAAGCATCCTAAATTTAATATTTATTTTACAGTAGCCACAAGCATTTATGCTGCTACTGAGTTTTTTTCAATTTACTCTCCTTTTAAAACACCTAAGTCAATTTTAAAGGAAACTGTATATTGTTACACAAATAAACAAACAGCATTTGTCATAAATAAAAGATAATAGTGAAAATAAATACGTCATAATAATTATTAAATTAGAATACATAAAAGAGATAAATGAATAGTAATTGATGTAACAGACCAGAGAGAACCAGTGAAATGGTGAGGCAATGTTTAATCATTTTGCAAATGTTAATCAATTACAGTCACTGGTTACGCATGGAAATAGGGAATGAGGGGCTGGATACCAAAATAAAGAGGGTCCATTGAAAATCTGTTTAAGAAAGTGTCTAATTCTTACAAGTGTTGGAGATAATGTCTTGAAACTTTCCAAAGAGAAGAACAAACACACGAAATAATAGAAAATAGAAAAAAAATGAGAAAATTAGATGACTGGTCTAGGAAGTTCATCATCTACTAATAAGAATCACAGAAGGGTAAAACAAAGCAAATATGAGGAGTAAATAGTGAGCGAAATAATTCAAGAAAAAGACAGGAATTTGCAGGTTAAAAGAACTCCCTAAGTGTCCAGCACAATGGAAGAAATGGAGTCACACCTTGGAATTCATTAACTTCAGAGTGCTAAGGACAAAAAGAAGACTCTATAATCCTTCAGAAAAAGAAATAAGCACGTAGGTATAAATGCATAATTAGGAATCAGAATGTTTCAGATTTCTAATAGCAACTCTGAAAGCTAGAAAATGATAAAGAATTACCTCTAAATTCTGAAGGTGAATGGTTTCCAATTTAGAATTCGATACCAAATCAAACTATAAACCAAGTGTGAGAGTAAAAGAGAAGTATTTCAGATACAAAGTTCTTTTTTTTATGTTGTTTCTTTTTTAATATTATTTTTTATTTTTTTTTATTATTATACTTTGGGTTTTAGGGTACATGTGCACAATGTGCAGGTTTGTTACATATGTATCCATGTGCCATATTGTTTTGCTGCACCCATTAACTCGTCATTTAGCATTAGGTATATCTCCTAATGCTGTCCCTCCCCCCTCCCCCCAACCCACAACAGTCCCCGGAGTGTGATGTTCCCCTTCCTGTGTCCATGAGTTCTCATTGTTCAATTCCCACCTATGAGTGAGAACATGCAGTGTTTGGTTTTCTGACCTTGCGATAGTTTACTGAGAATGATGTCTTCCAGTTTCATCCATGTCCCTGCAAAGGACATGAACTCATCATTTCTTATGGCTGCATAGTATTCCATGGTGTATATGTGCCACATTTTCTTAATCCAGTCTATTGTTGTTGGACATGTGGGTTGGTTCCAACTCTTTGCTGTTGTGAATAGTGCCGCAACAAACATACGTGTGTATGTGTCTTTATAGCAGCATGATTTATAGTCCTTTGGGTATATACCCAGTAATGGGATGGCTGGGTCAAATGGTATTTCTAGTTCTAGATCCCTGAGGAATCACCACACTGACTTCCACAATGGTTGAACTAGTTTACAGTCCCACCAACAGTGTAAGAGTGTTCCTATTTCTCCACATCCTCTCCAGCACCTGTTTCCTGACTTTTGAATGATGGCCATTCTAACTGGTGTGAGATGGTATCTCATTGTGGTTTTGATTTGCACTTCTCTGATGGCCAGTGATGATGAGCATTTTTTCATGTGTTTTTTGGCTGCATAAATGTCTTCTTTTGAGAAGTGTCTGTTCATGTCCTTCGCCCACTTTTTGATGGGGTTGTTTGTTCTTTTCTTGTAAATTTGTCTGAGTTCATTGTAGATTCTGGATATTAGCCCTTTGTCAGATGAGTAGATTGCAAAAATTTTCTCCCATTCTGTAGGTTGCCTGTTCACTCTGATGGTAGTTTCTTTTGCTGTGCAGAAGCTCTTTAGTTTAATTAGATCCCATTTGTCAATTTTGGCTTTTGTTGCCATTGCTTTTGGTGTTTTAGACATGAAGTCCTTGCCCATGTCTATGTCCTGAATGGTATTGCCTAGGTTTTCTTCTAGGGTTTTAATAGTTTTAGGTCTAAGATTTAAGTCTTTAATCCATCTTGAATTAATTTTTGTATAAGGTGTAAGGAAGGGATCCAGTTTCAGCTTTCTACATATGGCTAGCCAGTTTTCCCAGCACCATTGATTAAATAGGGAATCCTTTCCCCATTTCTTGTTTTTGTCAGGTTTGTCAAAGATCAGATAGTTGTAGATATGCGGCATCATTTCTGAGGGCTCTGTTCTGTTCCATTGATCTATGTCTCTGTTGTGGTACCAGTACCATGCTGTTTTGGTTACTGTAGCCTTGTAGTATAGTTTGAAGTCAGGTAGCATGACGCCTCTAGCTTTGTTCTTTTGGCTTAGGATTGACTTGGCGATGCGGGCTCTTTTTTGGTTCCATATGAACTTTAAAGTAGTTTTTTCCAATTCTGTGAAGAAAGTCATTGGTAGCTTGATGGGGATGGCATTGAATCTATAAATTACCTTGGGCAGTATGGCCTTTTCACGATATTGATTCTTCCAACCCATGAGCATGGAATGTTCTTCCATTTGTTTGTATCTTCTTTTATTTCATTGAGTAGTGGTTTGTAGTTCTCCTTGAAGAGGTCCTTCACATCCCTTGTAAGTTGGATTCCTAGGTATTTTATTCTCTTTGAAGCAATTGTGAATGGGAGTTCACTCATGATTTGGCTCTCTGTTTGTCTGTGATTGGTGTACAAGAATGCTTGTGATTCTTGTACATTGATTTTGTATCCTGAGACTTTGCTGAAGTTGCTAATCAGCTTAAGGAGATTTTGGGCTGAGACAGTGGGGTTTTCTAGATATACAATCATGTCATCTGCAAACAGGGACAATTTGACTTCCTCTTTTCCAAATTGAATATCCTTTATTTCCTTCTCCTGCCTGATTGCCCTGACCAGAAATTCCAGCACTATGTTGAATAGGAGTGGTGAGAGAGGGCATCCCTGTCTTGTGCCAGTTTTCAAAGGGAATGCTTCCAGTTTTTGCCCATTCAGTATGATATTGGCTGTGGGTTTGTCATAGATAGCTCTTATTATTTTGAGATATGTCCCATCAATACCTAATTTATTGAGAGATTTTAGCATGAAGGGGTGTTGAATTTTGTCAAAGGCCTTTTCTGCATCTACTGAGATAATCATGTGGTTTTCGTCTTTGGTTCTGTTTATATGCTGGATTACATTTATTGATTTGCGTATGTTGAACCAGCCTTGCATCCCAGGGATGAAGCCCACTTTATTATGTTGTATAAGCTTTTTGATGTGCTGCTGGATTCAGTTTGCCAGTATTTTATTGAGGATTTTTGCATCAATGTTCATCAAGGATATTGGTCTGAAATTCTCTTTTTTGGTTATGTCTCTGCCAGGCTTTGGTATCAGGACGATGCTGGCCTCATAAAGTGTGTTAGGGAGGATTCCCTCTTTTTCTGTCGATTGGAATAGTTTCAGAAGGAATGGTACCAGTTCCTCCTTGTACCTCTGGTAGAATTCGGCTGTGAATCCATCTGGTCCTGGACTCTTTGGTTGGTAGGCTATTGATTATTGCCACAATTTCAGAGCCTGTTATTGGTCTATTCAGAGATTCAACTTCTTCCTGGTTTAGTCTTGGGAGGGTGTATTTGTCGAGGAATTTATCCATTTCTTCTAGATTTTCTAGTTTATTTGCATAGAGGTGTTTGTAGTATTCTCTGATGGTAGATTGTATTTCTGTGGGATTGGTGGTGATATCCCCTTTTTCATTTTTTATTGCATCTATTTGATTCTTCTCTCTTTTCTTCTTTATTAGTCTTGCTAGTGGTCTATCAATTTTGTTGGTCTTTTCAAAAAACCAGCTCCTGGATTCATTAATTTTTTAAAGGGTTTTTTTGTCTCTATTTCCTTCAGTTCTGCTCTGATTTTAGTTATTTCTAGCCTTCTGCTAGCTTTTGAATGTGTTTGCTCTTGCTTTTCTAGTTCTTTTAATTGTGATGTTAGGGTGTCAATTTTGGATCTTTCCTGCTTTCTCTTGTGGGCATTTAGTGCTATAAATTTCCCTCTGCACACTGCTTTGAATGTGTCCCAGAGATTCTGGTATGTTGTGTCTTTGTTCTCGTTGGTTTCAAAGAATATCTTTATTTCTGCCTTCATTTCATTATGTACCCAGTAGTCATTCAGGAGCAGGTTGTTCAGTTTCCATGTAGTTGAGCGGTTTTGAGTGAGTTTCTTAATCCTGAGTTCTAATTTGATTGCACTGTGGTCTGAGAGACAGTTTGTTATAATTTCTGTTCTTTTACATTTGCTGAGGAGAGATTTACTTCCAACTATGTGGTCAATTTTGGAATAGGTGTGGTGTGGTGCTGAAAAAAATGTATATTCTGTTGATTTGGGGTGGAGAGTTCTGTAGATGTCTATTAGGTCCACTTGGTGCAGAGCTGAGTTCAATTCCTGGATATCCTTGTTAACTTTCTGTCTCGTTGATCTGCCTAATGTTGACAGTGGGGTGTTAACATCTCCCATTATTATTGTGTGGGAGTTTAAGTCCCTTTGTAGGTCACTCAGGACTTGCTTTATGAATCTGGGTGCTCCTGTGTTGGGTGCATATATATTTAGGATAGTGAGCTCTTCTTGTTGAATTGATCCCTTTACCATTATGTAATGGCCTTCTTTGTCTCTTTTGATCTTTGTTGGTTTAAAGTCTATTTTATCCGAGACCAAGATTGCAACCCCTGCCTTTTTTTGTTTTCCATTTGCTTGATAGATCTTCCTCCATCCCTTTATTTTGAGTCTGTGTGTGTCTCTGCACATGAGATGGGTTTCCTGAATACAGCACACTGATGGGTCTTGACTCCTTATCCAGTTTGCCAGTCTGTGTCTTTTAATTGGGGCATTTAGCCCATTTACCTTTAAAGTTAATATTGTTATGTGTGAATTTGATCCTGCCATTATGATGTTAGTTGGTTATTTTGCTCGTTAGTTGATGCAGTTTCTTCCTAGCCTCGATGGTCTTTACAATTTGGCATGTTTTTGCAGTGGCTGGTACTGGTTGTTCCTTTCCATGTTTAGTGCTTCCTTCAGGAGCTCTTTTAGGGCAGGCCTGGTGGTGACAAAATCACTCAGCATTTGCTTGTCTGTAAAGTATTTTATTTCTCCTTCACTTATGAAGCTTAGTTTGGCTGGATATGAAATTCTGGGTTGAAAATTCTTTTCTTTAAGAATGTTGAATATCAGCCCCCACTCTCTTCTGGCTTGTAGAGTGTCTGCCGAGAGATCAGCTGTTAGTCTGATGGGCTTCCTTTTGTGGGTAACCCGACCTTTCTGTCTGGCTGCCCTTAACATTTTTTCCTTCATTTCAACTTTGGTGAATCTGACAATTATGTGTCTTGGAGCTGCTCTTCTCGAGGAGTATCTTTGTGGCGTTCTCTGTATTTCTTGAATCTGAATGTTGGCCTGCCTTGCTAGATTGGGGAAGTTCTCCTGGATAATATCTTGCAGAGTGTTTTCCAACTTGGTTCCATTCTCCCCGTCATTTTCAGGTACACCAGTCAGACGTAGGTTTGGTCTTTTCACATAGTCTCAAATTTCTTGGTAGTTTTGTTCGTTTCTTTCTTTTTTCTCTAAACTTCCCTTCTCACTTCATTTCATTCATTTCATCCTCCATCGCTGATACCCTTTCTTCCAGTTAATCTCATCGGCTGCCGAGTCTTCTGCAATCTTTGTGTAGTTCTCGATACTTGGCTTTCAGCTCCATCAACCAAGCATGTTTTTAGAGTAATAAAGATAAATACCAAAATAGACAGCTAAATTTGTGAAAGTAATGTATTCTAATGAGAATTTAGGGGCTGGCAGGAGAAGAGGGGATTACTATTTTTCTTGACAAATCTTGCAGAATGATTTGGCTATTGAAATAAGGTTATATATCATTTTTAATAAAAAGTTTTTTATAGAATGGGAATATGCAAGAATACTCAAAAAATTGTCAAAGAAAAGTACTGAGCTGAGACTGATATGGAATATTAAAATATATTATAAAGCTACAAAAATAAAAGCAGTTTGGTATTGATACATTTATGGACAAATGAATAGCACAAAAAAGAAAATCAAGAAATAGACACAAATATGTATAGAAATAGAGTACATGGTAAATTTGACAATCCTATTCAGTGGGAAAAAGTGAGTTATTCAATATCAGATGTTATGAGAATTAGCTAGCCATAAATAAAATAATAAAAATGGATTTTGGCCTCATTCTTTACACTAAAATAATTTTGAGATAGATCAAATATTGAATCTAAAAATTAAACCATATAAGAATTTGAAGAAATCATAGGATCATCCTTTATAAACTAATGTTGGAATTTCTAAGGAAGACACAAAATCTGAAAGCCACAGTAGAAAAAAAGTGATGTCTATTTAAAAATTTAGCTCCGTAAAATTTTATAGATTAAAAACAGAGCCTGAAACAGCCATAAACTATGTTAAAAGTCAGATGATAAACTGGAAAAATTATATATAATACATAAGACAAAGGTTAATATGTACTGATTAAAGAGACATTACAAATGTATTAGAAAAAGATGAACAGCTCAGTAAAAGTGAATAATCATTTAAAAACACCATTCATTAGAAATGAAATACAAATAGTTAAATACATAGGAAAAATGCAAATTAAAATAACTGGATACTATTTGGGCCTATACATTACAAGTTATAAAGATATCAATATTATTTGTATCTAGTGTTGGCAAGTAGTGGATAAATGAACAATTCACATAAGAGTAGTGAGAATATAAATTAGCTCAGCTTTTTTTTGAAATGTTCTGACAATAAGTATCAAAAGCCCTTTGATCTAGCAATTTCACTTTCAGAAATTGATCCAAAAAATCAGATTATTGTACCAAGATCATATGTAAAAATAAACTTATGACATCAATAAGACAGACACAATTCAACTGTCAGTAAGGGTTTGGTAAACTAAATTATGGCATATATATCAGACAGAATATTATGCAAGCATAAAACTATGTGGATTTACATTTACTGACATGGAAAGATATTCACAATGTATTGATGATGAATGAGGTAGCAAGTCGACATACAAGAAATATATAGTGTTCCTATTTTAGTCAATGTATGTGTGTGAAGAAGAAAGTATGGTGAAGTGAGGGACTCACTGCAGTGCTACAATAGTTAGCTTTGGAAAGTGACTGCTGATTGTCTTTACTATCCTCATTTTTATTTTCCTTTTTTTGCAATGTTTCTTCAATAATTTTTAAAATACAAAGAAAAGAGAAAATAATTTATAATATTTTGTGATTAATAGGAACGTTGAAATCCAAGGTGAGAATAGCTAATCTGACAGGGAACACATACAGAAAAGAGTGAAAGCGTAAAGATAACAAGACACTGCATTTCTGAAGATAGCTGTGTTTAGAATAGGCTTTTTTTTCTTGCTTTTAGTGGGAAGTTCTACGATTGCTGTCACTTTGATACCGCCTGATGTTTGCGTGAGGTTATAATTCAAAGTAAACATTGTAGGAATTACAAATATTTTTCATTTTGTATTTTTAAGAAGGTAGGTTGTAAAAAAAACCTAAAAAATAGACAATTTTTGATTGCCATAAGTGAGGGATTATTGAATGCCATGTAAAAACCCACATCTTGTACTCTTAAATGCCCTTTTGGCTGCAACATTGCTGGCCTTTGCCACTAAAGAGCCCAACAATTACACAGCACTTGACATTGCCTTTTGCCCTTTCCTGTAGCAGTATGTGTGCTTCATGACCTGAATGAAAGGAACAGGAAGGAAAATAATTCATGGCAAACTTCGCTTTGATGTGCATCCAGCCACATGCTGGGATTGCTCTTCTTTTTTAGTTCTTGATGTATAGAATAGTCTAGAGGGAGCAGACACAACCTGGCTAACTCCTACACAGCAGGATTGCAGCAAGTGCTAGGGCCATTTTTAAGCAAGTGTTTCAATACAATGAACTGTTTAAATATTCTGTATGTAGAAGTCCGTGCATGCAAACTGTACTAAGAAGAGTATCTCCCTTTTCTCCTCTGAATCTCTCTCTCCTCTCTCCTTGTTTCTTGGTTCCAAAGACCTAATGTAAGTTTTAGAAAAAGAAACCTAAGCAGAATTTGTAGCACATCAAGTTCTTCTCTAACTACTCAGTTATGCAAAGCTCCAGTCCTTGGCACAATGCCAGGGACACAGGCTGTATAATGAGGCAGAGCCATTTCCCAGCCCCCATTAACTATCTTTGAAGAGAAGCCAGGAAGCCGATGCACCTCTTCGAATTCAAATGAGCCTAGAATTGGAAACTCATAAGACAAATCTACTCATATCTGTTTATCCTGTAGGATAGTTTTTCCTTTTGAGAAAAAAAAAAAAAAAAAGAAAAGACTGATAAAGTGAGAGAACTGGTTGCCTGTCTGGTGTCTCAAAAATCAGCTTCTCAACTTGACTGAGATATATAGCCTTGGTCTACAGATCTGTATGATGCCTGATTCCTTCACTTCAGTTCCAGAATTCCATTCTCACTGTTGCTCTGCACCAAAATATGAATGACAGGTATTTGCTGCTTACATTAATATAATTTATATTTTGTAAACTCTTTATTTCTTGATATAAACTCTTAGGAATTTAAAGTACATACACACACACACAAGCAAACACACACTAGAAGCTCGGGACCTTAAAGAGTTGCTCACCATACGCCAAACATGTGCCTGGTAAATAAATTTGAGTTTGTATTGAAGTCAATTTCATCCTTTCAGCATTAATCAGCCTGGACACACTTTTCTTCTACAATAATGGACCTCTTTCAGAGTGTTTGTATATGCTGTTTTTCTAAAATAATTTCTATATTGTCCTAGTAACCAACTATTTCACCTTAATATTTCATTTTCATGCTATAATGTGTGTGATTTTTTTCTCCATAAATCATACAAGACTTGAAATTAGAAGAAATCTGATATTTTCATAATCTTTTCTTAGGCATGAATCTATGGAAACTTCAAATGCATTATATTAATCTGAGATTTTTTAAAGACTAATATGTTTCACAGAAAGAAGTGTTTTTGGACACATTAAGATTCCCAAACATATGTATGATGAGCAGTTCCCAAAGACTTTCTGGCATCAGCAATGTTGGGATTCTTCTTAAAGGTTTGGTAAAGTATATGTGATAATAATTTAATAAGTAAAATATGCACCAATAATGGGGTAAATGCCTTTGCAATCCTGGATTATTTATTAAAAGCAATACTCATGATTAGAAAAATCAGAATTTCTGATTTGGACAGGAACAGTCAGCTGCATTTTCTCTTGATTTTTATATTTGATTTATATTATTTTAAAAAGTACTTACTCTTGCACGTATATTTTCCTGTAAGAGAAGAAAAAGAAAGTAAATTCATGTAAATCTGTATATTTAAGGTAATATACAAACATTATAAATCCTTTAAAATTTTCTTATGTAAAATAAAATAAGTAATTTTCATGAATGCCTTATAGAAGTAGTCTCATTGTTTTATAATCATGTCCCTAACAAATAAAGAAGATGAAAATTTTTATCTAAAAGCCTCAAGTGGCTATGGATAAATAAAATGATATCCTGTGTTTATTATCTGATCACTGTGGCCTTTGGTTTCCAACCATTTGGAGTACAATAAATGTTTTCAATATAAAAATTTTTAAGATCCATCCCATAATAATAGATGGTCTTTTTACATTCAGTGATTGAGGAAAAATTTAATAAGTGCCTAAGCTGCATTTTGTAAAATTTAATGGATTTAATAGGTTTTTTTCCATTAATCTCAGTACTTTGTATATGTGGAAAATGGTGGGGGACATGTGTGAAGCAATTGTTTCCTCAATCTCCAGACACGCTATATGAGTGAATTGCTAGACATCCTAACATAACTAGGTTTTGCTTAGTCTAAGACCTATTAGATGGGAATCAAGCACAGAATTACAATTTTTTAAAAATCAGCAGCTGCTATAATTTTAGGCAATTATTCACGACTGTTTAAAGAACTTTCCTATTGCAATGAAAGAAATACCATCACCACCCCCTGCCCAATATTTCCTTCCAATCATTTGCTTTAAGCTCACACGCTTCCTTCTTTCCTCTTCAAAAGGGAAATTTTATTTGTCAGGTATGCTTTGTGGATCATAGGTCAGAAAATCTGGGGAAGAAAATGAATAAAAATAAAAATGCAATTTTTCATGCAAACAAATAAGTGAATAATGTGATCATTTAGGAACCAAAACACATACATTGAAGTTGAAAGAGAAGGTTATTCTTCTAACTCCTACAGAAAACATGGGTTTTTTTTCTATTTCATTTATTTTAGCCAAGTAAAACCTAAATATCATAACATAAATTAAACATTGTGTTTATGTAGTATAACACTTTATGAAAGGGAATCTGAGAGATTTTCCAATAGGATACAACCACAATCTGTGGAGTAGCGGCACTATATTATAACATCTTTTTATTTGTTCATCATTTAAAAAAATCTCTTTTAGGCTGAAACTTTGAAGAAGCTAATCCCAACCAAGGGCAATTCAGGAAGGAAGAATTTAAATTGTGTCCATTTACCCTTTTATAGGATAAAGTAATTTAATATATCTATCACTATACCTCCTACCCTCATGAGCACATTATACTTTGACTCACAATTAACAAGTTTTTATGTGACTATTCCTTAAGGATTATAGTCTTTGTTCAAACATGATGCCATATAACAAGGAACTGAAGGGCTTTCCAAAAGTGATTTTAATTTTTACTTGGAACGCTCCATTAGAATAATGAGTATAAAATGTGGTGAACAAATTGAAATGTATTCCTTTGGATTTTGCATTGCATGAGCTTTTAGCTTCCTCCCTGAATGGAGAAGCTCCAGGAGTAATGTGAGCAGCCAAAGTGCCCAGATGACTAGAAGTTAGACGTTTTCCTCCTGGGGATGATGGCCTTGATTAGCAAGAAGAAAAATACAGATACATTTATAACAACTAGACATGAAGCTAGAAATGTGTCTTCCATCCATCAAAAAACTTAGAAAATCCCCTTCTTTCTCTTTCTATTACAAAATAAACAGATCTCTGGGGCCTCTGAAATGCAGCAGGGACTTTAGTGGTATTTATAAATGGAAAAGCAGAAAAAGGAGGCAGCAGACAGGCTATTCTAATTATAGCTACATTTGCCTTTATAGCCACGCTATCTTTCACTTTCCTCATACAGATCAGAAACCTTAAATAACCCCAAGAAGGCTAAATAATAAGATCTTTAGCAAATACTTCCATAACTTTGGAGACTATTTTAATACAGTATTTCACACAATCTTAGGGGTCACTAATTTGACTGTCAAAACTTCTTGTTGAATAAATAAAAACTTGCTAATTTCCAATTTGTAGGCTATAGATGCAGATGTGTATCTGCTTTTGGATAGCCTTAGAATCTTTTCTTTTTGAAGATCTCCAAACTCTGAAGTTACTGCTTAGATTGTATCTATATTGATGAAAAAACCCACCTGCTTCAGGGAAAGCAGCAAGTATGATTTCTCCCACTAATGTAGTTCTTAACTTGAGTGTGTATGGAAAATCACCTGAGCGGGCTTGTTAAAAGAGCAGACCCTGAACTGGACCGCCAGAAATAGTATTTTTTTTTTGGTCTGAGGCAGAGCATAGGAATCTGTACTTTTAATACACCATCCTGGTGGGTCTGGCGCAAGGGAACTCCACACAGAAAAACACTGCCATCATGTTATGAAAGGATTCAACATTATTCTCTCTTTTGAAAGATAATTGGCTTCAAAGAATAATTGAAAGTTAGAAACTTGGGTCTTTTACAGAACCAGGTAATATCTCTACTACTCTTTTGGGAATTAGTCTTGAACTACAGCCACCGTGAAAGCTTCTGGTGTTATTTAAATGAATTCTTGTATTGTTATTAAACTTTCCACATGGTTTTGTTTATCTCCTCAACTAGAGTTTGTGTTTCCGAGAGGCAAGAACTATGCTTATGTATTTTTAAAAAAAATTTCAACATTATTTAGCACTCCTATTAAATATTTATTAGGCCCTCAATAAACATACTGTAATTTTGGTTAAAAAGCAGCCTAAATTGCTTTAAAATCCACCTTAACTTCTGAGGCGTGAAGTCACCTCTCTTGTGGATATTGCTCGAACAAAGATTTCCAATATCCCCTGGCACAGGATAAAATGGAGGCCACGCCTAGTATTCATTAGAAATTGGCAACTGCACTTAAGCTGTGTTATCTAGCCACAAGGAAAAGGCAGAGCGACAGTAATATAGCTTTGACTGATTACTTGGCCAGGGAAACCAAGCCCTTAGGGTGTTCCAGACTCTCTTTGGCCTATAAACCTGTTTGAAAACCTGTTTCTCAGAATTTAAAGCTTAGCTCGATTGAGGTCAGTATTATAGTAATGTCAATAATTCTACTGCCCTCAGCCTTCAGGCAGACCAGTACAATCCATCATTAACTTTATTTTCATGGAAAGGCAACTTTTGGGAAAATTGCTCTAACTTCACCTGTTTTATTTGATTTTCTTTCCCTTAAGAAATAGTTGTGCCAATACTGCTTCTTTTGGCTTTTTTGCTTTCTAAACCTTAACACCTTCCAGTGCCTGCAACTGTTACCTAAAATCAGAATAGCTCTAAACCCAAAATTTGGGGCATGGCCAGGGGAATTACCTGAAACTTGCAGAAAAAGACCAAATAAGCCATTGGGTCTGAAAATAATTTTCAGTAACTGAGACTTCATGAGGTTCTAAAATAACCTCTGCCTTTAGCTGCTTTTTGGGGATATGATACTGGGCTATACTGCCTCGTGGAACCTTCTGGCAGGGTCTGTTTCTTTCTCTTAAAAGCTAAAAGTTTAATGAATAAGAACTGATGTTCTTTCCACTCTGAGCAGACTGCTTTACTTCTGGTGAACAGTTAGAAGCACATGCCTAAAGTAGATGCACCACATTCTTTTCAGGCAAGGACCTCCATCCCCAGGGCTGGCATTGGGTGGGGGTGATCAAAGGTGCTAAATGTTCACTTGCTGTGACATTTCTCACTCTTAGATCTAGAATCTGAAGAAGGAAAATGGCTCCAGCTTTTGTTGGATCAGATCTTGCCACTTGTTTAAGGTAGGAAAGGTGTTCATTCAAACCCAGGATAACACCATTTCCTTTTTTTCCCAAAGAATAAAACACCTGAACATTTAGAGGACTGTGCTTCTACTATATGAATTTACTAAAATGAACACAACTTAAATTTGAATGTTTCTCTGAATTGATATGCTAACACTGAACTAAACTGAAAATAGAAATAATTAACTAGAGCTACTTGCTCATTACATCTTATATTTAAGTTTTAACTGATCATATTGAGTTCCTTAGGGCAGAGTCTAAGTCTTATTTACTTTTGTATTCTTAGCCCCCAGAACTACGCTTGACACAGCACAAACACTAAATAAATGCTTAAGATTTGGTGACTTGAATTCTTCTTTTCCATGGCATGAAGAATGGTTTAAAACCGCAGTAATTTGATGACCAGTAGAGGGCAATAAAGTTGAAATTTTATTTATTAAAAAAAAAAATTCACTGGGCTCATTTTAAACTCACTTTCAGACCCAATTCCAGCCTGGAAACGCCTCCTCCAGAGTAGTATCATGATTTCAACTTAATGCAGCTAAAAACCTCTTGTACCACGTTAGGATCCCCATCCCCATTCCCGTTGGGGTTCCCTCTTTCCCCCACCACACAGAGTAAACAGGGGAGGTGTGCTACAGCATCAGATGGGTGTGCATTTACTTATACACCACAGCTCTCTGTGGTTGTTTAATTCTTGGTCTAATCAAAATTATTTGACAGTGGATACTACTTACAAGTGAGAGTCTGTAAGAGAGCCACTGAGTAAGATGTGGAATATGGTAGTGATTTTGGCTTTAAGCTTCATGTGGTAGGAAACTGCATATTCAGTAAGATACCAGTTCCATTTCAAAGAATCAATCCAAACACATACCCACATTTATACATATAAATAATATCAGAAGAAAATGATTATTAAGAAAAAAGGGGCTAATAGTGAAATAGCAAGGGGTTTTTATCTTACACATGCTTGTTATATATTTCAGATTTTCATAGTGAATAGATACTTCCCCTAGAAAAGAAAAAGTACATTGTGTAGCACCCCCACCAATGTTTTAGAGCTGAGAAAGGAAGGCATGAGTAATTGTTCTGAAACTAACTTTAGCAAGGCCTGACTTGTCTTCACCCATCTCCCCACGGTGAGTTTGGGGAAAGAAGACTGCCACGCAGAGTTGTAGGCCATTCCACTAACTCCATTAACCCATGTGCTCCAGTCGTCATGGGGCCACATGTTATCTCACATACTCCTTGAACTACGTGGGGCCAGGCAAGTTACAGTAGCTTTAAGAAGAGGCTTTTCTTCCACATTTTATATTTTGATATTGCATTTTTCAGTCTCTGCAGAGCCCTAAATCTTCTCCCATGTTATTTTTAGACATTCTCGCAGGGGGAAAAAAAAGTCAATCAGGGCTTCTGGCATGTCAGCCTTTTATAAAGGGAATGCAAAGCAGAGCTCCTAGCAAGTCTCATAAAACATAGGATTTATGTGAGACCTTTCATCTACATCCATTTAAAATGTTCCCTGCTAGGCAACTGAGAGGAGATGGGAATCATCATTTGAAAAGGCCTTACTTTAAGGACTGGATACAGTGGCTCAAATGTTCCTTCAGCTCTTCTTCCTTTTCATAGGACTCCAGTATACTATGTGCTTCATCATGGTGATAGCAGTAGATTTTATAAATATCTTCCAGTGGCCCTTTAATCTGCAAGAATACTTCTCCTGATAAATGTAAAACAAAGCCAAAACGACATTATCAGACAAAGCTGGCACTTCACATGATTATTTTCAAAAATGTCGACTCATGTCAAAAAGTTGGATGGGACCTACTTTATCCCCAGGTTATTCAGGAAGGGTGGAAAACATTGAGTGATTTTTTTTTTCCTTTTCTTTCTTTTCTTTCCTTTTTCCTTCTCTCCCTGCTTTCCTTCTTTGCTCCTTCTCTTTTTCTGTCTTTTCTTTTTTTTCTTTTATAAAACAAAGGATGAGCAAGTTATCAGAGATGGGCAGCAAAAGAAAGCTGGTTTTTTCAAAGGTAACTTTACACACAAGGTTGATGTGCAGAATTGCGGTTAAGAGTTGCAGTGTGGCCAGGTGCAGTGGCTCATGCCTATAATCCCAGCACTTTGGGAGGCTGAGGTGGGTGGATCACGAGGTCAGGAGTTCGAGACCAGCCTGGCCAATATGGTGAAACCCCGTCTCTACTAAAAATACAAAAATCAGCCGGGCGTGGTGGCAGGCACCTGTAGCCCCAGCTACTCGGGAGGCTGACGCAGGAGAATCGCTTGAACCCGGGAGGCAGAGGTTACAGTGAGCCGAGATTGCACCAATGCACTCCAGCCTGGGTGACAGAGCAAGACTCTATCTCCAAAAAAAAAAAAAGTTGCAGTTTAGAGTTGGTGTGTATGGACTTGAGTCAGGCTGTGCTACAGACGGGCACTGTGACTTGAGCAAGTTATTTTTACTCTTTAAACCTGATGACACCAATAGATTCAATTTCAGAGAGCCATTGTAAAAATTAAAAGAGGTGGTATTTGTAAAGTTCATAGTATAGTAAATACATATGAAATGCTCAAAATGAAGCAATTTTTTGTTAATTTATAAGTGATACAGAAGGTGAAATTTCAAGTGCTGGGTAAGTATTTTTCAATATTCACTGCACTAATATTTCCTGAGGCTCTCTGAAAGGCAAACAATGGAGTTTAGAGAAATAAAATATTTCCTTCTATGTGATAATAAAATAGGTCATTATTTTAAAAACCAGTTTAATACCATGAACCAAGGTTATGACCGTATCTTCATAAAGCAACTTAGACTAATTGTATCCAGGCATTTAATGAATACTTTTTGATATTATGATGAAATAGGGTCTATAACTGGTGGCTAAAGTAGATATTGGACAATAGTTTGATTTGATCCACACTTCATTACTTAAAGATAAGTATTATGCATCCACTACTCAACTCAGCACTATATAAATTATTTGGCAGATATCCAAGAACTATGTGACAGGGTCAGCTCTCAAAACATTGCAAATTTGAGACTAATAATGATTTGGTGGCTGAACTAATTGGGATGGCTGAATAGATTGACAGTGATCTGGACCTATTAATCTGGACCTATTATAGTTAACAGGAGTAAGTCATTCTTTCCACAGAAATAAAAGTGCCCTTAGTATTTTCAACATGTTTTTCACACATTAACTTCCTACTTGCATAAAGAGATAAGAGGTTATTTATCCATATTAATTCAGGATGAATAAATCTGAGTTTGAAACAAATAAATGATTTTCCTGAAGTCCTGTCTAGAGGTGCAAAGGCAGAATTAGAGGCCGTATTCCTATTTTTCCCTTGGATTTTAGCACATACCCCACCGCAGCCACCCAATTCAGAGCTTTTCTGAGCACTGTATGAGGTGATGCACTTGGAAAGAACACTAAACTTGAAATCAGAAACAATTTAGGGTTTGTGTGGGGAATTTGAGAATGACTTTTTAAAATTTCAGTAGCTTTTAGGGTACAAGTCGTTTTTGGTTACGTGGATGAATTATACAATTGGAGAATGATTTTTTTTAAATAAATTATTTGAGTCTTAGTGCCTTCATTTTATTTGTAAAATAAAAATAATAGTAGCCATTGAGATTCATTTGAGAATGAAATGGGGTGATAGATATAAAAAGTGCCCGCCAGTGACTAGTTACTCAAGAATTGTCATTTGTCTCTTAAGGTTGCTTTGCTACCTCTAGAATTAAAACACTAACACTTTTAAAGTATCACATTCTTTTCTAATTTATTTACAGCCAATAAAATATTTTTCCTTTTCATGATGTGGGATTTTCCTGTGATTATATGCTTATAGTTAGACTCTGAGGTAATGTGAGCTAATGTGCACACATGTGAGTGTGTGTGTGTTTGTGTGCATGTGTGTGTGTGTTTTAAGGTTTTTGTTTGTTTTAGTAGTGCTTTTGGGGGGCCTATAAGAAAACTCAATAACTGTGAGCATCTTTGGAGCTGAAGGACACAGTATTCCTGTTTTGTTTCTGATATTCTATAGAGTTCATCCTTCAACTAGTGTAGGTCATATAGATTTGTTCTTCAACACTGATAACAACACAAACAGTAAGAGCTATCAAGTAGAGGAAAGAAAACAAAATAGAACCGTGACTGAATTTAGGGTTTGGCATAAGGTGAAGGGAACCTCCCAGTAGCAGAACCAGGTAGCAAATGGGAACTAGTGGCTTTGGCTGGGAGGGCCCAGAAGTGGGACTGGTGACAGGCTTAGATCACAGACTTAGCTGGATGCTCAGCAGCAAGTCAACAACAGTGGACCTGCATACACACAGCCTAACACAAGATGAAGCTGTAAATAAGTGTGCTCACTACAAAGAAGCTAAAAGCAGAGACCAAAAAAGGAAAGAGGTAAGGACAATCTCACGAATCCACAAGGTGATCAAATCAGAAAGGCAAAAAACAAAGAAGAGCTAAAACACTTATCTTTATACACAATGAACCCATTAATTATAAATTCTCTTGCATTTTCTTTAACAGGAGTGGTGTAGTTTGAAATAATTTATAGCTCTTCCTTTAACAGAATAATCTTTTTTTTTTTTTACTCTTTTCCAAGTAAAATTCTCTTGAGGCTCTAATAATTATTATTAAAGTTAAAAGATATTTAAGTACTCTAATTGAAAGTCATTTATTCACCCAAAGGCCAAGTACAACACTGGCAGGCAGAATATTTTATTCCCCTCCCAGCCCTACCAATGTATTCTGCTTCATAATAGTGCAGATGAAGCAGTGTGTCTTGCAGCAAAAAGTGATTCTGTTTCCACGGTAACATAACTCTCGGCTGCATTTCTTTAGTGGTGAAGGACAACCGCTCTGTCTAATGTATGTGGGTTTGAGGGGATGATTAGGAGCAGAGAAGGGACTAAGCCAAGACCACTGAAGGTAATTCCACTTGTGGTTGCCTGTCACAAAGGCACCAGAATCCTGTAAAATAAATAAAACTAGTATGCTCTTCTTTTTAAAAATTCTACAACCCAAGAATTTCTGCATTGGCATCCCCAAAAAGCAATCGTCATGCAAAGGAGAAAAAAAAATGCACTTTTAAGTCTCCTTAGTTATCTTCATTAAAAACAACTTCCCAAAATATTGATATTATGTCTGGATACCATGATTCCTATGTTTCAATTTGTTCTCTTTACTGATGTGAATAAACATATGCTCCTCTTTCTATTTCCATACTCTCACGTGCAGCCCCAACATGTGCCATACCAAACCAGGTGGCCTTTATAGTATTGTGATCCTGCTCCAAGATGAATTTCTCCTGCAGGCAAGTAAACGAGGGTAAAGTCAGTGATTTTCAAGGGATCTCCTTGTCCCGGGTTTTGTTTAGGAAAATGCCATAAAAGGGGAGAAGCAGTTGTGTTCCTTAGTTCATCCTTTTTTGAAAATTACTCGATGATCATCATGCACCAAATACTTTGGTAGGTACTGTAGTTACAAAGAACCAACTCTTCCTTCAAGGAAATTATACAGGACACCAAGGGAGAGAGAGAAGACTGAACTTCCATTTACCATACTACGTGAAAAGTAAATAAAGTACAGAGGGTTACCTATTCAGCCCTTGGGGAGCTTTGAGCAATGCTCCTAACAGTGTACTTTTGACATAGGACCTCTGAGTGAGTGCAAAAAGCAAGGAGATAGGTGTGGAGAGTAAGATCTGTTAAGAAACTTGGAATGATCTAGTGTGGCTGGATGGGACCATGTCTGTGAGGAAGTTCCAGAAGGGACTGTAGAGGTGGGCTGGGGCCAGATCATGAAGGGCCTTGTGCAACATTAAGGAGGTGAAACTTTCACCTGAAAGTGATGGTGAAGCACCGATGGATTTTTAGGTAACTGACCAGATTGTGGTTTAGAAAAGCTATTCTGGTAGTTATTCGTATGAAAGATGGAATTTTGGGGAGGAGTTGGTGAGATTGAAGAAGATAAACAAATTGAAAGGCTTCTATAGTAATAAAGTAAATAAACAATGAGGGGCTAAAACAGAAAGTTATTGCAGTTAAGAGACAGTGCACTAGAATCGACTTCCTGGGTTCAAATTCTGGTTTTACCATTTACTTGATGTGTGACAGTTGGGAAAGTTACTTATCTGTTCCTTAATTTCCTCATCTGTAAAATGGAGATAATAATACTAGGGTTGTTTGCAGATTAAATGAGTTAAAATATGTAATATATTTGCATCAGTAGCTGGCACATGCAAATGCTCAACAGATGTTAGCTATAACTAAAGCAAAGCAAAAGCAAGGAGGATGCAGAAGAAAGGAAAAAAATGGACATTGAACATGAGTGAGAGATGATTCCAGACATATCCCAGAATTGTGGTTTAAGTGACCATGTGGGTAGACACTGATGGCATAACAGAGTTTAATGAGAAAGATGATGAGTTTAATTTCAGATGTATTGAGTTTGAGTTGCTTATTGTATATTCAAGCAGCGAAGCTCTTTAGGAAACTGGATATATTAATCTAGGATTTAAGAAAATAATATCTTGGACAGAGATGTAAGTTTGTAAAAATTGGGTAGTATAAGACATGAATTTATGTGGTCATGCGAGAGTGTTCACAGAGTGAGAAGAAAAGAGTGCCTGAGGACCAGATGGTGGCAAACACTAACATTGAGGACAGTATAGAAGAAAAAGGGACTGCAGAGAAGCCTGAGAAGGCGTAGCCACAAAGAAGGATCAGCATGAGGAAGGACAAGAACAAAATAATGAGAAATACTGCCAAGATTGACTAAGTTGTTGGGGTTCTGGGTGACAGAGCTTGCTAGCTGCCTCCCCATGGTCATAATCTGCTTCTAAAGAAACAGAAGTTTTGGCTGCCCCAAATCAAAATGACATTTCCCATCCTCCCATCCAATTGGTGTGGCCATGTAATTAAAGCCCACAGTGGGATATAAATGAAAGTGTCCCATGACAATGTCCAGGAATTTTCCTCAAGAGGCAGCTGGCTCACCTTGTCTCCATCTGCTACCTAGGATTTGGATACTATTAATAGCTTTACCTTGTCCATGAAGATAACAGCCACCTCTTGGTGAGTGGAGATGTGAGCTGGAAGGGGCTTGCATCCCAGAGCACCTTGTGGAGCAGAGCTGCCATACAGCTCTAGAACACATGCCTTCAGACTTTTACACATAGAGAAATCAACATCTGTCTTATTATGCTAGTAATGTTTTGTGTTTGTTTTCTGTTTCTCCCAGCTGATTTAATTCTAATCTACTCACTATGTTTTGTTTTGTTTTCTCTTTGACAGGAAAATATTTTGGGAGAAATCCTGATGAGTTAAGGCCCCCTCTATACTACCCATTTTTACATTTCATTTAAAAATTATATGAAAATATGACATGAACTGTTAGTTATGGAGGATTTAAGGTTGGATGTTGTTGTATTAACAAGAAAAACTATGCAGTAAGTTCAATTTTAAAAACCAACTAACGTTTACAAAAATAATTTTAGTTAAAATCTCATGTATAAATTATGGCCTGAGGTATGTCCCGAAAGGAAGTGGTTCTAAATAAAACTTGTTGTCAAGGCAGAGTATTTAGAATACAGAGAAGGGGGTGGGATGAACAGAGGGTAGAGATGGCCCACTCTCTGGAAAGAAGGTCTGAGATCTGGGTGCAACAATACAGGCCTCTGACTGTCATTTCCCTGAGTGACACACACAGCTGAGCGAAAGCTCCATGGTATGCCATCTCCAGTGAAAGAGCTTTCCTAGTAGCTTTCATCCCGAGTTCAAGGGTTGCTCTCCACGGTCTTCTTATCCTCCTTGGATGGGAGCCCAGCTGCCGTGACTAAACAAGGCAGTAGATTCGCCAGCCCAAATGCCAGATCATCTGAATACTTTCTCCCCTTCTTTCCTAGCCTCATTCTGTTCTCCAAGGGAGCATAAAACGAGGAGAGGAAGTGAGAAGAAAGAAACTGAAAGAGTAAATGCTGCTTAAAGAAGCCACACTCCCTTGCCTTCAGTCTCATTTAGCTTCTACCTAGCCTAGGGGATAAAACTGCTGCTGCGGATACCCAAGAGACCCTGGCTAGGGTTATAATATTCAAACCAAATACAGGCAGCAGGTGGGACATGCAGCCATGGGATTAAAACAAGTGTATCCCTTGAGTATCAATTTTATTAAGATATTTGAAGAAAAAAACGCTGGTTTCCTAGAAGAGTAGACTGGAAAACTGACACGAATTCTTACGACAAAATGAGACTTCCAAGTTATTTCATGCCTGTGGCTCTAGCTTCAGATCATAACTCCACATTTCCTGAGGCTTATGATATTTCTCTCTTGATATCGGGAATATTTTAGTAAAATTTTTTTTCAGAAGCACTAGAGTAAGATAAGTTCAGAAAAAATATGTGTCCATTGGATTTGACAATTCTGAGGTCCCTGGTGATGTGGTAATAGCATTTTTAGAGGGTTGGGTTTAGGAGGGAATGAGAGATAAGGAAGAGGGACCAATGAAGGGAGCTGGATCCTAAAGAGAGAAACAGAGAAAGGAAAAGAGCAGAGTGGAGGATGGGAACCTGTCGTGATCATCTCTGTGTCCAATGCCAGGGAAGACGATGTCATAATTGTGGTGGGGCTCTCAAAGAAGGGGCCGTTCTGAAGCTAAGGTGGCATCCACTCAGCACATCTGGCCATGGGAGGTGGCTAGCAGCTGAGGAGGACAAACTGGGGCGTGCTAGTGGGCTGTGGAGAGGGTCAATGTTTGGAGAGGAAAAAGCTTAGGCCTATATTTGGAAGAGCTAGAGTCCCTTCTGAGAGTGTCCAGAGTTACTAATATAAATTGGGCAAATCAGCTCTTACTGTTTTTGTCTCAGTAATGGAATAGATGCTCTTTAAATATTAGTCCAGTTCTAACATTCAAAAACACAGCTGTATATTTTGATGATAGCTCATGGTGTCTTCCTGAACCTTGCTGACTTCTAGACACTTTAACTCCAGGTCAGGATTCTTTAACTACTGACATCTTGAGGCAACATTGGTTCTCAGAGAAAGTGAAAGTTTTTGCTGGCTGGATCAGGAAAAGGTACAATAACTTTTTTTTAATGTAAGGTTGATAACACTGAGGAAAACCCTGTCTTAGACCAATCCATGATTTTCCATTTATCTCATGTTAGTAAATACCTCTCTTGAGAAAGCTTGCCTCTGCTGTAGCTAGTTGCTCTATATTACCTAGCAATCTCTGGAAATGACATCGACTTTTGAAAGTGACATTTGACACTGACATTGACCACAGACAGACTCAGTGACGACAGTAACAACAATCACCTCCTGGTCCCTCTGTGTGCCAGCCAATGCACTGCACACTTACTATTATCTCTAATTTCATCCATTCAGTAAATAGTTATTAAAGACACTGTTCTGGATGCTGGTGACACAACAGTCATAAAACAGACAAGAATTCCTTCCCTCATGGAGCATACATTCTGGAGGGGTTATGCCCAGTGTTTGATATTTTCCTGCCATGGAAGTCTTGTTATCCCCATTGAAAAGATGAACAAATGCATGTGGAATCCATTGCTATTTACTTATCTGTTCTTCCTTCTTCCAAAGGCATAGAATTTGGACTGGTAACACACCTAGTTAAAAATATTGACCTTTCCCCAAATCTCTGGTATTTAGATGGCCAAGTGTGTGTGCAAAGGTGTGTTTGTGTGTGTATGTATGTGAAATGAAATAACATGTGTGCAAAATAGAATGAGATATATGTAGAAGTCACTGGGAAAATGGTTATATTCCCCCAAAATGAAAAAAGCCTTCTGAAGAGGTGATTTTGCTTCATTGTCTTTAGGAAGTGATGCCTGGAAATGGAGTAGCTATCTAAGGGATGATATCAAAAGCCACATGCTGAGCATTGTGAAGGGAAGAACTTGAAGGAGCAGCAAGCAGTTGCACTAGTCCTGGACTCGTGAGTTACGGATTTCTTGTGACGTGAGAAAAATAAGCCCCTTTTTGGTCAAACCCTGTTGGCCAGCTTTCTATTACAGGCAGGCAAACGCAATCCTCACTGGCTCAAGTGACTTGCTCACAGCCATCAAACTAGTGATGACAGCCAGGATTAAGACTTGGATCTGTTTCACTTCAAAGGCCATGCTCTTTCCAGGCTATTGGGCACCTTCAAGGTTTGTTACTCTTTCTGTTGTGTACTTCTCATTTTAGCTTCCTGGAGGCTGGGAAAGTGTTCAGGAACTCACAGACTCTTACATTCCTTCCTGGGATTTAGAAATGTATTTCTACGTGTATCCTGTGCAATATGTGACTTTTCGCAGGTCCATTCAAATCTGACCTCAACTCTCCAATACTCCTTCTGGCACAGCTAAGCCACTGACTTCCACTGGTAGGCTCCATCAGCACAGCATCCTAGAACTTACCATTCTCCTCAGAAATCAGAACTGTAAGGCTTTTTACTAAGCCACCTTTATTTTATTTTTATTGTAAGAAATAAGTCCTAGCAGCACTGGGACCCATATTCACCCCGCTCAGGAGACTGGAAGTCCAACCCCCATATTACAGCCTGGTACCTGCTTCCTGCTGATTTTTTCTTTCTTGTGAAGATTGTTGTATCCATGATCCTGAAAACACCATTTCCCCATTGTCATTTTCTCTGAAGTGGACAGCTTTCCTATTCCTTCTAACATTTGCATTCTGATCTTTAACTGCTGCATCTGGGTGTCCCCCAAACCTCCGCACTGACCTCATACGTTCAAGTATGCAGGTCTAGGACCCTCCCAACCTGTCCCAGTTGGCCAAAATTAACCAGGTCAAGCCTATCTGTGTCCTGAGTAAAACATGCACACACTTACACACAATAATAATACTAAAAAACTCATTTAAGTGAGCTCCGCTGTAGTATCTCCCACACAGCATTATGATATGAATTGTCAGCAACTAGTACTCTTCTCACAAACTCACTGCTAAAGGCACAGATTCCTACTTCAGGGACCTACAAGAAACATTGCTTTAGGAAAACAAAGCACTGCTATAGAACAACAGTGCATCACCTGCTACACCTTCAAAGAACAGAAAGCTCTAAATTATTTCTCTCCAAGGATAGAGTCACCCTCAGGAAAATGCATACAAGAAACTACAATTCCTTTGTCAAAAGCTTCTTTCAGTCTGATTCTTAGCACAATATGCATGAGGTAAGCAAGTAAAGTAGACTCAAGCATGTTCATGACAGTCTTGTTTTAATATGTTGAAACATTATAATATGCAAACACATATAAGAGGACAATTGCTGTTGGCTTATTTATTGCTATGTAACAAACCATCCCAAAGCTTAGTATCTTGAAACAACAGCCATTTTTATTTTCTCTCACAATTGTGTAGATTGACTGGGCTCAGCTGTGTGGTTCTTTTGCTACACTTGACATCCACTGTGGCTGAGTCATCCAAGGGCTTATCTGGGTTTTAATGTCTGAGAGGACTAATTTCACAAATCTAGTGCCTTGGCAGGAACAGCTGGGAGGCTGGCCTCTGCTGGGATTCTGGGATAGCTGTGCCACTTTCTCACTCTACATAGTCTCATCTGCTGTCTCTCTCCATGATACTTCCAGTAAGGTATCTCAACTTTTTAAATGGCAGGCTTCCAAAATTATGAAAGTAGAAATTGTCAGGCTTTCCTAAGGCTTGGGCCCAGTTACTGATACAGTGTCATTTTCACCACATTGTAATAGTGAATCAGAGGGCCAGTCCAGAGTCAATATGACACTAGACTATATAACAATGTGAACTAGGAGGCATAGTCCATTGAGGGCCATCTTTGGAGACTAATTACTGCCATTGCTGTTCACTCTACCAAATGTGAAAATGACACTTGATATGTTAAATCTCCCTTCACAGAAAAAAATATGTCACCATATTAGATCCATGAATCATCAAGATGCATAGATACTGGGAGCATCTAGAAATCACACATATCCAGCAAATCTGACTTGTTTGAAAAACATGATCAGAACCTCTGAGAAAAAGTCACATTTTATTCACCTGTTACCTACAGAAAAAATCAGGCATTTTAAATAGATGAGTAAATCTAATATTCTTAGGATAATAATTTATAACATCATCTATTGGATATAATTAGGGATAGGCACTGGGCTATCATTCTGTACACATAATTTTGTCAAATCTTCATAAAAACCATATGGGATAGGTACTATTGCCTCCAGTTTCCAGATAAGAAACTGAAGTTCAATTAGGTTTTGTAACTTGCCTAAGATCACACAACTAGCAACAGGATAAGCCGAGATGTAACCCAAGTCAACCTGATATTAAAACCCATGTGTTCTTAAACTCTACACTGCCATCTAAGTGGAAACAAGAGCCACATTTCATACTCCCATCTATAAAGATTGAAAACCCATTTCCTATCTAGACACTGTGCTTAAGTCAAGATTTTAAAATTCACTTTGTATCTTGGCATGACAGTACAGACAACTTCCTCAGAGCTCTCAGATCTGCAAGCATATGCCCCTGTGTTTAAACTTAAACCTTATCCAAACTCCAGTGTTATTATTGAGTAAAATTTTCTTCCTAGTTTATCTAGGTATCAGGAAAATTCCCCCTTTGGCACTACAGCTGTGAATCACAAACTCTTATTTGTGCCATCTAAGGACAAAGAAATGGGACACCCGTGCTTTTCATTTGGGATAACATAATTTTGGAAACATCTCACCAACAATCAGTTTATCTTATGGAATGTAAGTGTTTTGGTAAAAGGTTTAGTAATGGAAATTGCCAGTGAACTCGTATCGGTGTGTCTACAACGTTTGGCTCAGAGAGGCCTTCTCTGCACTATGTTCCAGTCACGTAGGGCTGCTGCTGTCCTTTTTCAGAATTTCCTGTACTCTTGCTTTGAGGCCTTTACCCTATTTCTCATTTAGAAAGCCTTTTGCACCCAATCTCCAGCTTTCTACATCTTTCAAGTCCAAGCTCACCTTCCAAATCAAGTTTTCCCTCACCATTTGAGCTGAAATAAGTTAATCTCTCACCTGCTAATCTGTATTAGTTAGCAATTACCACAGGAAAAAAAAGAATCACTCCAAAACTTAAAAGCTTAAGACAATAACTGTTCGTTTGCTCACAATTGTATGGGTCAACAATTGGGCAGCATTTAACTGGCATTGATGGGGTTTGCTTCTATGTTTCCCGTCAGTTGGTGGACTGGCTGGGGGCCAGCTGGCCAGCTGACAAGGACCTTACTCTTAAGCCTGAGGCCTTGGCTGTGTTTCTTGGAATGGCTGGGCAGTTTGGGCCTCTCCCTTCACAAGCAGAAAGCAAAAGTGATACTGCTGTTGTAGAACATCATTTTGCCTCATTTCATTGATCAAAGCAAGTCGCAAGACCAGCCCAGATACAAAGGGAAAGGATATTAAAATGAGACTCCAACTGATTCTTTTTCAAATATGGGTTCATTGTCTTAATTTTTAAAATAAAATTTTCGGTAATTTTCCTCAAAGTCAGAATTCTATGATTAATGAATCTGAAAGTATGAACATGTTCAATTGAGTTTTCTCTGTAAATCATGGTTTTCAATTTTTTATTTTGAACTAATTTTTGATTTACAGAAAAGTTGAAAAAAATAGTGCAGATAGTTTTCAAATACTCTTTACCCAGCTTCACCAATATTAACATCTTACATATCAAAATACGATTGTCAGAGAAGGAAAATTAACTCTAGATCTCTAGATAAAGGTGGCCCCTGGTAGGTTTCTCAATGTAAAGTTACCATCTTTCCCTTTGAGGTTAGTAATTACTTGGGGAGAAAGTTTGAGACTATGAAAAGTATATTTCTCCTCTAACTTTCACTCACTAAACATAACATCAACCAACAGATTTTGTCTGCAATAGTTGACTGTGGTGTTTATGTAATGTGAATGTGATTTTCCATTTTCTTCTTTTTTCTTTTTTTTGAGACGGAGTCTTGCTCTGTCACCCAGGCTGGAGTGCAGTGGCACAGTCTCAGCTCACTGGAACCTCCACCTCCTGGGTTCAAGCAATTCTCCTGCCTCAGCCCCCTGAGTAGCTGGGACTACAGGTGCATGCCACCACGCCTGGCTAATTTTTGTATTTTTAGTAGAGTAGGGTTTCACCATGTTGGTCAGGCTGGTCTCGTGATCCGCCCACATCAGCCTCCCAAAGTGCTGGGATTACAGGTGTGAGCCACCATGCCCAGCCGTTCTTCTTTCTCTTTATATTTATTAATTAAAATCTGCAATGGACAGCTGTCCTTTCTCCACATTTATTTATATTAACAAGAACTCATTGATATTTCTGTGGGTTATAATTCAATATCAGCATATTTATTTTACTACTGAACTTTGTAAACCATAATATTTAAAATTGAGAAAATACTTTATAAGCAAGGAAATATCTATTGAGCTCAGAGGAAATTATGGTAAATAGAAGCTTTTAAAATTCTCATTATCGATACACATTAAAACAAGTAAATATTTGAGCTGAATATTTTTATAGGCATTATCTTTTTGCTTCCATTTGAATTGTTTTCTTTCATTCTTTCTCTCTCTTTTTTTTCAAAATAAAACTTACCAAGTAAGTTGTTTCTATTTGTAATTTTGGAATATTTTCCCAAATGTAGATTGTGAAATCTGGTACAGAATATTACTTTATCCTACTAAAGAGGAGCTCCATCAAAGTCTTCTCTTCATAAGTCAGATTTTCCAAAGTATGATTATGGACTTTCAAAATTGAATATTTTATACATGAGCTCTCATTGCTTATTTTTTTAATTTTATTATTATTATACTTTAAGTTATAGGGTACATGTGCACAACGTGCAGGTTTGTTACATATGTATACATGTGCCATGTTGGTGTGCTGCACCCATTAACTCATCATTTAGCATTAGGTATATCTCCTAATGCTATCCCTCCCCTGTCTCCCCACCCCACAACAGTCCCCGGTGTGTGATGTTCCCTTTCCTGTGTCCATATGTTCTCATTGTTCAATTCCCACCTATGAGTGAGAACATGAGGTGTTTGGTTTTTTGTCTTTGCAATAGTTTGCTGAGAATGATGGTTTCCAGTTTCATCCATGTCCCTACAAAGGACATGAACTCATCATTTTTTATGGCTGCATAGTATTCCATGGTGTATATGTGCCACATTTTCTTAATCTAGTCTATTGTTGTTGGACATTTAGGTTAGTTCCAAGGCTTTAATATTGTGAATAGTGCTGCAGTAAACATATGTGTGCATGTGTCTTTATAGCAGCATGATTTATAATCCTTTGGGTATATACCCAGTAATGGGATGGCTGGGTCAAATGGTATTTCTAGTTCTAGATCCCTGAGGAACCGCCACACTGACTTCCACAATGGTTGAACTAGTTTACAGTCCCACCAACAGTGTAAAAGTGTTCCTATTTCTCCACGTCGTGTGCAGCACCTGTTGTTTCCTGACTTTTTAATGATCGCCATTTTAACTGGTGTGAGATAGTTTCTCATTGTGGTTTTGATTTGCATTTCTCTGATGGCCAGTGATGATGAGCATTTTTTCATGTGTTTTTTGGCTGTGTAAATGTCTTCTTTTGAGAAGTGTCTATTTATATCCTTTGCCCACTTTTTGATGGGGTTGTTTGTTTTTTTTCTTGTAAATTTGTTCGAGTTCATTGTAGATTCTGGATATTAGCCCTTTGTCAGATGAGTAGATTGCAAAAATTTTCTCCCATTTTGTAGGTTGCCTGTTCACTCTGATGGTAGTTTCTTTTGCTGTGCAGAAGCTCTTTAGTTTAATTAGATCCCATTTGTCAATGTTGGCTTTTGTTGCCATTTATTTTGGTGTTTTAGACATGAAGTCCTTGCCCATTCTAGGTCCTGAATGGTATTGCCTAGGCTTTCTTCTAGGGTTTTTATGGTTTTAGGTCTAAGATTTAAGTCTTTAATCCATCTTGAATTAATTTTTGTATAAGGTGTAAGGAAAGGATCCAGTTTCAGCTTTCTACATATGGCTAGCCAGTTTTCCCAGCACCATTTATTAAATAGGGAATCCTTTCCCCATTGCTTGTTTTTGTCAGGTTTGTCAAAGATCAGATAGTTGTAGATATGCAGCATTATTTCTGAGGGCTCTGTTCTAAGCCAAAAGAACAAAGCTGGAGGCATCATGCTACCTGACTTGAAACTATACTACAAGGCTACAGTAACCAAAACAGCGTGGTACTGGTACCAAAACAGACATATAGACCAATGGAACAGAACAGAGCCCTCAGAAATAATGTTTATTTTTTTAACTTACTCCTCGTTTTCATAGGGATACATTTCAATGTCTTCCTATTTGCAATTTTTTTTAATAATTGTTATTTGTAAAGATTAAAAATTGAAGTTATTTTCTCCATTTGATGAGTACCTTAACTAAAGACTTCCAACTGATTTTTAAAAAAATGCAATTCAATTTCAGAGGCCTTGTTTACAAAAATAGTCCAATGCCATGTTAATACACTCTGGTTGATTTGTAAAGTGGTGCTTCAAAGAATCAAACATTTCCAAAGACTGATTAATGACCAGCAGGAAAGAGAGTGTATAGTTTCATACATAAGATAATTTTTAATTCAATATCAACTTTATTCTTCAGATAGTGTTATTCACTCTAATTTTGTGTATATAAAAATAAATGCAAATTTTCACTACAGTTTTTACTTCAATTAATAAATTCCACAACTTCATCATATATACACCAATCATTTTCAACTACATGTCTGCTCTATAGATTTTTATTTTAACAAAATCATTGTTTTACTATGATGCTGTGCTCCACTAATATTTGTATTCATGTTATCATTTGCAGTCACAATGTTTAATTTTTAAGTTAAAGTGACAATAGCATTTATAATAAGGTCAGACAATTCACCATTGACATGATAAACTTCTAAAGGCTTTTCTTTGGTTCTGTGAATTGGATTTTTAAAATTTTAACTGCTATTGGAACTATTATTCAATTCATCTGCTCACACTGATATAAAACTGTCATCATTTAACTGTTCGCAGTACTCTTTTGCTAATGGTGTCAACTCATTAGTAACCATTGTTTTATATTTCTCATAGGCCTAAGGAAACTCAGAATTAAAAATGAATGTAATTAATTTTGGAAAACTGTTGTCTGACCTAAATGAAAAGTCATGCTGCATGGAGTGAAATGTAAACACACCTTAAGCAGCTGCATGCGTTTAATCACTTGCTTAGAGCACAGTCTTCTAAAAATAATGACTAAACTTTGACATAGATGCTGCTGCTGCTTCAGCAGATTTCTATCTTCTGATTGTCTATGGTCAATGATAGCATTGAGGACCCTTTGATGGATGGTATTTTGTGTGTTATAGGCTCAGCAACTTTCTTGAGACAAAGAAAATCAAAATTTTTCCAAAACATTGATATGGTTTGGCTCTGTGTCCTCCCGCCAAATCTCATCTTGAATTGTAATCCCCATGTGATGGAGGAGGGGCCTGGTGGGAGGTGATTAAATCGTGGGGGTGGACTTTCTCCTTGCTGTTCTTGTGATAGTGAGTGAGTTCTCATGAGATCTGGTTGTTTGAAAGTGCATGGCACTTCCCCCTTAGCGCGCGCTCTCTCTCTCTCCTGCTACAGTGTGAAGAAGGTCCTTGCTTCCCCTTTGTCTTCCGCCACAATTGTAAGTTTCCTGAGGCCTCCTAGGCTTCCTTCCTGGGTTTGGTTATGAAACATAACCAAAAAATTTGTAAAAGAGCTGTCAATTTATAACATGCAATAGTTTACCAAATTACCATAGCAAGAGCCTCTAGACACTCTGTAGCATGATTTCTCAGGCCCTATTTTCCATACATACTTTATTTACATCTATTCCGTAATAACGTGTCCCATTAACCCCATTGACTGGCATCCCGATGGCTTCATGCCTCTCATAGGTCATGACATGGGCCACCCAGTGCGGGTCATGACACAACTAGCTGCTACACCCAGTAGATGGCAGGGTCTGCAGCATCCAACACATCCACAACCACCAGAACAGAAAGGAGTTAGCAGTTTCTAGCTGTTCATATCCAAATAGCATCATTTAATCAGCCACTTCCCTGCATGTGGCAATTCAAAGAAAGATACAGCTTGCCTTGAGACTAGAAAAGGTTGGCATAGGAGAGATGGACTATGTTTCAGAGTTTACCATGTGTTACAGTGAGAACCGTTAACTGCACTTGCCTCTTATACTCTACTAAAAGAGATTGTGTCAGACATTGAAGCATGATGTAAAGGTCTTATAAAACCTCTTCTGATGCAACTAATAATAATAATAATTTTTAAAAAGGAAAAGTCCATGACAAATGCTAAACTGGACAGGATGCTTACATAATACACTAAAATCAGTATGCTCTAGACAAACCGCAATACATGGTCACCTTAAATCTGGAATTGTTTTTGACTTCAGCACATGAATCAACAACTTGTTTATGTTTTCTTCTACATTTCTCTTGAAATGACCTCATTTTTGAAAATTTTCACTGTATCTCCCTTAGTCTCAATGCTTATTACCACATGCCTATATTACTTATAACAACCTATTTACTAGTCTAGGACTCAGTTCCTCCTCTGCATTCTGTTCAGACCTACCATATTTTTCTCTCTCCAGAAAATTTTGTGTCTCATCACACCCTTGCCAGAAATCTTTTAATGGCTCTTTATTACCTGTACAGTAAATTCCAAACTTCATTTCCAAGTGCTGCCAGTCCCTACTCTGCACTTTCAGGCCCATTTCTCATTTCTTGCTTACATCAGTCCTTCACTCCAGCTTGATCACTCTTCATTTCCTAAACACGCTTGGCATTTGGCATTTGTTTCACACTTGTTTTTCATGCTGTCATTTCCATTTGGAATCTTCTCCTCAACATGGACCCTATTGTTGAAATAGAACCTACACTTTAAGCCCAAGTAACATCTTCAAGAATCCTTGGAGTCTCCATCTAGAAATGTTCTCTTTATTCTCCAAGGTTTGCAGTAGTGTAGAAACTGCTTTGATGGTATATTATACCCACACCTTCAATTCAAGGAGCTGTTTGATTGAATGTTTTTGAAAGACAGAAATGAGCCCTTTCACCTTTTGATACCAAGCAATGTCGTACAGTACCAAATCTTGTGAATATGCTGTTACTTCACAACTATTCACTGATTGAATTAATAAATGAATGGCCAGTGAATTCACACTAATGAATTAGTGTGGTAATGAGTAGAGTTCTTCTTTTAGGAAATATTTTTACAATTTGTTGGGGACATTTCATCACAAAGAACAATTGAATTTAAACCTGTCTGTGGAAGAAATCTTTCTGAGTGGGCTGCCTTATTGCCCAGTCATTTCTTTCACTAGATTTCATCTCTTTGATCAGCTTTGCTCATTAAACTTTGGTTCTCTATAAATATTAAACAAGACCAGTTTCATGACATTTTTATAACTCTAACAAATAAAAGGTAACAAAGACACAATCAGTAAAGACATAAAGTGTTTGTGTGTAGTCTTTGTGTGTGTATCTCAAAATAAAGATCTACATCAAACAAGTGGTTACTTGTGGGGAAGGCAGTGACATTGGAGGGATATATGAAAGGAAATTTTACCGTTACTCTATGTGCTCCTGAATTGTTTTAGTATTTTTGTAATGAGGAGTTATTGTATATTAAGTGTGAAATAGAGAAATGATAATTTTAAAATCTCTTAGCCTACATGGCACTGTTTGTATGATGTCTCGAAGTGCAAACTGCCTTTAAGGAGTTCATAGCACATATTCCCTTGGAAATTCCCAAGAAATGGAGAGCATAAAAATTTGGCTCAATACTTTTCAAATTATATTTTCTGTTGTTATTTTTGAAAATCCTACCAGAGTAAGAAAATAAATATATCTGATTGAGAGTAAAAACATATTTGGAAGGTAAATAATATAGAAAAAAGAGAGCATGAAAAAAGTAGAACTTGTATAAATTTTTAATAACTTGCATTCCTCTAATAGTTTTACATTCCTCATGTAAGAAGTTTATAATCTAAAAGAATTGACTGATGGGCATAAGATCTAAAAAACATTGTAATGAAAAATCAGTAAAGCTATTAGAATATTTAAATAATTAATTCTTTAAGGATCAAGTAAGTGTTAGCCATTAAAAAAATTACAGAACATCTGGAAAGCAAAGAGATTGAAAGATTGGAAATTAAAAAGAAAATGGTGTGTTTTGTGCTACTGAGGGACTTCAGCAAATGGATATAAACCCATTTGAAAATAAATATAGAGTCTGTATAATTACAATGAGCCCGAAGATGGGTTTAGCATTTATGTATCTGCTGGGAAGCATGGTGAGTCAGGAACAAAAAACCAAAGCAAAGGGAGGTTATTAAAAAATTATTTCCTGTTGTATTGTAGAACTCGAGAAGAGAATAAACATACCAATTACTTGCATGGCCGGTTCCACGTCTGTTGTGGCCTCTTCCAACAATGACAGCAGCTTGGCTGATATCTGATGCACGGACTCAATGTTGCTAAACAAGCTATCCACATCCAGCCTATCAATCTGAAGAAACAAAAAACATTGAGCTGATGGAGAAGCACTGTATTTAGGATGTTTTCTCCTGCTAAACAGTAAGCATTTTAAATGTCAGCCCATGCTGTCTCCATTAACCATTTCTGTTAACATTCTTATTTAGGAATTCTAGAGTGCAGTTTTGTTTTGTTTTGTTTTGTTTTGTTTTGTTTTATTCCAAGAAATTGGGATGATGCATCTGTTACTTCTGTCTTTTAAAAACATTTTGAATATGTTTTGTGTTGAACATACATCTATATATTCCTATAAGAACCAGAAAGGGAAGATTTGGGCCTAATTGGTATTAACTGCCGTCTATGAGGATATGTACTAGCGTGTAAGGATTTAGAATATTTTACTGCTTATACAGCAGAAGTCAGACCTTACCCGAGGCAAGTAACTATTTTCAAAGCTGTTTTTTAAACCACAGATGTTTGAAAAGTGATGACAAGTAGATGTGCTGGGTTGCTTTTCCCTTTTTTTTTCTTGATATAAATGTAAATGGAAATCATTAAATATATTATACCTATTAAGGATTCATTATATTTTGTTATTTCATGCACATCCTTAACAACCAGTGTAATTATTCTTAGATCTTATAGCTAGTGTTTATAATAATTTATTTATTCATTTATCCATCCTTTCATCAAATAATTTCTGAGAAGCTTCTATGTACCAAGAATTACAAAAGAAGCCAGACTGTGTCATAGGTAGTGATTGGTTAGTAGAGGGATGGACGACTATCCTCAGCTATCTGAATATGGTGAGATATGTGCTCTGATTTTGATGAATCTTATTCAAAATAATTCCCTTTAGTTTAAGTTGGATCTCCTTCCATAATCATATAGTGACTGGTCAGGCCACAGCCGTATTGGTGAAGGCTCTACTGGGCTACATCAGGGAACAGGAGTAGGTGCCTTTTACTCATGACTTATTGTGAATGAGGTCATAGGTGCATAATTAATTCATCAATAATCAATTCATGGAGGAGTAGCACAAGTGAAAAGCAGAGTTGCTGGCTTAAAACCAGCTCAGCAAAGTTAGGGATATGAAAGAGACAGAGAATCCAATTAAAGAAAATGTGCCAAGAAATTAGGGGAATTGGGAACAAAGGATATAACAGGGAGACATGGAGGAATTCTGCAGACGAAGGCCGACAACTACAGCTTTTTTCCATGATTTCAGACTCAGTTTCTTTAGGTGTGTGTGGGGTCTATTTAAGGGGGAAGGAAGAAAGCAACGTGCTCATCTTTTTATCCCATCCCTTTTTGACATTGTCCCATCCACTGTTCTCCATATTGGACACCAATATTATTTTGGTAAGGATATTCTCTCATTGAACGTGGAAGCATGACTTCACATTGCACCTTTTCAAAATGTGGCGACTATGTCAGTTATTTCTTATGCAATATGGTCTTGCTGTATACAAGTCTTTCAAACATCTTGGGAAATTTTTCACTTTCCCATCATTCATCCTGTCCTCAAGATAACTCACAGCCTCATTTGTAATCAAATTCATGTGATTATATGCAGTGGTTTACTTCAATATAGGATTAGACAACTTTTAAAAAACTAGTTTTATGTATTCTGAAATTGTCTATAATTCCATACTAATTATTACATTGTAATCACTATTAGTTCTTAGGGTCTTTAATCCAGTGTCACAAAATGTTCCTTAATTGATCATTCACTTTAATAGGAGATGGCACATGTGGTTTTTTGCTTGTAATCTAGAGAGGTTCAAGACTTTCAATTTCTGTATTAGAAAGCATATTTAATATTATAGAAAATATTTAAAAGGCATATAACAGTTATATGGATTTTTGTTAATTATTATTTAATAATAAATTATTATTAAGTAGTTAACATGAAATTGTCATTTAATAATACTTGATTATTATCAATGGCTCAAATGTAATATATCCCTAAGTACCACTGATTTAACACATTACTCATCCTAAAGAATTGCCTTATGTGTTGGGTATTAATTAAATCCACAAAGGTATAACTTTGAATAATGCAAGATGTTTTCCAAAAGTTGTGTATGAATCAAAGTTTTATAGATTGGTTTAGTTCAAATTTACTGATTGTATTATTTCTTAAAATCATTTTTGAAATAAATCCTTCTAATATATAAAATTTCAGCCCCTAATTTACTTGCTTTATAAGATAAACTATCAGCAGTAAATCATACAGTGTATCCCTGTTATTATTTCATTTTGCTGTGGAAACTTTATTCTGAGAAACTTGAAGTGTTTCATGTTTATTATTTCATACATGACTCCAACTCCTTTGTAAAGGATGAACCATTTGAAGATACAGAAAATAATGCAGGGTGAAGAGAGGAGCCATGCTGAAACTTATGCAAGAAGTTCAGGGGAGAACTGGATTCAGAAATTGACCTTTTTATTCTATGCCTTCGTTCTTTACCAGCAAATATTAACAATAGAGTACTTTACTATCTCTGTTTAGATTTTTTGGTTTGTTCCTGAGTTTTTCACCAAGTTGTCACTCCTACAATTTATTTCCCAAGGTCAGTTTCCTGTATATGTGTTTAATTTAGATTATGAATCCATTTAGCAAGGATCTAATTCTACATTTTGTCTGTAATCTTAGCTTAGTGCAACAAATACTAAATAACAAAAACATAGATTTTAATTCCACTTCTTCCTGAAGGACAGAAAGGATTAAAACATCAGTTGGCCTGATTTCAAATGCCCATATCACCATGAGCCCATGGGGGATTCTGTGAATCATAAAATGAATTCATATCCAATCATTGCTATGCTAAGGAACAAACAAATGCCTGGTACACATAGGCTTTTAAAATTGATAGACTATTTTATGATTACTGATATAAATTCAAGGAAGCATGTATTTATGTTTATTAATCATTCACTGGAAACAGGTAATGCTCTAAAAGCTTAAGTTGAATTACATTTTAAATGGATTAAAATTCATTTTTTTAAAAAAAGACATCTGAGTACACACTATTCTAAGTCAAGTCAATATATAATAATTCAGACTTACAAAACATAAAAATTAAAGGCCAATTTTTCTTTTTTAAAATTTTCTTCTTAAAAAAATGAGATACATGTGCAGAACATGCAAGTTTGTCACATAGGTATACATGTGTCATGGTGGTTTGCTGCACCTATTAACCCATCCTCTAAGTTCCCTGCTCTCCCCACCCACCCCCTAATCAGCCCTAGTGTGTGTTGTTCCCCTCTCTGTGTCCATGTGTTCTCATTGTTCAGCTCCCACTTATGAGTGAGAACATGCCGTATTTGGTTTTCTGTTTCTTTGTTAGTTTGCAGAGGATGATAGCTTCCAGCTTTATCTATGTCCCTGCAAAGGACATGATCCAATTCCTTTTTATGGCTGCATAGTATTCCATGGTGTATATGTACCACATTTTCTTTATCCAGTCTATCATGGATGGGCATTTGGGTTGGTTCTATGTCTTTGCTATTGTAAATAGTGCTGCAGTAAACATACGTGTGCATGTGTCTTTACAGTAGAATGATTAATATTCCTTTGAGTATATACTCAGTAATTGGATTGCTGGGTCAAATGGTATTTCTGGTTCTAGATTAAAGGCCAATGTTTCAATTGGCAATTTAATTTGTTGATTTACAAAAGTACTTATCGCAAGATATACTTCAAATAGCTAGTTCCCATTACATTTAAATAATTACTAGGTTTTAAAATCACTTAATGTGATACCTCCAGCTTTGTTCATTTTGCTCAGGGTTGCTTTGGCTCTTCAGGGTCTTGTGTGGTTGCATATAAATTTTAAGGTTGTTTTTCTATTTCTATGAAACATGTCATTGGAATTTTAATAGGAATTGCATTTAGTCTATAGATTGCTTTAGGTGTAATGGATATTTTAACAATATTCATTCTTCCAATCCATTAACACCAGATATCTTTCCATTTATCCATGTCTTCTTCAAATTCTTTTATCAATGTGACTTCAAAATCTACTACAAAGCTATAGCAATCAAAACAGCATGGTACCAACATAATAACACACACATACACCAATGGAACAGAATAGAGAGCCCAGAAATAAATCCACACTTTTACAGTGGATTGATTTTCAGTAAAGGTGTCAAGAACACACAATGGGAAAGGACAGTCTTTTCAATACGTGGTTCTAGAAAAACTGGCTATCCACATGCAGAAAAATGAAACTAGACCCTTACCTCACACTAAATCAACTCAAAATGAAGCCTTAAACATAAGACCTGAAATTGTAAAGTTACCGGAAGAAAACACAGGCAAAAAGCTCCATGACACTGGTCTGGGCAATTATTTTTTGGATATAACCTCAAATCACAGGAAACAAAAGCAAAAATAGACAAATGGTATTACGTCAAACTTAAAAGCTTCTGCACAGCACAAGAAACAATAATCAGAGTTGAGAGACAATTTGTGAAATAAGAGAATACATTTGCAAACCACACATCCGATAAGGGGTATTAATATGCAAAATATATAAGGAGCTCTACTCAGTAAGAAAACAAATAATCCCATTAAAACATGGGCAAAACTAATGGATACTAGGCTTAATACCTGAGTGATGAAATAATGTGTACAACAAACCTCCATGACACACGTTTACCTACATAACAAACCTGTACATTCTGCACACGTACCCATGAACTTAAAATAAAAGTTAAAAAAAAAAAGAAAGAAAGAAGATACAGGGTGACTATAGTTAACAATAATTTATTGTTACGTTTCAAAATAGCTAGAAGAAAAGATTTAGAATGTCCCAACACAAACAAAATTATAAATGTTCTGAAACCCATCCTTGAAAATAATTTTTAAAAAGAAATGATAAATGTTTGAGGGGATGAATATCCCAATTACTAAGATTTGATCATTACACATTGTATACTTGTATCAAAATATTACATGTACCCTGCATATATGTACAAGTTTTATGTATTTATAAAAATTAAAAATAAGTAAATAAAATAAATTAAATTACAAAAATGGGCAAAGGATCTAAATAGACATTTCTCAAAAGGAGACATAAAAGTGGCCGATAGGTATTTAATGCTCAATATCACTATCATCAGACAAATGCAAATTAAAATCACAATGAGATATGACCACATACTTGTTAGAAAGACTACTGTTAAAAAGATGAAGGAAAACAAGTATTGGTGAGGATGTGGAGAATAGTGAACTCTTGCACACCATTGGTAGGAATGTAAATTAGTACAGCCATTATGGAAAATAGTATGGAGGTTACTCAACAAGTTAAAAAGGTTACAGCTAAAAGATGGCTGTCTAGAAAGTGGGCCCTCATCAGATACTGAATCTGCTGGCATCTTGATCTGGGACTTCCCAGCTTCCAGAACTGTGAGAAATAAATTTCTGTTGCCTATGTTACCCAGTTTACGGCATTTTTTTTTTAAATAGAAGCCTAACTGGGCAAAAATAGCATGTAAGTTTCTATCTTTGGCAGTCATCTTTGTGGAGAACTTGTCTGTGAAAAAGTCACAAACAGGAAAGCTAAGCCTGGTGGCAAAGTCTTATTAACCCTCGGATCTAGCCTTGCCTAAACAAGAAATCCTTATTCCATAAGCCGACAAACTGTCTTTCTTATTTAAGCTAGTTTGAACTTTATTTCTGTTATCTATGACCCAAAGAAGATTAATATACTTTTAATTGTAGCCAAAATGTTACTTTCTCTAGGAAACATTTCCTGTTCCTTGGTTAGAATTAACCTCTCTTTCTCCCTTACTTCCATGACTCTTGCTTTATATTACTCACTGCTTATATGGAAGCCAATTCTATTCTATTTATCGGAAATATTTATTAATTTATCTGTCTCTATGACAAAACTGTGAGTTCCTCTAAGACATTTGCCTTTATGAGTACTCTACCGTGTCTAACACGGTTCTGGGTATGTGCATAGTTACTCAGTAAAAGTTTAATTGAACTGAATTGAATCTGTACAATGCACATGATCTATTTACTCTTGAAGGAGCCAAAAATGAATATTCTTTGTAATCACTTCACTAGGCTCTGAATAACAAGCATGCAAAGATCAAAAGTGGTTTAAAGGGAAAAAATTACCGATTTAGTTGTTCAAAACTATTACATGGATATTTTATAATTTTATCCTTAATTTTATCTGCAAAGGCACACTGGGGTGCTTAGTTTGGCCATTGGTATAACTGGCTAATTTGCTGACAGAAGCCAATCTTCCTCTAGTTTACACCTGGGACATGCCTGTTTATAGGCTTCTGTTTAATGAGCACTGGATGAATTGGCCTAAACCCCATCACAGGGAGGAAAAACCAAACTTTCTTAGGTGTCCTGCAGACCCCCAACCACTAAAAATAACACTGTAAAGAAGTCTAGAAACAAACATTCTTTGAAAAAATAAATTAGGCTATTATTATAAAAGTAGTTCATGTCATTGTAGAAAATTAAGGATGAGTAGACAAAAGAAAGTAAAAGAAAAGAAATAACAATCACCTGTAATTCTACCACACAGAAATAGCCACTGATAATGTTTTCAGGTATGTTTTTCCAGATTTTTTTCTCTGTGTGTCTGTGTGTACATCCACACAAAAAATTATATACTTCAAATAGAGTTTAAATTTTTTTGCCTTAACGACATAACATGAACATTTTTTCATGTCAGTAATTTTCCTCAATTACACCATTTTTAACATTTTGTGGAAATACTGTAATGTACTTAACCATTCATAAATTTTTGAAACCTAGATAGATCACCCTTTTCATTATTATAACCAGCTCTTAGCTAAAGTCTTATTCACACTCATGATTATCACTGAGCTAAAGTTATTAATTTTTTAAAGCATTTTAAAAAGTATTAACAAATAAACATTGTTTTTTTCTTCTGACAACCAATGGATTTAAAATTGTCAATTGGATATTGCTGTCCTGACCTCAATTTGGAACTATATTTTTGGGCTCCTAATTTGATGGTCAAAATCACACAACTTAAAAATTCCACATATATGTGCATGACATATATATTTAATACAACAATTGTAGAAGAAGGGAGAAAATAAACAGCACTGCTTTCAAGGGCCATGGTGACTGCCACCAACCAAATCATCCTCTGGAAATTGTTTCTAGAAAAGTCTTCAGTGTTTGGATTTGGTGTAGTTTCGCAGTAAATCCAGGTTCAAATAGGGCCCCAATTCTGGGCTCTGAACTTATGTAGTAATTACATTAGAATTAATATAGGGCAAATTCTCCTTGGCCATCATCTGATTTGGTCTAATAGAACCTTGGTGCCATCTACTCCTTCTGTAGGACAGTTCCACACACATTTTGGTGAGGCCTGGATGCATCCTCTAAATTAGATTGATCCATTATTAATGCTGAAGCCATCAAAACCCAATGATATTAAGACTGTAGTAAGGTGGAAGTGGAAGAAAGCTGCATGTGTTACAAAATATTTGAGAAGTGGAGACTCACTGGGGACATTCTGAGAGATAAAGTAGGTTTTGTTTTATTTTTTTAGTGAGGAAGTTGAGAAGAAGAATGCTTGTGAGACAGAAATTGCAGCAAGTGGAAAAAAAGGATGTTGGCAGAAAGCCCCAGCAACCACTGGGCTAGGATAATTAACTCATTACTACGGCATTTACTGAGACAGTTGGCTTCTAGATTACAAAGCTTTTCAGGGTAAACTAGCCATTATTTCATGAGGCTTCTCAAAACTGCTGATTTGTATGTGTGAAATTTCCTGCTGTGAAACTGGATTTGAAACTGGCTAATTGAGTCAAACTATGAGTTGAATCAATATCACAGCTATACAGCAAGTCTTTTAACTAATCTTGCAGATAAATGCCTAAGTTACCTGATAACTGCCAGACAACGTTCCAGGCCAGAAGATACTAATGTGGAGGACCTACATTAGCACAGAGATGTTAGTCTCTTTGCAGAAAGGAGAGTGGGAGCTCTGGAACAGAAATCTCAGCATGTGTGCAAGGAAGGGCAGAGGCAACAGTCAAAGCCAGAGAAAGAGGCTGGGTTCAAACTTGAGAAGTCCCTGAGTTAAGAAGTCCAACAGCCCTGGAACTTAAAATTAAAATTAAAATTAAAAAAATGTCCAAAAGAAAATTCGTTTTGACTAGTAATACAAAAGCAAAGTTATTATATTGGTATCCTTGGGTAAAAGGTAAGTAGTTGACTAAAGGTCTCTGCCTTTGTTTCTCTTCTCTGCCTTGACACAGGGACAGGCAGAAAAGAAGTTACTTGGCAGAGGTTTGGGGTGGTCTTGCCTTCCTTTTCCTACTTTGAATTTTATATGAAATGTTCCAAAGATAAACAGTCATGCTAAAAATAGGTCTTTTGAGCTGGAGGGCTAGTATATTTTGTAATCTTTTCAGAAATTCTTTAGAAAGCGTAGACTAAACACTATGATTTATATTGTTGAAATATAGAGAAAGTAATTTGGAAACTCTTTGGAACAATCAGTGAGATTATAGGAGAAATTCATAATTTTTTAATGTATCTATGTCAGCCAAAAAATTATATTTAAAGGCTTGTGGCTGGGCATGATGAATGGGGTAAACATTTTATGCTTTGATCACTTGAGTACTCACTGTGTGAGGGTGTGTGTGAATGTGTGTACATGTGTGTTTATTTCTTCTTCATGTACATACTCAAACTGAGAGCTTATAGCAATACTCATAACTTTTTCAACAAGCACCCATATCCTTTAGGCCTAATATCTGAAAGAAACTACAGCTATCAAGGATGACTTAGCATAACACCCATTTTTTTTTCCGATTTAACGACACAATTGCAAAGTCCTACTCTTCAATAATACAACAAAAACTAGAACTCACTGAAAATAATTTGAAAAATGAGGAAATGCTTTTGCAAAAGAAAGGAAAAGAAAAATTTGCTAGAGATGATAAATGAAAGGAAAAAAGAAGGGTGAAACAGAGGGCTCAAAAAGATGTGGTAGGCAGATGTGTGACAGTAGACTTGAATAGTAACAAAGGAATTAGGGACAAAACTGGTACAACATCAAACAAATATCCATGAAGTCCATCTGTGTTGTAAATTCTGGTGTTTCTAGGATTTAATCACTTGACCACTGGAATTCCCACATTTTTTCCCTTGGAGAATGTCACTTGATCATGACATCTAAGTTAAGCATTACTGTTTACATTTCCAATGGTTTCCCTTCCCCACACACATGAAGTCAGTTCTTCTGGCATGGGGATCTTTGTGGCCTTGCCTCTGCACCTCTTTTCTGCTTTGCCTCCTGCAGCATGGCACTCCAGGAGCTGTTTGATTTCATGGCACATACTATGCTAGTCTATATCATGTTTTCTTCCCCAGGATGTCTCCATGGAATCCCATGAAGATAGTAAACATACAAAAGAAGGTTAAAAAACAAACACCTCCTGCCTGAATTTCAATTGAGGCATCAATTTCTTAGCTATCAGATACCAAAGTGAGCGGGAGATGGTTTGCCATATGCGGAACTTGCAAAGGAAAGTTCAGCGAACTGTTTCAAAGTCACCTCTGTTGACCTCATACCTGAGAAACCTAAAGGAGCTGTGGCAGTAGGAAAGTGATGGCTATGTTGGGATGAATCTGTACTCCCACAAGTCTTGGGGGTCAGGGATGCTTGAATGCTTCCTGTGGACCAGCTGTGGACCCTGTGATGTGGGGAAGCTAGTATAAACATATCTATGATTCTGCCTGCAAGGCTGAAGGGCAGAATACGAAGGTATACTCTGGATGCCTCGGGGCTCAGGAAAGAGTTGCAAATCACCGACTGGGACAGATGCAACTGGATCGAGTGGCTTTCAGGAGAGAATCTCCCCAACACCACCATCATGGGAATAGCCTGAAAAAGTCCAGGAAAGTACCTGTAAGAGTGCCACATTATTATATCTAGAAAATCCAAAGAATGTAAAGCTAGTCTATGATGGTACCAGTTCAAGTACACCTTCCCCCTCCCTTACCTCTCATCACCCATCCTCCCAAGGGTCAGGAGCTGGCTGATGAGCAGGTGTCAAGGAGGAGCCACATTCCAGCTGTGTGACTTTGGATAAGTTACTTAGCCTCTTTTTTCCTTGGTTTCCTCATTAGTCAAGTAGGAACACTTAAACCTACTTCATAAGTTGCTGGGAGGATTATATTAACTAATATAAACAAGTTGTTTAGAATAATGCTTGGCTTCTAATAAGTACTCAGTATACTGTAGCTATTATTGTTATTTTTAGGAAAACTGTGGAATGAATTTTGACCAAACTGCCAGCTGCTAAAGGCAGTTCCCAAACTAGATGAGTGCTTCAGATGTTCATTGATCTGTGAAATGATGGGGCTGCCAGAGTCCTCATCTGGAGACAGGGCGGGATCTTTGCACTACTAAGTAGACTGATGCTCCCCACAGCATTAAGTTGCAGTACGAATCCCAAGAACCATAGACAACAAGGATAAGGAAGGGAGCAGGAGTGAGTGCTGATTTTAGGAAGCGGAGCCAGTTCTGGAAACATTTTTAAATTGCTAATAACTTCTCACTTGTTTCTTTTTTTTAAGCAACTACCTTTGTCAAAAATCCAAAGTGCCCAAACCAATGTTAAGTCACCTGAGTTCCAGAAGATTCTCAAAACTCTGTTAAGTTTGGATTTTGCTGGGTATGCCCAGGATGATGGAAACAAGCATGAGCCCTGGAGTGGGGACTGGTCTTTGGGTGCACCATCTATTAGCTGTACCACTAAATTCCAGACTGTAGACCTTAGGGTTAATGCAGGCTCTCCCCTCTGTCATCCCTAACTCTGATCTTGATAGCGTAACCACACTATCTCCAACATTCAATTAGCCTTTCCTTAATCACTTTGTAAAACTCTATCAGGCCCCAGTTTCTGCCTCTGAAAAAGCTTCTAAATTCATTTTTATTTCCTATTTCCCCAAATCAGCTTACTAATAACTTCAGATTAGTCTTCCTAAAACATGTTTAATTGGATTTACAACACAGTTTAAATTCCTCTGTTTTGAAACATTTGTTTCTTCCCAGTTGCCTACAGAAAAGACCTCAAATTCCTCAGTCTGACAGTTTGCCTGGACGAGACCTATCTCGTCTTACTCCGGTTATTTTTATTTTTGTAAGAACCATCTGCTACTATCAAAAGGAATTAACTCATTTTTAAACTTACCCTATGTTAGCTCACCTACTCTTGCTCCTGTGGTTCTCCACTGCTGGGCTGCTCTCCTGACCCTGCCTCCGCCTAACCAATGTTTACTCAGTGCAAATCCCATCCCTTCTCTAAGACTTCCTGGATCACTTACCCATCCTGAAGTTGTTCATCCACTCATTTTTTTTTAATCTATAAATATTTACTGCTGCTCATGTATAAAGCACTGTATTAGGTGCTGGGGATATAGCAGTGAACAAATGAGACAAAATTCATGACTCATAAAGGAGAAAAGTAAACAAGATAAGTAAGGAAAATGTATTAAATATAGGGTTAAGTATTATAGGGTTAAAACAAAAACAGCAAAAGGAAGATAAGGAATTTTGGGGAGGCTGCAGCACTGGCAATGCCTTACTTGTATCTCCTTGATTCTGAATATTCTTGGACATGTGAAGGGCCTTCTGGTGTAAGCATCTCTGATTTTCTACCTAAAGGCTTTCTCTGACCGCTGATGCCTGCTCTGCCTACATACAGGCAAGGTTAGAAGTGCCAGGAATTAACACTCCCAGGAGCATCCTTTAGCCAATGTCTAACAGGAATTGAGGAGGGTAAATACTCCTCCCATGGGACAGTGTGTTCTGTACAGCCTCCCCAAGCTCCCAGTGGGAAATGAGCCCCATTTGGCCACAGAGTTAACCCACTCATTAATATACCCTATATTGTCTTCTTTCTCTGTCTCATTTCCCCGTTCCCTTACTGCTATTTCAGGGTATCATCTCCCAAATCAATACCATCTAAAATCCTTTTATCAGGCTCTGCTTCTGAGGAATCCAGTCTAAGATAGATTGAGGTGGTGAAGGAAGGATTTACTGAGTAAAGTCTTGAAGGACATGAGGGAGCAAGCTATGAAGTTATTTTGGGGAACAGCATTCAAGGCAAAGAAAACAGCAAGAACAAAGAGCTTGAAACAGTAGTGCCCCTGGTTTGTTCAATAAAGAGTGAAGAGGCCAGAAGGTAAAAATAGATGACATCAGTGAGAATGAGGGCCAGCTCCTGTAGGATCTTGTAGGTCATCATGAGTTTATTAGGTTTTAATCAGAGTGAGAGGGGAAGTCATTGGAGGGTTTTGAGTAGAAGAGTGACATAATTTGACTGATATTTTAAAAGGATCACTCTGGCTGCTTGGTTGAAACAGGGTAGAGGAAGAGAGATGGGTCACAAGACAGTTGTAAAAATCCAGGGGGTTATTGATAGGTTCTTGAACCAGAGTGGAGGCAAGAGAGGAGATGAGACATGGTCTAATTCTGGATAAATTTTGAAGGCAGAACTAAAGAATTTGCTGATCGATCTGATACAGGAATTAAGAGAATGAAAAAGTTAAGGATGACTCCAGGGATTTTTGCCGGAGCAACTGGAAGGTAGAGCTGCCATTTTCTGAGATGAGATAGAATACAAGGGAGAAAGTTTTAAAGAGGAAATTAGGAACTCAGTTTTGAACATGTTAAATTGGAGATGCCTTGTAGACAATCAAGTAGAGATTTGAGTGGGGAATTGGAGAAACAAAGGAGGACTTAAGGGAAAATGTCTAGGCTGGAGATAAAAATTTGCCAATCACCAGCATGTAGATGGGATTTAAAGCCATGAACCACATCAGGTTTGCAACAGAGCTAATGTGGACAAAAGAGAGAAGAGGACCACAGACGGAGCCCTCAATTACTTTAGTGTTTATAGATGAGGATTAACCAGCATAGGAGACTGAGAAGCAGCAGCCAGAGTGGTAGGGGGAAAACAAAGAGTGTGCAGAGTCCTGGAAGACAGAAGGCACTGTTTTTGTCAAATGCTGCCAACAGGTCAGGGAAGTGAGTGCCTCCTTTTGCTAATGTCTAAAGCAATTAATTGTTTGCATAACTAATTAGCACAACTAATCATGACTGCCTTCTGTCATGATCACTTCCAGCGTTGCCTTGAAATAGATCTTTGATTGTTATTTGTGTTTTATATGTTTATGAGTCATTTTCTTGGCCACATTATAGACTTTACTAGGGCAAGGCTGTGACATAAATTTCCTTGATACCCATGCAGAGCTCAGGAGCAGGCACCGCATGCAATAGGCACTTGAGAAACATTTAATCTTTTAATTTGCATATTCAACTAAAATATCACATTCTTCATGAAACATAGCTCAGTCAATCTGTCTGGAAATGATCTGTCCCTTCTCTGAACTCCAATTGCACTTATTGTCTACACTTATCAATTATCACTTTGCATTACAAGTTATCTTCTCAGAGCTATAAGAGGCCTCTCACTAGGGATTCTTAGTTTTTTGATGACACAAAAATGTGTTTCATATGTCCTTACATACTCTAAATGACCTAAAATTAATTAATTAATTAACTCATGCAATCATCTACCTTGCCTGTGTCTAAAGTGCTTTACATAAGTGCATATTAATAAAATAATGGTTTCCTTAATATCTGCTTCCTTTCTGGCCCAGTGTTATTGTTTGGAGTCCAGGATTTATGGCCTTGTACTGATATGCGTGGCTATTTTGATCTACGCCTGAATAAAGCTGTCTCAACATGGCTGGCATTTCATTAGAGAGGTTTATGGCAATATTATAATAATCACAGCCACTGAAATTTTGTTGCTTATTCTACACACACACACACACAAAAGCAAATTAAAATTGTAGTTTATGCATCATCTCCATTCTGGGAAGTAAAGTAATGAGCACAAGATCATCTTGCCCAGGCTGAGGGATGACTTTTCTGGATATTAAAACAGATCTGCTTAACACATCTATGTTTTTCAATTCTGGGCATCCCAAATCCTGCACTGAATTGGGAAATGCATTCATTTTTCTCCTCACTTGGTCCAGCAGATTCTGATCTGGACTATAGATTATAAAAATTAGAGAACACTGAAGCTGTCCTAAAATGGAGCTTAGGAGGTGCTTATAAATGTAACAACAAGGAGGACAGTTTCCATCATAAAACTATAGTACAAGGATAAAAATGAATGCCTCATTTTTTTGAGTTGAGACTTTCTGAACAAGCAAAGATAAGAGATTTCCTTCCCATAAAAAGAAAATTCACATACTAGAATATTGATGCATTACTTTCATACCCAACTAAATCTGAATCCAATATGACAGCAAACTATGTGTTTTCCAGGTTGACAAAACAGAAATGTCCCTCCAGGGGAAAATGGGAAAGTAAGTAAAGTGTGATGACTCGGTGTCAGTACTTGAGATATTATGTATTAACATAGTCACATTGTGGCTGGCAACACTGTGACTTTTATTTTTAAATTTAACATTTCACATCTATAACCTCCAACACACAGGAACTGCCTTTATTAACACACTTACAGAAAATCAAGAAAAATTTTATTGAGTTTTTTTTTTCTGACTTTATGAGACTTCAGGTATCTGGCCTTATTATGGAGGAACAATGGCCCAGACTATATAACAAATGCTAGGATTCCACAGAAAGTGTGAAAATCAAGTCTTTGATTTAAAAAAATATGGAGTTCTAACCTGGACATACAGATTACAGGATTTTTTGTTGTGATGTATCTTATTCTTCATGAAAATCGGTATTTGTAAAGGATTGAAGAATATTTGTGTTGACAGTTAAAGCAGACTTCCAGCAAGAGTATAACGTTTTCAAGTCAGCACCTTAGTTCAGGAAGGCCAGTACAAAGTAGAATGACAAAGGCAGGTATATTTCTTTTGAGTCATTTCTCTCAGCATCTTAATTATACTTGGCAGGAATTGCTCTGGTTTTCTCAGATTTTTATTTAATGTAGTGAACAAAATCCCTGTTTTTCTTTGGCTTTTAGGGCATCTTTTACTTCGGAATTGCCAGCCTGGTTTGGATATCTGTACTCATTAAAGTCTGTGAGGTCTTGTGACTGAGGAGTTTGACCTCAGGAACTGCCTTACTCTACAGAGGGTGGGGCTGGATCGAATAGGAGATGGAAGTGGAGAAAGGGACTTGGCTTTTTCATCAGTTTGTTTTACAGTTTACATGGATTTCTGGTGTTTCAAGCATAGCATGAGAAACAGCCAAGATACATAGGAGATTGTTTTATACATTATAAAATTTCTTCCAAACAACCGAATGTGTACCCTTATTCTTAAATGTAGTCTCTACCCCTCGGAAAACACAATATATTAAAAAAAATTGGAAAGTTTGGGAGAGTAAACAAGGTAAAGGATCAGAGGAAAAATTTTTCCTTACATGTAAGATTTTACATGTGTATTTAAAAGGATACTTTAAAGAGAGAAAGGGAGGAAGATAGAGAAAATAAGGGCATTATGTTTTTAATTAAAGTTCTTATTTTGAATTAATTGTAGATTCACATGCAGTTGTAAAAAAAAAAAAAATGAAACAGAGAGATCCATGTACCCTTTACCAAGTTTCCCCCAAGGCTAACAGCTTACAAAACAATAGAATGTGTGCCTTGGATTTTGATGCTGTAGGGTAGAACATATTATAAATGGCATAAGGCAATTGTTTGCATAAATAAGACACGTCTATGAGAAATCAATACCTTAACTCCACTTAGTTCAGGGCAATTTCATGGAAGAGACTGAGTTTTAGAGAGTAGCCAACTTTAAGAAAGTTGTGGTCAGTGAGCCAAGATGAAATGTGTTTTCAGGCCCAGACTACAATCAGAAAATTCTGGAAGTGAACAGAGATGGGAAGAGTAGCTGGGTGATGTAAAAGGAAAGAGAGAGAGAATTCCATGGTTGCCTATTAAGCAAAAATGAAAGACCATTCTTTCTGGAAACAGTAAATGTCTTTTAGTGAAGGTGACAGCTGGAGAAAACAATTTTGACAAGAGTCCTCTGTGACCATTGAAAATTCATGCCCAAAGATATTTGCTTACATCTGGTTTCTTCTATTTGTTGTGTGGACAAAATTTTAGCAAATAACTTAGATAAGCTTCATTTATCTATCTATCCACCTATCTGTCTAGGAAAACTGGCTATGTTTTGATAATTACTAGATAAAATATTTTTGCCTTGGTCCTTTTATCTTGTATTTCAGTGAGCTACTATAACAGTAATTCTGTCCTTTGCTCAATGAAAGTAGCAAAATTTCATTACATTTCATTGTCTGAATTCTTGTTATGGACAAGTGGGGGGTCTGAGGAGCTGGGCTGGGAGAGAAGGGTGGTGAGAGTATTCAGATAGAACTGAAGGTCATCTCAGAGAGTGCATCTAGGGAGTGACACTAAAATTTAGAGCCAAGTAAGCAGTGCATCAGGGCTGCTGCAGAGCCTCTATGCACTGTATAATTTCTGGGAGTGCTGTTCCACAGCAAGGCAGCCAGGGGCTGGATATAGAGGTACAATCTAGCTTTGAGGTGTCATGACAGACACCAGGGATGCCCAACCAGCTAGAAAGCATCAGAAGAGAGGGCAGGATATGGAACTCTGGAAGATTCCCATGACATGTGCTGAAGCTGTAGTTCCTGTTGTATAGGACGGCAATGGACTCACTCTGGTGAAGGAGGAGCCATGAAAAACACAGCAAAGGGATATACAAGTTTCACTGAATATTTTAGCAGTAAATATAGCTTAAAATGCATAAGAAGTCAATGGGACTTTGGTTATCTCTTTATTATATATAAATTTTCATTGTATTATGGTCTTTGAACAGTATTTTTATTATTATAGTACATCTATATCCCCCTCCTCCCTGTCTCCTTTCAGGGATACTTGGACATATACTGCGTTCTCAGGGAGTTGGTGAGCCCTCCTCACACGCAGCCTTCTCTGTCAGGGTTGGTTTGACGGCTGACGCTACAGCAACTTGGTTTGGGATGGTGGGCACAAGCAGGAAGCTGAATGTCTGAGCCCTGGAGTGCCTTCCCTCCCTTGCTCCTTTGAAGAAGCGGCCAGTTAAGAATTTTCCCTCCCTAACTCCCTCTCTTTTGTGTTTCCCTATCCCAGGGCTTTCCTCACCCACTTTGGACCCTGAGGGAGAGATTTTGTAGGATGTCACACAGAACAATTGCTCGATACACTCCCCACCATCCTGACATTGAAACAGCCCACTGCTAACCTAGGTATGACTGATAACACCAGTAATGGGCACCATTTTACATTCAAGGACTCTGAATTCAGAGAGAGCATGAACATCAAATTTATGGTCCCTTATTTTAATAATTTTTTTAATTTTCTATTTAATATTTGTTATTTGTGGTTGAAAATAAAATGTGTAAATATATTGTTGTCTTCAGGGGAAAATATTCCATAATGGCATACAGTCTACCCTCTGAATCCTTGAGTTCCATGTTTATGGAATCAGTCCTCTGTGGATCAAGAATATTTTTTAAAATGCATCTGTATTGAACAGACTCTCTTTCTTATCATTATTCCCTAAACAATATAGTATAACAACTATTTAGATGGCATTTACATTGTATTAGGTATCGTAAATAATCTAGAGATGATTTAAAGTATACAGGAGGATGTGTGTAAGTTATATGCAAATGTAACCATTGCATTTTATATCAGACACTTAAGCTTCCGTGTATTTTGGTATCCTTGGTGGATCCTGGAACCAATGCCCCATAGATACCGAGGGACAACTGTGTATGGTATAATTCCTATTCCAGAAAATATTTCAGTATGCTTGTATAAACAATAAGCCAAAATAATTATTGTGCTTCTTTCTAAGTGGCAAGACTACAGGTGATTATTTTCCTCTATGTATGTTTTCTAGTGAAAATTATTTATATAATGTTGCCATATAGTATATCAAAATTTTAACAGAAAATTCCAATTGAATTCCTGTCAATACAAAATTATACATATTTTAAACCATTTTTTAGAAAACACAAATTTTTGAGCATAAGGCACATGACTAAACCAAATATGAGTAAATTCAGAATAAATGCACATAACTTTCTTGTTATAGAAATAAAACCTACCAAGTGTGCATTCAAACACATACCCTTAAAATATCATTGGATGGGTAAAAAGATGCTGGTAATGGAGTTTGCCTCTAGGGGAGGAAACCGAGTAGCTGAGGAATTCTATAGCCCCCTTGAGATCTTTGGTAGATTTGCACTATGTGAATTTTAGCAACTGAAAATAATTAAAAAACAAAGAAAAATAAAAATAAGTACAGTACTCAAATTCCTCCAGCTATTCCTTTCAATCACTTTTTGTCCTTTCCATTGTTAGATTAGTCTACTCTAGTTTGATTTATTTTGACTTATAGCCAAAAACATAGAGTAACTCTCACTGCCCTGTTTGGATAATAAATAACTAGAACCTGTTTTCCCACTAAATGTTTCAACACTAACTGCTGTGAATAACGTTTGCCTTCTTTGCAAAACCTCTCACAATGCTGCTATTAAAGAAGATGTGTAACTGTTGAGTTTGATATATTATCAGTTCGGTAAAGGTCTGACATAGAAAAGCCTTGAAGTTAAGATTAAAGTTTACAGCACGATTGTCACAGAACAGTTGTCAGTCAAAGGCTAGGTCTAATCACTCATTTGCACACTGATTCATTCATACAAGGTCACTCAGGTAAGCCAGGTACTTCCAGTACTTTCCTCAGTTTTCAACTTCCTTCATCCAATTTTCACTTACATAAAATGACTTGTTTTGTTTTGTTTTTACTGGGAGTGGTCTGAGTTTGATTTTGTATAGAGAAAAGATGATGAATACAATGATACCCAAATTCTCTCCTAGCTTAACCTGTAGTTGTAAAATATTTATGTTGCCCCAGGTTTAGCTAAGCATGGTTTACGGATTGTTGCTATAGTTATCTGAAAACTGTATGTGTTAATTTACAAATTTTGACAGTGATGACAGGTGGTTTGTGCTCAAAGACACTGGTAGTTAAATGTCAAGAAGGGAAGTGAGAACAGGAAAGAACTAATGAACATTGAAAAGGTGGTGAACTGAATGAACTGGTGGTGTCAAATAACTACCTCAGCACTCATATAAACGCTTACAAGAGTCATATGAGTACCCGAACATTCATTTACTTAATCAAAGGTTAAAAGTTTTGAGAAGTGGGAAAAAGGCAGATGTGACATGAGAATTCGGAGAACCTTAAGAGAATTGCTATTACCTTAGTGGAAAGAACTATTAGAATGAAATTAAAGCCCACAATGAGGAAGGCAGAGAGCAGACAGCATTGAAAGATACCTAAATAAATGGATACATATGTAACAAACCTGCACATTGTGCATATGTACCCTAAAACCTAAAGTACAATAATAAAAAAAAAACAAGGTCAAAGTGTGAAAAATCAACAACCTATAAACAATTCAAATAAAACAACCTAGAAAATGTGAGTTAGAATTTTGAGAATTGTAATTCACGGTATTGAAAGCAAAAGCCAAATGTGCCAAATAAGTGACCATAAATGTTACCATAATGGAAAAGTTTTACTTGGCATGGTCTAAGACACCAATTCTGAGAACTGCTTATAAGAGTTTCATAGGAAGCCAAAAACAAGTAAAGTAACAAAAAGTAAAAGCGCAAACAAGAATTGGAGAAAATATATAAGAATACAGCTCAGCAATGACATTCATTTTAGTGGGGCTAGTTTGACTCACCAATGTAGCAGATTATTTAAATTGGCAACATTTTCATACAGAATAAACTTAGTCCATTTGATACAAATGTGGACTAAGAATTCAAAGAAAGACTTTTCTTGCATATTTGGTGTTTTTGTCTGTTTGTTTGTTTCTTCTGGAGACAGGGTCTTGCTCTGTCTCCCAGGCTGCAGTACAGTGGCGTGATCATGGCTCACTGCAGCCTCAATCTCCTGGGCTCAAGTGATCCTCCCACCTCAGCCTCCTGAGTAGCCTGGACTACAGAAGCAAGCCACTACCCTTGGCTATTTTTTTTTAATAGGGATGAGGTCTCCCTATGCTGCCCAGGCTCGTCTCGAACTCCTGGCCTCAAGCAATCCTCCTGGTTGTGCTGATCTTTCCAAAGTGCTGGGATTACAGGTATGAGCCACTGCAACTGGGCGTGTTTTTTACTGTTTTTTGTATTGATCATTAGCCAATCACAGGGACAGATTTTTGATAAATTGTGCTTATTTTGAAACATGTTTTAGTTACAAGTGCTCTTATATCTAGTAAATATTTTATATTTAATTTTAAAATAGACAGTGAATATAGATGACTCCTTTAGGATCGAGGAAAATGATTTTTTTGGTTTGTTTGTGTTTGATTTTGGTTTTTAAGATAGTAGATAATAGTGCTATGAATGATTCAATAAGGAGGTTAAACTAATTATTCAGGAGAGAGAAAGGACACAAATCGGAGTAAAACCCTTAAGTCTGAGGGGATAGAATCCACTGCACTAGCAGAGAGAGGTCATCCTTCATTAGAAGCGGGAACCACTGCTTCTGGTAATAGGAGGAAGCCAACTTATACAGGTAGAGATGCAGTAAGTTGGTAGATTTGGTGTTGGGAGTGTGCATATCTTATTGTTTTTGGTTTTTCTGTGAAATGATGGAAAAGGGCATAAGCCGAGAGAAGAAAAAGGAGTGTTTGACATGTGAGGAAAAGGATGTGAGAGAATCTCCTCAGAAATATTACTGCGGGCCCCAGTAGAAAGTGGTCATGAATTTTATAAGAGATTAATTCTGCTGCACAGGTAAAGGTGTGAAGTAGATGAAAAATTGAACTTCACCCGAGTAAGTTGTTGCAGGGAAGTAAATGGAAAGAAAGAGAGAAAAAGGAATTGAAGTCATGTGCAAGGAGCAATTATAATGAAGGACCCATAGAAATTAAAGCATCTTTGGGCCCGATGAAGAGTGAAATGAAGACTTTTCCAGTGGAGGACATTGAGCAGAGAACTGAAGCAGGTAACAGAATGGTCTAGGCAAAGTGGAATACAAGGGCAAAGACTCTAAGGAGTGATAACTCATCGTTAGGGTTATAAATACACAATTCAAACAATATAGAAAAACAGAAGCTAGAAAGTGAAAATGATCAGAAATTCCACAGTCAAAGAAAATTGCCATTAACACGATCAGACATATCCCCTCAGACATCTATTTGAACACTTACATATACATACACAAGTACATATATTTTTACATAAATGTGATCAAAACTACAAATAATATCTTGTAACATACGTGTTTCATCAAGAAATCTGTTATATGTATCTTTTTATGAGTACTAATATTTTTCAATATCTGTCTACTATTACAGTGGCTGAGATGTTTTGGGTGTTTGTTTCCTTATATCCTTAGAATAAATTCCTAGAAATTGAACTGTTAGGTCAAAGGGTATCCATAGCTTGGAGGTCTCGGTGCCATCAGAAGGTTGTCAGAAATCGTACCAGTGGGAGTAGGCTTGGGCATCAGAGAATAGTAAGCTTGAAATTCTGATTTTGAGGGGATGAAATTGTTGGTAATGATAAGTTCTAGGTTATGACCCTGGTGTGAGTGGCTGAATGGGATTGAGGAAAGATTGTTGGATATGAAAAAGTGAAAGAACTGAGAGGCCTGAATGTTGCATGGGTTATTTGCATGAATATTGAAATTACCTAAAAAAGATGTCAGAATTAAGGAGGAGAGAGAGAGAGTGAGAATACATAGATACAGTGGGCTAGGTTCCAAATTTTTCAAAGAATAAGAGTTGACAGGTAGGACTGTACCATAAGGAAAGGTAGATAGTGACAGAGTCTGATGCCATGTGCATTTAAAATCAACTTTTTAATAAGTATGTAAATGAACATGCTAGTAACCATTGATATCTGCCAGAATAGCAGTTATATCAAATACATCTGGTTTATATGTTAATAAAATGCAATAAAACACAGCAGAAAACATTTATATACTTAGCAATGACACTAAAGAGCAAATTTTTATCATGACCATCAATATTACTTCTACTCTTACATCATGAATAAGAAATTTCCAGGTTTTCAGAAAGTGTCTGGTAATTCTGGCGTGGGAACTGTGGAGGATTAAATGAGAATGCTAATAAAGTGCTTGGAGCAAGATCTGACATATAGTAAGTACTAAATAAAAGTCATGAGGCAGTCAAACTGAAGATGACTTCCTGTGTAAGAAAAGGCTTCCATGCCTTCTTTGCTACTCCTCTTTATACATTGTCTTAAATCAAAAAACAATTTTTGTATCAGAAGTGCCTTGACCTATACTGGTTTTCCCTAATTTGTAGGCCAGATGGTTTTTTAAAAAATATTTCTGAGGCCGGGTGCAGTGGCTCATGCCTGTAATCCCAGCACTTTGGGAAGCCAAGGCGGGCGGATCACAAGGTCAGGAGATCGAGACCACCCTGGCTAACACAGTGAAACCCCGTCTCTACTAAAAATACAGAAAAATTAGCTGGGTGTGGTGGCGGGTGCCTGTAGTCCCAGCTACTCAGGAGGCTGAGGCAGGAGAATGGCGTGAACCCGGGAGGCGGAGCTTGCAGTGAGCAGAGACAGAGCCACTGCACTCCAGCCTGGGTGACAGAGCAAGACTCTGTCTCAAAAAAAAAAAAAATCTGAGAAGAATACTGTGTTAAGAAATATAAAATCTGTTCCTGAATGTTATAAATAGTTGGGGGCACAACAGGCTAGCAATGCTTTTATAATCATGGGTAACATTAAAATATGTCTCAGAATCAATAAAGTTGGATATATTTGACTAAACATGGCAAAAACAAAATAAACATACATCTTAAACAAGGTTAGAAACCAAAAGACTTACTAGAAAAATTATTTGCAACATGTGGGATGGAAAAAGAATAACTCTAATATACAGAAAGTTTTTATAAAATAAGAAAAATATTAAACCATCATTTTTTAAAAGAGCAAAAACATGGATATGAATAACAGAAAAGGCCAATGAATATATGAGAAGATATTTATCAGAAGGAATCAAAAGAACATTTATGAAATCAACAAGTCTCAGCATTAAAGAGGATGCAGAGAAAATGCTCTCTGAATCATTATTAATAGGAATGAATATTAAAATCATATTGACTTTCTGTTTGGCAGTTGTCCGTTTTATTCCAAATCTTAAATATGCATACCCTTTGACCTAACAGTTCAATTTCTAGGAATTTATTCTCAGGATATAAGGAAACAAACACCCAAAACATCTCAGCCACTGTAATAGTAGACAGATATTGAAAAATATTAGTACTCATAAAAAGATACATATAACAGGTTTCTTGATGAAACAAGTATGTTACAAGATATTATTTGTAGTTCTGATCACATTTATGCAAAAATATATGTGCTTGTGTATGTATATGTAAGTGTTCAAATCGATGTCTGAGGTGATATGTCTGATCATGTTAATGGTAATTTTCTTTGACTGTGGAATTTCTGATCATTTTCACTTTTCAGCTTCTGTTTTTCTATATTGTTTGAATTGTGTATTTACAACCCTGACGATAAGTTATCACTCCTTAGAGTCTTTGCCCTTGTATTCCACTTTGCCTAGACCATTCTGTTACCTCCTTCAGTTCTCCGCTCAATGTCCTCCGCTGGAAAAGTCTTCATTTGCCACTCTATTTGAAATAGAACAACCACCCCTTTGTCCCCATATTTATTTATTTATTTATTTATTTATTTCTCTTTCTTTGTTTCTTTCTTTTCTCTCTCTCTCTTTCTTTCTTTCTTTCCTTTTTTGAGACAGCGTCTCACTCTGTTGCCCAGGCTGCAGTGCAATGGTGCGATTTCGGCTCATTGCAACCTCCATCTCCTGGGTTCAAGCAATTCTCCTGCCTCAGCTTCCCAAGTAGCTGGGATTACAGGCATGTGCCACCACGCCCAGTTAATTTTTTGTATTTTGTAATTTTGTAGAGATGAGGTTTCACCATGTTGGCCAGGCTGGTCTTGAACTCTGAACCTCAGGTGATCCACCCACCTAGGCCTCCCAAAGTGCTGGGTTACAGGTGTGAGCCACAGCGCCTGGCCTTGTCCCCTTATTTCATTCCTTTTCCCTGCTTTAGTTTTCTCAGCCATACTTCACACCATATAACATATCTTAATTTTGTTTGCTTATTTATTTATTGTGTATTGTCTGACTCCTCCTTTTCTGCACTAGAAAGTGAACTCCACAAGGGCAGGACTTTGTTTTGTACTAAACTGTAACCCCAGAGCTGAGAACAGTGCTGCTTTGGGGAGAAAGGCACATCATCCCACTGATACACCTGAGTGCTTCAATTTCATAATGCTGGTGATCCTATTTAGGATATGGGAGAGAAAAAAATTGAAAAAATTAAAATCTCAAATATGCATTTACCTTTTTATTTCTCAGGGGCTGAACCACTTCCCTAAGACACAGCTCTAGATCATTGAGATAATCCTTTTCCGTCTGTATCAGCTCCTTAATGATCTTTTCCCGCTTTGCCATCATCCTCTTCATTTGATGCTCTTCCTCTGGGGTTAAGGTCTCAGCTACAGTACACTCACTCTGTGGAGTCATCTTTTCTGTTAAATGAAAACATATACAGGTGAGGCATTCTGCTGAGGTTTCTTTTTCCTTCATTACAAACAAACAACACCTTCGCAGGACTTTGTTAACAAGGAAAAAGGCTGAAGGTATCCTCATGATGTTTTCTTAGGAAGTGATATATGGACATTCCCCTACAAAACATGAGCAAGAGGAAAAGTGGGAGCGAACTTCTTCTAACAAGTGAGTTAAATGATACTCAATTATCGTGGCTTCTTTAAAATATCCCATTGCTAGTAGCTTAGCCTATAAAGCCAGTATTCAGCCTGGAGGTCAAATGTATAGAAAAAAAAACAGTTCAGAATTTCCGTTCACATTTGCTTTTAAATCAAGGGAAGAATTTTAATTCGTAAATGAAATGCCTTTAATTAGTAGATGAAAATGAATCTTGTTTGTCACTGTTATTAAAAACAATTACCTCTCATTCTCAGTGGGTAATATCCAAATCTCAATGAAATGGAAAACAATTGCATGATTGGAGTTTTTCTTTTCATTTCACTATCAGAATCCATGAGGAGTGAAGAAGTGGTGGATTAAATAAATTTCAACTGAAATTTTTCATGGTTCATCTTTTATACCAAGCATATCTTGTTATTTCAAAATTCTTGAACTGTCAAACAGAAAGTTTTAATTTAAAAAGTCACAGTACTGGGGAGATAATGAGATAAATGGGAAGCCTCACACATAGCGAAAGTTTATATGAAGTATTCAAGTAAGAAAGCTAAATATCTTCAAGGACGAGCTCCCCACAGCAATGTAAAATTTTGGAAGCCACAAACCAGACCACAGACCATGAAATCAAAGTGGCGATAAACATCAGGGCAGCGTGTGAGTCTGTGTATGTAAGAGTGTGTGTCTCTGCAGTTGCAGAAGTAATTATATTTCATTTAAAGTTAACATGATTCTAGTAACTGGTATATGAGACATCTTCAATGTTGACACCACTCCCTGAGAATGTGGAACTTTACAAAAGGGCCTATAAAGTCTATACAGTAAAAAATAAATTTACAGGTCACAATGTGTGAAGGTGAAAATAAAGAGTGTTTTCTTGGCTGACTCCGGGAACAAAGCTAAGACAACTGGAGAAACAATATAGCAGAGGAGTTAATGGTGTGATGTCAAGAGACTGCCCCAGGAATGTGAACAGACACTTTAAAAAGCAATGAGCTCTCTCTCTGGCCCACTAACTTCAGCATTTCAGGCAGAGAGGCTCAATATTCAAACATCTGTGGAGAGTAATTCCAACATCAGTTTGGAAGCTATACTGGGTTGATCTTTGGACAATCCAGACCCGCAGGTGAGTATGTTTCGGAATAATTTGCCTCCTACCAATCCTTCCTTCATCAGGAAAGCAGGAAGTTTTGACAAATAGCATCCAAAACCATATGGTTTTATGAGATTTGGGCTATTTAGTGCTAAAGAAATAATCTGCATGAGGCCGGGCGCAGTGGCTCACGCCTGTAATCCCAGCCCTTTGGGAGGCCGAGGCAGGCGGATCACAAGGTCAGCAGATCGAGACCATCCTGGCTAACACAGTGAAACCTCGTCTCTACTAAAAATACAAAAAATGAGCTGGGCGTGGTGGTGGGCTCCTGTAGTCCCAGCCACTTTGGAGGCTGAGGCAGGAGAATGTCATGAACCCAGGAGACGGAGCTTGCAGTGAGCCGAGATCATGCCACTGAACTCCAGCCTGGGCGAGAGAATGAGACTCTGTCTCAAAATAATAATAATAATAATAATAATAATAATAATAATCCACATGAGCTATATAAGAACAGATAATCTATTCAAGGAGAGAGAATGAATGCATGAGATATCCTGTAGCCCTCAAATCTTGATCTATATTATGAGAATTTGGGGGTGCTTGCTAATTTGTTTTTTTGTTTTTTGTTTTCAGAAACAGGTTCTCACTTTGTCACCCAGGCTGGAATGCAGTGGTACAATTGCAGCTCACTGCAGCCTCAAACTCCTGGGCTCAAGCAATCCTCCCACCTGGGCTTCCTGAAGCACTGGGATTACAAGTGTGAGCCACTGCACCAGCCTAATTTGTAATATTTGTATTGGAAAGTAGACGCAGCCTTCCTCTCAGTGCCCCAAATTTGAAAAAGCAAGTTACAATCAGGTGTCATTACAATGAATTACTTTGGATATGAAAGAGGAAGACAGGACACCTTATGAGGGTAGCTGCAGTGAGGAGGCTGCATTGTGGCCTTTTCTTTTTAAAAATGTATATATTCAAGATTTACAACATAATATTTTGATGTATTATGACATTTACAAACCTTGAGCTAGATACAGAATGCCGATTGGTGTATTTACAATCCTTGAGCTAGACATAAAGGTTCTCCAAGGCCCCACCAGAGCAGCTAGATACAGAGTCGATTGGTGCATTCACAAACCCTGAGCTAGACACAGGGTGCTGATTGGTGTATTTACAGTCCCTGAGCTAGACATAAAGATTCTCCACGTCTCCACCAGACTCAGGAGCCCAGCTGGCTTCACCCAGTGGATCCCGCACCTGGGCTGCAGGTGGAGCTGCCTGCCAGTCCCGCGCCCTGCGCTCGCTCGCACTCCTCAGCCCTTGGGTGGTTGATGGGACTGGGCGCCGTGGAGCAGCGGGTGGCGCTCGTCGGGGAGGCTCCGGCCACACAGGAGCCCATGGAGGGGGTGGGAGGCTCAGGCATGGCGGGTTGCAGTCCCAAGGTCTGCCCCGCGGGAAGGCAGCTAAAGCCTGGGGAGAAATTGAGCACAGCGCCGGTAGGCTGGCATTACTGGGGGACCCAGTACACCCTCTGCAGCCGCTGGCCCGGGTGCTAAGTCCCTCATTGCCCCCGGCCGGCAGGGCCGACCGGCTGCTCCGAGTGCGGGGCCCGCCAAGCCCACACCCACCTGGAACGCCAGCTGGCCCACAAGCACCGCGCGCAGCCCCGGTTCCGGCTCACGCCTCTCCCTCCACACCTCCCGGCAAGCTGAGGGAGCCGGCTCCGGCCTTGACCAGCCCAGGAAGGGGCTCACCACAGTGCAGCGGTGGGTTAAAGGGCTCCTCAAGTGCCGCCAAAGTGGGAGCCCAGGCAGAGGAGGCTCCGAGAACAAGTGAAGGCTGTGAGGACTGCTAGCACGCTGTCACCTCTCAGTGGGGACGTGGAGAACCTTTATGTCTAGCTCAGGAATGGTAAATGCACCAATCAGAGCCTTGTCAAAACAGACCCCTCGGCTCTACCAATCAGCAGGACGTGGGTGGGGCCAGATAAGAGAATAAAAGCAGGCTGCCCAAGCCCGCAGTGGCAACCCGCTCTGGTCCCCTTCCACAGTGTGGAAGCTTTGTTTTTTTTGCTCTTTGCAATAACTCTTGCTACTGCTCATTCTTTCGGTCCACACTGCTTTTATGAGCTGTAACACTCACCGGGAAGGTCTGCAGCTTCACTGCTGAGCTAGTGAGACCAAAAGCCCACCAGGAGGAACGAACAACTCCAGACACGCTGCATTAAGAGCTGTAACACGCACCGCGAAGGTCTGCAGCTTCACTCCTGAGCCAGCAAGACCACGAACCCACCAGAAGGAAGAAACTCCGAACACATCCGAACATCAGAAGGAACAAACTCCAGACGCGCCACCTTAAGAGCTGTAACACTCACCACGAGCGTCCATGGCTTCATTCTTGAAGTCAGTGAGACCAAGAACCCACCAATTCTGGACACAAAACCAGTATGGACACTGCTCAATTATCACTTAAAATATATTCTTTGAAAATAAAAATTATTCTGATGAAAAACTGCTCTGACATTTGCTTTTCCAGGTTCTAAACTTTTTATGCCTTATAAAATTAAACTTGAATTATTTGGGATCCTAGCAAGGAGAAGGAAGTTTTTCTGATCGTCGTCAAAGGAATATCCCTAAAACGTGCATTTGGGTTCCTTTTAGTTCTAAATTCCAGGACTCAATCACGATGTTAACTTAACCTGCTTCACAGACGTTTCAGTTGCTGCACTTTAAAATGTACCACATCAGATTTTGTCAATTAAAAACTGCTTAGATTTTCCAATACTGCTCAACAACTTGTTGAGAACAAATTTGTGGGGGCAAGATAGGTGAAATAAAGTGTCAGTGAAAATACTCAACTTCTCCCTCAGGTATAAAAATCTCTCAGGGAATTTACAGTTGAGCAACCTTATGAGATATCTTTGTCTGGTCTTTTGACTCAAGTTTATTGTAGGAACAAAAACTTCACTTGCATCATTTTATGGTCAGGTTTCTAAACACTTTCTATGTTTGCATTTCTTAAACCAACAAACTCTGCAATGCGTTGTGGACACATTCTGTTTTTGTAAGATCTTTCTCTACAGTTAAACATTTTATCTTTTAGTTGTACTTAACTTTTATATATAAAAGTATTTGTAACTCAACAATATTGCCAACACATATCACCCAAATCAGCAGTCAGCTATAGCCTTTTATTTCTGGATGAAGCAACAGAGGAGGCCTGGCAGGGTGGCTCACATCTATAATCCCAACACTTTGGGAGGCCGAGGCGGGCGGATCACCTGAGGTCAGGAGTTTCATACCAGCCTGACCAACATGGAGAAATGCCATCTCTACTAAAATACAACATTAGCCGGGTGTGGTGGCACATGCCTGTAATCCCAGCCACTTGGGAGGCTGAGGCAGGAGAATTGCTTGAACCCACGAGGCAGAGATTGCAGTGAGCCGAGATTGCGCCATTGCACTTCAGCCTGGGTGACAGAGAGAAACTCTGTCTCAAAAAAAAAAAAAAAAAAAAAAAGCAACAGGGGCTATTTAGGAAAGAAGGAAAAATAGTCTTAGGAATAAATGTTTTCCAATAGTTTGTATATAATGAAATGCAATGTCAAAGCCAAGGTGAAACTAAGGTTAAAAGGTTATTCAGATTGCTATAACAGAAATACGCAGCTGTATATTAAAGCAGTACCATGTAATTGACTTCACTCTGTATTTCTTTCACACTCAAGCTTTATTTTTCCAGCGGTAATGTGAATTTTTACTATTCTAGCCACAAAATTCATTAATAATATATGTGGAGATTCCTGGCCAAGGAAGTTTATATAAAAAGAGGCTGTTGCAGTTTGGGAAAAGGATAATCTGACTTGTGATCAGCTCTGCCACTCAGCCGTGAGAACACAGTAGACTAATAACTAATAGTTATCCTCACAGAGCCTTGGTTTCCTTACCTGTAAACTATGCATGAAAACCACCACAGTGTGATCATGAAGATTGAATTAAATGAGCAGCTCCATGTGGAAGCTGGATGAGATCTTTAAAACAATACAAATGTTAACTATTTCTGTGGGAATGGGAACAATAGGGTTACTTTCTCTGCAGTCTCAAACTTTTCCACCATCTAGAGCAAACAATTATCCCATTATTCTGTGGTTACCAATTTGTCAAGAAAAATGCATGACTCTAAAGTGGGTAGACAGCTAGTTCAGTTGGAAGAGGAAGAGGAAAAAAAATAGGGATGCTGCTTTCAGAGGAAAGTCAGAACAAAGCTGCGGTTTAGAATCCTGAGCAGTTTATCTGGCTTGGGTATATGCATGGGGAGAACCTTGATCTCTTAGCGAAGTGCAACAGCACCCAAGGCAAAGGGGTGTTGGGGGAGGACTGAAGACAATCTTCACTAATAGGCAGATTCTGCTTAGAATTTATCCTATCCTCTTTTTCCTTTCTTCTTGTTTTTGCTACTACTACTGCCATTTTGGGGTGGATTTAAGGAGAGGTAATTTCTTTCTTTCTTTGTAAATTATAAAATAATACATACTTGTGATATCTATCTAGATAGATTATATATAGAGATAGAAATAGCTATAGCTATAGATAGATAGATATAGATGCAGACAGAGAGAGAGAGAGAGAGGTAGATATAGTAGGGGTTTAGGTGCATAGCCTTGGGAGCCAGACTGCCTGGGTTCAAACTCCATCACTACCATTTATTAGATCCATTACCTCAGACAAGTTACTTAGCTCTTCCTGTATCAGTTTTCTCATCTGTAAGTTAAGGATAACGTTAGTAAAGCCTTATAAAGTGATTTTGAAGATTAAATTAGTTAATGTCTGTAAAACACTTGTAACAGTGCCTGGTATTATAGTGGATATCTTGTAAATGTTGTATTATTAGATGCAATCCCTATTCATTAATTGTAATATTATTTTTACTGTATGATTGGTTGTATTCTAGTTTAGCGTATAGCCTTCTCAAAATATCTCCATGCACATACGAATACACGTATTTACAGAAGTTCAGTTTTTTGTTTATTTTTTAACAGTAACAAGCTCATATACATATTCTTCTGCAACTTGCTTTTGCAACTATAACAGTATACAGTGGAGATTTTTTTTGTAACAACAGCAAAATTTTGTCAGACACTGCTGTTGCCTGCACAATATCTATTCTCCCATTTGTTTTTCATGAAATGAACCATAAATAGATAAAAATATTTAATTTGGGGGCAATTTTTAAATCAAGAGTGGCAAAAGGGAACGTACTCAGGAAACATATCCAGCTAAAGTATCAGAAAAGGAAACATACTAAGTAAAAATAATACTCCAAAGAAAGAGACATCAATAAAATGATTTGTCTCAGCCTTGGTGGTGATCAATAGAAAAAAAAATAGCATCCCTTAACGATTCAAGGACACTAACTGGCTCTCATATGGATTTGAGATCTGAAATTATTGAATGCTTAACAAGTAAATACTAAGGGCTTACTGTGAGCCCAAAATCATCTTAGGTTCTTGGGATACAGCAATTTAAAAAAAAAATCAACAAACGAATTCCTTTCCTTATGGAACTTAACTTCCAGTTGGGGAAGAAGAACATAAATAATTTAAACAAGTTATTTAGTATACTAAAAAGTGATAAGTGATACAGAGAAAAATAATGCTGTGAGAGCTGCTAGGAAGAGCTTAAAATGTGTGCAATTTTAAATAAGATGACAGGAAAGGCCTGAAATTGAGTTGAAAGGTGAGAGAGTCATGCAGATATTTGGGGGAGGTGGTTTTTAGCAGATGAATTGGTCAGTGGAAAACCATAAGGTGAGCATGTGCATGGCCTATTTAAGGATCAGGAAGCAGACCAATGTGTGGCCAGGTAGGAGAACGCTGGGGAGAGGATAAGGGATTTGGTGGACGGGACAGGTTGGGAGAGATTGTGGAGACTTGTAAGTATTTTAAATGTTTAAACATTTTTGTGATATTGCAGAAAAGCTAAAGTCATTAATGAACTTTAGATGTTTTTAAATTAAGGATGTATGTTAAAATTTCAAACCCAACCATTAAAATAATAAAATAGCATGTAAAATATCAAAACCAGTAGAGGAAAGAAAGCAGTTCAAATAAAGAAAGGAGAAAACCGAAAGAGAAAAACAAATACAAGGCAGTCGATCCAAATCTATGTGTAATCATAATAACTCAAATGACCATATTATCAAATTGTATTCAAAAAACAACAACTATATGCCATGAGGTCAGTTGAGAACATAAGCACACAAGAAGATGAAAGTACAAAAATATATACTGAGCAAATACTAATTAAAGGAAGGGTGGGATATAGCTATTTTACACAGATAAAATAGACTTCAAGGCAAAAATAAAAGTGGGCACTATATAGTGATAAAGTGTTCCATTCATTAGGAAGATATGAAAATTCTAATTCTGTATGTACTGAATAACCTAATTTCAAAACATGTGAAGCAAAAAGTGAAAGAGTTGAAAGTAGAATTTGACAAATCAGTCTTAATAGTGATATTTTAAACATAACTCTCAGTAACTGATAGACTGTTAGGACAGAAAATATTTACCCCAATAATTAGAGATTACATATTATTTTTAAGGACACTTTATGAAATACATCATAAATTAAGTTATAACATTTCAAAGAATTAGTAAATTGAGAACCACAACTACCATGAAATTAAGGTAGAAATAAATAACAAAAATAAAATGTTAGGACTCATTTGTTTTGAAATTAAAACAAAAACAAAACCTACAAAATAACTGATGGGTCACAGAAGAAATGACTAAAGTAAATAGAAGATATCTGTTACAAGGATAAGGAAAATATTACAAATTAAAACATGTGGAATGTAGGTAAAGTACTGCTTACAGAAAATTTATAGACTTAAGTTCATATACAAGAAAAAAGCAAGAGTGAAAATGGTTTGACTCTTAACTAAATAAGTAAAAAAAAAATACAATAAGCCAAAAGAAAATATAATTAAGGAAATTAAGAACAAAGCTTAATGAAATTGAATAGAAACTCAAGTCAGGCTTCAACTGTTCCTCGCAGCTACATTTTAAGGAATACGAGATTTTTTTTTTTTTTTTTTTTTTTTTTTTGAGATGGAGTCTAGCTCTGTCACCCAGGCTAGAGTGCAGTGGCATGATTTTGGCTCACTATAACCTCCGCCTCCTTGATTCAAGTGATTCTCCCACCTCAGCCTCCTGAGTAGCTGGGATTACAGGCGTTTGCCACCACACCCAGCCAATTTTTTGTATTTTTAGTAGAGACGGGGTTTCATTGGGTTGGCCAGGCTGATCTTGAACTCCTGACCTCATGATCTACCCACCTCAGCCTCCCAAAGTGCTGAGATTACAAGCATGAGCCACTGCACCTGGCCATAGGAATACGAGATTTTAAAAAATTCTAAAACACACATGGAAACATGATACCATGAGTCAGATACAGAAAATAAAATTGATAGCATAATTATATCCACAAAGTCTTAAGATACTAAAATTATTAGAGATATTAAAAGGGTATTTAATAGGTCTAAAAAACAAGTAATGGTTTGAAATTATAAGCAAGAAACAAGAGACTATAAAAATAATCAAGTGGATTTAAAAAGATAATACAGAATCTTAAAAGCTCATAACAATTAAAATGTAATTATTTTGTTTAATAAATAAATAAGTTGAATAAATAGTTGAGTTGTAAATAATGAACTAAATAGTAAATTATACAAAGTTAAAGGGATTAATGAACAAGCCAAGAAAATTTTATAGACTGCAATAGACATGTAAAATATCTGAGAGAGGTTAGGAGATGTTGAGGATTGAATAAGAAGGTTCAACTAATGTTTACTTGGAGGTCTAGAGGGTATAATAGAGAATGTAAGGAAGAGCATTATTTGAAGTCCTAAAAGCTGGGAGCTTTTCAGAATTTTTGAAAGATGCTAACCCTGAGTTCATTCCAAGATGGCCAACTACATGCAAGCAGGAGGAACGTCTCCCACCAAGTGAACAAAACACTGGGAAGACTGGTGCACTCCTAGTAAATCTTCAAAGAAAAGGCATTGAGAGGGGACAGAAGGAAGCCACAGATGCTGGGCCCAAGGCAGAGAAAGCTGGGAATCCTGTATGGGGCTACGGTGCACCGGGACTTGTTCTTGGCCCCCAACTACTCCTGCAGGAGGGGTGAGTTAAACAGACAAGGAGTACTTCAAATAATGTTTCCTCCTTACAGTCTCTATTATACCCTCTAGACCACTACAGAACTCTCCACCAGAAAACAAATAGAATAGGCCGGGCTTGGTAGCTCATGCCTATAATCCCAGCAGTTTGGGATGCCGAGGTTGGTGGATCATTTGAGGTCAGGAGTTTGAGACCAGCCTGGCCAACATGGTGAAACCCCACCTCTACTAAAAATACAAAAACTAGCTGGGCGTGGTGGTGGTCACCTGTAGTCCCAGATACTTGGGAGGCTGAGGCAGGAGAATCGCTTGAACCAGGGAGGTGGAGGTTGTAGTGAACTGAAGTAGTGCCACTGCACTCCAGCCTAGGCAACAGAGAAAGACTCTGTCTCAAACAAACAAACAAAAAAAAACCAGAATATACCTTCTTCTCATTGCCACACAGCACATACTCAGAAATCAGCCACACAATCAGACATATAATTATGCTCAGCAAAAATGTACGAAAACCCTTGAAATTATACCAACCACTCTCTCAGACCATAGTACAATAAAATTAGAATTAACAACAAAGAAAATTGCCCAGAACCACACAATTACATGGAAATGAAACAACCTGTTCATGAATGACTTTTGGGTAAATAATGAAATTAAGAGAGAAATCAAGAAGTTTGTTGAAACCTATGAAAACAAAGACACAACATACCAGAATCTCTGGGACACAGCTAAGGCAGCGTTAAGAGGGAAATATATAGCACTAAATGCCCACATCGAAAAGTTAGAAAGATCTCAATTTAACAACTTAACATCACAAATAAAAGAGCTAAAGAAGGAAGAGCAAACCAACCTCAAAGTTAGCAGAAGACACAAACTAATCAAAATCAGAGCTGAATAGAAGATCGAGACATGAAAACCATTCAAAAGATCAATGAATCCAAGATCTAGTTTTTTTGAAAAAATTAGTAAGATAGACTGCTAGCTAGACTAATAAAGAAGAAAAGAGAAAAGATCCAAATGAACACAATTGGCAATGGCAAAAGAGGTAATACCACTGACCTCACAGACATACAATCATCAGAGACTATTCTGAACACACTATGCACACAAACTAGAAAACCTACAAGAAGTGGATAAATTCCTGGACATATACACCCTCCCAAAACTGAACCAGGAAGAAAGTCAATTTCTGAGCAGTCCAATAATGAGCTCCAAAACTGAAAAAGTAGTAAATAGTCTACCAACGAAAAGAAGCTCAGTAACAGAGGGATTCACAGCCAAATTCAAACACATGTACAAATAAAAGCTGATATCATTCCTACTGAAGCTATTCCAAAAAATTGAGGAGGAGGAACTCCTCCCCAACTCCTTCTATGAGGCCAGAATCATCCTGATACCAAAGACTGGCAGAGACACAACAAATAAAGAAAACTTCAGGCCAATATCCTTGGTGAACATTGATGCAAAAATCCTCAACAAAATACTGGCAAATCAAATCCAGCAGCACATCAAAAAGCTAATTCACCACAATCAAGTAGGCTTCATCCCTGGGATGCAAGGATGGTTCAACATATGCAAATCAGTAAATGTGATTCATCTCATAAATGGAACTAAAGACAAAAACCACACGATCATCTCAACAGATGCAGAAAAGGCTTTTGATACAGTTCAATATCCCTTCATGTTAAAAACTGCCAATGAACTAGGTACTGAAGGAACATATCTTAAAATAATAAGAGCCATCTATGACAAACCCACAGCCAACAAGATACTAAATGGGCAAAAGCTGAAAGCATCCGCCTTAAAAACTGGCGCAAGACAAGAATGCCTGCTCTCACCACCCTTACTCAACATAGTATTGGTAATCCTGGCCAGAACAGTCAGGCAACAGAAAGAAATAAAAGGGATCCGAATAGTTAAAGTATTCCTGTTTGCAGATGACATGATTCCATATCTAGGAAACCCCATAGTCCTGGCCCAAATACTCCTTCAGCTAATGAACAAATTCAGCAAAGTTTCAGGATACAAAATCAACATACCAAAAAAACCCCACCAGCATTCCTATACACCAAGAACAGCCAGGCTTGATATGCACCAAAATAGAACTTTTTGACAGCATAAAATCCACAGGGCCTATAAAACAGTAACACAATGAGAAAAACTGAAACTATCTAGGTAACAATGACATGATAAATGAAACTATACCTCACATCTCAATGTTAAATGTAAGTGGCTTAATGCTCCACTTGAAATATACAGATTGGCATAATGGACTAAAAAAATCACACACCAAATATCAACTGTCTTCAAGAGACTTACCTAAAATGTAAAGATTCATATATATTCATGGTAAAAAAGTGGAAAAAGATATTCTATGCAAATGGAAACCAAAGCGAACAGGAATAGTTATTCTTAGATCACACAGACTTTAAAGCAACAACAGTAAAAGACAAAAAGGTCATTTTATAATGATAAAAGGAAAATTTCAACAGGAAGATATTATAATCCTAAATTCATATGTACCTTACACGGGAGCTCCCATTTTCATAAAACAATTACTACTAGACCTAAGACAGCAACACAATAATAGTGGGAAAATTCAATACTCCACTGACAGTACTACACAGATAATCACGACAGAAAGTCAACAAAGAAACAACAGACTTAACTTATATTCTATAACAAATGGATAGAACATTCTACCCAAGAACTGCAGAATATACATTCTTCTCATCAGCACATGGAACATCCTCCAAGACAGACCACACGATAGGCCACAAAACAAGTCTCAATAAATTTTGAGAAGTCAAAATAATATCAACTATCTTTCAGACCACAGTGGAATAAAACTAGAAATTAACTCCACAAGGAACCCCCAGAGCTATACAAACACATGGAAATTAAACGATCTGCTCCTGAATGATTTTGAGGTTAATGATGAAATCAAGATAGAAATTTAAATATTCTTTGAAATAAATGATAACAAGTTATCAAAATCCTGGGATACAGCAAAAGGAATGCTAAAAGGAAAGTTTATAGTGCTAAATGCCCCATTAAAAAGTCTTAAAGATCACAAATTGACAATCTAATGTTATACCTTAAGGAACTAGAGAAAAAATAACAAACTAAATCCAAAGCTAGCAGAAGAGGAATAACAAAGATCAGGGCAGAACCAAAAGAAATTAAAACAAAAAAATACAAAAGATCAATGAAACAAAAAGCTGGTTCTTTGAAAAGATAAACAAAATTGATAGACCATTAGCAAGATTAGCCAAGAAAAGAGAGAAGATTCAAGTATGCTCAATTAGAAATGAAACTTGAGACATTACAACTGACACCACAGAAATAAAAAAAGATCATTTGAGATTACTATGAGCATTTCTAGGCACACAAACTAGAAAACCTATAGGAAATGGATAAATTCCTGGAAACATACAACCCTCTTAGATTAAGTCAGGAAGAAATAGGAACCCTGATTAGACCGATAACAAGCAGCGAGATGGGAGAAGTAACTAGAAACTTGCCAACAACAACAACAAAACCCAGGACCAGAAGGATTCACAGCTGAATTCTGTCAGATATTCAAAGGAAAATTGGCATCAATCCTACTGAAACCATTACAAAAGATAGAGGAAGAGGGAATCCTACCTAAATCATTCTATGAAGCCAGCATCACTCTGATACAAAAATCAGGAAGGGATATAATAAAAAAAGAAAGCTACAGACCAATATTTCTTTTGAACATAGATGCAAAATTCTCAACAAAATACTAGCTAGCTGAATCTAACAGCAAATCAAAAAGATAATATGCCATGATCAAGTGCATTTCATCCCCAGGTTGCCGAGATGGTTAAACATATACAAGTCAATATATGTGATACATCACATAAACAGAATTAAAAACACAAATCATATGATCATCTCAATAGACGCAGAAAAAAGCACTCAATAAAATTCAGCATCCCTTTATGATAAAAACCTTCAACAAACCCCAACATCATACTGAAGGAAGAAAAGTTGAAAGAATTCCTTCTGTGAACTGGAAAAAGTCAAGGATGCCCACTTTTACCATTCCTATTCAACATAGTACTGGAAGTCCTAGCCAGAGCAAACAGGTAAGAGAAGGAAATAAGGGGATCCATTTTGGAAAAGAGAAAGTCAAACTTCACTGCTTGCTGGTGACATGACTCTATATCTAGGAAACCCTAAATTTTCCTTCAAAAGACTCTTAGATTCGATAAACAAATTCAGTAAAGTCTCAGGTTACAAAATCAATGTACATAAATCAGCAGTGAGCAACAGTTGCTCACACCAACAGTGAGCAAGCTGAGAATCAAGTAAAGAACTCAATCCCTTTTACAACGGCTGAAAAAAAAAGAAAAAAGAAAATTGAATAACTAGGAATAAACTTAACAAAGGAGGTGGAAAATCTCTATAAGGAGAACTACAAAACACTGCTGAAATAAATCATAGATGACACAAACAAACGGAAACACATTCCATGCTAATGGATTGGAAGAATCAATCCTGTGAAAATGATCATACTGCCCAAGGCAATCTACAGATTCAATGCAATTCCCATCAAAATACCAACATCGTTTTTCACAGAATTAGCAAAAACAATCCTAAAATTCATATGGAACCAAAAAAACCCCCAAATAGCTAAAGTGATCCTAAACAAAAAGAACAAATCTGGAGACATCACATTACTGGACTTTAAGTTATACTACAAGGCTGTAGTTACCAAAACAACATGGTACTCACAAAAGGAGGCAGATAAACTAAGGAAACAGAATAGAGAACCCAGAAATAAAGTCAAATGCTTATAAACAGCTGATCTTCAACAAAGCATACAAAAATATAAATTGGGAAAAGGAAACTCTATTTAATAAATGATGCTGGGAAAATTAGATATCCACATGTAGAAGAATGAAACTGGATCCTTATCTCTCACCTTATACAAAAATAAACTCAAGATGGATCAAAGACTTAAACCTAGGACTGAAAGCATAAAAATTCTAGAAGATAACTTTGAAAAAACTCTTCTGGACATTGGCCTAGGCGAAGTATTTATGACTAAAACCCTAAAAGCAAATGGAAAAAAAGCAAAAATAAATAAATGAGACCTGATTAAACTAAAAAGCTTCTGCACAGCAAAAGAAATAATCATCAGAATAAACAGACAATCCAGAGTGGAGAAAATATTTTTAAACTATGTCTCTGAAAAAGGACTAATATCCAGAATCTACAAGGAAGTCAAACAAATTAACGAGAAAACAAATAACCCCATCAAAAAGTGGGCAAAGGACATAAATAGACGTTTCTCAAAAGAAAATATACAAATGACCCACAAACATGAAAAAATGCTCAACGTCACTAATTGTCAGGGAAATGCAAATTAAAGCCACAATGGGATACCATCTTACTCCAGTAAGAATGGCCATTATCAAAAAGTCAAAAATTGATAGATGTTGATGTAGATGTGATGAAAGGAGAATGCTTCTACTCTGCTGGTGGGAATGTAAATAAGTACAACCTCTATGAAAAACAGTATGGAGATTCCTTAAAGAACTAGAAGTAGATCTACCATTCAATCCAGCCATCCCACTACTGGCTATCTACCCAAAGGAAAGAAGTCATTATATGAAAAAGACACATGTACATGTATGTTTATTGCAGCATAATTCACAATTGCAAAGACATGAAGCCAACCTAAGTGCCCACTGACCAATGAGTGGATACAGAAAATATGGTGTGTGTGTGTGTGTATATATATGTGTGTGTGTGTGTATATATATATGCTATATATGTGTGTGTGTATATCTATGCGTGTATATAGATATATAGATATATATATATATGCTATGGAATATAGCTGTAAAAAAGAATGAAATAATGTCTTTTGCAGCAACCTGGATGGAGCTGGATGCCATTATTCTATATGGGATACAAAACTACATAATGGGTACAACATACATTACTCAGGTGATAGGTGCACTAAAATGTCAGAATTCACTACTATATAATCAATCTATGTAACCAAAAACGACTTGTACCCCAAAAGCTATTGAAATAAAAAATTTTTTTTAATCCAACAAATAAGGGATAGAAAGAAACTGCCTTAACATAATAAAAGTCATATATAAAAAATTAACAGCAAACATCATACCCAATGGTGAAAGACTGAAGGCTTCTCTTCTAAGATCAGAAACAAGACAAGGATGCCTGCTCTTGCCACTTCTTTTTTTTTTTTCTTTTTTTTTTGAGATGGAGTCTTGCCCTGTCACCGAGGCGGGAGTGCAATGGCACCATCTCAGCTCGCTACAACCTCTGCCACCTGGGGTCAAGCGATTTTCCTGCCTTAGCCTCCGAGTAGCTGGGATTACAGGTGCCTCCCACCATGCCTGGCTATTTTTTTTTTTTTGTATCTTTAGTAGAAACGGGGTTTCACTATGTTGATCAGGCTGGTCTCGAACTCCTGACCCCAGGATCCACCCACATCGGCCTCCCAAAGTGCTGGGATTACAGGCGTGAGCCACCGTGCCCGGCCTTTGCTACTTCTTTTCAACATAATACTGAAAATTCTAGCTGGAGCAATTAGGAAAGAAAAAGAGATAAATGCATCCAAAGTGGAAAAAAAAGTAAAATTCTCTCTGTTCTAAAATTATATGATCTCATGTGTGGAAAACTAAATGTTCGCCCCAAAAACTGTTGGAACTAATAAATTCAGTAAAGTAGCAGAATATGAAGTCAACACACAAAAATCAGTTGCGTTTTTTCTATACAGTAGCAATGAACAATCTGAAAAAATATTAAGAAAGTGTTTCTATTCACAATAGCATCAAAAAGAATGAAATACTTATGAATTAACATAACCAAAGAGGAGAAAGATTTGCACAATGAAAACTATAAAATATTATTAAAAGAAATTAAAGATATAAATAAATGAGAAGATATGTTCATGGACGGAAAGACTTAATATTCTTAAGACGTCAATACTACCCAAAATGATTTACAGATTCTATGCAATCTTTTTTTTTAATCAAAATTCCAAATTTTTTTGCAGAAATAAAAAAAAACCCATCCTAAAACTTATATGGCATCTCAAGGGACAACAATAGGCCAAAATAATCTTGAAAAAAGAATGAAGCTGGAGAAACTCATGCTTTGTGATTTCAAAACTTACTACAAAGTTACAGTAAGTCAACATATTGTGGTACTGGCATAAATACAGACTAATGAAACAGAATAAAGAACCAGAAATAAATCCTTGCATATATGGTCAAATGATATTTTACAAGGGTGCCAAGACTATTTTATGGGGAAAAGACAACTTTTCAAAAAATGGTGCTTGGAAAATTGGATATTTGCATGTAAAAGAATGCAGTTAGACCCTTATCTAACACCATATACAAAATTGAACTCAGAATGGATCAGAAATCTAAAAATAAAAAACTCGTAAAGGAAAACATAGGGCAAAAATTTCATGATATTGAATTTGGCAGTAATTTCTTGGATATGACAAAGGCTCAGGCCTTTTTCTTCTTTTCTGAAGAAACAGAAAAGTTGGCCTTATGAAAATTTTAAAGTTTATGCATCAGAAGACACTATCAACAAAATAAAAGAGCAATTTACAGCATAATAGAAAATATTTGTATATCTGATAAAAGATTAATATCTGGAATGTAGAAAGAGCTCCAAAACTCAGCAACAACAACAACAACAAAATAAACAACCTGAATAAAAAATGAGCAAAGCACTTGAATGGACTTTTCTCCAAAGAAAATATACAAAGGGCCCATCAGCATATGAAAAGATGCTCAGCATCACTAATCATGAGGGAAAAGCAAATCATAACTACAGTGAGATACCACTTTGCACCCATTAGGATGGCTAATAAATTTAAAAAAATAAGCCAGAAGTGTTGGCAAGGTTGTGGAGAAATTGGAATTGGAATTCTCGAGTATTGTTGGTAGGATTGCATTATTCTCAATAGCTAAAGCACGGAAGCAACCCAAGTATCCATTAATGGATAAATAGATGAGCAAAATGTGGAATATTCAGAAAACAGAATATTATTCAGCCTTAAAAAGAAAGGGAATTATGACATATGTTATAACCTGGATGAACCTTGAGGACATAATGCAAGTAAAATAAGCCAGGCACAAAGGGCAAATACATATGATCCCACTTGTATGAGGTACTTAGAATAGTCGAAATCATAGAAACGGAAAATGGAGATGGTTGCCAAGGGCTGAGGATGGGGGAGAAGAGACAGTTATTGTTTAATAGTTATAGAGTTTCATTTTTACAAGATGAGAAGAGTGCTGCAGGTGGTGGTGAGGTTTGCAGAACATTACGAATGTATTTAACGCCACGGAACTGTACACTTTAAAGTGGCTAAGATGGTAAATGTTGTTATGTGCATTTTACCACAAATGAAAAATTAGGGGGAAAATGAACCTAATGAGACTATGAAACAAATGCAAATAGAATAGGCATAGCAAGGCTTCCTGGGCATACTAAAATATTTTTCCAAAATTTTAACAGTTATATAGTAATTGGAAAAAAAAAAGAAAAGTTTCAATGTCAGAAGAAGTCATGTTTTCAAATTCATAATAGTTTTGATTTGAATTTGGAGTGCAAGGCAATTTAAACAAAATAGATCTTCTCTTCTCAAAAAAAAAGTCTTCTGGGAGTTTTAAAAATCACATAGAAAGATAGGTTTATAAAGATGAGGAGTTGAAGTATAAATAGAGTATACAGCATAACTGAATACATCTTTGTTCCAAACATTATACTGATGATGGAATGACCTTCATAGTTAATGATATCCTTCTATCTCACAGGCTGTTTGACTATATATCATGTTCAACACACAGGACTAATGTACTTTCACCTGGCTTCTTTCTATCAGGCACCATATGTATGCTGCATCAAATTTCCTGGCAAAAATGTTATTCCAAGGTAATGTGTATAATAAAAATGTTCCCTTAGTGTCACAACAATATCATTTCTCTTCTGACAGTATTGTTAGAATCTACATTGATGAATATTCATCTGCCAATTCGAATAGGAACATATGTGTGGGTAAGAATAGTCATGCACTCCTTCTCACTATTATGAAATATAAAGACTGAAGTGACTTCTTGGAGGAATTCAACGCAAAATATCAAAAATCTTCCTAAAGAGGCATGAGCAGGCAGGGCGTGGTGGCTCACACCTGTAATCCCAGCACTTTGGGAGGCTGAGTTGGGTGGATCACCTGAGGTCAGGAGTTTGAGACCAGCCTGGTCAACACAGTGAAACCCGTCTCTACTAAAAACACAAAATATTAGCTGGGCATGGTGGTGGGCGCCTGTAATCCCAGCTACTTGAGAGGCTGAGGCAGGAGAATCACTTGAACCCACGAGGCAGAGATTGCAGTGAGCCAAGATCGTGCCATTGCACTCCCAGCCTGGGTGACAGAGTGAGACTCCGTCTCAGAAAAAAATAAAAATAAAAAAAAAGAAGAGGCATGAGTTCATTTTAGGACTGCAATTGTCATTTCAATAATTTTAATAACAAATTTTTCCTCCTATAGATGGATTTATTGTTTTTTCTCCAACTTTTTCATTGTAGTAAAATAGACATGACATAAAATGTATGATGTTAACTATTTTTAAGTGTGCACTTCAGCGGCATTAAATGCATTCACATTGTTGGACAACCACTACCACCAAACATCTCCAGAATGTTTTCATCTTTCTAAACAAATTTTATACCTATTAAACAATACTTATGCATTTCTTCCTCCCTCCAGCCTCTGGCAACCATCATTCTGCTTTTTGTCTCTATGAATTTGACTACTATGTACTTCATATAAGTAGAGTCATACAGTATTTGTTATTTTGTGTCTGGCTTATTTCAGTTAGCAGAATGTACTCAAGGTTCATCTGTGTTTTATCATGTTTCCTCAAGGTTCATTGATGTTATATCATGTTATCAGAATTTCCTTTCCTTTTAAGGCTGATGATACTCCATTGTGTATATATACTATGATATGGATTGGCTGTGTCCCCACCCAAATCTCATCTTGAATTGTAGATTCCATGATCCCTACGTGTCGTGGGAGGGACCTGGTGGGAGGTAATTGAATCATAAGGATGGTTACAAGGATGGTTACCCCTAGGCTGCTGTTTTTGGACAGTGAGTGAGTTCTCACAAGATCTGACAGTTTTACAAGGGCCCTTTCCCCCACTCTTCACTAATAGTTCCCCTTTCTGTTGCCATGAGAAGGATGTGTTTGCTTCCTCTTCTGCCATGATTGTAAGTTTCCTGAGGCCTCCCCAGCCATGTGGAACTCTGAGTCAATTAAATCTCTTTCCTTTATAAATTACCCAGTCTCAGGTATGTCTTTATCAGCAGCATGAGAACAGACTAATACATACTGCATTTTGTTTATAAACGTGTATATTCCCCCAAATTATTTTTGATATTAAAGCATTATACACTATTACTGCAATTATATTTGATTATAATGTATTGTGATGAACCTATAATAAGAGCAACCAGTTTCAAGAACTTTTTATTTACCAGTTTTTAAAATATGCATTATTTATTATCTTTCTCACAACTCTAAAAATGGGATATTATGCTAATTTTAGAGATGAAACTGAATACAGTGAATGTATGTAAATATATCCAGTGATTCATAGAATATGCAGAAGAGCTGGGATTCAAACTTTATGTGTTTAGCTCCGAAGCCTGGGCTCTCTCCCTTCACTCCCTGCCTGGAACTGTTGTGATCATGGTACATTATGTTCTATGTAGTGGAATTTTGCTGGACAGGGAGGCATAGAGTTCAGTTCTGGCAATGACACCCACTTCCTGTGTGACCTGGACCAAGTCATTTGGCTTCACTAAATTGATTCACCATAGAAGGAGAAAAAGAATAATAGTAATATTAAATGATAATAAAAGCTAACATTTTTTAGTGCAAACACTGAGTTTGTTTTGCATTTGCTCTTCAATCTTCACAAAGACACAGTAAGATGTATATATATTCCCTTCCTTTTACACATGCAGAAGCTGACGCACACAGAGGTTAAGTAGTTTGCCCAAGGTCACACCACTGAAAGTGGCGGGCCAAGATTCAAACCTGAGCCAGTCTGGCTCCTGAACCTGCATGTTAACCACTGCTCACTGCTAGGAGGTTGTGAGAATTGAGATAAAGCATGAAAATTGCTTAATTCAATGTCTGACACACCAGAAACCTCTCAAAAAATGTCAGTCATTGTTTTTATGACCATGATTTATTTGCCATTATTCTGTATCTGGTTCTGAATGGCTGCACCTGCTTTCCCTCTTTTTCTTTTCCTTGAAAATGTTCCAAGGGCAAGAGGGGAGATTGACCATCTATCAGGAAATTGCCCCCCTTGGCTGGAAAAAGCAAAAACAGCAAAGACTGCTACAAAGTCGGTTCAACACCAGGCCTAATGTGCACTGCTATTATTCAGGCTAAATTCAAATGAGCTAGGGACATAGCCCTTGCATGTTGTTTAGCATAATATAATAACATCTGAATTTTAAAAATCTGAATCATTTACCCCAAAGCTAAATTACCACTGCAAATAAGTTTCTGAGCATTCACTGAAAATGTGCTTCTCAAACAAGTTTAATGGGCAAGGAGATGATTAAATAGCTGTGTCCTGCTAAAGTACACAGCTTATTATTACTTATAAAATTCTAAATCATTGTTTATTTAGATTAAGGTTCCCCTCTGATATTATTTTTCAATAGCTACCAATAAATAATCCTAAATTTAGATTTTCTTGATTGTATTGAAATCTTACTGACCTCTTAGTAAAGAATAGTTGTAGTGAATAATTTCATATACCAAGCTTAAGGTTTTGTTTAATGCCTTACTTAACAACACTTGCCCTCACCCTAAAAATAATTTTCAGGAAAATGCACTTTTATAAACAAAATGCAGTATGTATTAGTTTGTTCTCATGCTGCTAATAAAGACATACTTCAAGAATGCTGGAACATTCTCATACTCCCAACAACCAACCAGGCAGGCACACATACACCATTTGATACATACTTATTGAGCGACTTTCACAGTCATTTGACTGTGGAGAACACAAAGATAATACAACACAAGAATCTGGCCATTAATATATAATTTCATCACAACACAAATATGTTTATAATTACATACAAATCAAAGAATATTAGAATTTGAAGGTAAGTTAACAATTTTACAAATTCCATAGTCTTTGGAGTTTAAAAACCTTATATCTAATTTAATATTAATTTTTTAAATTACATATTGGATATTGAGTTGATATTGTGCTTTGTGTTGTGTATATTATAATGAATAAACAACAGCTCTTATCATCAAGATATGTATAATCTAGAAGTAAAGACGGGGTATTACAGTCATGAGCTAAATCAACATTTTCCATTATCTCCCTAAAATGCACAAACTGATGTCTATGTACTTCTCCACTTAACAATCAAGGGGCATATTTTTCAAGACTTAATTGTGTTCAACAGCTGACCTCATTATGTCAGTTGTACTTCTTTGTAATTATATTACTTTAACTTAACTTACATAAATTAATGAAATATGAGGGTAAAATACCACGTGTATGTTTCTGTGAAAACTGCTTTAATGTTTTGAAATAATTTTATAAAGTCAAGTTGCCAAAGCACTGCTGTTATATTAGGAGTTGAATGAGACAAATTTAAAAGATTAAGAATTATTCCAGAAAGATTCTGCAAACAAATCACTTTGCATTTTAAAATATTGGTCAGTATTTAAAAACTGGTGTAAATGGAGTACTTACTATTCAGCCATAAAAAGAATAATATCCCATCATCTGCAACAACATGGATGGAACTGGAGGCCATTATGTTAAGGAAAAAAGTCAGGCACAGAAAGACAAACTTTGCATGTTCTCACTTATCTGTGGGTGCTGAAAATTAAAACAATTGAACTCATGAAGATAGATAGTAAAAGGATGGCAGGCCAGGTTCGTAATCTCAGCACTTTCAGAGGCCAGGGCAGGAGGATCACCTAAGATCAGGAGTTCAAGACTAGCCTGACCAACATGGAGAAATCTTGTCTCCACTAAAAATACAAAATTAGCTGGGCGTGGTGGTGCATGCCTGTAATCCCAGCTACTCGGGAGGCTGAGGCAGGAGAATTGCTTGAACCCGGGAGGTAGAGGTTGCGGTGAGCCAAGATCGTGCCATTGCACTCCAGCCTGGGCAACAAGAGCAAAACTCCGTCTCTAAAAAAAAAAAAAAAAAAAAAAAAAAAAAAAAGATGGCTGCCAGATGCTGGGAAGAGTAGTCTGGGGGACGTAGTGGAGGAAAGGGGGATGATTAACGGGTACAAAAAAATAGTTAGAAAGAATAAGTAAGGCCCGGTATTTGCTAACACAATAGGGTGACTATAATAAAAAAAATTTAATTGTACATTTCAAAATATCTAAGAGAGTATAACTTGGTTATTTGTAACCCAAAGGATAAATGCTTGAGGTGATCGATAACCCTATTTTTCCTGATGGAATTACTATGCATTGCATGCCTGTATCAGAATATCTCACATAACCCATAAATATATGCATCTATTATGTGCCCACAAAAATTAAAAATAAAAAAATTGAAACTGTAGTTAGTACAAATATAATTATGATAACCTGTGAGCCATGCAAGCATAGCACTGCCTGGACATCAGTCCTATAGAGAAGTGACACAGTTGAACTCTGAAACACGTAGCACAAGGTGAAGAGAAATGCAAAAGTGTCATGAGCAAAAGAAATAGTATATTTAAAGGCTTGGTGGCAAAAAAAGATGCAAAAACAACTTAGTGCAGCTGACGTACAAGTAATAGAGGTTGTGAAAAGGGGACAAGTCTGGAGAAATTCTCAGGAGACAGATCTCGACAATGAGGAATTTTTGAATAAATGAGGGGCATGATTTGATTCTCTTAGCAAGATCACTTTGGCCTCCCCAGAACTAGATTTGAGAGGGGAGGGTGAGGAGGAAGCCTGTGGGTAGTGAAGTGGCTCTTCCCCTAATCACTAGGGGAAAGAAGGAGGGAGTTAAGCTTAGTCTAATTGCCAAGAAGATAGAAAGAGCAGATCAAGAGAAATTCAAGAGGTGAAATTAGCATGAACTGGTGAGTAATCAATGCAGAGGGTAAAGGAGAAGTCAAAGCTGACTCTCAGATTTCTGACTTGTTAACTGGGTCATGGTGCCATTTAAAGAAATAGGGAACAACGGGAAAAAAGCAGGTAGAGGAGATAAGGTGATAAGTTCTGCTCAGCTCTATCTCATTATATAAAAAAAGGAAGCTAATTTCTAGAGAGAGTAAGTCTTCTACCTTAAGTAACAAAGCCAGAGATTGAGTTCAGAACTTCTGACCAACACTCCCTCCCTGCCTCTATCAGTCCAATTCCCTTTCTACCCGTATAGTGCAAACACCCACCCATAATTCAATCTATGGTTTTATTCCAGACAGATCATTACAAAACCCCCAGATATGATTATAAATGTTCTTTCATCCCTCTCCATGCTGCCAATTTCATATCTGCCCCCATAAACCCAAAAAAACCTTGGCTTAGCATTGCGTTGAACCTTACCAACAGCAGTTTCACACAGTAAAATCTTTTATCTTTTAAAATCAGTTTCAATGGAAATCTGACCCACAGAAAGATGAATGGAGCAGCCTTCTGTGAAATAGGTTGAAAATAATTGCATGTCAGACAGGGTTTGGAGGGGAGCCAGTGGGGTATTAAGTGAAAATGTGGAGGAACAGACCCTCTGAGACTCTGAATTTGAAACCTCAAATACTAGGGCTGGGAATATTTTATCTTCATTGGTAGGGCATGTGATTTATTTCCTCTGACTGCTAATTGGCACAGAAAGTAGATTAGTGGATTTCAAAAAGGAATTAAACAAAGCTTACCTGGCTTGAAAAATACTTAAGTGGTATTGGTTTGGATTTACAGGCTCCAACAGTGATCAGCATAGCACAGACAGAGCAATGAGGAGTTAAATAAATGGGTACTTCCAAAAATGTTTTTATTTAAAGTCTTTAGCAGAAGATGAGTGAAAAGGGGAAGATTCTAAGCCCTGAATAGAATGGGAACTTGACTTGGTAAAGGCCTCCCTGTATTCAATTATTCTCTTGTGATTGTTCTATTATTGAGAATGCAAAATTTTGGCTGGATAAGAAATATTGCTTTTATCCATTTGTTCTTTCATTCAACTAATATTTATTGAGTGTTCATTAAGTGCCATGCATTGTTCTAGACCTGTGGTTCTTAATCTGGCAACTGTACATCTCCCCCACCCCCAGGGGATATTTGGCAAAGTTTGGAGTCGTTTTTGGTTCTCACAGCTGAAGTCAGGGAGGCTACCAGCAGTGATGGATGCTTCTGTTAATATCCTACAATGCACAGGACCACTCTCCACAACAAAGAATCAGTAGTATAAATATTGAGAAATCCTGTTCTAGATGCTAGCAATAGAGCAATGAAAAAAAAAAAAACGAGAAAAACCTCAGCCCTTATGAAACTTATATTTTAATGATAAAAGAGAAACAAAAAACCAGTTAATAAGGAAACATATAGCTACCAGATAGTGTCAAGGCACTGTGAAGAAAAATAAAGCAGGTGCTGCTGGTGGTTACTATTGTATAGGAAGAGGTCAGGAAGACCTCAGTAATAAGGTGATTTTTGAGCAGAAACTTAAAGAGAAACAAGTCATGGTACAGTAGTGAAGGTTGATCCCATCCCATTGTTTTGTTTTATTTTGCTTTTTCTTCAAGTACTGCATGAATTCAAGATAAAGGTAAGTTTAAAATAATTTCTGGGAAAATTATCAGAGCATTCTTGCTTCCCCACACCTCTTTTTATCACTAAAATTGTATACAGGTTTAGACGTAGAGGTATACCATTCTTCATTTTTTACTCATTTTAGAAAAATGAGAAACAGGGTTAGTTTTCCTCTCAACCAATTGAAACAGAGTCCTTTAGTTCAACTTGGTCGATTATTGCAGGTCACAGGTTTGAAACACCAGATATAAAACAGTGATTGATGCATCAGTGTATGTATATGCACACATATATTCTTCATAAGTATGCAGTATATATGCATATAGTATACACGGTGAGTATATTAACATACTCTTTACTACACATGAGGTAATATGAGGGCAGAAAAGGTCATCAGAGTTTGAACATAAACATAAATGTGGAAAAGGATATTTTGAAAATAAGATGAAATTATGATTTGAATGGATTTTTTTTGTTTTTAGTTTGTACACACTTATAAGAACACATAGCAAAAAAGATATAGAATTTGAGCTTTTCTTATAGATTTAACCCAATCCAAAATCTTATTTGATTTATGATTCAGTGAAAGAAAAACCTAACTACAATTGTATGATTCTAATACTCTATATATGAAAAATCAAACACTTAAAAATTTTTGCTCACAACTGCAATTTAATGAACCTTCAAATTACTCAGAGTTGTTCTGCCTTTTTTTCCAAGGATTCCTTTATTAAAAGCAATATAATTTTATAACTCAAGTTAATATTTTACTTCTATGCAGAAATGCTGATAATAAAGAAGCAAAAGCACACTATGAGATTATAATTGCAGTATTTTAAAAATATTTAGTAAAGTTTTCAATATTTTAAAAACAGTAGCACCATTGCAACATAATGACAATCCTAAATGTCTGATTGGTGTGGCATTAACAAGCAATTCAAATGCTGAGTATTTCAAATATGTTATTTATATTTTTAGATTTATAGATCTGGTCAACAAAAAAAAGGAAATGAGAAAATCACTCTACTTTGTTTGATTATCTCAGAACAAAAATATTTTAATCTCTGTTTCTATATCTGGTTATGAAAATGTAATATTATGTTCAGAGGAATAACTTATCAGTTCTCCAGTACATGGTAGATGTGATTTTTTTTATGCCCTTGCTAATGATGGCAGAATTTTAAAGGATGATTCAACAGAATATAGTATAGAGAAGAGAAATGTGAGACATGAGAAAAATTGATAAATAATTACTTCAGCTGAGTTAGATGCATACCCAGGTGCTATAACCCTGAAGCCAGAGAAGAGGTAATCAAGAGCTGGCTGAGATGGAATGAGCCATGGAGAAGGACCTCCTTTATTCACCAGGACTTTCACTGCACAATTTTTTCTAGGCACTGTAGATATAAATATGCCTGTCTTCAAGAAGTTCAACTGAGTGAGAGAGACACGGACATGTAAATACCAACTATGTGACATATAGAGAGGGCGTGAGACATGAATATACTTTAGGTGTAATGACTGGGAAGGAGAGACATAAAAAGGTGAGTAAGGGTTTATAAAGCAACTGGGATGGGGGTCAGCCCTCCTAATCAAGGCATACCAGTCCAAAGTAGAACTATCCTGCATGATGTAAACCAAAAATAAAATTCTAAGCTCCCCAACCATCTGAATGAACCCCTCCTCTTGGCCAAGGGCATTGCAAAGTTAAACTGGAAAACTAGTTCAGGCCATGATGAGAAAGGGGAGTTGGATATGCCTCATTATTCCCTCATCCCTGTTCGAATTCAGACACAGCTAACCAGCATTAACACTAAAACAGATCCTAAGACCGATAGAACAGATTGTTTAAGTCTGGTAAGAAACATGTACAATCTATTCTCTCTGAAGCCTGCTACCTGGGGTCTTCATCTGTATGAAAACCTTGGTCTCCACAACCCCTTATCTTAACCCTTACATTCCTTTCTATTGATTCTAGGTCTTTAGATAATAACTCAACCAATTGCCAATCAGAAAATCTTTGAATCTGCCTATGAGCTGGAAGCCCCCAGTTGTCCCACCTTTCCTGACCCAAGCTTAAAATGTATAAAACCAAGTTGTAGGTTGACCACCTTGGGCACATGTTCTCGGGATCTCGAGGGCTGTGTCACAGGCCATTGGCCACTCATATTTGGTTCAGAATAAACATCTTCAAGTATTTCACAGAGTTTGACTCTTTTCATTGACAAAAGTAACACGGTCCTCCAGGCCAGAGATGAGATAGAGTCAAATTGGGAAAAGCCTTACATTCCATTTTAATGTTGGAAACCGTGGGCCACCAAACTTTTTTATTATTTTTTATTGTGGTAAAATATTCAGGACATAAAATTTACCATGTTAACTACTTTTAAGTAAACAGTTCAGTATCATTAAATACATTCACATTACTGTGCAATCATTAGAGCTTTTTCATCTTCCCAAATTGAAACTCTACCCATTAAACAATAATTCCCCATTTCCTCATTCCCCCAGCCCCTGGAAACCACCATTCTACTTTTTGTCCCTATGAATTTGACTACTCTATGTACCTCATATAAGTAGAATCATATAGTGTTTGTCCTTTTGTGACTAGCTTATTTTAGTTAGCACAATATCTTTGATGATCATCCATATAGTAGCATGTCAGAATTTTATTGCAAATGTTTTTATTGTGTCAGTTAAACTGTTCTGTGTATACACCTTTAATATATGTATAGTATTAACGTATCATACACATTATGAAGCATACACAACAATAAATATTTTCAAAAAGCAATACTGAAAAACAAACCTGTTTTTTTCTTCACACAGTAGATTGTCTATAAAATCTCCAGGGGTTTATATATTCCCCTCTTTAGGTACTGCTGCTAGCTATAGAAAAATGAAAAGTAATGAGGAATGTTAAGCAAAGAAGCCATGTAGTTTGACACTCTGATTCAGTTTTTGACCAAGTACCCTAATCCAGGTAAGTACTCTGTAGTTAGTGATGACAAGGAGTTTTCAGAGACTAGATAATTCAGATAATCAGTTTTGTATTTTTAGAGTAGAATATTCTAGTGATTCTGTGAAGTATGGAGTTATGCAATGCAAGTACATATCTTTCTAATTTCCAAGCACATAGAACATTTTGTTGAGAGGCATAAAATAACACAGCTACTGAAAAATACTTGTTGGTCACTGTTCACTTCAAGATTGCCGATGAATATATCGGCAGAACATACGGTTCTCTTGATGCTTGTGAGTATTGTTCAAAAGTTTATTAAAATCAGTTGATTTCTTAAAAGCAAACAACAAAACAGGTACTACTACTAAAAACTAAGGTTAGAACAGGAAAACTGCATGATGGTTGAAAAAGCAATGACTTCGGAGCCAAGCAAGCCTCAGGAAAACTGACTTCACCAGTTGCTATCAATAGCTATGTGACCACTGGGAGAATGCTTATACCTCTCTTAACCTCTGTTTTATCATCTATAAATATATGGCAATAACTTATTTGCAAAGTTGCTAAGAGCATGAAATGATGTACTGCACCTAAGTGCCTACTACAGATGTTCAGTTGGTGTTTGTACCTGCTCTTCTATGTAGAAATCCCCAAATACAAAAAACTAGTATTGTTACCTTGTTCCATGTATGAGGACCAGCATAATCCCTCTGCCTGGAATGCCTTCTGCCCCTAAAAGTTCTAATTGGATTTCAAGATTCAGATTTCAATGTATTTTCTTTTGGCATTTCAGAGGTGCAATTAAGCTCTTTCTTATCATAGCTCCTATATTGCTTTATTTGTGTCTCTAATAATAATAACCACTTAATATGTGATGGATGCCATGTTAGCACCAGTTCCCCTTAAAGGAAGGGATAAGTTATTATTTCAGCTGCCAGGAGTGCAACCAGCAGATACGCCCTCTTTAGGAATTATCTCAGATGAAAGCACCTCTCAGGCCATGCCCTTTCCCAAGATAGCCACATCCCCAAGTGTAAAGTGTGATACAAGGGCTCACGTCCTTCACAACACTGGGGACAACTTCAAAAAATCATCCGTCTTCAGAACTCCCCTCAGAGTTGGCTAAAGCTTCCAATGAGACCACATCACAGCTCGGCCTCTCCCTCTGCCCAGGCTTATGTCCTTCCCTTTTCTTCCCCAGGTAGTGGTCACAAAAATGTTGCCTCGTAACTCCCCTCCACCCTAATCTCTATTTCAGAATTTGCAAGTTGGAAACCCAATTTGCAGTATACTTCAGGCCCTTGTTACATTACTACAATAATTTGTTCACAACCTGTCTCACTCAATGGGCTGGGTGTGCTTCTGATATTTTAAAAAATATTCTTAGGACCTAGTCATACCTGGCACATATGAATACCTAGCAAATATTTACTGAATCAATTCATTTAGAAATAGATCCTATTTTTCTTGGCCAGGAAACTCTTTCTATTCTCTTCTTTAATTAAATTTATTTATTTATAATCTTTCTTTACAGAAAAAGAATGTAAAGAAGTTAACTGAAAGTTAACTACCATTACATAGTGGGAAAGTGAGAATGACAGAATTGTAAAAGCAAGTATGTCATAAGGATCAATATAGTTGTAATTATTCATTGGATATTTTAAAGTCATTCAGTAAATAATCATTGAGCAGAATAACTGTATACCAGGCATTGCTTAAATGCTAAGTCTTTTTCCCCAAGGAGAACTATATTCAAATGACAGCGAAAGCCAAAAATAGAATAAAGTAGTATAATTTCAGAGTAATAGGTGGTATGAAAGCCACTGAGGGGGATCAGAACACACCATCCCTAAATATGCCACTTTGGGATATTGATTATTTTGAGCTGGAGATGCTCAGTAGCAGATGCAGGAAGGGCTCTCTGCCTTTTCCTTTTTTACTTAAAAGCAGAGTGTAAATTTACCATGAGAAACGTGCCCTCCCTGTATCACCAAGAAGGGAATATTCTCATCATCAGAGACAGGGAGTTGACACAGAGATGAATCTACACAAACAAATCTTACAAAAATAACCCTTATCTTCCATTAGCTTCTCCCAAGTATTTCCTAGTCACTTTTCCACAATTTCTTTCCCCAATCCTAAACTTTTATTTTGGCTTTGTCATATCTCCACAATTTATGACCTTTGTTAAAATGTTATATAAACCCCTAGGTCTAACTTCTTCTTTGAGGTTTTTACTCCTTTCTTCCTACAAAGCCCCCCATGACACATAAAAATATTAACCTCAAGTAAAAATTGTATGCTTTTTCTTTTGTTAGTACGTCTTTTGTCTGTACAATTCACAGGTCCTAGTCACAGAATTTAAGAGGGTAGAGGAAAAGTATTTCCTCACCTACATCACTTTAGGTCGGATGGTCAGGGAGGGACCCCCAAAAAAGGTGATTAAAAAGGCTTCAGTGATAAAAATCCACACTTGCAGAGATTTGGGGAAAGAAATTTTATTTTATTTTATTTTATTTTATTTTATTTTATTCTATTTTATTTTAGTTTAGTAGTTTAGTTTTGTTTAGTAGTTTAGTTTAGTTTAGTTTAGTTTAGTTTAGAGACTCCAGGCTGGAGTGCAGTGGCATGATCTGAGCTCACTGTAACTTCTGCCTCCCAGGTTCTAGTGATTCTTGTACCTCAGCCTCCCAAGTAGCTGGGATTACAGGCATGCACCACCAACCAGCTAATGTTTTTGTTTGTTTGTTTTTTCTTAGTAGAGACAGTGTCTCACCATGTTGCACAGACTGGTCTCAAACTCCTGGGCTCAAGCGATAAACCCACCTTGGCCACCCAAAGTGCTGGGATTACAGGCCTGAGCCACCACACCCTGCCTATATGGGCAAGAAACTTTTAGACAGACAAAATAGTTAATATAAAGGCCAGGGAACAAAAACAAATTTGACCCTAAGCTCCTAGCAGCTAAATATAGTAAATTGCTTGTTTTTATCTGGGAGGGGATGTGTTTTTATTCTTAAGGAGAGTCAGCTTTCCATTGAATAAAATCTGGATGGCACTGAGAGAGGTAAACAATGTCTTCATCAACCATTTCACAACAAACACAGAAGGAGAAATCTGTGATGGCTTTCTGTAGTGACACTGGAGACCTAACATTAAGAAGCATTCAGGAAAGACAGTTTATGTGAGGTGCTATAATGACTCACAATACTTAGAGTAGTAGCTAGATGACATGACCTTTAAGTTTTCTTCTTTAAGTAAGAATTGTATGTCAGTCTAAGATTGCATTCTCTATGGAGGGCTTCAGTGCAGGTATCTTAGACTATTCATTTATTCTCTGGTTCATTAATCAAGAAAAAAAATTGTTCAGAAAACCTTGGACAAAGTCTTTAATCACAGCACTCTGTGTTTCTGCTGCATTTAAGTTATGACTCACAATTTAAGCTGACTTCATAGAATTCTACTGAAATATCACTTATCCAGATAAAAAGTTGCTTGTTTCCCACATACAATTCAATTCTTTTTATTTGCAAATGTATTCCCTCCTCTCATTGCTGTAGAATAGGACTCTCAGTTATTCTGATATATATTAAGTTTTATTGAGATGCAAATAAATGACAACAGGCATAAAATTAAAGAAAGATGAGTTTCAGTGTCAAGATGCTCAATGAAGCGGGAAATGGAGATCATTAAGCTATTACTATAAGACAGGTTTGCTTAACCTACCTTTATAATTTTGTTCCCTGACAACTAAACAAAAAAAGTATTTATTAAACAGTGACACTCTGGCAGGGACATGCCACTATAAGTCAAAAGAAAGAAAATATATTCCAAAGTGAAAAACGGCAAGTTAAGCTTTATTATGATAGCAGAGAAATGTCATCACATTACAAAACATGTGCTGCAACCATCAAATGGCTTTGACTTCTTAGTAAATCATGTGTAAAATACCTACTCAGTCAACTAGTTAAATTCATTCCATTTTGCAAATATTTCAAGCATGCGATATCTCAAACCCAAGGCCTACCACCTGTTTTTCTCAATGATAAAATCAGAACTGAAGAGAAGAGATGTTGGGATTCAGTAACAGTGTGTGTGACAGCATCTGGCTAGTATAGTTCCTAGTAGATAACGTAACACAAATACTCAATCTCTCCCTTCCCTCCCCTTCCCTCTTACTTTCACAATCTAGGGTAGAAGAAGGGTTATATTCTGAAATAGATTACAGCCAAAAACCACACATAGCTGCCTCCTTTGTGGGACCTAGATCAAGGATACGGATGGAGGCCAGCATACCAGATCTACATATTTAAAAGTTATAAATGAAGCTGGCAAACTATTAAATAAAATGTGATATTTCCTTCTGTCTTGATAAATATATTTTATAACAATCTGAAAGGCCAACTTCTAATTTAGATTTCTCATATCCCTCAGAGTTTTATGCCAAAATTTGGCAGGGGGCCATGGGACACACGCACTCCTACCTAGTCTTGAGGCTTGAATCCTTATTCTTCTCTCTACCAGCTTTCCCACCCAGAGGAACCTGGTATGCATGATCTGAGCACTCCAGCATGATCAAGCTCCAGAAACACCCCCATCATCAATTATCCTTTAGGCCTAAGAGCATGCACACCAGCAACCACCGTCTGCCCTTGAGAGCGTGGGATAAGAAGCGGTCCAAGCAACTGTTGGAGCCAGGACTGAGGCCTGTTGAACAGAAAATTCCAGTCTCAGATACAGTCTAGAAGTGAAGATAGGACTCCCAAATAAGCCATAACTTTGAGTCTTGACTGGTTCTAAGAATGATACTGCTTATAAATTTGGCAACTCTTGCAATAATTCTACTTTCATCAGGAAATCAATATTCATAAAGCTACTGATGCTAATATGATTATGGCATCAAGAAAAAGTAATTCTACAAACAGAGGTTTTTTTTTTTCCTCTTCCTGTGTCAACAGAAACAAGATGAATGTGGCTTGGGTGCTTTTCTCTCTCCCATCTTTTCTCCAACTATATTACCATTTTAAGGTATATTTCTATTCATTCTTGCTGCTTGCTTGGTTTCTATCTGTCTCTCCCCTCCCCTTCTCTCTCTCCTTCCTTTCTTTCATTCCTTCTTCCTCCTGATGTCTCATTTTGATAAACCCATAATTTTTATAAACACAAAAAAAGCACAACTAGAAATTGTGTTTGCTACTTTTGAGAAAGTTACATCTAAAGTCATATCGGCCAAACACAGGAATAAATTTGCCCATCACAATGTGGTGGTAGTAGAATAGCTCGAACAGTCTGAATTTCTGTGACTCGCACATTATTTGACACAAATGGTCCTTCTAAAAACTGCAAGATGTCTCTACCGAAAAAAATAGGAAAGTAAAATACCGTGCTTTACACTGGTTTCTGTACATGCAGTAAGACAAAAGTTACTGCGTTTTTAAAGCGTCTTGCCTTTTAGAAAGATTTGCCCTTCAAAGTATGACACACACCTGTTTGTACTGGTGTCACATTACTGATTCAAATACTTCCCATTTCACTGTGGAGTGTATGAAGGCAGATAAAGGGGAAGGAGCTACTCACTAATCAAAGAACAGGCACGAACAAAAAGGGTTTGTAGCACTGGGATAGAAACATGCACAGGAGGCTGGACAATTTGTTTTACTCCATTCTTCATTTGGCCTTGAACAAAACTCACCAAGTCTTCCAGTGTTAATTTCTGCTCCCTGACAGACTGTCTATATTCTTAAAAAACATTTTAAATTAAATGCCCTCATAGTCTTACCAAGTCTAATTTATTATTTGAGCCCCTTGTCCCCACATGGCACGATATGTTATTTTGTTTAAGTTCATACAGTAGGGTGGTTCATCTTTAGCACCATATTAAGACAACTTTGGATCTCATAAAGATAACTTTTCTTAATGAGAATGATACAATAGCCTTTGCTAAAATAGCAGGTACCACAGACCCACTATGAAATGGAGACGTAATTTTTGCCTTGTGTTACCGGCAGTGGTAATGGGTAATAGCATTTTACCCATGTATTCTCACCTTTTCACCTGGTGTTGGATAAACAAAAATATGCATTGGCCAGAAAATTAACCAGAAGTTTAGTGTGGCCATAGAGGATAAAGGTAACCGACCCATCTCGGTTGGTTTGGGCTGCTATAACAAATATATTAGAGTCTAGGTGGCTTAAGTTTACCAAAAATTTATTTTTCACAGTTCTGGAGGCTGAAAAATCCAGAATCAAGTTGGTCTTATTCCTAATGCGGAAGATCTTATTCCTGTTGAGAGCCCACTTCCTGGTTTGCACATGGCCACCTTCTTGTATCCTGACATGGCTGAGAGCAGAGAGAAGCAAGCTCTCTCTTGTCTTTTTTTTTTTTAAGGGACACTAATCCCATTCACGAAAGCTTCACCCTTAATACCTAATTACCTCCCAAAGACCCCACCTCCTAATACTGTCACACTGGGGATTAGGTTTCACATAGGAATTTTAGAGGAATACAAACATTCGGTCCACAGTACCCATACTGAGAGGAAACCTATAATGTCAGTGATATAATTCATATATGGTTTTCAGAAAAGACTCCTGAATGTTAGTAAACTTTGTTCTTTTTGTTCTTTAAATTTTACAGTAACTTTCAATAAAAAGTCTAATCATTGCAAAAAAGCGTCTCAAGTACACATACGAACACATACACGTACATACATGTATATCTATATCTACATACTGGAGATATATATATACACACATATATATACACATATATATATCTGCATATGCACAGACAGACTTCTGTATAACTATTTAAATTAGGCATATTTCAAATGTAGAGATCATGTATATAAGTATTTATGATACCCTTTCTGAGTTTTTACAACTCAACCACTAAATTTCTTGTATTTAGGTTATTTCTATGGCTCCCAGTAGAATGGAAATGAGGAATTGAGCTAGTGGAAGTTAAGATGGCTCTTGTTACAAACAGAAGAGGAATTCTTGAAATATGGTTGTTGTGTGCTCTGAAAGGTCGAGTTGGGAATGAAACAGGCTTCCACTAAGAATTACTTATTATATAAATTCTGTACCTTTTAATCTCTGATGTTCATTTAACTGAAAAATCATCTTTCTGATAGAAACATGTGTCCTCACATATTTAGATAAATACAGTGGCTCTTATTTCAGGCCGTGGTGTCTTTCTTCACACCAGTTTCCTGCTTGGGCCTGGTCATTCAAGTCATTCACTCTATTTAACAGTTGCTGAGTGTTTACTGTATTCTGGGCTGCTGAGATGAAACAGTTAACAAGACAGATAGGGTTTCTTTCATGGTGTATGAGAGGGGAGGGAGAGAAAAGAGAGGGGAACGACAGTCAATAACAGGTGATAAACAAGGAAACAAAAATAATTTCAGACAGAGCTAAATAGAGTGAAGAGGTTAAAATGCCCTTCTCTTACGTGTACCTTCCCTCATCCCTACCCTTATCATTTCTTAGAGACACCATTTTCTGACAACCTCCTTCATGCAGTCCTGAATAGACTGTTTCCTCCTTTTGTGGGCCCACTGATCCTACCTCCACTTCTAGCATGCCACTTTATTGTATTTATTTGTTTACCTGTCTTATCTTTCCCAACCAGACTTTGAGCCTCTTTGGAGTAAAGGTCAGACATGTTTTCTTAATGATTTTGTAGTTGTAATTCCTGGCACATATTCTGTTTTTGCTCTTCATTGTAACCCTCAAGACACAGCATCTAAAACATTCAATAAATGTCAATTTGCCAAATGTGTATGATTTTACAATTTGTATTCTTTCCAATGTATCAAGGGCCTTGAGAAAAATTAATTTCAAAGAACAAGGTATAACATATTCAATAAATGCTAGTCAACTGAATTAATCTGTTCAAGGAGTAAGGGAGCCTAAGGGTAGCCTTTCTATTATTGTACAACTCAAGGCTTAGTAGGAATGACTATGTTGATGTGATCACAATCTTCTGCAAAGGTTTTAGGATGTCCTCGTTAGAGCCATGTTCTATCATTTTAATTCAGCCAGTGTACCATTTTAAAAATTGTTATTACAACTTAAGTTTCATGCTACTAAAGTGATGTGAGAAATTGAATTGAACAGATAGACTATGTATTATGAGTTAAAAGACAAGCTCAAGAGCGCCAAAGAAAGAGCCTATGTTTTCCAGAACCCAGAGAACTTGCTTCCCCAGAGAGTTAGAGCAGTGAATTTTACTCAAGTAATATAGCATTGAAGGACAACCAATTAAATAACCAATTAAATAACCAGCTAAATAATTTGCGGAATGTGGTGTTGCCAGAAATTTCAGTATTTGAAAGCACTCTTTGACCTCACAAGAGCTTTAGGCCATCTGTCTGAGGGCTCTAACCAGTCCCGGTGTTTATTCAGTGCCTCCTAGGGACTACCAGTTCCAAGAAAGGGAGAGGAAAAGCTCTCGGCATTTGAATAATAAAGAGCTTCTTAAGGTGATTTAGGACTCATCTGCATAATAATGGGTATTGTACAGGCCAGAGAACAAACGCACAGAACTGATTGCTTTGAACATTAATGAGAAAATGCCTTCCCTTGTTGCCAAAGCTGTTCTAGTTGAACCATGCTAAAAGCTCTATTAGGCATTCGATAATCAGACTTGGATTCTTTTAAGGGTTACGTTTTTAAAATGTTACTTCTCAGGAGGCCAGCCTATCTTTATGGCTTATGTGCTCCTCTATACTTCTTGGTGATTTTTCTCAAGCACAGACTAGAAGCATGTGTTAACTCCTGAGTTTTGCCTTCCACCTTCAAAGAATCCAACAAAGCACAGGAAAGCCACAAATCAAATGAAGTGCGTAAAAAGCCTGAGGTCTTCTGCAAAGTAACCAACCCATGTCTGCTCTATTGTGTGGTCATAGACTTATTTTTTTAGGAAAATTTAGTGAGCAAAAATTTGTGAGTAGCAAAAATTATTTTCTATTTTTATTTTGCTAATAGAGACTCTGATAGATGCTGAATTAGTGAAACTCAGACAGAAAAAACATGTCATTAGGCATGTTTTTATAAAACAATGGGGCTTTTCCTGAATTTCTAGATGTGGCCTCTTCATCAAAGGACAAAAAAGAATTGAAAAAGAGAAATAAGGTATACAAACTTCGATTAATATTGGGCAAGTTCTGTTTTATCATTATGGTACCCATTATTCCTAAAATTTGTCAGCCAGTATACTAGATGTTTTATGTAATTATCTAATTTCAATCTCCCAACAACACTGTGTGGCAAGTATCATTAGGCCCACTTTCACAGACAGGAAAATTGAGGCTCAGATATTTAAAGTAATTTGCTCAAGTTCTAATTGGTAGTAAGTTGAAGAACCAGGATTAGAAACTAAATGTGTATGATTTTAAATTCTCGTGGTACATATTCATCACGGAATACTACACAGCCAGAAGAAAGAACAAAATCATGTCCTTTGCAGCAACATGGATACAACCGGAGGCCATTATCCTAAGTAAATTAATGCTGGAACAGAAAACCAAATACTGCATGTTCTCACTTATGAGTGAGAGCTAAACATTAGACACACATGGACATAAAGGTGGCAACAATAGATACTGGGGACTACTGGAGTCGGGAGAAAGGGACAGAGGCAAGGGCTGGAAAACAACCTACTGGGTACTATGCTCAGTACCCAGGTGATGCGATCATTTGCACCCCAAATTGCAGCATCACACAAAATACCCATGTAACAAACACACACATATACCCCCTGAATCTAAAATAAAAGTTGAAATTTTAAGATATCCATTCTTTCCGATGTATCCATTGCCTTGAGAAAAATTAATTTCAAAGATTAAACAATGCCCTCCTTCATTTAAAAAAAAAAAAGCATTTGAGGATAAGATTGATGCTGTGCTTTAGTGCTGAACTAAAGGTAATTTTTTTTATTTTTACACATTAACTTAGAGTAATAATTTTTAGATTTAATTTAAATGCATTTAATTTAACTTATTTAACTTAATTAATTTGCATAACTAAATCTAAGCTCATATTTGTGGAAAGAGATTTGTTAAATATAAGCATGTCCTATCGGTCTTTCTGACCTCATCATAGTTTTTAAATCCAAAACGACAGCTCACAGTGGGATAATGAGAGTTCAAACACACCTTGTGCTAAAAGCAGGAGAGGCAAGTTCTGGAGGACCACATAACAAGTACTGAAGAGAAGACTTAAAATGCTGCCCAATATCAACATCAAAATGAAGTTTTACTAGAACAAATGACCTTCAGGAAACAGAGGAGAGAAAGAAAGGATAGTTAGGACAGGATATAGATTAAGGCCCTGAAACAAATGATGTGCTATCATAAGTGTGCCAAATTATCTTTGTACCATCACAAAATAAACAAGTTATTTCCTCAAATGTCATTCAAAATAAGCATGCTAAACATTTCTTACCATATTTGAGTATTATTCAATTTACTCAAAGGAAATGATCACCTAAGTGAATTTCAGCAAATCTTGTTATACCATCTCTCTGACTATAACATTCCCTCTTTGTCATAGACAAGATTATAGTTCCATGCCCCTATTTAAGATAACCACAATCACAGTTCAGTACAATTACCTAAATAGATCTCATGGTGTAATATCACATATGTACCCATTGAGATAAACGATCTTTTGTAGGTTTCTAAATCATTTGCTTTCTAGTGTTTCCCACTTCTTAAGTTGGGTGGAGAAGGGAGAAGAAAAGAGGAAGGTAGAAAAAAATGATTACCCTCACCAGGAAAAAAAAAAAAAAAAGAAAAACCCAGCAATATTAACAGTAATTCAGAATTGACTCTTTAACATTGAATTACCTAATAAATTTTTTTCCTATAATTTACAGGTCACATTTACTTTCATCTTCTTATTTTGTGGGAAGGAGAGGTGGTATTCAATTTTCTCCTCTGCCTTGTGTGTTTTCTTTGCAATTGGAAACATAGCAGAAATGGAGCTGGGAGTGCAGTAACTGGGACAATTGATTTCTTTTTGGTTACCTTGTAATTTCTGGTTGTATTCAGTCCTGTCAGATTGGCTCCTCCTCAAGGTGCCAGAGTGGTCCCCAGAAACACTGCTCTCAACCACAGTGTCAGTCTTCCTTCTCTCCAGCATATAGAGTCTGGACCTCAAGAAGGCCAGATTCTTTTTCTTGGTGACCATGTTTTCTTTCCCAGTGGCTTCTTTGGGCTCCATATTAGGCAAAGATAAGCTTTGGAGGCTTGCAGGGAATGGCTGGTTGCTAAGGTGCCTCAGGGTGAGGGTTAAAGCTACTAGAGTGACGAGTTTATCTGCCCCCTTCTAACTAAACCGCTTCACTCCAGGGTTACCTGGCTGTGACTGCCACCACCTCTACGAAGTCCCAGAGCTCCACCCACATGAGGTCATTCTTTTTTAAACCTAGAATCCAACAGGGGAAGCTGCCACCTGTTACCTGAGAGATTTGCAGCACAGAGCTAGGCAAAGCAGGGACTGTGCTGTCACATGCTACTGAAGCAAACAAAAATCCCATTGTGTGGAGTGAGGGGTGGGGAAAAAGGAAAGTGAACAAGGTGAGGCAGTGAGGAAGGAAGTACACGTTAGCATAACCCGCTGTTTATGGGTTTAATGTGTGCCCACGGGTGTGTGCAGGTGCACTCAGGACACTGTGTTGTGGTCTGCTGCCTGGAGGCAGACTGGGGCTTGTGTGTGGCTTTCGGCTAGAGTTACTCACAGGTGACCCATGGAGTCAGTGCAGGGGCTATGAGAATTTGCATTTGCATCAAAACAGTGAATACAGAATCATTTTCAGTGATTACTGTGCACACTCAAAGTTATGCTTCTGCCTTTAAACGTTGAACATTCAGCAATTATTTACTGAAAACATACTTGCCAAACCCTGATCCGCATTCCTGAGGAAATAAGGATTCACACGTGAGAGTCATCTGGCAGCAGGCAAAAGAAGTGGAGGGGAATGCCCATAGAGGCCTAGAGCCTTTTCAGATTTCTCACTCTCCACAGGCTGCCCTTGCCTGAAATTAATCCTTCCATGGTGCCACCCTGTTCTTCTATGTTCTGGTCCTTAGGAAAATAAGCTCCGTGTCAGGGTTCAATTTCTATAAGATCTTTTCCCTGTCCCTTTCATAGATGTAGTGCCAGAAAAGGGCATCCCACCTTGGGAATTTAAGAAGAGGAAAAATGTTTGAAACTGAAGAGGCACTACACTTCTAGAAAGTAGAAAGGATAGGGCAGGGATTGAAAGAGAGAAAGGTGAAGAGTGATAGGCCTTTCGTTAATTTTTTTGAAGTTGTTTTTCCTCATATTTCCTGAGATCTCTCAAGGGGGAAATTCTAAGAAGCTCTGGGAATGTGCTCAGTGCTCTGTATGCCTTCGTTAAAGAAAAGAAAGACCCTAAGGAGGAAAATGGATTCTCTCCTATTATAAAGGGACCACCAAAATCCAGCTCTGTGTTGACCAGTCTGAATCTTGCATAACTTCTGTTAGAAAAGACTTATAAATGAGGAGAAAGATGTAAAAGTCATTTCCCAGCTCAGGATGTGTGAGCGGAATATAGTTTGCATAATTATCTTAAAAGATAAATGACACATCTTCACCCACTATGGAGACATCCATATATAGCTTGGCGTATTGAATGGCTTTAATATAATTGATAGTCTTTTTTGAATAAGTCCTCCCAAGTACATTTAATAAATACTTTTAAAGGCATATTTACCTCTAAAATATAAAAGGAATTTTTTTGATTTATGTCAAAATGCCTCAATTGTGTTCTAATATTATATATGTATGAATGTATGTATGCATATACACACTTATTTATATTTGCCTGGTAACTACCAGGGATTTATTTAGATACAGTACCACTGAAAAAAAAAGTGCAATTAAAACTACAGGACTTAATGGGTAACATGAGGTTTAGGACACAGCACTCAGAAACTTTGTCAATGGACCATAAAAATCAGATCAAGACCTAACAAAAATGGTAGCATGAATTTACACATGATAAATGCTTAAGAAATGTATAAATACTATAGTGAATATAACCCTTTACCTTGCAAAAGACATGGCATTTGCTTGTGGAAATGGGCCTCACAAAGGTCACAGCTTATGGGTTGTGAATTGGCAGAAGAAGCATTATTTGAAATCAGAGGGAAATTTATTACACCAGATGTAGATGGGTGTGGCTCATAACTCAGGCAGTGAACTGAGGTCACTGGTAATGTTTGAGGAGTGTACCTGTGTGAGTTTTGTGTATTCTTATGTGGCTCAGGTTATCTGGGTAGTTTTCTGCATTCGACTAGTGTTTCAAGTAGACAAAATCACACACAAACAAATGAGAAATTGTGTTGTGTTCAAACACTTCCCTAACATGTCAATTTTGTTGGAACAAATTTGTATTTTCAAAACAAGTGTTATAGCAGAACTTACTGTAATAGCTTCATTATACAACCCCGTATTGTTTAACAACAAGGATACATTCTGAGAAAAGCATCATTAGACAATTTTGTCATTGTGTGAATATTATGGAATATATTTTCTTTAAAAGTAGCTTCATTATACCATCCTATATTGTTTAACAACAAGGTACATTCTGAGGAAAGCATTATTAGGCAATTTTGTCATTGTGCGAACATCATGGAATGTATTTAGGCACACCTAAATGGTATAGCCTACTACACATCTAGGCTATATGGTACTGCCTATTGCTCCTGGGCTATAAACCTGTTATTGTACTGAGTACCAGAGGCTATTGTAATGCAATGGTAAGTATTTGTTTCTGTAAACATATTTAAACACAGAAAAGTACAGTAAAAGTAAGGTATTATAATATTATGAGACCACTATTATATATGCAGTCCATCATTGACTGAAACATCATTATGCAGCACCTGACTATGGTTTTTAATTTCACCAGTTATGAAGATACATAACAGAGCTACTATGAGTTTAGTGGTAAATATATATTTTATTTATTCACATTAATTTGAATGTAAAATTTAAGGATGATAGATAAATTCTCTCAAAACAATCTTTTATTCAATCAGGGAATCAGGCAGACACTGTTGGTTGCTTACTTAGTCTTCATTTTTACCACCTCCTACCCCCATGCTATTCTTTGCCAACAGAACCCTTCTCTTGTTCAAGGCAGCATTAGTCTTGGCCAATCAATGATAATCTTTTTTCTTATTTTTTTTTTCAATCTCCCTTTCTGTTAGGGTTGGCTGTGTAACTCCGGTCCTGGCAAATAGGACCTTTATAATAGTCTGATAGAATAAGGGGTGGATTATTGATCCTGGGAAAGCTTTTGGTTCTCCAATAAAAGGGGCAGTCTCATCTGGCTTCAGTCTTCCCCCTTCCTCTAGACTGATCATAGGTGTAACGCATGGAGCAGTCACAGCCCTCCTGTGTCCATGGGAAAAGACCAAGAGATCCATGGGCTCTGATACCATTGACCTATGGAACCAACATCAGTAGCCATTCACCTTTAGACTTGTTATGAGGGTCAAATAAATCTCCCCCCCAAGCTATTGTTAATTGGAGCTCTTGTTGCGAATACATTTCCAGTGGATTTAACAGATGGTGCTTAATTTACATACAGATTCACAGTTCTCTTGCTTATCTCCTTGGCATTTCTTAAGCCAGTGTGTTTAGAATCCCTAGCATAAAACATGACTTAGTTTTGCTAGAAATGAGAACAGCCAGGTCAGAGAGATTTTGAGTGCTTTAACACTGGGGCATCTTGCTAGAGCATCAATGAGACTGCAGGAGCAAGGCCTCTAAGCTTCATATTTTTAGCAAAGGTATAAAAATGTTTTAATACAGGAGGTTGATATTAAACAAATTATTGATATTAAGACATTTAAATGTATTTTGTTTGAATAAGGAACAAACAATTCCCAGTTCATTATTAGGAAAAGCACTGGACAGTGAGTTCAAGACTCAGTTTTAGTCTTGACTGTGATGTAAATCAGCTTCTTGATCTTACAGTTGACACAGTCTCTCTAGGTCCCAATTTCTTCATTTGTAAAATATAAGGGAGAATTCATCATTAGTGCTATTCACTGAATATTTTCAGTTCTCCATTTAGGCACATGGAGGTACTTCACTTCCCTACACCCTTTTGATTTAGACATAGCCAAGCAACTTGCCTTGGCCAAAGAAATTGATAGAACGTGATGGATGTCACTTTTAGCGAATGTTTTAATAACACAGTGGGTGTTTTTGCTATACCATTTTTCCTGTCATTCTTGGTACTGGCAAGATTCCAGGCGGTGGCTGCTCCATCAGGATGAGTCCTGGAATGTAGATGACTCAGAACAAAACCCCCAGACACCCCGTGATGATTGTACAGTTTGATCATGAAAGAATCCTTTGTTGCTTTAGTCTACTGAGATTTGGGGCTTTTTTATTACCTAGACTTAGCATAACTTAAACTATTCTTATTAATGTTGGATGTGGATTACTTGATACATATATCTTTTCAGGTCTAGCATTATGTGATCTCAGGATTCCGAAATAATCCAAGGTGGTTCTAGATTGTAAAACTCATAATGCCAAAACAGAAGTTACATCTCTTGAATGATGTCGTGAATAAACTAAATCGGAGGAAGGAAAGAGAAAAAGCTAGGAGCTTATTGTAGCAGTCTAGGCAGGAAGAAATGCTTGGACTACAATAGTAGCGGTAGGAATGAAGAAAAGTTGATGAATTCAAAATACCCTTTATGAGTTGAACTGACACAACCTGTAGATGATTTGATTGAAGTGGGTGAGTAAAAAGATAAATGAAAGATGAATTCTAGGTTTTAAGATTGAATAACTGGGAAGATATTTTGTGCTGTGCACTAATATAGGAGGGAAAAAGCACAGAGAAAGAGTAAGTTTGGTGAGATTATCAAGAATTCGATTTAGGATACATTAGTGTTAAGATGCCTATAAGAGATAAAAGAAATGTCAAGTAGTCTTCAGATTTATGAATTTAGAGTCACTATTTAGATTTTAGATAAAAACTGGAGTCATCAAAATATACATGTTATTTTAAATCATAGATTGATGAAGTCATTTAAGAAGAAAATATGTCAAGAGGAGAAGGATCAAAATCAAACCCTGAAGGACTCTGAGTTTAGAGATGGTTTTGGAGGAAAATGCATCAAAGAAAGTAGGAGAGCAACCATTGAGGTAGGAGAAAAACAGTGGAATGTGGCATCATAGAAGTCTAGAAGCAAGTTTTTCCAAAATGAAAGGACAGCCTGCCAGGAAACCAAATAAAATGAAAATAATTCCTTTTAATTTGACACAATGTTGATCATTTATAAGTTTTTCCAAAGGAGTTTTGGTAATGTGTAGAGGAGAAAGCAGGAATAGAAGGAATTTTGCTAAAGGACATAAGAACATTGAAACATGGGAATAACACTGCTGAGAACATTTGCAATCATTTATTATTATTTTTTCTCTTATTTTAGTTTCAGGGGGTATATGAGCAGGTTTGTTTTACAGGTAAATTGCATGTTGTGTGGGTTTGATGTACAGATTATTTCATCACCCAGGTAATAAGCATAGTACCCTAGAGGTAGTTTTTCAATCCTCGCCCTCCTGCCATCCAAAACACTCAACTAGGCCCCAGTGCCTATTGTTCCCTTCTTTGCGTCCATGTGTACTCAGTGTTTAGCTCTCACTTATAAGTAAGAACATGCAGTATTTGGTTTTCTGTTTTCTGTGTTAGTTCACTTAGGATTATGGCCTCCAGCCGCATCCATATTGCTGCAAAGGACATAATCTCATTCTTTTTTTGTGGCTGAATAGTATTCCATGGTGCATATGTACCACATTTACTTTCTCCAATCTACCATTGATGGGCATCTAGGTTGATTCCATGTCTTTGCTATTGTAAATAGTGCTGCAATGAACATATGTGTGCATGCGTTTTTATGCAGTTATTTATTATTATTGGGCAATTACTATATGTAAGGATTATACCTAAGTAAAAGAGTGAGAAAGGTAGGATAATATTGATATTTTTAAAATACGGTAACAGGTTCAGGGAAGTTAAATAACTTTCCCAAGATCAAATAGCTAGTAAATGATGGAGTAACTCAAATTCAGGCCCCTCTTATAGGAAAGCCTGTGATCTTAGCCACTCTGCTGTATACCAAATGCCTAGCAAACTGCCTGACATACAGCAAGTGTACAACAAATGTACTTTTCTCCACTAAAGGTATCTAGAAACAATTCCTCATTACCTGTCCTTTATTTTTTTGGATGAGTTCAAGGGATGTGAAATTTTATGACACCTCAAGTGATTTTTATGCACAGTTCAACTTTGAGAATTCCTGCAAGCATTCTCCTTGTCTCCAGTGTCTCTCTACCCCGTTCATCTTGCCTAATGTCTCTTGAGTGTCCTTTTAAACTATAAATTGGATCATGTCATTCTTCAGATTAAAAAAGCTTGTTGGATTGTTTCCCATTCATGTAGGAGAAAATCCAAATATTATGTAGGCCTCAATTATACTGTCTAGTTTCATTTCCAATTGCTTACTGTTCTAGTTTTAATTGCTGAATAACAAATCACTTCCAGCACTTAGTTACTTAAAACAATTTTTATCATTGTATTAGCTCTCACAGTTTCTGTGGGCCAGGAATTTGGGAAAGGCTCAGCTAAGTAGTTCTGACTCAGATCTTTCACGTGGTTGTTGGCAGATATTGGCTGAAGCTAAAATGGCCAGTAGCTAGGACAGTTGTGGGTTGATCAGGCATCATCCTCTCTTGACAGTTTCAGGGCCTTTCCTTTTGATCTCTTCATGGGATCTAGTCTGGGTTTCTTTTCCAGCATAGCAGCTTGAGGGAAGTCAGACATTTAAATGGTAGCTCAAGGTTCCAAAGGGTTTTCCTATGAGAGCCAGGCAGAAAATGTATCATCTTTATGACCTATTCTATGAAGTCACATAGCATTACTTCCACTGTTGTCACAAAGCCTACTTTCTCAGTGAGCACAGAGTCTCTCTTCTCAATGAGAGGAGTATCAAAGTCACATTATAAGAAGAGCATATAGAATGGGAGAAATTGCTGTGGCTATTCAGAAAAATGCAATCTGACTCACTATGATGGTTAATACTGAATGTCAACTTGATTGGATTGAGGATACAAAGGTATTGATCCTGGGTGTGTCTGTGAGGGTGTGGCCAAAGGAGATTAACATTTTAATCTGGGGGCTGGGAAAGGTAGACCCACACTTAATCTGGGTGGGCACCACCTGATCAGCTGCTAGCGCAGCTAAAATATAAAGCAGGCAGAAAAATGTGAAAAGGCAAGACTGGCCTAGCTCCCAGCCTGCATCTTTCTCCCATGCTGGGTACTTCCTGCCTTGAACATTGAACTCCAAGCTCTTCAGTTTTGGGATTCAGACTGGCTCGCCTTGCTCCTCAGCCTGCAGATGGCATACATATATATATATCTCCTATTAGTTCTGTCCCTCTAGAGAACCCTGATTAATACACTCACATACTCATTACATACCATGTATTCTATTTTCTTTTGGGATTGATTTTGTTTAAGCTGTTTATTATACATGAAATTGCCTTCTCTATCCTCATGAAATATGACACACCTTTCATGATACAACTTAATGTCCCCTCCTCTGTGACATTTCCCTCCTGCTCCTTGAGCACAATCACTCCCTCCCTCCTCTGAAATCGCAAATCAGCACACCTCCATCATAGTAGAGGGAGCTCTGTACATTACGTGACTCTAGTTACATTATGAGCTCTTCAAGGTATTTGCCTGTGAAACTCTTATGACTAACAATATGAGATCAATAAATGTTTGCTGTTGTTGGGAGTCAGGCATAGCAGCTTAAGATCATGTGCAGCCTACCAATGTATGGGGAGAGGCTTAGATGCAAGCTGCTAATTTTTTTCCCCTCTCTGATCAGTACCCTCTCTCCTGGAAAGAAAAAATATAGATTTGGAAACAAAGAGAAATTCAGAGAATATTATTTCCTCAAAGATGAGATCATTAATGTATTTGTGAGATGACCATAAAGCCAGCTTTGAGAGCTCTCTATTCAACAATAAATTGTTCATAGTGGCCCTGCTATCTTGTAGCTCTGTTTTTATATTCACTGCTGTGCTTCCTGAAAGCAACAATTTCTGCTAATGCACTGACCAAACAGCAGCATAATAATCCTGTCAGCCAACAATGGATGAGAGCTGAGGATTGAAAGGAGGTAAACCTTCTAATGTTTTCACCCTCTTGACTGAAGTAATTTTAGCAATGACATATGATAGTACTTGGGCCTTTGTCTCAGCTGTAATGAATCATCCATTACAAGATTTTCAAGGTTGTTAGGGGGAAATTTATCTTGGGAAGGGGAAGAATCTTTGCAAGTGCATGAGGTGGCCTGGCTATGATCAAAACCAGCTACATAAGCAAGAAAAGATACCACTGGAATCTTAGAAAACTGCTTATATAATGTTGCCAGGGTCTAAGTCAGATCACTGGATTCAATTTCCAATAGTTTATGATCTTAGAGAATCCATTTAAGAGTTACTCAGCAGAACAGCAACTTGTATCAAAGCAACCAATACAGGAGATGAACTATTCTTATTTTCCAGGGAGAATTCAGAATTAATTCTTTTGCTCCTTATGTATAATTTCTCTCATCTTTATGTCCTAAAATTTGCACCTACTTGATTTTAGAACACTTCTGAGATAGAACTACAGGTAGTTTTTATTTTAATTATAAGCAGCCAGCTTCCTGTTTCTTTTATTCTAAGTATTTGAATTCTGAAAGATTTATTTAAAAGAAAATCTTAATATTATGGTTGAATATTTAAATGTACATGTTATAGTAATATCATGTTTTATGTGCAGGATTATATGCTGCAGACTCATAAAATATGGCCATCAAATGATCCTAGAAGCTGAAGTTAAAACAAATGATCCTTTGTTCTTCCACTTCCCAGGCATTTTCACTTTTATTTCACTTGGTTTTCATTTGTGCGGAAACCTGTTTGTCATGACAGCTTGGTATATTGACTCCAAATATATATATCTGTGCTTTTTTAACTTCAAGTAGAAAAACAGTAGTTATGGATGACTAGGAGAAAAAGTGTATTTTTAATAAGTGCAGCAAAGTCTCATGTAAATCACTTAAGCTAAGAAGCATTTTTTATGGCTTGAGTGACTTTGAAAAGTACATTGGCTACTGAACTAATCATAGAACTTAGCTTCATTAAATCTGAGATTTTTCTGTGAATCTTCCAATTTCTCTCTTGATATAGGATAAACCACTTACTCTCCCTGACTCAGTTTCTTCACCTTTTAAGGCTGAGCTTCAGATTGATCTCAGTGTTTCATAGAGCTGTATTGCTACTCCTTTTCAGAATATGATTCAATTCAAAATTATAGTATCCATGGTAACCATAACTAGGTCAGTTTGCACTTGGAGTAACAAATAACAGCAGAGAATCTGTATCCTTTTCCAACCATCCTCTGTGTTTGCAAAACCTCCTTAGGCTGCTGCAAGTAAGTAGCTTTGCAGAAAAAGATCAGCAGCATCCAGGAGAGCGTTATGTTCTTACTAATTTGTGAGCTACACACCCATCAAACTTCATGCAAATTAGGCAATGTATATGTGATTTTTACTTCACCCGACCGACATGAATATTTAAGTAATGATTTTACTAGTAAAGCTTTAATTAATTATTTTAAAATATTGTGATTAATGTCTAATAAAATTAACACCTAGACAATTTCTGTAAAAAGAATTGCAGTGGCGTGCAGATGCCTTCTTTCCACTTTGGTCACAGCTAATTTTTTTCCTTCAGACCTAATATTTTCTTATTGAACCTAGAAATATTTATTGTTCCTTTCCACTTACCACCCAAATATTTTTATCTAACAGCATATATAACATGAACTCTTTTTGATAAAATCAATTATATTTATGTGCTTTCATTTCACATATAGAAAAAATTTGAACAGATGTGTACATGGACACTGGAACTGGAAGGAAGGTGAGGGGAACTTTCCATTTTCCCCTTAAACACTCTGTGTTTGACATTTTAAAATAATCTAGCAGGTACTAAATTTTTTATAGCACTGGATCCTCCTTCAAGTCACCAAGTCAAAATACTGTCCCCTCTTTAAATCAATAAGTAGAACAACAGCTTTAAGAATAACTACCATTTATTTGAGCACCTACTGTGTCATGCCATTTGCATATTCTTAGGATTGTTCAGGCAATCCTCAGAACAATTCTGTGAAGCAAATATTATTATTATAAAATAATAATATATTATTATTAAATATTATTATTGCAGAATCAAGACTGAAAGAAGTTGAGTAACTTCACTCTAGATCATCTGGTAGAGGGTATAAAGGAGATCTAGCTCTGGGAAGTTAGGCTCTAAAACCTATGCCCTTCCCATGAAAACACATTTTCTTCATAAAAAGGGTAACTTATATCTTGTCTTTTCTGTAGTCTCTAAGTGGTTGATTCCATAAGAAAGTAGTCAAAGCCAGTGACAGTTGAACTCAGTTTTAGCATTTTCGGAAACTGAGATCCAAAAAGTGTAAATGATTGTGAAACGGGCTTCAGTGGCTTCGTTGCAAATCCAGAACTAAACATCTTTTTCTTTTGCTACAAAACGTTGTAAATACTGAAAACAATTTCTCATCTAATTCACTATTGCAAGCTGTCAAATAATTTGGCTATACTCTTGAAGCCAAATGGCTCATTTTGCAGGCATTATTTGCACAGCCATTTCCTTTCTTTTTTTGTGGCAATATATGTGTGGATTAGGAGTAACTCACAGCAACCAAAGGTAAACTAAAAACAAATATGTAATTCGGTTTTAAATGTGCTAAATTTTGTCCTGATGTTAGTATAAATAGTGTATAAACGAAATGTGCACACTACTTGGGGTGGGCTTATAAGGTTATGAATCCTTAATTGTAAAGAAGCCAAAACGTTCTTAGAAAAACAGTAGGTGGAGAAAAGAGAAGATTATTGAACAGGCAATAATAAGAGAGATTTAGTGAGAGACTATAAAAGGCAAAAAAGAGAAACAGCTCAGAGACTCTGAACTGAGACTACGTCCGCCCCAAAAGAAGACTTTATGCAGTGGAATTCTAGAAGCAGACTTTTTAATAGGCTAATACGTAATCAAGTCTTGGGCAGACTATAGGGTAGCAAGTTTAACCTATTACTGGGAAAAGGAGCTGGATATAAAAACAGGAATCTTGACCCCTCTGTGACCAAAGTTTAAGAAAGATTTTAAGAAAGAAACATTTAGCATATAATTAGGGTGAGATATATGACTGTGTGTGTCCTGAGTGCTGAGAAAGGAGGCAGGGATACTCAAGGGTTGACAGAAAAATTGGTGTAGCAACATGTGTGATGGGCTAGAAAGTCAAAGGTAAGCCTTATGCAATTGCAACCTTGAGATAAGGTGAGTAAACCCACATGTGTCTGTACTTATGTCTTACCGCTTTTACTGATACTCATTTTCATTTCAGTTTCAAGAAATCATTTAAATCTTTTTTTTCTGAAAGTAAATCAAAGTTAAAGAAGTCATTAAGTCACATAACAAATACTTACCAAGTGTCTGTTATTTGCTGGACATAGCAGGAGTGCCCCCAGGCAAGCAATAGATACCTGTTTTTCGGAATTCTGATCTCTTTGGGGATTGCCAAAAGGACCTCAAGTAGTGATGATATAGTGGAATAATCTGTATTTCTGCTGACCTTGATGATGTTTGGTGAGTGTTGTGACCTTGGTGGCATTGGTCACATTTTTTTCAAAGATGTATAATCTGTCAAAAGCAAATTGGATCAGGACCATAACAAGGCTTTGCTGTTCATCATTTTCCATAAATTAAGCCTTGTATGGGGGCAAAAAGTATGCATGGGAAACATTCAATTTACTAGTATTATTGCCTTACCTAGTCTCTTACCTCCTTGTTTCCTACTGTTCTTCATGCATCAGGAAGCAAAGACGACTGAAGTGCCTCTTGGTAGCTGATTAATTCAGTGTTTCCTCCATCCATAAGCACCAATTTCCCATAAAAATATAACAGAGTGCTAATACAGAAGAGAAGGGCAATCTCCCTCAAATTATAACATGTAAGGCCTACTGCACAGTTTCCCACAGAGTTATTTAGGTACAGTCCAAGGTGATTTGAAATACTCACGATAAATTGTCTCTTTCTAGGTCCCTGTGGCCTACCTCCACTATAGGTCTGAAGGTTTCCTGAAATGCCATTCTCTCTGTAATATTTTCTATATGGGGTTTTATTAATAGTATTTTACATTTGTCTAGTGCTTTTTGCTAAAGTTTATGTCTTGATTTGAATTTTAGCATTTCTCAATTAATAAACCACCCATTTATTTAGTATTGCTTAGGGTGAATTTACTTATATAACTATCAGATTTCATCCATTGTATGTTGAATGTCCACAATTTTATTTTTAAACAATAACTAATCTCGGTGTTTTAAGTGGACTTTGTACATTCTTCATAGACTAACCATAGCCTTAGAAATACAAGGTGTAGTTTAAGCAGAGAAGTTACATGTTTTAAAAATCACTACTACAAATTGTCTTCAAAAAGTTTATGGAAAAATGCCTATTATAAAAAAAGTATGCATGAATTTCAAAAATGTTTTTGCACCAAAATACACTTGTGCTAACTTTTTGTAACATGTCTGAACAGGATCTCATTTGAGGTACTAAGAAGAATAAGCCATTGGTTTGAAAAAAGTCCTTTTAAGAGCAAAATGAATTCTGCAAAAATAACAAATATCAAATTTATGGTGAATCTCAGGTGGAAGAATGATGAAATCACTGATGCTTTACAAGAAGTTTATGGGGACAATGCCTTAAAGAAATCAGCAGTTTACAAATGAATAACTTGTTTTAGGAAGGGACGAGATGCTGAAGATAAATCCTGCAGTGGGCAAATTCATCCACATCAATTTGCAAGGAAAAAATTTATCTTGTTCATGCCCTAACTAACCAACATTTAACAGTTTGAACAATAGCCAACACCACAGACATCTCAATTAGTTCAGCTTACACAATCCTGACTAAAAAATCAAAGTCGAGCATCTTCCGCTCAATTGGTGCCAAAACCGTGGCACCCAGATCAACTGCAGACAAGAATGGAGCTTCCCATGAATATTTTAAACAACTGGGATCAAGATCCTGTAGCATTTCTCAAAGAATAGTAACAGGAGATGAAACATAGCTTTACCAGTATGATCCTGAAGACAAAGCACAGGCAAAGCAATGGCTACCAAGAGGTAGAGTGGTCCAGTCAAAGAAAAAGCAGACCAGTCAAAAGCAAGGGTCATGGCAATAGTGTTTTGGGATGCTCAAGGCACTTTGTTTGCTGACTTGCTGGAGGGCCAAAAAACGATAACATCTGCTTATTATGAGAGTGTTCTGAGAAAGTTAGCCAGAGCTTTAGCAGACGAATGCCTGGGAAAGCTTCACCAAAGAGTCCTTCTTTACCATGACAATGCTCCTGCTCATTCCTCTCATCAAACAAGAGGAAATTTGTGAGAGTTTCAGTGGGAAATCATTAGGCATCCACCTTATAGTCCTGATTTGGCTCTTTTTAATCTATTTTTGTTTCTTAGTCTTTTTTAAAAAAAATCTTTGAAGGGCAATCATTTTTCTTCAGTAAATAACGTAGAGTGCATTGACATGGTTAAAAAGACTGCATTGACATGGTTAAATTACCAGGACTCTCAGTACATTAGGTATGGATTAAATGGCTGATATATCACTTTCTCATCAATTTCAAGACATTTTTATTTTCTCATATGATGCATCATGAAGCAAAGATGACTGAAGTGCCTCTTTGTACCTGATAGTATCCTGATGTATTTTTATAATTTTAGGTTCTAAGCTTATTTTTAATGTGTATGTGTTTCTCCTATAGAAAATCTTGGTTGATAATTTGTCCTTTTGCTACTTCTAGGCTTCCCAGGATATCCCAATTTCAGAGTACTTTTTATGTTAATTTCTCACTTAGAGGTTGGCAAACCTCACATATATTACCTATTTCAATTATAAGCCCCCAAATTTATGTGAGGGAAGGCATGGTTACAAACTCATAGGGAAGACATTTTCCTCTTTACTTAGAGCCCAAGCCAAGACATTCATTTATTCAATAAAAGTTTACTAAGTTATGTGCTAAAGACTAGGGATATGATAAGAAACAGGCAAAGTCTCTGCTCTTGTGAAAGTTGCATTTTGGAAGAATATCCTTGTGCTGATGGGGAAATTTTCTAGTCCTCCAGCAGGAATCTCAGTTTTCACTCCCTGGCTCCATTAGGCTCATGGCCTCATTTCATATTCTGTTATGGTTATTATAACCCATTTCCATGATTCCCAAGGCTGGCAATATTCTTTCCTCCACCACCTTCAAATTGACCTTACCATTTTATTTTGCCTTCTTCATTTTTGGCAAGTAGGAGCTTGGCTTACTTTATTGTAAGCTCAGCTATACCTTTAAAAGTAAATATACAATTTCTTTTCATCATTTCTATGGGTTTGGTGGCAGACGGAGTTACAATATCTGGTCTACCACATTGCAGGAGCTAGATTTCCCCAGATGACTAATGCTTCAGTCAAAAGTCTCCTTTTTTCCCCCCTCAAACACATTAGATTTACTTATGCCACTGTGGAAAATTATTTCCACTGTCCTTGAAGTCCCCTTTCCCAGGTTTTCCTTCTGCTATTTTTTTCTAATCTTTCAGGGTGTGCTCAAATGTTACCTCTTCAAAGAGACTTTCCTGGAAAACCTCACCTTGAACACTCTATCTCACTCACTAATTTCTTTGTTTTTTCTTATTTATAACTTTATCAGTATTTTGAATTATTATACTTATTTATTTACTTACTTGTTGATCATGCCTCTATCCCACTGTAACGCAACTTCCATGACAGCATAATCTTTTTTGTCTTGTTTACCATTATTTCTCTAGGGTCAGTCTATCACCACTCTTATTGTCTTAGCAGAATTAGGTGTCTCCTGATGTGATGCAAAAAGAAAACACATTATCAATGATGGCTTCTAACCAAGGATTCAAGGCTTCTAATTTAAATTATGTATTATAGACATCACAGGGGGGAAGGCACAAAGTAAATGACACCAGAAAGAGGATTTAACACAAAATCTGGAAGTTGGGATATTTCACAGGATAAATTGCTGAGCCTCTTCAGCAAATAAATGTCTAGCAAATCCTGCATTAGTATCTTTAGTGATCATACCTGAATTTGCTCTCCAAAGGCACCGTATCTATACATTCTTAGTATCCTATCTGTTTTAAGCAGATAATAAAGTCAACTGAACCTTCCCTTACTGTTATACACTGAGTAAGTGCAATTTGGACGGTTTGAAGATATTAAATCTTTCAGCCCAGATTTAAGAATACCTGTTTGAGGGAAATTACAAGAGCTTTTAATGCTTGCTACAGGAAGGGAATGTCTTATCTTTTCTATTTAGTATTTTGCGTTCCAAAGAATGAGAAAAGCTATTCCATAAGTAGATAATTGAATAAGAGAATCAAAACATACATGGAGGTTTTCAAATGTTTCATTTTAAATTTGATGGCAGAGATGCTATGAAAATGTATTAATAGCTAACATTTATTGAACAGAAGGCATTCCAAATGGGGCTCATAGATTATGGCACTTAATCCTCACAAGAACTTGATGAGATATGTATTGTATTAGTCTGTTCTTGCATTGCTATAAAGGAATACCTGAGACTGGGTAATTAATAAAGAGATTTAATTGTCTCATAATTCTGCAGGTTGTCCAAGAAACATGGTGCTGGCATCTGCTCAGCTTCTGGGGAGGCCTCAGGAAACTTACCATCATGGTGGAAGGCAAAGGGAGAGCTGGCACTTCACATGGCCACAGCAGGAGGAAGAGAGTGGTGAGAAGGTGCTACACACTTTTAAACCACCACGTCTCATGAGAACGAACTCACTGTCATGAGAATAGCACTGAGTGGAATGGTGTTAAACCATTCATGAGAAACCACCTCCATGATCCAATCACCACCCACCAGGCTCCACCTCCAACATTGGGGATTACAATTCAACATGAGATTTGGATAGGGACACAGATCCAAACAATATCAGGCACAATGCTTCTTTTGTTTTATAGATGGGGATGACTAAGTCAGGGAGTTTGAATAATTTGTCCAACATCATAAATACTAGGTGATGATGTCACAATTCATACACAGGTATAAAAGTTCCTAATTATTATGCCACACATATCATTGATAAAACACTTATCTTTTTAAAGAAACTACTTTCTAATTGTTTTGGTCTAATTATCTTTTCATTATTAGGACACCTCTCTCAGGACCAGCGTGAGACTGACACATAGTAAACAATGAGTAAATATAGTTATTATTCTTCGATTTTCAACAGATAAATAAGTCACATCCTCACTGACCACATATTTCTCACTGTGAAAAAAGAGAATAACTTTCTAAATTGCTAGAACTTTATTTTATAAGTCAGAAGAGGCACTGGCACTAACAATGACAAATTTTAATAGCCTATCTCTAAGCAATATCGTTGACAGAACAAAATTCATCTTTATTGATAAATGCTAATCTGTATCTGGCTGCTAAGCTATAGTAGAAAAAAATTGTCCTTAGACCAATAATAACTCAGTCTCAATTATCCAATGGATAAATCTCCTAACATTCATCCAAAGATGAATATAACTCACAATATGTGTTATTTTTCTAAAGTTGTTTACTCAAGGTCGAGGGCAGAAAAATATTTGAAATTTTTAGTGCAAGCACAAGTATTCAAATCGGTATTACAGGTCTCACTTTTTTTTCAAATATTTATCTAATTGATTAAAATACAAAGACATGGTTCTCCTTTAAGAAACAAGCAGGCAGCATTTCTTATATTTACATTTGACCTATAGTTTACAAACCAAAGACTAAAGTTAAAATATTGTAAGTCCATTAAACTCCTAATGGATACGTTTATTCCCCAACCCCTGCCACTAAAATTTGTTGCGATTTGTCTTATGATTATAAAGTGAGATGTGTTCATTATAGACAGTATTGAAAACATGTAAGAAGTAATTCCAAAACCTAGAAGGAATACTATTTTTTCATATATAGGACACCCTTTCAGTGTTTTCTCTATATGTCTCTCTATGTACATTTCTATGCAAATATAAAATTATACCTTGTATATTTTGTAACTATTTTTAATGGAGAATATGTAGTGATCATATCCTTATGTCATATATTAGTAGGCATAATTTATATAACTACTTGTCTAGAGTTAGAATTAGGTATTCTCTTTTTTTCTTTATTACAGATAATAAGACATTGAACATCCTTGCACATAAATCTTTGTGTACAAGATCTTCTCTCACCTTTCCACAGACAAGAGAGATGTCTTTTAGAAAACTAAAACATAATTCCAGAAACATTAATTTGTTAGCTTAGTGATATTTTATAAATTACTTGTTCATATTTACAGTTATAGAACATTTTTCCTCTGAACATTCTGAGCAGTTTTATATTAAAACTTACTTGTTATTGTTTAGTGGAACCATTTATTTTAGTGACAGGAATAAAGAATGTGGCAGGAAAGGATCTGGAATGAGAGGACAGAGAAAGAAAAACAGAAAACTCTTTTGTGCCTCATTCTTTTGCTCTTGCTATTCCCTTTTTCCAGAATACTTGTCCCTGCCTTGTCTACCTAAATAGCTTTTATTCCGTCTCCTAAATTTACATTCAGCTATAACGTCATTTCTCCATGTGTGTGTAGTGGTTCTAAATGGGTGCTTTCTTAGCTTTTTTTTTAGAAAAAGAACTTTCTTTTACGTATAGTAGAATACATATGAATCATCCTGGCAAATTTATGAAGGTTTTAAACACAGGTAAAAAGTTGTTTACCTGGGTCCTTTGGACAAATTTCTCTTCTTCTTTTATCCTTTTGCAAAGAGAACAAAGATCAGCAAATACTAGCAGCCTAAAGCTACACTATATGTGGCTTTGCATGCCTACCAATCTTTAGTGTTCCCTTGACTCCTGAAAACAATGGATTCGATCATATTGTGGACGTTAGAGGCACATTAACGCTTTCTTGTGGAAACAGATGTTTGGTGGGCTTGTGTTTGTAGATGAGACATATTAAATACATCTATGTTAATACAGCCTTCCCTTATAATGTCTTATTATTTTGCTATTTGTTTTTTGTTTGTTTGTTTGTTTTTTAAGACGGAATCTCGCTCTGTCACCCAGGCTGGAGTGCAGTGGTGCAATTTGAGCTCACTGCAAGCTCCGCCTCCCGGGTTCACACAATTTTCCTGCCTCAGCCTCCCGACTAGCTGGGACTACAGGCACCCACCACTATGCCCGGCTAACTTTTTGTATTTTTTTAGTAGAGACGGGGTTTCACCGTGTTAGCCAGGATGGTCTCGATCTCCTGACCTCATGATCTGCCCACCTCGGCCTCCCAAAGTGCTGGGATTACAGGGGTGAGCCACCGCGCCCGGCCCTGCTATTTGTTTTTATAGATGACCTAACAAATCATGTCTGAAACTAAGAGTTTGTTCAAATTGTTTCTTCAGTTGCTAAAATATTTAGCCCTACTCACCATGGAAGTTCCAGAAAAATGACTTATGATCAGTAATACTTCCTCTCAGATCGTTGAGTACAAGGAATACTAGGGATTCAACTGAGGTAACAATCCCCCTCCCTCTTCTTTAAATCTAAAACACCATGCCATCCTAGAGAAATGGAAATCTCCAGTGAAAACACATGGACATATACAGAATCTTAAACAACAGTACACAAAACTAAGAAGGCATAAAAAAGCAGGATAGTTTAAATACACGATGATTTTTATACTGTGTTATCCTACCCTTTGCTTTTGCTTTTTAGTTTATGAATGTCTGTATTGTTTGTTATAAGCAATGTGTATTACATTCATCATGAAGACAAAAAAGAAAAAAAGGCCCAAAGATACAACTAAAACCATAAGACAAATATTAAACTGAGAGAAATATTCATCACACATATGAAAAAGAATTATTATCTTTAATAATACCTTGATGGAAAGAGTTCAGGGAAACTGATAAGAAAGATAACAAACACCTCAATAATAAAATATGGGCAAAGGTCAAAAGGAGACAGATTTCACAGGAAGGGAAATGGCAAATGGTCATTCTGCTACCACTATGCTTTTTTTTTTTCTAAAACAAAATCATATTTATTCTTTTGTTGAAAACATTTGTGTTTCTTTCTCCATTTTCTATGAGATTAAGAAGAAGGAAATTGGTATTACATGCTGAAAGAATGTTAGAAAACCGTAGAATAATTGAGTCAAATTAGTATTATATATAAGTATTAATAATACTCTTTGATACTTTTATTACTACCTTTTAATAAAAGTATCAAAGAGTATTATTAATACTCTTTGACTTAGTTATCCTACTTCTACAAAACTATCCTAAAGATAAAGTCTGATAGTTCCAAGTTTGAGTTGTTTAACATGTGGTTTAACAAAAGTTAAAAATTACTATCCCAAGGTATACATCTGGAAAATGATTTGATAAATAACAGCATATAGTATGTCATTCCAAAAATTTTTGTAAAATAATTTATGATATTATCCTCAGTAAACTAGCGCACGAACAAAAAACCAAACACCGTGTGTTTTCACTTATAAGTGGGAGCTAACAATGAGAACTCATGGACACAGGGAGGGGAAAAACACACTTTGGGGCCTGTCAAGGGGTGGGGTAGGGGGAGGAAGAGCATTAGGAAAAATAGTTAATGTATTGTGAGATTAATATCTAGGTGATAGGTTGATAGGTGCAGCAAATCACCACGGCACATGTTTACCTATGTAACAAACTTGCACATCCTGCTCATGTACCCTGAAACTTAAAATAAAAATAAGAGTATTAATAGTTTAATTGTTTATTGCATATTGTAAAGCTACTTCCCAGAGAGGTCAAATCATTTTTCTACTTCAAGTTTATTACTTATCTCATCTTCTTTTATTCCCCTCAATATCTTCCTACTTTCAGAACCCCCTCTCTGGTTCTTCACACTCTGTGTATTCTTTTTCCAACTAAAAGGTCAGTCACCAGTTTCTTTGTCCCAATCAATATATATCATGAGGGAGCTGATATCATGCCTTTGTCTCTTCTATTTCTTCTAATGTAGGAAATAATTATGTACTTTTTAAAAAATCACACCTTAATTTAGACCTTTTTTTTTTTCATGACATGAGAACATTTTAAACTGCCATCCTATGTATTCATAGATCTCCACTTTAAAAGTGTAACATTTCAAGCTTTTTAGTCAGGATACAATTACTCCTTTTTTACATTCACCATTTTTATGCTGCTACCAGGAGCTTTTTCAGCATTTGCTTTGACTTCAGTCATCAGTGTATTTCTTACTACTTTTGCACAGATCTGGGCATTTTTGACATAGCTGAGCCCAGCCTGTTACCAATACATCCACATGATGTCATGACAGCAGATAAAGATTTGTTATTGGTTCAGATCTTGAAGCTATTTGAACGGTGGGCTGGGTGCAGTGGCTGATACCTGTAATCTTAGCACTTTGGGAGGCGGAGGCAGGAGGATCACTTGAGGCCAGGAGTTAAAGACCAGTGTGGGCAACGTAGGGAGACTCCTCTCTACAAAAAAATTAAAAATTAAAAAAAAAATTGAATGGCAGTTCAGGTATCTCTGCAGCTAACCTGTTGGAGGGTCACAGGCTGGTCAAAACAACAGTAACAACAGCAATTCTTCTTTTGTTGAAAATAATAGAATGATAAATTATAAATGCTTCGGTGAAATGTAATAAAATGACTGATCTGTATTTGTGTCCTTAGTATGTAAAAATTTGATAGTAAGAAAACATTAAAAATTTACACATTGCACATCAATGTCTGCTAACATCACAAAAAGAATGATGAACAGGAATTATGTCTTCCTGATGGAAAAAAACAATTTGCCACACATAAAAAAATTGAACATAAATCTGGTTTAATTTATAGGAAATATAGGTGACAGAGAAACATGTTAAATTATATCAGCAATCAGGAAAATAAGAACCTGATTTACAAGAATTATAAAAAAACACCAGTTAGAGGAAAAATCTAATGACTTAAAGAAATATAGAAGATACATTAACTAGTGCAATGTTATAATCTTATTTGCATCTTGATTCAAAAGAACTGTTAAAATAATGATATATATATGAGATCATTGAAAACTTTAACATTGATTAAGAAATTCATGATTGTATTTGTTTTTGTTTTTCTGTGATAGTATCATGGTTGTGCTAAATAAATAGTCCTAAGTTTGTCCTAAAATTTTTAAAATAATTTTTAGTGTTACATACTAACATATTTATTGATAAAATACATGATGTTAGGACTCTGAGTTAGATTTTTCAAAGTTTCTTTTGAGAAATTGAAGTCTCAGTTTGCCTTGGGATTAAAATTTACTCCCAAACTGAGAAATTAACATGAAAAGTAGACTCGGGTGACAAAACACTTGAATCACCAACAGGAGCAAATATAAAACCACTTCGGAATTTCTAAATTTTTTTTTTAGTTTTGAGACGAGTTTTACTCTTGTCGCCCAGGCTGGAGTGCAACGGCACGATCTCTGCTCATTGCAACCTCTGCCTCCCGGGTTCAATTGATTCTCCTGCCTCAGCCTCCCGAGTAGCTGGGATTACAGGCATGTGCCACCACATGTGGCTAATTTTATATTTTTAGTAGAGATGGGGTTTCACCATGTTGGCCAGGCTGGTCTCAAACTCCTGACCTGAGTGATCCCCTCACCTCGTCCTCCCAAATTGCTGGGATTACAAGTGTAAGCCACCATGCCTGACCAGGAGTTTCTTAAGAGCAGTTCTCTCCACATGAATTGGCAGAGAATTACCTACTTAAAATCAACTCTATCTTTTCACTTATCTTTCCAGTTTAACTCTCTCTAGAGCCCGAACACAACAATCCTTCAACTCCACCAGAATCTCTAATTTATTGATCCTATCACCTTTTCTTGATCCTGCACTTTCTAGATATTCTTACTCCTCTCCTTACCCTGCTTTAATTCCATGATCTGGCTTTACAATTAGTATACACTCTCAACTCCATTGCATCTCTGCCTTTATGGTATTCACTTGGTAGAACTGCAACCTTGGTTAAATCCACCTGTCCTCACTGCCCTGGCATGCTGCAGCTGAATATGGCTGGGAAAAACACTGAAACACTGACCGGTCCCACTTTAAATTCATGACCTTAAACCTCAAATGGCCCCTTAGTGCTGCCAAGGAATTTAACTACACATCCCGAATCCATTTCCTTTTCTCCTGTCCTACATCAGTGTTCTGTGCGTTCTCTGCTGTCAAATCCTGGGCACCTTCCCTCTCATCCTCTCAGATGACGAGTTTGCTTCCTACTTCTCTGAGAGAGTAGTAGAAGTCAGAAAAAAAAATTCTACAAAACTTGCATTCTACGAACTTGCATTACCATATCTGCTCACACTAGTCAGCTTGCCAGCCTTTATTCTCTGACTATAGATGAACGATTCACGCTTTGACCCCATACTAGCCTTTCAAATTGTGTACAGGACACCATCCCCTCCTGATTACTTGACGACTTCAACAATTCTCTTTTCCCTCTCCTACACCATCAACTTATCCTCTCTTCTGGGATACTTTGAGTAGTAAATGTGCTGCTATAATTCCATCTTAAAATATTTATGCATGCATGCACACCCAAACACATGCATACCCAGGAGAAAAATGTCTCTTGATTCCACTTCCACCTCCAGATCCTTCCTCATTTTTCTGAACTCTATTGTAATTAAACTCTTAGAAAAAGTTGTCTATATTCATTGACTACAATTTCCCTCTTGCCATCAGGCTTTTGGTCCAACCGCTTCATCCTAACTGATCTCCCTATACAAATCCAGGGGTCAGTTTTCAGTCCTCATGTTACTTTACCTAACAACATCATTTGACACAACTGGTCATTCCCACCTCCTGGAAACACTATCCACTTGACTTCAGAATTCCAGTCTCTCTTGTTTCTTCTCTTATATCTCTGGATACTTCTCTAAGCCTCTCTTGCTAATTCATCCTCTTTACAGTGAATCTTTTTTTTTTTTTTTTTTTTTGAGAGGGAGTCTTGCTCTGTTGCCCAGGCTGGAGTGCAGTGGCTCTATCTCGGCTCACTGCAAGCTCCGCCTCCTGGGTTCACGCCATTCTCCTGCCTCAGCTTCCCGAGTAGCTGGGACTACAGGCGCCCACAACCATGCCCAGCTAATTTTTTAAATTTTTACTAGAGATGGAGTTTCACTGTGTTGGCCAGGATGGTCTAGCTCTCCCTACCTCATGATCCGCCCACCTCAGCCTCCCAAAGTGCTGGGATTACAGGCGTGAGCCACCGCGCCTGGCAGAATCTCTTAACATTAGAGTGCCCCAGGGCTCAATCTCTGGACTTCTCTATTTATACATACACCTGTGGTGATGACATCCAATCTATGACTTAAGTATCATCTATATGTCTTGATTGCCAATTTTAATTCTCTAGCTTGGACCTCTCCTGTGAATTCCATATTTATGTAGCAAATTGCCTATTTGAAATCTCCAGTTGGGTGTATAATAGATAACTCAAATTTAAGATGTCCAATGCTGAACGCCTTTATTTTCCCACCCTCAAATCATGCTTTATGTAGTTACTAAATGGAAATTACATTTTTTTTTAAGTTGCTAGGCCCCAGACTTAAAGGCATTATTGACACATTTTCCTCTGTCACCGCCCCCACCCCGCATATCCAGTACTTTAGGGAATCTTATTGGCTCTACCTTCAATGTAACATTGGTTTGATCAATTATTATCATTTCTACTATTTCCACTTTGGTTCAAGCCACCATCATCCCTCACCTAGATAGCTATAGTAGTTTCCTAGGTGTTCTCCATGCTTCTACCCTTGACTCCTTTAATCTATATTCAAATAATATTCAAATTCATTTGCTACTTATTACAACTTACAAGACCCTATGCAATCTGCCTACCCACTGTATGCACTACACTCTCCTGCTACTTTCCCCAAATTCTATTTTCTACAGCCATACTGGCCTACTTGCTGTTCCTTGAAGATGCCAGTCACTCTCCCTCTTTAGGAATTGAAAAGATCTTCTCCTGGAGAGCTCACTTTCTCACCTCTTTCAAGTCTTTGCTCATATAGTATTTTTCCAGTGAAGCCAAACATGGATATTTCATTTATTCTGCAATCACTCCCACTGTCACTGTAAAACCACCATACACTTGACCTGCTCTATATTTTTTTCATATGACCTATCATCTTATAATATGTAATAAAATGTGCTTATTTATTATGCTACTTGTGTATCTCCGATTACTACAGTGTGGAATCCATTGTGAAGAGAGAATTAATCTGTTTGCCACTTAAGCATTCTCAGCGCTGACAAAAGGAGATGGCACTTATAAGAACTCAATTAATATTTATCAACAGAATAAACACATCTAAAATTACAAAACATTTGTGGATTTTTTTGTTATAAAATAATTGGGTAAAGACTAAAAATATGCATGTTTAAACTGATTAAAGACAAAATAAGGGAAAAACAAATGTGAAGAATAAGAAAAGTGACATAGGCTTATCAACATCAGAATGCCAAAAATAGCATTTTAACATGTAAAATATAAATGGAGGGAAAATGCTACATAAAAATAAAAGAAATAGTCCAATAAGAAAATGATACTACATGAACTGTATACAACAACGGGATAGTTTTGAACTATTAAAAGCAAAAATGTACAGAATTATAGAAAGAAATTAACAGATGATCACAGAAAGATCTTTTTTCTTTTAAAAAATTATTTTATTTTTTTTAAATATTATTATTATTATACTTTAAGTTTTAGGGTACATGTGCACAATGTGAAGGTTTGTTATATATGTATACATGTGCCATGTTGGTGTGCTGCACCCAACTCATTTAGCATTTAACTAATTTAATTAATTAATTAATTAACTAATTTAATGAGCATTTAACTTGTCATTTAGCATTAGGTATATCTCCTAATGCTATCCCTCCCCCTTGCCCCACCCCACAACAGTCCCTAGTGTGTGATGTTCCCCTTCCTGTGTGCATGGGGAATGCATTGTTCAATTCCCACCTATGAATGAGAACATGCAGTGTTTGGTTTTTTGTCCTTGAAATAGTTGGCTGAGAATGATGGTTTCCAGCTTCATCCATGTCCCCACAAACGACATGAACTCATCATTTTTTATGGCTGCATAGTATTCCATGGTGTAGATGTGCCACATTTTCTTAATCCAGTCTATCATTGTTGGACATTTGGCTTGGTTCCAAGTCTTTGCTATTGTGAATAGTGCCGCAATAAACATATGAGTGCATGTGTCTTTATAGCAGCATGATTTATAATCCTTTGAGTATATACCCAGTAATGGGATGGCTGGGTCAAATGGTATTTCTAGTTCTAGATCCCTGAGGAATTACCACACCAACTTCCACAATGGTTGAACCAGTTTACAGTCCCACCAACAGTGTAAAAGTGTTCCTATTTCTCCACATCCTCTCCAGCACCTGTTGTTCCCTGACTTTTGAATGATGGCCATTCTAACTGGTGTGAGATGGTATCTCATTGTGGTTTTGATTTGCATTTCTCTGATGGCCAGTGATGATGAGCATTTTTTCATTGTTTTTTGGCTGCATAAATGTCTTCTTTTGAGTAGTGTCTGTTCATATCCTTCGCCCACTTTTTGATGGGGTTGTTTGTTTTTTTCTTGTAAATTTGTTTGAGTTCATTGTAGATTCTGGATATTAGCCCTTTGTCAGATGAGTAGGTTGCAAAAATTTTCTCCCATTCTGTAGGTTGCCTGTTTGCTCTGATGGTAGTTTCTTTTGCTGTGCAGAAGTTCTTTAGTTTAATTAGATCCCATTTGTCAATTTTGGCTTTTGTTGCCATTGCTTTTGGTGTTTTAGACATGAAGTCCTTGCCCATGCCTATGTCCTGAATGGTATTGCCTAGGTTTTCTTCTAGGGTTTTTATGGTTTTAGGTCTAACATGTAAGTCTTTAATCCATCTTGAATTAATTTTTGTGTAAGGTGCAAGAAAAGGATCCAGTTTCAGCTTTCTACATATGGCTAGCCAGTTCTCCCAGCATCATTGATTAAACAGGGAATCCTTTCCCCATTTCTTGTTTTTGTCAGGTTTGTCAAAGATCAGATAGTTGTAGATATGTGGCATTATTTCTGAGGGCTCTGTTCTGTTCCATTGGTCTACATCTCTGTTTTGGTACCAGTACCATGCTGTTTTGGTTACTGTAGCCTTGTAGTATAGTTTGAAGTCAGGTAGCATGATGTCTCTGGCTTTGTTTTTTTGGCTTAGGATTGACTTGGCAATGCGGGCTCTTTTTTGGTTCCATATGAACTTTAAAGTAGTTTTTTCCAATTCTGTGAAGAAAGTCATTGGTAGCTTGATGGGGATGGCATTGAATCTATAAATTACCTTGGCCAGTATGGCCATTTTCATAATATTGATTCTTCCTATCCATGAGCATGGAATATTCTTCCATTTGCTTGTATCCTCTTTTATTTCATTGAGCAGTGGTTTGTAGTTCTCCTTGAAGAGATCCTTCACATCCCTTGTAAGTTGGATTCCTAAGTATTTTATTCTCTTTGAAGCAATTGTGAATGGGAGTTCACTCATGATTTGGCTCTCTGTTTGTCTGTTATTGGTGTATAAGAATGTCTGTGATTTTTGCACATTGATTTTGTATCCTGAGACTTTGCTGAAGTTGCTTATCGGCTTAAGGAGATTTTGGTCTGAGACAATGGGGTTTTCTAGATATGCAATCATGTCATCTGCAAACAGGGACAATTTGACTTCCTCTTTTCCTAATTGAATGCCCTTGATTTCCTTCTCCTGCCTGATTGCCCTGGCCAGAACTTCCAACCCTATGTTGAATAGGAGTGGTGAGAGAGGGCATCCCTGTCTTGTGCCAGTTTTCAAAGGGAATGCTTCCAGTTTTTGCCCATTTAGTATGATGTTGGCTGTGGGTTTGTCATAGATAGCTCTTATTATTTTGAGATATGTCCCATCAATACCTAATTTATTGAGAGTTTTTAGCATGAAGAGCTGTTGAATTTTGTCAAAGGCCTTTTCTGCATCTATTGAGATAATCATGTGGTGTTTGTCATTGATTCTGTTTATATGCTGGATTACGTTTATTGATTTGCGTATGTTGAACCAGCCTTGCATCCCAGGGATGAAGCCCACTTAATCATGGTATATAAGCTTTTTGATGTGCTGTTGGATTCGGTTTGCCAGTATTTTATCGAGGATTTTTGCATTGATATTCATCAGGGATATTGGTCTAAACTTCTCTTTTTTGGTTGTGTCTCTGCAGGCTTTGGTATCAGGATGATGCTGGCCTCATAAAATGTGTTAGGGAGGATCCCCTCTTTTTCTATTGACTGGAATAGTTTCAGAAGGAATGGTACCAGCTCCTCCTTGTACCTCTGGTGGAATTCAGCTGTGAATCCATCTGGTCCTGGACTTTTATTGGTTGGTAAGCTATTAATTATTGCCTCAATTTCAGAGCCTGTTATTGGTCTATTCAGAGATTCAACTTCTTCCTGGTTTAGTCTTGGGAGGGTTTATGTGTCCAGGAATTTATCCATTTCTTCCAGATTTTCTAGCTTATTTGCATAGAGGTGTTTATGGTATTCTCTGATGGTAGTTTGTATTTCTGTGGGATCGGTGGTGATATCCCCTTTGTCATTTTTTATTGAGTCTATTTGATTCTTCTCTCTTTTCTTCTTTATTAGTCTTGCTAGCGGTCTATCAATTTTGTTGATCTTTTCAAAAAACCAGTTCCTGGATTCATTGATTTTTTTGAAGGGTTTTTTGTGTCTCTATTTCCTTCAGTTCTGCTCTGATCTTAGTTATTTCTTGCCTTCTGCTAGCTTTTGAATGTGTTTGCTCTTGTTTGTCTAGTTCTTTTAGTTGTGATGTTAGGGTGTCAATTTTAGATCTTGATCAGAGAAAGATCTTAATAAATTTCTACCAAAAGAAGATTTGCAAAGGAGAGGAGAAAGATCAGTTAAGATATAGGAGTCAAACAATAAAATTATCAGATTTTATCTAATTTTTATGAATTCAATATGCATTATATAATATTTATATTATATAGTACTCTGATTTATTTATGATATTTAAATATTAAGTATATCAATATATTTACCCCCATAAAGAAAACCAGATGATTCTTTTTTCTATTTTTTATTTTTATTTGTTTGTTTATTTTTGCCAGCGGGAGTTTTCATCATTTTTTAAAATAACCACATAAAAGGCCATAAAAATTTCTTGAAAAATTAATGTGATGCATGCCATATTCTCTGATTTTGATTCAATTAAATATTTTTAAAGTAACAAACCCTGCTTAAATTTTGGAAACTGATATTTTAAAAACTTAATAATGTGCACAATTTTTTTCTATGGGTTAAAGGCATAAAAACAATTAAAACTACAAAATAGAATGAATAATTATCTGCCAAGTCTTATGGAGTATAGCTAAACTATAACTAAGGATGAAATTCATAGCCTTAAGTACATTTCTTTAAAAAATGAGAAACACGATGTGTTCGGGCTCGGGTGGGCGTTGGTGGTGTCAGGGTGTAGTGGGCGGAGAAGACTTTTGGCCAGGCAGATGGCTTTCTGGTGGTAGGGATTGGGGGCCTCTGTGCGCGGGAAATCTCTACAGCACCAGCAGCAGCTGGAGGACAGCAAGGAGCTGCAGACTTTGGCCAGCCATCAGGAGACCCACGCCAGGGCCCTGAGTTCCCAAGGCAGACAGTTCCAAAGGAGGCTGCCCCTGAGAGCTGTCAATCTCAGCCTCTAGGCAGGCCCCTTCTGGAAACGCCTGGAAAAACCAGAGCCAGGGCAGCAGGGCCTCTAGGCTGCAGCTCCCTCAGCTAAGGGTGCCTTGGGTGCCCCAAGTCCCAGAGAAGCCAGAAGTCCTGCCAAAGCGGCACCAAATGGCTGGTGGAGACCCAGGTGAAGGCCAGGAGGAGGAAGAGGGGGGCACAGAGGGCAGTGGATCACCAACTCACAGCCTGAGCCACGAGAGCACCCGGCTGTCTGGAGCCGCCCCTGCCCACTCAGCCGCAGACCCCTGGGGGAAGGAGCATCACCGCCTCTCTGCCCCATAGGCTCACGTGCCCACCCAGTAAGGCTGTCGAGGCAGGAGGCTGCCTTCCGGAGCCCCTACTACTCAACAGAGCCCCTCTGCTCTCCCAGTGAGTCTGACAGTGACCGAGGCCCTGCGGGGGCGGGAACTCAGCATCTCCAGAAGCTCTCCCGAGAGCTCGACGAAGGTATTATGGCGGAAGAGAGTGGTGACGTGACCGTCTCTCTCACTCATGACGGAGGAAGTGCCCCGCAGTTCTGTCCTGCAGGAAACAAGACCTGTCTGACCACCGAGGCTTCATACCCAAGGATGTCTATGCTTCCAGTGAGCTTCCTGGAGGAAACCCCCAGGAGCCATCAGTACCCCTGGGCCATGCTAACAAGGACCTGATTAACAAGGAGCCCTGTGCCCCCCTGCTCCAGCCACATCTGGACCCATCAGTGACCGCCTGCTACAGCCTGGGAGTGCCTTGAGATCTTGCAGAGGTGGGGACAATTATTCTTTCTAGTTTTCCAGGGACTCTTGGGCTTAGAAACTCATCGTACACTTGACCTTGAGTCTTGTATTTGCTTCGTCAGTAATGTGAAGTGCCAGCATCAGATGTTTGAGAGCTCTGAGCTGTGTACCTGGGTGTCTGGTTTTTGGGGAGTCATCCGCAGAATCACTCACCCACTGTGTTTATGGTGCCAAGGATCTTGGGAGGTCCCACTCTCATCCCTGCTTTTCCTACTAGGGACTCAAAGGAAGGCATAGGAGATATTTCCAGGCTTAAGACCATGGGCTCACGGGTACCTATTTATATGCCCAAAGCAGAGTACTGGGGGTGTGCTGGGAGGGGTAGCCCTGTTCAAGAGCAATTTCTGCCCTTTGTAAATTTAAGAAATCTCCTTTGTCATTTTATTAGAAAGAAACCTAGATAACATTGCATTCTCATAATAAAGACTGTTTGCGTTTGGAAAAAAAAGAAACACTTAAAATAAATTAGTTAAGCATTCAAATCAAGAAGCTGCACAAATAATAGTGAGAAAACTTGGAAAGAAATTATTTTTCAAGAGATATGAACAGAAATTAATGACTAGTAGACCAACTTAAAAACAGGTGATTAATAAAATCAATCTATTTATTAAAAGATAAATAAAAATACATTATCAAATAAAACTAATCGAAAGAATAAAGAAGCCACAAATAAATAATTTTAAGAAAAATGAAAAGAATGAATGTTTTAAAAGTCACAAGACAGCAGCTTGAACAACTTTGTGTCAATAAATTTGAAAATGTTTAAATTTCATTTTTTCTAGAAAATATAAATTATCAAAATTGATTCAAGAAAAAATATAAGATATAAATAAGCCAATAACCATTAAAAATTACATCAGTAGTCAAAAATTTCTCCCTTAAAAATGAAACCATACAAAATTAGTTTTATAAGTGATTTTTCAACCAAGTCTATGAGAAAAAAGATATTCTAGATCTTCTTTTTAAAACTTTCCAAAAAGAGTAGACAAAGAAAGAAAATTATCTGCTTACAAAATCTAAGGACAGAACCAGAAAAATACTGAGCAATTTCACTTATGAACATAAATGAAAAAGTCTCAAATAAAATATTAGAAAATAAATGTCACCAGTATATAACATAACACATCATAACCAAGTAGTGTTTTCTGAGGAATAAAGTGATATCTCAACATCAAGAAATTATAAATATAGTCCATCTCATTAACACACAAAAAGGAGAAAAAGCAAAAAAAAATGTTAATCAATGTAGAAAAAGTATTTATTGCACTAGATACTCATTTATGCTAAATTATTATTATTTATTTTACTTATTTTTTTTTGAGACAGAGTCTTGCTCTATCGCCCAGGCTGGAGTGCGGTGGTGCGATCTCTGCTCACTGCAAGCTCCGCCTCCCGGGTTCACGCCATTCTCCTGCCTCAGCCTCCCAAGTAGCTGGGACTACAGGCGCCCGCCACCACGCCCGGCTAATTTTTTGTGCTAAACTATTTTTTAGAAACCAGAATTAGAAAAGAACTTCTTTAACTTACTTGAAAAGATATTTACCAAAAACTCCACAAACACCTTAATTAATGGTGAAATTTTATAAGCATTTTATTTAATATAAAGAACATCAGAAAAATTATCCAAAACTTAGAATTGGGCAAAAAAGAATACCTGGTGTTCTTTCAGCACAGTTCCGGGTTTGTACCTTTAGTTAATTTTTCTATTGACTGTGCTGTTTTACAGTCTGTAAATACAGAGATTAACTTGCAGATATTTGTCTAGTACAGATGAAAATAATTTCTCTTTAGTGAAAGATACAACCTCAAAGTAAGGTTTATTGCTCTGTAGGATATTAACCAGTTTTGTATTTAACCCAGCAATCTTATCCTAAAGTTCCTTTATTAAATTGCCTATAAATACCTTAGCTCTAAAGGATTTGTGTGTGTGTGTGTGTTTTTTTTGTTTGTTTGTTTTTTTGTTTTTTTTTTTGAGACAGGGTCTGGTTGTGTCGCCCAGGCTGGAGTGCAGTGGCACCCTCACGACTCACTGCAGCCTCAACCTGCCAGGCTCAAGTGATCCTCCCACCTCAGCTTTCCTAGTAGCTGGGACCACAGGCGCACACTACCACATCTGGCTAATTTTTGTATTTTTTGTAGAGACGAGTTTTTACCATGTGCCCAGGCTGGTCTCAAATTCTAGGACTCAATTCAGGATCCGCCTGCCTTGGCCTCCTAAAGTGTTAAGATTATAGACATGAGCCACTGCGACCGGCCTGAAGTATTTTTTGAACTCATTTTAACATGTTCTTGGTTCTCCCATTAATTAATCAATTGAACAAAATCCTTGACACATACCCATTTTATATTTGCATGAGTCATGATTTTACCTTTTGACAAGTACACTTAAACAGGAACAAGTGAAAGATATCTGTTAACACTGCTTCAATTCATCATATAATAAAAGACCTAAATAAAGTAAAATAAATAAGATGTGTGTGTAAGGATTAGAACAGAAGAGAAATAAAGTTGTGACCATCAGATGATATGGTTGTCTATATAGAAAATCTAAGAATTTGAAGGACAACTCTTAAAGCAATTAAGATAATTTAGCTAACTTGCTGAATACAAGACCAATATAAAAAAATTGATAGCTTGCCTAAGAACTTAGCAACGATGGTCATAAAAAGTAACTTGAAAAGATATAATTTACAAAACCAACAACCAAAAATGTACCTAGGAATAAATCTAATAGAAGGTGTTCACAATCTTTTTGGAAAAAAGTACAAAATTTTATTAAAAGATATGACAGAAGGCCTCACTAAATTACAAGACATATTATACCCATAAGTAGGAATATTCACATACCAGAAAAGTGTCTATTTTCTGAACTAATCTGTAAATTAAATGAAATTTCATTAAAATCCCAGCAATATATTTTTATGGAAATTGAATGTTTTAAAAAAGTTATATGGGAGAGCAAAGTATTGTGAATAGTTAGGACCATTTTAAAGACTTGTCTTACCACATATCAACAGGATACCATAATATTTACAGGACAATGTGATATTGGTTCATAGACAAATTGATATGTGGAATAGAATAGGAAGCCCAGAAACAGATGGAAGTGTACAAGAAATTTGGTGTATCGTAGAGAAAGCTTTACAAATTAACAGAGGAAAGGGTGGGCGCGGTGGCTGCTGTACTACAGCCTGGGCGACAGAGCAAGACCCTGCCTCAGAAACAAACAAACAAACAAAAAACAAATTAACAGAGAAAAGTGTTGGTGTGATTGATTTATTATATGAAAAAAATTTCCCTGATTTACACCTTAAGCAAAATAAATTTCATATGGATTAAAGATTTAAATGTGAAAAACGAAACAAAATTTTTAGATTAAAAAATGAGAATATGTTTATTATATTGGGGTAGGGAAGGATGTTTTAACTAAGCCCCCCAAAAAGAAAAGACTACTTTATAGTGAACTTCTAATAGTAAAAGTTTAAGGCATCATAAACGTAACTGTAAGATAATTGTCAGACAGGGAAAAGTAATTCACAACATAAAAAAGAGATTTATATCAAATATATGATGAATTATTACAGACAAAGTAGAAAAATGATTTAAAAGTCAACCACACCCCCTCCACCCCAAATAGGCAATGGATATGAGCAGGCAAATCACAAAAATAGAAAGCATAATGATGAGTAAATACATAACAGGATAATAATGTCACTAGTAATCTGGGCAAAAAAAATGAAAATGAAGAATTATTTCATACCTATCAGATTAGTGAGATGTAAAAATTAATAATACCAAGTATTAAGCAGTGATGTGGACCAGTGATTACTTTTTTAGATTGTGGTGGAAGTATAAATTGGTGCAACCACTTTGGAAAGCAATTTTGTAATACACAAACATTTCAAAATTTGCAGCCATTTTTGAAACAAGAGAGTTTGGCAATATCCAGTATATTTGATAATGTGCATATCCTATGACCATCAATTTCTTGCTTAGTCCTATTATTGTAGAAAAGATATCATCAGAGACATAAAGATTTCCATTTGACGCATTGTTTGTAATAGTGAAAACTAGAACCAATGCAAATCTCCACTAACAGGTAACTGAAAACGTTAAGATGTGATATCTTCCTATGATGCAAAACGACACAGCATTTAAAATGAGTAAGAGCCGGGCGCGGTGGCTCATGCTTGTAATCCCAGCACTTTGGGAGGCCGAGGCGGGCGGATCACGAGGTCAGGAGATCGAGACCACGGTGAAACCCCGTCTCTACTAAAAATACAAAAAAGTAGCCGGGCGTGGTGGCGGGCGCCTGTAGTCCCAGCTACTCGCAGAGGCTGAGGCAGGAGAATGGAGTGAACCCGGGAGGCGGAGCTGCAGTGAGCCGAGATTGCGCCACTGCACTCCAGCCTGGGCGACAGAGACAGACTCCATCTCAAAAAAAATAATAATAATAAAATAAAATAAAATAAAATGAATAAGCAAAAGCCATATGAATTTACATTGATAAATGTCAGGACCACATAGGTTGACTGTATAAAACAGGTTTCCAAGTATTAAGTAGAGTATAATTCCTTTTGCACATATTTTGGAAACCAGACAAAACAATATTATTTTAAAAATCTAGCCAGCCTATATGGCAGATAATGATAATATTTGGTTTTGGATTCAAAGAGAGGGAAATAGGATTGGGGTGCTCAACTTGATATGCAGTGTAAACATTTATTCATTGTTGGCATTTCATGCATGCTTCTATGTGCTTTTCTGTATTTATAGTTTTAAAAGAAAACAAATGAATTAAGGAAAATAGTGCATAATAAACAGAAGTTAAGAAATCAAATACACAGCCACCAAAAAAAGAACAAAATCATGTCCTTTGCAGCAACATGAATGCAGCTGGAAGCCATTATTCTAAGCAAATTTATTCAGAAACAGAAAATTAAATACTGCATGTTCTCACTTATAAGTGAGAGCTAAACATTGGGTATACATGGACACAAATATGGAAACAACGGATACTGGGGACTCCAAAAGTCAGGAGGGAGCCGGGTAAGGGTTGAAAAACCTTGGATACTATGTTCCATGCTTGTGTGATGGTATCATTAGAAGCCCAAACCTCAAAGCATTGTGCAATACACCCATGTAACAAACCTGCACATGTACCTCCTAAATCTACAAAAACAAAAACAAAAAACAGTAACAATTCTATCATATAGTAACATTACAAAAAAGAAATCAAATAGCATAAGGCTTCTTGATGGCATAGTTTCTTCTCACACTTTTGGCAAATAGCTAAGGTATCTAGATTCCATTGGACATTGTATTGAGTGTATGGATTGTCTACAAGATAGATACAATTCTGGCTGAAACTCTGAAGAGAACACAGACGAGTTAAATGATAATCACAATAGCATAAAAAGAAAAACTGTCAACATATAGAAGTATACAGCATTAATGCAGTTATATAAGAGAACCACTGTATTGAGTAGAATGCCTCTGGATGTAACAGAAACTAACTTAAACAATTATAGGAATTTATTGGTTTGAATAACTGGCAAGTTTAAAGGTAGATCAGGATAGGTTTGATTCAACAGCTAAAAATCATCATCCACTAGCAAATTTCTTTCCCCTTCTAAATTCTTCAATCCATGGGGGTCAGCTCAGTAAGGATCTACTGTTGGCTCCCCCTGGTGGTGTCGGGTGATTACCAAATTATCACAGTTACATGTTTTTCCTGTGCATGACCAGGGAGAGAGACAAGAGAGGCTGTTTTGGAAGAAGTAAGTACAATTCTTTCTTTAGCAGCCTCCAGCAGATTTTTTTCCCAAAGCCTTGATACTGCTGTATTCCCAACACTGGGCAAAGTGAAGACTCTTAATTAAGATCTGCTCAATTGACCTGCATCTCCACCTATAATCAGCTCATAAAACACTCAGCGGAATATCAAAAAGCCCAATGTTTGTAAGGAACAAAATGCTTTTGTCTTTATAAATATTACCAAATATTTATTAATATTTAATTCACCTGTTTTTGAAATTTGCAGCATTTTTCTTCAGAAAGTATTGTCTTGAGTTCCCAGATGTCGTTTTCTAATACAGTCAGCCCTTTGTATCTGCGTGTTCCATGTCCACGAATTCAACTAACCATGGATAAAAACCATTGGAAAAAAATACAACAAAAAATTAAAAAAGATTTTCAAAACCAATTTAGAATAACAACTATTTACAGAATATTTACATTGTACTAGGTATTATAAGTAATCTAGAGATGATTTAATGTATACAGATGGATATGTTCAGATTACTTGCAAATAATATGTCATTTTATACCAGGGACTTGAGCATGCATAGATTTTGGCATCTACGCTGTTTCTGGAAGGAATCCTCTGTGGATCTTGAGGGACAACTGTTTTTCTCTATTCTGAAAGTTATAATCACAAATTATAGAATACGCAACTATGTTACTTAGAAATGTATAATGATGTGCTGGGCGTGGTGGCTCACGCCTGTAATCCCAGCACTTGGGAAGCCAAGGCGGGCGGATCTCCTGAAGTCGGGAGTTTGAGACCAGCCTGACCAATATGGAGAAACCCTGTCTCCACTAAAAATACAAAAATTAGCTCGGCATGGTGGCACGTGCCTGTAATCCCAGCTACTTGGGAGGCTGAGGAAGGAGAATTGCTTGAACCTGGGAGACAGAGGTTGCAGTGAGCCGAGATCATGCCACTGCAGTCCAGCCTGGGCCACAGAGCAAGATTCTGTCTCAAAAAAAAAAAAAAAAAAAAAAAAAAAAAAACCACACAAAAACAAAACAAAATTAGCCGGGTGTGGTGGCACATGCCTGTAATCCCTGCTACTCGGGAGGCTGAGGCAGGGGAATCACTTGAACCCGGGAGGCGGAGGTTGTGGTGAGTGAGATCGCTGCACTCCAACCTGGGCAACAAGAGCCAAACTCCGTCTCAAAAGAAAAAAAGAAAAAGAAATGTATAATGATGTAATAGGAAATAAATGTGTAAGAATGATTATTTTTATCTTGAATATAAAATCATAACTAAGGAACAAAAAAGAGTAAAAAGTAGGGGTAAATATGGATAAATAATTCATAAGTTGATAAAATTCTACATAGCCATGATATAAAAACCAGAAACTATAAAAAAAGATAAATTCAACTACTTCCGAAATTAAGAGTACATAAAACTATACTCTAAAGAAGGTGGATATAGAAACAATGAACTAGGAATTAATATTCATAATACACATGATTTATGGGTTAATTGCTGTAAATTATATGAAATATTACAATATAAAATAACTACAGGAAATAAAAATGGCAAGAGTCATAAAACATAATCCACAGAAAAATGCAAATAACTAACAAATATATGAAAAGATGCCACATCTGACTACTAATGAAAGAAATATAAATTCAACCAGTGAGATATTTTTCTTAGAAAATATTAAAACGATGAGCCTAGTGATGAAAACATTCCATGCTAGTGTAAACATTCTACAATGCAAGTTAGCATAACTTTATGGAAAGCAGTTTGGAAATATCTATTTAAAATAAAATTACATTCAAAATTAAAATATTGATGATTTTTAAGTCAAAAATTCTAAGAATTTTTCCTGAGAAAAAGTTACACAAATGCAGAAAGATTTATCTATGTAGGTAGTCATTGCAACTCTGTTTTCATAGTAAAAATCAGAAACCACTTAATTGTTCATCAATTGTGAGCCAATTAAAAAATATACCTATCTATGGAAATTATACAATTATTAAAACAGTAAGTTATATCTATACATGCTGACAAAGAAAGATAACTACCAAAATGATAAAAATTGCCAACCTATATACTACCTGATCACATTTTTGTAAAACACATGATCTAGGTATTTGAACGTGTATTTTAAAAATTCAGAAGAATGCACATCATAGGAAAATTTGTAATTATCTCTTGGGAGTGGGATTATGAAAAAGTAACACTTTTTATGTAAACTTTCTACCTTGTTTAAATATTTTACAATGGGCATGTAACACTTTTGTTACCAGAAGGATATCTAATTTTACATATTTAAATGTATAATTTTTATATTATAATATGTTTTCTACCATATTATAAATATAATTTTTACAACTTCTAAATGAAGGGGTAAAAGCAATAAAAATGGAATATTGAAGTATGATGATTATTTTGAGATGGTGAATGGCAGGAGACTATGACATTCTAGGGAGCTTATAACATCAGCACTTGGTACAGCACATTTTGCTTTGTAGGTAGAAAAATGCTTACCGATGATTCTCAAAATGTATAAAAGGTCATCACCAATCAGCTTCTGAGGTTTTCTCTGATTATTAACAGTGATACATTTTGCTTTTATAAAGTCAAATGTTCTATCTAATGATAGTTATAGCAGACAGCCAAAACTATCTGGCTATAAAAAAAAATCTCCCTTCTCTTTGTCCTATTTTATCATTTATTTACTAAGTATTTAAGGCTAAGGATCTAAAGATAAATAATAGTGAATATGCCTTTAAGGAACTTGAATTCTAATGAGAAGGCAAACAAATAATAAAGAAACAGAAGATAGGTATTAATACATTGAAATAAAGTGACAGTTAAGTCAGAGTTGAAATAGGATTCTGTGCTTAGAAATTAAGATGGTCTCCCTGTATTCAATGGTAGATATTACATTTTACTTTTAGATAGATTTTTACTCTGTAATAAAATACCTAATTTTAATTGTCTCTTAGTTATATAAGTTAGGGTGAATATAGTTTGGGAAATTGGCGTTTTGGATGTTTCTTGGAGAGCCCAGAGATAATGTTGTACAGCAACAGTCCCGAAACATTTTACAGTCCCCAACCTTTTTGGTACCAAGGACTGGTTTCACGGAAGACAGTTTTTCCATGGACCAGGACAGAGAGATGGTTTTGAGTTATTCAAGTGCACTTGGTTATTCTAGTGCATTATATTTGTAGTGTACTTTATTTCTATTATTATTACATTGTAATATATAATGAAATAATTATACAACTCACCATCTTGTGGAATCAGTGGGATCCCTGAACTTGTTTTCTTGCAACTAGATGGTCCCATCTAAGGGTGGTGGGAGATAGTGGCAGATCATCAGGCATTAGATTATCATAAAGAACATGCAACCTAGATCCTTTGCATGCACAGTTCATAATAGGGTCTGTGCTCCTGTGAGAGGCTAATGCCACCACTGATCTTACAGGTGGTGGAGTTCAGGCCCTAATGTGAGCAATGAGGAGTGGTTGCAAATACAGATGAAGTTACTCACCCACCACTCACCTCCTGTTGTGTGGCCTGGTTCTAATTAGGCTACAGAACAGTACAAGGGGATGGGGCCGGTACTGTTGCCTGGGGGTTGGGGACCCCTGTTGTAAAGAGTGCAACAATTAGGAGGCCCAGTTACAGGATTAGCAGAGGGAATCACCCTGAGTGGCAAATATCCAAATCACCATGAGGTGGCCCAGTACATAACATGGCCACAGAGTGTGGTTGTTGCTGTAAACTTCCATGGACCCAGCTATTCTGACACAGCAGTATTTTTAAGGAAAAAATATCTGAGCCTAGATATAAGCTAAAAAGTGGTAAGCTGGGTGCCCAATATTGACCCCATGAGGCCTTGCTATCGGTGTATGTCAAATTGACAGAACAAGTCTTCAAATGATGGCATCATGAGCTAATAAGAAACAGTATGAGTGCATGAGACGTAGATTAAATAAATCTCCAGAGTATCTGGACAATGAGGGATAAGAGAGGATAATAGACATATTCTCAAATAGGTGAGGTGACTCATGTCTGTAATCTCAGTACTTTGGGAGGCTGAGGTGTGAAGATCACTTTAAGCCAGGAGTTTGAAACCAGCCTGGGCAACATAGCAAGACCCTGTATCTACCAAAAAAGTTTTTAAAAAATTAGCTGGGCACCCAGGCATGGTGGCTTATGCCTGTAATCCCAGCACTTTGGGTGGCCGTGGTAGGTGGATCACTTGAGGTCAGGAGTTCAAGACCAGCCTGGCCAACATGGTGAAAACTCATTTCTACTAAAAATACAAAAATTATCCAGGTGTGGTGGTGCTCATCTGTAATCCCAGCTAGTCAGGAGGCTGAGATACAAGAGTCGCTTGAACCTGGGAGGTGGAGTTTGCAGTGAGCTGAGATTGTGCCACTGCACTCCAGCCTGAGCAACAGAGCAAGACTCCATCACACACACACACACACACACACACACACGCAAATTAGCTGGACATGGTGGCATGTACCTGTAGTCCCAGCTACTCAGGAGGGTGAGGCAAGAGGATTGCTTAAGCCCAGTCATTCAAGGCTGCAGTGGGCTATGACCATACCACTTCATTCCAGCCTGGGTGACAGCAAGACTCTGCCTCTAAAAAAATTAAAAGAAAATAAAAATAAAAATAAAAGGCAGCAAATGGATACTTGGGGAATAAGAAGATAGCAGTGGAGTGAAATAGTTTTGGATTAGATTTGGGAAATTTAAGACTCTAAATATTGCTTTCTTCATTATCATTATGCCAATTTTAAAAGACAAAGGAATAAAGCAGAAGAAAGAACTTCAGAGCTTGAAGACAAGGTTTTCAAATTAACCCAATCCAAAAAAGACCAAGAAAAAAGAATAAGAAAAAAATGAACAAAGCCTCCAAGAAGTTTGGGATAATGTTAAACAACCAAACCTAAGAATAATCAGAGTTTCTGAGAAGGAAGAGAAATCTACAAGTTTGGAAAACATATTTGGGGGAATAATCGAGGAAAACTTCCCCAGCCTTGTTAGAGACTGGACATCCAAATACAAGAAGCTCAAAGAACACCTGGGAAATGTATTGCAAAAAGATCATCACCTAGGCACATCGTCATCAGGTTATCTAAAGTCAAAATGAAGAAAAGAATCTTAAGAGCTGCAAGGCAAAAGCATCAGGCAATCTATAAAGGAAAACCTATCAGATTAACAACAGATTTCTCAGCAGAAATCCACCAAGCTAGAAGAGATTGGGGCCCTATCTTCAGCCACCTTAAATCAAAACACTTATCAGCCAAGAATTTTGTATCCAATGAAACTAAGCTTCATAAATGAAGGAAAGATACAGTCTTCTTCGGACAAACAAATGCTGAGAGAATTCACCACTACCAAGCCACCACTACAAGAACTGCTAAAAGAAGCTCTAAATCTTGAAACAAGTCATGGAAACACATCGAAAGCATAAGTCTCACAGGACATATAAAACAAAAACACACTTAAAAAAAAAACAAGTTATACAGGCAACAAATAGCATGATGAATGGGTTGGTACCTCACATCTCAATACTAATGTTGAATATAAATGGCCTAAATGCTCCACTTAAAAGATACAGAATTGCAGAATGGGTAAGAATTTGCCAACCCAACTATCTGCTGCCTTCAAGAGACTCACCTAATACAAAGGACTCATATAAACTTTACGTGTGGAAAAAAAGACATTCCATACAAATGGACACCAAAAGTGAGCAGAAGTAGCTATTCTTATATCAGACAAAACAAACTTTAAAGAAACAACAATTAAAAAGGACAAATAGGGACATTATACAACGATAAAAGACTTGTCCAACAGAAAAATGTCAGAATCCTAAATATATATGCACCTAACACTGGAGCTCCCAAGTTTATAAAACAATTCCTACTGGACCTAAGTAATGGACCTAAGAATTACTTATAAGTAGTTCCCTATAATTCCTTATAAGAATTACTTATAAGTGAATTCCCTATAAGAATTCACTTATAAGTAACAATTACTATTGGACCTAAGATAATAACATAATAATAGTGAGGGACTAAAATATTCCACTGACAGCACTAGACAGGTCATAAAGAAAGAAAGTCAACAAAGAAACAATGGACTTAAACTATACCCTGGAATAAATGGACTTAACAGATATTTAACGGAACATTCTACCCAACAAATACAGAATATACATTCTATTCTTGAGTTTATGGAACTTTCTTCAAGATAGACCATATGATAGGCCACAAAACAAGTCTCAATAAATTTAAGAAGATTGAAATTATGCCAAGTACTCTCTCAAACGACAGTGGACTAAAACTGGAAATCAACTCCAAAAGGAACTCTAAAAACCATGCAAAGACATGGAAATTAAATAACCTGCTCCTGAATGATCATTGGGTAAAAAATGAAATTAAGATGGAAATTAAAAAATTCTTTGAAGTGAACAATAATAGTGACATAACCTATCAAAACTTCAGGGATACAGCAAAGATTGTGCTAAGAGGAAAGTTCATAGCCTTAAATGCCTACATCAAAAAGTCTGAAAGAGCACAAATACACAATCTAAGGTCACACCTGAAGAAACTAGAGAAAGAAGAACAAACCCAAACCCAGCAGAAAAAGGAAATAACAAAAATCAAAGTAGAACTAAATGAAATTGACACACAAAAAAATACAAAAGATAAATGAAACAAAAAGCTGTTTCTTTGAAAAGATAAAAAAAAAAATGATAGGCCATTAGCAAGAATAACCAAGAAAAGAAGAGAGAAAATCTAAATAAGCTCAATTAGAAATAAAATGGGAGATATTACAACCAACACCACTGAAATACAAAAGATCATTCAAGGCTACTATGAACATCTTTACACACATAAACTAGAAAACCTAGAGGAGGTGGATAAATTGCTGGAAAGATACAACCCTCCTAGCTTAAATCAGGAAGAATTAGATACTCTGAACAGACCAATAACAAGCAGCAAGATTGAAATGGTAATAAAAAAGTTACCAAAAAAAAAACTTCAGGACCAGACAGATTCACAGCTGAATTCTACCAGACATTCAAAGAAGAATTGGTACTGATCCTATTGACACCATTCCACAAGATGAGGAAAGAGGGAATCCTCCCTAAATCATTCTATGAAGCCAGTATCACCCTAATACCAAAATCAGAAAAGGACATAACCAAAAAAGAAAAATACAGACCAATATCCCTGATGAACATAGATGCAAAAATCCTTAACAAAATACTAGCTAACTGAATCCAACAACATATCAAAAAGATAATCCACCATGATCAAGTGGGTTTCATACCAGGGATGCAGGGATTGTTTAACATATGCAAGTCAATAAATATGGGGCTTGTTTAACATATGCAAGTCAATAAATATGATACACCACATAAACAGAATTAAAAGCAAAAATCACATGATCATCTCAATAGATGTCGAAAAAGCATTTGACAAAATCCAGCATCCCTTTTTGACTAAAACCCTCAACAAAATTGGCATGCAAGGGACATATCTTAATGTAATAAAAGCCATCTATGACAAACCCACAGCCAACATAATATTTAAAGGGAAAAAGTTGAAAGCATTCCCTCTGAGAACAGGAGCAAGACAAGGATGCCCACTTTCACCACTTCTCTTCAACATAGCACTGGAAGTCCTAGCCAGAGCAATCAGACAAGAAAAACAAATAACGGGCATCCAAATAGGTAAAGAGGAAGTCAAACTGTCGCTGTTTGCTGAGAACTCTAAAGACTCCTCCAAAAAGCTACTAGAACTTATAAATGAATGCAGCAAAGTTTCAGGATACAAAATTAATGTACACAAATCAGTAGCTCTGCTATGCACCAACAGTGACTAAGCTGAGAATCAAATCAAGAACTCAACCACTTTTACAATAACTGCAAAAAAAAAAAAATACTTAGGAACACACCTAACCAAGGAGGTGAAAGACTTCAACAAGGAAAATTACAAAACACTGCTGAAAGAAATCATAGATGACACAAACAAATGGAAGCATATCCCATGCTCATGGAAAGGTAGAATCAATATTGTGAAAATGACCATAGTGCCAAAAGCAATCTACAAATTCAGTGCAATTCCTATCAAAATACCACCATCATTCTTCACAGAACTAGAAAAAACAATCCTATAATTCATACAGAACCAAAAAAGAGCCCCCATAGTCAAGGCAAGACTAAGCAAAAAGAACAAATCTGGAGCCATCACATTATCTAATTTCAACCTATACTATAAGGCCATAGTCACCCAAACAGCATGGCACTAGTATAAAAATAGGCACATAGGCCAATGGAACAGAATAGAGAACCCAGAAATAAACCCAAATACTTACAGTCAACTGATCCTTGACAAAGCAAACAAAAACATAAAGTGAGGAAAGGACCCTGTTCAACAAATGGTGCTGGAATAATTGGCTAGCCACATGTAGGAGAATGAAACTGGATCCCCATTTCTCACCTTATACAAAAATCAATTCAAGATGGATCAAGGACTTAAATCTAAGACCTGAAACTATGAAAATTCCAGAAGATAACCTCAGAAAAACCCTCCTAGACATTGGCTTAGGCAGGGATTTCATGACCAAGAACCCAAAAGCAAATGCAATAAAAACAAAGATAACTATCTGGGACTTAGTTAAACTAAAGAGCTTTTGCATGGCAAAAGGAACAGCCAGCAGAGTAAACAGACACCTCACAGAGTGGGAGAAAATCTTTACAACATATCCATCTGACAAAGGACTAATATCCAGAATTGATAACCAACTCAACTAAAAAAAACAAGAAAAAAACAAACAATCCCATCAAAAAGTGGGCTAAGGACATGAATAGACAATTCTCAAAAGAAGATATACAAATGGCCAACAAACATATGAAAAAATGCTCAACATTGCTAATGATCAGGGAAATGCAAATCAAAACCACAATGCAATACCACCTTACTCCTGCAAAAATGGGCCATATTAAAAAACTCAAAAAATAACAGATGTTGGCATGGATGTGGTGAAAAGGGAACACTTCTACACTATGGAAAACAATGTGGAGATCCCTTAAAGAACTAAAAGTAGAACTACCATTTGATCCAGCAATCCCACTACTGGCTATCTACCCAGAGGAAAAGAAGTCATTTTATGAAAAAGCTACTTGCACATGCATGTTTATAGCAGCACAATTCACAATTGCAAAAATGTAGAACCAACCTAAATGCCCATAAATCAACAAGTGGATAAAGAAACTGTGGTATATATATATACAATGGAATACTATTCAGCCATAAAAGGAATGAATTAATAGCATTGGCAGCAACCTGGATGGGATTGGAGACTATTATTCTAAGTTAAATAACTCAGGAATGGAAAGCCAAACATCATATGTTCTCACTCATAAGTAGGAGCTAAGCTATGAGGATTCAAAGGCCTAAGAATGACACAATGGACTTTGGGGACTCAGGGGGCAAGGGTGGGAAGTGGGTGAGGGATAAAAGACTACAAATTGGGTTCAATGTATACTGCTCAAGTAATGCTCAAAATCTCACAAATCACCACTAAAGAACTTACTCATGTATCCAAATACCACCTGTTCCCCAAAAACCTATGAAAATAAAAAATTTAAACAAATGAATAAATAAATAAAAGATAAGGGAATAGAAGCTCAGAAAGTTAACAAAATCAACCAAAGAAACCCACCTTCTAAGCAGCAGGAATGGGAATGAAACCCAGAGTGCCGAGTAACACAGCTGATGTGTCTCATCATGTTTACCCGACTACTTTCTTGGTGTATCCCTTTGAAGTCTAATAGGCACCTCAAACTGGAATGGACAAAATAGGACTCTTGATTTTTCTCTTTGCTCTCCAAATTCACTTCCCCACAGGTTTTCCCAATTTCAGGTATGACCTTATCCATCCAGCTGCTGAGGCTCCCAACTTGAGAGCCTCCTTAATTTCTTTTTGCCATACAACTCCCTCCAGTTAATCAGTAGATTCTACAGGCTCTATCTCTAAAATATACTGCCATTAATACTGCTCATCTATCATTTTTGCTCTGATGATGGCAATAGCCTCTAAGATGGTCATCTAGTAGAATAAGCCTTAAAATAGTTACATCATATGCTGCTGAGAACTCATGTCTTCTTAATAATTTATCCTCCACACAGAAGCCAAAGTGAGCCTCCCCTTTAGACATTTGTTGGAATTGAGTGAGGTGTCAGCCTCCATGGCCTTTGGCTGTAGCTTATGGGGGAGCACCCTGTTCTGTTCCCCAAGCAGAGGAAAGGAGAAATGTCCTAACACTCTATCAACTGTGGAAATAAATGAAGGACACCCAAATGAGAAGTGAGATTATTTACTTAGAGTTTTGCTATAGCAGATGTGTCAGCCACCATCATTTACATTTGGCAGAGACTCAAGGCAGACAGGCAGCAGAGTGGGAAACCTTTCAAGTATGCTGATTGAAACTGTTGGCCCAAGGAAACTAGAGGAAGGCAAACTAGAAGTGCAGCATTTTATGTGATTGGTTTGAGGAGTATATTTGGCTTTCTCTGGCTGGTCCTGAGTTGAAAAAGGGGCAAGAAGTAGAGAAGTGGCTGGGTGCCATGACTCACACCTGTAATCCCAGCAGTGTGGGAGGCCAAGGTGGGAAGATCACTGCAGTGCAGGAGTTCTGGACCAGCCTGGGCACCATGGCAAAACCCCATCTCTACTAAAAAATAAATAAATTAATTAATAAATTAACCAGGCTTGAAGGGGCTAAAAATTAAGCTCCAGATACTCAGGAGTCTGGGGTAGGAGGATCACTTGATCCTGGGAGATGAGGCTGCAGTGAGCCAACATCATGCCACTACCCTCACAGCCTGGGCAACAGACTGAGACCCTGTCTCAACAACAACAACAACAAATAGAGAAGCTGGCAGTCATTGATCAAGTCTTGACTGTTCTGACCAATTGCTACAGAGGTTGTGGTTTGGCTTTTCTGGCTAATTGTTGCAGATGTGGGTTAGAGTTCTTTTGACATATACTCTGGCCATTATTTGTTTGCATATTCAGCTTTTATGATTCTTCCTGTAAAAAAGTCCTTTTTTGTCTTTATGAATCTTTAAGTCTCCCCTCATCAAGGTAGGGTGGGGAAAAATCACCTGATTAATTTTTAGGCTGCCTCTTTTGAGTCACTCTTTAGTTATGGAGAGTATGATATGTCTTTTTATAATTTGTGGATAATAAAACATTTTGTTCTCAAGTTTAGAGCCTCACTCAGAAACTGATAAAATAGTAAAAGTCCTATCATAACATCCTATTACATAAGTATTAGTAAAGAGGACTCATTTGAGAAGTTTGGCAGCAAAAAGAGGAAGAGAAATTAAATAGTTATTAGCATGAGCAATCAGGCAAACAAGAGTCCCTCCCCTCCCTTCCCCTCCTCTCTCCTCCCTTTCCCTCCTCTCCCTTCCCCTCCTCTCCCTTCCCCTCCCCTCCCTTTCCCCTCTTCCTCTCCCTTTCCTTCCCCTCCCTCTCCTCCCCCTCCCTTTCCTTACCCTCCCTTCCCCTTCCCTCCCCTTCTTTTCTCCTTTTTATCCCCTAAGGCATAAGCCTTCACAATAAAATCCACACTCCTTAGCATGGCTAGATCCCTCAAGACTAGGTCCAACTTGGTCCTGCTCATCTCATTTGCTATGACTCCCAGACACAATTATATATTTCCACTACTAGTAGCTGCTGTGAAAAGCAGTGTAACATAGATGACAGAGAGACTGACATGTACCCAGATTAAAGGACTGCCTCAAAAATCTAGGATTGGTGGCCGGGCATGGTGGCTCACACCTATAATCCTAGCACTTTGGGAGGCCAAGGTGGGCCACTTGGGGTCAGGAGTTCAAAAGCAGCCTGTCCAACATGGTGAAACCCCATTTCTACTAAAAATACAAAATTTAGCCAGGCATGATGGTGGGTGCCTGTAATCCCAGCTACTTGGGAGGCTGAGGCAGGAGACAGCTTGACTCTACCTGGGAGGTGGAGGCTGCAGTGAGCTGAGATCATGCCACTGCACTCCAGCCTGGGCGACAGAGCAAGACTCTGTATCAAAAAAAAAAAAAAAAAAAAAAAAGTCTAAGGTGGGCTGTTAAGAATATGAGCTAGCTTTATTCACAACAGCAACAATCTCCATTTTTTTCTATACAATAAAATAATAAAATTGTCCATTTCTTGTTCAGCCTAACCTCTTATGAGAATGAAGTGAGAGAAAAAAATAACGTCTTTAGTAAATTGTTGTAAATACTATACAGAAACAGAGCACTTCACTTGGAATTTCAAATAATAATTTCATGAATTGTCAGTGTTAGTGTTCTGAGTACTGACTTTGAAATGAAAGGGGAGGCTGGATAAGAGGACCTGTGATGGCTGAGGAAAAAAGGCAAGGCTATAATGAGACAATTTGGTAGGGCAAGGACGTATGCGTGTATCACATGGGCCAAGTGTGGACCACTTTGGCTGTCTTGCAAGGAACCGCTCAAGAAGACTTTCTGGAAATGTGAGATGACACAAACAGAGGGTATCCTAAGAACTCACAAAACTATCCAATGAGAAAAAGTATCAGTTTTTTTTTGTTTTGTTTTGTTTTTGTGGGCCAAGTGGCAAAACTATACAAGCTAAATGGCAATGTTTCTACTTTCCATTTCTGTTCACTTCTACCATACCATCACTGCAAAAGTCACAAGTAGCATAGTGAGTAGGAGAGAAATGAACTAAATTTTCTTTTCCCGTCAAATTCAGATTTTTTTATTTCTTTGTGTCAACCTTTATTTTTTGCCAAGACTTCTGAAATAATTGCTAAGAAAATTACCCTGCCTCTCCTCTGCCATAGATGATGACATTCTTGGTTAAATTATGAGTAAAGAAGCCATCTATAAAATATTAAATGATTAATATTATAGATAAATTAAACAAGTACTAGCCCTCCCATTGAGTTGTAGTTCTAATGAAGCACTTCTCTTAAACTGTTATTCCACTTTGAGAAAACCACAAATTAACTTGAAATTTTGAACAAAGGCCTGTGATTGCTCACTGGACCATGGCTATCCCAGCAATTGGCCTCTACTGATACTAGAAAGGAAACAAAACAAAACAAACAAACACAAAGGAACACTATTCCAGAGTTCCATATGGAACCTTGGATCAGGTAGCCCACCAGTCTTCTCATCTCTCTTACCGTCCACCATTTCCTGAACAGCAGGGCTCTCTGCTGCACTTCCTTCTGAATTCATTACCCATTCTTGTCTTTGCGAACCACTCTTCCCATTCTGTCCCTGGAACTTCTATCTCCGTGTAAACACATCCTCTTACAACTTCAGGTGTTCTAAAAAAAAAATCTATCTGCTTGCCTTAACTGATCCTGGACATGTCTCATAGTTTCCATCTTCCTTCTGGCTTTTTCATATTGAAAACTCTTCATTCCCTGAATTGCCACATGCTCCAGAGCTTGCTGGAATATTAGAACTTTTTCTTTCCTCTCTTGCAATTTTTCAGCATTATAGCTATTCTGTGCAGTGACCAATACAGTAGCCATTTGATACATGTGACTATTAGGCACTAGGAGTGTGACTAATCCAAACTGAGATCTGTTCTATGTATAAAACACACCCCGAAGTCTGAAGACCTAGTATGAAAAACAGAATGTAAAATGTATCACAAACACTTTTATATTGATTATATGTTGATAATGATTTGGACATATTGAGTTAAATCAAATAGAAAATCAATTTCTTGTTTCTTTTTACTTTTTTAAAATGTCAGAATTAGAAAAGTTTAAATTATGTATGTAGCTCACATTATATTTCTATTATAAAGTGATAGGGATTACATAATTTTACAAGAAGAATAAAAACTTATGTGATTATTTTTTTCATGTACTTTGTGCCTATTGTGTACCAGGCATTAATGTTGAGGCAATGAATAACATTCTTGTGGTTTATGGAGCTTACATTATAATGAGGGAAGAGATCATATATAAACTACAACTACATGCAAAGTAAGTAGGATGTTGATACATGCTACGGAAAGTAGGGTAAAGAGAATAGGAAATGTTGGAGATGAGGACATGGGCTTCTATAATTAGGGATGGTCTCACTGGAAAGGTGGTAACTGAACAGAGAACTTCAAGAATTCAAAGAATAAGCCATGTGGGTATTGGGGAAGAAATGTTTAGGTCAGAGAAAGTGCAAAGGACTTGAGAAGGACATAGGTGTGATGAGTGTAGCAACAGATGGGACAAACATCACTGGAATGGAGTAAGTGAGACAGGAATTATGAAGTGAGAGAGGTGGTATGTGAAACAGTGAGGACATGGAGGATCATATTATATTAGGCAGGGCCTGGTAGGCTATCAGAAAGCCTCTAGCTTTTATTCTGGATGAGATGAGAAACCAGTGGAGGATGCTAAGCAGAGGTGTGACATGCTCTCACTTAGATTTTAAAAGAATGGCTCTTGCTGTCATGTTGATAAGAGAGTAGTAGTAGGTGAGGGCTGATGAGAAAGCAACTATTGCAATAACACAGCAAGAACTGGAAGGTGGTTGGCTGGGATAGGTAGTAATGGGGTTGAATTCAGGATATATGTTGAAGATGTAGGAACTTGGATTTGCTGGATATGGGAAGTGGGAAGAAAAAAAAGGCAAGGATGGTAGCTTGGGAGACTGACAGGATGAAGGGCCCATTTATTGAGAAGGAGCATGTTGTGGGAAGTACAGGAGGGAATCTGTATTTGGCCATCAATTTGAGGGGTAGAAACAAAGTGTTAACATTCAAAAGAAGGAAGGGGAAAACCTGTCTCAGGGTGTCAGGAAGTGTTCTTAGAGTACATGACACTTTGAGCTATGCCTTAAAATATAGGTGAGGTTTTTCAAGGCAAGAAAGTAAGAAAGCAGTGTCCTGCCCCTTGAGCTAAGAAGAACACAGACAAAAGAAATGGGAAAGCCCAGGCTGTGCTTGGAATGGTGATTCTTATGATTTGGTTGCAGCATGTGATACATATAGGAAACTGCAGAGAAATCAGTTTGGAAAAGCAGACTGGAACGAGATGGTGATAGGCTTATGTACTCAGTTAAAGGGTTTGGACTTGATTTGTTAGACTAGTAGTATACCCTGAAGAATTTTTAGCAAAGGAGGAAAATGATAATGTTGGTTTCTACTTCAAGAAGATAATAGTAAAATGTGGGTGGATTTTGGGGGGGTATGTGGAGGGCGATGGAGAGCTTGAAAGCAGGAAGGCAATTAGGCAATTGTGCTGAACATTTTCTATTTGTTTCTCTAGATTCGCTTTCTATCCTTCTCTACCCTGCCTGGTGCTTCTAATGGCTAACTTTTATGGACTATTTAAAGAGGCTAATTTTACCCTGTAATTTATTATTGATTTTGGCCATAGGAAACACAGCAGGAGAAATGAGAGCAGGTAGAGAACCAGGCCAGAGTGATTATTATCCTGAGTGCTTCCCTGCCAGGAGTGTTACCTTGGAGGCCATAAGGAACTCCTATCAGGAACCTGGGGTCTGCTCTCTCTCTCTCTCTTTTGGCCCAGGGGCAAACAGGCTTCCTTGCTGTAACTAAAGCAGGATGCTTCACTGTCCCTTGTTAATTTGCCTTAACCCTGCTCATACCCCTGCAGAGTCCCTTCATTAAACTGTCCTCAGTGACCCTGTTTGAGCCTGCCATCCATTTGCCACTATAACTCCATAGTTTACTTTTACTTCAAGTAAAAGAAATCAGAGAAGTCAGCAGTGGGACTAGCCAGTATGATAGATTCATGGCCATCTGGTGTCTAGAATTCTTTCATCACACTAGTGCTGGCTTCCAAGATGGCTATTGGCACACTGACCATTACTACCACTCTATATGCAGCAGGAAGGAGGATGGAGGAGGGCAAAATGGGCTCAATTCCCAGCAGATTTCAAGAAGTCTTCCAGAAAGTCTTCTGTAACGCTTTTGTTTCCATCTTCACTGGAGTTCATGAGAGTTACGTTCATTAGCAAAAACTTCATCACATGGATATGCCTAGCTACAAGAGAGACTAGGGAATGATTTTACTAGCTGGGTACCTTGCCACTCAAGATAAATTTGGGGTTCTATTATTAAGAAAGAACTGGAAAATAGTAGGTAGTTACAAGCCTTTGCCACAGGAAGCTAGTTAAAATATCCAGGAAAAATAGTACACGTAACAAGGGCCTGAGAATGGGGAAAGGAGAAAAAGTTGATGATAGATATTACGAGTTACGGACAAGACTAGATCTTAATGATGAAAGGGGCCTTCTTAGCATTTGACAGTATTTCACTTAAGCCTCTTCTAATCTAATAAAATATTTGTTTTACTGAATATACAACTTCCTAAAAGCTACCCGTTGAGGCAAAAGAAGTATATTTAAGCAAGTCTGAAGAGAAGTGGCCAGGAAACAAAAGATACTGGAAATTTTAATTTTAACAACTTTGGTAATGTTGAGTAAGTCTGGAGCCAAAGCAAAAGACAAAATTTGAGAGTTTTTCATTGACCTAAATAAGCTCACCAAAATGGAATGGTCACCATTCTTACAGGTATTGAATTGATTTTATGGATCCCTTTCAGCAAAACTCACTAGCTCCAAAAAAGGCAAAGTTCAGTGATACTGATAAGAATTAACAATACCTAATGTGTCAAAGGTCTGAACCTATGAGAAACAAGTTTCCTTGGTGAGCTGAGTATTAGGAAAAATAAAACCTTAATTTAGTCTCTTAAATTTTAATTGATACGTAGCATTTTTCAAGATTTTTATGTTTGTTGATTGTACAAAATATGAAAATAGTATGTCTTCTCCCTGTGAGATTTTATATTCTTTGAGATACAAAACTGTATCTCTGAAAGCTAAGTTTGATATACAATATGTACAATGTGCTTGTACATCTTTGAAACATATTTTCTTTTCAAAGTCTTTTCAAAGTAGTTGAGTTAATAATCAACAGAACACTGCTCTAAAGGTCATTATATAGGAAAAAAGAATCGAACCTTTAAATACATTGTGATCTATATTTGTTCCTGGTTTCTAAAATAAGAACCAAATTTAGAAGTATACGAAAAAATGTAGCCAGCTCAGTTTTTCATTGCAATATATATTTTAACACAGTCATTGTGACTCGCTTTTTTATGTAGTGGTAAAATGTATATTCTAATCTAGTTTACCAAGTACTAGATTTGGCATTAGTATTCTTTTCTTTCCAAAGAAAACTACTGTCTCTAAATTTTTTATTACATTTGACTTGTAATTTGCCAAATATGTTAGTCAAATTGTGCTTTATTCTTTTTTAAAAGAGAACATTCTAGGTTAGCTTCTTTTTGCTATCCATCATGCTTCTGTGTTGCTATTAGAAAATACATATTTATCCAGTGCTAGGGTAAAGATTACTAAAAAAGAAAAAAGAAAAAAAAATACACAGTTGTAAGACCTGTCACGGCTTATATACCCAGAACTCTATAATTAATTTCCTTTGCCACAGTTTATCTTGTAATATTCATTTAAAAAATGTGTGTCAAATTCTTACTAACCTCAGGCTCTGTGCTAGGAGGTAGGTATTTAGCTTTGAGCTGAATGTATTGGCTAGCTCTATATATTTGTAGTTGATTATGTATGTCTTTTTTTGTGTAAGGGTTTTTTGATGTATGGAGAGGAACAATCAAAAGTATTTGTACTTTGTTTAATTTTTAGCTTATTAAATTCATATATTAGTTTGCTTACTAAACTCACATATTTACATCAGTGGTAAATTTGGTTAACTAAATTTACTTTAAAAAGATAGACAGTAATTCCACATTTAATATGACTAAACATCTTAAATAGCAGAGAAAATATACACAAATACAAGGACTAAAAAACTTATTATTCTGCATACCTTTAAATTTATTCTAAAATAATATTATGAGTTTGATTAATAGTCTCAATATTTCTTTTGTTGTTGTATAATGTTTTCACTATACTTAATTTTGTATCTTTCTAAAGTTTTACTAATACTATGCTCAATTAATATTTCTAGAAGTGGTAATCTTTCTTGCTAAAAACCAAAAAAACGGACACAAAAACAAACAAACAAATGACTTTTTTCAAACCAAGGTCATAGGATCTGGGTTAGCAATCAGTTGATTATGGGCTGGAGACTAGAACTTAGTTGTTTCTCCCAAGTAGATTAAAAATCAAAATAATGGCTATTTTTTGTGGTTAAATTTTGCAACCAGTTGTCTCTCCTAAAATGATGCATTTCTAAAGTATTAATTGGTTAGTGGTGTCATCTATGTCTTCTCATCATAATGCATTGACCTGGTCCGTTAGCATTATTACAACTTACAATTTTTTTTATTAGTATTTTAATTTGTAAAGCCTCATAACAGTTTGATTTCTTGAGGGGCAAGAATGAGACCACACATTTTTCTTTAAGACATTTGACTAACTCAAATTTTTTTTTTTCTTTTAGACGGAGTCTTGCTCTGTCGCCCAGGCTGGAGTGCTGTGGTGCAATCTTGGCTCACCGCAACCTCCACATCCTGGATTCAAGCAATTCTCCTGCCTCAGCCTCCTGAGTAGCTGGGATTACAGGCACGTGCCACCACGCCTGGCTAATTTTTGTATTTTTAGTAGAGACGGGGTTTCACCATGTTGGTCAGGCTGGTCTCAAACTCCTGACCTCATGATCCATCTGCCTCGGCCTCCCAAAGTGCGGGATTACAGGTGTGAGCCACCACACTCAGCCGCTCAAATACTTTTGAGCATGCCTTCTTCTTGGTTATTGTGTGCTCATCTTCTGTTATAGCTACTTTCCACTTGATACTATATGTGACTATGGGACTAATTAGTTCTCTTTGTTATTAATATAATTTGTACCTTTTATAGACTATATAAAAATTTGACAAACTCTTTATCACAGTGATTATACCATTTTTCATTTCTTCCAGCAATGTATGATAATTTTAATTACTTGTATCTTTTCAATAATTAACATTGTTAGATTTAAAAATTTTAGCCACTTTACTGGATATGCAGTGATACCTCACTGTGGTTATAATTTGTATTTTCCTGATGACTAACAATATTAAACATCTTTTCATGTGCTCATAGGCTATTTGTATCTTCTTTGGTAAAGTATTTATTTGTATTAGTTTGTTCATATTATGAAATTATAAAAGTTATTTTATAAATTATAAAAGTAACTTATTTATAATTATACAATTTATAAAACTATAAACTTAATTATAAAATTATACAATATAACGATAAAATAATATAACAATTATATGTAATTAAATATTATATAATAATTATAAAATTATAAAAATTATAAATATAATTATAAAATAAATAATTATAAAATAAATTATAAAATTATAAATTATAAAAGCTGTCTATTTCAAATTCAGATCTTTTGTCAAATATATGTAATGTGAATACATTCTCCATTCTGTGGCTTGCCTGTTCATTTTCTTCACAATGTCTGTTAAAGAGTCATTTTTTTTTAAATTTCAATAAACACTGATTTATCATTTCTTTTTATGACTCCTGCTTTTTGTTCCTTTTGTCCATCCTGAATTCAAAAACATTTATTTCTATGTTTCCTTAAAACATTTTTAGAGTTTTATTTCTTTCATTTATATCCATGATTGATTTCTAATTAATTTTGATATGTGGTATGAAGTAAAGGTCCAGGTTAATTTTTTGTCCTATGTGTGTGCAATTGTTCTGGTACTATTTTTAAAAAGACTGTCCTCCCCATTGGATTACTCTCTACCATTCTTGAAAATCAACTGACCATAGATATGTGGGGCTATTTCTCAACTCTCCATTATGTTCCATATATTTATTTATTTATTTATTCTTTCATCAACAGCTCACTCTTGATTGATCTATCTTTATAATAAATCTTAGAGTCGAGTGTGTATGTTCTCTAACTTGGTTCTTCTTCAGAATTGCTTTGTCCTTTGCATTTCCATATAAATTTTATAATCAGCTTGTCAATTGCTCACAAAAAACAATTTGGGATTTGATATGGATTAGTTTCAATCTATAGATCAATTTGGGAAGAACTGTCAACAGCAGTGGCTCTTCAAACTCATGAATACGGCATATTTCTGTATTTATTCGGGTCTTTAAAAATATGTCTCTGTGATGTTTGTTGGTTTTCAGAAGCAGATGTTGCACATACTTTGTTATATTTATCTCTTAAAATGTCATGTTGTTGATACTATTGTAATTGGAATGTTTTGTAACATACTTCCAATTGTTTGTTGCCAATACATGGAAATCAATTGATTTTTGTGTGCTTTCATTTGGGGACCTTACTAAAGCCACTCATTAGCAAGTAATATTTTGTATATATTTGAGGATTTTCTATGCACATGATCATCTTGTCTGCAAATAGCATTTTTTAAATTTCCTTCTTTGCAGTCTCTATGCCTTTTATTTCTTTTTCATGCTTAATGTACAGGCTAGTAACTCCAGTAAATGTTGACTAAAAATGGAGAGAGCACACATTCTTGTCATGTTCCTGATCTTAGGAGCATGAGGAAATGTTCCATCTTCGTAGATTCCCTTTATCATGTGAGGAAGTTTTCTCAGCTCCAAGAGACCACTGTGCTTTACTTGGGTCCCCCTACCAGTACCATCATGTGGAATATGTCTTTAGGCAGAAAGCCTAAGTTGTAGGGCTCATTTTATTTGTTTCCCTTCTCTCAGGGATAATAGTTCTGCTTTTCCTGTTATCCCGATCTTGAAATACCTTTCTTACATTTAATCCAGTTTTTAGTTTTTCATCATGGGCTCAGTTACTTCACTGTAGCCTTACATTCAGAGTAGATAGATAAGTATCTATACATCAATATTCTCTATTTAAATCAATAAAATTTAGCTCATTATATTCACAATATTTTTGTATTATGACTGCTTTTATACACTTCAATTAATTTTTAACCTTTTTTTTTGAGACAGAATCTCGCTCTTTTGCCCAGGCTGGAGTGCAGTGGCGCTATCTCGGCTCACTGCAAGCTCCGCCTCCCGGGCTTACGCCATTTTCCTGCCTCAGCCTCCCGAGTAGCTGGGACTACAGGCGCCCGCCACCACGCCCGGCTAATTTTTTGTATTTTTTTAGTAGAGACGGGGTTTCACGGTGTTAGCCAGGATGGTCTCGATTTCCTGACTTCGTGATCCGCCCGCCTCGGCCTCCCAAAGTGCTGGGATTACAGACGTGAGCCACTGCGCCCGGCCTTAACCTTTGATTATTATTAAGTCAAGGCTTTTCAGAAACTCAATCTCCTCAGTAACCACAGTAATGCTACTAATTATATTTTGGTTTTGAAATTATAAAAACTTGACTAGTAGAATTCCCTTAAAATTCTCAACTGGGAGCAATTTTGCCCCCCACAACGGGAAGAAATTTAACAAAGTGTAGAGACATTTCCATTTGTCACAACTGGGGGTACTACTGACATCTAGTGGGTAGAGGCCAGGGTCGCTACTAAACATCCTACAGTGCACAGGATGCTCCCCATAGCCCTCCTCCAAAAGAACCAAATCTCAGAAAGTTTTGAATCTATTCTACTAGTGAGCTGGATAAGCTTCAGAGGCACTTGAAAAAGCATTCAGGAAAATAAATAAATAAATAAAGCCAAGAGACCAGATGCTTGAGGTAGAAATCTGTCAGCTTGTTAGAAAAATGTCCAGTACAGTTGGTAAACTCAATGGTTCTGCTAAATTTCATGAAACTTAGGACTGTGTCTTATTCATATCTGGATTCTAAGAGTTCCAAGCACAATGCTTTTCACATTGTTGTGCTCAGTGCTATTTACTGCATAGAATTGCAAACATTTATAATGTATAACAAAACGTCATATTGACAAGAAAACTAATTTCAAATAAATGGCATAATCAAATCCATGATTATCACTCATCCCTTCTGATGATTTATTTCACTAAAGTTTACTAATGTTTTTTTGTCATCCATCTGAGTTGGATATTTCAGATATTGGCTACTTCCTATAGGAGAACAACTATTTGTTCATTACAGTAGAAACTGCTTCAAAGTCTATATTCTCCCCCTTCTTTTTCGTAACAGAACCCCATAATTTTTGCTTAGTGCTTTACTACCCAGCTAAAGACCATATTTCACAGCCTCTTTGCATCTTGGTATAGTACTTAGACTAAGTTCTGGCCAATAAAATTCAGTGGGGACTCTGTGGAATGTTCAGGAAGCCTCCTTAAAAGGAAGAGCATGCATCATTGCTTGCTTTCTTTCTCCTTTATTCTTACTGAATCTTGGATAGGATTGCAGTTCTACTAGCAATCATGGGCCATTAAGGGAAGGCCATATCCTGGGGATGGTAGAACCATGCACTGGAAAGTGCCTACTCTCCTCCTAGATCACTAAACTATATCTGAATTGCCCAACCCTAGACTTTTTTCTAAGACAGTAGTAAAATTCAATTTTGACTAGCCACTATTGTTTGAGTTTTTCTGTTATATGCAAGTAAACCAAATTGCAGTCAATCCAACCATTTGAAAAAAGTGTTAGAATATTTTATCATTGCTAATTTTATGAGACACGATTAGTCAGCTCTTTCACTGTGTTACTGTTGCATAGCAATAGCTCCTGAAATCTCAGGAGATTAAAAGAGCAAATTCTTTTCTTCTTTGGGTCTGCATGTTGACTGTTACTTTTCTGATCTTGGACATGATAATGTTTTTGGCCGGGCTTGCCTGGACTCCAGACTCCAGGTTCAGATTAGGTCTGCTCCACATGTTCTTATCGTTACTTTTTGGAGTAGATATGAGTTATCATCATTAACTTTTCAGTCCAGAAGCTACATGAAATATCTTCTTCTCAAGGTTGAAGAGCAAAAGTGCAAGAGGCTAAACCAAATCATGCAAGCACACTTAAAGTCTCTACTAATATTTTACTGGCCAGAGCAGGTCACATGGCCAAGCCCAACAACAATATGATGAGAAAATATACCTACTCTATTGAGAGGAATTGCAATGACACATGGTGAATAGTGTGAATGAATAATTTTTGAATGGAGAAAGAGTAAATAATCTGTTATGGAGATCTTGGACAAGTTATAGAGATCTTAGAAAGGTTACATTTACCTTTGCGTCTCTGTTTTTTAAATTTATGAAGCTATAGTGTCAGGATAGATTACTCTACCTTTAGCTTTAAACTTGTGTTCCTATTATTCCATATCATTTTGTGTTTCCTTCTTGGTTCGCAGAAAACAGAGTTATCAAAGCATAATGCTAGAAAAGTTTTTTTTAATGCTGATTAGGGAGATTGAATTTTAATTTAAATGAGGAAGGGTAAAACCAATGCCAGTGGGCTTACAAGGGATTTTCCTCTACAAAATATTTTATCTTACCTTTAAAAAAACAAATAAAAAAGAATCGCAGAGTGACAGATCATGCAAATGTTCAGATTCAGATGATAAAATCTTGTTAAAAGGGAGTCATTAATGTCACCAATCTTGACAGTCATATCCAGCCTGAGGGTGTGGATATGGTAAAACTCTTCTCTTTTTTTAAAAAATTTATATATATATATATATATATATATATTTTTTTTTTTTTTTTTTTTTTTTTTTTTTTTTTTTTTTTGAGACGGAGTCTCGCCCTGTGGCCCAGTCTGGAGTGCAATGGCTTGATCTCGGCTCACTGCAACCTCCACCTCCCAGGTTCAAGCGATTCTCATGCCTCAGCCTCCTGAGTAGCTGGGATTACAGGCACGTGCCACCATGCCCAGCTAATTTTTTGTATCTTTAGTAGAGATGGGGTTTCACCATATTGGCCAGGCTGGTCTCGAACTCCTGACCTCGTGATCCGCCCACCTCAGCCTCCCAAAGTGCTGGAATTACAGACGTGAGCCACCATGCCTGGCAGGATATGGTAAGAATCTTCTAACTTGGGATAAAGAGTGGAACTTCGTAGGAGGAAGAAGTAATATTCTTTTCCATGTTTTTTGTTTGTTTGTTTTGTTTTGTTTTGCTAACCACCGAATACATGAGGCCCTTTTCCTTTTTTTTTTAAATTGTTTTAAAGAATGCTTAATTCATTTAAATCATGACAGTAGGCTAGGGAGAATTGATGAGGTGTGTGAACAGAAATTAGCCCCAAAATTCACTTCCCAATACTTACGAATATTTTCCTGTATTACTTAATATTCTGCTTCAATAGAAATTTGTAACCTAAAATTCAACATCCCCTCATGTTCAAAACTCTCAGTAAACTAGATATTGAAGGAACATACCTCAAAATAATAAGAGCTACATATGACAAACCCACAGCCAATATCATACTGAATGGGCAAAAGCTGGAAGCATTCCCCTTGAAAACTCACACAAGACAAGGATGCCCTCTTTCACCACTCCTATTCAACATAGTATTGGAAGTTCTGGCCAGGGAAATCAGGCAAGAAAAAGAAATAAAGGTATTCAAATATGAAGAGAGGAAGTCAAATTATTTTTGTTTGCAGATGACATGATCCTATATCTAGAAAATCCCATCCTCTCAGGCCAAAAGCTTCTTAAGCTGATAAGCCACTTAATCAAGTCTTAGGATACCAAATGAATGTGCAAAAGTCCCTAGGATTCCTATATACCAACAACAGTCAAGCAGAGAGCCAAACCATCAATGAACTTCCATTCACAATTGCCACAAAGAAGATAAATACCTAGGAATACAGATAACAAAGTAAGTGAAGGAGCTCTTCAAGGAGAACTACAAATGACTCCTGAAAGAAATCAGAGATGACATAAACAAATGGAAAAACATTCCATGATCACAGATAGGAAGAATCAACATTGTGAAAATGGCCATATCGCCCAAAGCAATTTATAGATTAAATGCTATTCCCACTAAACTACCATTGACATTCTTCACAGAATTAGAAAAAATTATTTTAAAATTCATATGGAACCAAAAAGAGCTTGAATAGCTAAGGCAATTCTAAGCAAAAAGAACAAAGCTGGAGGCATCATGCTACCCAACTTCAAACTATACTACAAGGCTATAACAACCAAAACAGCATGGTACTGGTACAAGAACAGACACATAGAACAATGGAACAGAGTAGAGAGCCCATAAATAAGACTGCACACCTACAACAATCTCATCTTCAACAAACCTAACCAAAACAAGCAATGGGGAAAGATTCCTTATATAGTAAATGATGCTGGGAGAACTGGCTAGCCATATGCAGAAAATTGAAACCGGACTCCTTCCTCACATCATATACAAAAATCAACTGAAGATGGATTAAGGACCTAAATGTAAAACCCAAAACTATAAAAAAAAAAACCTAGAAGACAATCTAGGCATACTATTAAGGACATAGGCACAGGCAATTATTTCATGACAAAGATGCCAAAAGCAGTTGCAACAAAAGCAAACATTTGCAAATGGGATCTAATTAAACTAAAGAGCTCTGCACAGGGAAAGAAACTATCATCAGAATAAACAGACAACATATGCAAAGGGAGAAAATTTTTGCAATCTATCCATCTGACAAAGGTCTAACATCCAGCATCTATAAGGTACTTAAACAAATTTACAAGTAAAAAACAAACAACCCATTAAAAAGTAGGCAAAGGACATGAACAGACATTTCTCAAAAGAAGATATACATATGGCCAACAAACATATGAAAAAAAAGCTCAACATCACTGATCATTAGAGAAATGCAAATCAAAGCCACAATGAAATACCATCTCACACCAGTCAGAATGGCTATTACTAAAAAATCAAAAAACAATAGATGCTGGCAAGGCTGCAGAGAAAAAGACACACATTTACACTGCTGGTGGTAGTATAAATTAGTTCAACCATTGTGGAAGACAGCGTGGCAATTCCTCAAAGATCTAGGGGCAGAAATACCATTTGACCTAGCAATCCCATTACTGGGTATATACCCAAAGTAATATAAATCATTCTGCTATAAAGACACATGCATGTGTATGTTCGTTGCAGTGCTATTCACAATAACAAAGACATAGAATTAACCTAAATACCCATCAATTATGGACTAGATAAAGAAAATATGGTACATACACACCATTGAATACTATGCAGCCATAAAAAGGAACAAGATCATGTCCTTTGTAGGGACATGGATGGAAATGGAAGCCATTATCCTCAGCGAACTAACACAGGAACAGAAAACCAAACACCACACGTTCTCACTTATAAGTGGGAGCTGAAAGACGAGAACACATGGACACATGGGGGGAAACAACACACACTGGGGCCTGTCAGAGGGTGGAGTTGAGAGGAGGGAGACCATCAGGAAGAAACAGCTGATAAATGCTGGGCATAATACCCAGGTGATGGGATGATCTGTGCAGCAAACCACCATGGTACACGTTTACCTATGTAACAAAGCTGCACATCCTGCACATGTACCCATAAACTTAAAATAAATGTTGGAAAAAAAAGGAAATTTATAACCTAAAACCTACAGATTCTTAGGCCAATGAACCTCCTAAAATTATAAGCAAACTTTGTACGTATTGTGCACTTTCTGGGAGAAAATGTCTGCCCCATTCCTCCGATTCTGAAATGGGTCTATGGCCCCAAAAACACTAAGTCCCACTCACTTTCAAATAAGTCTTGCTGAGTGCAGTGGCTCACACCTGTAATCCCAGCATTTTGCAAGTCTGAGGCAAAAGGATTGCTTGAGCCTAGGAGTTCTAGACCAGCCTGGGAAACATGGCAAATTCTCATATCTACAAAACATACAAAAAGTTAGCCAGGCATGTTGGCATGTGCCTGAATTCCCAGCTACCTGGGAGGCTGAGGTGGGAGGATCACCTGAGCCCAGGAGGTTGAAGCCGCAGTGAGCCATGATCATGCCACTGTACTCTAGCCTGGGCAACAGAGTGAGACCATGTCTCAAAAAAATAAAAATAATAGTAAAATAAAATATGCCTGAAGCAGCCATACCTCCTTTCTGTGGGTCTCTTTCTGGCATTCATTATGGTCTCAAAACATTAAATTCATTCCTTGCTAAATTTTTATTGAGTCTCTTCTGTGTCTAGAACCATTGAGACACTGAGAACGTGGTGCCTAAATGCCTCCATCTCTGTGGTTAGAACACCTTACAGCAGTCAAAGGGGGTGGTTTTTAATAATATGGGGAGATGCTGAAATTTGCCTGAAAAGGATTCAATTACATGTCAACAGAAAAAGGAGAAAACAAACATGAGAGTTGAGAGAGCTCTGCAGTGAAATATAAGACAAGATTCTATGCGGCGTGGTTTGGGAAAATCAGGCTCCTTAGCAGTGAGTCACTAATCACGCCTGAAGGTAATTAGCCCAAAGTAGCCAGAATGAACAGACCTAATCTTCATAAATATTGGCATATTTCTGTGCCCCCCTCTCTCTTCTCATCTTTAAACCTTAGAGGTCTCCTTAACCTATGAGGTTAATTCTATAGACATTGCCAAGTGAGATTACATTAGTGGATTCCAGATTACAAGACCAAACAGCAGGGTTGTGATGGAAGGCACCAGTTCATATTTCGGAAATTACAGTTGATGAAGATATAAATCTATCCCTATCTCTGTCTATTCCCTGCTACCAACTAACTCAAAACCCCAACAAGCAGAGTTCTCCTATCCTTGGTTAGTGGGTTCCTCAGATAGGTTTCAGGCTTTGGAAAGAGAATATAACTATTTATTTTCTTCCCACAGACACTCTTGACAGAAAAAACAAAATCAAAAGATTGCTCAGGTATCTGAGGGGAAAGTGCTTATCCATTAGTTTTGGTTTTGGTAATGATTGTTAACTTGTGGAACAACGCATGCCATACTGAGAACTCCTCTAAAAAGCTAAAGTCACTAAAAGAGAAAACAATGAAAGAACTGAAAATTAGGAATGATTTCAGTGCTACTAGGGGAAAAAAAAACAGTAAACAATCATTCTCCTCTTCCGAAATAAGGAGCTCATTATAGACAGGAGCCTTAGGATTCATGTTAGTTTTCACCGTGCAAAATGGGGGGAGCAATTTCTGGCACTAAGTGTGGCAGGGACAAAGGCTGGAGCTCTGATGACTCTGGACCCTCACACTGCTTGTTTGAATCCAAGATGGCTATTCATTTCCTAAGAAGTTAGAATCCTTTGTTGTGAGTGAAAGAAATCCAACCAAAATTGTGCAATAAAAAGAGTGTTTTGGAAGGGTGCTGGTGAAGCCCCCAGAGTCAATGCAAGATTAAACAACTCCCTTTTGGAAAGGCGGGGCTTAGGATAGTTCCAGAAATTTCAATAACTGGAACCAAGGACTTGAATGCTGTTAAGACTTGCTCTGTGCCTCTTGCTGTTTCTGCTTTTTTTGTTGCACAGGTTTCCTCATATTGTGGAGGGCAGGGAATCGCTGCTGGTACTTCTAGACTCACATCTTTATTACTTACTGCTCCAGTTTTAGCAATCCCAGGAAGGACACTCATTGGTCTAGTATCTTAGTCCATTTGGGCTGCTATAACAAAGTACCATAAACTGGTTGGCTTATGAACAGCAGAAATGTGTTTCTCACAGCTCTGGATTCTGGGAAGTCCAAGATCAAAATGCCAGCATATTCAGTGTCTGGTGAGGGCTTGCTTCCTGGCTCACAGGTGGTATCCTCTGGCTGTGTCCTCACATGGTAAAAGGAATGAACAAGCTCACTTGGCCCTATTTTATAAGGGCACTAATCCCATTCATGAAGGCTCTGCCCTCATGGCCTAATCACCTCTCAAAAGGCCTTAACTCCTAATACCATCACCTTGGGAGTTAGGATTTCAATACAAGAATTTTGGGAAGACACAAATACTCAGACCATAGCACCTAGCTTGAGTTATGAGCCCATGTTCATCCTCCCCCAGCCCTGGAGACAAGAGCATACAGTTCCCATTGGACCATACGCTAGAATGGAAATGGGGGTAGAAGAATCAGTAACCCCTTTCCAAGATAAGATAAGGAGCACCAGAGACTGATGACTGGGGAATCACTGTGAGCCAGGCAATCACACCAATTAATGTCTACCATACCAATTTCCCTAAGAATCTCCACAAGCTTTTTTTGACTGGAGAACCCTTCCCTGACCAGGCCAAGGTCATTCTAATACTCAGGAGGGAAGGATAGAAAACTCTTTCTGGATTCTAAATAAGCAGAGCTGAATCTGTGACTATCCTGAAGTGGGTGCTCACAGGAAAATCCCATCTAACTCATAGTGAAAGGGGAAGGGCAGAAAGTTGAGTCCTGAGTCACTGGAGGCTTGACTACCACATTATCCTCTCTCCAATTACCTCTTACAGAGAACTAGCCAGAGTGACAAATATTTTCTCAGGAGATGGTGATATTTAAAAACTGTTTGGTATTTATAACATCTGCTTTTTAAAGAGGGGGGTTGGGGTGAGAGTGGGGTCTTATAGCTTGGGGGCCTTTTGTTTACTTGCTATTTTGATGATTGAGAGTATAGAAGCATAGAAGTTTATCACTTGGGAATTTCCCCTGCAACTTTTAAGCAAAAGAAAAAGTAAGTTTCTTTTATTTTTTTCAGTACATGTACATGGGAAGATAGATCTTAAATTACAGTGTCCATTTTATTGCAATATGTATAATTTACCCTCTGAGGTAGGTGTCCAGGGATCTTAGTGTGATTTACTTAAGTACAATAGTTAAAAGGTATCATCTGTTAATTTCATTTGTTTCCATGATAAAAGGAGTTTTAGGCCAACAAAGGGGATTTTGACCAAAGGTATCTCAGAAAACTAGGAAAAATCCCAAGGTTTCACTGACTTGTCCAAATCATGTATCAACAAGAACAGTCTGTTAGTGTGCTGTGTGACACTTGTGCTTAAGGTGGTAGAAACTAATATCAGATTGCTTTGCAATAATGCGTTGTGAATTACTCATGTGGGTATTAGACAATGTACTCAGTGATGATTACCAACAATTTTGAATCAGCCAACAGATGTCAATAGTCAAAGGGCTATCAAGTATACTATGAGGAACTGCAAATACACATTGGAAAGGGCAGAAATATAGGGAGCAATAAAAAATTGGGGTAATTAATACATTCTACCATATGGACAGTTATCACAAATATTTTGGAATCTTCTTAGTGATAGTGTTCTGTCAACTGTTGCTGTAGATTAGGAACTCAGAAGAGATCCACCTGGAAAGTTCAGGCTCAGGGTTTCTCAAGCAGTTGCTGTCAGATGAGGGTGGGGTTTGGAACAGAGGAGACATTGACATAGATGGGGACTGGGTGTGTATCTTGCTCTCACGGTCTTACCATGTGGTATTTCCCCATGGGTTAATTTGGGCTTCTTTGCAACATGGCAGCCTCAGAGCATGAAAACTGCTTACTTTGAGAGCAATGCTTTAAGGTTTTAAGAGCAAGTATTCTAGTTCATAAGGCAGACCTCAGAAGTTATATTACTTCACTGTCACTGCATTCTCTTAATTACAAGCAAGTCACAGCCTGTTTAGATTTAAAGGGGGAAGAATTTAAGCTTCACCTTTTTTTTTTTTTTTTTAACTCTGTCGCTCAGGTTGGAGTTCAGTGGCGCAATCTCAGCTCACTGCAACCTTTGCCTCCTGGGTTCAAGCGATTCTCCCACCTCAGCCTCCGGAGTAGCTGGGACCACAGGCACGCGCCACCATGCCCGGCTAAATTTTGTATTTTTAGTGGAGGCGAGGTTTCACCATGTTGGCCAGGCTGGTCTCAAACTCCTGACCTCAGGTGATCCACCCGCCTCGGCCTCCCAAAGTGCTGGGATTACTGGCGTGAGCCACCACATCTGGCCTACATCTTGAGAGAGGAGTGGCAAACTTCTAGAGCATGTCGAATGAGAAATATTGGTGGCTGCTTTTATCTTTTGGAATATATAATCTGCTACAGGCAGTATGATAGAGCAAAAAATTGAACCTGCATTCTGGTTTTGGTTTACCAGTTACTAGCTATATAACTTTGGACATGTCTGATCTGCCAGTGTTGGCCCCCAGCAGGCATTACGTAAGTATTCATCAAATGAATGAATAAATGAATAACATCAGGCTTCAGTTTCTTCCCCTGCATGAGACTAATAATACCTAAGAAAGGTCTTGAAGAATAAATGAGATGAGAGAATTGAAGATATTTTGAACATTTGAAAGGGCAAACATCTATGGGTACTTGTATTTTTTTCCAGAGCATAAGGCATTCTTTTTGGAATATGCTCAATGATGACAAATTTTTGTCCTCGAAACAGTTTGGTTTTTGGAAAAAGCTGACAGTCATTTAGAGATATGAGCAGGGAAAAGACATATGATTTCAATGGGTATTAACATTTTTGGGTCTAAAATGAAATAGCATTATGAGATGATAAGACTGACATTTTTTAAGTGGCTGATAACCTAGTCTGGAAGACATTTTCAAGAAAAGACTAGCTAAAATGTTTTAAGCAAAGGTAGAAGTAATTGATATAAATGTACGATTGCTGCAAATGAAGAGATAAATGCTCATTTAAATATTTGTTTAAAAATGGAATTGAATGTTTTATCATAATCTCTCTTATCTAGTGTCTGAGGAAAGAGTTAAGCTTCATTTCTGGATGGAGAAATTGAAATATTACTAGTGTTCAGTTAATAGTAGTGATTTTAAAAGCGAGGAATTAGGTAAAACAATTATAATTGCAGCTAAGGACTAGCTATAGTTTTCCAAAAGTTATAAGAAAAGCATCTTAGTTTAGTCACCTCTATATTCTTTTTTTTAGATTAAGTTTTCTTCATATTATTTTTTACTTATACATATACAAATACATATTTTTTAAATCTTGGAGATGGTGAATGGGAAGTTATTTTAAAGTTATTTTGAACTCTTACTTACAAAAACTAACTTATTTCTTAGTTACTAAAACAAAAAATAAGAAGCAGCAAAGTGCCTTTAACAAAGAACACGCTGATAACTGAAAAATTAATCCCAAGAGACTAATCAGTTAAAGGCATATGCTAGTATAGTCATGCACCATATAAGGACTTTTCTGTCAGGGACAGAACCCATATACAACAGTGATCCCATAATATAAGATGGTATTTTTAAATTTTATTATTATTGTATTTTAAGTTTTAGGGTACATGTGCACAATGTGCAGGTTTGTTACATATGTATACATGTGCCATGTTGGTGCACTGCACCCATTAACCCGTCATTCAGCATTAGGTATATCTCCCAATGCCATCCCTCCCCCCTTCCCCCACCCCACAACAGTCCCCGGAGTGTGATGTTCCCCTTCCTGTGTCCATGTGTTCTCATTGTTCAATTCCCACCTATGAGTGAGAACATGTGGTGTTTGGTTTTTTGTCCTTGCGATAGTTTACTGAGAATGATGATTTCCAGTTTCATCCATGTCCCTACAAAGGACATGAACTCATCATTTTTTATGGCTGCATAGTATTCCATGGTGTATATGTGCCACATTTTCTTAATCCATTCTATCGTTGCTGGACATTTGGGTTGGTTCCAATTCTTTGCTATTGTGAATAGTGCCGCAATAAGCATACGTGTGCATGTGTCTTTATAGCAACATGATTTATAGTCCTTTGGGTATATACCCAGTAATGGGATACTTTTATTGTAACTTTTTGTATATTTAGATGTGTTTAGATACACAAATACTTACCATTGTATTACATTTGCCTACAGTATTCAGTACAGTAACATGCTATAAAGCTTTGTAGCCTAGGAACAATAGGCTATACCATGTAGCCTAGGTGTGTAGTATGTTATACCATCTGTGTTTGTGTGAGTACATTCACACAATGACAAAACCGTCTAATGATGCGTTTCTCAGAACATATCCCCATTGTTAAGCAATGCATGACTGTAGCTTGTTTTCTCTAGGGAAGTCTCATCTGTTTGTAGATGACACTGTGACATCAAAGCCAGCCAAAATGAGTCTGAGCAGACTGGTTAGGTAATTTTGATATTATTTATACTTGGGGTAAAGTTAAAAAAAAACTAAAGAGAAAATGTAAAAAATAAAATAATGCACAATAAATAATATTCTACGTACATTATATATGGCATAACAGGGTAGATATATTTTATAAGTATACATACTAGGATTAGGTCAGAGCTTTTATAAGTATATATACTTGGATTATGCATTGGATTAACATTCTAGCTGATTTCATACTGTCCTAAAAGGATCACTGAAGACCATTGGATACCCACCCATTTCTAAAACTGAAAGGTAGTGACAGCTACTAGAGATCCTTGAGTGGCTTGACTTTGTGGGCAAGGCCTCCATCTAATTTCAGTTACCCACTCTCCTGTGCCCTCCTTCACATGGAGCCAAACTTAGTCCTAGGCAGTGCAAGACCACAGCTATTGCTAACTGAGCTGTTGGCTTCTCTGATAGCTAAGGAGAATCTATTGATGGCATTCACCTCACAGCTGGTTAGGGCTGGCTAACGCAACAGCCAGAAACCTCCCAGATAAAGGAAGCTAACTTCTATAGCATGAATAAAAGGTACTGAGAAGTGCAGATCCCATCCTCTGGGAGACCTCTCCTTGGGCAGCTTCTAACCTAAGACCAGGAATGGGGCTAAGGGAAGTCAGTTTTTTTTTCATAAAATTTAAACTCCAATATGGTTACTGCCATGAAAGTCCTTTAATTCAAAGTATGTTAATTAAGGCTTACTTCTTTGTTTAGAAGTATTGCTATTTATCTCATGTGCAAGAGGAAAATCTCTTATCATAGAGAACACAATATTATGTGTCTATGAAAAAATTTTGTTTTATAGTTAAGTAGCTTAGAAACTAAGTCAATAGAAGCACAATGGACTGGTTTCAGAAGTGTCTTTCTCAGCTACAAAGTCTGCTGCATCTCACCAGACATCACTGAGTAGATGAGTTATATGTTTGATATTTTACAACAAAAGTGAAATTCTTCAATAAGAGGGAAATAACCTGTTTAAACTAGAGACAAACATTAGTTTTTCTAATAAAAAGTTTTAAAAAGATAAAACTTAATTTTTTTTAAAAAAGGACACAAACATTTCAGTTTTTTTCTTAATTGGTGCTCAAAGATATAAACCACTACTGTTTTAAGGCCTCCAAATTACAGTTCCACCCATCTCTCTAACTTTATTTCCATTTTCCCTTTAACTCATTCTTTCTCAGCTTCACAGTTCTTCTTAATTCCTTTCGTCATCTCCATGTCCAGTCCTCTTTGTCCTTCTTCCTGTTAGAGTCTTCTATCTTCCTCTGTGCTGAATTTATTCTTTCTGTTCCACCCTGGGAATCTCAGCTTCTGTATCTTTCCCATTGACTCCATGACTGCAGAAGTGCAGTCTGTTTCTACCACATCTGCTGCCACTCCCAATGCCCTTCTTGTGTCTTGTTTGGATTATTCTAATGGGCTTCTAAGCAGACCCCTAGATTCCACACTTGCACCCTTTCAATTGATTGGCCACACTCCAACCAGGGAGGAAGCCCTGGCTGAATCATGGCTCTACCTGCTTAAAACCCCTTACTGGATTACCATAACATATAGGATATCTTCCAACATGCTTAAATAAGCCCCATAAGTCTCCAAATTATTTGTCTACTACTTTCCTTCATTACTCACTAGGATACATCCAACTGCACTGTTTTTCTTTTTCTTTCTTTCTTTCTCTCTCTCTTTCTTTCTCTCTCTCTTTCTTTCTTTATTCTTTCTTTCTTTTTGTCTTCTCCCTCTTGCTTTTGCTCTAAATGTTTTTTAGGTGGATGGGTGGTCAAGGAGGTGGCGATTCTTAAAGAACATATTAAGCTGATAAAAAAAGAGGTTGTTCACATGGGGCTATTGGAAGACAGTTATATTGGAAGGCATCACTTTTGCTGGAAGATCTACAGACCATCTAAAGGTTTTTTTTGTTTTGTTTTCTTTTGTCTTCAGTTGCAAGATTTAATACAGTGAAAACAGAGCTCCCATACAAAGAGAGGGGACCCAAAGAGGGTAGCCATTGCTGGCTTGAATGCCTGGGTTTATATCCCGATCATTGTCCCTCCCCCTGTGCTCTCAGGCAATAATGATTGGCTATTTCTTTACCTCCTGTTTTTGCTCAATTAGCATTTTAGTGAGCTCTCTTTACTACCTGATTGGTCGGGTGTGAGCTAAGTTGCAAGCCCTGTGTTCAAAGGTGGATGTGCTCACCTTCCCAGCTAGGCTTAGGGATTCTTAGTTGGCCTAGAAATCCAGCTAGTCCTGTCTCTCGGTGCCACCTCTCAACAGGAAAACCCAGGTGCTCTTGGGGAGGTTAACCAATGACCGCTTTAACTGCTTCCTGCTGAATTGGGGCATAATAGCTGTTGTGCAGTTGAGATTTCCTCGGGAGCGGTGCCTTTGATGTCATCAACATCAGAGCATGGGCTAGCAGGATGGTCCAGGGGTCCGCGGTAGATTTTAGTCATGGACTGCATCTGGGGCTCCATTTGAAGAATATTTGTAGTTTTACAGTTTCGATTCTGGAAGAGACAAACTTAACAAGGAGGTTAAAGATACAGGGATTGAAATGTATGGCCTGAAGTGCAGGGGATTATTTCTTCAGCACACTTCACAGGCCCTGACTATCTGCTTGATAGTTTTGAAAAGGCCTGGTCCAGTAAATAATAATTTGGCCATGTGACGGGTGCTATCAGTGGCTAAGTGAAAGGTCTGGTGAAGGGTTTTAAGTAATTTTCATTGATTAGCTGCAGGCAGAAGTATTTTTCCTTCTTCGGTGGCTAGCCATCCTGAGGGGAGGAAACTATGTCCTCATGAGGTTCCCCATTAGATTTCTCCTGCTGAGTACTGGGGCTTGGTTTCCCGGAGGGGATTACCCCATACTAGGGGTCCTTCTATAAGCATTTCTAATGGAGGGTCCTTCCTTGCTGCTCTTTTGGCTTCAGTATCTGCTTGGCGGTTCCCTTTTATTTCCCTTTCCTTTCCTTTCTGATGACCTCGGCACTGTAAGACGGCCACCTCTTTAGGTTTCTGTATAGCCAATAATAATCTCCTAATGGCTTCCTGATGTTTGATTGGTGTTCCCTCGGAAGTTAGGAGTTCTCTTTCTCTCCATATTGCTGTGTGGGCATGGAGGACTAGGTAAGCATACTTAGAGTCTGTGTATATATTTACCCTTTTTTCTTCTCCCAATTTTAGTGCCCAAGTGAGGGCTATTAGTTCTGCCAGCTGAGCGCCTAGTTCGTGGAGTGAGGGGATTACTTTCAAGTATTCCATTATCACTGACCACTGCATACCCCACCTTTTGAAGTCCTTTTTCTACAAAGGAACTTCCATCAGTATACAAGTTGAGGTCGTGATCAGTCAAGGAAACTTCTAGAAGGTCCCTTCGAGTAGCGTAGGTTTGAGCAATCACCTGTTGACAGTTATGTTCTATCTTTTCTTCATTGTCTGGAAGAAATGTGGCTGGGTTAGAGTTGCACAAGTGCGCAGTCACAGCACTGGCCCTTCAATTAATAGAGCCTGATATTTAAGCAAATGGTTGTCTGACAGCCACAAGTCTCCTTCAGCAGTGAGTATGCTGTTCACATCATGAGATGTCCACACGGTAAGATCCCTTCCTTGTATTATTTCAACTGCCCCCATATGACTGGTGCCTGCACATTTGCATATTGAACATAGAGTTTTATTTCATACATACAGTTTTATTACAAATTTTTTATACCTTCTCTAATAGTTAGGCATTATGTTGATTTTTTGAAGATTTTGAGTGTAGTAGGTTTTATTACCTATCGGTTTCATTTTGGAAGAATAAAAAAGCTGTTACAAAAGATTTTCTATTAAAATGGAAGTTTTATTTATCCATTCATTTGTTGATAGACACTTAGGTTGTTTCCTTCTTTTGGGTATTAGGAATAATGCTGCTATAACAATTGATATATATAAGTTTCTGTGTGGATATATGTTGTATGTTTTCATTTCTCTGTAGTCTATACCTGGAAGAGGAATTGCTGGGTCATGTGACGATTCTATGTTTAGGTTTTTCAGGAACCACCAAACCGTTTTCCACAGCAGCTGCACCATTTTATATCCCCACCAGCAATGCACGAGAGTTTCTGTTTCTCCATTCCTATTTTTTATTTGTTTTTAATTATTGTAGCCATCCTAGTGGACATGCAGTTGTATATCATTAGTTGTTGTTGCTGTTTTCTTTTGGTATCTTCTTTTGATTTGTATTTCCTTAATGACCAATGAAATTAAATATCTGTTTATGTGTTTGTTGATCATTTGTATATTTTCTTTGGAGAAATGTCTATTTAAATCCATTGTTCATTTAAAAATTTATATTGTCTTTTTTTGTTTTTTGTTTTTTTTACTTTAAGTTCTGGGATACATGTGCAGAATGTGCAGGTTTGTTACATAGGTATACACGTGCCATGGTGGTTTGCTGCACCCATCAACCCATCATCTATATTAGGTATTTCTTCTAATGCTATCTCTCCCCTAGAACCCCCACCCCTGACAGGCCCTGGTGTGTGATGTTCCCCTCCCTATGTCCAAGTGTTCTCATTGTTCAACTCCCACTTATGAGTGAGAACATGTGGTGTTTGGTTTTCTGTTCCTGTGTTAGTTTGCTGAGAATGATGGTTTCCAGCTTCATCCAGGTCCCTGCAAAGGACATAAACTCATCCTTTTTTATGGCTGCATAGTATTCCATAGTGTATATGTGCCACATTTTCTTTATCGAGTCTATCATTGATGGGCATTTGGGTTGGTTCCAAGTCTTTGCTATTGTGAACAGTGCTGCAATAAACATACGTGTGCATGTGTCTTTATAGTAGAATGATTTATAATCCTTTGGGTATATACCCAGTAATGGGATTGCTGGGTCAAATGGTATTTCTGGTTCTAGATCCTTGAGAAACCACCAAACTGTCTTCTACAATGGTTGAACTAATTTATAATCCCACCAACGGTGTGAAAGCATTCCTATTTCTCCACATCCTCTCCAGCATCTGTTGTTTCCTAACTTTTTATTTATTTTGTTTTATTTTTTTCATTAAACTTTTTTAATGGGTCTCAAAATTCTGTGACAAATTTTTGGCCAAGTTGTTTCCATTAAAAAGTACTGATTTTAAAAACTAATAACTTAAAACTGCCAAACGCAAAAAAAGAAAACCAAAGTGGTCCACAAAACATTCTCCTTTCCTTCTGAAGGTTTTATGATGCATTGTTGTAATTAACCAGTCTTTTACTACTAAACTTAAATGGCCAATTGAAACAAAGAGTTCTGAGACCGTTCTTCCACCACTGATTAACAGTGGGGTGGCAGGTAGTAGGGATAATATTTATTTAGCCTTCTGAGCTTTCTGGGCAGACTTGGTGACCTTGCCAGCTCCAGCAGACTTCTTGTCCACTGCTTTGACGACACCCACCACAACTGTCTGTCTGATATCACGAACAGCAAAGCGACCCAAAGGTGGATAGTCTGAGAAGCTCTCAACACACACGGGCTTGCCAGGAACCATATCAACAATGGCAGCATCACCAGACGTCAAGAATTTAGGGCCATCTTCCAGCTTTTTACCAGAACGGCGATCAGTCTTTTCCTTCAGCTCAGCAAACTTGCATGCAATGTGAGCCGTGTGGCAATCCAATACAGGGACATAGCTAGAGCTTATTTGGCCTGGATGGTTCAGGATAATCACCTGAGCAGTGAAGCCAGCTGCTTCCATTAGTGGGTCATTTTTCCTGTCACCAGCAACGTTGCCATGACGAACATCCTTGACAGACACGGTCTTGACATTGAAGCCCACATTGTCCCCAGGAAGAGCTTCACTCAAAGCTTCATGGTGCATTTTGACAGATTTTACTTCCGTTGTAATGTTGACTGGAGCAAAGGTGACCACCATACTGGGTTTGAGAACACCAGTCTCTACTCGGCCAACAGGAACGGTACCAATACCACCAATTTTGTATACATCCTGGAGAGGCAGGTGCAAGGGCTTGTCAGTTGGACGAGTTGGTGGTAGGATGCAGTCCAGAGCCTCAAGCAGTGTGGTTTCACTGGCATTGCCATCCTTACAGGTGACTTTCCATCCCTGGAACCACGGCATGTTAGCACTTGGCTCCAGCATGTTGTCACCATTCCAACTAGAAATTGGCACAAATGCTACTGTGTCGGGGTTGTAGCCAATTTTCTTACTGTAAGTGCTGACTTCCTTAACAATTTCCTCGTATCTCTTCTGGCTGTAGGGTGGCTCAGTGGAATCCATTTTGTTAACACCAACAATTAGTTGTTTCACACCCAGTGTGTAAGCCAGAAGGGCATGCTCTCGGGTCTGCCCATTCTTGGAGATACCAGCTTCAAATTCACCAATACCAGCAGCAACAATCAGGACAGCACAGTCAGCCTGAGATGTCCCTGTAATCATGTTTTTGATGAGATCTTTGTGTCCTGGGGCATCAATGATAGTCACGTAGTACTTGCGGGTCTCAAATTTCTGCAAGGAGATATCAATGGTGATACCACGTTCACGCTCAGCTTTCAGTTTATCCAAGACCCAGGCATACTTGAAGGAGCCCTTTCCCATCTCAGCAGCCTCCTTCTCAAAATTTTCAATGGTTCTTTTGTCGATGCCACTGCATTTGTAGATCAGATGGCCAGTAGTGGTGGACTTGCCCGAATCTATGTGTCCAATGACGACAATGTTGATATAAGTCTTTTCCTTTCCCATTTTGGCTTTTAGAGGTAGTTTTCATGACACCTGTGTTCTGGTGGCAAACCCATTGCGAAAAAAAAATAAAGTTTCCTGAGTTTTTAATGATCACAATTCTAACTGGCATGAGGTGGTATCTCATTGTGGTTTTGACTTGCATTTCTCTAATGACCAGTGATGATGAGCTTTTTTAAATGTTTTTTGACAGCATAAATATCTTCTTTTGAGAAGTGTCTGTTCTCATATGTTTGTTGGCTGCACAAGTGTCTTCTTTTGAGAAGTGTCTGTTCATATCCTTCACCCACGTTTTGATGCGGTTGTTTGTTTTTTTCTTGTAAATTCATTTAAGTTCTTTGTAGATTCTGGATATTAACTCTTTGTCAGATGGCTAGATTGCAAAAATTTTCTCCCATTCTGTAGGTTGCCTTTTTATTGTTGAGTATGATAAACAAATTGTAATGTACAATGATATACAATGAAATATTATTCAGCCATAAAAAGGAATGAAGGTTTGATATATTCTAGAATGTGGGTAGACACCAAAAGTATTATGCTAAGTGAAAGACACCAGACACAAAAAGCCACATGTTGTATGATCCCTCTTATGTGAAATATCCAAAATAGGCAAATCCATAGAGATAGAAAGCTGATTAATGGATGTCAGCAGGTGGCAGGGGGGAACAGGAAGTGATTACTTAAAGGATATGAGGTATTCTTCTGGGATGATGAAAATGTTTTGAAACTAGAAGGAAGTGGCAGTTGTAAAATGTTGTGACTATGCTAAATGCCACTAAATAGTACACTCTAAAATAGTTGATTGTATATGATGTGAATTTCACCTCAATTTTTAAAGAGGAGAAAGTTAGGTCTAATAAGGTTGAAAATAACTGCTTTATGGTTCTTGATGGCTTTTGTTTCATGCATCCCATGGGCAGCCTTATTAGGCCTATGAAACCCTTCTCAAAATACCATTTGTAAATCCATAAAATATATAAAGAAGAAATTCATGATATTGAATTATATTTACAAAAATATTTTGGAAAATAATTTTGTGATCTAATAACATGCTTCTTCACGGAGGACCTAAATGACTAGATCTAGCAGCAGGTATAACTCCCATAATTTTGAAGTAGTGATGGGTGTAAATGATAGAGTCATCTGCAACATCTGGGAAGTGATATAACAATTATATGCCATTTCTGTTGGAGGCACAAATCATAGGCACTATAATATTAACACTGCTACAGGGTTTGCTGCCTGCATTCATAAATGCTGCATTTTAGTTAGAAGTTAGTGAAAATAAAAATGTAATCTTTTAAATAAAATCCAGGTTCACTGACCCCCTAAACTCTGCCTCGGAATCACAAACACCTAGCAAACAGAAGGGGCATACATTCTTTCTCCTTTGCCCTTAGGAATGCCTTGGCAGAAGTGGTTAAGCAGAGCTAAATAGGAGAATAATGCAGGGTGATGCAAACGAAACAAAACAAAAAGCAACCATGTTGGTGCATTGGATTCCTCTTTAAGACTATCATGATTAAAGAGATCTATCCTTTACTTCTTTCTAATTTTAGTATATGCTGCCAAAGCGAGCACTATCCTTTACTTCTTATCTAATAACGTTTTTCCTCCTTATTTTAAAATAAATTTTGATCCAAATTTCAATGAAACAAATGGTCCAAGAAACAGACTGACCTAGAGAATAGAAACTTAATTGGTTGAAAAATGAGAAATTAATTTTATTCCCCCTTGTCTGAAAAATAAAAGGAGTGGTTGCCATGTAGGATTTTCTTTTCTGATTGATTTTTTTCTATGTGAAAATAAGCTCATGTCCTGAGGCCCATATACTCCTTGGAAATAGGAAAGAATACAATTAAGTTGATTTTAACTAAGTCCAAATGACATGAAGAATATATTTGGTCTTAAGCTTTTAGTCTTTCTAGATATTGACGAAATTAGACATAAAATTTATCTGTCATAGAAGAATCACATGTGATTTACTATGCATCGTTAAATGGCATAAAAAACCAGAATGTTTTACTTGATTAAGTAGTATTACTGCTTCTAGGCTAAAATAATTATGAGAAATTTCAGCTCCAACTGATACCTTATAAATACCTTGTAATATTATAAATATAGTACTTCCATTCAAGGGTTGAGCTACTAAATTGGTAATAATAGGTCCTGAACAAAATCTACTGATACAACCCAGTTTCTCTGCCCATTTTCTAGATTTCCCCTTTAGGCTTTCAGCAGTGGGAATTAATTTTGTTTTTAAATGGTTTAACTGTAGAACTATTTTTTTCTCTTTTGTACATATTCTAAGTACATGGAATAATGGATCTCAAATTGGATTCAAAAGAACCGTGGGTTCCAAAGGCAATTCCTTAAAATAAATCTTATGTAATTCATTGCAAGAAAATATGAAAAGGTTTCATTTATATTAGACCTCATGCCCACACCAAAAAAGAATTTCAGGGCCCCCCAAAATAATGTAGAATGGTTCATAATTTTGGTTGATGATGCATGTGATGAGAAGGGTTAGGAGCTCAGCAGCTGAGAAGTTTTTCTTTTCCTTTTCCTTTTCTTTTTTTTTTTTTTTTTTTTTTTGAGACATAGTCTCACTCTGTCACCCAGGGTGGTGTGCAATGGTATGATCTCAGCTCACTGCAATCTCTGCCTGCTGGGTTCAGGTGATTCTCCCGCCTCAGCCTCCTAGGTAGCTGGGACTACAGGCAAGCACCACCAAGACAGCTAATCCCAAAGTGCTAGGATTACAGGCGTAAGCCACTGCACCTGGCTGAGAAGTCTTTTCTGTTTGAAAATTATGTTTTTAGGGCCGGGCGCAGTGACTCATGCCTGTAATCCCAGCACTTTGGGAGGCCGAGGCGGGCGGATCACGAGGTCAGGAGATCGAGACCATCCTGGTTAACACGGTGAAACCCCGTCTCTACTAAAAATACAAAAAATTAGCCAGGCGTGGTGGCGGGCGCCTGTAGTCCCAGCTACTTGGGAGGCTGAGGCAGGAGAATGGCGTGAACCCAGGAGGCGGAGCTTGCAATGAGCAGAGATCCCGCCGCTCTACTCCATCCAGCCTGGGAGACAGAGCGACACTCTATCTCAAAAAAAAAAAAAAAAAAAATTATGTTTTTAGAAAGAAGATTCTTGTTTTCCCTCCCTCTTTTACTCAACCCTTCATTCATTTGACTAATCGTCACTAAGTATGTACTGTGTCGGGAGAATGATAGTGACTGATATAGAATGATAAAAAGAAATGGCAAACTTATCTGCCCTTCTGGTGATTAGAATCTAGTAAAGGATTCAGACATAAATAGACATAAATCTATTGATAGGATTAAAAACTGAAATAGTACTGTTACAAAAATTATAAGAAGGTATGATGGAGAGTAATAGACATATAAAGACGTATAAAGCAATCTTACATTTGCATCTCAATGTACAACCACCAAGAACTGAGAGCTATAAATGCAGATTGATAGTGTGTAGTATTAGTGACTCAAATGGCATGCACATATAAAAACAATGCAAAAAACAACTTGGTGTTTATTTGCAAAATGACAGTTTTTAGGCTGAGATACATTTTTTTAAAAAGCAGGCTTTTTTCACCTACACAAATTTCTGATGTGACATCTAAGAGCAATGTGCACACACAACTCTTTCCTGGGTAGAGCTGTCTTTTGAGTATTACAGGATGGGCTGCATCCCTGATCCCTACATACGAAATAGAAATAATGCTCCTCAATTATTGTGACACCAGAAACACCCTGACAATTTCCAAAAATGCTTCTTTGGGGGCAGTACTGACCCCTTGAGAACCTCTGATCCAATGACTCCTTGTATCTTAAATTTCTCTGAAGATTTATGCTTATTTCTTAAAATTAAATGCAAGTTCTGTATTTGCCCATACAGTTTATGGGTGATTGTTTAAACGTGCATGTAACCCTCATGTATCTGAACCACGTGGAGGCCAGTCTCAGTATATTACATCTTCCTGAAAACACAAGACTAACTCCAAAAGCACTAATGAGTAATATTGAAGGCTCTGTAGGCTTCAAAGAAAGTGTTAGAAAAGAGCTACATTTTACCATATACAGTAAAACTTCCCTAAAATCCATTGTAAGCTTTTCTGTTCCTTTCTCAAAGTCTCTCTCACTCCCCAAATACCTATCATTCAGCTCCACCAGACAATCTGGCTTCAAATCAAAATAAAATGCTGTGACAAAGTTTTTTGTTCCCTCCCTCCAGATGTACACAAACTCTTCAAAGAATTATCTTGATATTTGTCCTCTTGTCACTTTTTGGTGAGCGAAATGGTAGAATAAGAAATTTGTCACCTGAGTCTTAGTTTTTAAGGCTTCTGGGTTTAGGAACAGACGTACAGGAACACATCAGCTCTCCAATTTGCTTTCTCCAGCCTTGTTCCTGGCCTCATCCTAGGTCCTGGCTTCTTCTGACTGTTGAAGGAATTATGGAGTTGGCAGCTCACAGCATCTTTCTCTAAGCAGCTAATTAAGAATTGCTTTAAAACAAATGAATTTGTTCTCAGGGACTCTTCTAATAGTGGGAAGTCAGGAAAATAACCTGAAACAATGTCACTTCCAAAAATAAAACAAAATTCACTGTTTGCTGTTAGGCATTTTTAAGCCTGAACCACCAAAATTGAGTTTGAGACCCACCATTTGCTCTCTTTCAGGTGGTTAGAGGCATCAGGCCCATTAGAAATCTCTTTTTCACTATACCAAATATGTATTTTCTTCATTTAAGGTACCTAGAACTATGTTCCAATATTTGAGTTGAGCAGTCTTTTAAAGAGCTTTCACCAAAGACATCCTGCTAAATTATCATACAGGTATGGATCTGTCAGAAATATATGAGATCTAAGAAACATGAGAAAATGATTACTAGTGAACCATTGCCTCATTCAGAAACTCAGCCTATTTATATTAAGTGGCCTTGAAATTGGGAGCTAAAATTAGTTGCTATTTAATAGTTGCCTATGTTGAAAAAAGAATTTTGATATTTCAAATTAGGTGTTCAGAAACTTTTCATAAAAAGACCTCTGAGGTTTTAAGCTTTGTTCATTAAGTTAGTAGAGGTGGGGATGGTGAAGGAGACAGGTTAAAGTCTACAAAATGAAAATTAGAAAGGACATTTTCTTAAAAATAAAATTATACAAAATTTTTGCAATAATAATAAAGAAAGGTATATTAGAATCTCTGAAAGAGTAAAACCATCCATAGAAGACCCTCAGGGGAGCCTAGTTCCATTTAACATAAAATGATTAATGATTTTTCAGACGACTGCAGAAAAGGCAGTGTGTACTGATGCTCAAGCAATGCCAATTCAGGTTAAGAATAGATGCATGTTATAAATGGGGCATGTAAAGGTACTAATGCCACTCTGACAGCCAGATAGGAAGTTAAAATAGAACAATGATTTTCATTAGATGAAAAGAAAATATGTTTATGGAAAATACAGTTAATGCAAGAGAAAAGAAATGGAAAACTTTATCAAATTATCAATACTACATATTGGTTCATAGTTTCTGAATGCAAGTCATTTCCTATAATAGTTTGTTTTTATTATTGTTGTTTTTAAATAGGCTTTTTAGAGCAGTTTTAGGTTCACAATAAAATTGCACAGAAGGCACAGAGATTTCCTTTATTCTCCCTACCCTACACACACCTCCTCACCATCCCCTACTATCAACATCCTCCACCAGAGCAGTACATTTATTACAATCAAACCGACATTGACAACTCATTATTACTCAAATTCCTTAGTTTACATTAGGTTTCATTTTTGGTGTTCTGCATTCCGTGGATTTGGACAAATGTATAACATATATCCACAAGTAGAATATCATACAGAGCAGTTTCACTACACTAAAAATTCCCTGGGTTCCATCTATCCATCCCTCACTCTTCTCTAACCCCTGGAAGCCATTGATGCTTCTACAGTCTCCACACTTAAACCTTTTCCAGAATGTCATACAGCTGGAGTCATACAGTATGTAGCCTTTTAGGTTGGTTTTCTTCACTTAGTAATATAAATTTAAGATTTATTCATGTCTTTTCGTGGTTTAATAGCTCACGTCTTTTTAGTGCTGAATAATATTTCATTGTCTGAATGTACCATAGTTTATCCATTCACCTACTGAAGGACATCCTGGTTGCACCAAATTTTGGCAGTCACAAATTAAGACTGTGTGTGTGTGTGTGTGTGTGTGTGTGTGTGTGTGATGGGGATTTGTGTACAGATTATTTCATCACCTGGGAAATAGGGCCTGATAGGTAGTTTATGGACCTCACCCTCCCACCTACTCTCCACTCTCAAAGAGGCGCTGATGTCTGTTATTCCCTTCTTTGTGTCCATGTGTACTCAATGTTTAGCTGTCACTCATGAGAACATGCAGTAGTTTTTTTGTTGTTCCTGCATTAATTCATTTAGGATAATGGCTTCCATCTGTGTTGCTGCAAAGGACATGATTTCCTTCTTTTTTTATGGCTGCACAGTATTCCATGGTGTAGCTGTACTATATTTTCCTTGTCCAGTCCGCTGTTGACGGCTTTCTTTTTTTCTTTTTGTTTTGAGACGGAGTCTCGCTCTGTCGCCCAGGCTGGAGTGCAGTGGCGCAATCTCGGCTCACTGCAAGCTCCGCCTCCCGGGTTCACGCCATTCTCCTGCCTCAGCCTCTCCGAGTAGCTGGGACTACAGGCGCCCGCCACCACGCCCGGCTGATTTTTTTGTATTTTTAGTAGAGACGGGGTTTCACCGTGGTCTCAATCTCCTGACCTTGTGATCCTCCCGCCTCGGCCTCCCAAAGTGCTGGGATTACAAGCGTGAGCCACCGCGCATGGCCTGTTGACGGCTTTCTGCCCATTTTTTAAACTGGGTAGTTTTCTTTTTCTTGAGTTTTAACAGTTCTTTGTATATTTTGATAACAGTCCTTTATCAGACAAAGATTTTGCAAATATTTTCTTTCAGTCTATGGCATGTTTTCTCATCTTGAAGCATCATTGTTTTACTAAGAAAAATAAATTAACTACAGCAATAAAAATACACACACACACACACACACACCTGTATACATTTTAAGGCCTAAAGTTAGTCAAGCTTTTGTAGTTTCATTGTATTGTGAAAATAATTTTATCAATAGATAATTGCCAGTATTTAAATGAGAAATGATATAGAACTGTGACATGTATTTATCAGAAAAAAAATGTGGTTGATGAATATCGGATGAACATGAACTTTAGGTAACATTCTGAAATATTTTTGAAATCTTGTAATTTGACAAATATTTTAAATGTTTGGTAACGTGAAAATTATTTTTAAAGTCTCCCTTGTGGTTAAAGTCTTCCAAAGGCTAGTGAAATATCAGTCTGTGTGTCTCTGAACTGATTAATTGGAAAATATTCAAAATTGTTTTAAAATTCTCATTACTTTTATTGCATACTGCTCTATTTCTTTCCCCCCACAAGCTAGCTATTGCGAGCAAAGATGAGCAATTAGCAAATTTCTTAATTTGCTTATTTATCATGCTGTAGGTAATAATAATAATTTGTTTTAGGGACATTTACTGCTTTTATAAAAGTAAACACATAAATGAGTACTCCACAATTTCAAAATCATTTTATTTTCTATTAGGATGATCTAGCATTGCAAAAACAATAACCATAACCATGGTAGATTTTGTGTTATGCTTACCAATGCTAAAAGCAGAAACAGAACTCGAATTCACTAATTATGTAATTTTTCTCTAGTTCCAACTATTATCTTTACTGCAGTTTCACAGTTGTGGTAGTCACTGTGATGTGCCATGGCTTAATGAATTTTTGCTGAACTGTTGGGAGTACGGGCAGCAAATGGCATTTATCTGTCAGCTTCTTCAGGAATGGCCATAGCTGCCTTGTCCAAATCATGTCCTTTCCCAGGTCAGCTTATATCCATCCAATCATTGAGGTTATAAAGGTCCATCAATTTGTGCTCTCCATTGGACAACTGTTAGCCTTTTAGACTCCAGAGTATTCTATGAGGTTGATCGAGGCTATTGGGCTTGCACCACAGCTCGACTTCTCTCTCAGCTCTCTCTTGCTTTCCTACCTTCCTCTTCACATACTGATCCCAAGTGTACAACCTAATAAACACTACACATACATACTAAATTCGATCTCAGAGTGTGCTTCTCAGAGAATTCCAGTGGTGAAAATAGTTTCATCTCCAGCAGGAACTCTGCATTGTCTCAAACTTAACATGTCCCAAGCTACGTTTATTATCTTAGTGTCAAAATTTCCCTCTCATTTTTATTAACATATATCTGAAAATAACACCACATATCTCTTGGTTATTTATTATGTATAATTTTTTTAACTCTTCCATCCTCATTTCACAACTTCCAGCGAGATATCAAATTTGGTCATTTCTTCCAAATTCAACATTCCTTTCTATTTCTATTGCCAGAACTACTGCCTAGGTCCTTGTCACTTGGTACCTGCGATACTGTCAATATCTGGACACCATATCTCTTATTTTATATTCTGGTCCTTCCTACATATTAGTTATAGTTTTCCTGAGCCACCAGTTTCAATTCTCTGTTGATGAATCTCTGGTGGTTTGGTATTTCATAAACTCTGGAAATGTTATTTCATGATTTTATGTGTATTTATCTTTACTCTCTAACTTGTAAACTCCTGGGACTAAGACTTTTACTTGCTACATGATGACAATGGGAGATGTCAATAATGGAAATCCAATGTGTTAGACTCCAAACGTCTAAATTTGAATAAGTACATAATTAAACATTATGTAGTAAACATTACCATCAGAGTATTTTAAAAAAGTTTTAAAAGCTAACCTGATACCTATTATTATTTCCTATCATTTATATTATGCATTTTTAATTTTGATTCTCAAATATTCCAGTAAAGTGTAGAGAATGAAAGATGGAAATTTAAGTGATTAAAAATAAATGTAAACCTACTTAACAAAAGTCAGCGTTTTCTTTTCTGAATGCATGATAACTTGGTAACATTTTACAATGTAATTTACAAAATAACAAGTTAGTGTGAAGATTTCATTTTAAGTAAACATTTATATTCAGAGACGTTTAGTATCTTTGTTGGTTTCTTCAAATCAGGATGCATATAACTTGTTGTCAGTTACTAATAAAATATGTTGCCAGAGTTAAGAAAAGCTATTAGCAAGAGGGACCTCAGAACTTTATGCTGGATTATCTCAATAGATAACTTTTTTTTTTTTTTAAACAGGGTGTGGCTCTGTCGCGGAAGCTGGAGTGCAATGGCATGATTTTGGCTTCACTGCAACCTCTGCCTCTTAGGCTCAAACCATCCTCCTATCTCAGCCTCCCCAGTAGGTGGAACTACAGGTGTGTGCCACCCTGCCTGGCCAATTTTTGTATTTTTTGTGGAGATGGGTTTTACCATGTTGCCCAGGCTGCTGGTCTCAAACTCCTGGGATCAAGTGATGCTCCCACCTCGGCCTCCCAAAGTGCTACGATTACAGGCATGAGCCGCCATGCCCAGCCTGGATACTTTAAATATCCATAGATCATTAGAAATTAGCCCACAACCCTGCCTCCATAGGAATTTGTCTTATTTAAATATCTAATCTTCAAAAGTTAATAGAAAAATTAAGCTCTTTTTCCAACATAAAGAAACAAAATATTATACAACTCTGTGATATATGCACAAAAGAGATTTTCTCTCCTTTTTATGGGAGCATTTGCCTTATAGTTATGACTATTCAAGTTGACACATTACAAAGCTACCACTGTTGACAAAAACATTTTAGGATCTATAATCTTAGTAGAGTGTCTCTAAGTAGCTAGTCACAATATCTCCTAGGAATCCTTTCTGGAACTTGGGTAGACCAGTATCTCAATTTTAATGATCACACGATAATTGGAGATGCTGAAAGAACCTGGGTGCCCAGTAGGAAAGTAGCCTAGATGATGATAGTCCGAAAGAAGATGGACTAGAAAAAAATAAAATGACACTTGTGGCAGACTACTGGTTGTTCAACAATATCCATTCTCCCAGATATTGGCTCAAACCATCCTCCTACCTCAGCCTCCCAAGTAGCTGGAACTACAGGTTCGTGCCACCCCGCATGGCCAATGCACGGTGGCTCACGCCTGTAATCCCAGCACTTTGGGAGGCCAACGCAGGTGGATCACCAGAGGTCGGGAGTTCGAGACCAGTCTGACCAACATGGGGAAACCCCGTCTCTACTAAAAATACAAAAATTAGCCGGGCGTCGTGACGCATGCCTGTAATCCCAGTTACTCGGGAGGCTAAGGCAGGAGAATCGCTTGAACGCAGGAGGTGGAGGTTGCAGTGAGCCGAGATCGCGCCATTGCATTCTAGCCCAGGCAACAATGTGAGACTCCGTTTCAAAAACAAAACAACAACAAAAAATAAAATAAAGAATAAATCTCTACTGGGTTAGGAAATGGCCTCACGGAGAAGATGGCATTTGAGTAAGCTATTTAGGGTTTTTTGCTCTGTAAGTCGGTGTCAACGTCACGTTTTCATGTGGCGGCCTGATCATTTTGTCTTGTAGCGATGTCTTTGCGTGCATGTGCGCTCATCTCCTATATTGGACAGGGTCTAGAGCAGTTCCTGGCACAGGGTAATCACTCAATATTACATCACTATAATAAAAAATCATGATAGTAAGTCTTGACCGGATAAATTAAGGCATGAATAAATGTATGAATTAACCAGTGGCAGTGAGCGCTTCAGGGGTGGTGGGTCTTGTCTTACTCGTCTTTGAGCTGCGGCCTCGCTGAGGGCATAGTGCGCACAACTGGCTGGTGGCCCAGATTCCACTGGCAGGGACCAGGATCGCAGCCCAAGCTCCGGGGCGGGACGGATGACTCCGGACGGTAGGGGGCACCGGCGTGCGGCCGGGCCGGGCCCCCCGGTAGCTCCGCGCGCACAGCCGGACCGTCATTGACGCCATGAGCGCGCTGCTGCGGATGCTGCGCACGGGTGCCCCAGCTGCTGCGTGCCTGCGGTTGGGGACCAGTGCAGGGACCAGGCCGCGCCGTGCTATGTCCCTGTACCACACTGAGGAGCGCGGCCAGCCCTGCTCGCAGAATTACCGCCTCTTCTTTAGTAAGTAGCTCCCGGAGGTTCGCCGAGCGGCGCACCGGATAAACCTGGGTGGGGGATGGAATGGGGGACTCTTGGGACGCCCCGCGCGGTCTCCCCTTTCTCTTTTTGGGGACCTTGGCGGTAGCTGCGCGGTCCAGGCCACCTTCCTTCCCGCGGGAGCGCGCATCGAGTCACGAGAACTGCCAGCGAGGAGGCGGTGGATCAAGACCCCAAAGCGGAGCGCAGAGGCGCAGGGCTGCCGGCTGGGGGGTAGATAGCGCCCTGTGCCCTGCCAGCCGCCCTCCCCGCCGCCCTCCCCGAGGGGTAGGCAGAGTGCGAGCGGCCACCCCGCGGCGGCCCGCAGCCATTAGCCGGCCCGGCCACGGTTCCCGGTTCACACAACTCAGTGAGGAAGGTAAGGCAGAGCCCGCCCACACGGTGGCCTGCCTAGAGGCGTAAGAAACCTCCTACTGCGGGAGCTCCCTGACGTCGGAGAGGCAGGCGGAACTTTGCAGATGCCTAATCCAGTGCGTCTTCTTTTTTTGGAGGGACTCTGATGAAGGTTCTTTCCCCGAAGCTTGACTTGGTACGCACAAGTTTACACCCTGAGTGTGATCCACCATCCAAAGCCTCGTTGGCTCCGGAGCAGCCCGTTTTCCTCCCCAAGCTGAACAAGCCCAGAGGGCTAAGCGACTTGGGGGGTCCCTGAGTTGCCCAGCTCAGAGAAAGGACCCAGGTCTTCGTGACTCATTGTTCCGTGTACCCCATTGTTTCACTGTGTACGTTAACCGTAACTGAAAATAGCGATCTTGGTCGCTTGCCTTCACGCCCCACTGACGCAGAACCTCGGAGTTGTAGTATCAAAGTGAGCCTTGCATTATCGCTCCCCTTTTCGGAGCACTGGCTCTGGAGGCTTTCAGTTCTAAGCAGGCCCTTGAGTTCTTCACGTCTTAACTCTGTGACCCCGAACGAGTTTAAGTTGCTAAGGCTTGTTTTTTCTCATCCGTACAATAGGTCTGCAAGAATTACATGACATTATATGTGTAAAGTGATTAGTCACAGGGCCTAAAATATAAATTACTATTATTAATACCTATAATCATTATAGATACTTATAATTTATGAGAGATTTGCAGTTATGCTACATGAGTTTAGGGTCGAGGATTATTTTGTGGGAAAGAAGAGTTTGCCTAAAGTCGTGTGATTATAATGCAACTAGTACTAGAATTTCTATTGTCTTCAAAATTGGTTGCAGTTTTCACCCTATGCCGCATATTTTCTTCTATCTTTGGTTAAGACTAATCAGGTGATTAGTCTCAAATTTCTGAATGGATTGTGTTCTATAAGGTTACCATGTGATGATTAATGGGTATACTCATAGAAAAAATCATAAAGTGGCAGTTCGCTTTTTAAGCAGATAAAAAAAGGCCTGTCTACTGCAAGTATTCTAGATTTGCAATAAATACAGTAATTAATAGATTCCCAAATAATCAATAAATATTTATGAAGTGTGCTAGACACTGTTAGGCATAGTACAGAGATTCACAATATTACTATAATTAATTATGGAAAAATAAATACACTGAGCAAAAACAAAGCCTGGAGCGCACAGAGTAGTTGACCCAGTACGGGATTTGAAATGGGGAGTCCTAGGCCATAATCTTGGCTCTGCCGTTAACTCGATGTGTGCTGTTGGATGGGTGGTTACTTCAATTCTTTCTCACAGAGCCAGTTTCTTCGGCTTTTAAATGAAGCATTTGACCTTGAAGTGATCATCCTCAAGGTCCTTCTCAGCACTGGTATTCCCTGAAGGCATTGGATGAATAATGGAGATTCTAACAGTCTCTATTAAGACAGGATGTCGAATGGGGGCATTTTTGGGAGTATGCTGGCCTCTTATTGTTGGTTTGTTTCTTTAGCGGCAAATGTACTTAGCACTCATGATTTTTCTGTAACTAGAGTGCCACAAATAAAATACGTTTTTCATTCAGTTGGATAAACAGGGCAGGAAAGAAGAAAAGCCGATTTTACTAAGGTAAATGGGCAAAAATTGGAAGAAAGGGGAATGTGGTTTTGGAGAGGGTCCCGATGTTTAGATCCTGATTTGGAAGGTGTGTTGGTTAAACAATTTCTGAACTAACCGCCAGATGGCATCACTGGCCAGGACTGTTTACTACCTGCTAGAAGGGGTAGGACAAAGTGAAAGGAAGCCACTCTAGGGCGAATGGGGTAAGGGGAAAGCAACGAATAAATTGCCCTTTATAAAGATGATCACAGATTGGATATTTTTTACACAGTGTGTCTGTATGCAGTACTAGGGTGGACTAATGTTTCACCTCAAAGAAAAATACGAGTGTAGTACTACTTGGCCTAAAATTGTTACTCAGTGTTACTAAAGTGTAATCGTTTTCCACATTTCCAAATATATTCCAAGTCTCTGAAATACTAGTGCATTGGGAGGTAGAACATTTTCGAGCTTCATGGCTGTAAATGGTTTCTCTTTACTGTCATCCAGTAAAATCAGAATAAATGATTGATGTAATACTTAAAAATTGATGTTAAACTTTGTAGAAACATTGAGACAGGATGATTAGGGGAAAGAGTATCCTGGTGGGAATCATCAGGCCTCCTTGGTGCCAGCCCTGACCCTGTTAGTATCTTGCTGTCACTTCATCTCCCTGCATCTCATGTTTTTAAACCGTGGAATGAGGAGATTGGACCAGATGATCATTTTCTGGACTGCTTAGTTGAACACAAGCATCCCATGGTATATTATTAGATTTTCTTTAAAACAGAGGGTTTCATGGTTTAATAAATTAGAACACTTCCCATTTTATTGCTTTTTTGAAGAGTAATTTGCCTATTTAAGTTCTGGAAGATTCGGATATAACTTCTCCAAAACCTGAACCACAGAGTACTTATTTCTCAGAACATTTGTTAACATCTTAGTGACATCAGGGTTATGATTTCTGCAACTTCCAGAAGCAACTGTGCTGTAACAGTTCTAAACTAATAGTCAAACCGCTTAAGTTGTAGTCCTGACTATACCATCTTGGACAAGTCACTCGACTGAATTAACCAGAGGCATCCCTTACCTTCAGATGACATCCAGTAGCTCAGTTTCTCCATAAATAAAATGGGGATAGCACTAGTAATTTTATAGAATTGCCGTGGCAGTTAAATGAGACTGTGTGTGTAATTATCAGCGTCTCACACATGATAGGTATTTAATAAATGTTATTTATTTTTCCCTTTTGACTTTAAGACATCAGACTAAAATCCTTATTATTACATTCTGTGAAGGGAGAAAATAAGGTGATGTGGATACAATTGATTATTTTGAAGTGTTCTGTTAATTTATAGGTTTCAGAAGGTTTTTTTTTGTTGTTGTTTGTTCATTTTATTTTTATTTTTTTTGGTTTGTTTGTTTGTTTGTTTAGAGATGGGGTCTCACGCTTTTGCCCAAGCTGGAGCACAGTGTGCAATCCCGACTCACAGCAGCCTTGACCTCCCCAGCTCAAGCAATCCTCTCACCTCTGTCTCCTGGGTAGCTGGGACTATAGGCATGCACCACTGTGCCTGGCTTCCTAGGTCTTAAAGTTTTAATGGGTACTTGCAGTCTTTTAAATTAACTGTGAAATCATAATGAAGTTAGACTCACTTATATTGAGCCAAAGACCTAATGCTGCATGGCATTATTCCTTTGATATCTTGCGTGTTTTTGTTTGTTTTGTTTTGTTAATAACTTGAAATTTTATTTTAGATTTCATACTTTTCTCAAAGGATGGGAAATAGCTATGCTTTCCATAATTAGGAATGTTGTTATTATGGGATAGGCAACTGGTTTGCTTAGAGAAATAGTGCTGTGGATAATTCAAGTTGCTTTTATTTACTCTGGAAATGAACCAAGTAGTTCTTTAAAATTAATTTGCTTTGTCACTTATAGTAAGCATGTGCTTGTGTTGAAATTACTGTGTTTTCTTTATGTCGTTTGGGTAGTAGGGGGAATCTGCCATTGAAAGTGCTGTATCTTTGGACTTAAAAGAGAACTTCCCGTGAATAATCCACAAAATATGTTTGAGTCTTAAATATGAGTTTCTGTAACTTTTTAAAGTTGGCCTATATCATAGAACTTCAACTGATATAATGGAACACAATGGGTTTTGTGTGAATATAGAAAAAGTATTTTATTTGATTTTTCAGTCCTTAAAACCTTAAACGTTTTCTATATCAATGCTGTGAAATAGGAATTGTGTGATCTATGTGGAACAGAGGAAGCATTTTTATTGAAGTTTTTAGGCTTCTTTACATTTCTTAATCTTTTTATCAGAAAATAAAACAAAGCTAGCTTTAGTCATTGCTGAAGCTTCCAGTAAGAATCTCTATAAGTGGTTTTGTAGTAGTGTGTAATCGTATGTTGGTATATGGCATACATTTAGCTGTCTGGTATAGATACATAAAATTAGGCATGGTTTTCACATTCCATTCAATTTTCTCACTTGCTGTAGTGTAAGTAATAAACTTTCATCCTGATACAACTTGCTCTTGTGAGGGAAAGAATCACATAGATAACTTAGAAAATGCTAGAATAAAATCTAATTTCAGACCACTGTTTGGCAATATCATGTAGATTGATGGGCCTGATAGAAGTTAGCAATTAATGCCTAAGCACACAATCTGATTTTTGACGACAGTGGAATACCAAGGCAAAAATGACGCAGTGACTACAATCATTTATCTCTTTTCCCCTATAATAAATATCCTATTAAAGTGATAGTAAGTGAGGGTAAGAAAGGGTAACCCTAAAACAACAGATAAGAAGGAGCCACCAAAGCTTGAGATTTTGAAATATGTATAAAAGATTAAAAAACCAATGGAGAGATGGTTATTAATGGAGCAGTGTGGAAGAAGTCCCAGCTTAAGTATCTGTGTTCAGGGGACGTAGTTTAGGGAAAAGCCGAGCTGCTGCAGAACCTCAGAGAGGTTGTGGGTGTGTTGATATAAGATAGGATAGAGAGTTAGATGGATGTAGAACTTAACACAGGGCGATTAGTTTAAGTTGTATTACAAATAGTACACAAATGTTTCCCATGCAGGTCTAACGCATGCGGGTTGTGCTAGTTCCAACTGTAAAAGTTGAATGAAGAGCTGAGAGGGAAGTAGGGCCTCTGATGGTGTTGGTGCCCCAGCAGTACTCTGCATGCTGGTATTTGGGGACCCCAGCATAACAGCCAGCCTCCTACCCATTCATCTCTGTGGGAACACAGAGTTCCCAGTCATTTTTTTCTAGTCTTTTTAATATAAACCAAATAGCCAAGGATCACCTAACTTAGGCTTTCATCACTACTGTTCTACCAAACTGCTTTTTGTCAGGGCTATCTGTCACGTCCATGCTGTGACCTTAATGGTCAGTTTGAAGTCCTCATATGACCGATCAGCAGTACTTTTTACAGTTTATCACTTTCTTTCACAGAAACACTTTTTTTGTCTTTCCCAGAGGAAACTGCTTTCCTCTGGGAATGCACTTTGTCTTAGTTTTGATGCTTCTCCTTCACATTCTCCCTTGCTGAACCTTTGTCATATTTCTGAACTCTAGCCTTTGAAATGCCCAGGGCTCAATCGTCAGCCCACTTCTCTATCTATACTGCCTCTCTAGGGCAGGGGTTGGCAAAGTTTTCTGTAAAGGGCCAGATAAGGAATACTTTAGGTTTTGCAAACCATTCAGTCTCTGTTACAACTACTCAGCTCTGCCATTGTAATATACAGCCATGGACAGTAAAAGTATGGCTGTGGTTATGTTCCAATAAAACTGTATTTACAAAAATAAAACCAGGCCATGTGACAGATTTGGCCCATAAGCCAGAGTTTGCTGACCATTGCTGTTGCTCTGGGTGATCCCATCAGGTCCCATAGTGTTAGATGCTGTTTATGATTCCCCAGTTTATAACATTAGCCCCAGTCTCTTCTTGAACTCAGAATTTACACATCCAGCTTTCTACTCTGTATTTCTACCTAAATGTTTAAGATACAACTCAAGATTAACAGTACAAAACAGAACTCTTGACCCCCCACCCCCACTGAACTTGTTTCTTTCTCTCTTTAGTTGCTAACCCATAACTTGGGAATCATTCTTGTCACCTTTTACTCTTGTCTCACAGCTAACTCATTAGCATATTTTTTTGAAATGTACCAAAAGACAATTCCTTCTCTCCACTTCCACCCTTCTCACTTTCTGTTTCACCATAATCTTTCCCTTGATCAGTTGTAGTAACCTCCTGATTCTTCACCCTGCTCCCACCCTTAGCCCTGTATAGTCTACTTTCCATACAGCAATCACCTTCATCCTTTTAAAAGGCAAGTCAGATAATGTCCAAGCTCTGCTGAAAGTGCCAGTGGCTTTCCATTTCACTCAAAACATTTTTTGAAATATGTACCATAGCATGTAAGGTCCTACTGCATCTAATACTGGGCTCCTCTCTGAATTCATTGCTTGCCACTTTTGCTTTTGATCAGTGTCCTCCTGCCATCCTGGCCTCCTTGCTGTTTCTCAGACATGTCATGTATGTTCTTTCCTCTGCACACCTGTGCTTTTTATGCCTTCAGTGCTCCTCCCTAGAGGTCTGCTTGATCTCTTCCCTCACTTCATTCAGATCTGTGCTGAACTGTTACCCACCAGAGAGATCTTCCCTGATCATTCAATATCAAATATTACTCCTTCTATTACAGTAGGTAGCTAGTCAGGCATGAGCAGGGTGGAAGAGGGCTCCCCTCCCTCAACACACACCAGGAATGACAGGCAAACATCAGGTGATGGTCAGGCAGTTGTTAACTGTTTCTCTAAAGTATTAATTGATTGCAGCCTACACCAGGGAAAGGCAGTCTCCAAATAAACAGAAGCACCTGAAGCTGGTGATCAGCAGCTTCCCATGAGATCTCAGGAACTGGGTGAGTGGGCTCAAGCATTTGCACTAAGAGGCAAAATGTGGACTTACAGTTCCACGTGGCTGGGGAGGCCTCACAATCATGGCAGAAGGTGAAAGGCATGTATCATATGGTGGCAGACAAGAGAGCTAGTGCAGGGAAACTCCCCTTTATATAATCATCAGATCTTGTGAGACTTACTCACTGTCACAAGAACAAGACTTGCCCCCAGAATTCAATTACCTCCCACCAGGATCCCTCCCACAACACGTGGGAATTCAAGATGAGATTTGGGTGGGGACACAGCCAAACCATATCATTCTGCCCCTGGCCCCTCTCAAATCTCATGTCCTCACATTTCAAAACCAACATGCCTTCCCAACAGTCCCCCAAAGTCTTAACTCATTTCAACATTAACTCAGAAGTCCGCAGTCCACAATCTCATCTGAGACAAGGCAAGTCCCTTCTACCTATGAGCCTGTAAAATCAAAAGCAAGTTAGTTACTTCCTAGTTACAATGGGGGCACAGGTATTGGGTAAGTAAACCATTCTAAATGGGAGAAATTGGCCAAAACAAAGGGGCTACAGGCCCCATACAAGTCCAAAATCCAGCAGAGCAGTCAAATATTAAAGCTCCAAATGATCTCTTTTGATTCCATGTCTCACATCCAGGTCACACTGATGCAAGAGGTGGGTTCCTGTGGTCTTGGGCAGCTCCGCCCCTGTGGCTTTACAGGGTATAGTCCCCCTCCTTGCTGCTTTCATGGGCTGGTATTGAATGTCTGCGGCTTTTCTGGGTGCATGGTGGAAGCTGTTGGTGGATCTACCATTTTGGGGTCTGGAGGACAGTGGCCCTCTTCTCACAGCTCCACTAGGCAGTGCCCCAGTAGGGACTCTGTGTGGGGGCTCCGACCTCATATTTCCCTTCCACAGTGCTCTAGCAGAGGTTCTCCATGAGGGCCCTGCCACTGCAGCAAACTTTTGCCTGGGCATCCAGGCGTTTTCATACACCTTCTGAAGTCTAGGCAGAGGTCCCAAACCTCAATTCTTGACTTCTGTGCACCCGCAGGATCAACACCACTTGGAAACTGCCAAGGCTTGGGGCTTCCACCCCCTGAAGCAAAAACCCAAGCTGTACCTTGGCCGCTTTTAGCCATGGCTGGACCACCTGGGACGCAGGGCACCAACTCCCTAGGCTACACACAGCAGGGGGACCCTGAGCCCGGCAAAACCACCTTTTCCTCCTAGGCCTCAGGGCCTGTGATGGGAAGGGCCGCTGTGAAGACCTCTGACATGTGCTGGAGACATTTTCATCATTGTCTTGGGGGTGAACATTTGGCCCCTCGTTACTTATGCAAATTTCTGCAGCTGGCTTGAATTTCTTCTCAAAAAATGGGATTTTCTTTCCTGTCACATTGTCAGGCCACAAATTTTCCAAACTTTTGTGCTCTGAATGCTTTTAACAGCACCCAAGTCACCTGTTGAATGCTTTGCTTCTTAGAAATTTCTTCCTCCACTAGATACCCTAAATCATCTCTGTCAAATTCAAAGTTGCACAGATCTCTAGGGCAGGGGCATAATGCCGCCAGTCCCTTCGCTAAAACTGTCAAGAATCACCTTTGCTCCAGTTCCCAACAATTTCCTCATTTCCATCTGAAACCACCTCAGCCTGGGTTTCATTGTCCATATCATTATCAACATTTGGGTCAAAGCCACTTAACAAGTCTCTCGGGAGTTCCAGACTTTCCCACATTTTCTTGTCTTCTTCAGAGCCCTCCAAACTGTTCCAAACTCTGCCTGTTACACAGTTTCAAAGTTGCTTCCATGTTTTCAGTTATCTTTTCAGCAGCACTGCACTCTACTGGTACCAATTTACTGTATTAGTTTATTTTCATGCTGCTGACAAAGGCATACCCAAGACTGCAGAATTTACAAATGAAACAGGTTTATTGGACTTACAGTTTTACATGGCTGGGGAGGCCTCACAATCATGGCAGAAGGTGAGAGCCACATCTCATATGGTGGCAAACGAGAGCTTGTGCAGGGACACTACCCCTTCTGTAATCATCAGATCTCGTGAGACTTACTATCATGAGAACAGCACAGGAAAGACTTACCCCTATGATTCAGTTACCTCCCACCAAGTCCCACCCACAACACGTGGGAATTCAAGGTGAGATTTGGGTGGGGACACAGCCAAACCATATCAATATATTTGGTGGAATAAAAAAGTGTAAACATTAACATTAGCCAATTAAGAAATTATGTGGAATAGATTGAACTAAACTATCTCTCAGAATTGGAATCAATACATAATTTCTACAATTGATAAACAAAAACTACTAAATATGCTGTTTAGAAAGATGAAGGTAACCACTAGGCCTAATACAAAGAGTTGAAAATGGGTTGCTCTCAGGAGTGGAACTAGACCGGGGAGAGGTAGAAACTATTACTTTTTCAGTCATGGACCTGCATTGCTTTGGCTTAACAACAGCAAAATAGGTGTTTTTAAAAGCAAATTGGCAATAGCTTGTTTTCAACTGTTAAGAAACAAGCAGCCTGAGCTTCAGATAAGAAAGTTCTAACCTAAGATGTATCACTAATGTATTTTGTGGTTCTGAGGAAGGGCTGTCTGACGTGTGCTTCAGTTCTACCACCTTTTTTTTTTTTAACCTAGTGCTAGATAAGTTCTACTATCTTTAAAAATAACGGCATGTGTTGCCACAGCGCTTGTTCCATATACCATATCCCTCTGTCTGTAGCGCATATGTACCATATAGATTATCTCATTCATTTTGTAGAGGATCAGGATAGATACTACAAATCTTTAAATCCACCTTTAGAGAATTTTAATGCCCTTTAAATGGAACATAATAGCATACCAACATGATTGGCCCTGGAAAACTTTTAATGAGTTCTTATCCATTTGCACTTTAGGGAAATGTTTAGTTTTCTAATAGTGCTGAGAGGATGCCTTTGTGTTTAAACTTACTAGGTGATGATGATGACAGTGATGTACCGTGTCTTGTCTTAGCTATGGGCATGGATCACTGTCTAGCACTTTTGTATTCTCAAATCTAGTACATTTCCTTTTCATGTGAAACACTCTATAAATATATATTGCTTAATGCAAGAAACTATTGAGAAAATAAAGCTTCAGAGAAATTGAGTGACTGTTGAGAAATAAACTAAAATTCTGAGCCCCTCAGTTGACTGAATGGGTCTCCTTTTGGCCAAGGGGACCCTAGAGAAAGCTTGAAAACTGAGTTCTTGGCCACGACTGGAATGGGGAGGTCAACTATGCCTGCTTATACCCTTTCCCTCACTAACTGCCATTAAGTTTTCTTCCCTAAGGGCTAAATAGAAACCAGCCCTTTCGAAAGACTCCACAGATGATGATACCAACCAAAAGTCTAACTGCTGCCCCTCCCTTTTGTGGTTTCCACAAAACAACTGACCAGCATTCCCTCCTGGTAAGAGTGGTTCTGGCAAATCTATGCAGAACGTGCAGTGAGGATTTTCATGTTTTCCACTTCACCTTTTGACATCAGAGAGCTGAAAACTCCACCCTCAGATCATGCTAACACCACTGTTTTTTGAACATGGGTCTCGTGGAGAAGCATGAAGCTCAACTGAGCATGCTTGCAGGTTGCAGCCCTTTATGAGAAATAAAGCTCTGCTTTCCAAATTTATGAACCCATCATTCTTCAGTTGCCACTTTTATGAAGCTGAGTAACTAGAAGTCAGGCTTTTGGCCTTTCTAGTCGTTGCTCCTGTGCAAATATATCTAATTGCCCATTAAAACATTATCATTATCTGAGATCTAAGGCCATATTTGTTTTCTAGAAATAGTTATATTTTTATTCTTTTTCTTCATTATTACGTTTTTATTTATTAATACTATTTCATGAAATAGCTGCTAGTAGGTATGGTCAGTAAATACAGACCATTCACTCATTTGTAATCTTTTTACCTTTGAAATGACAATTAGAAAACTATATATATATATATATGATCTTACATCTTAGTAAGTATTGGGCTTGTCCACAGTTAGCAAGAGCATTGGATCTTTAGGGAAATTTAACACCAAATCAGTGTCCTAGACTTATTTACTCTTAATTACAAAGGCAGCCTAGCTTTTCTGTCAAGTTTCTTTTACCCCCATGATAACAAACTTCCCTTGTTTGTGTAACTTCCTGGATTCTTAGAGCTGAAATTATTGTTCATTTCTATCACAGTGATAGGTCCCAAATGAACAATTGAAGTAATCTGTTAAAGGATTGTATTTTTTTCTTTTCAGAATTCTACTTTTTTTACTTTAGTGATTTGAAGAGAGGACAATCACAGATTGATGATTGCTCTTGGAATAAGAGCTTCCATTTATACATCATAGTTGTCCCTCTGTATTTGCAGGGGATTGGTTCTAGAACCCCCATGGATACCAAAATTTGCAGATGTTCCAGTCCCTGATGTAAAATGGCGTAGTATTTACATATGACCTATGCACTTCTCCTATTTTTTTTTCCTTATGGATGGGGGAGGGTGGAAAGAAACCAAGAGAAAGGAACCCTCTTGTCTACTTTTAATCCTCTTTGGATTACTTACAATATCTGATGCCTTGTAATGCTATGTAAATAGTTGTTATACTGTATTGTTTTATCTGTATTATGTTTATTGTTGTATTTTTATTTTTTAAAAATTCACAGAATATTTTTGATCTGCGATTGTTTGAATCTGCAGATGCAAAGGGCTTACTGTGTATGTCTTCTTAACCTCCTCCTAGTTGTCTTTCAGCTCCGTGTTTACTTATTTTTAAAATTACATACAGTAAAATGTACTTTTTTTGTGGACACTTCTGAGTTTTGACAGAACATAGATTTGTGTAAACAGCATCACAAAGTACAGAACAGGTCTGTCCCTCCCCAAGACATTTTTTGTGGACCCCTTTAGAGTCAACCCTACTCTCTTACCATCAGCCCCTGGCAACCAACCAATGATCTGCACTTTATCCTATAGTTTTGCCTTTTCCAGAATGTTATGTAAATGAAATTGAGTTGAGCTTCTTTCACTTGATATAATGTATTTAGATGCATCCATTTTATTGTATCAATAGTGCATTCCTTTTTATTGTGGAATAATTAATAAACCATTGATTAAAAGACCACTATATGAGTGTAACATAGTTTTTCTCCATTTACCAGTTGTACATTTGCATTGTTTACAGTTTTGGTGATTCCGAATAAAGCTGCTATAAACATTTAGAGATTTTTGGGTGAACATGTTTTTATTTCTCAGTTAAATACTTAGTGGGATTTCTGGGTCACATGCTAATTGTATGTTTAACTTTACAAGAAACAGCCAAACTGTTTTCCAGAGCAAGTGCACCATTTTCAGTTCCCATCACCATATTTTATTTTAATCGAAAACATGTAAATGTGGCCCACTTTAGTATCTATTACGTTTAGAAAAGTAAATAATCATGTAAAAATTGGTAATTTTGTTTTTTGTGTTCTTGTGTTACTCATAGATAACTTTGAAAATCAGGCAGAGAATTTGAAATCTGATGTAATATATGAAAGGGAAGTTTTTTTTTTAAGTGCGTCCCTTTAACTGATGAAAAGAGCTTTATAGACCATAGCCAAAGTTTTATGTACTTGCCATTTGGGTGCCCTTTCTCATTTTTATCTCTACCTTGTGCACACATCCTTCAGGAATTACCTTGTTGCTAAGGTGGGGAAATAAAAATTATGTTAACAGTTTAAAGGGAAAAATAAAATAGTAATAGAGACATTTACCTAACAGATATTTCCTCAGCAATTATATATTGGATGCCTAGTAAGTGCTAGGTACTTTTCCAGATGCTAGAGATCCAGTAGAAAGCATAACAGAACAAACAAAAATGAACAACTACAAAAACTCCAGAACTTAATTCTAGTGATAAGTGCTAATGTAAAGCACAAAGCATGGTAGGGGGAAATAAAATATTGGTGGGAATTAACAACCTCATTGTTAAGTTATATGCCTTTTTTTTTTTTTTTTTTTGAGACGGAGCCTCGCTCTGTCACCAGGCTGGGGTGCAGTGGTGCCATCTCGGTTCACTGCAACCTCCGCCTCCTGGGTTGAAGCAATTCTCCTGCCTCAGCTTCCTGAGTAGCTGAGATTACAGGCATGCACCACCATGCCCAGCTAATTTTTGTATTTTTAGTACAGACAGGGTTTCGCCGTGTTGGTCAGGCTGGTCTGAAACTCCTGACCTCAGGTGATCCTCCTGCCTCAGCCTCCCAAAGTGCTGGGATTAGTGTGAGCCACTGTGCCCGGCCATGCCTCTGTTTTTATTGGGCAGAATCCAAGGCTTATTTGTTGTTGTTGTTGTTTAATAAACTTCATTTTGGAATAATTTTAGATTGGGTTAAGCTGCAAAGTTAGTACAGGATTCCAGCATACCCCACACCCCAGTTTTTCCCTAATATTATCATCTTAACATCATTTACCATTGCCATTGTACATTTTTCAAAACTAAGAAACTAACATTGGCACATGCCCTTAACTAAACTCCAGATTTTATTTGGATTTCACTAGTTTTTCCACTAATGTCATTTTTCTGTTCCAGGATCTAGTTCAGCATACCAGACTGCATTTAGTCATCATATTCCCTTACTGTCTAACAATCTGTTACAGTTTCTTAATCTTGGATTTGTTTCTTCTCTCTCATTTATTTTATCATTTGTTTGTATTAGTGTGGATTCGTGTATATTTGTTTTATATTTTGTTGCTCAAATTGTTCCAGCTTTGGCCTTTGGGAACTCTTTCAGATTGGTTCACATTTTCCTTTACCATACCTCCAGTCTTTTGATTTTTGAGCACTTGGTTGCCTTCTGACCCTACAAGATGCTCCAGGCCCATCTTGGGTATTCTTTGCTCCAGCATTAGAATCAAGCCTTTCTCCAAGGAGGCCTAGTTCCTTTCATTGGAGAATGGCATTTTGAAACCAAAATCTGGGCCAGGTGCAGTGGCTCACACCTGTAATCCCTATACTTTGGGAGGCCCAAAGCAGGTGGATTGCTTGAGCTCAGGAGTTCGAGATAAGCCTGGGCAACATAGCAAGACCCTGTCTGTACAAAAAACTTTAAACTTAGCTGGGTGTGGTGGTGCATGCCTGTAGTCCCAGCTACTCTGGAGGCTTGAGGTGAGAGGCTGGCTTGAGACCAGGAGATGGAGGCTGCAGTGAGCCATGATCATGCCACTGCATTCCAGACCCTGTCTCAAAAAAAAAAAGAAGAAAGAAACCAAGATGTAGTTGCTGGTGTGCTCATTGCTATTGGGATTTAGCCAGTCTTTGTTTTATTTTGTTAAATATTCTTGAAATCTAAATTTGAAAATTATGCCAAACAGGTAGCAGGTCAGAAGTAAAACAGCCTGATTTAGGAAATTACAAAGTGAAAATTTTGTAGGGCTCTATTAAGCTTAGCTTTTGGAAACAGATGTATTCCAGTAAAAGTGCATTGTATTTATTTAAAAGGCATCGTGTTTATTTAAATAATACATACTTTTGAAAGTATTTAAAATACACATTTTAGTATACAACTTTTAAGGTAAGATAGTTTCTGTTATTGAAGTTTGTTTTTGTTCTAAGCTTGCCTTAGTATTAGCATCCTTGCCACATTGAATGGAAACAATATTTCTTTTCTTTTAATTGAATAGGAACTTTGGACTTTTTTCCTATGGATAGTAGGTGGAAATTGGGAATACTATTGTTATATTTCCCCAAGGGAAGTTGACATCAGTTTTAATAGAATTCACTTAGTAGTGAGTCTCTTTTTCAAAAGTGATGGTTTTTTTTTAAATATATATTTTGGGTTTTAGTCTATTGTAGATATTTTCTGCTTTGGATATTTTAAGCCACAGGGATAAGTAAATTATTTCAGCAACCCAAATATGGTTTAGCTGGTATATATTTGTTTTCGGTCCTTAGATTGTGGCAAGTTTTAAAAGTTGAATTAACTTTAAGTTGGGAGTTAAAGTTAGCTTTGAAAAAAATGGGTAAGTTTAAAAGTGGATAAGGATATTTATTATTGCTGTATAGAACAATGTGTCTGTTGCTTTAATTCTGTTTTGTTTTGTTTGTTTGTTTCTTTGCAGAGAATGTAACTGGTCACTACATTTCCCCCTTTCATGATATTCCTCTGAAGGTGAACTCTAAAGAGGTATTGTTTTGACTTGTTTTGGGAATGAAAACGTATACTGCCAGTATCACCATAAGATGCTTTTTGGAAGCATCTTGAAAGGAAAAAGTCTTGTTGGAAGTCAGGAGGACAAACAGGAGTTACTATAACAGGGTCATAAGCCTCCTATATGAATTAAAATTTGTATGAGAATAGGATTCTTCCATGAGGAATTGGGAGAAAGGGGTGTTACTGGTACATAAAACTTAGAATTCGGTAGGAAATAAAGATTTAAGGGTAGTAATTTGGGAAATTAACAAGAGGTTTATTTACAATAATCAGCTAACGTTTGTGGATTGTTTTTTATTTGCTAGCCACTATGTGAACATAATGTTATTTAATTGTTATGAGTTGCTATTGTTCTTTCCAAGGACACTGAGGCTCAAGGCATTTTTATTGACTTGTCTAAGATCTGGTAAGTGCCAGAGCTAGTTTTGGAATTAGCATTTCTGACCACAAAGCTCATGCTCTTTAACCACTCTATGAAACAGGTGCTAGAGAAATAAAGCAGGGGTAAAAATGATGGTGTTTGGTTCCATATGAACTTTAAAGTAGTTTTTTCCAATTCTGTGAAGAAAGTCATTGGTAGCTTGATGGGGATGGCATTGAATCTATAAATTACCTTGGCAGTATGCCATTTTCACAATATTGATTCTTCAACCATGAGCATGGATGTTCTTCCATTTGTTTGTATCCTCTTTTATTTCATTGAGCAGTGGTTTGTAGTTCTCCTTGAAGAGGTCCTTCACATCCTTGTAAGTTGGATTCCTAGGTATTTTATTCTTTGAAGCAATTGTGAATGGGAGTTCACTCATGATTTGGCTCTCTGTTTGTCTGTTATTGGTGTACAAGAATGCTTGTGATTTTTGTACATTAAAAAGAGCCCGCATCGCCAAGTCAATCCTAAGCCAAAAGAACAAAGCTGGAGGCATCACGCTACCTGACTTTAAACTATACTACAAGGCTACAGTAACCAAAACAGCATGGTACTGGTACCACAACAGAGACATAGATCAATGGAACAGAACAGAGCCCTCAGAAATGATGCCGCATAGCTACAACTATCTGATCTTTGACAAACCTGACAAAAATAAGAAATGGGGAAAGGATTCCCTATTTAATAAATGGTGCTGGGAAAACTGGCTAGCCATATGTAGAAAGCTGAAACTGGATCCCTTCCTTACACCTTATACAAAAATTAATTCAAGATGGATTAAAGACTTATATGTTAGACCTAAAACCATTAAAATCCTACAAGAAAACCTAGGCAATACCATTCAGGACATAGGCGTGGGCAAGGACTTCATGTCTAAAACACCAAAAGCAATGGCAACAAAAGCCAAAATCGACAAATGGGATCTCATTAAACTAAAGAGCTTCTGCACAGCAAAAGAAACTATCATCAGAATGAACAGGCAACCTACAGAATGGGAGAAAATTTTTGCAACCTACTCATCTGACAAAGGGCTAATATCCAGAATCTATAACGAACTCAAACAAATTTTCAAGAAAAAAACAAACAACCCCATCAAAAAGTGGGCAGAGGACATGAACAGACACTTCTCAAAAGAAGACATTTATGCAGCCAGAAAACACATGAAGAAATGCTCATCATCACTGGCCATCAGAGAAATGCAAATCAAAACCACAGTGAGATACCATCTCACACCAGTTAGAATGGCCATCATTAAAAAATCAGGAAACAACAGGTGCTGGAGAGGATGTGGAGAAATAGGAACACTTTTACACTGTTGGTGGGATTGTAAACTAGTTCAACCATTGTGGAAGTCAGTGTGGCGATTCCTCAGGGATCTCGAACTAGAAATACCATTTGACCCAGCCATCCCATTACTGGGTATATACCCAAAGGACTATAAATCATGCTGCTGTAAAGACACATGCACACGTATGTTTATTGCGGCACTATTCACAATAGCAAAGAGTTGGAACCAACCCAAATGTCCAACAACGATAGACTGGATTAAGAAAATGTGGCACATATACACCATGGAATACTATGCAGCCATAAAAAATGATGAGTTCGTGTCCTTTGTAGGGACATGGATGAAACTGGAAAACATCATTCTCAGTAAACTATCGCAAGGACAAAAAACCAAACACCGCATGTTCTCACTCATAGGTGGGAATTGAACAATGAGAACTCATGGACACAGGAAGGGGAACATCACACTCTGGGGACTGTTGTGGGGTGGGGGGAGGGGGGAGGGACAGCATTAGGAGATACACCTAATGCTAAATGACGAGTTAATGGGTGCAGGAAATCAACATGGCACATGGATACATATGTAACAAACCTGCACATTGTGCACATGTACCTAAAACCCTAAAGTATAATAAAAAAAAAAAAAAAAAAAAAACTAAAAAAAAAAAAAAAAAAAAAAAAAATGATGGTGTTTGAATAGCTGTTCTCTTAGAACTGAAAATCACTTGACAGTTGTCAGGGTGTGAAAGATGCCAGGAGAACTGATGCTATCAAATCAAAATCATTGATTTGGGGCCTCAAAATCATTGGGGTATTTTGAGATCTCTCCTGATTAGTTGGTAAGGTGGCATATTTGGTAGTATTCTTGATCATCATTAAGTTGTAAGTTATTAAAATCCAAGTAGTGAATTACCAAATTTTTTAAGGGGGTACAACTATTAAGTAAATAACCAGGACCACATTCCAGGTTGAAATTATATGGAAATTAATGGGGTTGGGTGTTCTAGGATATGGGGTGGTCAGTATAGGGGCAGAGGCCAGTGAAGAAGTGAGGAGGCTCCTTCAGATGCAAGGGTTGTTTGACCGTGGTGTTACCTCAGAGGCTGAATATTATGCATCATAGTGAGGTTATGGGATGTGAAGTAGGATTTGTGTTGCTTCCCAGCTCTTCAGAATAAGGAACTGGCAGTAGAATAAATCAGTAATTTATCAAGTGCTTGTGGTGCTTAGCCAGCACTGTGTTCCTTGCCTGACACGGATTATCTCAATCCTTCTGGCCCTACATTTATTACCCGTATTTTGTTAACGAGGCTAAGTACCTTGTCCATCATCACAAGTCTTGTGTGTTTTGGAGGTGGGATTGAATTTAGGTGCTCTGACTCCAGAGTTTGTACTCCTCACTTCTCTTGTGTAATGCCTCCAGCTCATTACTTTTAAGTGTGCAGCTCCAGGACAATAGAAGGAAACCAGAGGCAAAAGGAACTCTATGTTACTGTGTGTGTCCGTGCGAGTGTGTGAGAGTGTGTGTGTATATGTGTTCCCGTGTTTTGTTTTGGCCACTGAACTTTCAAACCTAAATATCTCATGTCTTCCAACACCTTTCTTTGCTTTTGGCCAAAAGTGCATGCATTCACTTATTCATTAATTTATTCATTCAATCAATAGTCATTGAATGCTTATTATGAGCCAGGCACTGTTCTACGCACTGTGGGTGTAGTAGTGAATAAGATAGGTATAGTTTCCACTCAGTTGGAGGAGTCAACCATAAAACAAGTCAGTCAGATAATGTTAAGTGCTATAAAAATACAACAGGGAAATGAAAGATAAAATGTGACTGGTGGGTAGTGTTGTCAGGGGTATGCTATAGCAAAATCTGTATACCTCATTATAACAACAATAATAATAAAGCTGTATTTTTGAGAATCGTGTAGTAGATAGAGGTGGAGGTGGAAAAGAGAGTATGCTAGAAACATGTCAGAATAACATTTTGTCTAAGGAGGATGGGTTTTGGGAAATATGAAATTTGGTATTAGGCAAAATTGATGACAGGGCCAGCAAATACAACAGGATATGCCAGTGAATTCTGGAGATACGGAAATGGGTACGCACGGTGGTTGTATAAATAGGTTTCCCTAGATCTCAGCCAGTAATGATTAAAGCTCTTGCTTTGTACTTTGGGATGTGGTATATTAAGAATAAAAATAATGGCTGGGTGCGGTGGCTCTTGGCTGTAATCCCAGCACTTTTGGAGGCCAAGGTGGGCGGATCACGAGGTCAGGAGATTGAGACCATCCTGGCTAACATGGTGAAACCCTGTCTCTACTAAAAATAAAAAAAAAAATTAGCCGGGTATAGTGGCGGGCGCCTGTAGTCCCAGCTACTTGGGAGGCTGAGGCAGGAGAATAGTGTGAACCCAGGAGGCGGAGCTTGCAGTGAGCCAAGATTGCGCCACTGCACTCCACCAGCCTGGGTGACAGAGCGAGACTCTGTCTCAAAAACAACAACAACAGCAAAAACAAAAATAATGTTTCAGAGCGGATTTGGAATAATGATTTTCTGTTTGTTTTGTTTTCTTCATTAGCAGTCATTTTGTTGTATAAACGTTACATCTGCTGGTTGAGCATTTGTGAATGGCACAAGTTTTCTTCCCAGCCCACCACGAAGTCAGTTTTACTTTAAAAGTGCTTGGTTTAATGGGAAAAGAAAAAAGAAAAAAAGTGCTTGGTGGAGGCGTAGTAATCACACCTTGGTAGAATTCACAGGCAGGAGGTGCAGCTGGGTACTTTCACGGCTTGTTAGTCATGCTCCCTGGAGCTTCATTTCAATAATGAAATGACTGTTTTAAGCGTAATCACTGGAAACTACCAGTCTTTTCTTAAAGACTGAACAGAGCCTTTGCTTATTTTATAAAAACTGGGAAAATATACTTGAAAGAGATTTAGCTTTTCTGATCATTTATTTTATGAAACACTTCAATGCTCTATTCTGGGGATACAAATGCTCAGGGGAAAACAAAGTGGGCATTTGGTAGGTTCTCTGTTGACTCAGATTTCTGGACAGTCTTTGTGTAGAATGTCTATACAATAGTCATATTTTTATTCCTATGCAGTGCCACCATATACTTTCATGAAATATTGCAGTCATAAACACCGTCTTTTCTTTTATAGGAAAATGGCATTCCTACGAAGAAAGCACGAAATGATGAATATGAGGTATATCCAAAGGTTTTTATTTTTGTGAATCACTTTTATATTGTCTGTTAAATACCTTGATGATAGTTTGCATTTGTAAAATAATTCTAAGGTTTTTACCCCTGCAAGACTTTCATGTGCATTCTGATGTTTTTCTTTAAGGCAGCTAGAGTAGCTATTGCCATTTAACTTTTTTTATTGTGGTAAAATATTCATAACATAAGGTGTACCATTTTAACTTTTTTAAAGTACAATTTAGTGGCATTAAGTTCTTTCACATTGTTGTGGAATCCTCATCACCATCCATCTCCAGAACTTTTTCATCATCCCAAGCTGAAACTCTACACATTGAAAAACTCCTCATTTCCTCCCTCCCCCAAGGCCCTGGGAACCACTATTCTACTTTCTGTCTTATGGATTTGACTGTTGTAGGTATTTCATTTCCACTTCATTTTACAACGGGAAAACCTGAGATAATTAGCACAGGAACCCAGATTTTGGTAGTAAGTAAATTATTATGGTAGATGGTCTAAAGTAAGTGTACTTCATTATAAATGAAATATTTCACTTTAAATTATAAGAGAGAAGATGGTTTGAGAGGCTGTTTTAGAACCCAGGAACAATAATCTTTTGGGAGTAGAGGAGAAGAAAAACACTTATACCAACTATATGCTAAAATAAATATATTCTAAATATATATATTCTAAATATATCTATATAAATATATGTGGCTGTCAAACCTTTAATAGTTCTTGACTTAGGACCAGAACATTTGATTGATGTCTGTCATTCCATCTCCTGCTACAAGTGTCCTTTTATCCCTCTGATTCTGATGCCAGGCAGCTTTTCCTACTGCCTTCCTGTCTTCTTTTACCTTTCCAGCTTCATTGCCATTTATTCTCTACCCCAATTGAAACTCTACAGCTCCAGCATTTGAATCTACTTCGAAACATACCTGTGGGGGCCTTTAAATTCCTACAACCTTTGCCTGCTATCTATCTTCTATTTTTCTAAACTGGTGTGGTTCTTGAACCATCTACACTGGAACCACTTAGAGTGCTTGTTAAAAATTCAGATTCCGTGCCCCATCTCCTATTTACTAAGTCAGCTTCTCTGTTTGGTAGGGCCTGGTTAATCTAGGTATTTCACAAGTGTTCTAGGTGCATCCTAAACATGAAGTTTAAGAGCCACTGCCCTAGATGTTAAGTGAACAAGGGTTTCCAGATCCCAGGGACTTAGTGTATTAACCTGAAACAGTTATTTCAGGTTAACGAAATACATTAGTGGGAAAAACATATTCTGAGCCCAGACATTCAAATTAAAATTTAATTCTTAGAACACAGTTTTTATGTTAGAGACTATCTGATTTGGGTTTATTTGAAATTTTCAGGATTAGAGAGGAAAGAAGAGTGATTTATTCCCGTCTTTTCCCCACGTATATAAAATGTACTGACTGCTTTTTCATACGTCTTACTAGTTTTTCTATTTTGACTTCTGCAACAAAAATACAAGGAAAAAAGTAGAGAGAAAGAAAAGGACCGAAGTAGTAGTTCACAGTCCTTGCCACAAACACAGCTTTCTGATTTGACTTGTGCTCCTTTTATCTTTTTTATTTTCAAATAAAATTTGGCAGACCATTGTTGGTTTATAATTAACATGAATCTTAGGAAAATCAGGCTAGCATTGGCTTTAAAAAATTAATTACAGGATAAATGCATTTTAGCTGGAGAGAAGAAAGGCAGGTTGGAAATAAGCTCTTAGTGATTAGGAGCAAATGAAGAGGGAGAATGTGGTTTGCAGGCTTAAAATTCAAACCTCATTTATTGTTCATTTGGCCTAATTCAAGTATCTGTGAGTGGTTTTGGTAGGTGTCATTGTGTAAAATGATTGCCACCAGCTTGGTCTTCTTGGTCACCTCTGAGTATTCATCTGCAAGCATTTGTTCTCCTATAGCCAAGCTTTCATGGATGAATAAATTATGTGAACATCTGCCATTTACTTTGGTTTTTCTTTTTAACAGCTACTTCAGACATATTTAAACAGGTGCAGGGGTACCTCATGAAAGAGCATAGAAAATGAAACATAACAGCAGGACTGTATGTAAGGTCGCTAAGATAGGTATGAGACATACTTCTAAGGAGCAGTTATTGAGAATTTATTCTCAGCTTTGTTGTTTATCTCATTATGGGCTTGCAGCTTTGCCATTTGTAACCTTTAGTCTTATAGAGAAAAACTTAATATAAATCATCATTACTTTTATGGCTCAATATATATCTACATTTAATTGTGTAAATAGCATTCTTTGAAATAACAGCATTCCACGTTACACTAGAAAACCTCCATGATACTGTTCAGCAATGCTTTAGTCCAGCTTTGGCTGCATATTAAAATTGCTTGGAGAACCTGTAGAAATAAGCAGTGCCCTGGCTCCACCCAGAGCAATTTAATTCAGATAGATGAGAGACCGGGCTCTGGGAAACTTTTTTTTTTTTTTTAATTGGTTGAAGCTGGTGAGGTGGTATTAATGTGTGGCATGATCGAAAATAAGTAAGTATGTTAAATCACTTCTCAAATGATTTGGGATGAAGAACTAGTTTTTTGGCTGGTTTATTTCTAATTGGTTGTAAACGGATACTTTAAAAAAATGCAATCAACATGAATCGTTAGAAAAGTGTTGGCAGGGCGCGGTGGCTCACGCCTGTAATCCCAGCACTTTGGGAGGCCAAGGCAGGCTGATCACGAGGTCAGGAGATCGAGACCATCCTGGCTAACACAGTGAAACCCCGTCTCTACTAAAAATACAAAAAATTAGCCAGGCGTGGTGGCGGGTGCCTGTGGTCCCAGCTACTCCGGAGGCTGAGGCAGGAGAATGGCGTGAACCCGGGAGGCGGAGCTTGCAGCGAGCCAAGATCGCGCCACTGCACTCCAGCCTGGGCAACAAAGCGAGACACTGTCTCAAAAAGAAAAAAAAAAAAAAAGAGTTCCAGACCAGCCTGGCCAGCATAGTGAAACCCTGTCTCTACTAAGAATACAAAAATTAGCGGGCGTGCTGGCGGGCACCTGTAATCCCAGCTACTCGGGAGGCTGAGGCAGGAGAATTGCTTGAACCCGGGAGGTGGAGGTTGCAGTGAGCCGAGATCGTGCTGCTGCACTCCAGCCTGGGTGACAGAGGAACACTTCATCTTGGGAGAAAAAAATAAAAGGAAAGTGTAATTCAGGTTCCAATTTTTTATTATTAGATTCAACAGATAGAGAAATTTCTCTTTTAAATTGCTACAAATGTTTGTAAATGAGCCAGTAACAATCAGTTTGCAGACTGGCCCTGGTCCTTGGCTACGCTTGGAGTACAGTGTTTTAAACCATCGTTGTTTCCCTGGTAAATTGTTAGTTACTGATGTCAAAATGTATGCAAATCAACTTTAACCTTAAGACTTTCTCTTTGTAAGGCAAACTGTAGGGAATTATTTTTACTCATCATTGACCTAGGGTCTCCTTTGGTTTATGCATTCTACAAAGTTCAGAAATTAAAAAAAAAAAGTGAAGCCATAGTCAGTTTGTAACTTTAGGGAGTCTGAACTCACTAGATATGCAAGCTAAGTCTAGAATATTTAGTGTAGCTCTTTGTGAACTCTGTTTAATAGCTGTACTTATGTCCTTAATTTTATACTGTGATTATAACTTGGATTTAATTATTGTTTTATCATTTTAAAATATATTTTACTGCATAATTTTCCGTATATTGTCATTGATCTTCATAACAATCTTGTGTGGTGAGTGGGACAGAGATTATCACACTTACTTTACAGATTGGAAAAGTGAGACTGAATTCTCACATGAGGGACTGCTTCTCTCACTTCTATTTTAGTTGGAAAATAAAAATTGAAACACATTTCTTGACTCCATTCTAGTTTGTCACTACACATCAAAGATATTCTCAGACTTGTAACCTCTGACACTGTGTATAAGTGCTCAAGTGACGTGGTGGCCTAAATTCGGCTATGTTTTAGACAACTCTAATTTCTAGAAAAAATTTAAGGCATGGGTAGATGGATGATGGAGACTCTAAACATTTTTTTTGTGGGGGAAAAACATCTAAAGCATTCTTATAAGGGAGGTAACAGAAAAAATAAAAGGTAAAATTGTTAATGTTCTCTCTTTGTTTTGTTTTTAACTGCAGAATCTGTTTAATATGATTGTAGAAATACCTCGGTGGACAAATGCTAAAATGGAGGTACTGATATACTTTATTAATATAAAACCGAAATGATTATAATGATATAAAACTTTGTTGCAAGTTGTTTGGCATAATATTTTGAATTTGGGATAGTTGAGAAAAATACTCAAAGCTAAGTATATACTTTATGGTTTTATAGAGAATTTTTTTTTTCAATTTTGCCTCTCAGTTTGTTATATACATATTGGTTTTCTTTTTTTCTCCTTTGAAAATGGCAAATGCTTTTAAAGGTTATTTAAGTAGATTCTGAGATATATTTGGTTCATAGATGGCACTGAAACTTTTATTTGGGGCTGATGGCAATTTTAATTTCTTAGGACTCAGTTCTCCTTTAGATTTTATTCTACCAGAAAATAAATCATTTCCTGGTTAACTCAATTTATGACTATCACAGAGCATCTGCTATTTTTCTGGTTAGTTTTTTTTTTTAATTTTTTCCGGGAAATGAACCTATAAGAACTTCTCTTTTGCTTTTCAGAATTTTCTTCTTTCTTCAGTTAGCTATAGAAGATTATATATAAGTTTCCTTATAGTTCTAAGTGAAATTTAATTTATGTAACTTTGTTTAGTTATATAAACCTTCTATAACTTTGGGTGTGATAGCAAATATTATTTTAAGTATTTAAATTAGGCATTATTATGTAGGTGTATATTTTTCAGAATTTATATTTGGAAGAGAATTGTCAGTACTATCACCAGGTCCTGGCAGTATTTTTTGTTAACACTTTACTAGGAAAAGGTAAAAATATTAGATTATTCTTTTGGTGTTGTTTCATGTATAATGTTTCATCATTCTTGTTACTCTACCTCAGTTAGGTGTGGGATCCAACGGTCTGTGAGAATCTATGTAACTTTAGCAGTGTTTCTTCATTCAGCATGGCTTATTTTTTTGTTTCCTATATACATAGGTTTTAAAGATAGCAATGTGAATATATTTGATAGAAAACTAACTTTGAGGCCGAGTGCAGTGGCTCACACCTGTAATCCCAGCCCTTTGGGAAGCCGAGGCGGGCAGATCACTTGAGGCCGGGAGTTTGAGACCAGCCTGGCCAACATGGCAAAACCCCATCTCTACTAAACATACAAAAATGAGCTGGGCACAAATTTTTGCATAGTGGTGCATGTCTGTAATCCCAGCTCCTCAGGAGACTGAGGCATGAGATTTGCTTGAACCCAGATGGCAGAGGTTGCAGTGAGCTGAGATTGCACCACTGCACTACAGCCTGGGTGACAGAATGAAACTCTGTTTCAAAAAAAAAAAAAGAAAACTAACTTTGAAATAAAATCAGTTGGTGAGAATCTCTTTTTTGGTGATTTTTTAACTTTATTGTATATTGACAATTTTTAATCGTATATATTTATAGGGTACAAAAGACATTATGACATGAATACAGTATGGGATAACTAAATCAAGCTAAATAATATATGTGTCACATAAAATACTTATCATTTTTTGTGGTGAGAACATCTGAAATTTACTCAGCAATTTTGAAATGTACATTATTAACTATACTCATCAAGTTGTGTTGTTGTCTCAACAACAAAAAATCTTATTCTTCCTGTCTGAGATTTTGTATCCTTTGGCTATCATTTCCCTATTCCCCCTACCCTTACCCCCTGTAACCATAATTCTACTCTCTGCTTTTATGAGTTCAATTTTTTAGATTCCACATATAGGTAAGAACATGAGATATTTGTCTTTCTGGGCCTGGCTTATTTCACTTGCCATAATGTTCTCCAGTTTCATCCATGTTGCCACAAATGACAGAATATTCTACTTTTTTTAAGGCCAAGTGCTATTTTGTTATGTATATATACCACATTTTCTTTATCCATTCATGTGTTGATGGACACTTAGGTTGGTTATATATTATTTCCAATGTTGTTTGATGGAGTCTCTAGAGTTGTCTATATATAAGATCATATCATCAGCAAACATGACAGTTGCACTTCTTTCTTTCCTACTTTGGATGCCTTTTATTGTTTTCTCTTGCCTAACTGCTCTGGCTAGGACGTCCAATACTATGTTGAATAAAAGTGGCAAAAGTGGGCATCCTTTTCTTTTTCCAAATCTTAGAGGAAAGGCTTTCAGCATTTCACTACTGAATATATGGTAGGAATCTTTGAGTTAGCTTTATCATCATAATATTGGTGGTAATAAAGCCTGAGATTAGTAACAAAAGGCAAGTTGATTAATCTTTATCCTCTTGCCATCTTGATCATTTTATTATTTGTGTTAGAAATAATGGAGTACATAAATAATAGAGTGACTAAATATATAATCTGGTGTTTCCTTTCCAAACAGTTTTTCTCATATAGTGCTATAAATTAGTAATAAGAGCTGACTTAATTTCTTTTAAAGCACCTTTGATCATTAAGTTGGAATGTGAATGTTTAGTCTGAAAATAGCAGAGTTTTAAATGTACTATTTGGACATAGAATTAATTATTTCTTACCCTGTCCCTTTTTTTCCTTCTGTGATTTGCTTAGATTGCCACCAAGGAGCCAATGAATCCCATTAAGCAATATGTAAAGGATGGAAGGCTACGCTATGTGGCGAATATCTTCCCTTACAAGGGTTATATATGGAATTACGGTACCCTCCCTCAGGTAACATTTTTGTTACAATGGTGAAACGTTCCTGTCTTCTGGAAAAATTGCCTTATAAATCCTGTGAACTACTTGAATTTAAATTGGTTCTGAGGACATGTCATTTGGAGAGGTTTGTAAATTTGGAATTTATTAATGTGGATGGATTTTTAGTATATCAATAAATTTTTGTTTTAAACCATGTATATGTCTGTACTCAAGTTCTTGGAGTCAGGCATATGGAATGTTCACATTTGACATTTTGAATACATTTTTTTTTCTGGTCTTGGCTATTAAGTGTCAGTGAAAAACTTTTAAGTGAGGCTTTATCTACAGTCATTCCTTTGAACATGACAAGTTATGCTTTTATACACATTCATATATGATAGCATGAATTTTACATTTTAAACTTTAACAGATGAATGTGTTAAATTATTAACTTTTTTCCTGGAACTCATTGTAAATTGAATTGCACAACGTATATTATTTACTGTTATGAGTTAATAATTTTTAAGTAGAAAGCAGAGAAAACAAGAGCTAAATAATGATAAGGTAGCATTCCTGTTGGAGAATAACAACTATTTGCTTTTCTTCCTTTCTTTACCTCTTTTGGTTTTCTCCCATGTTTCCTCATTCCCAGGAAGAGGTAACTCTTCCAGATTATTTAGTGAGTAAAACTCAGAATATGCTGAATCAAAATTCTAGGTTTTGGGGACACAGAGAACCATCTGCCTTTATGTTTATAAAAACCATAGACCATCTGTCTGGAAATTTAATTTTTATATTTTTATTTATTTTAATATTTTGCATGAAATTTCAAGATGGTATTGGGGAAATATCTGAGAAGAGAGGTCTTGTTTTATCCAACATGAAAAAGCAACTGCCTGTGTAGAATAAACATTCACAGGAAAATTTAAAAAAAAATTGTTTTCTAAAGAGTCAGGCTGTCTCTGATTCAGTTAGACCACCCAAATGGATACATTCTTGGTTAAAATGGGCACTTCTAAAGTGATGTGCTAAGAATGAGAATGCCTGTGGAAACCATGAAAGCAGGTTTTCTAACTCTCCAGGTACCTAAATAGATATGCTGTTTGACCCAACAGCAAAAGGTTGAAAAAGTTCTGTAAAGCTTAGGGGATGCAGCCTGTAGGAAATGTGTGGATGAGGGGAATGCTGAAGAAGCCAGTGAATTAGAGACAGACAAAAACAGAGAAGTAAGTGGAGGAGCTGGAGAATAAACTAAAGTGCATGTATTTATTTCTTTAAACATTTATTAAGGATTTATGTGCTAGGCAGGATATTAGGTGTTGGGTATATAAAGACAGATGAGATACAGATGTAACATCAAGGCCTCATAATAAGTGACTGGAAAATGTGGGTTTGGGAGTGAGATTGTCACTTTCTAGTAATGTGACCTTGGGAAAGATACTTTTCCTCATTTTCTTCATCTGTAAAATGGAGAACATAAAATATCTACTGATCTTTGTGTTGAGATTAAATGAGTTACTGCATTTGAATAGTGTGTAACATGTAGTAATCAATTATTGTTATAATTAAGACTGGTACTTTTATTATCATATGGTTCTTTCCCTAAAGTTATTTATAGTCTGATTGGGGCAATCAACAACTAAACCGCTGGTTATGATGTGGTATAATAGGCACTACTAATTCATCTACTAATTTAAAATTATGAAAAAAATAAAAAAGCAAACCTATTGACAGGAAGGAGAGAAGGGGAGGAATGGAGGTAAAAACAAAAGAAGCTTCTGTAGTTTTCTATTTAAAGTCCTGCCAAATTTCTGTGCTCCTCTGGATGTGTTTGGATTTCAAGATGTTCTGCAGTGGTATTAATCTGGCAGGTACGGTAGTTCTTCTACTAATAAAACAGAATTAGACTGTGGTAGTCCCTTAATTCATTATTCACCCTGCATTCACCATTGCCTACCTAAGTTTCATACTCCATCCAACATCCAAATTGATATTTTTAAAACACAAATTTGCAGATGCTTTTCTTGTACAAGAACGCTTTAATGGTCTCCTGTTGCTTAAAAGATAAAATACAAAATTCTTAACATTGCTACTCAACCCTGCATGATCTAGCCTCCGCTTCTCTATCCTCATTTTGCAGCATTCCTCCTTTCTCACGTCTATCCACCACAAAGTCTTCTTCAGTGTTTCTAACTTACCTCATTGTGTCCTCACCAAGCCTTCACCAAACTGTTCATTCATTCAATACATATTTATTAAAGGCCTATATATTTGCAAGGTGTTCTTGTAAGTACTGCAGGTAAAGCAGTGAGAAAAAGTGACAAATATTTCTCTGGAGCTTTTATTTTAGTCAGATAAACAGACAGTAAACAAAATAAACCCCAAGTAAAATGTCAGGTGGTGGTATGTCAAAGAAAAGTATGTCAAAGAAAAGTATGTCAAAGTATGTCAAAGAAAAGTTAAGCAGGGAATGGGGCTAGGGGATGTTAGGATTGTTGCAATTTAGACAGACAATCTCAGTGAGAAGGTGTTATTTGAGTAAAGAGCTAAAGGAAGTGAGGGAACAGGTAGTGTGGACATCTAGAAGAAGAACAGTCCAACAAGAAACAGCAAGTATAAAGGTCCTGAGGTGGAAATAGGCCTAGCATGTGTGAGTATCAAAAAGGAAGCCAGTGTGGCTAGAATGGAAATGAAAGAGGAAATAGACCTGCATTCTCTCTGCCATTTTCAACTAGAGAGCTGTACTACTTTTTTAAACCTGACTGATCTTGGAGAGAGAGAGAAAGAGAGAGAGAGAGAGAGAGAGAGAGTGTGTGTGTGTGTGTGTGTGTGTGTGTGTGTGTGAATACACCATAAATTGCATATAAGTTAGTTATTTATCAAAGAAAATAACTAAATCGAATGATGTTTTTAAGAATGCTGAAATCATGCCAGTTGCTTATGGGATAGCTTATGGGATAGCTCTACCTCATTTTTTTTTTATTTTTTTCTGCTTGATTGTTGATGTTCAGACATGACCCTGTTAAAATGAAAGCCAGCCCCGGTCCCGTTTACCTTTTTAATCTCATGTCCAACTCCCCTTCTGCCTTATGCTTCTTCACTTCCACACTGGCACTCTGGTGCTCAAAGCACACTCATGTCTCAAGCCCTCACCTTCACTGTGTCCTATCCCTGGAACACTCCTTTCCAGGTATGCACATGGCTTCCTTAAATTGCCCTTAAGTCATCTTCTTCAGAGTATCTGCCAACCATCCTTTAAAACTTTTAACCCTACTCCCATTCCCCCTCTCTTACTTTATTTCCCTTTTCTATAACACCTACCAAATTGTAACCTGCTGTATAATTTACTTATTATGTTTATTGTTAATTTCTCCCAGCTAGAATGCAGACTTCATGAGGGCAGGAATTCTGTCTCTTTTGTTCACTGATACATTCTGACTATCCAGCTAAGTGCCTGCCATGGAGTAGGTGATCAATAACTGTGAAATGAATAAATTAATGCATTGTGTATGTGTGTCACATTTGTTTCATAGGCATGTGTGGCTACTTTTGCTGTTCTATGATTCGTCTTGTAACAGCAAGAAACTTGTTCAGAGCAGTTACCGAGCCAACTGTGTGTTTAGAAGAACATTTAAGCAGCAGAATACCGTTTAAGTAGTAGTCTATGCACTTAGCTTGTGATTCATCAGTATGCCATCATTATTCAGACCTTCAGCTATCTAGACCGTTAGCCTGAATAGCATCTCCCACACTCCTAATAATGCCTTCCTCAAAGTTTGAGCTTCCCTGGGCAAAAATTCATCTTTATCTTCCCACCATTTTATTCATATTGCCCACATATAATGGGTTATTTCAGTGTTACATCTCATTGAGTGAATATTTAGAATACCTGTCTGGAAAATATTAAAAGACTAGATTCAGTTTAAATTCAAAATTTCTTCAGTCTTAATGTAGTATTGATATGTTTATTTTGTGCTTAATTATAAATTTGGTTCATTGACCTCCCCAATCAAATATATAGTACTACTTACTAGCTTTATAACCTGAGACAAGTGACTAAATCTCTCTAGGCCTGTTTGTTTATCTGGATGATCATACTACCTACTGCGCAAGGTTATTGTGAGTATTGAATGAGTTGATCAGAGGTGTTTGGCCCCATAGTGAGTTCTTAATAATATTAACTCAATGATGATGATTGCTACTGATGTTAGCTACTAGTAATAAAAACACTGGTAGAGGCTTTTGCTCCAAATTGAAGCTGGGAAAGCATAGGTAATGGCTCATCCCTATAATTCCAGTTCTTTGGGAGGCCAAGACAAGAGGATCAGTTGAGGCCAGGAGTTTAAGGTTGCAGTGAGCTATGGTCACACCACTGTTCTTCAGCCTGGATGGCGGAGCGAAACCCTCTCTTAAAAAAAAAAAAAAAAAAAAAAAAAAAGGCGAAGGTAGTGGGAAAGTCAAAGGTCTTCCTTGGACTTGTGATAGGAATGCTGGTTAATCCGGAAGATATTCTTAAGAACCACCTGTATATATGGCTTTGTATGATTCAGGGATTTTTAAAGAGACCTAAGGACCAGAGTGTGGTGATTAGAAATGTATTGGCCAGTACTTATAGATTGTAAGGTAATAATCACAAACACGTGCATGGAAATGAGAAGGATTTGTTTTAGGGTATAACAATAATATGTGTATTCTGACTTATTCATTTTTATAGCTTTATAATCATCTTTTCTATAATACTGTTTTCCTGTTGATAGGTTGTTTGTAGCTTTCTTGGGTCCATGCTAAAGTTTTCCTGTATAGACAGTATATATACTTACATACCTGTTAGTCAAATTTTGAGTTGTATAACTATTTTATAGATAGTATATATACTTATATACCTGTTAGTCAAATTATGAGTTGTATAACTATTTACTAAGTATTTCCAGATTGTTTATAAAAGAAGTTGTGACAATTTATACTCCTGCCAGCAGTATATAGGGTTCCAGTACCCTACATCCTTACTAATATTTTAGATTATAAGATTTTTAGGTTTTTGAAATAGTATCTTATTGTGATTTTAACTAGTATTTCTCTGATCAGACTAGGTAATTTTTCTTAATTTATAAGTCATTCATATTTCCCCTTCTTTTAATTACCTGTTCATATCCAGCCCATTTTAGTTGGGTTGCCCTTTTTCTTATTTAGTTGCCAAAACTATTTCTAAAGTCTGGAAGCTAATCTTTTGTCATTTTTGTGAAACCAGTATTAAGATTTTGAGCTTCTGCTTCTTGATATTTCTTCTCCAGTGTTTGTTCTTTTCTAGTTATTTGTCTGTTAATAGTTACACACAGAAGACTCCATAAGAGGGCATACCCAAAGCTTAAATCTGTCAAGATTTCCTTTCCTGTTGAAGTTATACTGTATTTTCAAGTTAAATTAGAGGTGATTTAGTGTGTATCTCTTTTTGTAGTAAAAACTAAGGCCTGTGGATGCAGAGTATTAAAGGTTGGAAATAAAGAGAACCAGTCTGGTATTTTTGCTGGTAAAGAAAATCATGAAGAATTGGCCCTAAACATAACAAGATTGTAGAGTTTAAGAATTTTCCACTTGGGTACTTAATTTCTCAACATATGGAACCATATTGCTAGGTAATGTTGAAATCGGAGTTCTGAGGACCAACCAACCAACAGAAGTATTCACCACAACCAAGTTAATGTCAAGACAGTCTTTGTCTCTGTGTGAGGAAGGACTTAAAAAAAATTAATGCTCATCAAAATTGTCATAGGTAGGTCATAAGTATGTGGGCTTCCTGTTCACTGGTAGCATTCATGCAGATTGTAAATGAGCGCTAACAATCCCCAGCATTTTCGGGCTAGGATGTGTCTAAAGACCCTCTTATTGGCCGGCGCAGTGGCTCACGCCTGTAATCCCAGCACTGTGGGAGGCCGAGGCAGGTGGATCACGAGGTCAGGAAACCGAGACCATCCTGGCTGACACAGTGAAACCTCGTCTCTACTAATAATACAAAAACATTAGCCAGGCGCCTGTAGTTCCAGCCACTTGGGAGGCTGAGGCAGGAGAATCGCTTGAACCCAGGAGGCGGAGCTTGCAGTGAGCCGAGATCATGCCACTGCACTCCAGCCTGGGAGACAGAGGGAGACTGTCTGAAAAAAAAAAAAAAAATACATCCTCTTTTTAAGCCTTTCTTAATAGCTTAAGAAACAGATCTGGATGGTTTAGTCAGATAGTTTGTGGTAGAATCTAGATGTTTTCCTTTAGGCCAGTGGGACTTCTAGCTTGTCACATTTGTTCTCTTGGGAGAGTAGGGGTAAGCAAAATTATGAGATGGGATTTCTGCATTAGCAAGGAGGAACCTCTCAGATATTTTCTGATTCTGCAGTAGGTTGTTTGATTCTGATTATACCTGGGTGTCCCATCCTGGTTTCCCCAGCACGTTAAGATTACCTTTGTTGCATTTGTCACAAATGCCATACCATTTATTAACATGACACTCTCCACGGTATTGACTGTTTCCTATACATCTCTGTTACTGGCCCAAAGTAGGTACTCAATAAATATTTTACTATATGAATGAATGCCCGTTAATAGAAAAAAAGAAGCAGTAACGGGAAGACTGGGAAAGAACAGAACCTCTATAGGAAAGTTACTTAGGAGATTCTCAGAGTAAGAGAAGGTATTTGAAAGAAGAAAACCATGAAGTAGATGGAGTTATATTTGAAAATAAATGCCATTCAATTGTTATCATAATTTGCACATAAAAAATAATGATTAGTAGCACGAGTTCTAATACAATCTTTACCATATAGAAACCATGAGTTTGTGCAAGGTTAAACTCTGTTTCAATTTACTTATCTATAAAATGGAATTCGTTATGGTACATTATTCATGCAGTATGTATGTATATATGTATATGTTGTGTGTGTATATATTGGCTAGAAAGTGTTTGTCACCTATGACCAGTATGTAAAATTAACAATTGTGGTTATTCTTACATTTTCTTAGTAGTATTAGTATTTGGGGCAGTGAAATGTTGGACTTCATTTATTGATTTTTTTTAAAGATAAAATTAGGCCAGGTTATTTCTGAATAAACTAATTAGTGCTAGATAGAAAGAAAATATTGGAATTTCTCTAATGCTTAGCTGTAAATAAGTTTATTTGTGATTATCTATATAAAATTAAAGGAAATAAGCTTAGATAACCTGAAATCTTAGATAATAATGACAATCTGATTCTTGGGATGACAGTCTCTATATCCCTCTTAGTTTGAATTCAAAGCAAATAATTTTAGGGAACTTCTACAGTTCCACTTAGAATCAGGCAATTCTGAGGCTTTTTGGGAGAGGTAGTGCCTAAGGGATCTTTAATCTTACTAGCAAATTTCTTTTACGGTCTTCATTTATAAAAATTCCTATGTGTATATTTTGTAACCAACAGGGTATAATCTTGCCAGTAAACTAAAGAATTGATGTCTTTTCATGTTTTTATCAAGGTCCTTGAGTTTTGACAGGTAGAGGATTTTTTAATGGAATGAATAAGACAAAATAGGTTTTTATTTTCTTTAGTAGTGTTGTGTCCTTTCATTTCTAAAGGGAAAACTGGGTTCCTTTTAGTAATTTAGATCCGTGTGCTGTTACCATGTCAAAGGAAGCAGTGAATGATGGAAGCCACAGTTGAGGCAGTCAGCGGAAACACAGAAACAAGGGCACAGACAGTGGGAACATCCACTGAAACTCTAAAAGTGAATGTGAATTTATTCCCTGACTGAACTTGGAAGATGAGTATGTCTGGATATACCACCCACTTGCAGATGCAGTTTTACCAACCATTGAGAGACAGAGGGAGGAAATACTATAAATCTGTTTTAAATATTATGATCCTTAGGGACATACTGGCCTGTTGGCCTTGGGCCTATGTAATTTCTGATAATGTTTTCTTTGGATTATTGTTATCTATAAACCTTTGTGATTATGTGGAAAGATTAAAGTACATTATAGTATTAACTTACATTTCTGCTTTTTTTTTTAAAAAAAATTTTAGACTTGGGAAGATCCCCATGAAAAAGATAAGAGCACGAACTGCTTTGGAGATAATGATCCTATTGATGTTTGCGAAATAGGCTCAAAGGTTTGTTTTATAGACTGTATTAATTCTAACATGAGTTTTGTTTTATTCATGCCATAAAATTTCATTTTAGCCTCTAGTTCTTCAGCTCTTCAGAGTTCAAGCCTATTGATTTCTCTGTTATCAGTCCCTCCTTTTATCTTCACTTTCTTGTCTTAAACCAGGGATTGGTAAATTGTAGCCCTGTAACAAGTCAAAGCCAGCCTAACACCTGTTTTTATAAATAATGCAGGTATGCCCATTCATGTACATACTGTCTGTGACTGCTTTTACACTATGATGGTAGAGTTTAGGACTTGTAGCAGAGATTATATAGTCTACAAAGCCTTTTATTATTATTTTATTATTTTATATCTACCATCTGACCCTTTATGGAAAAATTTGCCAAGTCCTGTCTTTACCTTCCTTGCCTATTATTTAGATAAAAACTTCAATTCTCCTGAAAGTCATCTGATACTTTTTTATTTTTTATGTGCCTGCTTCCAGGTTGCCACATCCTACTGAATAAAAACAAAATCCACAATTGCAGAGATTGATGCTACCCATCAATTCTTCTATATGTCTTTGGTCAGTTCTTTCTTCTATTTTCTACTATGTTTATTGTTACTATTTCTTGTTCTCTGCAGACATTCAACTCTTCTCCCTTTTTTCTCACTCCTAGAAGAACATCTTACCTTTAATTGTATAGAGCTCAGAAACCAGCACATAAAAACTCTCGATGTGGTTTAAATTTGTGTTTCTCTGATGATTAGTGATGTAGAGCATTTTTCATGTGTTTCTTGGCCATTTGTATTTCTTTTTTTGAGAAATGTCGGTTCATGGCCTTTGCCCACTTTTTAATGTTTTTCTTGTTGAGTTGTTTGAGTTGTCTTAGTCCTTTGTTGGAGGCATAATTTGCAGATTTTTTTTCTCCCATTCTGTAGGCTGTTTATTTTGTTGATTATTTATTTTGCTGTGTAGAAGCTGTTTAGTTTAATTAAGTCCCATTTGTCTATTTTTGTTTTCATTGCATTTGCTTTTGGGGTCTTCATCATAAATTCTTTGCCTAGGCGATATCCAGAGAGTTTCTCCTAGATTTTCTTTGGGAATTTTTATAGTTTCAGATCTTAACATTTAGGTCTTTAATCCATCTTGAGTTAATTTTTGTATGTGCTGAGAGATAGGGGTCCAGTTTCATTCTTCAGCCTATGGCTAGCCAGTTTTCCCAGTACCATTTATTGAATAGAGTCTCCTTTGCCCATTATTTATTTGTTATTTGTTGAAGATCAGTTGGTTATAGGTATATGACTTCATTTGTTTGTTCTCTGTTTTGTTCCATTGATCTATGTGTTTATTTTTGTACCAGTACCATGTTTATTTTTATACCAGTACTATAGCTATGTGGTATAATTTGTTGCTGAGTAATGTGATGCCTCCAGATTTGTTCTTTTTGCTTAGGATTGCTTTGACTATTCTGGCTTTTGTTTGGTTCCATATAAACATTAGGATTGTTCTTCCTAATGCTGTGAAAAAATGACATTGGTAATTTGATAGGAATTACACTGAATCTCCAGATTGCTTTGAGCAATATTGGCATTTTAACAATATTGATTCTTCCAATCCATGAGCATGGTATGTTTTTCCTGCTGATTGTGTCATCTGTGATTCCTTTCATCAGTGTTTTGTAGTTCTTGCAGAAATCTTTTACCCACTTGATTAAATGTATTCCTGTGGGGTGTGTGTGTGTGTGTGTGTGTGTGTGTGTGTGTGTGTGTGTTTGTGGCTGTTGCAAATGAGATTTTTTTATTTGTTTCTCAGCTTGAACATTATTGGTATGTAGAAATACTATTAATTTTTATATATAGATTTTGTATCCTTAAACTTTATTGAAGTTGTTTATCAAGACTAGGAGTCTTTTGGAGGAGCCTTTAGGGTTTCCTAGGTACACTGTCATGTCATTAGTGAACAGAGATAATTTGACTTCCTCTTTTCCAATTTAGATACCTTTTATTTCCTTCTCTTGGGTGATTGGTCTGGCTAGGACTTGCAGTACTATGTTGAATGGGAGTGGTGAGACTGGACATCCTTGTCTTATTCTGGTTCTTAGGGGAAATGCTTTCAACTTTTTCACGTTCAGTATGATGTTGGTTATGGGTTTGTCATAGATGGCTCTTACTATTTTGAGGTATGTTCCTTCAGTGCCTAGTTCGTCGAAGGTTTTTATCATGAAGGAATGTTGGATTTTATCACGTGCTTTTTCTGTATCTATTGAGATGATCATATGATTTTTATTCTTAATTTTCTTTATGTGGTAAATCCCATTTATTGATTTGTATATGTTCAACCATCCTTGCATTTCTGGAATAAACTGTACCTGATCATGATGAATTATCTTTTTAATGTGCTTTTAAAGGACACAAGAACACCAGTGGAGTGTTGAAGCCTCCCACTATTGTATTGCTCAGGTTCTTAGGTTTAGTAGTAGTTGTTTTATGAATCTGGGTGCTCTGATGTTGTGTGCATGTATATTTAGCATAGACCTCGATGACCTTATGCCTTGGTGATATTCATCTTGCCTAGTATCTCTCAAGTGTTCTCTGAATTTCTTGTATCTGGGTGAAAAATATGGAACACTTCATGAATTCGCATATTATCCTTACATCTTATAGCCAGAGCAGTTTATTCCTTTAGTTAATAAGACCTGAAATAATACTTAGTAAATATGAAATAAATATATGATTACCATCTAAAAAATAGTTCTCGATTAGGGGTATGCTCCTTTCTTTCATGCCTGGCTATGAGATGAGTGGTTGAATCAGCTGTAAGAAACATAGTGGTAGGAAGTCACTTTTAACACCACATTGTTAATGGGCAGAGGGAAAGAAGCAGCGTCCTGGAAGTTGGTAACAGACTTAGAACCACAGTTATAGAAAACTTGAATGTTCTAAGTCCCTTGAGGGATTTTGTATTGTTCATTTGGTGTCTAAGAAAACTAAATGTTATACTTTCAGCATAGATTTATTGAATTGATTTAGATTGAATTGAAGTGTGGTGGTTTTGTAAGAATTCTACCATTTATTCCTAAGCATCTAGTTTTGGTTTGATTGAGTTTTCCCTTCCAGTTTTTAACGGAAGTTACAGCAAAACACTGCTTTGTTTGAAATAAAACTGTGCCTTTCTGCTGCATGTGAAGTCAAAGGGTGTGTCTCGTTCTGAGGCAACTTGGTAATCTGCTGGGCATGCTTCCTTGCTTGCTTTATAACCCATACATGTCTTATCTGTTCTTATGTTTTTTGAAGTTTTAAAATAAATTTTGTGAATAAAAATAGATAAAACAATTTAGAATGTGCTTTTTAAAAGCTATATGTGATTTCCAGGAATTCTTATACCCTGCTGCCAGAGTCATCTACAGGATTTCTCAACTTTGACACTATTGATATTACAGATGGATAATTCTTTATGAGAGAGGACTGTCTTCTGCAGCATCCCTTGCCTTTTCCTACTAGATGCTAGTAATACCTCCTCCTCAGTTGTGACAACCCAAAATGCCTTAGGATATTGCCAAATATCCCCTAGAGGGCAAAATTGCCTTTGGTTGAGAAACTTTCATTTAGTGTATCTAGTGTGAGTTAACCAGTATAGCCAACTTTAAACTGGCAATTATATGATAACTTCAAATTTGAACATTTTTGTTTTATAAAGGATCTTACAGATCTTTTGGTCCAATGTACCATACTCTCCTAAAGACTTCTGTTCTCAAGGCTTTTTATTCTAGTTGTTCCTTATCTGACAGAGTTTCTAGATTATTTTCCACTCCGGTTCCTTTTCACTAGATCATCTCTGTTAATGCCTCTGTTAGAATGGAGCAGTCTGGGTGCAGTGGCTCATGCCTGTAATCCCAGCACTTTGGGAGGTGAGCTAAGAGGATCTCCTGAACCCAAGAGTTCAAGACCAGCCTGGGCAACATGGTAAGACTGAGTCTCAAAAAAATAATAATAAATAAATAGAATAGCATACTACCACAGCTAAACACCCTTCTCTAAATATGATACAGCCTGTATAAGTTAGCAATTACATATGCAGTTGTAAAATTTTTCTATGGAGTACTTTAGTTTTGATGTATATTCAGAGTTCAGAGCTGCAAATATCATCCATATCTTTATAATCACTTGTCCTATGTTCCTTTTGGACTTGAGAATCTAGAATTTAAGCAACCAGAGTCCAAACTTGAGGACATGTATCAGAAATACTTTGTGATTGCAGCTGGTAAGAAGCATGCTGGAGGGCAGGGACTGGGAAAGGAACAGACAGTATTTCAGACAATTGAGACCTCAACTGTAGAGGGAAATTCTTTGTTTATGATGTCTCTTCCTGTGGACAGTGTTGTCATTATATTTCCTTCACAGATGTAGCTTTAGCTATTAACCCCTGGAGGCATGCAAAAAGAGCAGCTGAGCTAACCACACAGCGGCTTCTGTGAGTTGGTGCCAATATCAGTTCAGAGGATCCCATGTAAATCTGCACATCTCCCGTTTTCCATCTCCAGAGCCATCTTTCCGTAATTTTTCAAATGGCAGTCTAATTTTGGAGTGGAAGCAGCTTAGTTGTTTACTTGTAATTTGCAGACTAAGGAAGATGAAACTTCTTTTTCTATTAAGAAATAGAAAAGCAGGTTAAGAAATCAGAGGTTTGGTGTTTTTTTAAGAATGCTGTAAACAATGGTTACATGCCCTTTTATAGAATTAGATCACTGTAGGAAATAACATATAAAGTGTCCCTCAGAAAATCTGATTCCTTGTCTTTGATCCTTTAGAATATACTTCATGAGGCATATACTTTTCAAAAAAAATTTCTCCTAGTCTTTTTGTTTACTGGGAATGGTAAGGGGAAAAATGAATGATTTCCTTTAGGAACCCAAACCTTAATACTGATGCTTATAGTAAAGTACTAGTCTATAAACCATTATTTGAGTTGCTTTATATGAATTATCTCATTTATTCTTAAAACTGCTACCCTGTGAAACAGGTACTTTTATTTTCAAATTTTACATAAAATCATATTCCAAGGAAGTTAAGTAATTTCCCCAAACTTACATTGCTAGTAAGTTGGCAGAAGTGGGATTGAATCCCAGGTATCCTGTTCTGGAGCCAGTGTTCCCAGTCTTTACACCAGGGATGTCCAGTCTTTTGGCTTCCCTGGGCCACATTGGAAAAATAATTGTCTTGGGCCACACATAAAATACACCAACACTAACAATAACTGATGAGCTAAAAAATAAATAAATAAAATCTCATAATATTTTACAAAAGTTTATGAATCTTTTTTGGGCCACATTGAAAGCCATCCTGGGCCACATGCTGCCCGTAGGCCACGCGGGTTGGACAAGCTTGCTCTATCCCCTTCTGTCTCTACTGCTAATACTTGTGAGAATTGATCCACATATTTATATCCATCCTATTTATATTCTTTACAATTTGCAGGTTATAGCCATATGATTTCAACTTTTGTTATTTAAAATGACAGAATTCTAATTTTTGAGATTTACTTTATTTGAGATATGTTTGGTTAAATTCAAGTCTTGATTTAAATCAGCTGCATTGCAACAAGTTTTTCTGCAAGAAGTTTGTGTTCTTTTGCTTTAATTTGATAAATGTTTGTATTTTTTGATTGACATTTTTAAGAAATTATCTGATCAATTTTGTAGTTAAACACAAAAAAGTAAGTATTTTGTTCATTATACAATAAACTTGAAGGTAGGTATTGGAAAGAAGTGAACCATTCACTTAATGATAACAGAGTTTTGGGAGAGAGGACTTAAGGGATAGGAGCTGTTTTATTATGGTTCATTTTGACATGTATCTAACAACCTCCACCATCATCAAAAATAATTTGTGATTAATTTTTTAAATTGAGGTACAATTCACATAAAATTAACCATTTTAAAGTATACATTAAAATTAATGGCAGTTAATACATTCACAGTGTTGTACAACCATCACCTGTATCTAGTCCCAAACATTTTATGACCTCAAAAGGAAACCCCATCCCCATTAGCAGTCACTCCCCATTTCATTCTCTAACTGGCCCCTGGCAACCACTAATTTACTGTCTCTATACTATAGGTTTACCTATTCTGGATATTTCATGTAAATGGTCTCACATAATATGTAACCTTTTGTGTCTGGCCCCTTTCACTTAGTGTGCTTTTGAGATTCATCCGTGTTGTAGCATGTATCGGTACTTCATTCCTTTTTATGGCTGAATAATATTCCACTGATGGATAATATTACCTTTTACTTATCCATTCATTAGTTGATGGGCATTTGGCTTGTTTCTACCATTTGGCTATTATGAATAGTGCCGCTATGAACATTCATGTACGAGTTTTTGTTTGAATACTCTTATCCATTTTTTTCACCTAGGAGTGGAATTACTGGGTCATATGGTAATTCTGAATTTAACTCTTTGAGGAACCACCAAACTGTTTTCCCCAGCATGTTAACTCCCACGAACAATATTCAAGGATTCCAGTTTCTCCAGATCCTCACCAATACTCATTATTTTCCCTTTTTGTTTTTTAACAATCATCCTAGTGGTTGTGAAATGGTATTGTGATTTTTTTAATTAAAACAAGCTTACGTCTGATTTCATCTTAAACAAATGTGGATAATTATTTTATCCAAGAAAGTAATGCATTTAAAAAATAGTTTTAGCCATAAATGTGAAGTAGATTTTTTTCTAGCTTTATTGTGTTATAATTGACATATAATAAACTGTACCTATTTAAAGTGTACACAAATTGATGATTTTTGATATAATTACATGCAAAATTATTATCCAAAATAAGAAAATGAACATATTTATCACCCCCAAATGTTTTCTTATACCTCTTTTTAATCTCTTCCTTTGATACTCCCAACCCTCTGTCCTCAGGCAAGGACTGATCTGCTTTCTTAGTAGTTTGGCAAGAGAAGAAGCTTTGGCTCAGTTTGGGGTATGAATCCCAGGTCTTCCATTCACTAGTTCTGTGATCTCAGGCAAAAATTATTTAACTGTCGTGAGTCCCAGTATCTTTATTTCCAAGACAGGGATAATATCTACACTGTACACTAGTTTTTGTAAGTGAAGAATTAAATGATGCCCATAGAAGACATACTCTAGTGCCCATCACACAGTGTGTGTTTGGTAAATCATTTTCTTTTCTCCTTGTGCACTATTTGTTTTTCCTTTTAAATATTTCACTACTCTTATCTAGACTATCCACTTTCATGTCCCTAATCTAGATCCAAATTACCTCCTATTTATAGTGTTATAGTCTTCTGATTTGTTAGCCTCTATCTTGTCCTTTTATCATATTAGAGAACCTACCTTGACACTCTGTTGCCTAGATCAGGGCAGTGGCATTGGAAATGAAGAAGGCACAGCTATGAGAAATGATGCACATAGTGTTGATATTACATGTTTAAACTCACGTGTGTTTGGTCTTATATGCTGTTCTGCTCTGGGGTGTCTAAGTCACCCAAATAAGATTGTAAATCCTTGAGAACAATTCATTCTTTCTTTTAATACACAGTGCCTAATATAGAGCCGAGTACTTAATAGAGGCTAGACATGTGAGTGTCTAATATAATTGTGTATATTCCCTTGGAATTCAGATTTCAGTTTAGTTTATACAATCACGTTAGTCAGTTGTGTTAACTAATTACAATTCCATATAGATTTATGTTAAGATTTTAGAACCAACTTCCAAATATTTTGACAGGATTTATTTGACTTTATGACTTAAAATTCTAGTATTTTTTCCCTCAAAATAAATAATTTCAGGACACAGAAGTGACATTTTTCTACATACCTTGTTTTCTAAATGTAAAACTGCATTTTGAATTATGAGAAATTTGTTCTGAAGCATGTGTTCAAATTCCAGTTTTACAGTGAAAATCTATAGCCAACTAAACCTTTAAAAATAAAAGGATATATAGAAAGAATGCATGCATATAAACTTGACGTTGGCAGCTTGAAGGAAACTCACTGGAATAACTTTCTTAAGCACATGGAACATCTGCTTAAGTCACGCTATTTCTGGGTTTCTCTTAAAATATTTTTGAAGCATTTTATGAAACCTGTTTTGTCAATATCATTTATTATTTTCTTGAGGCTTTACTCCATTATGTTTTACTTTTCACCAGTAACCGATAAATGTGGTTTGTTAAAAAGGTACTATGAAGCAATGTAAAAGGATTCTCAGGTATCTTTTCCCCTCAAGCAGCAGGAATCAAGTTTATATTATGTAATGGTACATACAGGTTTATTTTCTATTTAGTGTGAGTGTCTAGGCCTAGTAGATACCTTAAATGTCAAGATATGTAAATAACTTCAGTTTCAGCACAAATTGCAATAGGTTGAAACTGTAAACAGGTCCACTTTCTTGGTGCCTAATTTTTTAAATATATGGATTGCTTTTACTTACATAATGTGATGAGATTTTGATTTGTTAATTAAAAAATTATCCTTAGACCTTAAAGTGACTTTTTTCTTAACTTTTAAATTTTGGAATATTGACCATTATATGAAACTTTGCAGGTAGGCATAAGGGAATAAGTTATACTGAAAATCTCAGACTCACTGATGATAGCTGCCAGTGACAGGAGTAGTATTGCCACTGTAAGATGCGCCAGCTTAGTTACTCTCATCTCCTCATTTCTTGTATTCTGCATCTTGGTCATCTTGGATTCTCATTTATCTGTAAATTTTCTTGGTAATAAAATAATGCACTTCTAGCCACACTTGCCCATGCTGTCTTATGTCCATAATTTTGAGGCTTGTTTTGGCAGTAGAATGAAGTTAAAGGTTTTGTTTCAACTTCTGATTCTTCTAGATAGAAGAAAAAAAATGATCCCTTTGGTAGATTTAGAGCTGGCAGCCAGAGAAATTCCCTCCAGAATAGAGAAAGCAAAATATAGAGGAGAAGGTCAAGATGACAGGCAACTACCTATTGTGTGAGAATTCTGCAAACACTAAGCAGGGATATTAATTTAAACCACAAGGTAGTTATATTATGAATGAGCTTGAACATCTTTTTATACCCCTAAAGGCTGTTTTCATTTCTTCTGTGAATTGCCTGTTGTTCATGGTTTCTTCCATTTCAATTGAGTTTTTTCAGTTTATTTATGTATTTTTTATTATACTTTAAGTTCTGGGTTACATGTGCAGAACATGCAGTTTTGTTACATAGGTATATATGTGCCATGGTGGTTTGCTGCACTCATCAACCCGTCACCTACATTAGGTATTTCTCCTAATGCTATCCCTCCCCTAGCCCCCTACCCCCAACAGGCCTTGGTGTATGATGTTTCCCTCCCTCTGTCCACGTGTTCTCATTGTTCAGCTCCCACTTATGAGGGAGAACATGAGTTCTGGTTAAAGTCTGTTTTATCAGAGACCAGGATTGAAACCCCTGCTTCTTTTTTTTTGCTTTCCGTTTGCTTGGTAGATCTTCCTCCATCCCTTTATTTTAAGCGTATGTGTGTCTCTGCACGTGAGATGGGTCTTCTGAATACAGCACACTGATGGGTCTTGACTCTTTATCCAGTTTGCCACTCTGTGTCTTTTAATTGGGGCATTTAGCCCATTTACATTTAAGATTAATATTGTTATGTATGAATTTGATCCTGTCATTAGGATGCTAGCTGGTTATTTTGCGCATTAATTGATGCAGTTTCTTCATAGCGTTGATCATCTTTACAATTTGGCTTGTTTTGGCAGTGGCTGGTACCAGTTGTTCCCTTCCATGTTTAGTGCTTCCTTCCGGAGCTCTTGTAAGGCAGGCCTGGTGGTGACAAAATCTCTCAGCATTTGCTTGTCTGTAAAGGATTTTATTTCTCCTTCACTTAGGAAACTTAGTTTGGCTGGATATGAAATTCTGGGTTGAAAATTCTTTTCTTTAAGAATGTTGAATATTGGCCCCCACTCTCTTCTGGCTTGTAGGGTTTCTGCTGAGAGATCCACTGTTAGTCTGATGCGCTTCCCTTTGTGGGTAACCCGACCTTTCTCTCTGGCTGCCCTGAACATTTTTTCCTTCATTTCAACCTTGGTGAATCTGACAATTATGTGTGTTGAGGTTGCTCTTCTCGAGGAGTATCTTTGTGGTATTCTCTGTATTTCCTGAATTTGAATGTTGGCCTGCCTTGCTAGGTTGGGGAAGTTCTGGATAATTTCCTGAAGAGTGATTTCTAACTTGGTTCCATTCTCCCCATCACTTTTAGGTACACCAATCAAATGTAGTTTTGGTCTTTTCACATAGTCCCATATTTCTTGGAGGCTTTGTTCCTTTCTTTTCACTCTTTTTTCTCTAATCTTGTCTTCTTGCTTTATTTCATTAATTTGATTGTCTTCTGCTTGATTGAATTGGCTATTGAAGCTTGTATATGCTTCACGAAGTTCTCGTGCTGTGATTTTCAGCTCCATCAGGTCATTTAAGCTCTTCTCTACACTGTTGATTCTAGTTAGCCATTCGTCTAACTTTTTTTCAAAGTTTTTAGCTTCCTTGTGAAGGGTTAGAACATGCTCCTTTAGCTCGGAGAAGTTTGTTACTATCGACTTTCTGAAGCCTACTTCTGTCAACTCATCAAAGTCATTCTTCATGCAGTTTTGTTCTGTTGCTGGCGAGGAGCTGCAATCCTTTGAGAAGAGGCATTGTGGTTTTTGGAATTTTCAGCCTTTCTGCTCTGGTTTCTCCTCATTTTGTGGCTTTATCTACCTTTGGTCTTTGATGTTGGTGACCTATGGATGGGGTTTTGGCATGGATGTCCTTTTTGTTGATGTTGGTGCTATTCCTTTCTGTTTGTCAGTTTTCCTTCTAACAGACAGGCCCCTCAGCTGCAGGTCTGTTGGAGTTTGCTGGAGGTCCACTCCAGACCCTGTTTGCCTGGGTATCACCAGCAGAGGCTGCAGAACAGCAAATATTGCTGCCTGAAGCTTCGTCCCAGAGGGGCACCCACCTATATGAGGTGTCTGTTGGCCTCTACTGGGAGGTGTCTTGCTGTCAGGCTACACAGGACTCAGGGACCCACTTGAGGAGGCAGTCTGTCTATTATCGGAGACAGACTCAAATGCCATGCTGGAAGAACTACTGCTCTCTTCAGAGCTGTCAGGCAGGGACGTCTAAGTCTGGAGAAGCTGTCTGCTCCCTTTTGTTTAGATATGCCCTGCCCCCAGAGGTGCAATCTACAGAGGGAGTAGGCCTGCGAGCTGTGGTGGGCTCTGCCCAGTTCACGCTTCCCTGCAGCTTTGTTTACACTGTAAGCATAGAACCGCCCACTCAAGTCTCAGTAATGGCGGACAGCTCTCTCCCTACCAAGCTCCCACGTCCCAGGTCGATCGCAGACTGCTGCGCTAGCAGCGAGCAAGGCTCCGTGGGCATGGGACCTGCCACGCCAGGCACGGGAGGGGATCTTCTGGTCTGTTGGTTGTGAAGACCGTGGGAAAAGCACCGTATTTGGGGCAGGTGTGCACCATTCCTCCAGGTACAGTCACTCATGGCTTCCCTTGGCTAGAAAAGGGAATTCCCCTGACCTCTGGTGCTTCCCGGATGAGGCAACATCCTGCCCTTCTTTGGCTTGCCCTCCGAGGGCTGCACCCACTGTCCAACCAGTCCCAATGAGATGAACCAGGTACCTCAGTTGGAAATACAGAAATCACCTGTCTTCTGCGTCGATCTCGCTGGGAACTGTAGACGGGAGCTGTTCCTATTTGGCCATCTTGGGGACAACCTCCTATTTTTTTAACTTAAACTTTAAGTCATTATGTATACATATAAAACATATATTACAATAGAGTGTACTCATTTTAAGTATATAGTGAGTTTTGACATACGTCTACACACACATAACCTCGTCCTTCAATTAAAATGTGAAGCATTTCCATCATCCCAGAAAGTTCCCCCTTTCCCCTTTGCAAAGTCTTTCTGACTCCCGGCATTCTAGGTTGGTAGTGTTTTTAAGAATTTTAAAGATTTCATTTCTTTGTCTTTTGGCTTACATTGCTTCTAAAGAGAAATCAGCTGTCATTCTTATCATCGTACCCTTATGTAATCTTTTTTTCCCCTCTATCTGCTTTTAAGATTTACTCTCTGTCACTATCACTGGTTTTCAGCACTTTATGATGTGCTTCACTTTGGATTTTGTTTGTCTGTTTATTCTGATGGGTGTGTGTGTGTGTGTGTGCACATGTGCTTTCTCAATCTGTGGGTTTTATACTTTTCATCAAATTTTGAAATTTTTTGGACGTTATTTATTCAAATATTTTTCTGCCTCTTCTTTCCCATTCTGGAATTCCATTTATACATGAGATAGAATGCTGGATGTTGTCCCAGAGGACACTGGGATTGTTAATTTTTTCTTACCCTTTTTGTTTCTGTGCTTCACTTTGGAAAGTTTCTGTTACAGTGTCTTCAGGTTCACTAATTTTCTCTCTGGCAATGTCTATTTTGTTGTTAAGCTCATTGAGAGAATTTTTCTTTTCAGATCATATATGTCTTAGCTCTTAAAGTTCTATTTGGTTCTTTTTATGTTTTCTATTTCTCTCTTCCATATTGTCATGTTTTTCTTTAAATCTTTGAGCATATTTACAGTAGTTGTTTTGAGGTTCCTATCTGTTAATTCCGTCATCTAACATTTCTGGAAATGTTTCTGTTGAATGATTTTTAATTTTTTTTCCCCATTTAGGGCTTACATTTTCTTGCATATTGACAGGATCTTGGATGTTGTGTTATGTTGAGTGCCTGGATGTTGTTGTCTTCCTTTAAAGAATATTTGTTTTTACAGGTAGTTACTTGTGAGTCAGTTTGGTTGTATCCAGGCACTTTTAAAACTTTGTTAGGACAGGTCTAGGGTAACCTTTATTTGAGAGCCAGTTTAGTCCTACCATTAAGGCATGCCTATTATAGGCTCACTAATGAATGCCCCTTGTGGTAAATGAGGTTTTCCTGGGTGGTTGGAACTCATTTTATAGGTCTCTGGCCGTTATTCTTTGCCTTGACTTATAGAGTCTCATCCCATGCATGCACAGGTTAGTGTTTAATCCGTGTCTCAAAGGAACCCCTATGTATATTGCTGTAGTTATTTCTAGTACCATGCCCTAGAAATTCCAGCTGCCTCATCCTCCATTTTTTTTTAACCTCAGTGAGATCCCTGTCCTCTTACTGGGTTCCTTTCTCTCTGCCGTGGTTTGGAATGTGTATTGAGCAGAAAGCCAGGGCAATCACATGTCTCTTCTCATTTGTTTACTTCTCTCTGGGATCACAGTCCTGTACTGCCTGTTGTTTAATGTCCGAAACGAGTGATTTCATATATTTTGTCCAGTTTTTTAGTTGTTTGCAATGGGAGGGCAAGTTGTTTGTTTATCTGGAAAATAATTCAATTGTTGGTGAAAGTGGAAATTTTGAGAAAGTGAACTCTAAAGGGACATTACAAGGCAGACTGGCTATTTTCATATTATTTTTAATTATTGAGGCTTTATTACATTTCAGTCTGTAGTTCTTTTAATCTTTTATATGGATTTTGTGATATGTGAGTAAACTCTCGAAAGCCTTGCAAATAGTGAATTTCTTTTCTCTTTAAAGATTCTTTCTTGTGGAGAAGTTATTCATGTGAAGATCCTTGGAATTTTGGCTCTTATTGATGAAGGTGAAACAGATTGGAAATTAATTGCTATCAATGCGAATGATCCTGAAGCCTCAAAGTTTCATGGTAAGACTGTTACTTTCCAGAAAGTGAAAGCAAATTAGTGTGTCATTGGAATTCTTAGAACTTAAAAGAAGTTCACATAGGGGAGTTAAATGTACTTTTTAAAAAAGAGAGAGGAAAAGATGTAGATAGACAAATTATATTTTAAATGAAGAAAGTACATTCTACTGGCTTCCCTCTATTCCCTTTTTCCTCCCTCTCCTGTCACCTCTCTTTCACTCTCTTCCTCTCCCTTTCACTCCTTCCTTCCCTCCTTTCTTCTTTCCTTACTTCCATGGTTTTGATGGCCCAACTGCTGTTGGGAATTGTTTTGAAAGCACCGTTTGACTAGGAATAAAAGCATATGATGCTGGCATTTTTACCCTGAAATCTCTTTTGTTCATATGACTAACAAGAAGAAACTAAGGAAGGAGTGTTCATCGATGACAAAAGCTATTTCTGCACCTAGTTTTTGTCTCTTCTTGTACAAATGAAGGGAAAAGTAACTGCCCTCTAATGAAATTTTGATGTCCTAGAAATTTTAAGTTCTGGAAATAGCTTGGCATGATTTAATTTTGTTTGGAGTCAGACAGACTTCAGTTTAAGTTCTGGCTGTGCTACTTCCTGGCTGAGTGACTTTGGGTAGATCATTCCAGAATTTCAGTTGCTCATCTCTAAAGGGAGATGATTATACCTACTTGTAAAGTTGTTGGCAATATAAGAAATGATTTATTTAAAGCATCTGGCTTTCACATACCAGTGTTGAATATATGACAACTATTATTATTGTTCGACCAATTTTTCCTCCATTTTTCTTTCCTGTTTTATTCTTGCTCAGGATCCTCTTTCCTTGTAAACCTCAATTCTAAACTGGAAGATATTACCATTTCTAAGATGACTGAACCTCATTAACAATGTATTAATCTTAGTTTATGTGCCTTTTCTTGCACTTGAAACAGGAAGAGATTTCTTTTTTGTCATTCTTGTATATAATTGAGAAAGGGAGAGGTCTGACAGGGTGAAGTGCATGTAACCTCAGGATCAAAAGTAAAATGTGAAAACTACAATTAAAATATGAGCCTCAAGTCTATAAACCATATATATTCCTTATCTCATTATTTTACCCTGATTTTTTCTACTTTTATACTTTTCATACACATATATATCAGAATAGTAAATAACTTTTATTTAGTTAAAAACATTTTTTAGCACCTTAACTGCTCCTCAAATGAGAATTGATAAGGTAATAGTGCCACAGGCAGTGGAAACAATTCATTCACCTAATTCATTTGTGATCTGCCACACTAAAGTCATGAAACTGTACTAAGGGATGCCCCTTTAAACTGAAAAAGCTGAGCACCTGAATGAAAATGAAAATCTTATTTAGAGAGTAGTAGTTCAGCACTGTTGGAGATGTGATTTAACATTTTAAACTGTCCAGCATATAACAGGCACTGGTGCCTGTTATAGTAGATACTATTGTTCTTAACTCAGAAGATGCTCAGAGAATGTAAGTGACTTGCCCAGGTTTGCAAACATGTAAATAGTATACACTCTGAACTCATTTCTGTCTGCTTCTAAAGTGTGAATTGCTCAGTACTGTATTGAGCAATATGTAGCCCATCTATAGTATTATACCAAGCAATTCATCCTTGATTCTAGTAATTTATATATTTGTAACTAGAGGTATTGAAACTAGATCACATAAGCCTAGCATGACTCCTTGAGTTTCCTAAGTGTTCGAATAAAAAGTTTTAACTCTATTCATTTTATTTCTATTGTGTACTCAGAATGGAGATGACTTTGCACTTTGGACATCTTTCTAAATTCCTTTCATATTTGCTTTTATGAAGAGATATGCAGAAACACTAAAGCCAGTTGCTGATTTGGGTTGAGAAGAAATTATTGAACTTGAATAGTTAAAACAAGATGTTATTGTTTTAGAAAACCAGTACATTTATCATTGTATTAAAAGTGAACACGTGTTATTTTCATCATGAAAAATATAACAATTCTTATTCATAATATGTTTTTGAAATCCTACAAGAATGAGTAAAGTATATGGGGAAAATGAAAATTGTTTATTTTAAGGATATTTGTATATTGTTCACATTAGTTAGTACTTAAAGTACTCTTCTCCTATATCTAGATTTTATAAAATAAGTTTGGTAGTTTCTTTTTGAGACAGAGTCTCTCTCTGCCTTCCATGATGGAGTGCAGTGGCACGATCTCGGCTCACTGCAACCACCGCCTCCTAGGTTCGAGTGATTCTTGTGCCTCAGCCTCCTGACTAGCTGGGAGTACAGGTGTGCACCACCACACCTGGCTAATTTTTTGTATTTTAGAAGAGATGGGGTTTCACCATGTTGACCAGGCTGGTCTTGGACTCCTGGCTTAAAGGGATCTACCTGCCTCAGCCTCCCAAAGTTCTGGGATTACAGGTTTGAGCCACCATGCCCAGCAAGTTTGGTAGTTGTAAGAATACATATTTTTTTCTCATTCCTTTTACCTTCACATTATCGTTAATATATTCTGCATACCTTTGTTGAATTTTCTTCTTTCTCTTCTCTTACTTTACAGAGAGACCCAGGAAAAAAATTGATGTAGGCACAAATTGAAAGGAAGAAGAGATTGTAGTATAAATGTTTTTTATTTTTGAAAAATTATTTTTAGTCAACAGTATTTCATCCTAAATCAAGCAACTTTTAAAATGTTTTGGTATTTATGTCTTTCATATTTACCATCTAAAATCACAAACACAGGATTTTAGATGGCATTTTTAAAATTATAAAATTAATTTTATACATGGAAATAAAAACTCAGAAGTATAAAAAAAAGTATATAAAATGAAAAGTAAAGTTTTTCTTCCTGCCTCCCACCTCATCTTCTCATATCTTATCGCAGATATTTTTTGTTCTTTTGAATGGTTGCTTCTATTCTGTAAATGATGTGCTTATATTTCTTAATTTATGCATTTTCCCTGTTGACTCAAATTATTTCTTTGGAAGACAAGGAACTTAAATTCTTAAACATTTATCAGCTGTGTTACCATATTTCTACTATTATCCTAATAACTCTAAGTTGTATATTTGGAGCTGGATTTATTGCCTCATTGACTTTGAACAATAACACTTACCTACCCAGTGTGGAACTTAGAGCATTCGGTTTCTATATTTTTATCCTTTTCTGTCCCTTACAACGTAACTTCTCTCAGCTACACTATCAATTCTACAGTGTCAAAATTTATAATGTTTAAATTATGTTAAGTATAATTGTTTTTCCTATTTTGCTTCATGGTTGAATCTGAAAATTAAAAACTAAGTAGCATTTACAGTATTATTATGTAAATATTCATTTAATTTATCATTTATTAAGCGATCATCTTTGGACAGGCTGTTCTCTGAACCTCCTGCATAGCTATCACCTGCGGGTTTCTTTTCAATGCTTGGTTAGTTCTACTTACTTAAATTCTACCACTCCCTCTTTAGTTTTCCTTTTTCCTTGTTGGCTGGTGTCCATTTTCCAAAAGTATCTAATGCAGTAACTTTAAATATAAATTACTGTGTATAAATTGAAATTTCTATTACAAAGGAATAAGTGATTTTATATTTTATGACCGTTTAAACATTTGTCATCTATACTTCTTGGCATATTTGTCAGTCAGATAAACGAGAAACATTTAAAAACACTTAGGGGAGGGCAGCTATCAGGAATTTTCTTTTTAATTGTGTGGTTTTCTGGGTATGTGTGTAATACAGGAGTATTTAGAGATTTTTTAAATTTCCTATACGTTTTTATTGTTATTAGGCATTTAAAAAGTAAATCCTTGGCCGGCGTGGTGGCTCACACCAGTAATCCCAGCACTTTGGGAAGCTGAGACAGGAGGGTCACTTGAGTGCGGGGGTGTGAGACCAGCCTGAGCAACATAGTGTAACTTTGTTTCTATAAATAAATAAATAATAAAAATTATATCCATCCTATTAGTTTCTACTGTCTTTAGAAAAAGAGGCCAAGGCAGGCGGATCACCTGAGGTCAGAAGTTCAAGACCAGCCTGACCCATGTAGAGAAACCCCATCTCTTCTAAAAATACAAAATTAGCTGGGTGTGATGGCACATGCCTGTAATCCCAGCTATATGGGAGGCTGAGGCAAGAGAATCGCTTGAACCCAGGAGGCGGAGGTTGTGGTGAACCAAGAACACGCCATTGCACTCCAGCCTAGGCAACAAGAGCAAAACTCCATCTCAAAAAACAAAACAAAACAAAACAAAAACAAAAAAACAAGAAAGAAAAAGAAGCTGTTATTTGGCATGGTTTGTCAAAGTTTTTCTTTTTTGAAAATGAAGCTTGTTTTAGTTCATAGTATGTCCTTATGTATGTGTAGTTTCTTTTTACTCTATTCATATAGACACATTTAAGTTGTGATTCTTCAAAGACATTTTGGGGTTGTTTTAATTTGTGAACAAATACAATAACTTTATCTTTTTGTGATATAAATAAAATGAAATAACTTTTTTGATGCTAATTAACATATGTACAGACTTTGGTAGACTATATATCCCTGTTTTAATACTTATCGTTTTTACCTATGATAACTGAACTTAAACTAGCCATTGCATCAGAGAACATTTTTCAATTAGTAAAAAACGTTTTTCTTGTTATAGTTCTGTAATTTTAACATTACTGTTTTAAGTCTTCTAGTTTTACCTTCTAAAAATGGAGTAGCCACTGTAAAAGTCTAAAAAATGCCCAAATAACATTTGAAATGAAACTCCTTGTATTCCCTGATACAAAATTGGTCACTTCAGCAGGCTGATTAACAAAAAGCCAAACACCACATGTTCTCACTCATAGATGGGAGTTGAACAATGAGAACACATGGACACAGGAAAGGGAACATCACACACCAGGGCCTGTGTGGGGTGGGGGGTGGGGGGAGAGATAGCATTAGGAGATATACCTAATGTTAAATGACGAGTTAATGGGTGCAGCACACCAGCATGGCACATGGATACATATGTAACAAACCTGCACATTGTGCACAGGTACCCTAAAACTTAAAGTATACATAAAAAAAAAAAAGAGCACTAAGACCATTTTATGCCCTGTAATTAGGTTTCAGGCCCTAATACTCTTATTGGTACCCTAATGGCCTGAAAGAGTTAATAAGACTCCCAGGACACCTAACTTGTTACTAGAAAATAACCTTGGCCAGTGCGAATAATAGCTTTGGTTATGAAATAACCAAGTTTAGAGCTTTTTAAGAAGATTGAAATGCTAGGGCATGTGTAATTTTTCTCATGGTTAAATTAACCACCTTCTATAATGTACAGCTTCAGATACTCACCAAACAGATGTTTGTGCCTCTTCAGAACTGCCACTGATGCCTAAGGACCTTATGTCAGGAGAACTAATGTCACGAGGAGCCAATTTAGGCCTAGATGCTATTTCAATTTGCAGAGCAATGAAGATTTCTTTTGTTTGGTCTTTAAATAAATGAAAACTATTGTCTGTTGTGCTGCAATAACTGTTTACCTGTGCAGCGATTTTATAGTTTTAAAAAATGAAAGATTTAAAACAATTGAAATCAGAATAGTTATATTGATATAGATACATTGTGGATGAATAAATTATATGAGCGATTATTTAAAATGAGACAGTTCTGACATTTTCATAGGCCGGCATCACACTTGTCCTAAAATTATTAAGGTATGTCTTTTATATATGTAGAGTTTCAGCTTATATTTAGAGAAATTTAAAAATAAAAACTACTTACTCTCTTTAAGGCAAAAATAAATATGTTGAGACACAATCTATTTGGCTTAAATGTTCATTTGCTAAGTAAACACTTCTAGTGCTTCTGTAATTATTATTTAAAAATAAGCAAATTAATGTAGTGTTTGATTTCCTTTCTTCCTAAAACACAACTTAATACTGTCATTTAGGGGAATAAAAAGAATAGCATAGTGATCTTAAGGGAAAATATTCATGTTTTGTAACCAGAAAGAATAGAGTTCAATTTCTGTGTGTTAGAAGACAGCAGGATGTACTGGAAGGGGCTTGCATATCAGCATCATCAACCTAAGAGCTCTAACATTTGTCGAACAATTGCAATATGCCTAAGAAGAAACAATGCTAAGTGCTTCTTTTGAGATATGTTTAATCTTCACACAGCTTCAATGAAGATACGTTATTCTCTTTTTTTAAGGATAGAGAAGCTGAGGCACCGGGTGGAAGGGGCATGGGGCATAGTTAGTAACTAGCTTAAATCATATGGCCAGTCATTCCACTCCAGTCTGGCTCCAGACCCCATGTTCTTCATTGCTGCATCACATCGCTCTTCTGAAAAGTACCGGGTTAGTCAGCTGTATTTGTGGCCTTGGACTTTGTTGCTTTCTAAGAGTGCTGACCATTTGCTCTTAAGTAATTTAGGCATCAGTGGGACAATGATAGAGATTCCAGTGAAAAGATAGCTCTTTTGATCTTATTCCTCTTATTTCATTAATAGGTGTAGATATGTAGGGATGGGTTGTAGGAGGAGGCAGTTGAGGAACAAGGACAAATCGAGTTAAAAAATTAGAATTAAGTTGGAATTAAATTACCGAGAACCTGCTGTCTCTTTTTTGAACCTTGACCTCTTACAGTTTTTTTTTTTTTTTTAGGTTTCAGTCATTCCCATGATATGGTTAAGTATGGGTGAGGCCTAAATTCTAAAATCCTTTTTGTTTATTAATTATCTGACCTTGGAAAAGTCATAACCTCTCAAAGCCTTTGTTTCTTTATTTCTTAAAATTGTAGAGTGGATCTTCTGATCAGTAAAAGATCCCTAGGGTTTTTCCCATCTCTAAATTTTTGTTATAAGAAATATTTTTAATCTATTATTTTTAGCTTGTTGTCTTCTGTTAGTAGAAAGATCTAAATTATCTTCAGAGTTAGTGCTACGGGAAACCCAGTTTAAATTAAAGGATTAGACGATTTCTTGGGGACATTGGCACATTTTTAAGTGCTTTAGGGTAACTGTTAAGTGATGAAGCTGGAAGTTCAATGGAGGTCAGTCTGACCCAAGACCTGTGCATTTAGCCACTTTGTTATATGCTTCAAATCAAAATTAGATTAGAAATATTTGAATTCCTTCCATATACAAGGCAGCTGTATGGTTTTCATTTTACTGGTCATGTGAAATTACTTGTAAACTGGTAATGAATGTTTATATTTTGAGAAAAATCTAAGTCTTTTCCGAGAGGTTTTTCTGCTACGGTGCATATAGTCTCTATGTAGAATTACCTTGTTTGGTAATACTCACTTTGACATGTGTTAATTCCATTATTTTTTCATGATGTTAATACACATTTTTAGTACAGATTTTGTCTTGGTAAGAGTACAGTTTATGAAAAGGAGAATGGAGAAGGAAAGGGCAAGAACAATGAAAGATACTCTTCATTAGCCCATGAATGTTAAACGTAGATATGCAGAACAGTTTGGAAAACATGAGAATCTTTTAGAGATTCTGAGTAAGCATAAATTATTAAGAAAATCAGTTCTCTTTGCAGGGACCTCTATTTGTGATACAGAAACTACAATGAATGTTATTGTATGAAACTTGTTTCTTGTGAATGTTTATAAGTCATTAAAAACACATGTTCTTGCTTCCCACAGAGTTTCTTTAGAGGGTACTAGTTGTGCACATGTTTAGTTCTGTGGGAGCAACATTTGTAGTACTGGGATGAGAGTGTTGTGCAAATGAATCAACATCACTTCCTTTAGTAAAATGGAAACTCCTTTTTCATTTTTCTTTTTTCCTCCCCGTTGGACAAAATTTTAGCATAAGGCCAGATCCTGGTGTCTTTTTTCCCCTTTTATATAATAAGGGCAAAGAGATAGGGTATTACTTTTATGTCACTGGTTTTTACCTAAAAATAAAAAATTCTCAGCCGATTGTATGCTTTCTTCACTTTGTGTTATGGTTTGGTGGAGACAATCCAGGTAAAGCAGCATTTTAATGTTGTTTACTCCTAATATTTGTGGAAGTATAAGTAGCTCTCAATTTGTGAAAGCGGGATAGAAAGGCTAGAGATGTGAATTTATATAGTTTGATAAAGCTCCCTGGGTGATTCTGATAGATTTCCTTCAAATTGAGAACCATTCCGTTAATCAATTCTTTTCTGCTGGTTGGACATTCTAGTCCTGGATATAGAATAATTGGCAACAATTTTGATATTTATTCAGTTAGAAGGTCTTAAGATGTAATTACCTAATTAAATTTGATATTTGCCTCACACACACCTGTCACTCCACTTTTAAAGCTAATATATTGATTCCCTTTGAGATCTTGAGCAAGTTACTTAACCTTTTAGAGTCCCAGTTTCCTAATCTGCAATAAAGAGATAAATAATACCTAATTTACAAGTTGTGAAGTTTAAATGACATACTATTGTTGGCAGTGGCGGCCTGTCTGGAGCAGCCGCTGCAAAGACTCTGGCTGCAGCCGGGGAGGCACAGCCAGGGCTGCACACTCCACCGAGCTACGGGAGCCAGGAACAGGTGGGAACCCCCCCCGCTTCCGAGGTGGCAGGGTGGGATCACCACCCTCCGGGACACAGCTGCAGCCACCCAGCCACAGCTGTGGACCTGGGCATCCTTGCACTCTCGGGGGCCTAAGAAGCCCCCACCCACCTCTGCAGGCTCGGAAGTACCTGCTCCTGCTGCCTTGCCTCTGCCCAGTCTGATTTTGGAGTGAAGTCGAGGCCGAGCCTGGATGCTGTTGCAACCCAGCCAGGTGTGCCTTCACTCATAGTGGCACTGACACACCAGCCCCCTGCCACCTCGGCCCCCTCTGGACTTTTGGCACTGACGAGCATGGGAGGGAGGCCAAAGGGGTGCTGAGGGTGGCTTGGTGCAGGCCTGTAGGTGCCCCTTGGCACAAACAGCCTGGGTACAGTGGATGATGTATAGATAGCGGGAGGCAGACAGGCTCCTGGGCAGAAAGAGGTGGGTCCACAGTGAAGCCCCACCTTAAAGCCAGGGATGGCCTGAAGCCTGGGGACCAGGCTGTCTGTTCTGGGTGAAATCTGTGGCCTGGAGTGAGAACCTGTGGTGCGTTTTCTGGGCCTAACCGTGGCTGCCCATGGGCCAATCAGCACACACTTCCTCCCTCCTGAGCCCATAAAAACCTTGGATTTAACCAGACTCGGGAAGACGGGACAACCTGCCTGCGATAGGAGCGACCCACTCTGGGTCTCCTCTCTGCTGAGGGCTGCAGTCTCAGTGGGCCTCAGGCTCAATGGGATGGCCTACCTGTGGATAGGAGCTACCCACTTCTGATCTTCTGAGAGCTGTACTGTCAGTAAAGCACCTTGCCTTGCTCACCCTCTATTTGCCCAGGTACCTCATTCTTCCTCTGTATGGGAGAAGCACTCGGGAACTCCCAAATGGCGAAACTGAGAGAACCCTAAGGCAAACAAGGCTGAAACATGCCACCTCCTGATCCTGCTCACCACGTTGCAGGCAACAAGGAGAAGAGAAGAGCTGGGCCCCTTCAGGGATCCCAGACCTAATGGCTCCCTGAGCCAGGGCTGACACCCTCTTTGGGGCTCTGCACTTCTTGGTGCCTCCAAGCTTCTAAGTGCCACCGTGTTTCCCGGAACCTCCAGTGGAAGCCACTTGCGGGGTTTGCCTGGTCCAGCTGCAGCCTCGCAGGCAGCCGGTGCCTGTGCCGGTGCCCGGAGTTGCCTGCCCCTTGCCACTCCGTGCCTGGCTTGCCCTTGACATGAGTGGGATCCAGGCTTAGCACGAGCAGAGCGCAGCCTGCCAGGCCGAGTGGGTGGAAGGAGTCTAGCCGGCCGAGCAAAACTCGGGAAAAGGCGCCACTGGCCACAGAGGTTTCCAGCTAGAAAAGCGACAGCTGAAGAATCCTGTGGCACTATTACTGAGCCATAGGTTTAAAGTATTTCAAAATTTTACTAGATATTATCAAATTGCCTTTTGCAGTGATTGTATCATCAGTGTATGAGAGTAAATGCTTCCTAAATAATAGTTTATTTTTTTTTGCCAATCTGATACATAAAAGATGATTATCTTGTTTTAATTCTTTATTTTTCTGCATACTACTGGGTTGGAGCATCTTTCTTGTATTTCTATTGGCTTATTTGTATCTTCCCTTCTGTGAATTGAGTATGTAAATTGTTTGCCCTTTTTCTATTGGGGTTGACATTCTTTTGTTATACTAGAGTTTTTGGATATTAGTCCTTTATTATTTAGGTTGCAAATATTCTCTTTCTATTTGCAGAGATGCTGTATTGACTTTTGGCTTACAGAGGTTTTAAATTTTGATGTATTCCATTTTATCAGTCTTTTTTATACATCACTTTAGTGTTTTGATTCTTGTTTAAAGATTTCTTACCTCGGTCAGAAAGATGTTTTTATTTTCTTTTCACTCTTTTGTATTTTATTATCTTTACAATCGAGTCTTGAATTTATGTGGAATTTATTTTGTCTATGTATACAATTTTTCTAACACTGCTGAACAGAAAAAGTCATTTTCTTCCTCCTGTTTTGGAATGTCTTTCTTACACATTTCATTATACAGGAGTCTGTTTCTGGATTCTGTATGGTGTCAGTGATAGAATCCTGTGCCAGCGTCATGTTATTTTGATTATGAAGCCTTGTAATAAGGCATATATGAGACTAATCTTCCACCTTTTGTTCTACTTTTTCAAACTTGATGTTTCTTATGCCTTTATTCTTTTTTTTTTTTTTATACTTTAAGTTCTAGGGTACATGTGCACAAAGTGCAGGTTTGTTACATATGTATACATGTGCCATGTTGGTGTGCTGCACCCATCAACTCGTCATTTACATTAGGTATTTCTCCTAATACTATCTCTCCCCCAGCCCCCCACCCCCAACAGGCCCTGGTGTGTGATGCTCCCCGCCCTGTGTCCATGTGTTCTCATTGTTCAACTCCCACCTATGAGTGGTGTTTGGTTTTCTGTCCTTGTGATAGTTTGCTCAGAATGATGGTTTCCAGCTTCATCCATGACCCTGCAAAGGACATGAACTCACCCTTTTTTATGGCTGCATAGTATTCCATGGTGTATATATGCCACATTTTCTTAATCCAGTCTATTATAGATGGACATTTGGGTTAGTTCCAAGTCTTTGCTATTGTGAATAGTACTGCAATAAACACACGTATGCATGTGTCTTTATAGTAGCATGATTTATAATCCTTTGGGTATATACCCAGTAATGGGATCGCTGGGTCAAATGGTATTTCTGGTTCTAGATCCTTGAGGAATCGCCACACTGTCTTCTACAAAGGTTGAACTAATTTACACTCCCATCAACAGTGTAAAAGCGTTCCTGTTTCTCCACATCCTCTCCAGCATCTGTCATTTCCTGCCTTTTTAATGATTGCCATTCTAACTGGCATGAGATGATATCTCATTGTGGTTTTGAATTGCATTTCTCTGATAACCAGTGGTGATGAGCATGTTTTCATGTGTCTGTTGGCTGCATACATGTCTTCTTTTGAGAAGTGTCTGTTCATATGCTTTGCCTACTTTTTGATGGGGTTGTTTTTTTCTTGTAAATTTATTTAAGTTCTTTGTAGATTCTGGATATTAGCCCTTTGTCAGATGGGTAGATTGCAAAAATTTTCTCCCATTCTGTAGGTTGCCTGTTCACTCTGATGGTAGTTTCTTTTGCTGAGCAGAAGCTCTTTAGTTTAATTAGATCCCATTTGTCAATTTTGGCTTTTGTTGCCATTGCTTTTGGTGTTTTAGTCGTGAAGTCTTTGCCCATGCCTATGTCCTGAATGGTATTGCCTAGGTTTTCTTTTAGGGTTTTTATGGCTTTAGGTCTTACATTTAAGTCTTTAATCCATCTTGAGTTAATTTTTGTATAAGGTGTAAGGAAGGGATCCAGTTTCAGCTTTCTACATAAGGCTAGCCAGTTTTCCCAGCACCATTTATTAAATAGGGAATCCTTTCCCCATTGCTTGTTTTTGTCAGGTTTGTCAAAGATCAGATAGTTGTAGATGTGTGGTATTACTTCTGAGGCCTCTGTTCTGTTCCATTGGTCTATATCTCTGTTTTGGTACCAGTACCATGCTGTTTTGGTTACTGTAGCCTTGTAGGATAGTTTGAAGTCAGGTAGCATGATACCTCCAGCTTTGTTCTTTTTGCTTAGGATTGTCTTGGCAATGCGGGCTCTTTTTTGGTTCCATGTGAACTTTAGTTTTTTTTCTAATTCTGTGAAGAAAGTCATTGGTAGCTTGATGGGGATGTCACTCAATCTATAAATTACCTTGGGCAGTATGGCCATTTTCACAATACTGATTCTTCCCATCCATGAGCATGGAATGTTTTTCCATTTGTTTGTGGCTTCTTCTATTTTGTTGAGCAGTGGTTTATAGTTCTCCTTGAAGAGGTCCTTCACATCCCTTGTAAGTTGGATTCCTAGGTATTTTATTCTTTTTGTAGCAATTTTGAATGGGAGTTCACTCATGATTTGGCTCTCTGTTTGTCTGTTATTGGTGTATAGGAATGCTCGTGATTTTTGCACATTGATTTTGTATCCTGAGACTTTGCTGAAGTTGCTTATCAGCTTGAGATTTTGGGCTGAGACGATGGGGTTTTCTAAATATACAGTCATGTCATCTGCAAACAGGGACAATTTGGCTTCCTCTTTTCCTTATTGAATACCATTTATTTCTTTCTCTTGCCTGATTGTCCTGGCCGGAACTTCCAACACTATGTTGAATAGGAGTGGTGAGAGAGGGCATCCTGTCTTGTGCCGATTTTGAAGGGGAATGCTTCCAGTTTTTGCCCATTTAGTATGATATTGGCTGTGGGTTTGTCATAAATAGCTCTTATTATTTTGAGACCTCTTTGTCAGTCTCTAAGTACTTGCTTTATGAATCTGGATGCTCCTGTACTGGGTACATATATATTTAGGATAGTTAGCTCTTCTTGTTGAATTGATTCCTTTACCGCTATGTAATGGCCTTGTCTCTTTTGATCTGTGTTGGTTTAAGGTCTGTTTTATCGGAGACTAGGATTGCAACCCTTGCTTTTTTTTGCTTTCCATTTGCTTGATAGATCTTGCTCCATCCTTTGTTTTGAGCAGTGTGTCTCTGCACATGAGATGCATCTCCTGAATACAGCACACTGATGGGTCTTGACTCTTTGTCCAGTTTGCCAGTCTGTCTTTTAATTGGGGCATTTAACCCATTTACATTTAAGGTTAATATTGTTATGTGTGAATTTAGTCCTGTCATTATGATGTTAGCTGGTTATTTTGCCCGTTAATTTATGCAGTTTCTTCATAGTGTTGATGGTCTTTACCATTTGGCATGTTTTTGCAGTGGTTGGTACCGGTTGTTTCTATCCATTTTTAGTGCTTCCTTCAGGAGCTCTTGTAAGGCAGGCCTGGTGGTGACAAAATCTCTCAGCATTTGCTTGTCTGTAAAGGATTTTGTTTCTTCTTCACTTATGAAGCTTAGTTTGGCTGGATATGAAATTCTGGGTTGAAAATTCTTTTCTTTAAGAATGTTGAATGTTGGCCCCCACTCTCTTCTGGCTTGTAGGGTTTCCGCAGAGTGATCAGCTGTTAGTCTGATGGGCTTCCCTTTGTGGGTAACCTGACCTTTCTCTCTGGCTGCCCTTAACATTTTTTCCTTCACTTCAACCTTGGTGAATCTGACAATTATGTGGGTTGGGGTTACTCTTCTGAAGGAGTATCTTTGTGGTGGTCTCTGTATTTCCTGAATTTGAACGTTGGCCTGCCTTGCTAGGTTGGGGAAGTTCTTCTGGATAATATCCTGTACAGTGTTTTCTAATTTGGTTTCATTGTCCTCGTCACTTTCAGGTACACCAATCACACGTAGATTTGGTCTTTTCACGCAGTCCCATATTTCTTGGAGGCTTTGTTCATTTCTTTTCACTCTTTTTTCTCTAATCTTGTCTTCTCACTTTATTTCATTAATTTGATCTTCAGTCACTGATATCCCTTCTTCCACTTCATCAAATCGGCTGTTGAAGCTTGTGCATGCATCATGAAGTTGTTGTGCTGTGATTTTCAGCTCCATCAGGTCATTTAAGGTGTTCTCTACACTGTTTATTCTAGTTAGCCATTTGTCTAACCTTTTTCAAGGTTTTTAGCTTCTTTGCGATGGGTTAGAACATGTTCCTTAAGCTTGGAGAAGTTTGTTATTACCAACCTTCTGAAGCCTACTTCTGTCCACTCATCAAACTCATTCTCCATCCAGCTTTGTTCCATTGCTGGCGAGGAGCTGCAATTCTTTGGAGAAGAGGCACTCTGGTTTTTTGATTTTTCAGTTTTTCTGTTCTGGTTTCTCCCCATCTTTGTGGTTTTATCTACCTTTGGTCTTTGATGTTGGTGAGCTACAGATGGGGTTTTGGTGTGGATGTCCTTTTTTGTTGATGTTGATGCTATTCCTTTCTGTTTGCTAGTTTTCCTTCTAACAGGCCCCTCAGCTGCATGTTTGTTGGAATTTGCTGGGGGTCCATTCCAGACACTGTTCACCTGGGTATCACCAGCGTAGGCTGCAGAACAGCAAATATTGCAGAACAGCAAATACTGCTGCCTGATCCTTCCTCTGGAAGCTTTGTCTAAGAGGGGCACCCGTCTGTATGAGGTGTCTCTCGGCCCCTACTGGGAGCTGTCTCCCAGTCCGGCTACATGGGGGTCAGGGACCCACTTGAGAAAGCAGTCTGTCTGTTCTCAGAGCTTGAACACTGTGCTGGGTGAACCATTGCCTTCTTCAGAGCTATCAGACAGGGACGTTTAAGTCTGCAGAAGTTTCTGCTGCCTTTTGTTCAGCTATGCCCTGCCCACAGAGGTGGAGTCTATAAAGGCTGTAGGCCTTGCTGAGCTGTGCTGAGCTCCACCCAGTTTGAGCTTCCCAGCCACTTTGTTTACCTACTCAAGCCTCAGCAATGGTGGATGCCTCTCCCGCCACCAGCCTGCAGTCTCGCAGGTCGATCTCAGACTGCTGTACTAGCAGTGAACAAGGCTCTGTGGGCATGGGACCCACTGAGCCAGACACGGGAGGGAATCCCCTGGTCTGCTGATTGTGAAGACTATGGGAAAAATGCAGTATTTAGGCAGTAGTGTACCGTTCCTCCAGGTACAGTCTGTCATGGCTTCCCTTGCCTAGAAAAGGGAAATCCCTGATCCCTTGTGCTTCCCGGGTGAGGCGACGCCCCGCCCTGCTTCTCCTCGCCCTCCATGGGCTGCACCCACTGTCCAACCAGTCTTAATGAGATGAACCACATACCTCAGTTTGAAATACAGATATCACCGTCTTTTGCATCAATCTCTCTGGGAGCTGCAGACCAGATCTGTTCCTATTCGGCCATCTTGGAAGTGACTGCCTTTATTTTTGTGTACAGATTTTAGAATCCTAATTGTCAAGGATTTTTGGTATCTTTAAAACGTTAATTTTTACATCAGTTGTTGATATATGTTTCCCATTTATTCAGGTATTCTCGTATATCTTTTATAACTTGTATATCTTTTAGCACAGTCTGAAAATATCTTAAATAGGTGTGTTTTAACTTATTTTAAAGGGAGAAATACATTCATTTGTACTTGGAATTTTGCCATTTTTAACTATTGCAGTTGTGTTTTAGTCATATATACATTGTAAACTTTGTCATCTTGTTCTTCAGTGATCTTTCTTATTAAGTTGGTACCACAGTTTGTCACCAGATTCCCTCAATTTGACCTCAAATATCTTTCAGTCCATTCCCTCCTTATTCCTATTGTCTTAAACTATCATATCTTACTTTTCCATTAAATCAGTGTTAATATTTCTCTAGTTAGCCTCCTGACACAAAAATTTATCTCCCACACTGTTTACCAGACTTATTTTACAGAAAACATATTTAAAAAAACGTTTTGACTCCTCAGAGCTTATGAAAAATCCAGATTCTCTAACTTAGTAAAATACTTTTTTTCCTAGCCATTCACACTATTTATCCAAAGTTCTTAACACACTGAGCTTTTCACCCTTTCTTATATATACCAGGTAGTTTTGCACCTTAGTGGTTTTATCTTTTGAGAACCAGCTTAAATATCATCTCTCAGTGAATTCTCTTTGACTCTGCAAGGCAAAGGCAGTTGGTTAATTGCCACTTTTTTCACTCCCACACTATTTTGTTTGATTCTGTGAAATGTCTTTGATTTCACAGATTTATAATTTGTTTGTTTCCTTATCTATCTGCCTGTCTAGATTATGAACTCTTTCAGGGCTGGGACTCTCTCTCTCTTTTATATTTTTTAGCTCACTTTGAAGTATAAGTTACATCCAGTCAAATTCACCCCATTTTAGGTATCCAATTCAGTGAGTTTTGATAACTATATAGTCCTCCAGCAACTATCACATTCATAATACAAAACATTTCCATCACCCCCAAATTCCCGCATACCCCTGTGCAGTCAATCCCTTCCTCCTACCATAGGCCATTAGCAAACACTGATTTAATTTCTGTCACAATAGTTTGCGTTTTCTAGGATTAGCTGTCAATGGACTCTGGCATCAATGATTATTCACATGGCTGGGTATATGACTTCTTTCTCTTGCCTAATGTTTTGGAGATTCATGCATATTGTTGCATGTGTCAGGTTAATTCTTCCTAATTTATTACTGAATGGTCTTCCATTTTTTAGATATACCACAGTTTATCCATTCACATGTTGTTGGAAATTTGGGTTTTCAGTTTTGGGCTAATGTGAATAAAGTTGCTATGAACAGTGAATTACAAGTCTTCATGTGAACATGTTTTCATTTCCTGTGGGGAAATACTCAGGAATAGTTTTGCTGAGTAAGATGGTAATTATATGTTTAACATTGTAAGAAACTGTCAAATTGTTTACCAGAGTGGCTCTACCATTTTGTATTTCTACTAGCAATGTATCCAGTTGCTATCAGAACATGTATTCATTCTTTATACTTTGTTACAGATTGTCTTAAATAACAAAATGTTTTTTAAAGAAAGTAAGAGAAATACATTTGCCTGTGTACATGTGTCTTTTACATTTGCCCACATATTTGCCATTTTCATACCCATGTATTTTGTTTCTTCCTGAAGATCTGTAGATCTCAGTTTCCACCTGTTGTCATTCTCTTTCAGTTCAAGGACTTTCACACATGCTTGTAAGTGCAGTCCTGCTGGTGGCGAATTTTCCCTTTTTTTTTTTTTTCTTTAGTGTGGAACGCTTCACGAATTTGCATGTCATCCTTGCGCAGGGGCCATGCTAATCTTCTCTGTATTGTTCCAATTTTAGTATATGTGCCTTTTATCTAAAATAATCTTTTTTTTGCCTTTGTTTTAGAAATACAATCTTGCTTGATGTTGAATTTAAAGTTATAGGGTTTTTTTAAGCTTTGTATTGATGTTCCATTTTCTGTCAGCCCCCATTGCTTCTAATGAAAGGCGAACAGCCATTTGTATTGTTACCTCATATACAGTTGACCCCTGAACAACATGGGTTTCAACTGCACAGGTCCATTTATACATGGATTTCTTTCAACCAAATGTGGATTGAAAATAACAATATTCTCAGGTTGCAAAACCCAGTATAATGAGGGTCTACTTTTCATATAGCTGGTTTCTGCAGGGCTACTGTGAGACTTTCGTATGCATGGATTTTGGGGGAGCAGGTGGTGGTCCTGGAACTAATCCTTCATGTAAACCTTATAATGTATTATTTTTTCTCAGACTGCTTTAAAGACTTTCTCCTTATCTTTGGATTTCAGAAATTTTTTTTTTCTTTGATGAGCTAAGGTTTCCTTTTGTTTGTATTTATTCTGCTTAGGATATACTGAGCTTTGTGGATCTGTAAGTTTATATTTTTTCATCATATTTGGGAAATTGTTTGACATTATTATTTCACTTTTGGGGGGGCTCTGTTTTCTCACCTGCATTCTGAGATTAAATACACATATTTTGGACTACTTTTTATTGTCTTACCAATCGCTAACACCCTTCCTGTCTATTTCATCTTTTTTTCCTTACTGTTATTTAGACTGGATAATTTCTGTTAATCTATCTTCTACTTCCCTGTTTTTTGGGTTTTTTTTTTGTTTTTTTTTCCTGCCATATCCACATTCTGCTAAGCCTACCTGATTTTTCATTTCAGATCCTCCTTTTGGTTCTTTTTTTTTTTTTTTTAAGTTTTATAGTTTCTGTTCCTCATCTTGGATTTCCATATGTTTGTGCATTGTGACCATGTTTCCTGAAAGTCCTGAACATATTCATAATAACTACTTTAAAATTCTTGTTTGCATAGGTCACATAAGGATTGATTTCTGTTAACTGCTTTTTCTCTTGATACAGGTCTCAGAAATATTCCAGTATATACAATAAATTGCATAGCCATCCTACCTTTACTTGACAGGAGCCAAGCTGCCAGCCTGTCCTACCTGCCTGCACATCAGGATTCCTGTGTGCCCCTGGATGCAGCCCTACATGTTGTTTTGTATTTTTGTTTCCTCTTGGGTCTACAAAGTTACTTATCTTGTTTTTGAGTCTTTTTGATGTTAATCTTTTTATAAGGTATCTATTTTACATAGGTTAGCCTGAGGGAGTACATTGAAACACGAATTTAGTGCTTCTCCTGTCAAAAGGTCTCTGTTTTTTTCCAAAGCAGAACACTTTGGAAACTTGAGGAGTGTTTTTATTTGCTGATAATTTGGTTAATACACTTGAACTCAGTGAAAGCCTCATTTCAGAAATAAATATTTATAGGTACTTCACTCAAGTAATTCTATTTATATATTCCCTCTCCATTCCAAATGTTTAAAAAAGGGGTTAAATTAACTTCAACACGGTGGAAAAAAATAAATTTATAAGAACTAAATTGTAATAATATTAGAGATAAAAGTAAATGTGTCTGTTTTTAAATAAGAAATTAATTACAAATTCATTTAGAGTCTTTACTATAAGTGAAAAACTATATGTGTATAGCAAAAAGTTATTAATAAGTATGCATGTGTATGTGTATATATGTATGCCCAGATACATTTTATATATGTTGTTTTTAGTCTTTTTTACTTTTTTACTTTTACTCTGTTTATAACTATGCCTACCTGCATTGATTTTTCAGGAGCATTATACAAATTAAAGTAACTGTCAATATTAATGAAAATCTGTTCAGTATCTTTCTAAAAAATTAACTCATGTTTGTGCATTTATTTATTTTTTTATTTTTTTGAGGTGGAGTCTCTGTCTCCCAGGCTGGAGTGCAGTGGCACAATCTCGGCTCACTGCAAGCTCTGCCTCCCGGGTTCATGCCATTCTCCTGCCTCAGCCTCTCCAAGTAACTGGGACTACAGGTGCCCGCCACCACGCCCGGCTAATTTTTTGTGTTTTTTTAGTAGAGACGGGGTTTCACCGTGTTAGCCAGGATGGTCTCAATCTCCTGACCTGATTATCCGCCTGCCTTAGCCTCCCAAAGTGCTGGCATTACAGGCGTGAGCCACCATGCCCTGCCTGTGTATTTATTTTTGAAAGATAAAAGCTTGTAAGGCTATTAATTTGCCTGTAATTATAACTTTGGCTGTGTTCATGGACAAAGTTTTGGGGAATTGGAGAGATAATGATTGATAATTGTTAAGAATTATTCCCTTTTATTAGGTGATTTTCACCCATTATTTAATCCCCACGACAACCTTGATTTCTTCTTCCCCATTCTGGATTTGAAGAAACAAGGTAGTACATTTTTTCCCAAGGTGATACAATATGTAAGTACCAGAAATAGAATTTAAACTTAGTGCTGTCTGATTCCAAACATGTTTTGTTTTCCTTTAGTTCTTCTTAGAAACTTCCTGAGTGTTCTCATTGTCATTATTTTCTGAATATTTTTAGAGTTTTGATTTTCTTTTGGACCCAAAAGTTATTTATTTAGTAAGACTTTTTCTTCTTTATTTGCTTTTAATATTTATGTTTTAATTATATTTAAAAAATCAGGGCGGCCGGGCGCGGTGGCTCATGCCTGTAATCCCAGCACTTTGGGAGGCCGAGGTGGGCGGATCACGAGGTCAGGAGATCGAGACCATCCTGGCTAACACGGTGAAACCCCATCTCTACTAAAAATACAAAAAAAAAAATTAGCCAGGCGCGGTGGCAGGTGCCTGTAGTCCCAGCTACTCGGGAGGCTGAGGCAGGAGAATGGCGTGAACCCGGGAGGCGGAGCTTGCAGTGAGCCAAGATCGTGCCACTGCACTCTGGCCTGGGAGAAAGAGCAAGACTCCGTCTCAAAAAAAAAAAAAAAAAAAATCAGGGCATTGGGGGTGGTTCTTTTTCTGTAGGCAAGAGTTTTTAAATTTGTTTATTGTTGATCTTTAAATTTATTATATTGTACTTATAGAATGTGTTGTCTTAATTTCCTTATGTTTAAAATTTCTTAATATTTTCTTTGTTTTTGGTATATAATTATTTTTAAAGCTTATTGTTTTAATATGTCTCTAGATTAAATAGGTGTCATACTTTCTCTAGATTTTTCTCTCATATATACTGTTCGTGGTCTTTGTATATAAAATATACCTTATCAATTTGGCTTTTGAAGTCATATCATTACTATTAACTTACTTCCAAAGTATGTTTAATTCTGAAGTGTGGGTAATATTGAAGTCTTGGCAAACATATGTGATTAGAAACCCCCCTGGTGCAACAGAGTGTGTTTTTGGATTAAAAAAAAAAAAAGAGTAGAAAGAATTTTCTAATTAGATTTTAGAAACAAGTGAATTGGTTTATATGGAAAGGAAATTTGGTTATATGAAAGATATACAGTATCCCCAGTGAAGGAAAAAAATAAGTCATAAACGTTTCTCTTAGAAAGTATTGTGTTAGATTTATGTCATGTCTCCAGAGATAGAATGGTAGGTTTTCATTAAGTTATTTTAGGTTTTCTTTTATAGAAACATAAACCAAAGTTAGTTAAGAAAAACTAAATTAAAATGAGAGCTTTGGACTTGGAAAAACCCAATGGAACCTTAAGATTTGTCTGTTATATTGCTTCATTATTACCTGTTTTTCAACTGGGATTTTAGAGAGAAATTTACAATATTTTCAATGTATTTATATAGAACTATGATTATTTATAAAATATATTTTTATAGTTTTAATATAAAAATTCCCTTAAGGAGATTCTATATAATCTTTGTTAGTTAAACTTTCAAATTTCAAAGTAAATCTTGGCTGCACACTATTCGTCTGAAATTATGACACTCCTTATAAAGCCTTTTTTAAAAATCTGGGGTGATAGACTGGGCACGGTGGCTCACACTTGTAATCCCAACATTTTGGGAGGCCAAGGCAGGAGGAACACTGGAGCCCAGGAGTTCAAGACCAGCCTGGGCAACAAAGCAACTATAACAAAACAAAGCAATTCTACTGGAAAAAAAAAAAAAAAAAAAAAGATTAGCCAAGCATGGTGGTGCACACTTGTAGTCCTAGCTTCTTAGAAATCGAAAGTGGATGAATTGATTGAGCCCTGGAAGTCAAGGTTGCAGTGAGCTGTGATTGCACACTGCACTCCAGCCTATGTGACAGAGCAAGACACTGTGTCAAAAAAGAAAGAAAGAAAAAGAGAGAGAGAGAGAAAGAAGAAAGAAAGAAAGGAAGGAAGGAAGAAAAAGAAAGAAAGAGAGAAAAAAAGAAAGAAAGAAAGAAAGAAAGAAAGAAAGAAAGAAAGAAAGAAAGAAAGAAAGAAGAAGGAAGAAAAAATTTTGAGGACTGCTCTTAGTTTTACTGTAATTTAGGTTATTAATGTTACAGGCTTGTCCTTTTCTGCTCTTTGAATCTCATGTAAGTCTCATCTTTATTGGTTTATTATTGTTAATTTTTTTTCCATTGGTAATTCCTCTCAGTTTTACTTTCTAAAAAATATCCAAAATCTTACCATTCATCACTACCTCCATACAACTGTGTTTGTCTAGGCCCTCATCATAGTTCACCTAAGTGAACTTATTGGACTTAGCAGCCCCTTATTGGACTTCCAGCTGCCATTTTTTCCTCTATGTAGTCTTTTCTTTACACAGCAGATAGAAAGATCTTAAAACATTTACTCCTCTGCCCAAAACCGTCCCAAAGTCAAAGCTATAGTTCTTAGTATGGCCCTTAGAGTCCTTTGTGACTGGCCTGTGGCTGCTTCTCTAATCTTATCTCCTAATGCTTTGTTTTTTCACTGTGCTCTAGCCATAGGACTTTCTTACTCTCTCCCTGAAATGTTAAAAGCACACCCTTACTTCAGAATGTTTGCATTTACTGTCTTCCTCCCAGACTGCACTCCTTTCAGATACCTGTGAGTTGCCCCCACAGTTCATCCAAGACTCTACTAAAGTGATTTCACCAGAGGATATCCCTGAACTCTCATATCTAAAATTCTCTTCTTACCTTACTTGCAAAGCAGCCTATATGCATAACTGTAGATTTTTATGGTTTTTTTCCTCCTAATATTTAACTGTTTTCTTACCCAGGCCTAATTTTTTTGTTTTTCTTTTTTGTTTTTATTTTTAGATGGGGTCTCACTGTGTTGCCTATAATGGTCTCGAACTCCTAGGCTCAAGCAATCCTCCCACCTCAGCTTCCCAAGTAGCTGGGATTAGGGGCATGCCATGGCACCTAGCTCCAGGCTTAATTTGACAACAGATATTTTAGCAGTGTTTTATTGAATTCTTTCAGAACATTCAAATTAACTTCATAAAGACAAGAACTTTTTTGTATTCATAAATTCACTGGTGTATGTAATATTTAATTAAATCTCATAATTATAATAAAAGATACAGTTAGCATAAATGGTTTGGGAATAAACACACCTGATGCTTGGTAAAGCTAAAACTTAACTGGTGGAAATAGAAGTGTGGCTTCATTCTAGAGTACTCTGCCAGAGTCAGCATACATAATATGTGAACATTAATCAGAATGTTCTACAGAAGTAGAGTCTTTACTAATCAGTCCAGTAAGTTGATCAAGTAGAGTTCGATTAAAAGAGCTTAATTTGTAATCAAAATTAGAAACTGAAATAGATTTAGCTTGATTACATATATAGTTTTTCCAGATTATCCTAACTTTATTGGATTAGTTCATCTTTAAAATTCGTATAAAATTCTACAAGTGGGAATAAATGACTGCTAGAGAATTGCCACTTTTCTTAAAATAACATAGATTGTAAAAAATATATCTAATCAAAGATGTCCTACAAATGGATAGTGTTGATGGTTGCACAAAATTGTAGACAAACTTAATGTCACTGAATTATACACTTAAAAATGCTTAACATGGCAAATTTTATATTATGGATATTTTATCACAATAAAAGAAAACTGGAAAAATACATCTTTACTTACTTTTTTTAATGTAAATAAAACTTCTGGGCAATGTTACTATGCAGTATAGAAGAAAAAGCAGAAGTCATGGAATTAGAAGTCTTGTATTTATATAATGCTAGTTCTGTCGTGAGTGAGTTGGATAGATTTTGGCAAACTTTTTAAACTATCTTAGCTGTAGTTTTCTTAATGTTGAGTAAAACATACTTGTTTTTAACTCTCAGGAATTTCATGAGGAACAAGTTTAAGTTTTATATATATCTATGTATGCTTTTCATAAGCCACAAATAAGTTTATACACTTTAGCTGGAACTTTTATAATTTCAGAGGGGTTATTGAACTGACTGTTGGCATTGGATATAAGAATTTGGCTTCAGGCATTTGCTATTGAGGTTTTAAAAATGTTTAAATATCTTACTGTAATTTTTTTGTTTTGTTATTTGGGACAATGCAGCTGTTTTCTCCTAGGGTATAATTAGTTGAGAATGGAAAAGTTTAGCTTATATTTGGAGAGTTATACTTCCTATTTCCGTTATAAAATTTTCCATTTTTTTCCTAATTTGTGTCTTTGCTTATTGGGTCCTCTTTATGACTTTTGGGGAGAAAGCCTCCTAGACTGCGGTAGATATTAGATAATTAGCTTTCTCTTTCTCCTTGGAAGTCAGTGAGTTAAGTAAAAAAATCATATAAAAGTTATATGATTTGTGTAAGTTATGCACAATGGAACAGAAAATGGTAGTTTGAGTAAGGTACAATGATGAAGTCATAAATCAGAATTAAGCAATAGAAAATTATTTATTGCTTTGTTGCCCAGGCTGGAGTGCAGTGGCATGATATTGGCTGACTACAGCCTCCACCTCCTGGACTAAAGCATTTCTCCTGCCTCAGAACTCTGTTGTATCCATCCATTTATTCCCCATACATAGCACATTGTCTGAAGATGCTTTGTAAATGTTTGTAGAGTGCAGGAATAATATTATACATATGAAAACACAAAAGTCTGAAGGTGATATACATATCAATGGTGATGCTGCTCTAGGTATCATAATCAGTTGTGCTGCTGGTTAGACTGGGCCCCATGTTTCCTGGCTCCCTTAGTCGAAGGCTCTGCCACTAAATGGAATGCATTTTGGTTCTTAACAAAACATCTTTTTGTTTATTTCTTTACAGATATTGATGATGTTAAGAAGTTCAAACCGGGTTACCTGGAAGCTACTCTTAATTGGTTTAGATTATATAAGGTACCAGATGGAAGACCAGAAAACCAGTTTGCTTTTAATGGAGAATTCAAAAACAAGGTGAAGATGAGAATCTTTATTTTAAAATGTACCTCCTGATACCTGTACAATATTCGTTTCACTTGGGAAGTTTCTTATGTGAATATGTATATATAGCATGGTAAAAAAAAAAAGTGCTTTTTACTAACTTACATATTTAAAAACATTATTTTATTACTTAAATTTTGTTTCAGAAGATCTCTCTAAGTGAATCAATAAGGCTGAAAAATACCTATTTCCATCTATGTGTCTATAGCTCCTACATCTTGGAAAATGAAGGAATTTCATGATCAGACTAATTTTGCAAATTGTGTACATAGAAAAACTTTCTATTTACTATTTTGTGGAGGAGAAAGTTACTCACCCTTAATGTAAATCCGTAGGGGCCTCCCTCGTAAGTGTTCATTCTACCACGACGGAACTAAGCTGCTTAACAATTGAAAGGACACCTGAATTATCTTACTGTCATAGGATTTTTCTATTAGAATACCACAGAGTTACCACAAAGTATCTCTAATATGACACAAATGAAGAGAATAGGCCAAAGAGTTAAAGTCTAAAGCATGGAATATTTTCTTAAAGTTATAACCACTAGGTAAATTGAATATTTGAAACCAACTTTTAAGTGGATACCAGTAAGTATGCTTTATAAGTGAAATAAGTCATGTTAATGAAAACTTAAAATTTATAATGGGTATTTTGCTGTAAAAGAATTGATTGCTGGACTCAGTGTTTTTTTGAAAGCACATTAAAAGAATCCTTCAAATCTTTAGGGCTTTGTCTGGGATTATTAAATGTAAATATAAAATTATTATTTTAGATTAAATTATCTTAAAGGATTGAAAATTTATACATTATTTTTCTTTTAAAAATTTGCATTTTATTATTGAGATAATTGAAATTTTAAACCTATATGGTATTTTTGCCTCAGGGTAAGTCTGCCAAGTCATGAATTTGTAAAGAATGAGGTAGTTTTTGGTTTTTGTTTGTTTTTGACAAATAGTAATTCTTTTCTGTATAAAGATGAGGTCATTTATACAACTTCTCCAGAAAATAATTGTTTTATGCATTGCTGTTTACTACTGCTATTTAAAATATAGAGCCTTAGTGCCCTTAGTATTGCTATGAAAGAACTGCTGAGGCTGGGTAATTTATAAAGAAAAGGTTTATTTAGCTCACAGTCCTACAGCCTATACCAGAAGCATGGTGCTGGCATCTGCTTCTGGTAAGGACCTCAGAAAGCTTCCAATCATGCCAAAAGACAAAGGGGGAGCAGGCATGCCACAGGGTGAGAGGGAAAGCAAGTGAGAGAGGTGGAAGGTGGCCAGGCTCTTTTTAACAATCAGTTCTTGTGGGAACTAACAGAGCAAGAACTCACTCATTACTCTGAGGAGGCACCAAGCCATTCATGAGGGATCCACCCCCATGATCCATACCTCTCCCATTAGGCCTCACTTCCAACACTGGGGATCAAATTTGAACATGAGATTTGAGAGGACAAATCTCCTCAAACCATAGCAGGGCACAACTCAAGAATTAATTTGTGCCTCTTTAACATGGTTGGAAAGATGGCTCCTTTCTTTTATTCTGGGTTTTTCTTGCCACTCCTTTAAACAAGTATTGAAATTGGTTCTAAATAATCACACTTATCCAAGTAATTTGATTAAAAATCTATCCTTACATAGTCAGATAATGTATTAGATTTCTTGTCCTGTATCTGAAGTGAGATTTCCACCCAACACTATCTCATTAAGATATAAGTCGTCCTCCATCACAGGCAATAGTAGACCTGAGAGAAATTCTCTTTTCAGAGGATAAATTTCCCATTATTACTGTATCTCAGTTCCCAAGATTCTTTAGTTTCTTTATTATCATAATGAGTTTAGTTATCATTGAAGAAGAAAGGAGCTAGTTTGAACTAACCAGTAAGGACTCTCCTTAAGGAAAACAAACAACATTTTTTGGGAAAAAACTCTAAAGAACTTTCTGCTTTGGAATTATAAAGCAAGTTTTCCTTAGATGTTCTTACTGGATGTATATCCAACAAGAGGTATATCTACTGTTGCTTATGCATTTTTAGATAATGTCATAAATGTCAAGGAGATGTACTACCTTCAGACAGTGGATAGTCTAAAATTACTTCAATTGAAAAAGCTACATTTAGACTGCCTGCAGTTTTGATGATGCTAAAATTAATGGGTGCATGCTTACTGACAAGCCGGGTACTGGGTTAAGCACTTTACATATGTCATCTTACTTACTCTTTCAACAACTCTGTGACTTAGATCAGGGGTTGGCAAACTTTTTTCTGTAATGGGTCGTATAGAAAATATTTTAGGCTTTGCAGATCGTATGATTTCTGTCACAGCTGCTCAACTCTGCTATTGTAGCACTAGAGCAGCCATAGGCCAAACACAAACAAATGTGACTGTTCAGTAAAACTTTACAGGGGGCGGGCTGGATTTTACCCATAGTTCCTAGTTTGCCAACCCCTGATATAGATTATCCCTATTTTATTCTACTTCATAGATGAAGAAATTGAGGCTTAGCGAGCTTAAGTAACCCGTCCAAAGTCACACAGCTGACAAATAAGGAAGCCAGAATTTATACCAAGCTGTGCCTGACTCTGGAGCTCATACTCTTAACAATTAATTGTCATCACAAGATTAGTTTTGTGTTAGTGTAACAATGTGACTGACATTAAATACGTCTTTTTTTTATTTGTTTGTTTGGAGCTAGGCTTTTGCTCTTGAAGTTATTAAATCCACTCATCAACGTTGGAAAGCATTGCTTATGAAGAAGTGTAATGGAGGAGCTATAAATTGGTAAGAATTTGTCTTTTCTATGTAAGCAATGTTATTTTATTATTAATTTGTATTAAACAGCCACATAATAATCAGATTTCAGATTTTTGCATTTTTTAAAATTTGAACAATACAGATTATCTACCTACTCACTGGGCATTACTAAGTGTTGGGCACTATTAAACTAGGAATTGACGTGATCTTTTTTCTCAAGGAATTTATAATTTAGTGGGAATACTGACAAATAAATGGACGTTTAATTGAAATACATTGTGCAAAGATGAAAAGCACAATTTTTCAGCATGTAAATCTATACGGTTTCTTTAAAATCTAATAACTACCATATAATTTCTTAGAAAGTAAAAGCCTTCTAACTCATCATGATCACTAGTTGATTGATTAAGAGGAATTAAGTAATAGTAACATAAACATTTAATTTAAAACATTTAAATGTATATTCACCCATTTTTGGATATAGGGCTGAGCCCCTTTTAATATAGATTCCATATAGATTTTATATATACTCTAACATAACATAGGATAGAAAATAAAGATTCTGTAATCCTTAGCTCCTTATAACTTAAAATTCCTGACAGATTTTTAGGGTTCTTTTTAAAAAATCATTTAAATTATGTTATCTACACCGAATTTGACACCAAATTTTTGCAGTGATTCACCTTTATTGAGGCTTTTTAGGGCCTCAGTATTGTTTAAAGCCTCGTTAGTTTTATAACCTACTTAATGTTCATAGAAACAGTTCTTCCACACTCTTTTACAGTTCATCTGTGAACATAATTAGTACTTAAATTTTGAAATTATAGTAACAAGTACAATTGACAAACACATTTAAGAACTAAAACAACTGACTCTTGGTAAGTCTAAGTATAGGAGGCAAAAGCAGTCCTGTGGGGGTACTAAAGATACCACTATGAATACAATGGAGTCTCTGTGCTCCCTGAGCACAGTCTGGGAATCAAGAGGGTCATTAAAGCAATTATTAGACTAAGGTAATCAGATGGAGTAAAGAATTATTTAATATCAAGGAATATTTTACCTAAGTTATCAAGAAGGCCCACTTTGCCTACAACATAAACGCTTGGCATTCAAGATACTGACTTTGTGTTTCTTGCTTAATAAAGAAACACTGTCAACTCCTTGGCCTTCTCCCTTTTTTCTTACCTTATATGCAGAGCACTCTTTTTTTTTTTAAGCATAATCTTAAAATGTAGGTAATTGTTTCTAATATAAATAATATAATTTATTAACAGCAAAGCTGGATATGATTGAATGTCCTCTAGTCTTGTCTATCCTAGTAAATGGTAGACTGAGCTATTCTTTGTGGTCTAAAATTAAGACTCCAGTGTAATGAGTCCCTCCAGTATGAAGGAGGGAGGGATCTGTGATTGTCTGAGGAAATATTTGCTTGCTCTTTTGCTGTCTTATCTCCTTCCTAATCACTTTCTAAAAGGCTTATGCAGTCTTTGATGAGACTTGAGTGTTTCCCCAGGTTTCCTCAGCTACACAGCCAGAGACCCTTTGTTTGGTTAGTATATCTATAGCTTGAATTCTTTCCTTCTGTGCTGAGTCTAATTCTCCTTACTGTGAAGTTAACTTTATTTCTAAGCTCTGGAATCATTTTGCTGTAGCCTCCTGAGTAATGATAAGGATTACATTAACAGTAAGAGTTAACATTTATTAACTCTATACTACGTTCCACGTTCTGAGTGATTTATATATGTTATGTAATTAATAAGAATCCTATAAAATATGTATTGTTATCTCCATTTTACACATGAAGAAATTGAGTCCACATAAAGATTTAGGTAACTTACCTAAGGTCACACAATGCATTGTGGAGCCAGGATTTAAACCTTACTCTCTTTTTTTTCCTTTCTTTTTTTTTTTTTTCTTTTTTTGAGATGGAATCTTGCTCTGTTGCCCAAGCTGGAGTGCAGTGATGTGATCTTGACCCACTGCAACCTCCGCTTCCCAGGTTCAAGTAATTTGCAATTCTCCTGCCTCAGCCTCTCAAGTAGCTGGGACTACATAAGCCTGAAACCACGCTTGGCTAATTTTTGTATTTTTAGTAGAGACCGAGTTTCGCCATGTTAACCAGGGTGGTCTTGAATTCCTGGCCTCAAGTGATCCGCCCACCTCGGCCTCCCAAAGTGCTGGAATTACAGGCGTGAGCCACCACACCTGGCCTAAACCTTACTCTGTTAACAGCTATGTTCTTTTACCGCCTCTACATTTTTTATAACAAAATAACTTTTTTTAGTTTAAGAATTTTCAGAATATAAGTTTCAGTATATATATCATATGCATCTAGAAAATTTAAAGTCAAGATCTTCAGAATTTTAACTCATTTTAATCCATTTTTCTCTTTTTTATCATAACTTAATTTGGAAATATATTCAGAGTTGTTAGTTTTTATTTCTTTTGCCTTTCTGTAATGAATTGCCTATCTTTCTTAATTCCTTAAACTATACCATTATAGATTGGCAAGCTTCCTCTGCCTTCCTTTTTGAAACCCATTTTTCTCACTCAGTTCAGTTTAGGTCCGTACTATCATAGACATTCTCTCAATGTATATGTAATACACAGAATTAACTAGGGAAATTGTTAGAGAACTCAGATACATTGTCCCCTTCTTTAAACCTAGTGTATTAGTATATTTAGGAAGTAGAGTCTAAACGTGTATGTTTTTAAAGCCCCCTATGTGATTCTGATGAGCCTCTCTGCTTAAGAACCATATTATTATTATCATTATTATTATTATTATTTTGAGACAGTGTCTTGCTCTGTTGCCCAGGCTGGAGTGCAGGGGCTCGAACATGACTCATGGCAGCCTCGGCCTCCCAGAGTTAAGCGATCCTCCCACCTCAGCCTCCCAAGTACAGGCACGCACCACCACACCTGGCTACTTTTTAAATTTTTTGTATGGACAGGGTCTCGCTATGTTGCTAGGGATAGTCACGAACTCCTGGGCTCAAGCAATCCACCCACCTCAGCCTCCCAAAGTGCTGGGATTACAGGTGTGAGCCACTGCGCCCGGCCTTAAGAATCATAAAATCCAAACTTGTTCTCATGGAAAAACAAACAAGGCCTTCCAAGATTTAGATAACCTTTCTTGCCTCATTTTCCATCACTTCTTGTCTCCTATTTCATGTTACAGCAACTGAAGGCCACTTGTCACTGTGCTTGTAGTAATCTCTAGACCTTTACTCATTTTGTTTCCTTTGCCATGATTGTCTTCTCATTTCTTGAACTGGCCATGTTACTCATCCTTTAAGATTTAATTTTTACTTTGTCTTCTCTAGGAAACATTCCCTCATTTGCTAGTTGAAATGCCAGTACTCTCTGTATTCCTTGTCTTCTGTGGATTTTTGTCATTACATCTGTCACAGTTATTAAATACTTGGTTCATGAATTTATCTTCTCTAGAATATAAGTTCCTCAAGAGCAGATGAATAAAGATACCTTATTCATCTTTATATTCCTAATGCCTGGCATGCAGTAGCCACTCAATAAATATCTGTTGGAGTAAATTGTTGAATAATATTTTAAAGCCAACAATTTTTGTTTTTTTTTTTTTTTTTGAGACGGAGTCTAACTCTGTCACCTAGGCTGGAGTGCAGTGGTGCAATCTCGGCTCACCGCAACCTCCGCCTCCCGGGCTCAAGCAATTCTCCTGCCTCAGCCTCCCAAGTAGCTGGGATTACAGGCACCCGCCACCATGCCTGGCCAATTTTTGTATTTTTAGTAGAGACAAGGTTTCACCATGTTGGCCAGGCTGGTCTCAAACTCCTGACCACAGGTGATCCATGCGCCTCAGCCTCCCAAAGTGCTGGGATTACAGGCGTAAGCCACCACTCCCAGCCTTGTTTTTGTTTTTTTTAATCCAGGTAGTGACTCCTCTTTTCAGGAGCACTGCATTTATTAAGTTCTTTTTATTGATACCTTGAAAATTCTCTTTCTCCGAATAAGTTTTTGTTGTTGTTGTTGTTGTTTATTCTTTTTTTCCACTGCTGGATGTTTACTCTGAAAGCTAAATATTATTTTAACAGAGAGAATTTTATTTCTAGTCTTACCTAAGAAAACTTTCAACTCGATTCTGGGAGAAATCATTTTTTGACATTTGAGTTTCCTCTTCAGTCCTCTCCCACTTTCTTTTCAACCAGTTGATATACCTTATTAAGAAATCAGAAATGTACTATTCTGTTTACTACTTCATTTTATTAACCATTATTTATTTTGATCCATCGGTCTTACATATTTTTCAAGTTTTGATTGATTCTTGAGTGCCTTCTAGTTATAAAACTGCACTAATTCAGTTACTTAGCATTTCTTTACTCATAATGTAATGCTTTATTTCTTTGCTCATACTCTTTTTTTATTAACAATCATTCTCCTGTTTAATATATTCTATACAGTACTGCCAGAATTATCTTTCAAAAGTATGAATATACCTCATTTTTAGGCCTAAAAACGTCTTATGATTCCCTTCAAAAATGGGATTTCATCCAACCCTTCTATTCTTAAACAATGTGTCCAAACCTGCCTTTCCAGCCTCATGGGCTCTTCCTTCCTATCCCCTTGTCTTTCTTTGGTGGACATCTTCATTTTTTCAAGAAGCAGTTTAGATGTCACCTCTGCACAGTTTCGTTTCTGTTGGGCTGTTGTATCACTGCTGTACATACCTCTGTGTAGAACTGGAGGTGGATTTTTTTTAATACTTTGTATTGAGTTTTTACCTCAGCACTCGATAGCAGGACTTGACACAGTAGGTAGTCTAAAGATGCTTACTGAATAAATAAATAAATAAATATATTCAATTCATCTAAATTCTTTAGGTCTTGAAGTTGTTTCTTTTTACATTCCTAGAGAAAGGTATATTTAATCTGGTACTTCTTCTTCCCCTTTTTTTTTTTTTTTTTTTTTACTTTAAGTTCCGGGATACATGTGCAGAACATGCAGGTTTGTTACACAGGTGTACATGTGCCTTGGTAGTTTGATGCACCCATCAACCCATCACCTAGGTATTAAGCCCTGCCTGCATCAGCCATTTGTCCTGATAATCTCCCTCCCCTCCCCCTACCAATAGGCCCCAGTGTGTGTTGTTGCCTTCCCTGTGTCCATGTGTTCTGATTGTTCAGCCCCCACTTGTAAGTGAGAACATGTGGTGTTTGGTTTTCTGCTCTTGCATTAGTTTGCTGAGGATGATGGCTTCCAACTTCATCCATGTCCCTGCAAAGGACATGATCTCATTCCTTTTTTTGGCTGCATAGTATTCTATGATGTATATGTACCACATCTTCTTTATCCAGTCCATCACTGATGGGCATTTGGGTTGGTTCTGCGTCTTTGCTATTGTGAATAGTGCTGCAATAAACATATGTGTGCATGAGTCTGAATAGTAGAATGATTTCTTTTCCTTTGGGTATATACCCAGTAATAAGATTGCTGGGTCAAATGGTATTTCTGGTTCTAGGTCCTTGAGGAATCGCCACACTGTCTTCCACAATGGTTGAACTAATTTACATTCCCACCAACAGTGTGAAAGCATTCCTATTTCTCCACAGCCTCAGTATCATCTATTGTTTCTTGACTTTTTAATAATTGCCATTCTGATAATAATTGCCATTTTAATGATTGCCATTCGTGGCGCGAGATGGTATCTCATTGTGGTTTTGATTTGTATTTCTCTAATGATCAGTGATGATGAGCTTTTTTTCATGTTCGTTGGCTGCATAAATGTCTTCTTTCAAGAAATGTCTGTTCATATCCTTTGCACACTTTTTGATGGGTTGTTTTTTTCTTGTAAATTTGTTTAAGTTCCTTGTAGATTCTGGATACTAGACCTTTGTCAGGTAAGTAGATTGCAAACATTTTCTCCCATTTTGTAGGTTGTCTGTTCCCTCCGATGCTAATTTCTTTTGCTGTGTAGAAGCTCTTTAGTTTGATTAGATCCCACTTACCAATTTTGGCTTTTGTTGCAATTGTTTTTGGTGTTTTAGTCGTGAAGTCTTTGCCCATGCCTATGTCCTGAATGGTATTGTCTAGGTTTTCTTCTAGGTTTGTATGGTTTTGGGTTTTACATTTAAGTCTTTAATCCATCGTGAGCTAGTTTTTTGTATAAGGTGTAAGGAAGGGGTCCAGTTTCACTTTTCTGCATATGGCTAGCCAGTTTACCCAGCACCATTTATAAAATAGGGAATCATTTCCCCATTGCTTGTTTTCATCAGGTTTGTTGAAGCTCAGATGGTTGTAGATGTGTAGTGTTATTTCTGGGGTTCCACTGGTCTCTATGTCTGTTTTGGCACCAGTAATCTGGTACTTTTTTATGTATTGATAGCCTCAGTTGTTTTGGCTTTGTCTACATTTATCCCAAGGTCACTTCCTTCTATAAACTCTGGAGGTTATGGTCTAAAATTATTGTCATTCTGATCTCTTTAAATTTTCTCTCTGCCGTTTTCTTGACTACTTTGCTTTACAATGAAAAGCCTTGACAAATCTTTATCCTGGACACTGTCTTTGAGGATTCTCGTAAGTGTGGGCCATTGTTTGATTTGAAATTTACTTGAAGAAAATGGTTTTCCCTTCACTAAAGCACTATTATCTGTCTACTAATATACTTTATTATTTTTATATGTAATTTGGGTTTGTTGTACACAGCATTTTTGGTTTGACTGATTTTTTGCTCTAATGTCATCTGCTTGTTTTGGTCAACAAGGTTGTATATAGGTCATGTAACGTTTATACATTTAGAATATAATATTTAGTATCTTAGTATAAAAAGGAAAGCAGTGCATTCTTTTTAGTTTTTTTTTTTTTAAAGTTTCATTTATAGTGGGCACTAATAGCTTAGTCATTCCTCCTTTAAATGATTATACTGCTTTTCCCCTGGCAGGTCGTAGTCATAGTTTGAGAACTAAAGAGAATCTTAAAGATTAAAAGCTCCTTGGGGGCTCCATGATTCAATATTGTGTCTCCAGCGTCTAGAAAAGCCCCTGACATATAGTGTAATTTTTTGATTTGGCAAATAAATATGAATCAATGTTAAACAACTATTTTTACATGAAGGCCAGTTCAGAAAAAATGAAAATATTTCTTGGTATCATGCCTTTTCTTACACTTTTAAACATTCAAAGTACAAATAACTTTATTAAATCCAAGAGGGGATAAAGTACATTTAGGTATGTACACACACATATTTACATACATATATGTTCTTACAACCTAGATTATGTATATTATTGACTAAAAGGACATCAGTGAGGATGTTGGCACTGTTTTTAGCTGATAGAAGAGCCTATTTGATAAGTAGAAGGAACTTTGTAATCTTTCATCCTATGTATCAGTTTATCTTACAAGAATCTCCTAAGTTCATTTATATATGCTTGCCATTTCATTCTTAAAACAGCTAATTTTTTTTTTTTTTTTTTTTGAAACGTTGCCTCGCTCCGTCACCCAAGCTGGAGTGCAGTGGTGCCATCTTGGCTCACTGCAACCTCCACCACCCAGGTTCAAGTGATTCCCCTGCCTCGGCCTCCCAAGGAGCTGGGATTACAAGTGTGTGCCACCATGCCCGACTAATTTTTGTATTTATAATAGAGATGGGGTTTCACCATGCTAGTCAGGCTGGTCTCAAACTCCTGACCTTAGGTAATCTGCCCACCTTGTCCTCCCAAAGTGCTGCGATTACTGGCGTGAGCCACTGTATCCAACCGCTCATACATTTTTTAAGGTGAAAAAATAGCAGAATCAGTTTACTTTCCCAAGATATCCACTACTGGTTACTTGTCAAGACATTTTATCAGAGATATTTTTAAAATTTTTTAATTTTTAAAATTAAAATAAAATTTTAAATATTTTTAAATTTTACCGTGCTGGCTTAAATATTGTCATTCTTTTCTAATATTCCTATTCCTAGTTTCATTTTGTTTTAAGAGTAGAGGATTACTTTAGAAGTAGGGTTATCAGATTTAACAGATTAAAAACACAGGACACCAGTTAAATCACTTTTTCTTCTATTTAAATATTTCAGAATAACAAATATTATTCCATGTAAGTGTGTGTGTCTCTTTCAATATTTGGGACATGTTTATACTAACAAATAGTTTGTTGCTTATTTGAAATTCAAATGTAATTGGTTGTTCTGTATTTTATATGGCAACTATATCTAGAAAAGACCTCCCCCCCACCCCGCTCTCTCACCATCACTTTCCCAGAATTTCCAAGGAATGTTTTACTTTGGTTTAGTCATAATGTTAAAAGCATTGTATGTATTGTAATTAGTACTTTGTATATCATACTTTCTTCACAGGACCAGCACTTTTTTGCAGTGTTTAATTTTTTGCCTGGTTCTTTTTAAATTCATTTTTGACAGTCATCAAGGAAACATCTGACTTACAAGGCTCTGCCTTTTTCAATTTTCAGCTTGTTTAAACGTGAGCTGTAGAAAAGAGAACACAAAAAACTTTGTCTTTTTTTTTCCCCTCAACTTTTATTTTAAGTTCTGGGGAACATGTGCAGGATGTGGAGTTTTGTTACGTAGGTAAACATGTGCTATGGTGGCAAAAAAACTTAGTCTTAAAGATGTTACTGCTATCTTTCATCAAATTCTATTCATGCCAAGAATGAAAATGAATCCCACATTATGAGTCTGGATAGAAACCAAAATGACCACTTATTATAATCGCTGTATACTCAGTGTCAATTACAGACAGATATAGACAGATGTTTTTATTACCGATATCTTAACATATTTCACAAAGCTATTGTAAAAATAAATTTGATAATGTATATCCTTAGGTCCACTTGAGGGGGAATATGTTTACGTGTGTTTTACCTATTATTTTATCTTTTAGGGATCTGCTAATCACTTTTTCTTCTATTTAAAAGAGTTAATTTGGCTTTAACTCCCTTCTCCACCACCTCTTTCTTTATCCATTTTAATCTGCCTATTCCTTTGATGAAATTTTTAAAAATCAGCCTTAATATGTTTCAGAGGAATGATGCTTTTGCTTTCGTCTAGAGAGTGGCAATATGTAATGAGTAGCATGCTTTTAGAGGTATAGGAAAGGCTTTTGACTCTATGGAACCTTCCCTAGTCAGGGAAGGAGCTACTATTCCTATGCCTGGCTGAACTTCCCTACATAAAAGAAAACAAACTTTACATTCATGTAGTTTCCTCTTTAATCTTCTTATCTGTGCAAGAGATTCCGCAAAAACTTTCAGTAGCTAATTACAATGTTTGTCACCTCACTTAGAGGAAAATTTATCCTAGGTCCCATTCTGTGGGTCAAATTTGCTTCCTCTTTTCTTCAATAAAGGTGAAGTGCAATTGTGGTATAGCTTTTTATATATACCTGGAAATTATTAGGATTTGTGTAATATAATTTTTAAAAATCTTTTATCATTCTGGAGAGGGCTTCGCTGTGGACTACTCTATACTTAGAACCTTATCTGAAAGAATATACAATAATTTTCATTGTCTTAATTTTTATTCATTCAGTTTCTATTCATTGGTTGAAAGTATACAACTGATGTGGAGTATTTGGAGTTAGTTTTTGGGGTTTTTTTGGTAATTGTTTCTTTTTATCCTGTTTAATAATAACATTCTCTTTTCCTCTCCAGCACAAATGTGCAGATATCTGATAGCCCTTTCCGTTGCACTCAAGAGGAAGCAAGATCATTAGTTCAATCGGTAAGGGGCAAACATCCAAGACATCCTTTAATCTTATAAATGTCATAGGAAGTCTAGTAGAAATTCTGAAATCTCTAGCAATGAAATGTGTCAAGTCCTTTTGAGAAGCATAAAGTTTACAAATCACCTTGAAATCTATTTCTGTAATTCAAGGAATTTAAATGAAAAATTTTAAAACCTTTTAGTTGAGTTTTTAAATTTTGTACTTGAAAGTACATTAACCATTTAGCTAACTTCATATGATGCTGTTTTTCTTATTATCAGTTTATTATTGTTTATATAAATATGCTCTCCTCTGTACTGTAGTATCTCTGTGAATTATCCCCTGTCTAGTGTCTACATTGGAACTGGCTATTGGCACAGTTCCAGCTTAAGAAAAATAAAATTGGCCCAGCATGGGAGCTCCTTCCCGTAATCCCAGCACTTTGGGAGGCCAAGGCGAGTGGATTACTTAAGGCCGGGAGTTTGAGACCAGCCTGGCCAACATAAGGAAACCCCATCTCTACTAAAAATACAAAAAATTAGCTGAGCCTGGTGGTGCATGCTTGTAATCCCAGCTACTCGGCAGGCTGAGGCACAAGAATCATTTGAACCTGGGAGACAAAGGTTGCAGTGAGCTAAGATTATGCCACTGCACTCCAGCCTGGGCGACAGAGTGAGACTGTCTCAAAAAAAAAAAAAAAAAAAAATGAAAATAAAGTTATGTTTTTCAGCTTAAGAAAAATAAAGTTGGTAAGACTCTGCTTTTTTATTCCCCTTTGGTTTGGCTGTCTCACATGCTTTCCTTCTGTAAGCTGAGATGATATCCTTGGATTTTTATATGTCTTAGTGATAATGCTGCATAGAGGCAACTGAATTTATTAGTAAATTAATGACTGATTTGGAGATCACTAAATTAGAAAATTTGTATTCAGATAATCAAGTAATTATGACTTGTATAAAGTGTATTTAGGAGTGATCTTAGGCTAGAAATCTCATTTATAAATTAAGGGTTTTTAAGAACGATGAGATTTAAAAACTAGTGAATTTAGATCTTTACACTAAGAACAACTAAAATGTTCCTAAATGTTAGTTGATCATTGTGGCTGCTTTTAATTTATTGTTTTTTTTTTTTTCTACACTAATGGATCGGCTATCTAATTAATGCCTGTTATGTGGTAAGATATAGGTTCTGGGAATGCAGTATTAAAGAAAAGATACAAAAACCTCTGCCCTTGTGTAGCTCGCATTTTATCTGGAGAGATGGATAAGAAGGAAATACGCAAGTAAAATAATGAACGTTTCAGAGAGCAATAAATGCCTTCTGAAAAAATGACAAAAATGAGCAGGGACAAGGGGATAAAATGCCAGAAGTGGGATGGGAGTTGTAGTTATTAAAAAGGCAGTCAGCCACAGCCTCACTAAGAAGAGGGCTGACATATGTGCCAAGAATTGTAAAAGGTAAGGTCAAGCGAAGGAAGAGCATTCAAGGCCACACTCCCAAAGGCCCTGAGGCAAGAGGATGTCTGAGGTATTCAAGAAACACCCAAAGTGACCATAGTGACTGGTAGAGTAGAGAAAGTATGGAGGCGAAAGGAGGAGATGAGATTGGAAATGTTTGGATCTGGGTTTGAAAATGGGGGTCGATTATGAAAGACTCTGTGCAGGCTATGTAAGGATTGCGTTTCTTACTCTGAATGAGGTAGGGAACCGTTAAAATATTTTCAGCAAAGGAGTGGTCTAATCTGACTTTGATTTTAACAAGATCATTCTGGCTGCGTTGGTGAGAATGGGCTGTAGGCCATAATTAGATTAGAGAAGATACAAGGAAGCTGTCACAATAATGCAGGCCACATTATTTTCTCCAAGTTATCAGTTTTGTATCTATGTAGATTATATTCAGAATTTGGTTTTCATTACTTCTTTAAGGATAAAAATGAAGGAAAACAAAAACTTTTCATCTTTATACAAGCAATCTGTCTCACTAATCTCAGATTGTCTATTCCATGTATTTCAGTTTTAGATTCATAAATAATACAGTAGATACTTGTCTTAAAATTAGCCACAGGCTCAAAGTTTCTATATTAGATCCTGTTTTTTTCATTGCTTTCTGTCACATTAGTGGCAAAACAAAAAAATAATTGGAGGACATATATATGATCTAGTTAGATTAGAGGAATAAGATTAGAATTCAGAAAGGTTAACATACAGCTTTAATTACCTGGCTTGGTAACTTGGTTGAGCTTTATAATAATGAAGAAGATACTCTACTGAATAATTTTCACTGAGAATACTGCATCAGAAATTCACAAATTAGAGAAACCAGTGCCTCTTCACTAGCTCAGTGGAACTTCATGTATGCCAGTTTTCATCCTTCAATATTTGTAAGTCAAAGAATTACCCCATTAGCACCCTCATGAATGATTTGGGATTCTTAGAGCCCAGATTAGTTAACACCCTTTCATATAGAGTTTAATTTGTAATAATGAAATTCTTTGTCATAAAAGCATTTTGTCTCATTTCCTCTCTTCAGAATCACATTGAAGTATTTGAATCAGAATTACTTAGGTGTATGTTTCCATGTCTCTTCATTTTGCTGTATACTGAATATTGTACAGTCTTCAAAGTGCTGTCAGTTTTTTTTTTGTCCTTTAATTGCTTAGAATAATTGAAGACACAGAAGTCATTCATCATACTTGGTCAGATTCAGACCGTATCAAGTCCTGAGTTTGTATGAAACAAATTAGAAGACCCAAAATTTGTTAGTAGCTTAGAATGAGCAAATTAATGAGTCTAATGTGTACCTAAGTAATATTATTTTGAGACTTATCTGTAGATGTTAAATGAGTCCAAAGTATGGTCATTAGAAGGCCAGACAGTAATGGAAGTTTTCACTTTTGAGATGCATATTGCTAGAATACTCAGGATGTGTTGATTGAGATTTTAGAATATGGTTAACTGCTTTGTACTTTTAAAATAGACAAAGAAAAGAAAAGAAATGGACTAAACTTTTGAGTGGTTAATAGAACTATTGTAGGAAGTATATGCTGGATGAACATATATTGATCAAAACACAATTAAGTGTAACATTGAGACGAAACAAATTGTTAGTCATCCAACAATATGTACAAATCAGTTAGGAAAAATATTGTCAGAATATCCAATAAAAATAAAATATAAACTAACAAATGGATGATTATTATTAAGAACCATCTTAGAAACAAAATAGAAAATATCTACAGAAGTAATTTATCATACTTAGGTTAGAGATCTTTAGAAGGATAGATCTGAAAGATCTGAAAAGATTTCAGAAGGAGAATTTAAATGATCAAAATGATTATTGGGCTTTGTTTACAAATACAGATGTTTGAACTATACATGATCACAAAAAGCATGACTGTATCATAAACAAGTTGTTCATTTGATCCCAACACACTAGGGAACCATAAAAGGCAGAGAGAGTGCTCTGAGTGGGCTACAGCATGTGGACCCTGGCAACAGGACCCTGCATGTAATAGTTCAACTGCAGGACCACTCAATTATTATTATTTTTTTTGAGACACAGTGTCTTGCTCTGCTGCCCAGGCTAGAGTGCAGTGGCATGATCATACAGTTCACCGCAGCCTTGACTTCCTGAGTTCAATTGATCCTCCCCCCTCATCCTCCCAAGTTGCTGGGACTACAGGTGTGTGCCACCACACCTGGCGAAGTTTTTCTAGTTTTTGGTAGAGTGGGGGCTCTCGCTATATTGCCCAGGCTGGCCTCAGACTTCTGGCCTCAAGCAGTCCTCCCACCTCAGCCTCCCAAAGCACTGAGATTACAGGTGTAAGCCATCACACCCAGCCTACATTTCTTTTTGTAAAGTTTTTTATTTTTTTAACCTTCACCTGATTTTATAGCCAAAAGATATGAGATTCTTCCCTAATACTTGAGAATTTTGTGACTAACAGTTGGATCTTTATTTCAGGGAGCAAGGCTTAGAGCATTTATAGAGAACAAAGAATGTGTGTGTGTGTGTGCGTGTGTGTATGTGTATGCAAAGACATGATTTGCCTTTCAGATAATATTAGTTGATAGTCTTTAAAGATTTGATTTGACTGTTGGGGGTTAAGATGCTACTTTTAGGACCCTTTTAGCTAAATATTATTTTGAGAATGTTGAGAAGATTCAGACAAAATGTACAAGATTAATCTAATGCACATACATAATTAGTGAATACATAATTTTTTCAAGTATATGTACACATTTCCAAAAATTGAGTAGATATTAGGCCACAAATAGAGTTGCAAAAGACTGGCTGTCATGCAGACCACATTCTCTGTCTACAGTATAATCAGTTATGAAAATATTAAAAGAAAAAAGCACAAGTTCATGTGTTTGGAAATTTAAAAGTACTTATAAATAAATCAGGCCTCAAAAAATATAAATAATTTATATTTACAACTAAAATATTTAAAATTGGAAGACAACTGAGTCAGTGTATGTTAAAACTTATGTAATTCAGCAAAAATAGTTCTTGAGAAATTAAATGTATACAATATAGCAGAAATGAAAGAAAATTGTAGAAGTTCAACTTAACAATTACTTGTACATTTTGTTTGAATCTTCTCAACAACTTCTCAAATTGTAACTTAATTACTCTGTTCGTTTTTCTGACTTTTTATATTAGAAGAAAATTATAAAGAGTAGAGTAAATATTTAATGAAACTGAAAACAAGCAATGACAGGATCAACTAAAACAAAAGCTGGGTTTTCTTTCTTTTAAGACTAATTATACAGACCTGTGGCAAGAAAGATGATGAAATAGAATAGGCACAAATAAAAATAGCAAGAATTAAAATGAAGACATAACTACAGGCATAAGACATATTTAAATAATCAGAAGAGAATACTGAGAAGCTTTTTGCAACAACTTTCTAAACACAGATGAATTGATAATTGTGTTTAAAATATAAATTGCCAATATTAAATCAAGAATAAATAGAAAACCCAAATAAACTTGTAAAACAATATTGAATCATGAAGATGGCAATTTTTCCCATGTTAATTAATGAAGTCAGTCTGTTTTTTTCATCAGAATCCCAATGAGGTTTTCACTGAACCTCACAGGGTGATTCTAAAATGTATATGAAATAGTAAAGGGCCAAGAATAACCTAGAAAGGATTAATAAATTTAAGTAAAGGGGAAAAAAACTGTAAACAACAAAAGAAACCTTTAAGTTACAAGATAAGCCATTGATTGGAAGGAGATATTTTCATGTAAATGATAAAAGGACTGGCATCTAAAATAATAACTTATTCAAACCCACACAAAAAAGACAACCCAGTAGAAAAAAATTGTGTAAACAACATGAATAGACAGCTCACAAAAGAGGAAACATACAATGACCACTAAACATCATAATTTGCTTTATCTTACTTGTAATCAGTGGGATCAAAATAAAACACAATACAATTTTACAGTTGTAGATTACCAAAAGTTTAAAAGTCTGTTAATACCAAGAATTTTTAGGCAAGTGAAGAAAGGGAAGCTTTCATACTTGATGGTATGATAGGAGTGTAGATGGCTACAACTACTTTGAAGAACATTAAGTAATTTCTAGTAAACTTGATGCCTATAATTCACTACTCAGAAATTATCCTTCTAGGTACACATCTTACAGAGACACTATACATGTGTTTATGATCAGAAATGGAAAAATTAGAAACTGAATTACATGTCTATTGATAAGAGACTGGGTGAAAAAAGCAGGACACATATAGTATGTACCATTTATGTATTTTCTTAAAAGCAATAGCACATATTTTTTATGGATACAAACATATATGGTATTACATTTTAGAAACAAATAAGAAAAGTAAACGTCAATTTCAGCACGGTGGCCAGAAGTTACCTCTGAGAAGGGAGGGGAGTGAATAAGATTTTTATTTTTAATAAATAGGGAGAAAGACTTCAGTTATAAAGATCTGGAATAACAATATTAACTTCTAAATCTAGAGAGCAGGTATGTGTTGTAATGGTCTCTGCATACAGAATATGTTTGAAGTATTTCGTGATTTAAAAAATTTATATGCTCAGAAAAACAATTAAAAAAAATTAATGAAGCCAAAAGCTAATTCTTTGAGAAGACGGTAAAACTGATAAGCCTTTAGGCAGAATGATCAGGAAAGAAAAGAAGACACATTTTCAAAGTAAGGCATGAAACAAGTAATATCGCTGCTAATTCTACAGATATTAAGAGAAAAATAAGACAATGTGAACATATATCAATAAATTTGACAGCTTGCATGAAATTGACAGATGCCTTGAAATATATAAACTACCAAAGCTCACTGAAGAAGAAATAGGCATAAACAAATTCAATTTGTACTTAAAAACCTTTCTATAAACATGACTCTAAGCCCAGTTGGCTTCTACTACTATTGTTCAGCATTGTACTGAAGGTTCTAGCCAGTGCATAAGGCAATAAAAAGAAGTAAAAGGCATTCAGATTGTGAGGGAAGGGGCATGAATGTCTCCATAGCAAGTTCAACAAATTCTACCTAAAAACGACTGGAATAAGTGAGCTTAGCAAGATTGTAGGACATGAGATTAATATAGCAAACAATTGCAGACCGGGCACAGTGGCTCACGCCTGTAATCCCAGCACTTTGGGAGGCCAAGACAGGTGGATTGCCTGAGGTCAAGAGTTCAAGACCATTCTAGCCAACATGGTGAAACCCCATCTTTACTAAAAATACAAAAATAAGGCGGGCATGATGGCGCACACCTGTAATCCCAGCTACTCAGGAGGCCGAAGGAGGATAATCGCTTGAACCCAGGAGGCGAAGGTTGCAGTGAGCCAAGATCATGCCACTGCACTCTAGCCTGGGCAACAGAGTGAGACTCTGTCTCAAATAATAATAATAAAAAAAAATTAGCCAGGCGTGGTGGCGGGTGCCTGAAATCCCAGCTACTGGGGAGGATGAGGCAGGAGAATCGCTTGCACCTGAGAGGCAGAAGTTGCAGTGAGGATCATGCCATTGCACTCCAGCCTGGGCAACAAGAGCCAGTATACAAAAATAGTTGCTTGAGATATCTATCTATCTATCTATCTATCTACACACACATATATATATACACACACATATAGATATATACACACATAGATATTATACACACATCTATATATATAGATATATATAGATCTGTATATATAGAGAGATATAGCTCAAGCAACTATTTTTGTATACTGGCTAAAATTAGAAAATAATATTAAAAATACATTGTTTATAATGGTATCAGAAATACAAAAGAAACACTTAGGAATAACTCTGGCAAAAGTATGCAAAGAACCTGCACCCTGAAAAGTATAAAATATTGCCAACAGAAATCAGAGAACTAAGTAAATGAAGAGATATATAATGTTCATGCCTTCGATATTGCATGTAATATAGTATTTCAGTATTTTGATATCAGTTCTGCTAAAGTTGATATATAGATTCAGTCCAGTGTCCATCAAATTCCAATATACTTTTTTGTAGAAATTAACAAGCTGATATAAATAAATACTAAGGACCTAGAATAGTCTAACCTTGGTAAAGGACAAAGTTAGAATCATAACTTTTCCTGATTTCAAGGCTTTTTAAAAAACACTGCAATAATCAAGAGAATATAGTAATGGCATAAAGATAGATTAGTGTAACCAAATCTAGACATAGACCTACATATATATGGACAACTGATTTTCAAAATGATATTTTTTTCAACAAATAGTGCTTAAATAATTGGTTATTCATATTTTAAAAAACACATTTCAGTTTTGCACTGTATATAATTTTCTAAAATGGATCCTAGACCTAAATTTAAGGCACAAAACTTAAACCTATTTTGACTTTGGGTTAGACCATATTTCTTAGATATGACACCAAAGGCACAATCTGTTCTTTAAAATGATAAATAGGACTTCATCAAAATAAAAAATTTTTGTTCTACAAAAGACATTCTTAGGAGAATGAAAAGAAGCTACATACTACAAGAAAATATTTGAAAATTATGTATCTGATAAAGGGACTTGTATTCAGAATATATAAAGAACTTTCACAACTCAAGAAAACAAAACATTTAGTTTTTAAAAATGCACAAAATATGGCTCTGTAAATGGATGGATGACCCAAAAATAGAATTTTTTAAAAAGTATGAAATATATGAATGAGCACATCACCAAATCTATAAAGAAGGCAAAGAAACACATGAAGTGATGCTCAACTTTAGTTATTAAATGCAGATTTAAAACCACAGTACATGCTAATACATACTTTTAGGATGTCTAAAAGTAAAAGGACCAGGCATACCAACTGTTAGCAAGGATGTGGAGGAACTACAATTCTCATTTACTGCTGGTTAGAATGCAAAATGGTACAACCATCTGGAAAACATTTTGGTATTTTCTTGAAAAGTTAAACATATACATACCATGTGATCCGTGTGATCAAGTCATTCCACTCATATATATTTACCCAAGACAAAAGGAAGCGTATGTCCATACAAAGACTTGTACACAAATGCTTGCAGCAGCTTTCTTTGTGATAGACAGAAACTGAAAACAACCCAAATGTTCATCAGTAGATGAATGGATAAACAACTTGTAGTATATTTATGAGGAATACTACTCAGTAATAAAAAGGAATAGGTTATTGACACATGCCACAACATGGCTGAATCTTAAAAAAATATATTGAGTGAAAACAGATATATCATACACATTTTATCATACCATTTATATAAAATTTTAGGAAATGCAAGCTAATGTATAATGATGCAAACCAGATCAGAGAGAGCCAGGAAGGAGGATTTTACAGTCTCTTTTATAAGAACATGGAGAAACTTTTAGGAATAGTGGTGAGTATGTTTATTATCTTGATTATATTGATGGCTTCATGAGTGTATATATGTCAAAACTTATCAAATTACAGACTTTACATGTAGTTTATTTCAGGTCAATGTTAGTCTAATGACACATCTTTTGAAAAAAAAAATTTTTTTTCTGAAGTCAGATTATCTGGGCCCAATTCTCAGTTCTTTAATTTATAACCTGAGACAAATTTTAATTTATTTACATCTTCTTATTTATAAAATGGGGCTTATAATAATAGTATCTTATCAGGCTGTTGTGGAGAATTGAATGAGCTAATCCAGGTAAAAATGTCCAGGAGATAAGGTATTCAATAAACATTGGGTTTTATTGTCATTACTGCTATAACTGTAGTTTAGTTAAATTGATCAAAGAGAGAAATCCCTTCTATTCCAGCCTCTTCTTTCCAATACTTCTAATGATGAGGATATCACTCCTTTATGAGTTGACCCATTCCATTGTTGGGTATTGGAAAAGTCAGCCTTACTAATTTTTCTAGACATATGAGAATTAGTCCTACTTTCAGGGACTTTAATAGGAAGAAAGGGAGGAAGAAGAGGTGGAACAAGTGGAGGGGAAAAGTACTTGGTTTAACTACTCTTCCCATTTGGGAATTCTTTTCCCCAAAATTCTCCCATGTGCTTTGTTTAAGCACTTTCCTCTTTGAGGAAATAGAACACTCTAGGCATTATGCAAAGTTGGGGAAATATGAATTAAACAATGTGTGAGGTTCACTAATACTTGGTACTGTAGTCATTTTACTGGAAAAATGATTGAACTTTATGAGGCTCCACACACAAACTTGTGGCATGCAGAACTGAGGAGAGAGCCACATTCAGTGCTAAAGGATTCCCCGACTTGCCTTGGACATGTGCACAGCCTAACTCCAGGGATTTAAAACTCTTACAATCTAGAATTCAGGCCAAGAAGAGTAAGTAGCTATACAGTTGCTCTGTTCTAGGGAACCAGACCCAGGCCACCGTGAACCTCTAGCTCATAGTAGTGATGGCAGAAGTTCAAAAGGTTAAAGACTTCTAAAACTGGGCAGATAGAATGCCTCCCAGAGAGGTCTCAGCACCCTCAGTCTGACTTTGTTTTTGCCTATTCATGGACAGATTTCCACTAAAACTAGTCTCGGATAAACCTGGAGCACACAAGACTCAGAGATGATAGTGATGATGGTACACAGGATGCTAAATGGATAGTGTTTTGAAGTAAAAAAGTCAAGGGGGAGTTGGAACTTCAATATAAATGTATTATTTCTTGCTACATTTGGTAGATCTTATTTCTTCAGTAAAGCAACAATATCCATAGTGTTGTATAAAATTTGGATGGTTGTCTTGTAGTTGATGCAAGACTTCTTAGCTGAACTGTAAAAAGCAGTGCATTCAGGAGGCCAAGGCCATAAGGTGAATCCCAGTGGCAGTTAACATCAGCATGTAGCGTGACCATCTATTTCATCCCAAAACGTTATCAGTCGTCCCATAAATGCATACTGGCATTGATGTAGAGACTCAAAGATGAATCCTGGTGAAGGACTTTAGGTGAATCCATCAATACAAGCATCTCGTGAGTCTGAAGCATTGTTATCATTTGGAATAATAGCACAAAAAAAATCACACCAAAGCCATGTTTTATTTTTCCTAAGGATCACAACAAGATGGATTAATAAAGCAGTCAGCTTAGAACCACACTGTTAGGGGTTCTGCATTCTAATAAGAAAATAACCAATTAATTAATATTTTAAATAGTTATAAGTAAGAGAAGTAATGACCAGCAGAAGAATGGTGAAGTTCATTATCGAGTTCTTGGATAGGACTTGTAACAGCATGTTCCTCATATGGTTCCTTTGGGCATAGCCTTTATCTCTATTTAGGGCTTTCCTGGTAACATGACAATAACAGCTTCCTTGCATGGTCCACAATGAGAAGGCATTCCTTGGCTTCTGGTTATTAAAACTGAGCCAGCTCAGAACTAATCTCTGAGGTTAATCTGGCTGGGATACCCTCTTATCACCAGGGTTGCTTTGACCCCTCAGACTACCTAGGCAAGAAATACTTCCCTGTATTGGCACACACTTTAATCAAAGCTGTGTATCTCCGTCAAAGAGGACTGTATTTTCTTTTAGAGTAGAACTGATCTTAGGATGTAATTTTCTAGTAAGATCACACTACAATATTTATTTCATACAGATTTGTTTTATTTATGACCCTGAGAATGAATATCTTTATGGGAATTCATTTAAAAATGTTTTAAATAATGCCTTTTCTTCATAAATCAAGGTCTGATTAGAACCAGACCCCGATTTATGAAGAAAGGGCATTATTTTAGTCTTATTTCTCCCTCTTCTTTCTCTTTTTGCCCCTTAACAGCTTTGCTGTGCATTACCACCGGATGGTAGACAAAGTTAGTGAAAGTAAAACCAATCATTTACTTAGCTACTAGCCATTTAAATGCATTCTTGAAGAGGAAGTATTAATAGATTAAACTTACATGAACTTAAAATATTTTTGTCTTCTTTATGAATAACTAAGAATTGGATCTATTTCGTTGATTCTAAAGTGAAAAATCAGAAAAGGATTGTGTGACAAGTAAAATGAATGTAGCATCATAACTGCTTTATGAAGTGTGGAAATACAATGCACAAAGGCAATGTCCGGCTGGGCATGGTGGCTCACACCTGTAATCCCAGCACTTAAGGAGACCAAGGCAGGTAGATCACTTGAGTTCAGGAGTTCCAGACGAGCCTGGCCAACATGGTAAAACCCCGTCTCTAAAAAAAAAAAAAAAAAAGAAAAAAGAAAAAGAAAGACAATGTCCAAGGCACTTTAATTCAACTAAAACCTTGCATCACCTGAATGAAAAATTGGGAACCTATTTTTTTCCATTTAATTTTGAACTCTTTTAGTAAAATGACAGAATGTCAATCTCTTTGTTATATATAGTAAAGCAGGATACTTTATATTGGTTCAGTGTGTTATGTTTATTCATTTGAACAAATGTAACTTGCAGGTGAAAATGCTTGTAGGGACCTGGTAGAGTTATTTGAAAGAGAGACACTTAAGTACAGAGCAGTTGTATTAACAGTTTATATTCGTTTAAAATACAGTTTATATATAAACAGAAAAGAAAGGAATAGTTTGGCAATGAAACCGTTAGATTTGTTTGAAAGCAATTAAAGATATAAAGATAATGAGAAGGATTTTTTGGATGAGGAAGAGGAGTAGATAGCATTTTAATTAATTAATTAATTATTTAATAAAAGATACGGTCTCACTATGTTGCCCGGGCTGGTCTCAAACTCCTGAGCTCAAGTAGATCTACCTGCCTTGGCTTCCCAAAGTGCTAAGATTACAGGCATAAGCCACCACACCCAGCCATGGAAGTGGCATTTTTAGAATGAGACTATAAAACAATACTCATTGTTGGTGGAGAATTTATATTGGGTGAGTAGAGGATGTCCACATTCTTTTCCTACTAAGAAATTAGATGAGGTAAGTAATTACATTAAAATAAATTAGAATTAAGTAACTAAAAGTTATTTTTTTAGTTTCTTACAATGAAAATGTAATCATAGTATTCCCTGAGAGTGAAGAGTTGAGATTAGTGATCTTTTGGGTACTGTTCCATACGTTTCTTTGTTCCATTTTCTATAAGTAAATGTTATATTTGTCAGTATATTTAAGCACCAGGAAATCATTGACTGTAGATAAAGAGTCAAATAGCTGTTTATCATGAATCCATTATTATTGATGTTTTCAAATTTAAATGATCGTTTCTCTTCTAATATGGTAATTCTTTTAATTACCATCAAACTTTATCATTATCTCTGAGTGTCAAACTTACCTATGATGGGGTGTGTGTGTGTGTGTGTATTTAAATATGTATCATATGGCTTTGTATATTCTGAATATATTCTATCAATTGAGCAATGTATTTTAAGAATGAAGAAATAAAACCATTCTGGAAATTACTTTAAAATAAAATGTAATGATAAATGTTTTAGAGTAGCTTGCCCATTTCTTTTCTGTAATACTTTTTAGGTTAACAAGAAGCTGCTCAATTATTCTATTTTTATACACTATACATTTTATTCCTCTGAAATGTTTGGCAGCTCCAACAAGAAGCAGCTGCTAATTTTAAGCAGGAAATCTAAACAGCTAATTTAAGAAAAAAAAATTGTTTTGTTATACTCTCCTTAAATTGTGCAGGACACAAATAGGCATCCTGCACAATTTAAGGAGTATATAGCAATTTCATAGAATAAGCAGGTTATCCCGTTTTATGGTCTGTTTAGAAAAATAGAGCCGTCAAATCCCAAATGCCTAATCTCAAGGAGTACAATTTTTATGTTGTGTTACTGTCATACCCAGATTTAAATCCTACCATCCTCAAAACCATCGATGGTTAAGAGTTTTTCTTTGTGCACAAGCTGAGTAGAGATTTTATTCTTTTTTAAGTACTTGGAAAAACTAAAGGATGTTTTTAAAAATTGTAATTTTAGGCCAGGCACAGTGGCTCATGCCTGTAATCCTAACACTTTGGGAGACCAAGGTGGGAGGAAAGTTTGAGCCCAGAAGTTCAAGACCAGCCTGGGCAACTTAGTGAGACTTCATCTCTAAAACAAACAAACAAACAAAAAAGATAAAAATTGTAATTTTATTTACATGGTTACACTATCCTTTTCTTTGATATAAAGAAAATAAAACAAAGTCTGTTCAGCTTTTTTCTTAAAACAGAGTAGAAAGAGTAATAACTTTAAACTATTTATGATTTGGGGGAATTTATTAGGATTCTCCAGAGAATCAGAACCAATTGGATGTGCATATACAGAAAGAGATTTATTACAAGGAATTGGCTTACATGATTGTAGTGGCTTGGCAAGTCCAAAATCTGCAGTTGGGCTGGTGGGCTGGAGACTCAGGAAAGCAGATGATGCAGTTCCAGTGTGAAGGCCAGCAGCCTGGAGACCCAGAAGAGCCAGTTGTACAGATGAAATCTGATGGCTGTCTGCTGGAGAATTCCCTTTTGCTTGGGACGGACTAGTCTTTTTGTTCTATTAAAGCCTTCAACTGATCAGATGGGGCCTACCAACATTATGGAGGGCAATCTGCATTATTCAGAGTTCACTGATTTAAATGTTAATCTCATCTAAAAACACCCTCCAAATTGACACATAAAATTAGCTATCATAGGGAATATTTTAATATTGCTGAAATATAAATCTTTCTTCTGGTGGAGTGGTGGCTATTCAGTACTGCCCTTAGATTTAATCATGGAGAGCCTTCCTTAGATCCTGCTTTTTGGAGGGTCATATTTGGCTGTTATTCAGTCACATACCTCACCATAGAGCAAGAAGACCAAGGGGCCAAAGTTATAGACTCACGAGGAGGCATGCCCCCATTCTAGACCACATCCCCACAAGGGGCCAAAGTTAGACTCACTAGGAGGCATGCCCCCATTCTAGACCACATCCTGGCTACCCAGGACCCTGGAATCCTCTGCCCAGACAGGTTTAAGCCTGTTTCCGGGGCCTGTGTAGAAACCAGGCTACACATCTCCCCAGGTCCACACTCCTGACTCTATGGACTTTGTACCCACCGTTACTTCTGCGGGGCCAGTGGGTGGCTTTTTGGAGGTAAAAGGTGCCTAGCTATGTGGGCTACTAAATTTCCACCTATGTGCAGATGAGGCCCTTGAAATGCAGAAAGGAGCCTGGAATAGGGAGAGAAGTGGAGCAGGATGAGGGCCTCTTTTCCTTCCTCTGCCACATCCAGACACATGTCTCTAAGGTGTCTGGAATCCTAAATGAGAGCTTCTAGGTCATTACAAAGGTATTTGTATCAAGATAGTGAGATGGAACACATTTCATATATATATTCATCAGTTGTTAGCCTGAGTTATTGTAACTTTTAAATATTTAGATGTATATTTGTACATTTGTACCTCTGCCTCAGACTCAACAAATGCTAGAGGCAGGTATTTCCTATCTCTTGAAGGTCAGAAAATTCAGAGAATTAGAAGTTAATTATTAAATTTGCAATCTGAAAAGTGTGTTATAAAATCAGGGTAGGGTAGGGTTATCGCTAGGAAGGAAGGGGTCATAGTTGGGGAGGGGCCTGGCATGTGTCATTTCTCTACTTGGATGGTGTTCACATAGATGTAAATTCTAATGATTCTTTAAACTAAATCTTTGTAGCTTCTTCTTTATGGAAAATAGATCTTCTAGTGGAGTGTTAAAAAGTATTATTCTTAATTATGGGAAAAAAACTATTGCATAAAAATGTTTCTTCAAACTTGTCTATTCTAAGAATCTTGGCCCAGCTATCAGAATAAATAGAAACAATAATTTAAAGTTCTAGAAGACAGATAAATTTTATAGCAAGTGTGTGTTTTATAGCAAGCATGAACAAACATATATTTAAATATGTGTGTGTGCGCTTGATTTTAACTTTCAAGACATCAGCTGCGGAAGCAATTGAAAGAAAACCTCTCTTCTCATTCCCAGCTGCAAGACCTTTAGTGGATTCCATGGGTTAAGATAAAATATATTTTCAAGTATTTTTATTTTACTCTAAGTCTGTGGTTTGTTTATCTGAAAGAATGAACAATGATAATGAAAAGCAAAGGGGAATATTTACCTTTTTCAGTTTAGAGATCCATTGTGTGTAAACTTTGTTCTAGAATTTTGTGAAAAAACTTTTCTGGATGCGCTTTCCACGAATAAATATTTATTGTAACAGAGATTCTTCCTTTGTTTTTATTTTCAGGTATCATCTTCACCGAATAAAGAAAGTAATGAAGAAGGTATAGTATATTTTGATTTATTAAAAGTGACATGTATACATTTATTTGTTTACAGTAGTGGAAGCCAAAAAATAAAAATAAAAATAAAATAGATAAATTGAAAAGCCGTATAAGCTAAGTGAAATATTTTTAAAATAGTCGCTAAAATTTCAGATGAAATATTTTCTAATTCAGAAAATAAAGAGAATGCATTTAACTACTTTTCTAGGCTAGAAAATGATTTGATTGTACAGTGACTTTTTTTTTGGTGAAGTACTGAGATATTCCAGCCAGTTCTGATACACTTAATTTTAAAAGATTGAATTTAAAAAAAACTCCTACATTCAGATATTTATCTTATTTTAATGAATCACTTATTTTAGCTGACGATCTTAAAACCTATACTGTTGTAGAATTAAAAATAAATACAATATTTTTATTACCATTATTTGAAGCTGTTTTAATAAACAAGTAAAAATGCTCTGTGGTGAAATTTTCAGAATTTAAGCATGTGCACACATCATTTGTCTTTCAAAATATTGCGAGGCTTTTGGCTTTTTGTTTTAATATAAAATATTAGAAGAATATTCAACTTGCAGATTTGGAAGAAATATGAAAACTGTTTACTGTGAGTCAAGTATGACATGTTTAGAAAGGAGTAAATCCATAGACATGATTTCATGGGAAAGCAAACTGTATTCCTTATATGGTAAGCTAACAAATTGTTTCTTTGCGATACTATCCCATTTGGGGTATTTTTTGTGTAGTCAAATTTTACAATACAAGCTTTATCTAAACCGTTCATGTTGTAGCACTTCTGTGTTGTCTGCTAGAGACTAAAATGACCCAGAAAGATACAAGAAATAAAGTAGGAAGGCTCTAGAATTTTTAATGTAGCTTTATAATAAGGCTTGGGCCAAATGAGAGAACTTGGGACAAAAGTTTGAAGGAAATAGCTTTAAATAGACAAATGCAACTTTAGATAGCTTATGACTATTTGTATCTGCCTAAATACTTCCTAAAAGTCTAAATTAAATTTGATTAATCACTCCCTTCTCCCTCCTTCTTTTATCTCTTCCCTAATACCCTCTTTCCCCATTTTAAATGCAGAGCAAGTGTGGCACTTCCTTGGCAAGTGATTGAAACATCTGAAATTCTGCTGTCAAGATTCCCGTCTCTAAGGACTCCAAGACTCTTTTTCCCCAAGTGCTAGAGACAAGGGGATCTATGAGCATTTACTGACTTCCTGTTAAAACTTCATTTTTTCCAACATTTTGAGCTATGCAATATATAAATAAATAGTAAGAATTTTAAATTACTCTCCTTTGGGCATTTATTGATATAAAAAGAAGATTTTGGCCAGGCGCGGTGGCTCATGCCTGTAATTTCAGCACTTTGGGAGGCCGAGGTGGACAGATCACGAGGTCAGGAGTTCAAGACCAGCCCGGCCAATATGTTGAAATCCCATCTCTATTAAAAATACAAAAATTAGCCGGGCGTGGTGTTGCATGCCTGTAGTCCCAGCTACTCAGGAGGCTGAGGCAGAAGAATTGCTTGAGTCCAGGAGGCAGAGGTTGCAGTGAGCAGAGATCGCGCCACTGCACTCCAGCCTGGGCGTCAGAGAGAGACTCTGTCTGGAAAAAAAAAAGATTTTGTTTCATTTCATAGCTCAAATTTAGAGGCATTGAGTTGACCAATTCTAGTTTCTATACCTAAAGGAACCCATTGATTTTACTAGTTTTTATTTCTGTAGATTGGCTGTAAAAATCACAGATTCAATAAATTAATAAACTTTGTGTAGACAACTGTTACTTTCATTTTCATACTATATTATTCCTTTTCAAGTCCATTGCTGGTAGAGGCTTTAAATATTTGGCCAACCTCTACTCTCTTACTAGTGCCTGTGTAAATGTGTTACATTTATTAAGGCTCTTTCCTGTGATTTATTGTTTTGGAAATCCTAATCTCTTTTTGATTCTCATTTATTCCCCTTATGGTGATGACTCTGGGGATAACTCTCATCATCGCTATGGGATGACACTCTGTAGTGACGACTCCCTCTATGATGGTGACCTCTATAGCAATGACTCCCAAATCTCCATAAGAAGCCCAGGTCTCTTTCTGGTGTCTACCTATTGGTTATCAGTTTAAATGCCTTTGACTTCTCTTGTCCAAACCTGGATTCATCTTCACTTGCACATATATATGCTCCTTTCTCCCTGTTCTTGAACAATGGAATTGACTTTCTCAAAATCTTCCACTTGAAGCCTTGAAATCATATGGAACTTCTCTTTACTCATGAAGATGATCTAAATGGTTATTTGTTGTCCTCCACCCTTACTCTGTTGATTTTTCCCTTACTTCACTAGACTCTTGTTAACAGGCTTCTATCTCTTCTCCATGACTCTGAGATCCAACCCCTCTGCCTCATCCCCATTGCTATAGATCAGTATCATGCACTGTTACCTCCTAACCAAGTGGTTGTCTTGCCTCCAGTTTTTCTCCCTTTATACCATCTTCCACATTTCTAAACAGTGATTTTCTTACAGCATAGATCCTATTTTGTTATATGTTTCTCAAAATGCCCTCTATTCATAGTTTTCTATATTCTTGACAATAAAAATCAGACTCTCTCTTTTTGTCAGGAAACCCATCCCGCAGCCATGCAATGCTACTCACTCCTCAAACACATCTTATACTCACACTCTGAATACTGCACTTCTCTCTTACCAGTTTTGTTCACTACTTTTTCTCCCTTTTTCTATATATCATCATTAACAAATTGCATTTAAAGTGCTTTGTTGTTTACAGAAGACTATTATGATAACAGTTACTGTTTATTGAGCACCTATTGTATATCAAGCACTGTTTTGGATACTATGTGTGTACATATACCCTATATGCCTCTACTTGAGAAGTGCTATAACTTGCCCAAGGTCACACAGCTAGGTCGGTTTCAGAGCCAGGATTAGATAGAACCCATTACTCTGTGGCTCTAAATCCTATGGTTTTTCCATCCTTCTATGCATGCAGCTTCTCATGTACAACCGCCTTGTAATGTAGGCAAAGCTCAGAGCACTCCTCTATTTTATAGATAAGAAAACAGGCACAGAGAGTTTAAATGATTATACGAGCAGTAAATATTCTCTTGAAGTGTCTTTGGTAATGTATGAACCTCATTGAGGGACAACAAAGAGTGTAAGAGAAGAATGAATTCTTTTTACTTTTATTGATATATTGAGTGTTTAAATTGTGAAAATAAAACTTATAGAAAGATAGAAAATAGAGTACTATTATTGCAATAGTTGTAAAAAGTTAGCTGGAATTATCAAGAGATAAATAGTGGATTTATGGCATGTGACATGTTAGTCTCTTGAAAGTTGGAAGACATAAGCTGTGTCTGGTGGTCCTCTTGTGGGGCAAGGCACACCTAGTATTTTTCCCCCTCTTCTTCTAGCAATCAGTAGTACTCAGATGCTACCTAGTTAGTGAGCCTTGCTAGCGAGGTAAATCCATTTGATATGGTTTAGATGTTTTGTCCACTCCAAATCTCATGGTGAAATGTAATCTCTGTGGTAATGAGTAAGTTCTCACTGTATTAGTCCATTTTCATGCTGCTGTAAAGAACTGCCTGAGACTGGGTAATTTATAAAGGAAAGAGGTTTAATTGACTCAGTTCCACATAGCTGGGGAGACCTCAGGAAACTTACAATTACGAAAGAAAGGGAAACAAACATGTCCTTCACGTGGTGGCAGGAGAGACAAGTGCAGAGCAAAAGGGGGGAAGGTCCCTTATAAAAATCATCAGCTCTCATGAGAACTCGCTCACTATCACAGGAACAGCATAGGGGAACTGCCACCATGATCTAATCACCTCCCATGAGGTCCCTTCTCGATCACTTTTGGATTACAGTTCAGATTACAATTCAAGATGAGATTTAGGTGGGGACTCAGAGCCAGACCATATCATTCTGTCCCTTGCACCTCCCAAAACTCATCTTTCTCACATTTCAAAACACAGTTATGCCTTCCCAACAGTCCCCCAAAGTCTTAACTCATTCCAGCATTAACCCAAAAGTCCAAGTCCAAAGTCTCATCTGAGACAAGGCAAGTCCCTTCTGCCTATAAGCCTGTAAAATCAAAAACAAGTTAGTTACTTCCTAGATACAACGGGGGTACAGGCATTGGGTAAATACAGCCATTTCAAGTGGGAGAAATTGTCCAAAATAAAGGTACTACAGGCCCCATACAAGTCTGAAATCCAGTAGGGCAGTCATTGAGCCTTAAAGTTCCAAAATGATCTCCTTAGACCCCATGTCTCACATCCAGGCCATGCTGATGGAAGAGGTGGGCTCCCATGGCTTTGGGCAGTTCCACCTCTGTGGCTTTGCAGGGTACAGCCCCCCTCATGGCTGCTTTCATGGGCTGGCATTGAGTGTGGCTTTTCCAGGCACATGGTTGCAAGCTGTCAGTGGATCTACCATTCTGGGGTCTGGAGGGTGGTGGCCCTCTTCTCACAGCTCCACTAGGCAGTGCCCTAGTGAGGCCTCTGTGTGGGGCTGCAACCCCACATTTCCCTTCTGTACTGCCCTAACAGAAGTTTTCCATGATGGCTCTGCCCCTGCAGCAAACTTCTGCCTGGACATCCAGGGATTTCCATACATCCTCTGAAATCTGACTTTTGTACACCCCCAGGCTCAACACCACATGGAAGCCATTAGGGCTTGGGGCTTGCACCCTCTGAAGCCATGGCCTAAGCTGGACCCTGGCCCCTTTTAGCCATGGCTAGAGCAGCCGGGATGCAGGGCACCATGTCCCAAGGCTGCACAGTGCAAGGGGGCCTGGGCCCAACCCACAAAACCATTTTTTCTTTCAAGCCTCCAGGCCTGTGATGGGAGGGGCTGCTATGAAGCTCTCTGACATGCCCTGGAGAGACTTTCCCCATTGTCTTGGTGATTAACATTCGTCTGTTTGTTACTTAAGCAAATTTCTGCAGCAGTATTGAATTTCTCCCCAGAAAATGGGTTTTTCTTTGTGCATCGTTAGCCTACAAATTTTCCAAACTTTTATGTTCTACCTCCTCTTGAATGCTTTGCCACTTAGAAATTTCTTCTGCCAGATACCCTAAATAATCTCTCTCAAGTTCAGAGTTCTACAGATCTCTAGGGCAGGGGCACAATGCCACCAGTCTCTTTGCTAAGGCATAGCGAGAGTCACCTTTGCTCCAGTTCCCAAGAAGTTACTCATCTCCATCTGAAACCAACTCAGCGTGGAGTTCATTGTCCTTATCACTATCAGCATTTTGGTCAAAACCATTCAACAAGTCTCTAGGAAGTTCCAAACTTTCCCACACCTTCCTGTCTTCTTCTGAGTCCTTCAAACTTTCAACCTCTGCTTGTTACCCAGTTCCAAAGTTGCTTCTACATTTTTGGGTATCTTTATAGCAGCACTCCACTTAATGTACTGTATTAGTCCATTCTCATGCTGCTATAAAAAACTGCCTGAGCCTGGGTAACTTATAAATGAAAGAGATTTAGTTGACTCACAGTTCCACATGGCTAGGGAGGCCTCAGGAAACTTACAGTAGTGACAGAAGGGGAAGCAAACACATCCTTCTTTACATGGTGGCAGGAGAGAAAAGTGCAGAGCAAAAGGGAGAAAAGCCCCTTATAAAATCAACAGATCTCATGAGAACTCACTCACTACCTGGAGAACAGCACAGGGAAACCACCTCCATGATCAAATTACCTCCCACGAGCCCCCTCCCTCAACACACGGGGATTACAACTTGGATTACAAATCATTATGAGATTTGGGTGGGGACACAGAGCCAGGCCATATCACTTACTTTGGTAGCTCACATGAGAGCTCACATGAGACAGCCTGACAACTCCCATTCTTGCGCTCTTGCACCCACCCTCTCTTGCATGCTCTCTTGCCATGTGACACACCTGCTCTCCTTTTGCCTTCTACCATGATGTAAACTTCCTGAGGCCCTCACCAGAAGCTGAGCAGATGTTGGTACTGTGCTTATACAGTCTGCAGAACTGTGAGCCAAAATAAACCTCTTTTCTTTATAAATTACCCAGCCTCAGGTATTTCTTTATAGCAACACAAAAACAAACTAATATACCATCTGTCTACATTACTCCAGTTAATGATTGTCTTCATAGTGTGTGATGTTATGTACTTATAATCTTAGTACATACTTTTGAAATTTTTAAAATTATAAGCATCTTTCTATGTTGCTACATAGTCATCACTATTATGATGACAATGCGGCTCTTTCATGATTGTTTCAGAATACTAGCTAATTTAATTTTTGCCAGTCCAATCACATGAAACAAATTAAATAGACATTATACTAAATACTTATAAAGAAAACTACTGGGAAAATACAGAACAAATTATTGTTAAAACTGCCTAAAACAAATTAGGAAACTAAAATTGATCCATAGATGCAATTTTAGGTAATACCCACAGCCAGTTCCCATGGATGTGAAAAAGTAAAGGGTGTGGACTATCCAAGAATCATTCTCAAACTTGCCATAATTACAAATATCTGAAATTTTTATGAGCTTTCATTTATTTTTCACATAAGACAAACATTTCATCTATGATATATTTAGTAGCATTGAAGTCTACAGAGGAGCACTTAAAGTCTGTTCCTCCATCAATGACTACATGCATTTTTAGCAGCTTATATGCTTATTAATAATATGATGATTTAGTTTCAGAAGGGGCATCATTGTCTTGCCATAGGTCAAGGTATGTCTTGCCACTACTAGTTTATGTTTACTTATTATACTGTCTTATAATGTCTTACATGGTGAATCAAATCTTTAAATTCCAGTTGGCTTCTATTATTTTCATCCTTCTTTCCATATTCTGTTTTGCCAGTGGGCTCTATGAAACACCAGCATCAAAATCACCAAGAATGCTTCTTAAAGTACAAATTCCTGGCGTTCCCTAAAGATCTATTCATCAGAATTTCTGGGGTAGAGCCACAGTCATTTTTCATTTCCTCCATGAGTCTTAGATTAGACTTAGATATTCACAGGATGGATCATATTGGGAATTTTTCAGTGTTAATGTTCTGTTTGAGTTTATCTCCCCACCAAGAAGAGGAGAAAGAAAATGAGGTGTCTGCTTGTGTAGTGGATTCATACATAGAATATTATTATTACCTCCTGTTAAAAAAAGGTGGAGGGAGTAAAAGTTACACTAAGTTTAGTATTAAACATTAAATGTGGTTTGGGTTAAAACTTAAAAATGTACTTGATGAGAATAACTTGTTTTCTAAGTTAGCAAACTGTGTTAGGTAAAGTAAGCACATAATAATTGGGATCCCTATCAGCCCCACACATAGACTTGTCTTCCTAGGACACAATGAGAGATAAGCCTCTGCTTCTGATGTGACCACTTTGGAGGAGTTAGAATAATGAAGAAGTAGCTCTGCTCTAACGGGTGGGAGGGGACAGTGGTGGCCACAGAAGATAGAAGAGCTTTATAAAATGTGCGAGCTCTAGCCACAGATCAAGGTTTCTGTGGTTGACATGACATTTACCCTGTTCTGATGACCTGTTAAGACCAGACTCCACTTCTCAAATTCTGCCCCTCTATAATATGACTAGTAAACAAGACTCTAAAAGGATCCTTGTTCACCCTGAGAGGAAAAATATCAACGTTGCTTCTCCATTCAGGAATACCCAATACATAGACAATTGGGGCTCCTTCTCCTCTTTTGAGTACCTGGCTGCAAAAGATTGAATCAGGCAGAAAGATAAGAGGGATCCATACAGAAGCCATGCCACTACAGTGATTTTAATTAGCAAACTGCTGTTTTTAGACATGATTTCTCATTTATGTTTTTCTAAAATTCATTCAACCATTACTTATTGACCGCCTATGTGTATGTGCCAGGTGCTATTATTTTAAGTTTTTAGCATGCATGAGTACAAAACAGACAAAATCCCTGCTGTTGTAAAACTTGCATTTTGTGTGGGGAAGACATATCATAAACATAATAAATAATTTGCCTAATATGTAAAAGGAGGAACAGAGTAAGGAGAAATTGAGAATCCAGGTTGAGTTCAGTGGTAAGAGTAGCGAATTGAAATTCTGAATTGAGTAGGTCAAGGCAGGCCTCACTGGGAAGATAACAACTGAGCAAAGTGGTGAAGAGAAGCAGGAGCGAGCCCATGTGGGTCTAGAGCATTGAGGTAGCAAGGCCAAGAGCAAAAGTCCTAAGGCAGGAGTCCGGCTGGCTTGTTCCAAGAACAGCAAGGAGGCTTGTGTGGCTGTAGTGTAGGGAGCAGGGAAGAGAAGCAGAGATGAGGCCCCAGAGGGAGCAGGGAAATCACATGGGGCCTATGGGTCATCTAAGGACTTGCCCTTTGACCCTGGTAAAATGAGAAGCCACTGGAGGTTCTTGAACAAAGAAGCAGATCATTCCCACTGTGGTTTTGAAAACTGATTGTGCTGGGGGCAGGAGCAGGGATGGAAACCAGAAGATTATGAGATTTCTATAAATTTCCTAAGGTGGAAATAGAAAGAGAACATTTTATAGCCAAATAGATTTTTATAAGGCTTATTCCAAGGTATATTGCCACCAGCAATATATGAGATTTCTAGTTTCTTCCTTCCTATTCTTCCTAGGATAGAATATTTTATTATTTTTACGGTCTTCATAATAGGTTTAATTTTTTTCCCTACATACTTACTAGTCATAGTGTCTTCTATGAATGTCCTTTGTCTTTGCCAATTTATCCACTGGATCTTAATGTTTTTATCAATTATAATGATATTCCTTATTTCTAGGTGCAAAGTTTGGATCCTGAATACTGATCCAAGTTTAAAGAGATTATTAGCCCACTTTCAAGTCAGAAATCTAAATCTAAGCCCTGAAAATATTATGCCAAGCTAACTAAGGAAGCCGGGGTGGGAATATACTAATTTTCCCTGCTTGAGGCAGGACTAGCTGAAGGACTGTCCCTATTATGTTATTGCTTCCTGTTCTCTTTAAAGGTTAAAAATGAAAATAAGATAAAAATGTTTAAGCTTTTAATAACACTGTAAATTGAAAATGGCTAAATAGTAATACCAGTACAGTTTTGAAAGGAATCACGCAGAATGCCAAACAGTGAATCTTACCTAATTAAAGCAGCTAAAATTGGATGGCTGATTTGCATCTGTAGTCTTCTAGGAGAACTTAGTAGTTGGCAAGACCAGGGATTACCATCCTAATGCAGGAATTCTCCCCAGTTGGAGAGTAGAACATGAACACTAGGATTCAAGCCAGAATCTCATGCATCAGGAGCATTCTGTCCACAGGTGGACAGAAACAGCTAAGCCCACTGTGAAATCAGCAAGTAGACTGAGCTGTCCCTTCCTGTGTGAACAACAGCAACTCGGACAAGACCACATGCCCACAGCCTCTTCTGCGCAAGGGATTCCTGCTAGTTTCTAGTGAGTGGTAGAGGCAGAAGTAGAAGAGAGCTCTGGCTTTTGATTCAAGGATTAATGTCCCTTTCACTCTTATCGTGTTGCTTCTTGAGCTATTACTTATCCTCAAAGTCCAGCTCAAATGCAGGCTTTTCTGTCCCCAACCCTTCACATTGAAATCAATATTTTCTTTTCTGTGAGAGGTGAATAGCACTATTTATTTATTCCTCCATTATAGTCTTTAAGTCATTCTGACTTGTATTAGAATTGTTCATATTATCTCTTTTACTAGATTATAAACTCACTGAGAACAGAGATTGTTTTATGACAATGTTTGCATTATTGTTTTGCACATTAACAGTTCATGTTTTTTGAATTTAATAGATACAACATCCTGTGAGGAAGACAAATATTCTTTCCACTTTACTTACTACATTAAGTAAAGTTTAGAGAGAAGTTAAGTGGATTCCTGGAAATCACAGGCCTTCTGCATCTTGTCAGCATTCTAATACTGCATTTGAAAGCACTTTGAGGGGTGTCTCTCTGCTCTGTTCCAAAAGCCCATGTAATATCTTTGAAATATAAGAATATATTTGTTTTAAGGATCTCCAAAAAAGGAGACTTAACATATCTAACTTAAATATCAGGTTTTTAAAATTTAGCTTATTTTTAACATATATATACCTGATCATTGTATTCAGAGAGCTTCTTATAAATCTTAAGGTATAAAAAGTAATACATTTCTTTTCAAACTAGAAATAAATTTTATAATAAATTAACTTTTTGCATAATTCTTGCCTCCTAAAATTCTACTAATCATTGAAATTTTTACTTAAAGTCCTTTCTAAATTATTTTATTATGTTGTTTGCTATGGAGCCTCCAAATGAATATAGTAAACATTTGCCTAATGTCAAAACAAAAACCAGTACCTCTTTCTTTATGCATTCTATATACCTTTTAATGCAGCCTAGAATATTTTGTGTTTTCTGAAACAATGATTAGTGTTACCAGTTATGGGTTGCTTTTTTACTCCCCAAAGTGAATAAATGATACCAAGAAAGTAAGATTATCTGGGTAACATCTTAGTCGTAGCAGTATGTAAGGCATTTTGAGAGTTCTCATACAAAATTCCTCTAATGCCCCAGAGGAAAAAGTTTAACTGACAAAGGGCTGGTCATCACATGTTTACTGCTGCTTTTTTGTAGAAGATGAGAAAAAAATAAACATGAAATACTTAACAATAAAAATAGACTCAGGGCTCAAAGGCTAAAAATCTTGTTCCAGAGTGACTTCTTATATGGGTTTTTGTGTAATTATTGACATTAACTTCTGTGTCCAGAATTTATTCCTTCTGGTGGGTTCTTGGTCTTGCTGACTTCAAGAATGAAGCTGCGGACCCTCAAGGTGAGTGTTACAGTTCTTAAAGATGGTGTGTCCGGAGTTTGTTACTTCAGATGTTCAGCTGTGTCTGGACTTTCTTCCTTCCGGTGAGTTCATGGTCTCGCTGATTTCAGGAGTGAAGCCACAGACCTTCGCAGTGAGTGTTACAGCTCTTAAAGGTGGCGTGCCCAGAGTAGTTTGTTCCTCCCGGTGGGTTCATGGTCTCGCTGACCCCAGGAGTGAAGTCGCAGACCTTTGCAGTGACTGTTACAGCTCATAATGGTAGTGTGGATCCAAAGTGTGAGCAGCAGCAAGATTTATTGTGAAGAGCAAAAAAAGAAACTTCCATGGCCTGGAAGGGCACCCACGGGTTGCCGCTGCTGGCTGGGGTGGCCAGCTTTTATTCCCTTATTTGGCCCCACCCATGTCCTCCTGATTGGTCCATTTTACAGAGCGCTAATTAGTCCATTTTTACAGAGTGCTGACTGGTGCGTTTACAAATCTTTAGCTAGACACAGAGCGCTGATTGGTGCATTTTTACAGAGTGCTGATTGGTGCGTTTACAAACTTTTAGCTAGACACAGAGCACTGATTGGTATGTTTACAATCCTTTAGCTAGACAGAAAAGTTCTCCAAGTCTCCACTGACCCAGAAGCCCAGCAGCTTCACCTCTCACTTCCATGTTGGAAACTTGACCTCCTGAACTTGAAAGTAGCAGTAACATATTTTGATTTTCTGATTAGAGATACCATGATTTGACCACAGTCATAGAAGACCTAAATAATGTGAAGAGAGTGGTAGAACAAATAAGAATAATATATAGTGAAAATGAGAAAAAATGTAATCCACCTGGATGTAATATAAATTAGTTTAGTTGATAAACTCTCATGAAAAATAGTTTAAAGGTCACCTGTTGCACTTAAAACCCCACTTACTCGAAACTACTATGTTTTAGGGGATATTTTTCTCAAAGAAAAGTTAATTTTTTTCCTTTTCCTTCTATAACATCATGTCATTCCTCTGACTTCTCATTTTCTTTAGTTTTTTAAGAAAATTTTTAAAACTCTTAATTTGTTAAGGTATTAGAACTCTTGGTAGGCTCTGAAACCATAATTTCACTTTTACCAATACCAATCCAGCTTGTATCCTGCCCCACAAAACAAAGTACTATTAATGTAATTTACATTAATGTCTGTTAATTTGTCTTTAGAATATACTTAACCATTTACAGATAGATTTTATTTAATACAGAAATCTGCAGAAAGTACAATAGCTATAGACTGTAGGTTGCTTTTCTGAATCTGAAGGAGGATTTAGAATATAGAACTTTTTGAACTGGAAAGAATCTTGCTTATTGGAAGAGGAATGTAGAATCTACAGAGGTTAATTTTTTAAAGCCACATGACTAGCAAGTGATGGGGACTGGCTTGAAACTAGATCTTAATCCAAACTCGTTTTATTTTTGCTTTTGCTTTTTGCCATGCTTTTTTGTGTACTTTGCCTCCTTTAATGTAGAAACATAATTATTTGCCCCTTCATACTGTATGTGGTTAAAAATTATTGTGTTGTCCTAACTAAGGAAAAGAAGATATACATCATTTACCATTCTTTGCTGTAAATTTCTTTCCGACTGACAGCTGTTTAAACCTGATAGTTTTAATACAAAATAATATTCTTCATACAGAGATCTTTTTTTGTAATAAGAAGTTGGTAGACTCTCAAACCATAATTTGATTTTTACCACTGCCCAACCTGATAATATTGCTTGTAAATGTGACTATGAATTAAAGATCAAATGTAAATTCAGGAATACTGTGTGACTTAACATTTTAAATTTTAAAATATTACTTGTGATTGACTCACAGCAACTTTTTTGGGCAAAATTATGTTTAATTATTATGTATGAGTCCAACAGTAAGCCCTTTTTGCTCATCCTTGGAATGTTTCCAATCTGTGGCTCCTAGTATCCTATGCTGGGAACAGGGAAGAGAGGAATGCAAATCTGTGGCTGTCTTTCCCTTAACACTTATGTTGGACAATAAAAGTGTGTGTCAATCTAAGTTTTTCAGTGTTGAATGTTAATGATGTGTTAGTACTTTCAGCAAATAGGAGGAACATAAACCAACCATTCTATTAAAAACACTGTCTTTATATTAGCATCTGTTTGTGTAGATATTTTCCCATGGTATAAAACAAAAAGTGCAACAAATTAGGTTTGCCACTCCTTAGTGCTTCTTTCTAATGTGCATTGAAAGAATGATTTAAAACAGAGAATTCCAAAGATAACAGGTGGTGTGGGAGCTGGAATTGATGTTGGCCAAATACTCTGTGGCACAGATTAGATTCATCCTCTCTAACCAATTGTCCATCCCATGAAAGCTTTTTGCAATTTATTACAAGGAATATATTTTGTGAGGAGTGTTAAGAGTTGGTCTCAGGGTTGGATACTTGGGGTGACTGAGACAAAGAATTATTTAGTGAAACCTGCATGCATACTAAAAGATATCTGGTTTTAAAATGCAGTTTCAAGTTAGATTTCTTATTTTTTGGAGAAAAAAAGTACTTTTTACATGCAGATGCTATTTGGCTTCTGACCCTTTTTTCTCCCCTAAAAAGGATCATCTAACTGGCCAATATTACACTTGATGGTTTATGGGGGTGCACAAATATATATGGCTTAAGGTGGTGCTTCTTGGAGAAAAAAGGGAGAAACAGTAAATATTTGTTTATTTTCTCTATAAACAGAAATTTGGCTATTGCTTTATATAGAATACAAACCTTTGAGGCAGGATCAGTGTAAAAATTCTGTTCCCAAGAAAATAATTCACAAAAACAATTATCTTTCTGTAATTTGTGAAAATAGGAGTACAACACTTTACATCTAAGGAAACAGGTAGTGGGTGCCCCTTTGCTCTTTGTAATCACAGAGAATATGGTCACTAAAGCCAAAGTTGTCATCACATCATAAAAAGGAGTTGGTAATTTATTCACTACAACTGATAACTAATAGATTATTTGGCAGCCTGAATTGTATGCACTTTGGGATTAATTTTGGAATCATTTCAGATTTTAAAGATATTTTTCCCTACTGTTCTCATTAGTTTTCTAAACTAATATGCTATATTTTTAAGTTTTAAAATTTAAATTTTTAGTGTGTGTTTAGTATTTAGTAAGAAGAATATTACATGAAGAAATTGACAGTAGAAAGAATGTTAGTTGAGGGACCTTGGATTGGCAAGAAGTCACATTGAAAGGCTCACATAATTATGTTGGATGTGTACTTGCTGCAGCTTCTCAAATGTTGGAGTGTTAAGAGAAAAGGAGCCACATGTTTGCATTTGCCTCTTTCCCTGTTCCTAGCATAGGATACTGGAAGTCATCAACTGGAAACACTCTAAGGATGGACAAAAATAGCTTATTATGTGACTCAAATAAAAGTGAAACAGTTGTAAAAATAATTTTTCCCAAAAAGTCAAATATATGATTACATCAGTTTAATAGAGGAAAGGTTGATGTTTTGAATTTTGTTATATTATTAATCTGTTTCTGAGTAAAAATCCATAAAACCTAGTGGCTTAAGACAACAAACACTATTATATCACAATTTCTGTGGGTCAAGGAATCCAGGAAGGGCCTAACGGAGTTTCTTACTTCCAGGGTCATCTCGAGTCTTGACTGGGGAAGGATTTGCTTCCAAGCTTACATTGGTGGATAGGAAGATTTGGCTTCTTGCTCATCCCCTTACTATACGTGCCTCTTTAACATAGCAGCTTGCTTCATCAAAGTGTACAAGCCAACAATGAAATAGAGTCTCCCAGCAAGACAGCAGTCACCATCTTTTGTAACCACTCTTGGAAGTGACATCTGTCAACTTTACTGTATCCTATTGTGTAGAAGCAAGCCATGAGGTTCAGCCTACATTTGAGAGAACGAATTGAGCAAAGGAGTGAAGATCGGGAGGAGAAGGTCATTGGGCACCATTTTAAAGTCCCCCTACTATAACTACTAATCATAAGCAATAGAAATTCAACATAGGCCAGCAAATGGTTATATGTGAGAAGAGATCTACACTGCCGTGTTCCAAGGGAAAATGTGCCCTGGTGGAGGATTTGCGAGGTTCACCAGACTTGAAAATTGATGCACATTATGGGAAGGTCTTTCCTAGGAATAGTCTTGACAGTGAGATGCATCTAGTCAAAGAAAATATGATATATTCAACACATAGGCCAATAATAAGTGGTTATATCCATCTAAAGCATTTTATGCTTTGGAATTTTTGCAAGTGTCCAGTGAGTCATGAAAAATATAGAAGATAACAGAGGAATGAATGATTTAAAGGAAGATAGAACAAGCTAGTACATTTCACTACTTTAAAAAAAAAATAAAACTGGCAGGGCACCGTGACTCATGCCTGTAATCCCAACACTTTTGGAAGCCGAGGCAGGAGGATTGCTTGGGCCCAGGAGTTTAAGACCATCCTAGGCAATGTGGTAAAACCCTGTCTCTACAAAAAAGTACAAAAATTAGCTGGGAGTGGTGGCATGTGCCTGTAGTCCCAGCTAATTGATAGGCTAAGGTGGGAGAATCACCTGAGCCCAGGAAATCAAGGCTGCAGTGAACCATGATCACACTACTGCACTCCAGCCTGCGTGATGGGTGTAAGACCTGTTTCAAAAAAAAAAAAAAAAAATGAACACATTGTTTTAAAAATTAACATACAATGTCAAGGAACATAGCACTGCAACCCCTGAAAAAGTTTGGACTACTCACACTTGACTCTAGCTTTCCAGCTGTAGGGGAATGGCAGTGCCAGGGCTGTTTGTGTGGGTGTACGAGCTGATTGGGGAGGGATTTGTAGGGTATGAGATATCAGAAATATTATGTAACAAAAATGTTTGAGAAGCAATAAGACAGTATCGCATGATTGTTAAAAGCTTTGGCTTAGGCCGGGCACTGTGGCTTACACCTGTAATCCCGGCACTTTTGGAGGCCGAGGCCGGCAGATCACCTGAGGTCAGGAGTTTGAGACCAGCCTGGCCAAATGGTGAAAGTCTGTCTCTACTAAAAATACAAAATAAAAAATAGCCGAGTGTGGTGGCACACGCCTGTAGTCCCAGCTACTCGGGAAGCTGAGGCAGAAGATCACCTGAACCCAGGAAGCGGAGGTTGCAGTGAGCCAAGACCAAGCCACTGCGCTCCAGTCTGGGCAACAGAGTGAGACTTGGTCTCAAAAAACAAAACAAAACATAACAAAAGCTTTGGCTCAGAGTTTGAACACTTAAATTTACTTCTAAGTCCCATTACTTTATAGTTGTATGATCTTAAGCAAGCTATCTTTTTAAATTTCTTAATCTGTAAAAATGGCTTTACCAATAGAATCTATCTCGGGGTTTGTTTGAGAATTAAAGGAGATAATACATATACCATTTAGTGGTATACAGTAAATATTCACTAAATATTAATCAATACTATTTTACAAATTGATGACTGCACTCAAAAGAGAAAGAGATGAGGCAGGATGATTCAACGTTTGGGCCAAGGATGGTAAGAGAATGATAATACTATTCATTCACAAATACTAAAGGTGGCCTATAGTTTGGGTGGGAAATTATGAGATCAGTTTCAGGCTTGTTAAATTGGAGATGGCAGCATGTGACAATATCTAGCAAATTCTTTATGTGCTCAGATGGGAGGTTAAGTCTGGAGGTGACATTAGGGACACCATGTTCTTATGACCACCTAGCCATGGTTGATTGATCCAAGGTGATCACCTAACCTTTTCCCTTGACTGTACCCCCTGCTGAAATTGATTTATTTGAGACCTAAGCCTAAACTGAGCCAATCAATAGCCTTACTTAGAAATCTGCAATTGAGACCAAGACATTACAACCCAGTCTTCCTGCTCTCTGGAACAAAAAGAGATATAAATTCAAAATGGTCTGCACACAGGAAAATGAAACAATCACACAGAAAAAGAAAACAAAATTGGTAGAAAACTCACATGTTTGAGTCTCTGATCCCAAGTATTCCTTATTTAGGCAGCTTCATTTTTGCCTAAGATCCTTAAATATGTTTGTAAAATTTATGCTAGTTCAAGTTAGGTTTCTATTACTTGCAACTCCCAACTAATACCAAGAAACCACATGCAGGTGATAACTGCAGGCACTTGGCATGAATAAACTACCTGAGGGAACAGGAAAGGAATGAGAGCAAAACTAACTTGGCATTGTGAGTGTCAGAGAAGCCAAGATAGGAATGGAAGGTTAGAGGGACAATTGTATCAAATGCTAGTCTCTTTCTCTCTCTCCTCTCCTCTCTCTCCTGGAGCTGGGACACCTTTCGTCTCCTTCTTTTGGACATCAGAACTTCGGCCCCTCCAGCCTTTGGACTCTAAGGCCTAGTGGTCAAGGAAGATGAGGTCAGAGGAAAGCCTGCTGAATTGAGTTTTGAGAGTTCACTAGTAGCTTTAAAAATGTCTACCATTCTCAACAGACGAAGTGTAATGAAATTTCAAAGTTAAAACTTTTTTGAATCTTGGCAATGTTCCATCTTTTATAAGTCTCTTTTACTCAGAACACATGTTTAGTATGCCCATATTTAATTTATACCTGTCTGTTAAACAGGTTGACTGCATTATGTCTGTGGTGGTGGTGATGGTTCAAAACAGTCTGACCTTTTAAAGACAAGGTTACTGATTCCAGCTTAGTCATTCCCTTAGTCTTGAGGTTAGGAACCAGCTTAGAAACAGCTGAGAGTGACATCATTGTGGCCATTTGAAAATGCAGAGAAAGAAGGGTACGTCAAGCTGCTTCAGGAAGACTAGAATAGAGACCTTCACAGAAGAGAGAGGCCCCATATCAGAAGGAAGTGTGACCCAGAAGGATGGAGCTCATCAGAGACAGTCCCCTTTGAGAATCAAGAAAGATTCAGAACAGGTGAATTGAGTAAATTGTGGCTTTTGGAAACTGAGTAACACAGTAGCAAATTGCATAGCTTTTTAAACACTGCAACCTGACTTAAGAGAGAATCCCCCTGTAAAGGTAAGGCTGAGGGATGGTCAGTATAAACACCTTAGGAAATGTAGGTTACCTCTAATCTATCCCCGGTCTCTTTGCTTTTCTTGTTACTGTGTTGTTCCATGTATTTGTGTTTGATAAGAAAATGAACTGATATGTGTAAAAAGTGTGTGTATATGTATTTGAAGGATAGATGGGAGGTTGTTGGTTGCCCAGATTTACATTTCTCCAGGCTTAAATCACTGTGCCTTTTACAGTAGCCAAAAGAGGCACACAGTTCTAGAAGCACTGACTGAGCATCCAGAGGAGAAAAATTCAAAGATGTTCACTAATAGTACCAGAAAGACCTTAAGTCCCTCTGAGTCTCAGCTGCGGTCAAAGGAGGAAAATACCATCCTAGATTTTTCTGTAACATATTTGGGACCTATTTGGAGAGAAGATAGAGGCATACAACTTTGAGTGCTTATAGAAAACACTAGTTTCAATTTGTACTGCATGTCACCTACTGACCCGTAGTGCCCTCAGTATGAAATGTGTTGTTTTAGTGATCCCTAGCTGCTTTTTTGTTGTCGTTGCTTTTGAACCCCAAGTTAAGAATGATGAAAACCTTCCAAATCTGCCTAGATTACTGCCAAGGAAGAGATGGGTGCATACTGATCCCCTGCCAGACAAATGAAAAACTGGCAACATCCTGGGATGAGCTCTCCTGCTGTCAGTTTAGTTTTTGCTTACATGTGGCCAATGGTTGTCAACACTCATGGTGAGGGGGTATAAGCATGAGCTTGTCACCTCAAAGGCTAGGTTACCAGATTTAGCATTGTTTAAAGAAGTAACTGGAAACACTAAAAGTTTAACATCTGACATGGTTGAATGTGGCTACTCAAACAATAATTTAAAAGAATTAGCAGTTCAAAAAAGTGATTCCTGACAAATTATATGAAGGAAAGATAACTAAAAGTACCATCTGTTATGATTAAAACTAGGTAAAATGTATACATGTCTACAAACAGAACACAAAATAATACAGGAAAACTAACGAAGGTGATTTCTTGGAGTGGTGGACATCTGGATGATTTTTACTAATTCTTGTTGATGTTATAATGTTATGGGTATAACAAATTTAAAGTAAACAAAGTTGGTGGATTTATAGCAAGTGATGGTTTTTTGCTGGAACTACAATAAAAACATCTTAACCTAAACCATTCTCATAATCATTGAATCAGAGTGGCCCAAGTCCAGATTCTTATAAGCTAAGCAGTTATGTAGGATGACAGAGTGGTGAGGCCCCACATCCCAGGACAAAAACCAAAACAGCTCAGAAATGGTAATAGGATTGCTTAAGTGGGGTTTTTTCTCCATAAAGTAAGGCTAATAGCTAAACTCCAGAGCTGAGCCATTGAAGAGTTACATGAGTAACTGTAGCCTCGTGGCTAGTTAGAAAGAGAAAAAAATATATGTCAATTTCATCTGGGAAACCATCCATAAAGATAAACAATAGGAATGGTCTAGTGATGACAAATTGTGCATAGCAAATTAACGAGAAAAAAATCAAATTTTTCCTTGGGAGCAGATGAGTCTAACGTATTGGAAATATACATGTTCTGCAAAAGCAATTAGAACTGGAGTCCTTGAAAGGAGGCCAACTCAGCTAGAAAGCAGGAAGTTTCACTTCCCTAGACTTAATGATGTAGATGAAAATATGGATACTCTATGTCTGTCTGTTTACAATGAGCAGTTGTTTTGAGTATTAAACTCTAAGAAGACATGGCAATAACTTCTGTAAATCATAAATCCTCTAGCTTAGATTTAGACAGCTTTAACAGACAGTGAGGTATATTAAAATTTTTGGATCTAAATCTAGTGGCGAAATGTGCAAACTTTGGAGTCATGTAGATTTGGGTTTGAATTCCACTTTTTCCTATCTGCATGATCTCAGGTAACTTGCTTAAACTCTCTGAGTATGTTTCCTCATCTATAAAACGAAGATAAGGATAGTCTCTTAGAGACCATTGGGTTGTACTGAATGTATTCAGTAGATGACCTTATCTACTCAAGGTAATTTAAGAAGAAAGGAGAAATAATTGTAAAGATACAGGGTGGCTTATGAACCCCCAAGGACATGAAATGTGGTAGGCCTCAGAAACAAGTCAATCTAGGAATTGAAACATAGGCATCAGTGAGTACTGAGTGAGTTTGTCTTAGAGCCAAATGGTCTTTTGTCTCTACATCGTTTTTTATTCTCTCTAAAGACTTACAAATGGATCAAATACAGCCTATTACAGCATTTATTGGTTTTAATATTTTATATATCCAGCTGCAAATTCCTACAAGTATGAATTTGATTAGCACAGTTTACTTGATATCAGGTGTCGACCTCTGGTCTAGTCAACTGTGACCTGGTGGATCAGGGTCTTGTCGTATGAAGGTCTACCCCTTCCTGGAAGGTGATGATAAGGTGGGAATAAAGAAAAAGTGATACACATCTCTATAATTGAAACTTGACTTGCTAGGAACAATATGAGGATCAAATGAGATAATGTATGTGAAGCATCTAGAATAGTGTCTACCTGATACATAGCTCTAAAATAGTCTGTGAAATAACGGGGCTGATGGACAAAGGCCATAAAATCTCATTGGCTTAATCTTTGAAACCATATTTTGCTGCACCTGTCATCACAGAAGGAAGCTCATAGAAACATTAGTCATGTCATACCTATGAAAAATTATTTTCTTGTCCAAAGTGGTCACTCTGAGAAGGAGGCATTCCAGCAGCTGATGTTGTGATCAGGTTCTCCAACCTGGAGAATGCTTGCATCTCCATCAGAGGCAAGGCAGGGCACAAATGAAAGCTCCTTGCTTTAACATTGAAATTTTATTTACTCTTTTTTTATTTTTTTTTTTTTGAGATGGAGTCTTTCACTGTTGCCCAGGCTGGAGTGCAATGGCATGATCTTGGCTCACTGCAACCTCCACCTCCCGGGTTCAAGCAATCCTCCTGCCTAGACTCTCGAGTAGATGGGATTGCAAGTGTGTGCCACCACGCCCGGCTAATTTTTGTATTTTCAGTTGAGACTGGGTTTCACCATGTTGGCCAGGCTGATCCTGAACTCCTGACCTCAAATGATCAACTCTTCTCAGCCTTCCAAACTGCTGGGATTACAGGCGTGAGCCAACACGCCCAGCCTGAAATATTACTCTTAACAAGCACCTCTGCTCTGGCTATGAGAAAGTATCTCTCCCAGGCAGAAAGAAGCAGGAAGTTTCCCAATGGACAAGCTTAGCTAAAACACATGCTACTACCCAAGATAGGCAGTTTCATTCCTGCTTGAATTGGACTGTCAGTTTTTAGATTTTAAATATCCTCTTTAAGTAATGAAATTTTATAAAATGGGTATAAATCCAGCTTTTCTGCTGCATCTGCAGCAGTTGTGGTGTTTAGAGGTGGTGCTGTCTATAAAAGAAAAATTATCTCAATAAACCTAAGTTCTATAATTGATATTGGAGGTAACTTTTTGAAAAAATTAAAAAATTCAAACACACTGAGTAGCTTCTCTTTTGTTGATTTGAATGTATTAATGTACCAAATTTTAAAAATGTCTTCTCTTGCTTAACTGTCAAGTTTTAAGAACAAAAATATAAAAGCAAAAAAATTGCTTCTCTCTGAAATATTTTTAAATGATATACTTGTGGGAGACATTAGCTAATATATTTCCTTCTTTTCTCACTTGCAGCTTTCCAGTCTTTACCCTTTGGGTCTAAGTTCTACTTTAGTCTAAAATCAATATTTATTTTAGAAGCAAGGGCACCAATGCAGTTGTCAGGAAATGTCTCATAGAAAACCATGACGCACAAGTTCTGAGGGGAAATGTACCTTCTTGCACATGTTAGTGAATTGGCTATGGCAACTTATGGTTATAGGCCGGAGAATTTGGGGGAGAAACCCAGTCTTCCGCCTGGTTTAGAATAATATCAGGCATCTGTATTCTTCCTTCCAGGATCCAGTCTGCTCTGGTACAGGCTTCCTGAAATTGCCCCAGATGAGCTTGATAAGACTGTACCTAGAGGGCCCTCCCTGCTGGGGAGTAAAGATAACTATGGTTTCGTGGTGGATCCATCAAGTCTCACTGAGGTCTCAGAATTGCATGGGCATTGTGGATATGGACATCAGAAGTGCTCCTGTTGTTAAACGGTTAGGGTTGGTCGAGAGAGAGTGAAGGTAATGGCTTTAGTGCAGATGCCGGAGGAGCCTGCTCTGGGCCTTGCGTAAGAGGCCCACTGTTTTATCAATGCAACCATCTTTCCTGAGCCTCACCCATGTATCCAGCTATCTTTCAGACTTTTCCATCTGGAAAATCCACAGACATCAGCATGTCCAAAAATTGGACTTATGGTTTTTCCTACCAAAACCACATGTCTTCCATAAGTGGATGAATGGGGCTTCAGCCTTCATCCACTTATCAAGGCCAGAAAGCCCAGAGTTATTCTTAGCAATTCCTCTCCCAGTTGTCTTGTCTCCACATGCAGTTTCTTTCTCTCTCTCTTTCTTTTTTCTTTCTCTGTCTCTCTCTGTCCCTTCCCCTTCCTTCTTTCTTCTTTCTTTTTTTTTTTTGAGACAGAGTCTCACTCTGTCACCCAGGTTGGAGTGCAGTGGCGCGACCTCGGCTCACTGCAACCTCCATCTCCCAGGTTCAAGCGATTCTCCTGCCTCAGCCTCCCGAGTAGCTGGGATTATAGCTGCCCACCACAACGCCAGGCTAATTTTTGTATTTTTAGTATAAACGGGGTTTCACCATGTTGGCCAGGCTGGTCATGAACTCCTGATCTTAAGTGACCCACCAGCCTTGGCCTCCCAAAGTGCAGGGATTAGAGGCGTGAGCCACTGCATCCAGCCTGCAGTTTCATTAGGACATGTCAATTCTACCTCTTAGTAAATCTTTGACTTTGTAATTTGCAGTATTCTTGGGCTACCTTTAAAGTCCACCTATTACAGTATTTTTTTCCTGTCTCAATTTAAGTCATGGTTAGTTTCCTAAAAGTGGGTCATTTAAAAAATAGACACATTAGTTTTCCATAGGAAAACACAGCATTTTGAAGTATATATTCAAGTAGTTAATGAAAGTTCTTTTATATTGAAGAAAATATTTTAATATATAATGTTAATATATTTGTCTTTCTACAAAAAAAAAAAATTTTATCAAGAGGGTAGATCACAGGTTAAGTGTTACTACAAAAAAAAAAAAAAGCATAGGAAACTTTGAGTGATGATATGTAACTACGTTGACTGTAGTGATCGTTCAAGGTGTATGCGTTTGTCCTCATTAATTGTGTCCATTAAATATGTGCAGTTTTTGTGTATCAGTTATATCTCAATAAGTTGTTTAAAATAGGCATTGTAACCACAGCTATGAACAGAATTTTATTCCAGAGTGTTTTCTGATGTTTTCATCCATCAGTCGAAATTCTACATTTTAGCAGAATCTCTTCCTTTTTTATCTTGAATGTGGGTACAGTTAATACTTTAAAAATAAATATTTTTTAAATACTGAAAAAAAAATAAATAAAATAAAATAAAATAGCCATATAGTACTTAGTAATGTAAATAATAAAAACAATGTATAGAAAAATAAATATATAAAGTTGTTTAATGAGAAATAATGTTAATGATAGTGCCCAAAGCAGCCACTGATTTAAGCTCAGATCTCCTCAAACCTTAATGTGCTTCCAAATCACTGGCATTCTTGTTAAAATGCAGATTCTGATTCACTTGGCCTGGGGTAGGGCCTGAGATTCTGTGTTTCTGACAGGTGTCAGTGATGCTGATGATGCTGCTGATGGTTAGAAGACCATATTTTCAATCGCGAGGCCCTAGCCTTACAACTCTCACTTATGCTAAATATATCTCAAGGAATTCTTGCCCCCAGACTATCTTTGTCTTACTGGGGAAAGTTTCAAATCTGTCTCTTTTTCTTTAGTATAGGGAACACTGCTCTGATGCTTTGGGTCTGGTGAAGCAGCACCTCAGAGAGATGACACATTCACATTTTTCATTGTAGGTGATAACCTTTATTTTTATACCAGAGGTAAAAGCTTCAATTTGCATGAATCTCAGTGACATTAAATGACATTTTACAGACGTGTAAACTCTTGAGAGGTTTAAAAAACCAACACTCTAGAAATTCATGTGTTTACAGGGAATGAACCTTAAAACACCTCAATAGCAACTGAGAAATCACTTTGCAGCATGCTTAGCCACTCTCAGCATGTGAACTTTTATTGCCAGCAAAAGACCCCCAAAATGTCAGATGATATAAATCATGTTATCCTGAAAATAGTGCATGAATATTTTTCCCAGAATAACTATGAAATTTTTCATTACTTTATTCTGAAAATACAGAGATACTCTAAAAGTTGTAAAAATTTGTTATTTTCCTAAGAGAAAATCTTTTTAATTGACATATGCTAATTGTATATATTTATGGGGTACATAGTGATGGGATACATATAATGTAAAGTGATCAGATAAGTGTAATTAGCATATTCATCATTTCAAACATTTACCATTTCTTTGTTTTGGGAACATTCAAGATCCTTTTTTAGCTGTTTGAACCTATGTAACACAGTATTGTTAGCCATAGTCATCATACAGTGGTACAGAACACTAGAACTTATTCCTCCTGTCTAGCTGTAGATTTATAAAAATTTTTACACAAATAAGATAATGCAATTTATGTGTTTTCACTTTGCTCTTTTTTAACTTAATGGTCTTTGGTTTTCTCATGTACTAGCATGTATATATGTGTGTGTGTGTGCATATGTGTGTTAGTTTTTAGCATATGCAGTAATACCTACATAGTGCTTATTTTCATACTTTTGTATGTATTCTGAAATTGTATGTAAAATTTTTTGGCCTGAGGTAGAGAGTTCATATCCATTAAATTAAAAAAAAAACTAATTTGATACCTGCATTAAATTTCAGTATATTACTAACATTTTTTGAATGCTTCTGGTATACTAGATACAATATTAACTACCTTATAAGCATTATTTCATTACATCCTGAGGCAATATTTAATGTAGGATGATGTATAGCTAAGGTACGGAAGTGAGTCACTGCTTCTAGCTGTCACAGAAACCCATCCTGCCTCCATATTTAGCTCTGTGGTTCCTTACTTGCCCTAGCATATACAGTGACAAAAACAAAACTTTATTTCTTGTGAAACACAATTCTATAAAGAACTTGCTACTTGTTGCTAATGGCAGAGGAAGAAAGAAAGAGAATGCAGTCTAAGAAAATCATCTGGATAAACTGAAGTGAAATGTCATATTTGGCAGTGGTTCAGATGAGCATCATAACCAACTTCATCATTGCGAAGGCACTTCAATGGCCATTCCAGTTTGAGTGCAAAAACTGCTCAAGTGAAACAGAAAGATACAATGAAAAATTAATAGTCATTTAACTGATGGTATCAAGACAGGTACAGGAAAGGAATCTAAGTGGCAATGGAAAGTTGTTTGAGAGGAAGCTAGGCCCTTCTGTAAACACTTCCACGGTCATCAGATAGGGGGTTTGCAAGGACAAATCTCTTGTGAAGGTCAAAGGCCAGCTGTACCAGATTGTTTGGATTGCTTCTCTTTGTACTCTCTGGCACTCACCTAGTTCAAGCTTTTTTGGCTTCTCATCTGGACTAGACCAGTAGGCTCTCATTTGGTCTCACTGACACTAATCTCACTGCTCACATGTGCCTTAACCCAACTCATGTTATGCTGGTAACAGAATCACCTTTCAAAATGCAGATCTGACTTTGTCATTCCTCTACAAATCCTTCAGTGAAGGTACATCAAGCATAGGGTAAAGTCTAAACACCTTTTTGTGCATTCAAGTTCCCCACAGCCTGGCTTTGCTTCTCTTTTCACTCCCTCTAACCCTAACCCTTAACTCTATGCTCCAGAAATACCTTATTACATCGAGTTCCTCAAATATACTAGGCTATTTCATCTCTTATGGGCACGTGCTGCCCTTTTCATCTGGAGTCACTAGACCACCATGGGCATCATGAGCACAGGGGCAGTCTGCCTTGCTTCTTATTCTCAGAGCCTAGCACAGCCCTTAGGAGGTGCTCTACAATATATGTTGAATAAATGTCCCTTTAGTTCTTCTCCCACCTCCTGTGTTACTGCTGAACCTAGCGTATATCTCAGATGATGTGCTTATTACATCACATCGTGATTATTTATGCCCCTATTTTCTCCCACTAGGTAGTTTGTAATTGAAGACAATTTCTTATTTGTCTCTTTGCTAAATAAGTATTTTGCACAGGGCCAATATAGAGCCCAATAATTTTTTTACATAAATTAAGTATGTGACTTTTTCTCCTATTCATTTATTTGTTTGGAGATAAATCCTCAAGCTGGTATTCCTCAGTCAAAAGGTATAAACATCTTTTTGGTTTATAACACATATTCTCAGGTTGCTCTTAGGGTTTTATCTATTAGGGGTATTATTACTTTAGGATGTCAGCAGCCACACATGAATGCATTGTATTTTACCACATGTCACTCATATTGGTTATATCAACATTCATTTTTTTAAAATTAATCTAGGAGGATTATGTGTGTGGCAAATGGCATGGCAGATTGTTTCAAGATATATCTCTGCAGTTCTTGTAAACTGCTTACTTCTAAAAGAGAAAAAAGTAATGTGTCTGTTTGTTCAGAGTAGCAGGAAGCTCTGAGGTCTGCTGGATTGTATCCAGAAATTGTCTTCTCCACTTCCACTGTATTGGACTTATTTTAACCATTAAAAGTCAGTTCCTATGCATGTGTAGAAGAGGTCCCTATTCCAAAATAATTTGAATGTTTTTTACATAGGAGATCAATCTAGGGGATAAGTTATTCTTCATTTCAATGAGTAATGGAAGCAAAAACTCTTCTCCACTTTTCCTGATCTTATCAAGCAGTTTTCCAAAGATTTCTCATGCTCATTGATGGCTTCTGACTTTGGAACATTTTAGCATGATTAACTGATGTTTATCTAGTATTAAAGTCTTCTGGGTCTCGTTTCTTCATTGTCATCTTCTACTTTGTGAGCCCTTTGGGGCAAAAACATTTCTAGTTGAATTAATCTAACACACATGCTGGGAACATACTTTCTGAGTAACAGACTGAGGTCGGAGTTCTTACGAACAGTCCCTGCAGTGAAGCCTCTCACTGTTTCTTTCTGTAGGAATTTTGTGCTTGTAATAAAGTGCATAGGGGGCGGGGTGGGATGAGAGAAGCGCAGAGAAGGGGTAAAGGAAGCGCATGTGTTAGCTATTCCAGCTCTCATCATACTTTCTGTTTGGATAGCATATCACGTTTGGCTGGGGCTGAAAAACAAAATCCTATATTTAATGAGCCAATAAAATGCCTGGAGCAGCAGGGTCCTGGGGATGCTTGACTTTCCACCAAGCTAAAAGCCGATAATTGAGCCTGTGTGCCAGCTGAGACCTGGAGATTTCTACTGAAAGAGCCCTGTTTTTTACATTTTTTTCCATCTCATGTGCAGCCAGCTTCTGATGAGGACTCAGGTCTCAGATTCTCCGGAGAATTAACTGCTATCACCTAAATTATTTTGATCAACCCTTAACTCTGAGAGTCTCAATTTACTGACATGCCACATTAATAGTCTTGTGTAAATGTCTGCAGGGGAAAGTGATAAACCAGGTCTAATGCCAAGGGGCTGAGGGTGAGCCTTTATAAAACATTTTTTTTTAAGCTTGAAATAGAATTGTAACAGTTTCTGCTCAGAAATACACAAGGGAGAAGAAAAGGTTAGCAAGAAAGACCATTTTGTCTTATTCTAAACTAATCTCTCCCTCAAGTGACAAGTTTAACAGTGAGGTTGCTTAAGTGGAGATATATTTTAAAACACATTGAAGGGAGCCCTCTCCTTTATCATATTTTTAAACAATTTTCATAGTCTAATCCTTCTAAGAAAATGTTTAAAAACTAACAAAACTTAGGCTAGTTCAATTAAATTTGTGGACTTAGAAGGCTAGCATTGTGGTGGCTTTTGAGCTTTATCTAGAATCTGGATCCCAAGGAGGGAGAGATGATAAAAGAATCAATCATATGCCCACAGCCCTCTGAGGTTTTGATAGATTTTTCAGGGAGTATTAAATGAACTTAAAAAATTATCAGATTCATATGTCAGGTTTACTATGTAGCTGTGATTGCACATATCCCAATTTTAAAAACAATAGGCAATGTATTTGAAGATGGTTCATTACAACTTGGGTAGGTATATGACATTATGGGCTAGAGCAGCTATGTCAATCTTTTGCCATTTCATTTGCAAAGCGGTCTTATGCCACTTTATTCTTCTTTCATTTTAAAACATCTCTAAAGCATGTAGTATAGTTAAGAAGGATTAAAAGTTGTGTTTAAAATAATTTAGTCAGGAAATTATTCCTCGCTAGCCTGCATTTGCAAACTATGTGTACACAAGCTGGCCAGTTTAGCAACTAACTCAGAAGACTTGTTTTCTAGAGCCAGTTTTGTCTTCTGTCCTCTTTGGTCCCTTGTAGTCCCTTTCTTCTGTATCAGTCTCCTCTCATGTGAGTGTTGAAAGTCAAAAAACGTGAAGCAAAAAAGCTACGCAAGGAGGTGAATGATAAGAGATGAGTGGCACCTGGAAAATCCTTCTCGGCTACCTCTAACCAGGGTTGAAGGAGTGTCTAGGCTGTTTTATGGATTTTCTCATGTGCTCATAATTACATGTTATCCTCCACGATTGCAAAACTTTCCCCTTAAATTAGCCTCTTTTTCAAGAAGGTATATATAAAAAACATTTTTTCTTTGAGGAAGCAAAATTGTCATTGGCATCAGTTAAAAATTAAACTGAAATCTATCACCACTGCATAAAACAAATCAGTAATGGTTAATATAATGTAATTAATATAGTCATGTATTATAAAATAATTTATTAAAGTGAGTTTCTCTCAGAGATTTACTTTAAAATTAAGAACAGATATCCTTGGCTTAGCTTTAAGTTTTGAAATCAAACGGCATGCCTCGACCCTTCCACTATTTCAGTGGTTCTCAAACTGTGGTGTGCACGAATCAGAATCAGCTGAATTACATTAAAACACAGGTTTTTGGGCCTTCCTCCGCAGTTCCTGATTCAGTAAGTATGGGATGGAGCAAGAGAATTTGAATTTCCAAAAATTCTCAGGTGTGAAAGGAACAATTCTAAAGATGCCTCACCAAGGAATCCCATCCCCTGGTTATTTAAGCACCAATCTAGATGCTGCTGTGGAGGGACTTTGCAGATGGAATCAAGGTTACTAATCAACTGGCCATAAAATAGGGAGATTAGCCCAGATTGCCAGTGTAATCCAATGAGCCCTTGAAAGCAGATGAGGCAAACAGGAGAGGTGAGGCCGAAGGAGAGGTCGGAGCCATTTGGGGCATGAGAAATATTTACTCTGTCTTTGCTAGTTTTGAAGAGGGAGGAAGAAGCTGTGAGCCAAGGAATGTGGTTGGCCCCTAGAAACTGAGAATGACCCCCAATGGCTCAAGGAAACAGGGACCTTGGTCCCATATGGAACTGGCTTCTGATACCCTGAATGATCCAAAGTGGATTCATCCCCAGAGCTTCTGGAAACCAGTGCAGCTCTGCTGAAACCTTGATTTCAGCCTTGTAAAAACACTAAGCAGAAAACCAAGCTGGGTTCAGACTTCTGATCTACAGAAACTGTGAGGTAACAAATTTATGTTATGTTAAGTCATTGAATTTGTGGTCATTTGTTACAGCAGCAATAGAAAATGAATGTCTGGTAATGCTGAGGCCGCTGGTCCCAGGGTTACAATTTAAGGATCGCTGGCTTATTTGTTGAGAGTCTTGTGTTATTACCAATTTACAGCCTTCTGAAAAAGTTCAGCTACTATCTTAGTTTCATTCTCTGAAACAGGGCAAACAAAAGTGAAGAGTGATATTATTTTGAATGAGATAGTATAAGTAAAATATGTAGAACAGTACTTAGTCCTTGCCGAATGTTCAATAGTAGCTGTAATTTCTAATAGATATCACTTATGAAAATGCTCCATGCCAGGTGCTATGCTGATTATTTACCATGAATTTTCCCAATTAATTCTTATAATAACCCTATGAGGTAGATACCGTCATTCTTCTCATTTCACAGATGTGCAAACTGGGACTCAGGAAACTTGCCCACAATCAGGCAGTCAGTAAAATGGAGGTAAGATGTGAACCTAGGCAGTATGGCTCTGAACCTAAACTCTTAGTTGCTATTAACTTCTTATATGGTTATTTCATATCTGCTTACACATTCTTATCTTACTTGCCACTTGAGCTACATATTCCTATATAGTTTCACAAAACAATACAATGTAAGCTATACAATTTCTTTTTTTTTTTCTTTTTCTTTTTTTAGATGGAGTCTTGCTCTGTCGCCCAGGCTGGAGTGCAATTCCAGGTGGCAGAGGTGAGCAGAATAACCCGAAAAGCATATCCTCCATAAAAGAAATCAAACTGACAGAACTCTACCATATTTTCAATGGGTCTGCAGATCATGGAAGGGTTTTGTGTCAGAGGCATGGGCATTTAGAAGGTGGCAGAGTCTAAAGGTGCAGGCAAATGTTGGAAGACTGTGATGTCATGTCTTCCTACAACCCTTCACATTTTCCATAACATCACTAAATTCACAAAATCATTGACTGGACTTTCATGGAAAATGACATAGTGAAAGTCTTCATGTTGGCTGATGTAGGCTGGACTGTAATGGTATCAACATGCTAAGATTGATGATGATTAGAGGTGACCATAAGAAAATGGAATTGGGAAGTCATAGAAGTTATGTGGTGAATTCACATACACAAAAAGTGGTATATTCAGCACTATTCACAATAACAAAGATAGGGGATCAACCCAAGTGTCCATCAATGGATGAATGAATGAAATGTGTTATACACACAATGCAACACTACTGGGCCATAAAAAATGAATGAGTTGTCATTTGCAGCAACATGGATGGAACTGGAGTGGTGCCATCTCAGCTCACTGCAACCTCTGCCTCCCAGGTTCAAGCGATTCTGCTGCCCCAGCCTTCCGAGTAGCTGGTACTACAGGTGCGCACCACCACACCCAGCTAATTTCTGTATTTTTAGTAGAGACGGGGTTTCACCACATTGGTCAGGCTGGTATCGAGCTCCTGACCTCGTGATCCGCCCACCTCGGCCTCCCAAAGTGTTGGGATTACAGGCATGAGCCACCATGCCCCGCCAGCTATATAATTTCTTTCTTAAACTTTGCTAACATGGTAAAGCATATTTATCATTTATCCAGTCAATGTCTTTTAAACATACTGTATATTGGGCATGGTGCTAGGACTGTGCTTACAAACTTGTGAGTGGTCTCTGGTCCTGTTGAACTTATAACTAAAATTAGCAGCTATTAACATACTTCACAGAGAAACACTGTAGAGTCATTTCTAGTAAAACAGAAATAGTACGGCAATGCTATCATCATTATTTGGCACAATTCTCGTAGTGCTAGCACCACAACCAAACTTGCCAGATTTACCAAATAAAAATACAAGACACTTAGTTAAACTTGGGTTTCAGATGAACAACAATTTTTTAGTAATAGTACTCTAAAGTATTGCATAGGAAAAACTCATACTAAAAACTTATCAGTTTACCTGAGCAAACAATTTTTGGTCCTCTATTTCATCTGGCTACCCTAAATGCCACTACAGAAAGAGACTATAGTTATCTATTATTTGCAAATAATCACCTGGAAAACTATTAGTGCCAATAAAATTAAGTTAAATGGCTGGCTATAAGATATTAAAGTCAATGGTTTTTACATATACTAACTGGTTATACAGTAGGAAAAAATAAATAATCAACAATAAAAAAGATGAAACTTACCAATAAATGTGCGGGATAATATGAAAAAGACATATGAGGGCTATGAAAAGATTCTTGCAAGAATGTATAGGAATATGCTGTGGATTCAGGCATCAATGCTTGTTAAATTAAATGGCATATTTAACGCAAACCCATTGAAGATTCTACTGGTATTGAGCTTGGGGAGTGAGATGAAGGAATATTTGCGAAATGACTCTAAAATTTTTTGGACAAGTAATGTATGATAATAGCTTGAAGTCTGCAAAAGAGGAGTAAAAGGGGTGAAGATATGGGCAGACTGAATTTGGTTCAGGAGAGCCCGGTCTTGATAAACAGAAGTGGGATTTTAAGTTCAGCAACTGTTTGTATAAGCCTTTTGGAATTGGGATGTAAGTTCCAAGTATAAAGGGTTGTGGTGTAGCACAGCGTGGACAGGATAGTGTTGCTGGGCCACGAGCCCCTGCCACTGGCATATTGAGGTGTAGGCAAAGAAAGCTATACTGAGGTATGAAACATTTGCTCAGCTACCTCACGTTCACCAAATTGGATAACTCAATTAGGAAGAGGGGGGTGCAGGTGTACTCTTCCTGCCAATTGATGGCCCACCTGAATATCTGCAAAGATATGTCACTATGCACTCATTTTAAAGGGGAGAAGACATGACATCTAGACAAAATCTCACAAAGCAAAATATTTTTATATTTGACTTTAGAAAAAACACATACTTAGGTTGAAAAAAGTCATTAATATCTAGCAGACAAAATGCCAATATTTCTAATATTCAAAAAATGTAACATTTTGTACAGAAAATACACAATAGAAAAATTGATGTTTACAAAAACTATAGGAATGGCCAAAAAATGAAAAGTTGTAAATACAACAAGATTCTATTGATTTTTTTTCCTAAGCAATCAGCCTAATAAGGGAGGAGGTAGATAATCCCTTATCTGCAAAGGATAAAGGAGACTTTAATAAATTGTTGGATTTTAAAATGTATGTCAAGAGCTGGAAAGCACCTGAGATTTTTACATTCCTGGCACAGCCAACAGGTTAGGCCATAACAGTTTCATGGATGCCTGGGCCAGAGACAAAAATTTCATTACTCACAACAACAGCAATAGCCAAAATAGCAACGTCATCTTAGGCCAATTTCCTAAGCCCAAAGGGACAAGGTGACTCTTTACCTGGAATATGCTATAAGGAAATTATTAGAATAGGGTACAAACATAAATGCACATAGGCATAAATATATTTTCATTGCAGCATTATTTAGAATATTAAAATTTAGAAATATATGTGTCTTTTTAAATGATGGTATATCCATACAAGAGAATATTAGGAAACCATTAAAATGATCATGTAGGTCTATCCTGACATGAATTTAAATATCTGAAATGTTTTTGGGAAGATGTTGTGAACTGAATCATGTCTGTCCAAAATTTGGCCTAGCCCCCAGTGTGACATAAACATTTACAAAAACAAGATTCTATTGTTGTAAAAACTATCAGGCTGGGCATGATGGCTCATGCCTGTAATCCCAGCACTTTGGGAGGCCGAAGCAGTGGATCAGGAGTTTCAGACCATCCTGGCCAATGTGGTGAAACCCTGTCTCTACTAAAAATACAAAAAATTAGCCGGGCGTGGTGGCAGGTGCCTGTAATCCCTGCTACTCGGAGGCTGAGGCAGGAGAATCACTTGAACCTGGGAGGCGGAGGTTGCAGTGAGCCAAGATCACGCCGTTGCACTCTAGCCTGGGCAACAAGAGCGAAAATCCATCCCAACATTTTAAAAAAAACTAAAACTATCAGCCTGATGTGGGAGAAGGTAGAGAATACTTGATTTGTGAGGGATAATGGGCACAATTATAAATTGTTGGTGAAAATGTGCATCAAGAGCTGGAAAGCACCTGAGATTTTTACTATATTTGGAGACAAGGCCTTTAAGTAGGTAATTAAGGTTACATGAGGTCAAAAGCTTGGGGCCCTGATCTGATAGGATTTGTATCCTTATAAGAGGAAGAGAGAGACACCAGAATATTGACTTTCTACAGTAAACATATGCGTCTTTTACTGTCAAGCAAAAAAAAAAGTTTTCATTTTAGGGAAAAAAGGAAGTGCCTCTTGAAGCTAACCTCAGTATAACTCCATTTTTCTTTATCTTTCTGGTTTGTCACATTTCAGCTACTCTTACAATTGTAGCAACATGATAGTTCCCACTCAATGATTTTATTGGTAAGTCAAGTGCATCCTGAGATAAATAATCTTAGATGTTATGGTAAGTGGCTCCTGAGGAAAGAATAGAAAGGGTCTTAGGAGATAGGGCTAATAAGGCATGACATGTTAGATTTCAGCCTGCTTAAGTTCACATTCAATAAAAGAGTTTCCCAGTCATCAGGTTGGTGGAATATCTTTTGCTTCAATCTCTCTGCTATCCAATACAATGCCAACTTATTTTAGTGGTTCTTTCCTTTGATCAACAGCTTTGATTTCAGATGTTATTGGTGTGGTAAATTTTTAAAAGGCAGAGATCCAGAGATAATTTCTTTTCTAATCGTAGTTAGTACTTTGGAGTAGGTATAAAAGCAGATGCAGTCTTGCACGTCCTGTTAAGGCAAATTATTTTTTTAGTTAGTACACAGCGAAGGCTTGTGGTTTTTGTTTGTTTGTTTGTTTGAAATGGAGTTTCACTCTTGTTGCCCAGGCTGGAGTGCAATCTCAGCTCATTGCAACCTCTGCCTCCCAGGTTCAAGCTATTCTGCCTCAGCCTCCCAAGTAGCTGGGATTACAGGCATGCCCCACCACGCCTGGCTAATTTTTTGTATTGATTAGAGACGGGGTTTCTGGCTGGTCTCCAACTCCTGACCTCAGGTAATCCACCCGCCTTGGCCTTCTAAAGTTCTGGGATTGCAGGATCGAGCCACTGTGCCCAGCCCAAACGCTTGTTTTTTATGAGCTGTATCACTAAGCATCCTGCCTTATTCAAAGGAAGTATTTCCATTATAAATGGTGTTGGCCTAATAATAGCATCCTACCATTTCCGTATAACTTTGATATATTTCTTGTATTTTATCACATTTATAATAGTCCAGTTATGCATTTGTGGCCCTAGTTGTTGGTAAGGAATGAGACATGTAACCTAGATGTCACTTGGGATTTCAGTTTCTTGACGGTTTAGGTGACTTAGGCTCAAATTCTCAATATGCTAGGTTTTCTTGTGGCATGTATAGAATGCACAGTGATTACAGCAGGGTATTTGGGATATCTATCACTTATTTCTGTTGTAAACATTTCAAATTCTCTCTTCTAGAGTCTGAAATACACAGTATGTTGTTGCTAACTATAGTCACCCTGCTCTGCGATAGAATGTCCGAACTTGCACCTTCTATCTCATTGTATGTTGTACTCAATAACCAAACTCTCTTCATCACCCCTCCCACCCATACATCACCCCCAGCCCCTGGTATCTATTACCCTACTTTCTACATCCATGGGATCAAGTTTGTAAGCGCCCATATGAGGAAGAAAATGAGAACTCTGTCTTTCTGTGCCTGGCTTATTACACTTAATAACCTCCAGTTCCATCCATTTTGCTGCAAATGACAATTCATTCATTTTTTATGGCCCAGTAGTGTTGCATTGTTTGTATATATAACACATTTCCTTCATTCATTCATCCATTGATGGACACTTGGGTTGATCCCCTATCTTTGTTATTGTGAATAGTGCTGAATATGCCACTTTTTGTGTATGTGAATTCACCACATAACTTCCATGACTTCCCAATTCCATTTTCTTATGGTCACCTCTAATCATCGTCAATCTTAGCATGTTGATACCATTACAATCCAGCCTACACCAGCCAACGTGAAGACTTTCACTATGTCATTTTCCACAAAAGTCCAGTCAATGATTTTGTGAATTTAGTAATGTTACGGGAAACGTGAAGGGTTGTAGGAAGAGATGACATCACAGTCTTCCAACATTTGCCTGCACCTTTAGACTCTGCCACCTTCTAAATGCCCATGCCTCTGACACAAAACTCTTCCATGATCTGCAGACCCATTGAAAATACGGTAGAGTTCTGTCAGTTTGACTTCTTTTATGGAGGATATTCTTTATTTATTATTATCATACCTTAAGTTTTAGAGTATACATGTGCACAATGTGCAGGTTTGTTACATATGTATACGTGTGCCATGTTGGTGTGCTGCACTCATTAACTCGTCATTTAGCATTAGGTGTATCTCCTCATGCTGTCCCTCCCCCCTCCCCCTTCACCCCACCCCACAACAGTCCCTGGAGTGTGATGTTCCCCTTCCTGTGTCCATGAGTTCTCAGTGTTCAATTCCCACCTATGAGTGAGAACATGTGGTGTTTGGTTTTTTGCCCTTGTGATAGTTTGCTGAGAATGAGGGTTTCCAGTTTCATCCATGTCCCTACAAAGGACATGAACTCATCATTTTTTATGGCTGCATAGTATTCCATGGTGTATATGTGCCACATTTTCTTAATCCAGTCTATCGTTGTTGGACATTTGGGTTGGTTCCAAGTCTTTGCTATTGTGAATAGTGCCACAATAAACATACCTGTGCATGTGTCTTTATAGCAGCATGATTTATAGTCCTTTGGGTATATACCCAGTAATGGGATGGCTGGGTCAAATGGTATTTCTAGTTCTAGATCCCTGAGGAATCGCCACAATGTCTTCCACAATGGTTGAACTAGTTTACAGTCCCACCAACAGTGTCAAAGTGTTCCTATTTCTCCACATCCTCTCCAGCACCTGTTGTTTCCTGATTTTTGAATGATGGCCATTCTAACTGGTGTGAGATGGTATCTCATTGTGGTTTTGATTTGCATTTCTCTGATGGCCAGTGATGATGAGCATTTTTTCATGTGTTTTTTGGCTGCATAAATGTCTTCTTTTGAGAAGTGTCTGTTCATATCCTTCACCCACTTTTTGATGGGGTTGTTTTTTTCTTGTAAATTTGTTTGAGTTCATTGTAGATTCTGGATATTAGCCCTTTGTCAGATGAGTAGGTTATGAAAATTTTCTCCCATTTTGTAGGTTGCCTGTTGACTCTGATGGTAGTTTCTTTTCCTGTGCAGAAGGTCTTTAGTTTAATTAGATCCCATTTGTCAATTTTGGCTTTTGTTGCCATTGCTTTTGGTGTTTTAGACATGAAGTCCTTGCCCATGCCTATGTCCTGAATGGTATTGCCTAGGTTTTCTTCTAGGGTTTTTATGGTTTTAGGTCTAAGATTTAAGTCTTTAATCCATCTTGAATTAATTTTTGTATAAGGTGTAAGGAAGGAATCCAGTTTCAGCTTTCTACATATGGCTAGCCAGTTTTCCTGGCACCATTTATTAAATAGGGAATCCTTTCCCCATTTCTTGTTTTTGTCAGGTTTGTCAAAGATCAGATGCTTGTAGATATGCGGCATTATTTCTGAGGGCTCTGTTCTGTTCCATTGATCTATATCTCTGTTTTGGTACCAGTACCATGCTGTTTTTATTACTGTAGCCTTGTAGTATAGTTTGAAGTCAGGTAGTGTGATGCCTCCAGTTTTGTTCTTTTGGCTTAGGATTGACTTGGCAATGTGGGCTCTTTTTTGGTTCCATATGAACTTTAAAGTAGTTTTTTCCAATTCTGTGAAGAAAGTCATTTGTAGCTTGATGGGGATGGCATTGAATCTATAAATTACCTTGGGCAATGTGGCCATTTTCACGATACTGATTCTTCCTACCCATGAGCATGAAATGTTCTTCCATTTGTTTGTATCCTCTTTTATTTCATTGAGCAGTGGTTTATAGTTCTCCTTGAAGAGGTCCTTCACATCTTTTGTAAGTTGGATTCCTAGGTATTTTATTCTCTTTGAAGCAATTGTGAAAGGGAGTTCACTCATGATTTGTCTCTCTATTTCTCTGTTATTGGTGTATAAGAACGCTTGTGATTTTTAAGCATTCTTATGGAGGATATTCTTTTCGGGTTATTCTGCTCATCTCTGCCACCTGGAATTATGGAGAATGTACATTTTTCCATTTTGTTGCACTGATGATAATGAAATGTAACATTACTGAAGCTCATGCCACAAATCAGTGCCAGAGTAATATGCTCATTTAACAGACGTTTATTAGGCATCCTCCAAATATTCAGTATTAAGTACTAGAGATACAAAATAAGACATAGTCATAGGAGAAACATTTTAAAAAGCTTTTTCCTTTTGGAAGAAATGTTATAAAGTTACAGAAATTAAGAAGGAAGTCTTTTGGAGATCATCTGTTTCAACCCTTCATCATTGTACAGTTGAGAAAAGTAAGGGATAAGATCATACAACTGGTGGCAGAGCTGGGATTGATACATGTGCCTTCAGTCTCGGTCTAGTTCATTTTCCTGGACATTATGGAATATGGAAGATGTTGATCATATTAAGGATACAAATAAGGATACAAAAGTGTGCTGGAGAAACACCAAGGGGGAAAATGCAAGAGGTTTACAGAGAAGAAATAAAACAAGCAGGGCCTCCTAATAAGAAAAAGTAAAAGAGGACATGACAAGTAACAAGACAGTGGTGGGTTCATGTGAGTAGGAATGGTTCACCAACCAAATGAGGTGTGATGCAAAGAGAGCGAACATAGGTATATGTGTTAGTAAGTGGGAAAAGAAGAAACATGAAACCAGTGCTTCCCCAAGCTTGATAATGTTCCATCTTGATTGTATCCAAAATTTCTTATGTCAGTTTTCTCAATATGGGCCATGAAAGTAGAAGTTGGTAATTGTTGAGAGATTGAGCATCTTTGTGAGATTTCTTTTACTTTTTTTCTTTCTTTTTGAGACAGGGTCTCACTCCTGCCACCCAGACTGTAGTGCAGTGGTGATCATGGCTCACTGCAGCCTCAGCTTCCTGGGCTCAGGTGATCTTCCTCCCTCAGCCTCGCAAGCAGCTGGGACTACAGGTACATGCCACCTTGCCTGGCTAATGTTTTTGTATTTTTAGTAAAGATGAGGTTTCACCATGTTGCCCCGGCCGATCTCGAACTCCTGGGCTCAAGCGATCTGCCTGCCTTGGCCTCAAACTCCTGGGCTCAAGTGATCTGCCTGCCTTGGCCTCCCAAAGTGCTGGGATTATAGGCATGAGCCACCATGCAAGATTTCTAAGGGTTGAAAAAATGAATGGAATGATTTAAAAAAAAAAAAAGACTTCACATTTTCTCAAAAGATTTGTTGGAATCACGGGAGTAGGTGCCGGAGCTTCAACTAGTAAAGTTAAATACAACTGTTAATCCAGGGACTTTAGATACATGTATAGTATGTGATTTATATGGTCCAGAAGTTTCACAACACTGGAACACTTGGAAGTGGTGATAGGGAGAAATTGGAAATGCGGTTAGACTTTTGTTTACTCCCTAGTGCATTAAAAATGGGGAACACCAATTATGTGAAGGTTATTTCTACCTCTAGTTTTGTAGTAGTTTCATTCTCAATTAGTACACAAATTGTCCTTATATGTGAATTGGTAACTTGGGCCAGTTATAATCCAAGTTTTTAAAAAAAGATTTATTGCTTGTAGGGAATAAAAGTCCACTTAAAGTAGAATGCATACATTTAGGAATAGAAAACAAAGTAGAGTAAGGTCATGCAGAAACTAGAACTGGAAATTCAAAAAGTTAAGATGCTTCCTCTGTCCTTTAAGTCTACATTTTTTTTTCAACTGCTACATAATATTCTACATGTTGAGAGGGCACATGTGATATTTTGATACATGCATAAAAAACATGATCAAGTGAGGTTATTTATGATATTGAACACTTTTTTCTTTTTTTTATTATTATACTTTAGGTTTTAGGGTACATGTGCACAATGTGCAGGTTTGTTACATATGTATCCATGTGCCACGTTGGTTTGCTGCACCCATTAACTCGCCATTTAGCGTTAGGTATATCTCCTAATGCTGTCCCTCCCCCCTCCCCCCAACCCACAACAGTCCCGAGAGTGTGATTTTCCCCTTCCTGTGTCCACGAGTTCTCATTGTTCAATTCCCACCTATGAGTGAGAACATGCAGTGTTTGGTTTTTTGTCCTTGCAATAGTTTGCTGAGAATGATGGTTTACAGTTTCATCCATGTACCTACAAAGGACATGAATTCATCATTTTTTATGGCTGCATAGTATTCCATGGTGTATATGTGCCACATTTTCTTAATCCAGTCTATCGTTGTTGGACATTTGGGTTGGTTCCAAGTCTTTGCTATTGTGAATAGTGCCACAATAAACATACGTGTGCATGTGTCTTTATAGCAGCATGATTTATAGTCCTTTGGGTATATACCCAGTAATGGGATGGCTGGGTCAAATGGTATTTCTAGTTCTAGATCCCTGAGGAATTGCCACACTGACTTCCACAATGGTTGAACTAGTTTACAGTCCCACCAACAGTGTCAAAGTGTTCCTATTTCTCCACATCCTCTCCAGCACCTGTTGTTTCCTGACTTTTGAATGATGGCCATTCTAACTGGTGTGAGATGGTATCTCATTGTGGTTTTGATTTGCATTTCTCTGATGGCAAGTGATGATGAGCATTTTTTCATGTGTTTTTTGGCTGCATAAATGTCTTCTTTTGAGAAGTGTCTGTTCATGTCCTTTGCCCACTTTTTGATGAGGTTGTTTGTTCTTTTCTTGTAAATTTGTTTGAGTTCATTGTAGATTCTGGATATTAGCCCTTTGTCAGAAAAGTAGATTGCGAAAATTTTCTCCCATTTTGTAGGTTGCCTGTTGACTCTGATGGTAGTTTCTTTTGCTGTGCAGAAACTCTTTAGTTTAATTAGATCCCATTTGTCAATTTTGCCTTTTGTTGCCATTGCTTTTGGTGTTTTAGACATGAAGTCCTTGCCCATGCCTATGTCCTGAATGGTATTGCCTAGGTTTTCTTCTAGGGTTTTTATGGTTTTAGGTCTAACATGTAAGTCTTTAATCCATCTTGAATTAATTTTTATATAAGGTGTAAGGAAGGGATCCAGTTTCAGCTTTCTACATATGGCTAGCCAGTTTTCCCAGCACCATTTATTAAATAGGGAATCCTTTCCCCATTTCTTGTTTTTGTCAGGTTTGTCTAAGATCAGATAGTTGTAGATATGTGGCATCATTTCTGAGGACTCTGTTCTGTTCCATTGATCTATGTCTCTGTTGTGGTACCAGTACCATCCTCTTTTGGTTACAATAGCCTTGTAGTATAGTTTGAAGTCAGGTAGCGTGATGCCTCCAGCTTTGTTCTTTTGGCTTAGGATTGACTTGGCAATGTGGGCTCTTTTTTGGTTCCATATGAACTTTAAAGTAGTTTTTTCCAATTCTGTGAAGAAAGTCATTGGTAGCTTGATGGGGATGGCATTGAATCTATAAATTACCTTGGGCAGTATGACCATTTTCATGATATTGATTCTTCCAACCCATGGGCATGGAATGTTCTTCCATTTGTTTGTATCCTCTTTTATTTCATTGAGCAGTGGTTTGTAGTTCTCCTTGAAGAGGTCCTTCACATCCATTGTAAGTTGGATTCCTAGATGTTTTATTCTCTTTGAAGCAATTGTGAATGGGAGTTCACTCATGATTTGGCTCTCTGTTTGTCTGTGATTGGTGTACAAGAATGCTTGTGATTTTTGTACATTGATTTTGTATCCTGAGACTTTGCTGAAGTTGCTTATCAGCTTAAGGAGATTTTGGGCTGAGACAATGGGGTTTTCTAGATATGCAATCATGTCATCTGCAAACAGGGACAATTTGACTTCCTCTTTTCCTAATTAAATACCCTTGATTTCCTTCTCCTGCCTGATTGCCCTGGTCAGAACTTCCAGTACTATGTTGAATAGGAGTGGTGAGAGAGGGCATCCCTGTCTTATGCCAGATTTCAAAAGGGATGCTTCCAGTTTTTGCCCATTCAGTATGATATTGGCTGTGGGTTTGTCATAGATAGCTCTTATTATTTTGAGATACGTCCCGTCAATACCAAATTTATTGAGAGTTTTTAGCATGAAGGGTTGTTGAATTTGGTCAAAGGCCTTTTCTGCATCTATTGAGATAATCATGTGGTTTTTGTCTTTGGTTCTGTTTATATGCTGGATTACATTTATTGATTTGCATATGTTGAACCAGCCTTGCATCCCAGGGATGAAGCCCACTTGATCATGGTGTATAAGCTTTTTGATGTGCTGCTGGATTCAGTTTGCCAGTATTTTATTGAGGATTTTTGCATCAATGTTCATCAAGGATATTGGTCTGAAATTCTCTTTTTTTGGTTGTGTCTCTGTCAGGCTTTGGTATCAGGATGATGCTGGCCTCATAAAATGAGTTAGGGAGATTACCCTCTTTTTCTATTGATTGGAATAGTTTCAGAAGGAATGGTACCAGTTCCTCCTTGTACCTCTGGTAGAATTCGGCTGTGAATCCATCAGGTCCTGGACTCTTTTTGGTTGGTAGGCTATTGATTATTGCCACAATTTCAGAGCCTGTTATTGGTGTATTCAGAGATTCCACTTCTTCCTGGTTTAGTCTTGGGAGGGTGCATTTGTCGAGGAATTTACCCATTTATTCTAGATTTTCTAGTTTATTTGCGTAGAGATGTTTGTAGTATTCTCTGATGGTAGATTGTATTTCTGTGAGATTGGTGGTGATATCCCCTTTTTCATTTTTTATTGCATCTATTTGATTCCTCTCTCTTTTCTTCCTTGTTATTCTTGCCAGTGGTCTATCAATTTTGTTGATCTTTTCAGAAAACCAGCTCCTGGATTCATTAATTTTTTGAAGGGTTTTTTGTGTCTCTATTTCCTTCAGTTCTGCTCTGATTTTAGTTATTTCTAGCCTTCTGCCAGCTTTTGAATGTGTTTGCTCTTGCTTTTCTAGTTATTTTAATTGTGATGTTAGGGTGTCAATTTTGGATCTTTCCTGCTTTCTCTTGTGGGCATTTAGTGCTATAAATTTCCCTCTACACACTGCTTTGAATGTGTCCCAGAGATTCTGGTATGTTGTGTCTTTGTTCTCGTTGGTTTCAAAGAACATCTTTATTTCTGCCTTCATTTCATTATGTACCCAGTAGTCATTCAGGAGCAGGTTGTTCAGTTTCCATATAGTTGAGTGGTTTTGAGTGAGCTTCTTAATCCTGAGTTCTAGTTTGATTGCACTGTGATCTGAGAGACAGTTTGTTATAATTTCTGTTCTTTTACATTTGCTGAGGAGAGCTTTACTTCCAACTATGTGGTCAATTTTGGAATAGGTGTGGTGTGGTGCTGAAAAAAATGTATATTCTGTTGATTTGGGGTGGAGAGTTCTGTGGATGTCTATTAGGTCCACTTTGTGCAGAGCTGAGTTCAATTCCTGGATATCCTTGTTAACTTTCTGTCTCGTTGATCTGTCTAATATTGACAGTGGGGTGTTAAAATCTCCCATTATTATTTTGTGGGAGTTTAAGTCCCTTTGTATGTCACTCAGGACTTGCTTTATGAATCTGGGTCCTCCTGTGTTGGGTGCATATATATTTAGGATAGTTAGCTCTTCTTGTTGAATTGATTCCTTTACCATTATGTAATGGCCTTCTTTGTCTCTTTTGATCTTTGTTGGTTTAAAGTCTATTTTATCAGAGACTAGGATTGCAGCCCCTGCCTTTTTTTGTTTTCCATTTGCTTGATAGATCTTCCTCCATCCCTTTATTTTGAGTCTATGTGTGTCTCTGCACATGAGATGGGTTTCCTGAATACAGCACACTGATGGGTCTTGACTCCTTATCCAATTTGCCAGTCTGTGTCTTTTAATTGGAGCATTTAGCCCATTTACTTTTAAAGTTAATATTGTTATGTGTGAATTTGATCCTGTCATTATGATGTTAGTTGGTTATTTTGCTCGTTAGTTGATGCAGTTTCTTCCTAGCCTCGATGGTCTTTACAATTTGGCATGTTTTTGCAGTGGCTGGTACCAGTTGTTCCTTTCCATGTTTAGTGCTTCCTTCCAGAGCTCTTTTAGGGCAGGCCTGGTGGTGACAAAATGACTGAGCATTTGCTTGTCTGTAAAGTATTTTATTTCTCCTTCAGTTATGAAGCTTAGTTTGGCTAGATATGAAATTCTGGGTTGAAAATTCTTTTCTTTAAGAATGTTGAATATCAGCCCCCACTCTCTTCTGGCTTGTAGAGTTTCTGCCCAGAGATCAGCTGTTAATCTGATGGGCTTCCCTTTGTAACCCGACCTTTCTCTCTGGCTGCCCTTAACATTTTTTCCCTCATTTCAACTTTGGTGAATCTGACAATTATGTGTCTTGGAGTTGCACTTCTCAAGGAGTATCTTTGTGGTGTTCTCTGTGTTTCCTGAATCTGAATGTTGGCCTGCCTTGCTAGATTGGGGAAGTTCTCCTGGATAATATCTTGCAGAGTATTTTCCAACTTGGTTCCATTCTCCCCGTCACTTTCAGCTACACCAATCAGATGTAGGTTTGGTCTTTTCATATAGTCCCAAATTTCTTGGAGGCTTTGTTTGTTTATTTTTATTCTTTTTTCTCTAAACTTCCCTTCTCACTTCATTTCATTCATTTCATCTTCCATCACTGATACCCTTTCTTCTAGTTGATCGCATCGGCTACTGAGGCTTCTGCAATCTTCGCGTAGTTCTGGAAACTTGGTTGTCAGCTCCGTCATCTCCTTTAAGCCCTTCTCTTCATTGGTTATTCTAGTTATCCATTCATCTAATTTTTTTTCAAAGTTTTTAACTTCTTTGTCATTGTTTTGAATTTCCTCCCGTAGCTTGGAGTAGTTTGATTGTCTGAAGCCTTCTTCTCTCAACTCGTCAAAGTTGTTCTCCATCCAGCTTTGTTCCATTGCTGGTGAGGAACTGTGTTCCTTTGGAGGAGGAGAGGTGCTCTGCTTCTTAGAGCTTCCAGTTTTTCTGCTCTGTTTTTTCCCCATCTTTGTGGCTTTATCTACTTTTGGTCTTTGAAGATGGTGATGTACAGATGGGTTTTTGGTGTGGATGTCCTTTCTGTTTGTTAGTTTTCCTTCCACCAGACAGGACCCTCAGCTGCAGGTCTGTTGGAGTTTGCTAGAGGTCCACTCCAGACCCTGTTTGGCTGGGTGTCAGCAGAGATGGCTGCAGAACAGCGGATTTTCATGAGACTGCAAATTCAGCTGTCTGATAGTTCCTCTGGAAGTTTTTTCTCAGAGGAGTACCTGGCCGGATGAGGTGTCAATCTGTCCCTACTGGGGGGTGCCTCCCAGTTAGGCTGCTCGAGGGTCAGGGACCCACTTTAGGAGGCAGTCTGCCCATTCTCAGATCTCCAGCTGCATGCTGGGAGAACCACTACTCTCTTCAAAGCTCTCAGACAGGGACAATTAAGTCTGTAGAGGTTCCTGCTGACTTTTTGTTTGTCTGTGCCCTGCCCCCAGATGTGGAGCCTACAGAGGCAGGCAGGCCTCCTTGAGCTGTGGTGGGCTCCACCCAGTTCGAGCTTCCTGACTGCCTTGTTTACCTAAGCAAGCCTGGGCAATGGCGGGTGCCCCTCCCCCAGCCTCGCTGCTGCCTTGCAGTTTGATCTCAGACTGCTGTGCTAGCAATCAGCGAGACTCCATAGGCATAGGACCCTCCGAGCCAGGTGCGGGACACAATCTCCTGGTGTGACGTTTTCCAGGCCCATTGGAAAAGCGCAGTATTAGGGTGAGACTGACCTGGTTTTCCAGGTGCCGTCTGTTACCCCTTTCTTTGACTAGGAAAGGGAACTCCCTGACCCCTTGAGCTTCCTGAGTGAGGCAATGCCTTGCCCTTCTTTGGCTCACACACAGTGCACTGCACTGACTGTCCTGCACCCACTGTTTGGCACTCCCTTGTGAGATGAACCCGGTACCTCAAATGGAAATGCAGAAATCACCTGTCTTCTGTGTCTCTCACGCTGGGAGCTGTAGACTGGAGCTGTTCCTATTCAGCCATCTTGACTCCACCCTCCGATATTGAACACTTTTATGTTGGTAACATTTCAAATCTTCCAGATATTTTGAAATATAAAATATATTGTTAACCATAGTCACCCTACTGTGCTGTCGAACTCTAGAGCTTACTTTCCTATCTAACAGTATGTTTGTACTCATTAACCAACTTCTCTTCATCCCTTCCTCCCATCCACACACCCTTCCAGCCTCTGGTAACTATCATCCTACTCTCTGCTTCCATAAGATCAACTTTTGGCTCCCACATATGAGTGAATACATCCAATATTTGTTATTCTATGCCTGGCTATTTCACACAACATAATGACCACCAGTTCCATCCATGGTGCTGCAAATGACAGGATTTCATTTTTTGTTATGGCTAAATAATATTCCATTGTGTATATGTGTGTGTGTTTGTGTGTGTATATATATATATATACACACGTATATATATGTATATATACGTATATACACGTATATACATGTATTTATACGTATATACGTATATATACATGTATATATATGTATATATGTATATATGTATACATGTGTATATATACGTATATATATACACATGTATACATATATACATATATACATGTATATATGTACATGTATATATGTATATACATGTACATATGTACATGTATATATGTATATATACATGTATATATAACATTTTCTTTATCCATACATACATTGATGGACACTTAGGTTGATTCCATATTGTTGCTGTTGTGAATAGTGCTGCAAAAAACATGGGAGTGCAGGTGTCCCTTTGAGATACTGATTTTTCTTTCCTTTCCTTTGAATAAATCCCCATTAGTGGGATTTCTGGGTCATATGGTAGGTGGCTTGTGTGGTTTCCAGCAGTGGCAGTAGCAAGCCAGCAGGGCCAGTCCTGTGGTTGGTAGGTTGTGTGGGTGGTGATGGTGATACCAGGCAGTGCAGCCCTATTCTCAGACCCCCAGATAGTGTGCCTGTTCAGACCGTGGTGGATGGGGCATCTTGAGTGCAGGTGGCAGATGTTCTGGTCCTGTTGTTAGGTCCTCTGATGCTCCACATGTGAGCCAGAAGCCACAGGCAGGGCATGTCAAATCCTGGGACCTTGGGACAGTGTTCTTGGATGCCAGGGGCAGGCAGGCTGGGACCTTTATCCAATCTGCATGTTCATCAGTGTTTATCAATATCTCCTACTAAACCTGAATGGTTTCATCAGCACATGCCCATTTTGGCTGCATGACCCAATTCCACATGCTGCTGCTTCCAATTCTTCTACCCATCATCATATTTTTTATTTAGTCTGCCTTACAGCTCAAATTCTTGAGGGAGAATCTGGCTCACTGTGCTCAGTTTACATCTTCATTTCCTTTTATAAAGTTGCCACTGTTGGTCAACTCAGTCGTGACTACAGAGGAGGAGTTATAACCAACCCTGCGCTGGTTTTAAGCCCTTTTCTCCAAGGGAATATGGTTTGCTCTTTCTAAGGAAACTGCATGTGATTGGATCTGTGATCTAAGTTATCTTTTTCAAGCTTGTAGTTTTGGATAAAAAACTCATGATGCTTTCTAATTCATTAAGCATTTCTAAGCAGTGTTTTGGTCTGGGATTCAGATTCAGGGTCTCTTTAGTGAGCACTTAAGAAATTTAGAATATGAGATCTCACAAGGGAAGGTGAAAAATTGAAAGCACTGGAAATGTGGGGCTTTCTCTCCTTAAGCTGTAAAGAGCCACAGTGCTGCATAATATACTTAATGTTGCTGATTCTTTAATGTGGCCCCAATTTAAAAGAAAATCAGAATAGTTTTTTTATTATACTTTAAGTTTTAGGGTACACGTGCACAACGTGCAGGTTTGTTCCATATGTATACATGTGCCATGTTGGTGTGCTGCACCGATTAACTCATCATTTAACATTAGGTATATCTCCTAATGCTATCCCTCCCCCTTGCCCCACCCCACAACAGGCCCCAGTGTGTGATGTTCTCCTTCCTGTGTCCATGTGTTCTCATTGTTCAATTCCCACCTATGAATGAGAACATGTGGTGTTTGGTTTTTTGTCCTTGGGATAGTTTGCTGAGAATGAGGGTTTCCAGCTTCATCCATGTCCCTACAAAGGACATGAACTCATCATTTTTTATGGCTGCATAGTATTCCATGGTATATATGTGCCACATTTTCTTAATCCAGTCTATCGTTGTTGGACATTTGGGTTGGTTCCAAGTCTTTGCTATTGTGAATAGTGCCGCAATAAACATACCTGTGCATGTGTCTTTATAGCAGCATGATTTATAGTCCTTTGGGCATATACCCAGTAATGGGATGGCTGGGTCCAATGGTATTTCTAGTTCTAGATCCCTGAGGAATTGCCACACTGACTTCCACAATGGTTGAACTAGTTTACAGTCCCACCAACAGTGTCAAAGTGTTCCTGTTTCTCCACATCCTCTCCAGCACCTGTTGTTTCCTGACTTTTGAATGATGGCCATTCTAACTGGTGTGAGATGGTATCTCATTGTGGTTTTGATTTGCGTTTCTCTGATGGCCAGTGATGATGAGCATTTTTTCATGTGTTTTTTGGCTGCATAAATGTCTTCTTTTGAGAAGTGTCTGTTCATATCCTTCGTGCACTTTTTGATGGGGTTGTGTGTTTTTTTTTTTTCTTGTAAATTTGTTTGAGTTCATTGTAGATTCTGGATATTAGCCGTTTGTCAGATGAGTAGATTGCAAAAATTTTCTCCCATTCTGTAGGTTGCCTGTTCACTCTGATGGTAGTTTCTTTTGCTGTGCAGAAGCTCTTTAGTTTAATTAGATCCTATTTGTCAATTTTGGCTTTTGTTGCCATTGCTTTTGATGTTTTAGACATGAAGTCCTTGCCCATGCCTATGTCCTGAATGGTATTGCCTAGGTTTTCTTCTAGGGTTTCTATGGTTTTAGGTCTCATATTTAAATCTTTAATCCATCTTGAATTAATTTTTGTATAAGGTGTAAGGAAGGGATCCAGTTTCAGCTTTCTACATATGGCTAGCCAGTTTTCCCAGCACCATTTATTAAATAGGGAATCCTTTCTCTATTTCTTGTTTTTGTCAGGTTTTTCAAAGATCAGATGGTTGTAGATATGCAGCATTATTTCTTTTTTTTTCTTTCTTTTTTTTATTATTATACTTTAGGTTTTAGGGTACATGTGCACAATGTGCAGGTTTGTTACATATGTATCCATGTGCCATGTTGTTTTGCTGCACCCATTAACTCATCATTTAGCATTAGGTATATCTCCTAATGCTGTCCCTCCCCCTCCCTCCACCCCACAACAGTCCCCGGAGTGTGATGTTCCCCTTCCTGTGTCCATGAGTTCTCATTGTTCAATTCCCACCTATGAGTGAGAATATGCAGTGTTTGGTTTTTTGTGCTTGCGATAGTTTACTAAGAATGATGCTTTCCAGTTTCATCCATGTCCCTACAAAGGATATGAACTCATCATTTTTTATGGCTGGATATGCAGCATTATTTCTGAGGGCTCTGTTCTGTTCCATTGGTCTATATCTCTGTTTTGGTACCAGTAAATCATAGATTTTTAAAGAAGTATGTATTTGACATGACGCACCTCCCAAATAAAAGCTAATTTGAGAAGGAGATGAAATGAAATAAAATAGGTCTGTAGTAGGAGGTTATGGCAACTGGGGAGTGGGGGTAGGTTTTTTCCCCTTGTCTATAGGTTTAGTAAGTGATGAAATCAGAGAATTCCATTTTCTCCTTTGTGGAGATGTTAGAGTCTAATGCAAGGCATCGTTTATGCCTCTGAGTAATGTCTGCAGGATTTGGTGGGTGATGATGAAGCAGTTTATTGATTACATTATGAGAAATGGATTCAGAAGTCACCAAGACTTTTAGTTCCAGGATGGTTCCTGTACATGTAACGACATGCTGGCTGTTCATCACTGCAGCTAACACTGAGTACCGTGGCATGCCCAATTACAGTCCTGGTGAGAGATCTTCAGGGAGGTAATTGTGGTTTCCTTCATTGCCTTCATGTGGCCTCTGAGTGAGGAGACTCACAATTCCTTTCAGAGTCTGGAGCAGTAAGTGCACTAATGTAGCTAATGGTAATTTTGACTTCTCTTGTCTACTGAATTGAATCAATGCTCCCCAGTCTCTTTAATAAAACAATTTCCCACAGATGCTGAGCAGCTGTTGTTGTCCAAAGATTCTCTGAGAAGGACAATCAGGGGCTAGAAACTCTGTTTTTCTTCGTTAATTGAAACCAAAGCTCCCTCCTAGGAAGAGGAGAGCAAGAAGAAGTAAATGAAAGAGCGAGCCAGAAAGGATGGAGGAATGTAAGGAAGCAGGAGTACTGTCAGCAGCCTGCCTACAGAGGCTGTATTCGAAGACCATCCAGCTCTCTTGTGCATGCTACAATTGAAAATGGTTAACAGAGTACTTTGCATCAAATAGATTTCTTAAAGAGGACATAGGACATAGGCATTATGGCTATTGGAATTTAATCCATTTGCCAAAAAGAACAAAAGTGATCAGAGCTGTGTGGGTGGTTTCTGATGTCTTAACTACTGCTTATTATTTGCTCTGCTAATAATTTTCTGCTTTCACATGTACAGCCCCTATGTGTAGAGGATGAGGTAGAAGTAGCATGAGTTATAAAATTTTTTAAAAAACATGTTCTATCAGAAAAAGGTTTTGTTTTACCTTATATTCTCCTAATTGTCTCCCTTAGTCATTGCAAGAGGAGGGCAATGGGCAACAATGCCAACCAGCTGTGCTGGGGAGGTAGATGGTGGGAGACTCAGTGAAAGATAGTATGCTCAGACATCCAGTTTAGTTACAGTGGACTGATAGGTCTGTTATTTTGGGAATTTGATAGTCTAAAGGTAATAGTACATGATGTATTTCTACTAAATTTTTCCAACTGTAGCTCATCTTTTACATTTTGAATCTTCACAGCAAAAGAGACATCTTCAATGACTAAGTCCTGAGTGTTTTTATCCCACTCAAAGGGTAGAATAGGCTTTCCTGCTGATTGTGCCGTAATATATGGGAACCACGACTGTAATGGAATCAACACCTCTTTTGCATTAAAATAAACCACAACCCCAGTTCCTAACAGTGGAAATAGAAAACAGCTGGTGAAAACAAGGTGGTATGTGCAAGCCAGCCTTGAGGAATTATTCATATTCATTTTCAAAAGCGAACTTTTCTGGACTTGTTTTTCTTTTACTGCAGTAGAGCAAAAATTAGTTTAAGAGAAAAGCTGTTATCTTAAAAGTATGAAAAACATTTAAGCTACACCATCCTAGCTGTGACAAGTTTTGGTGATGACTGATGGGCATAATACTGACAACTTCATTTCAAGAACAAATTGTCAACCTAGAGTGTGGAAGACAAAATTATTGGCTCTGGATGAGCAAAATTATTGGTTGTGTCTCTGGAAGGTGAAAGTCTTTGAGTGTAAGAGAAACTGGTCAGATGCATATTTTTAAGACAGGATTGTTGCCCATGTTGGTTAAATAACAGGGTACTGTTGTTTTACTGCTGAACTGTGAAATTTACCATTTTTATCCCCTTTGCCATTTGAATTGACTAAGTGAACTCCTCCCAAATTGTCATCTGCATTGGTACTTAGTAAGGGCATATTTGCCACATGTGTGTTTGTGTTATGGGTAGGAAGGTAGATACATATGGCCAACCAACCAGATAGTATACGATAAAATGTTACTAGTGTTAATGGAGAAAGAGCCCTTATGAATTCCTTAATGGGTACTTCAATTCAAAATGAAAGACTGCAAGGTTAGTGGGAGGTGGGATGAAAGCTCAGGAAGTGGGACAGTCATTATTAAAGCGGTGCATTTAATAACATGGCTGGCAACAGCTTCGTGCCAAGTCAATTCACGTCTGAATCACATTGGTGCTATGTGAGTGTGTGTGTGTGTGTGTGTGTGTGTGTGTGTGTGTCTACACACACTACATTTCTACACCGGATCCCATTCAACTGGTAAGAAGTTTCTGACAGCCTTAACAATAAGGAGCAAAAAGATTAGAACATCTTGTGTACATCTATATAATGAGTTTTCAAATTCATATATGAGAAACTAGCTTGAATGCCACTGCCAACATGAGGTATATCTAGCTCCATTACTGGGAGGATTTGAAGACCGTTCCCAATTACTGAGCTCTTAACACTGTGTGCATTCTTTTGAGACTAAGATGATACTCTTCAGCCTCCTAGGAATTTCTGGGCATCTATAGAAATTCATTGTCTAGTTTTTATTCTGTGGGTGTGATTGCGGTTATGGAAGGCAGACCCAGCTGTGAGTCTAAATTGAGGAAGTATTTGTTAGAAATGTAGAGCTTCAGGATTTCCAGTTTGTTCTTTACCAAACTAAATCTAGTTACCTGTATTGTAAAATGCTGGCCGACAAATTTGTAGTGACTTCCCCATGCCTACAAGATAAAGTAAATGTCTTAGACTGGAATCCAAGACCTTCTACAATGGGGCCTCACTGATCTTTTTCATTATGTTCCAAGCCCTTTCACATACTCTGCAGGCAAGCTGTTCCAGTCGTTACGTATGTCCCGGACTCTACCCTATTGAAATCTAAGCCTAACCTTAACTCTGACCCTGACCCTTCCTATTTGAGCTCCTTAGGATCTAGATCAAATATATCTTTAGTGAAATTTAATGCGTCTAAAGTGTACTCTTACTCCACTGTACTCACAGCAGTTATTGTCTCTCTATACTACTAATTTGGCACTGATTATATGCTGTCTTTTATTGTCATTCATGTATGTAAATAATATTTTAAGGGCTGTGTACTATATAGTTATATAATGGTAAGTAAGACATGTCTGCTTTCTTGGACACTAGTTAAAACAGAAGGATCAGAAAAGAACACAGGTTAGATTCTACTAGAGAGCAGTGAGTTTTAGGAGGGTGTGCACAGCAAGGGCAGTTGGGAAAGACTCCTTATTTAGACTTGCAGTCCAGAAGGTCTTCCTTGAAGAAGTTACATTTGGCCTGATACCTGAAGGAAGGGGAAGAGTCAGCCAGGCCCACAGGCAGATCTTAGATCTTGCAAGGAAATCACAGCAGGATAGCTTATTAAGAAAATTGAATTAGTTCCCCCTGTACTACTACATTTCTCCTTATTCGAAGAAGATGAACTCTACTATGTGAGATGGGGATGGCAAGTGATGAGGAAGTACCTTTCATGAAGAACGTCGTAGGCTATCCCAAAGGTTTTGAACATTAGCTTAGAAGGAGCCATTGAAGGAATTTAATAAGGACAAGATCAAATTTACATTTCAAAAACATCACACTGCCTTCAGTGGCAAAGATAAGTTGGATAACAAAATGGAATAATTAGCCTCTTCTAGTGTCTTATCTATTTTTAGCATTTGTCTTAGATTTTTCATTTTTAACAAATTAATAACTATATTTCTGGCTACTACCAGGATCTCTTTTTGTAGTGCTCAAGATGCTTGTCAGTGAACAGAATTCTCACCTGAACACATGGTTAACTCTAAAATGCATCTCCCTTTCAAGGACAATCTGCAGGGTGCTTACCATAAACCAGCCCAGTAGGTAACCATGTCTGAGTCCTTTAAGTCTTGGGCAGTGGTGGGAGACGTATTTGAAACTTCTCTATCTGATGTGCCAGCCAGTTATGCCAGTCTATGAGACACAGGAAACCATCATGATCCATAGAAAACAAGGGTCAGTAAAGGTTAAATGTACATGAAATAATGAACAGGAAGTAGAAGTTGGGTGGTCTTTCTGTAAAGCATAAAAAGAGAAATTTCAATATTTACTACAGTGGGTTTGCCATTTATTAGAGGGTATAAATCTACAATTATTTACTTAATTTCATTGTTTGATGGTGCTCTTTTATTTAGCAAAAAATGCTTTCAGCAGCCATGGGTTTAAATAGTCAAAAGCCTATGTTCAATGAAGAATTAAGTAGTGAATTGTTTCTTGAGAAAGTAGATGGTGATTGGATAACTTGCATAAAATGATATCACTAACCAAATGAAAAGTCTGCTGAAAAATCTATTACAAAATTTAATATTTATAAGAAAACTGGGATTAAGAAAATGTGGCACATATACACCATGGAATACTATGCAGCCATAAAAAATGATGAGTTCATGTCCTTTGTAGGGACATGGATGAAACTGGAAACCATCATTCTCAGCAAACTATCGCAAGGACAAAAAAACAAACACCACATGTTCTCACTCATAGGTGGGAATTGAACAATGAGAACACATAGACACAGGAAGGGGAACATCACACTCCGGGGCCTGTTGTGGGTTGGGGGGAGGGGGGAGGGACAGCATTAGGAGATATACCTAATGCTAAATGATGAGTTAATGGGTGCAGCACACCAACATGGCACATGTATACATATGTAACAAACCTGCACATTGTGCACATGTACCCTAAAACTTAAAGTATAATAATAATAAAATAAAAAGTAAAAAAAGAGGCACCACTTAAAAACCAAAAAAAAAACTGTATAACAATTTAATTTGTACAGATGCAGAAAGTGCATTTCCTTATTACTCTATGAAACATGACTTTGTATTACAGCAAATAACTACTCTGCTCATCTTCATTTCCAAGTTTTCTAGTGAACTTACCAAGTGAAGTGAAAATTCTAAATATATTGGTTCTATTCATAGAAGAAAAATTCTGAGTCAAATGATGCCAGTTTATGCTGGTATTATCAAATGCTTTGAATAATAGAAACCAATTCCAATAATGTTCCCTTTTTAAAAAATATGTAATTCATGGAACCAAAGTAAACTTTTTTTGGAAGTTCATTTGGTTGGCATTATTGTGATTGCTATTGCAAATTTAGTTTTAAAAGTTCAACTTTGTACAAGGAATTATTTTGTGATAAGAGAAATACAAATTTGATGAAGGACAACAGGCATGGTATAAACCATTATTTTTATAGTAAATTTAAGAAACTTATGGAACTGAAATATATGCACTTGGATTTTTTTTGTGGTGCATACATACTTTATAAATGCACCTGAACAAGCTGCTATTCTACCAATTAAATACATTTTTAATATATTCAGAGTAGCTAGAGCTCTGAACATATAAAAATCAGTATGTAAACAGTCTATACGAGTTCATGATGCTGATAATGTTAAATACACAAAACTACTTTTTCATGGCACAATTACTTTTTTCTCTTCTCATCAACCGTTGGATTTTAGACATGGCTGAGCCTTTGGAGGGCTCTCTGCAAATCAGCCTAAGTGGCCTACAGTGGTTTTAAATTTTTGTGGACAATTCCTTGGACTGTTTTGTTTAAAATAAGTTGGGAATTTTTCATGCAAGTTTTTAATAAATGGAAACCCAAAAAATTATTTAGCAAATTATATTTACTGGGGGTGACAAAGGAAAGCTTAGAAGTAGGAAGACATTCAAATTTATCTCTGCAATGTAAGAGAAGAATGGAAATACCTAATGAGGACTTAAGTGGTATGTAATATCTAATTCTGAAGTTCTAAATTTCGCTTTGCAATATTTCCATTTGTGGGAATAACCTTTTAATGGAGCTCCTGTTTTTAACTGGATGAATCAGTATTCTATGCTAAGACGGAAGGACGTGAAAAGATTTATGATATTTAGCATCTAAATTTGATGTAGCATTCAGAAGGATCGTAAATAGAGGCAACTTTTTGAACAAATTTGTTTTGTAAAATTATGTATTGCAGAAAAGCACTCTAAATAATGGCAGAAAGATAGTATCTGTGAAAATATTTGACCTGAAATACCTATAATTTTAATATGCAACATTCAATTTTGATATGGACTTACCAGATACTGTGAAGAGTGCTTTCTCAGCTGGCCGTGGTGGTTCACGCCTGTAATCCCAGCACTGGGAGGCCAAGGTGGGCGGATTGCAAGGTCAGGGGTTTGAGAACAGCCTGGCCAATATGATGAAACCCCATCTCTACTAAAAATACAAAAGTTATCTGGGCATGGAGGCGCACACCTGTAGTCCCAGCCACTTGGGAGGCTGAGGCAAGAGAATCACCTGAACCAAGGAGGTGGAGGTTGAAGTGAGCCAAGATCGTGCCACTGCACTCCCATCTGGGTGACAGAGTGAGATTCTGTCTCTAAATAAATAAATAATAAATAAGAGTGCTCTCTCAATGAAACATAATGTGGACTTCAGGGAAGAGTCCATTAAAGGTGTAACAACTTCAAATTTTTTAACCATAAAATTCAGCTATAAAAAAATTCAGATAATTTAATGAAAATTTTAATTTTGGGGGGAAAATAACATTCACATAGTGTAATTTACAGCAAAGAAAGTAAATATCACACGTAAATATGTACCAAGAACAATTACTCTAATATAATTTTAAATTTCAGATAATCCATATAAAGAAGGATTTTTTTTTTTTTTTGCTTTCATGTACTTGAACGTTATTTCTGGAAAGAATTTTATTTATTGTGGTAAAATATAGCAAAAATTGGGCATTTTAACCATTTTAAAGTGTATATTTCAGCAGTGTTAATTACATTCACTATGTTGTATAACCATCTCCACTATCTACTTCCAATATTCTTTTATCACCCAAACAGAAACTCTGTACCCACTAAGCAATAACTCTTTACTTCCCTCTCACCCCAGCCCCTGGAAACCTCTAATCTGTTTTCTGTCTCTATGATCTTGCCTGTTTTTGTTATTTCATATAAGTGGAATTGTATAGGATTTGTCCTTTTGTGCCTGGCTACTTTCATATAATGTTTTTGAGGTTCATCCATGTTGTAGCAGGTATCAGAACTTTCATTCTTTTTATGACTGAGTGATATTCCATTGTATACATAGATACACTGGATTTTCTTTATGTATCTGTTGATGGGTACTTGAACTATTTCCATCTTTTGGCTATTGTAAGTAATGCTGCAAACAAACATTGGCATACAAGTATCTGGTTGAGTCCATTTTCATTCCTTTGGGTATGTACCTAAGAGTAAAACTGCTAGCCCACGTAATTCTATAGTTACCTTTTTTGAGGAGCTGTGAAACTGTTTTACACACTGGCTATGCCATTTTACTTTCTCACCGGCAACGCACGGGGGTTTCAGTCTTCAAATCCTTACCAACACTTTTTTCTTTTTCTTTTTTTTCTTTTTCTTCTTTATTTCCTTCTCTTTCTCTTTTTCTTTTTTTCTTTCCCTTTGTCTTTTTTTATTTCCCTCTCCCTTTCCTTCCTTTTTCTTCACAATCATGGCTCACTGCAGCCTCAACCTCCCAGGCTCAAGTGATCCTCCCACCTCAGCCTCCTGAGTAGCTAGGACTACAGGCATGCACCACCACACCAATCTAATTTCTCTATTTTTTGTAGAGACAGGATTTTACCATGTAGCCCAGGATGGTCTCAAACTCCTGGGCTCAAGTGATCCACATGCCTCAGACTTCCAAAGTGCCAGGTTTACAAGTGTGAGCCACCACGCCTGGCCTGTTTTGTTTTTAATTTAAAAAAACTTTAAAATTATAGCCATCTTGGTAGGTATAAAGTGAGATCTCATTGTGGTTTTGAGGAATTATAAAAGCAGTTTTCGAATGTAACTATTTTATCAGTTTACCAATATAAAACAGAATGAAAACTTTTCAGTCAAATATTTCAAGATATCCTGTATCAACTAAATGTAGGTGGAAGGATAAGGAGGGAAAATAATAAAAGTAGAGAGACTGAATGACAAGTATAGTCCAGGCAATAGATGGGGATGTCCTGAACTGGGGGTTGGAGAGGTGGTTGGCAATATGAGGAAATGAAGAGATCTTAAAAGTAAATATCAAGAGAGACAGCTGGTAAGATGAATAGACTCAAAGATTGATATGGGAGATAGGAAGAAGAAAGACTGAGGCACAGTGGTCACATTTCTGGCTTGAGTAACAAGGGAAATGGTACAGCCATTTACTACAAACCCTAGAAGGAGGGAAGGAGGTGATGGGGTGAAGGTAGATAAAAATAAGCTGGGCATGTTGAATTTGAGATGTCCGTGGGGCATTCAGATGAAGATGTTTATCCAGCAAGTAGTTGGAACTATAACCTGAAGCTCAGGAAAGAAACAGGGATGAACATGGAAAGTTTGGATTTATCTCTTTTCTGGGTTCTTATTTCTATAATGATGACAAACTCCTTGGAGGCATTTTTGTTTATCCATTTTGCATTGCTATAAAGGAATACTTGAGACTGGGTAATTCATAAAAGAGGTTTATTTGGCTCACAGTTGTGTAGGCTATTCAAGCATTATATCCTCATCTACTGAGCTGCTGGTGAGTCCTCAGGAAGCTTTTACTCATGGAAGAAAGTGAAGGGGCAGAAGGCATTTCACATGGCAAGAGAAGGGGGAGAGAGGGGGCAGAGGTGCTAGGCTCCTTTAAACAACCAGCCACCACTAAATGAACTAAAAGAACAAGAACTAACTCATTAGCATAGGGGTGTCACCAAGCCATTCATGAGGGACCTGCCCCTTGACCCAAATGCCTCCCACCACGCCCACCTCCAATACTGGGGATCACATTTCAACATTATATCTGGAGGGGACAAACATCCAAACCATATGGGCATTTTAAATATTTCCTTATTTGTGATTTTCAGGCGTGCAGCAATTTTAATTAAGAATCTTCCATATTTGGACCATTGTATTAGATTTAAGAGGAATTAGATAAAAGATGAATAAGGTACAGTTGTTGTCTACAGAATTTATAATTTAGTAAGGGCAGAATTTAAAAACACATAGAGAAATATAGAGATAAGTGAAGTATTATAAGGCATGGAGAAAAGTATAATCTACACATTCTAAGGAGATCTTAGAGAAGGATATCTACACTTAAAAGGTACTCCTTTGCTGATTGAAAATCAGTCTAATCATGGAGGCTGCATAATTTGAGGGACCCAGTGTACCATGAAAATTTGAGGCCTCTTGTTCAAAAAGCAGGAATATATTGTCCAATAAAGATTCACATAAACTTCCTTTCTTCCGTGGTCTCTCTTGACTTGGCCTGGTGTCTTTATTTGCTATTTAATGTTTTAAGTAAAAAAAATTAAAAATGTATTCACATGAGTTTTACCATTCATTTCTACTGTGCAGTGCTAGTTTAAAATTCAAATATCAGAGCATCTAACTCCTATACAGAAACACTGAAATTACACAATTTGAATTTGGTGGTTCATCCCCTTCAAAGAGTACCTAAGATAAACACCAGATTCAGGGAAACTATAAAGAAGAAGATAGGATCCTTTTCTCTCCACAAGCACTTGGGCATGACAATATTTGAGGAACAAGTATAGACACTGGGCATGAGGATATTCCATGGACAAGTACAGACCTTCATATTTACCTGGGGCCACGACCTGCCATGGAGGTCAGGTACCAATTCCCACCAGCAGCCAAACTGCTGAGCTGTGTCTTGGTTGGGGGGTGGGGTTTGGGAAGGTCAAGCCAGGCATGTCCCCTTCCTGTGGGCACATTCCTCAACCCATGAAAGACAGGAGAAACCCAAGGGTCTTTCAGCTTCCATGTCACTAGAAGATTGGTAATTGGATCAGGGATGGGCGGATGAGAGACTTCCTCTTTTGAGATACAGACTGGTCAGCTGCTCACCAGATGCACCATGGTGTTGCTAGTGTGGCTGCCATCCAGTGTACTTGCCTGACCCCATCCCATCTCTACTCCCTGCAGGGGATGGAGGGCAGCTGTGGTAACAGGGAGGGAGGAGCCTGGGCAGACCAGGCTAGGTTTTAAGCCCCACGTGCATTAGGTATTTGTCATAATGCTCTCCCTCCCTTTGCCCACCACCCCAGCCCCAGCCCCCGACAGGCCCTGGTGTGTGATGTTCCCCACCCTGTGTCCATGTGTTCTTGTTGTTCAACTCTCACTTATGAGTGAAAACATGCAGTGTTTGGTTTTCTGTTCCTGTGTTAGTTTGCTGAGAATGATGGCTTCCAGCTTCATCCATGTCCCTGCAAGGGGAAGTCATTCTTCTTTATGGCTGCATAGTATACCATGGTATATATGTGCCACATTTTCTATATCCAGTATATCATTGATGGGCATTTGAGTTGGTTCCAAGTTTTTGCTATTGTAAATAGTGCTGCAATAAACATGTGTGCATGTGTCTTTATAGTAGGATGACTTATAATCCTTTGTATATACCGAGTAATGGGATTGCTGGGTCAAATGGTATTTCTGGTTCTAGATCCTTGAGGAATCGCCACGCTGTCTTCCACAATGGTTGCACTAATTTACACTCCCACCAACAGTATAAAAGCATTCCTATTTTTCCATGGCCTCACCAGCATCTGTTGTTTCCTTATTTTTTAATCACCATTCTAACTGGCGTGAGATGATATCTCATTGTAGTTTTATTTTGCATTTCTCTAATGACTAGTTATGGTGAGCTTTTTTTCATATGTTTGTTGGCCACATATGCCATCTTTTGAGAAGCGTCTCTTCATATCCTTTGTCCACTTTTTGATGGGGTTGTTTTTTTCTTCTTGTAAATATAAGTTCTTTGTAGATTCTGAATATTAGCCCTTTGTCAGATGAGTAGATTGCAAACATTTTCTCCCATTCTGTAGGTTGCCTGTTCACTCTGATGAGGTTTTCTTTTGCTGTGCAGAAGCTATTTGGTTTGATTAGATCCCATTTGTAGATTTGGACATTTGTTGCAATTGCTTTTGATGTTTTAGTTATGAAGTTTTTGCCCATGCCTATGTCCTGAATGATATTGCCTAGGTTTTCTTCTAGAAACTGGACCTCTTCTAGTGTTTTTAAGGTTTTGGGTTTTACATTTAGGTCTTTAACCCATCTTGAGTTAATTTTTATATAGGGTGTAAGGAAGAGGTCCAGTTTCAGTTTTCTGCATATAGCTAGCCAGTTTTCCCAGCTTCATTTATTAAATAGGGAATCCTTTCCCCATTGCTTGTTTTTGTCAGGTTTGTCAAAGATCAGATGGTTGTAGATGTGTGGCATTATTTCTGAGGCCTCTGTTCTGTTCCATTGGTCTATATATCTGTTTTGGTACCAGTACCATGCTGTTTTGGTTACTGTAGCCTTGTAATATAGTTTGAAGTCAGGTAGCCTGATGCCTCCAGCTTTGTTCTTTTTACTTAGGATTGTCTTGGCTATATGGGCCCTTTTTTGGTTCCATATGAAATTTAAAGTAGTTTTTTTCCAATTCTGTGAAGAAAGTCATTGGTAGTTTGATGGGAATTGCATTGAATCTATAAATTACTTTGGTCAGTATGGCCGTTTTCACGATATTGATTCTTCCCATCAATGAGCACAGAATGTTCTTCCATTTGTTTGTGTCCTCTTTTATTTCATTGAGCAGTGGTTTGTAGTTCTCCTTGAAGAGGTCCTTCACATCCCTTGTAAGTTGTATTCCTAGGTATTTTATTTTCTTTGTAGCAATTATGAATGGGAGTTCACTCATGATTTGGCTCTCTCCTTGTCTATTGTTGATGTATAGGAATGCTTGTACTTGTGATTTTTGCACATTGATTTTGTATCCTGAGACTGCTGAGTTTGCTTATCAGCTGAAAGAGTTTTTGGGCTGAGATGATGGCATTTTCTAAATGTACAATCATGTCATCTGCAAGCAGACAATTTGACTTCCTTTCTTCCTATTTGACTAATCTTTATTTCTTTCTCTTGCCTGATTGCCCTGGCCAGAACTTCCAATAGTATGTTGAATATGAGTGGTGAGAGAGGGCATCCTTGTCTTGTGCTGGTTTTCAGAGTGAATGCTTCCAGCTTTTGCCTATTCAGTATGATATTGGCTATGGATTTGTCATAGCTATTATTATTTTGAGATATGTTCCATCAGTACCTAGTTTATTGAGAGTTTTTAACATGAAAGGGTGTTGAATTTTATCGAAGGCCTTTTCTGCATCTGTTGAGATAATCACGTGGTTTTTATCATTGGTTCTGTTTATGTGATGGATTATATTTATTGACTTGTACATGTTGAACCGGCGTTGCATCCCAGGGATGAAACTGACTTGATTGTGGTGGATAAGCTTTTTGATGTGCTGCTGGATTCAGTTTGCTAGTATTTTATTGAGGATTTTTGCATCGATGTTCATCAGGGATATTGGCCTGAAATTTTCCTTTTTTGTTGTGTCTCTGCCTTGTTTTGGTATCAGGATGATGCTGGCCTCATTAAATGAGTTAGGGAGGAGTCCTTATTCTTCTATTCATTGGAATAGTTTCAGAAGGAATGATACCAGCTCCTCTTTATAACTCTGGTAGAATTTGGCTGTGATCCATGTGGTCATGGGCTTTTTTTGCTTGGTAGGCTATTAGTTACTGCCTCAATTTCAGAACTTATTATTGGTCTATTCAGAGACTTGTAAGTCTAGACTAATCTTTTTATCTGGTTCTGATTATTCTTTGGTGGGGTAGAATGCCTGACAGGAAGGCGTAGGAGGCTTTATTTGGCATTAGAAAAGAAATATCTAAAATAAGAGCCACTTTTACTATGTGTTGCCATTCAAATACATCATATCATTTAATTCTATTAATCTGCAAGATAGCTATTACAATATTTTTCAGACTGAGGACATTAAGGCTTAGGAAGCTTAAATTGTTCAAGTTCAGACATGGCAGAACCAGAGTTTGAACCCAGGCCTGACTGCAGAGCAACTGCTTTGCCTTTGATATTAGGCTCTTGTCCTCATGCAGCAGATTATATAGTCTCTTGCCTGAGTCTCAAGAAGACTGTAAGTGACATATTTTTTTCCAGGGGGTCTAATCACCAAAAGAGGTAGTTTGCCCAACACCTTTTTTCTGGCCAAGTCAGATGTAGAAACATTTTCTAACAGAGTAGCAAGTATGGGGGTGGGGGATGCAAAGGATGAGGGGACAGAAAGAGGAATAGTAATAGTCCCTTTCCCTGCTCCAAAGTTTTAAACGTTCTAACTTACTAGTAGAGAAAGGAAAATAGTTCTATTCTTCCATCTCTCCTTCCCTTGTTCCCTCATTAATCCTGGAAGGCATAACTGGTATAATGAGTCCATGTGTATGAGATAGAGGAGGATTTTTCTTGCCTAGCCCAGCTTTTCTCTACTGATTTTCAGATGTCAGTGTTGTACACACTGGATTGTGAGGGCAAGTTTTTTTTTTTTTTTTTTTTTTCCCAGGCTAAGTCTCTTAAAACTCTGAGGTAGTGGGGTTGGTTCCAAGATGGCTGAATAGGAACAGCTCCAGTCTACAGCTCCCAGGATGAGCAACACAGAAAATGGGTGATTTCAGCATTTGCAACTGAGGTACTGGGTTCATCTTACAGGGGCTTGTCAGACAGTAGGGACAAGACAGTGGGTGCAGCCCACTGAGTGAGAGCTGAAGCAGGGGGAGGCATCACCTCACCCAGGAAGTGCAAGGGGTCAGGGAATTCCCATTCCTAGCCAAGGGAAGCTGTGACGGATGGCACCTGGAAAATCGGGTCACTCCCACCCTAATACTGCGCTTTTCCAAAGGTCTTAGCAAACGGCACATCAGGCGATTGTATCCTGTGCCTGGCTTGGAGGGTCCTATGCCCACAGAGCCTCGCTCATTGCTAGCACAGCAGTCTGGGATCAAACTGCAAAGTGGCAGCGAGGCTGGGGGAGAGGCGCCTGCCATTGCTGAGGCTTGAGTAGGGAAACAAAGCAACCAGGAAGCTTGAACTGGGTGGAGCCCACTGCAGCTCAACGAGGCCTGCCTGCCTCTGTAGACACCAACTCTGGGGGCAGGGCACAGCGGAACCCTCTGCAGAAACCTCTGCAGACTTAAATGTCCCTGTCTGACCGCTTTGAAAAGAGTAGTGGTTCTCCCAGCACAGAGTTTGAGATCTGAGAATGGATAGACTGCCTCCTCAAGTGGGTCGATGACCCCCAAGTAGCCTAACTGAGAGGCACCCTCCAGTAGGGGCAGACTGACACCTCATACGGCCAGGTACCCCACTGAGATGAACCTTCCAGAGGAAGGATCAAGCAGCAACTTACCTGTTCAGCAATATTCGCTGTTCTGCAGCCTCTGCTGCTGATAACCAGGCAAACAGGGTCTGGAGTGGACCTCCAGCAAACTCCAACAGACCTGCAGCTGAGGATCCTGACTGTTAGAAGGAAAACTAACAAACAGAAAGGACATCCACACCAAAACTCCATCTGTACATCACCATCATCAAAGACCAAAGGTAGATAAAACCACAAAGATGGGGAAAAAACAGAGCAGAAAAACTGAAAATTCTAAAAATCTGAGTGCCTCTTCCCCTTCAAAGGAACGCAGCAGCCCCTCACCAGCAGCAGAACAATGCTGGATGGAGAATGACTTTGATGAGTTGAGAGAAGAAGGCTTCAGATGATCATATTTCTCCAAGCTAAAGGAAGAAGTTTGAACCCATCACAAAGAAGCTAAAAACCTTAAAAAAGATTAGATGACTGGCTAACTAGAATAACCAGTGTAGAGAAGTCCTTAAATGATCTGATGGAGCTGAAAACCATGGCACGAGAACTATGTGATGAATGCACAAGCTTCAGTAGCTGATTCAATCAACTGGAAGAAAGGGTATCAGTGATTGAAGATCAAATGAATGCAATGAAGTGAGAAGAGAAGTTGAGAGATAAAAGAGCAAAAAGAAATGAACAAAGCCTCCAAGAAATATGGGACTATGTGAAAAGACCAAATCTATGTCTGACTGGTGTACCTGAAACTGATGGGGAGAATGGAACCAAGTTAGAAAACACTCTGCAGGATATTATCCAGGAGAACTTGCCCCATATAGCGAGGCAGGCCAACATTCAAATTCAGGAAATACAGAGAATGCCACAAAGATACTCCTTGAGAAGAGCAACTCCAAGACATAATTGTCAGATTCACCAAAGTTGAAATGAAGGAAAAAATGTTAAGGGCAGTCAGACAGAAAGGTTGGGTTATCCACAAAGGGAAGCCCATCAGACTAACAGTGGATCTCTCTGCAGAAACTCTACAAGCCAGGAGACAGTGGGGGCCAATATTCAACATTCTTAAAGAAAAGAATTTTCAACCCAGAATTTCATATCCAGCCAAACTAAGCTTCATAAGTGAAGGAGAAATAAAATCCTTTACAGACAAGCAAATGCTGAGAGATTTTGTCACCACCAGGCCTGCCCTAAAAGAGCTCCTGAAGGAAGCACTAAACATGGAAATGAAAAACCGGTACCAGCCACTGCAAAAACATGCCAAATTGTAAAGACCATCGATGCTATGAAGAAACTGCATCAACTAATGACCAAAGTAACCAGCTAACATCATAATGACAGGATCAAATTTGCACATAACAATATTAACCTTAAATGTAAATGGGCTAAATGCTCCAATTAAAAGACACAGACTGGCAAATTGGATAAAGAGTCAAGACCCATCAGTGTGCTGTATTCAGGAGACCCATCTCACTTGCAGAAACACACATAGGCTCAAAATAAAGGGATGGAGGAAGATCTACGAAGCCAATGGAAAACAAAAAAAGGCAGGAGCTGCAATCCTAGTCTCTGATAAAACAGACTTTAAACCAACAAAGATCAAAAGAGACAAAGAAGGCCATTACATAATGGTAAAGGGATCAATTCAACAAAAAGAGCTAACTATCCTAAATATATATGCACTCAATACAGGAGTACCCAGATTCATAAAGCAAGTCCTTAGAGACCTACAAAGAGACTTAAACTCCCACACAATAATAATAGGAGACTTTAACACCCCACTGTCAACATTAGACAGATCAACAAGACAGGACGTTAACAAGGATATCCAGGAATTGAACTCAGCTCTGCATTAAGCAGACCTAATAGACATCTACAGAACTCTCTACCCCAAATCAACAGAATATACATTCTTCTAGCACCACATCACACTTATTCTAAAATTGACCACATAGTTGGAAGTAAAGCAGTCCTTAGAAAATGTAAAAGAACAGAAATTATAACAAACTGTCTTTCAGACGACAGTGCAATCAAACTAGAACTCACAATTAAGAAACTCACTCAAAATCAATCAACTACATGGAAACTGAACAACCTGCTCCTGAATAACTACTGAGTACATAACAAAATGAAGGCAGAAAGAAAGATGTCCTCTGAAACCAATGAGAACAAAGACACAACATATCAGAATCTCTGGGACACATTTAAAGTAGTGTGTAGAGGGAAATTTATAGCACTAAATGCCCACAAGAGAAAGCAGGAAAGATCTAAAATTGACACCCTAACATCACAATTAAAAGAACTAGAGAAGCAAGAGCAAACACATTCAAAAGCTAGCAGAAGGCAAGAGATAACTAAGATCAGAGCAGAACTGAAGGAGATAGAGACACAGAAACCCCTTCAAAAAAATCAATGAATCTAGGAACTGGTTTTTTGAAAAGATCAACAAAATTGATAGACCACTAGTGAAACTAATAAAGAAGAAAAAAGAGAAGAATCAAATGGATGCAATAAAAAATGATAAAGGGGATATCACCACCAATCCCACAGAAATACAAACTACCATCAGAGAATACTATAAACACCTCTATGCAAATAAACTAGAAAATCTAGAAGAAATGAGTAAATTCCTGGACACATGCACCCTCCCAAGACTCAACTAGGAAGAAGTTGAATCCCTGAATAGATGAATAACAGGCTCTGAAATTGAGGCAATAATTAATAGCCTACAAACCAAAAAAAGTCCAGGACCAGATGGATTAACAGCTGAATTCTACCAGAGGTACAAGGAGGAACTGGTACCATTCCTTCTGAAACTATTCCAATCAATAGAAAAAGAGAAGATCCTCCTTAACTCATTTTATGAGGCCAGCATCATCCTGATACCAAAGTCTGGCAGAGACACAACCAAAAAAGAGAATTTTAGATAAATATACCTGATGAACATTGATGCAAAAATCCTCAATAAAATACTGGCAAACCGAATCCAGCAGCACATCAAAAAGCTTATCCACTATGATCAAGTGGGCTTCATCCCTGGGATGCAAGGCTGGTTCAACATACACAAATCAATAAGCGTAATCTAGCATATAAACAGAATCAATGACAAAAACCACATGATTATCTCAATAGATGCAGAAAAGGCCATTGACAAAATTCAACAGCCCTTCATGCTAAAAACTGTCAATAAATTAGGTATTGATGGGACGTATCTGAAAATAATATCAGCCATTTACAACAAACCCACAGCCAACATCATACTAAATGGGCAAAAACTGGAAGCGTTCCCTTTGAAAACGGGCACAAGACAGGGAATGCCCTCTCTCACATTCCTATTCAACATAGTGTTGGAAACTCTGGCCTGGGCAATCAGGCAGGAGAAGGAAATAAAGGGTATTCAATTAGGAAAAGAGGAAGTCAAATTGTCCCTGTTTGCAGATGACATGATTGCATATTTAGAAAACCCTATCGTCTCAGGCCCAAATATCCTTAAGCTGATAAGCAACTTCAGCAAAGTATCAGGATACAAAATTAATGTGCAAAAATCATGAGCATTCCTATACACCAATAACAGACAAACACAGAGCCAAATCATGAGTGAACTCCCATTCACAATTGCTTCAAAGAGAATAAAACACTAGGAATCCAACTTACAAGGGATGTGAAAGACCTCTTCAAGGAGAACTACAAACCACTGCTCAATGAAATAAAAGAGGACACAATCAAATGGAAGAACATTCCATGATCATGGGTTGGAAGAATCAATATCGTCAAAATGGCCATACTGCCCAAGGTAATTTATAGATTCAATGCCATCCCCATCAAGCTACCAATGACTTTCTTCACAGAATTGGAAAAAACTATAAAGTTCATATGGAACCAAAAAAGAGCTCGCATTGCCAAGACAATCCTAAGCCAAAAGAACAAAGCAGGAGGCATCACACTACCTGACTTCAAAGTATACTACAAGGCTACGGTAACCAAAACAGCATGGTATTGGTACCAAAACAGAGATATAGACCAATGGAACAGAACAGAGCCCTCAGAAATAATACCACACATCTACAACCATCTGATCTTTGACAAACCTGACAAAAACAAGAAATGGGGAAAGGATTCTCTATTTAATAAATGAAGCTGGGAAAACTGGCTAGCCATATGTAGAAAGCTGAAACTGGATCCCTTCCTTACACCTTATACAAAAATTAATTCAAGATGGATTAAAGACTTAAATCTTAGACCTAAAACCATACAAACCCTAGAAGAAAACCTAGGCAATACCATTCAGGACATAGGCATGTGCAAGGACTTCAAGTCTAAAACACCAAAATCAATGGCAACAAAAGCCAAAATTGACAAATGGGATCTAATTAAACTAAAGAGCTTCTGCACAGCAAAAGAAACTACCATCAGAGTGAGCAGGCAACCTACAGAATGGGAGAAAATTTTTGCAATCTACTCATCTGACAAAGGGCTAATATCCAGAATCTACAAAGAACTCAAACACACAAGAAACAAACAACCCCATCAAAAAGTGGGCGAAGGATATGAACAGACACTTCTCAAAAGAAGACACTTATGCAGCCAACAGACACATGAATAAATGCTCATCATCACTGGCCATCAGAGAAATGCAAATGAAAACCACAATGAGAAACCATCTCACACCAGTTAGAATGGCCATCATTCAAAAGTCAGGAAACAACAAGTGCTGGAGAGGATGTGGAGAAATAGGAACACTTTGACACTGTTGGTGGGATTGTAAACTAGTTCAACCACTGTAGAAGACAGTGTGGTGATTCCTTAAGGATCTAGAACTAGAAATACCATTTGACCCAGCCATCCCATTGCTGGGTATATACCCAAAGACTATAAATCATGCTATAAAGACACATGCACATGTATGTTTATTGCGGCACTATTCACAATAGCAAAGAGTTGGAACCAACCCAAATGTCCAACAATGATAGACTGGATTAAGAAAATGTGGCACATATACACCATGGAATACTATGCAGCCATAAAAAAGGATGAGTTCATGTCCTTTTTAGGGACATGGATGAAGCTGTAAACCATCATTCTCAGCAAACTATCACAAAGACAAAAAACCAAACACCGTATATTCTCACTCATAGGTGGGAATTGAACAATGAGAACACTTGGACACAGGAAGGGGAACATCACACACTGGGGCCTGTTGTGGGGTGGGGGGAGGGGGGAGGGATAGCATTAGGAGATATACCTAATGTAAATGATGAGTTAATGGGTGCAGCACACCAACATGGCACATGCATACATATGTAACAAACCTGCACATTGTGCACATGTATCCTAGAACTTTAATAGAATAATAATAAAATAAAAAATAGCAGAAGTGTGACATGAACTCAGGTTTGCCTAATTCGAATGCATATTGTAAATCCATATCTCCAGCACTGCAACCAGCACATTCCAACCTACATCAGAATTGTAGGAGCATACATTTCCAGAAGGGCTTATTTTCATCTGAAATTACTCAGAATAAGGCCCCAGTTTGTGTTTTTGGTTTTATATTCTTCTGAAAATTTGTAGCCAAACCGACTTTGCCCCCCAAAACTTTGAAATCTTATTCTATGTTTTTTGCACAAGTCCCTTTATAAATAAAAATGCAGTAAAAACAAAGAGACATTAGGCTCAAACCAGCATGAAATTTGCCCTCTGTTAGTCAGCCAAACCCTGCTGATGGTCCCACAAGGGGCTTTGCTCAAGATAGGGTAGTACTATGAGAAGGTAGTACTATGAGAAGGACCTCTGGGCTGCCCTCGGCTGTCCCAGCCCAGCTTGACCTTGATGCCTGCAAACACCTGCTTTGATTGGAGTTGTCTTGTTACTGAGTGGGGCCAGCTTTCCAGCACTTTCCAATTTACAAACTGGAAATTCCTGTGGTGAAAGATGTAAAAATTGTTTTTAAATATTAAATATAAAGGATTGAAAATGCAAAAAAAAACAAAAACTCTGAGGTAGATGGAACCCTGACACTTTTGAGACCTTCCGAGAATACCGATGACACCCTTGAGAAGAGTAAATAACTGAGAGGAGCATCAACTTTGAGGAAACACATCTCATCTTTCTTTCTTCCTCCTTCAGTCTCGCCCACAACCAGTTCCCCCACCATACCTGCTTTGACCCCATTTCCAGGATAGGTAGTACTCTCTTGAGTCATTCTTTCTGTTTCCAATTGGCTCACATTAATAGTGACTAAGAAAAGCTGAACGGCTGTCTTTTCTCTGAAAGATCTCATGGTTAGATTTAGCAAGTGGCTTCTGGTCTTTCTGTCCTTCCAGTGGAGAGTGTCACGTGTCATTCTGTACAGCCCTGGGGTTTTCCCCTCTTCTAAAATTCTAGTTATGAATGGTTATAAGTGCGAGTGACTCACCACTCTTTAATATACCAAGGCATAGGCAAGGCTCTGTGACAGCAGTGGCTGGCATGTGCTTGCAGCCAGACACACACCCACCTACACCCACACTGTTTTGCTTTTGTCCTTCAAGGTTGGAAGTGCTGAACAGAGCAGAGTCCCAGGTATTGTAGCATCATGGTATAATGTTTTCCACTGAGGCTTTTCCGAGTCAGAAGTGGACAACGCAATTAGGGGAGTTTTAATGTGTGTGTGACATATACTCACCATCCTAAGCTGTGTCATTGGAACTGAGGATGTTTTTGACTTTTCCTTCCCTCTCTCTTTCTCACTGACCCAGACCCCTTTCTGTGGAACAGAGAAATGGTAGGCAGCGTATCTTAGCCATTTATTAATGGGGCTCAGACTTTGCTGACAGGTCTAAATAAGGCTAATCTACATGTTGCCACCAGGAGCTCTATTAAAAAATTGGGCAGCTGGGGGAAAGGCTGGCCTACTGGGTTTTTCACTGTTCTGATTGGTCAGCTCAAGATCCTATTGCCCTGATAGAATAGAACTCCTCATATCTGCCTTGCTTTCTACCAGGCCCTGGAGCCACGTATTAGCTCTGTTTTAAGAAAATTATTGATATTCTGTGTCTCAGTTTTCTCAGCTATGGAATGGAGATAAAAATTGTACTTCCCTTAAATTGTGGTTGTGAAGATTAAAAGAATAAATACATGTAAAATGCTGAAATCGATATTTAGCCCACAGTAAAATTCTCTTAAATGTTAGTGATTAGTAATATCCAAGCCTCCAATCTGGGAACTTCCTAAGCTGCAAATATGTGAGTAATATCACAGCCTGTATGGCAGATGAAAGCATAAACTTTGGAAAGTTGTGTGCCTTGACCTGAAAATGCTTGGACTGACCATCACTGTCATTGCAAACCATAAGCAACTGAGCACTTATTGAATACGATTTTCTCAACCTGCAGCTGTACTTGAAGTCTGCAGGGGCTGAAACTTAACGTTATTTCCAACCCTCTTTGTAGTTCTACTACAAAGCCTGGCCTGCTGTAGATGCTTAATTGAGTTAGCATTGAGGGGCATCATTTTGAATCTTTATCATGAAAAGGACACTTTTGCTTGGCTGAACCTACATTGACACATAATTATACAGAGCCCACAGTTTACACAAGGGTTCACTCGAGTTGTACATTCTATGGATTTAAACAAATATATACCTGTATCCATCATTATAGTGTCATACCAAGTAGTTTCACTGCCTTAAAAATCTTCTGTGCCCTATTTGTTTCCTCACCTCTAACCCTGACAATCACTGATGTAATCCTTTTCTATTTCTGTAAAATTGGTAGTAATATCTTCTTTCATTTCTGATTTTAGTTACTTGAGCTTTTTTTCTTAGTCATTCTAGCTAAACATTTTGTTGATCTTTTCTAAGAGCTTACTCTTGGTTTAATTTTTTTTGTTTTATTATTTTTGTATCCTGTATTTTATCTTTGTTCTAATCTTTACTTCCTTCCTTCTTCTAGCTGTGGGTTTAGTTTTTTCTTTTTTTATTTCCTTAAAGTGTAAAGTACATTGTTAATTTTACATCCTTCTTTTTAATATAAGCACTTACAGCTATGCATTTTTCTCTTGGGTCTGCTTTCTTTACATGCCATAAGTGTGGGGGGGGTGTGTTTTCATTTCTCCCAAAATATTTTCCAGTTTCTCTATAGTTTCTTCTTTAACCCATTGGTTGTTTGAGTATATTGTTTAATTTCAATGTGTGTGAATTTTCCAGTTTTCCTTCTGCTACTCATTTCTAGTTTCATTCCATTATAATTGTAAGGGATACTTTGTATGATATCAACCTTTTAACATTTATTAAGACTTTTTTGTTAATAAATGTTTAACATTTATTAAGACTTTTTGGTTAATAAATGTTTAACATTTATTAAGACTTTTTGTTAACTTCAATTGCTTAACATTTCTATTCTGAAGAATGTTCTATGTACACCTGAAAAAAGTTGACTTGTCTAATATAAATATGTCATCCTTGCTCTCTTTTGGTTACTGTTTGCATAGATTAACTTTTCTCATTCTTTTACCCTCAATCTATGTGTATTCTTAGCTCTAAAATGAATCTCATAAAATTGTATCCTGCTTTCCTTAATCAGTTGTGCCAATCTATGTCCTTTGATTGGAAAATTTAATCCATTTACATTTAATGTAATTATTCATTGGCGAGGACTTACTTTTGCCATTTTATTTGGTTACTGTATACATTCTAGCTTTTTCTTCCACTTTTTCTCCATTACTGCCTTCGTTGATTTCTTATCATGACAAGCTTTGATTCCCTTCTCATTTCCTTTTGTGTACATTTTATATATTCTTTATGGTCACCATAGGGACTACATATAATATTCTAAAGTTATAACAATCTTTTTTGAATTTATACCAATTCAGCTTCAATTGCTTACAAAAACTCCTGTTCTTTTCTCTCCTTCACTTTGTTATTGACGTCACCGATTACATCTTTATACATTATATGCCTATAACCACAGATTTATAACTATTTTTATGCATTTGTCTTTTAAATCATGTAGAAAATTAAAAGTAGAATGAGAAACCAAGATTATAAAAATATTGATTTTTATATTTGCCCATGTGTTTACTTCTTCCAGAGTATTTATATATTCATAAAACTTTGAGTTACTGTCTAATTTTTTTTACTTCAATGCAAAGGATGCCCTTTAGTATTTCTTGTCAGACAGGTCTAGTGGTTATAAACTCCCTCAGTTTTTTGTTTGCCTGGGAATGTCTTTACTCCTCCCTCATTTTAAAGGCACCGTTTTGCGAAATATAGAATTCTTATCTGAGTTTTATCTTTCAGCACTTTAAATATATCATTAAGAACTAGAAAAGCAAGAGCAAACACATTCAAAAGCTAGCAGAAGGCAAGAAATAACTAAAATCAGAGCAGAACTGAAGGAAATAGAGACACAAAAAACCCTTCAAAAAATTAATGAATACAGGAACTGGTTTTTTGAAAAGATCAACAAAATTGATAGACCACTGGCAAGATTAATAAAGAAGAAAAGTGAGAAGAATCAAATAGATGCAATAAAAAATGATAAAGGGGATATCACCACCAATCCCATGGAAATACAAACTACCATCAGAGAATACTACAAACACCTGTACATAAACAAACTAGAAAATCTAGAAGAAATGGATAAATTCCTCGACACATGCACCTTCCCAAGACTAAACCAGGAAGAAGTTGAATCTCTGAATAGATCAATAACAGGCTCTGAAATTGTGGCAATAATCAATAGCCTACCAACCAAAAAAAGTCCAGGACCAGATGGATTCACAGCCAAATTCTACCAGAGGTACAAGGAGGAACTGATACCATTCCTTCTGAAACTATTCCAATCAATAGAAAAAGAGGGAATCCTCCTTAACTCATTTTATGAGGCCAGCATCATCCTGATACCAAAGCCGAGCAGAGACACAACCAAAAAAGAGAATTTTAGACCAATATCCTTGATGAATATTGATGCAAAAATCCTCAATAAAATACTGGCAAACCGAATCCAGCAGCACATCAAAAAGCTTATATACAATGATTAAGTGGGTTTCATCCCTGGGATGCAAGACTTGTTCAACATATGCAAATCCATAAATGTAATCCAGCATATAAACAGAACCAAAGACAAAAACCACATGATTACCCCAATAGATGCAGAAAAGGCCTCTGACAAAATTCAACAACGCTTCATGCTAAAAACTCTCAATAAATTAGGTATTGATGGGTACAAATTAGGTAATAAGAGCTATCTATGACAAACCCACAGCCAATATCATACTGAATGGGCAAAAACTGGAAGCATTCCCTTTGAAAACTGGCACAAGACAGGGATGCCTTTCTCACCACTCCTATTCAACATAGTGTTGGAAGTTCTGGCCAGGGCAATTAGGCAGGAGAAGGAAATAAAGGGTATTCAATTAGGAAAAGAGGAAGTCAAATTGTCCCTGTTTGCAGATGACATGTTTCTATATGTAGAAAACCCCATTGTCTCAGCCCCAAATCTCCTTAAGCTGATAAGCAAATTCAGCAAAGTCTCAGCATAAAAAATCAATGTACAAAAATCACAAGCATTCTTATAAACCAATAACAGACAAACAGAGAGCCAAATCATCAGTGAACTCCCATTCACAATTGCTTCAAAAAGAATAAAATACCTAGGAATCCAACTTACAAGGGATGTGAAGAACCTCTTCAAGGAGAACTACAAACCACTGCTCAATGAAATAAAAGAGGATACAAACAAATGGAAGGACATTCCATGCTCATATGTTGAAAGAATCAATATTGTGAAAATGGCCATACTGCCCAAGGTAATTTATAGACTCAATGCCATCCCCATTAAGCTACCAATGACTTTCTTCACAGAATTGGAAAAAACTACTTTAAAGTTCATATGGAACCAAAAAAGAGCCCGCATCAGCAAATCAATCCTAAGCCAAAAGAACAAAGCTGGAGGCATCATGCTACCTGACTTCAAATTATACTACAAGGCTACAGTAACCAAAACAGCATGGTACTGGTACCAAAACAGAGACATACATCAATGGAACAGAACAGAGCCCTCAGAAATAATGCCGCATATCTGAAACTATCTGATCTTTGACAAACCTGACAAAAACAAGAAATGGGGAAAGGATTTCCTATTTAATAAATGGTGCTGGGAAAACTGGCTAACCATATGTAGAAAGCTGAAACTGGATCCCTTCCTTACACCTTATACAAAAATTAATCCAAGATGGATTAAAGACCTACATGTTAGATCTAAAACCATAAAAACCCTAGAAGAAAACCTAGGCATTACCATTCAGGACACAGGTATGGGCAAGGACTTCATGTCTAAAACACCAAAAGCAATGGCAACAAAAGCTAAAATTGACAAATGGGATCTAATTAAACTAAAGAGCTTCTGCACAGCAAAAGAAACTACCATCAGAGTGAACAGGCAACCTACAGAATGGGAGAAAATTTTCACAACCTACTCATCTGACAAAGGGCTAATATCCAGAATCTACAATGAACTCAAATAAATTTACAAGAAAAAAACAACCCCATCAAAAAGTGGGCGATGGACATGAACAGACACTTCTCAAAAGAAGACATTTATGCAGCCAAAAGACATATGACAAAATGCTCATCATCACTGGCCATCAGAGAAATGCAAATGAAAACCACAATGAGATACCATCTCACACCAGTTAGAATGGTGATCATTAAAAAGTCAGGAAACAACAGGTGCTGGAGAGGATGTGGAGAAATAGGAACACTTTGACACCGTTGGTGGGACTGTAAACTAGTTCAACCATTGTGGAAGTCAGTGTGGCAATTCCTCAGGGATCTAGAACTAGAAATACCATTTGACCCAGCCATCCCATTACTGGGTATATACCCAAAGGACTATAAATCATGCTGCTATAAAGACACATGCACATGTATGTTTATTGCGGCACTATTCACAATAGCAGAGACTTGGAACCAACCCAAATGTCCAACAACGATAGACTAGATTAAGAAAATGTGGCACATATACACCATGGAATACTATGCAGCCATAAAAAATGATGAGTTCATGTCCTTTGTAGGGACATGGATGAAACTGGAAATCATCATTCTCATTAAACTATTGCAAGGACAAAAAACCAAACACCGCATGTTCTCACTCATAGGTGGGAATTGAACAATGAGAACACTTGGACACAGGAAGGGGAACATCACACACTGGGGCCTGTTGTGGGGTGGGGGGAAAGGGGAGGGATGGCATTAGGAGATATACCTAATGTAAATGATGAGTTAATGGGTGCAGCACACCAACATGGCACATGTATACATATGTAACAAACCTGCACATTGTGCACATGTACCCTAAAACTTAAAGTATAATAAAAAATATATATATATCATTCCAGTGCCTTCTAACCTTCAAAGTTTCTGCTGAGAAATTGGCTAATAATCATATTGGGACTCCCTTGTACATAGTAAATATTTTCTTGGGTTTATCCTAATTAGATTTTTCAAGCTTATTGGATGTATATTTGTGTCTTTCATCAAGTTTAGAAAGTTTCTGGCCATTATTTCTTCAAAGAAAGTCTCTGACCACCCACACTGCAGAGACTCTGATACAGCTTATATTGTTCAGCTTGATGGTATCCCATAAAATCCTTAGGCTCTGTATACTTTTCTTCAGTCTTTGTTCTTTGTTTTTAAGACTTGATAATTTTAAATATCCTGTCTTAAGTTCACTGTTTCTTTCTTCTGCTGGCTCAAATCTGCTGTTGAACCTGAATAATGACTTTTTTTTAAAAAAATTATACTTTAAGTTCTAGGATACATTGCAGAACATGCAGGTATGTTACATATGTATACACGTGCCATGGTAGTTTGCTACACCCATCAACCCATCATCATCTACTTTAGGTATTTCTCCTAATGCTATCCCTCCCCTAGCCCCCCGCCCCCCAACAGGCCCTGGTGTGTGATGTTCCCCTCCACGTATCATGTGTTCTCATTGTTAAACTCCCACTTATGAGTGAGAACATGCTGTGTTTGGTTTTCTGTTCTTATGTTAGTTTGCTGAGAGTGATGGTTTCCAGCTTCATCCATGTCCTGCAAAGGACATGAACTCATCCTTTTTAATGGCTGCATAGTATTCCGTGTTGTATATATGCCACATTTTCTTTATCCACTCTATCCTTGATGGGCATTTGGGTTGGTTCCAAGTCTTTGCTATTGTGAATAGGGCTGCAATAAACATGTGTGGGTGTGTCTTTATAGCAGAATGATTTATAATCTTTTGGTGTATATATCCAGTAATGGGAATGCCAGGACAAATGGTATATCTGGTTCTAGATCCTTGAGGAATCACCACACTGTCTTCCACAATGGTTGAACTAATTTACTCTCCCACCAAGAGTGTAAAAACATTTCTATTTCTCCACATCCTCTCCAGCATATATTGTTTCCTGACTTTTTAATGATTGCCACTCTAACTGGCATGAGATGGTATCTCATTGTGGTTTTGATTTGCATTTCTCTAATGACCAGTGATGATGAACTTTTTTTCTTCTTTTTTTCTTTTTTATTTATTTATTTTATTTTATTTTTATTGCTCAAGCTGATAAGCAACTTCAGCAAAGTCTCAGGATACAAAATCAGTGTACAAAAATCACAAGCATTCTTGTACACCAATCACAGAAAAACAGAGAGCCAAATCATGAGTGAACTCCCATTCACAATTGCTACAAAGAGAATAAAATACCTAGGAATCCAACTTACAAGGGACGTAAAGGACCTCTTCAAAGAGAACTACAAACCACTGCTCAATGAAATAAAAGAGGATACAAACAAATGGAAGGACATTCCATGCCCATGGGTTGGAAGAATCAATATCGTGAAAATGGCCATACTGCCCAAGGTAATTTATAGATTCAGTGCCATCCCCATCAAGCTACCAATGACTTTCTTCACAGAATTGGAAAAAACTACTTTAAAGTTCATATGGAACCAAAAAAGAGCCCACATCGCCAAGTCAATCCTAAGCCAAAAGAACAAAGCTGGAAGCATCACGCTACCTGACTTCAAAGTATAATACAAGGCTACAGTAACCAAAACAGCATGGTACTGGTACCAAAACAGAGACATAGATCAATGGAACAGAACAGAGCCCTCAGAAATAATGCCACATATCTATGACTATCTAATCTTTGACAAACCTGACAAAAACAAGAAATGGGGAAAGGATTCCCTATTTAATAAATGGTGCTGGGAAAACTGGCTAGCCATATGTAGAAAGCTGAAACTGGATCCCTTCCTTACACCTTATACAAAAATTAATTCAAGATGGATTAAAGACTTACATGTTAGACCTAAAACCATAAAAACTCTAGATGAACTTTTTTTCATATGTTTGTTGGCTGCATAAATGTTGTCTTTTGAGAAGTGTCTGTTCATATCCTTCACCCACTTTTTGATGTGGTTGTTTGTCTTTTTCTTGTAAAATTAAGTTCCTTGTAGATTCTGATATTAGCCCTTTATCAGATGGATAGATTGCAAAAATTTTCTCCCATTCTGTAGGTTGACTCTTCACTCTGATGAGAGTTTCTTTTGCTGTGCAGAAGCTTTTCAGTTTAATTAGATCTCATTTGTCAATTTTGCCTTTTGTTGCCATTGCTTTTGGTGTTTTAGTCATGAAATCTTTACCCATGCCTATGTCCTGAATGGTATTGCCTAGGTTGTCTTCTAGGGTTTTTGTGGTTTTAGGTTTATGTTTAAGTCTTTAATCCATCTTGAGCTAATTTTTATATAAGGTGTAAGGAAGGGGTCCATTTTCAGTTTTCTGCATATGGCTAGCCAGTTTTCTCAACACCATTTATTAAATAGGGAATCCTTTCCCCATTGCTTCTTTTTGTCAGGCTGTCAAAGATCAGATGTTTGTCGATGTGTGGCATTATTTCTGAGGCCTCTGTTCTGTTCCATTGGTCTATATCTCTGTTTTGGTACCAGTACCATGCTGTTTTTGTTACAGTAGCCTTGTAGTATAGTTTGAAGTCAGGTAGTGTGATCCCTCCAGCTTTGTTCTTTTGGCTTAGGATTGTCTTGGCTATACAGGCTCTTTTTTGGTTCCATATGAAATTTAAAGTAATTTTTTTCTAATTCTGTGAAGAAAGTCAGTGGTAGCTTGATGGGAATTGCATTGAATCTATAAATTACTTTGGGCAGTATGGTCATTTTCACAATACTGTTTCTTTCTATTCATGAGCATGGAATGTTTTTCCATTTGTTTGTGTCCTCTCATTTCCTTGAGCAGTGGTTTGCAGCTCTTCTTGAAGAGATCCTTCACATACCTTGTAAGTTGTATTCCTAGGTATTTTATTCTCTTTGTAGCAATTGTGAATGGGAGTTCACTCATGATTTGGCTCTCTGTTTGTCTATTATTGGTGTATAGCAATGTTTGTGAATTTTGCACCTTGATTTTGTATCCTGAGGTTTTGCTGAAGTTGCTTATCAGCCTAAAGAGATTTTGAGCTGAGACTATGGGGTTTTCTAAATATAAAATCATGTTATCTGCAATCAGAGAAAATTTGACTTCCTCTCTTCTCTTCCTATTTGAATTCCCTTTATTTCTTTTTCTTATCTGATTGCCCTGGGCAGAACTTCCAATAATATGTTGAATAGGAATGGCGAGACAGGGCATCCTTGTCTTGTGCTGGTTTTCAAAGTGAATGCTTCCAGCTTTTGCCCATTTAGTATGATATTGGTTGTGAGTTTGTCATAAATAGCTCTTATTATTTTGAGATAAGTTCTATTGATACCTAGTTTATTGAGAGTTTTTTAGCATGAAGGGATGTTGAATTTTATCGAAGTCCTTTTGTGCATCTATTGAGATAATCATGTGGTTTTTATCTTGGTTCTGTTTATGTGATGGATTATGTTTATTATTTGTGTATGTTGAACAGCCTTGCATCCCAGGGATGAAGACGACTTGACCGTGGTGGAAAAGCTTTTTGATCTGTTGCTGGATTCAAATTGCCAGTATTTTCTTGAGGATTTTCGCATCGATGTTCATTAGGGATATTGGCCAGAAATTTTCTTTTTTTTGTTGTGTCTCTGCAGGTTTTGGTATCAGGCTGATGCTGGCCTCATTAAATTAGTTAGGGAGAAGTCTCTCTTTTTCTCTTGTTTAAAAGAGTTTCAGAAAGAATAGTACCAGCTCCTCTTTGTACCCCTGGTAGAATTCAGCTGTGAATACGTCTGGTCCTGGGCTTTTTTTGGTTGTTAGGTTATTAATTACTGCCTCAATTTTAAAACTTGTTATTGGCCTATTCAGGGATTTGACTTCTCCCTGGTTTAGACTTGGGAGGGTGTATGTGTCCAGGAATTTATCCATTTCCTCTAGATTTTCTAGTTTATTTGTGTAGAGGTGTTTATAATATTCTCTGATGGTAGTTTTTATTTCTGTGGGATCAGTGGTGGTGTCCCCTTTATCATTTTTTATTGTGTCTATTTGATTCTTCTCTCTTTTCTTCTTTATTAGTCTGGCTAGCAGTCTATATATATTGTTGATGTTTTCAAAAAAACCAGCTCCTGGATTCACTGATTTTTTTTTTTTGAAGGGTTTTTGGTGTCTCTATCTCCTTCAGTTCTGCTCTGATCTTAGTTATTTCTTGTTTTCTGCTAGCTTTTGAATTTGTTTGCTCTTGCTTCCCTAGTTCTTTTAATTGTGATGTTAGGGTGTTGATTTTAGATCTTTCCTGCTTTCTCCTGTGGGCATTTAGTTCTATAAATTTTCTTCTAAACACTGCTTTACCTATTTTCCAGAAATTCTGGTATTTTATGTCTTTATTCTGAAAGAACATCTTTATTTCTGCCTTAATTTCATTATTTACCCAGTAGTCATTCAGGAGCAAGTTGTTCAGTATCCATGTAGTTGAGTGAGTTTCTTAATCCTGAGTTCTAATCTGATTGCACTGTGTTCTGAGAGACTGTTTGTTATGATTGCTGGGCTTTTTTGCATTTGCTGAGGAGTGTTTTACTTCCAATTATGTGATCTGTTTTAGAATAAGTGCAATGTGATGCTGAGAGGGGTGCATATATTCTTTTGATTTGGCGTGGAGAGTTCTGTAGATGTCTACTAGGTCCACTTGGTCTAGAGCTGAGTTCAAGTCCTGAATATCCTTGTTAATTTTCTGTATTGTTGATCTCATATTGACAGTGGAGTATTAAAGTCTCCCAGTATTATTGTGTGGGAGTCTAAGTCTCTTTGTGGGTCTCTAAGAACTTGCTTTGTGAATCTGGGTGCTCCTGTATTGGGTGCATATGTATTTAGGATAGTTAGCTCTTCTTGTTGCACTGATCCCTTTACCACTATGTAATGCCCTTGTTTGTGTTTTTTGATATTTGTTGGGTTAAAGTCTGTTTTATCAGAGACCAGAATTGCAACCCCTGCTTTTTGTTTGTTTGTTTTTTGCTTTCTATTTGCTTGGTAAATGTTCCTCCATCCCTTTGTTTTCAGCCCATGTGTGTCTTTGCACTTGTGATTGGCCTCCTGAATGCAGCACAACAATGGGTCTTGACTCTTTATCCAATGTGGCAGTCTGTGCCTTTTAATTTGGGCATTTAGCCCATTTACATTTAAGGTTAATATTGTTATGTGTGAATTTGATCCTGTCATTATGATGCTAGCTGGCTATTTTGCCCATTAATTGATGCAGTTTCTTCATATTGTCGATGATCTTTACAATTTGGCATGTTTTTGCAGTGGCTAGTACTGGTTATTCCTTTCCATGTTTAGTGCTTCCTTCAGGAGCTCTTGTAGGGCAGGCCTGGTGATGACAAAATCTCTCAGCAATTGCTTGTCTGTAAAGGATTTTATTTCTCCTTCACTTATAAAGCTTAGTTTGGCTGGATATGAAATTCTGGGTTGAAAATTCTTTTCTTTAAGAATGCTGAATATTGGCCCCCACTCTCTTCTGGTTTGTAGGGTTTCTGCCAAGAGATCTGCTGTTAGTCTGATGGGCTTCCCTTTGTGGGTAACCCGACCTTTCTCTCTGGCTGCCTTTAATGTTTTTTCCCTCATTTCAATCTTGGTGAATCTGACGATTCTGTGTCTTGGGGTTGCACTTCTCGAGGCGTATCTTTGTGGTGGTCTCTGTATTTCCTAAATTTGAATGTTGGCTTGTCTCGCTAGGTTGGGGGAGTTCTCCTGGATAATATCCTGCAGAGTGTTTTCCAACTTGGTTCCCTTCTCCCTGACACTTTCAGGTACACCAGTCAAACATAGGTTTGGTCTTTTCATATAGTGCCATATTTCTTGGAGGCATTGTTCATTTCTCTCCATTCTTTTTTCTCTAATCTTCTCTTCACATTTTATTTCATTAAGTTGATTTTCAGTCTCTGATATCCTTTCTTCTGCTTGATTGATTCAGCTATTGTTACCTGTGAGCGATTCACGAAGTTCTTGTGCTGTGTTTCAGCTCCATCAGCTTGTTTATATTCTTCTCTATACTGGTTATTCTAGTTAGCAATTTGTCTAACCTTTTTTCAAGGTTCTTGGCTTCCTTGCATTGGGTTAGAACATGCTCCTTTAGCTCAGAGAAGTTTGTTATTACCCACCTTCTGAAGCCTACTTCTGTCAATTCGTTACATTCCTTCTCCATCCAGTGTTGTTCCCTTGCTGGCAAGGAGTTTTGATCCTTTGGAGGAGAAGAGGCTTTCCAGTTTGGGGAATTTTCAGCCTTTTTGTGCTGTTTTTTTTTTTTTCTCATCTTTGTGGATTTAATTAACTTTGGTTTTTGATGTTGGTGACCTTTGGTTGAGGGTTCTGTGTGGATGTCCTTTTTGTTGATGCTATTCTTTCTGTTTGTTAGTTTTTCTTCTAACAGGCCCTTCTGCCACAGGTCTGCCGGAGTTCACTGGTGGCCCACTTTTTGTTGATTTTGATGCTATTCCTTTGTTAGTTTTCCTTCTAACAGGCCCCTCTGCTGCAGGTCGGCTGGAGTTTGCTGGTGGTCTACTTCAGACCCTGTTGCCTGGGTATCACCAGTGGAGGCTGCAGAACAGCAAAGATTGCTGCTGGTTCCTTCCTCTGGAAGCTTTGTCCCAGAGGGGCACCCGCCAGATGCCAGCTGGACTTCTCCTGTATGAGGTGTCTGTTGACCATTGCTAAGGAGATGTCTCCCAGTCAGGAGGCATGGGGGTGAGGGACCCACTTGAGGAGGCAGTCTGTCCCTTAGCAGAGCTTGAACGCTGTGCTGGGAGATCCACTGCTCTCTTCAGAGCCAGCAGGCAGGAATATTTAAGTCTGCTGAAGCTGCGCCCACAGCTGCCCCTTCCTCCAGGTGCTCTGTCCCAGGGAGATGGGAACTTTATCTATAAGCCCTTTTATCTATAAGCCCCTGACTGGGGCTTCTGCCTTTCTTTCAGAGATGCCCTGCCCAGAGAGAAGGAATCTAGAGAGTCAGTCTGGCTACAGTGGCTTTGTCGAGCTGCAGTATGCTCTGCCCAGTTTGAACTTCTGGAAGCTTTGTTTACACTGTGAGGGGAAAACCCACTTACTCAAGCCTCAGTAATGGCGGATGTCCCTCTCCCCCACCAAGCTTAAGCATCCCAGGTCGACTTCAGACTACTGTGCTGGCAGTGAGAACTTCAAACCAGTGAATCTTATCTTGCTGGGCTCCATGGGGGTGGGATCCTCTGAGCTAGACCACTTGGCTCCCTGGCTTCAGCTCCCTTTCCACGGGAGTGAATGGTTCTGTCTCACTGGAGGTCCAGGTGCCACTGGGGTATGAAAAAATACATCTGCAGCTAGATCGGTGTCTGCCCAAATGGCCATTCAGTTTTGTGCTTGAAATCCAGGGCCCTGGTGGTGTAGGCACCTGAGGTAATCTCCTGGTCTTCAGGTTACGAAGACCATGGAAAAAGTGTACTATCTGGGCTGTAGTGCACCGTTCCTTGTGGTACAGTCCCTCAGGGCTTCCCTTGGCTGGGGGAGGGAGTTCCTCAACCCCTTGCACTTCCTGGGTGAGGCAATGCCCCACCCTGCTTTGGCTCACCCTCCCTCCGTGGGCTGCACCCATTGTCTAACTAGTCTCAATGAGATGAGCCAGGTAACCCAGTTGGAAATGCAGATATCCGCTTTCTGCATTGATCTTGCTGGGAGCTGCACACTGGAATTTTTCCTATTCCGCCATCTTGCCCGCCACCTCTGAATAGTGACTTTTTCAATTCAGTTATTGTTTACAGCTCGAGAATTTTAGTTATAATTTCTTTTTCATATTCTTGCTTTTTTCTGATTTTGTTTAGTTATTTGTCCATGTTTTGCTTTCGCTCTTTTAGCAAATTTAAGGTTTTTTAAATTGTAGTAAAATATACACAATAATTTACCACTTTCACCAAAAAACCAAGGTTTTTTTTTTTTTTTATTGTGGTAAAGTATACACCACAATTTACCATTTTAACCATGGACCATCACCATCATCCATTTCCAGTATTTAAAAAAAAATTTTCCGAACTAAAACAACATACCTATTAATCAGTATCTCCCCATTTCTTCCTGCTCCCAGCCCCTGGCAACCACCATACTGCTTTCTGTCTCTCTGGATTCGACTACTCCAATTATCAACTACTCCAATTACCTTGCATAGGTGAAATTATACCGTATCAGTTATTTTGTGTCTGACTTATTTAACACAATGTGTTCAAGTTTCATCCATGTTGTAGCATGTGCATGTATTTCCTTCCTTTTAGAATAATTTTCTTCCTCTTTGAAGAATTTGAATAATATTCTAGTGTGTGTGTATATATATTATATATGTGTGTATATATATACACGTATATATACATATATATACACACACATATATACACACACACACACACAATTTTTTGTTCATTCATCTGTCAATGGACATTTGGGTTGCTTCCACCTATTGTGAACAATACTACTATGAACATGGGTGTATATATCAAGCATGACTGTTAGAGTCACTGCTTTTTAATAATTTTGGATATATACCTAGAAGTAGAATTGCTGGGTCATATGGTAATTCTATGTTTCATTTTTTGAGGAACAGAATTACTGCTTTCCACAGTGGCTGCACCATTTAACATTCCCACCACTGATGCACAAGGGTTCCAGTTTCCCCATGTCATCACTGATACCTGTTGTTTTCTTTTCTTTCTTTCTTTTTTTTTATAATTGCCATTTTAACAGGGATAGAATGACATCTCATTGTGAATTTTTTTTTTTTTTTTTGAGACAGTCTCACTCTGTCACCAGGCTGGAGTGCAATGGCACAATTACAGCCCACTGCCATCTCTGCCTTCCGGGTTGAAGTGATTCTTCTGCCTCAACCTCCCTAGTAGCTGGGATTACAGGCATTAGCTACCATGCCCAGCAAATCTTTGTATTTTTAGTAGAGACGGGGTTTCACCATGCTGGCCAAGCTGGTCTCAAACTCCTGACCTCAGATGATCCACCTGCCTTGGCCTCCCAAAGTGCTGGGATTACAGGCATGAACCACCATGCCTGGCCATCATTGTGGATTTTATTTGCATTTCCCAAGTGACTAGTCATGTTGAGCATCTTCTCGTGTACTTATTGGGCATTTGTATTTCTTTTTCGGAAGAATGTCTATTCAAGTCCTTTGTTCATTTTTAATTGGTATGATTGTTTCGTTGAATAACACAGTTATTTTAAAGTCTTTACCTAGTAAATCTGTGTTTTTGGGAGGATGGGAAAGGAATTTATTTCTGGAAATTTATTTTCTTGTTTGGAATGGGTTATACATGTCTTCCTGTTTCCTTGTATGCCTTGTGAATTTGTTAAAAACTGTTTAAAAATTGGGCATTCGGAAAAATAGCCATGTCTCCCAGTCTTTATGGCCTGTCTCTGAGCAGGGGTAGTCCTTCTTTTATTAGCTGGGTGTTCTCTAGGCCTTGGGACCAGCCTGAATGGAAAACAAATTCTTCTCCAGTCTTTTCTGCGTATGGGTCTATTCTGAGCCTTTGTGTGACTTTCTCAATTTTCCCCATATACGAGGTGGTTCTTGAATGCTTTACTTTTCCAAAGTCTCACCTTTAGCTTCTTAGGACCTTACATGGCCTATTGTAGGTCTCTACCCATAACCTTTTGCCCCAGGCATCTGCTGGTCTTAGTCTCCCTGTAGCTTTCATAAGCAGCACCCACTGTTTCTCTTTATTTGAGATGTAAGTTAGGCAAAACAGACTAGACCTTCAGGTAGCCCCCAGACAGGTTAGAACTTTGCAAATAGGTCTTCTCTGCCCCTCTAGTTTATGGGAAGGAACTGGAAACTGGGATGATTCCTCTTCCAGACCAAGACTGCCTTGCCAGTGAGGTGGTAGGGCAAGGGTAAATAAAAACCGCATATGATTTTTTATCATTTTGAATACAGCTTTTTCTTGATTTTTGCATTTGCTTGATTGCTATAGACCTGAGATTATTTTTCCAGAGCTTCCGTAGGGTTAATGTAGCCAGCAGTTTCTTCTCTTTTTTCCTGTTTTTTTTTTCTTTTTTTTTTTAAGTGTTTCCATGGGGAAGTGAAGACTTGGAGCTTCCTAGTCTGAGTTTTGTTGACAGTACTCCTAAACTCAGATTTTATGACTTTCTTTTTCTGCTCCTGGATGCCATGCTGGAAGTTTTATGACTTTTGGGGGGCTTTATGAGTAGTTTGGGGGATATTGATGGAAATTGATATTTCTGAATGATCTCTCCACTGAAATTGCTCTTAGGTACTATTACAAATTTCTGGATTTTGAAACTAAAAGTAACTAGAAAGTCCCACTAGAAGGCAAAGTAAAGAAGGTTTGGAGAGCTATATTTAGGGTTGAGAAAAATATCTTAAAAAACAAAAAAAAAGGGTAGGGTCTCTCTCTGTTGCCCCAGCTGGGATATAGTGATTATCCATGGACTCAGTCCAGCTGCTAATCAGCACAGGAGTTTTGAACTGCTACAGTTCTGACCTGGGCTAGTTTACCAATCCTTAGGCAACCTGATTGTCTCCTGCTCATGAGTGGTCACCATACTGATGCCAAAATTAGTGCAAATACCTGATCAGCCTAGTGCACTACAGCCCACAACTGGACTCAAGCAATCCTCCTTCCTCAGCCTCCCCAGCAGCTGAGGTTACAGGCCTGAGCCTCAGCACTCAGTGAGAAAAATACTTTTCTCTCAATCTCATTTCCTCATTCTCTCAATGAGGAAATCATTGAGGGTACTACTCACAAGATCAATGTGTGTTGTTTATGAGGTCTTAGGGGAGAAGATTTTTCTTTTTCTGATAGGCTTTAGAATACATAAATATACTCTGAAAGGTAGACAGGATATTTATCATCTTCATTTGCCTCATCAGGAAATTGAAACTTAATTAACAGAAGTTTTAGCCAGGTTTTTTCTGCCCCTTTTTTCCCTCCCTGAAAATGGAGGATTCTTATTTGCTGATGTGCCTCATGCATCTAGAATTGTGCCTGGAACATACATAGTAGGCAGTTAATAAGTTATTTGTAACACGAATAAATGGGAGGAGCTAGTTGTCCATAGTAGGAAAAGTGATAACTTTGTTATCTTTTTAAAACTTTATTTAGTGAACTTTATAATGAAGTCTAACCTATATCAGAAAAGAGTACCAATCATAAGTACAAAGGTCAGTGAGCTTTCATCAAGTGCATACACTCATGTAACCAGCTTCCAGATACAGAAAAAGAATATTATCAGCACTTTGGAATCAGAAATTCCTCCGTCTCAAGCCCTCTGCCGGTCACTACCCACTACCAACCCCCATCTTCTCTGAAGTGTAACTACCCTGATTTTCAAAATACATGGATTTGCTTTGTCTATTTTGAAATCCATATGCACTAAATAATACACTATGTACTCTTGTGTATGGCTTCTTTTGCTAAATATTTATTAGATTCATCCATATTATTGAATGAGGGTATAGTTGAACTTTGTTACCTTTTGAAACTTTATAAAAACATTTTACTTTGAAATTAATCAATGCCAAGTGAAACTCAGATTTATAGAAAATTAAACTCCAATAACTATCATTTTTGGAACACGTAATGACAGAAACTATGCCAAGAACTAACATACACGAGTGATCTCATTTAATTCTCTGAGGTTTCCTGAGGTGTAGGTGTTATAATCCTCATTTTACTGACAAACTCATAGAGAAGTTTACTAACTTGCTAATAATTTTGTAGTTGATGAAACCCTGTCTGGACCCAGGTCCCTCAATCAACCATGCTTATGCTTTATTAATCACCACTCTATTTGTCTCTCTCATGTGAGACCCTTAAGAAATTTTTAATTGGATATGCATTTAGGTAAAGAATAGGGAAAAGTGAGGCTGATATTAACTTAGAGACAGCTGTCTTGTAGCCATGTGCACCACGTGATAGAACAGTTTGCCAGGGCCTCTTTGCTGTCATAAACTGTTTGTTTGCAGACTCCTTTAGGTCTTGTTCTTTCATTGCAACAGGCTAACTCAGGAACTGTGTGCCTAGGAGGAAAGAGGCATGGACCTGGCCTCCTAGCCTCTGTATTATAGATTTAGGTCTCAGGAGAAAGTCAGGAAGGACTGTGTTTATTTGCCTCATGAGGAAATTGAAACTTAATTGACAGGAGTTTTAGCCAGGTCTCTTCTGCCAAATTCAGCCAAATTCTCCTTTGACCTTTAATTTTTTTAAATTTAAAAATGCTTTATTTGCTGATTTAATAGGTTTGACCAACATTTAACTCTTGGTTTAGATCTTTCACTTTCCCAGTTCAGTAGGGGAAAAAAGCATATCCTGTCTTCTAGTCCTGTCCCTTTTAACATACTCTGCCTTAAAATTACTTTATTCTGTTTATATAAATAAACAGAATATAAGAAAATAATATATCTGTTTCAGGTACAGATATTATAAACATTAATTTTATGAAATGAAAATACAAATATTGTCATTTCTTCACTTTTTTCTCTTTGATTTTTTTTTCTGCTGCTAGCTCTTAAATTGTTTGGGCTTTTTATTAGTGTTTGATATGTATTTGGTAAGTTAGAAACTTGTGATGTCTCTCCAACTACTAGAGTTTCCACAGTCACTGGGGGATAGTAACCTCATCTGAGAGCAATTTAAGGCATTATGAGATTACAGACAGGGAATTATTTCCTTGCTTTGTGACTATCTTCTCTCTAATTTGGGAGTCCTAGTTATGCTTCATGATCAAGTGTTCTTTTGCTGTTATGTAAATCTGTTTTGTCAGAGGAAGAATCGGAGATCTTGCTTATGGGAAGAAGGGAGAAAGGGCTGTAGGGCTCAGCTAGCAGAGCTATAAGATGTGCTCAGGAGAAGAAACCTCCTAATGTGAAGAAAGGGGAGGAAGAGAGATGAAAAAAATTTTGTATTAATAGAAAAAAACACTTATTGCTACTTCACACTTAAAGCTTTACATTCACATTTAATCTTCACCATAGCCCTATGATGGGTGCATATTATACGGAGTTTTTTTCAGATGAGGCTCAATGTCCACAACTGAAAAAACTTCAAGTCTGAATCCAGAGCCAGGTAACTTCTGCTACAGTTGTCCCTTGTGTATCCGTCAGGTTCCTTGATCCCCCAAAGATACCAAAAATACTGGGATGTTCAAGTCCCTCATATAAAATGGCTTAGTATTTGTACATAACCTACACACACCCTTCCATATACTTTAGATCATCTCTAGACTACTTCTAATACCTAATATAAGAGGAATGCCATGTATATAGTTGTTATAATGTATCATTTAAGAAATAAGAAAAAAGTCTTTACATGCTCTGCACAGATGCAACCATTCATTTTTTTTTCCCGAATATTCCCAGTGGTTGATTGAATCCACATATGTGGAGCATCAACTGTGTACTGTTTTCTGTGCTTCATTTCATTCCTTAAAACCAAAATAAAGAGCCTCCCAATGAGAGAAGGATGTGAGAGCACCACAGGCAACTCAGTTTTCAAGCAACAACACTCACATTTCTATTGACATTACTATGTTTTTTGCAAGGAATAAAAGCAAGTGCTCAGTGAATATACCTATAAGTCCTTAATTTTCTGAATTATCAGAATTCATTCTTTTTGGGGGAGTGAGATAGGAGGTCAAGTAACTTTATATAACTACTTTTTCACTAAATAGAATTCTCATTTTTGTGTGAATTAACAATTGATTAGAAGCCTGCCTGGCCAGGATCAACTGGGAGCTGGAGTGACTTCCCAACTCGGGGAAAGGGTGAGTGAGAGACTTCCACATCCCCACTGCAAAACTGTGGAATCTGGGCTGTTGGAGAACCCCTTGACCCTCCCAACCCCTGAAACTAACATAGGGAGCTGCAGGGAGGTCACGGAATGAAACTGCTCCAAGAAGGGATCTTGCAGTGAGCCCCATACCTTTTCGGAGACCTAAGCAGCTATGGCAAGGAACCATTTCCAAATCTAGCCTGTAGCAGACTACACACTCACCTAGGACCCAGTGGTGCCAGGACTGAGGCACTACAGAAACTTGGGCTGTTGCTGATACAACTCGGGAGTGAGCTGGGAGTGCCTTCTCACCTGGCGTAGGAAGTGAGCAAGGTGTGGGCTGCAGCTGCTGCTGCCAGGAAGTGGGCAACCCCAGGATGGAGATTAGGATATGAACAGGGTGCGAGTTGCCTTTGGGACTTGCTCTTATGACCAAGAAGGTGTAAGCTAGGCATGGGCTTTCACTGCTGGAGGAGTGAAAGCTGCTGGCTTTCACTAAGACTGGGATATGAGTGGGGGTTGCATGTTTCCCACCCATTGGCCCAGACTGTGACCACCCAGGCAAGTCCTCAGTGCAGCTGCTACTGCCTCTTTACCAAGCAGAGCACTCCACCTGAGGCCTGGGGATTGTCCACCCATGCCATCATGGCTGGTTGCTGCTATCACCATTAGGGAACCTGAACACAAGCCTGCCCAGCTCATTTTTCCCTCCCTCCAATCCAAGATAGATCACATAGCCTGGGGATGTGGGGATTGCCCAACCAATCCACCACCTCATGTACCTCAGCACTCCTACAGGCCTGAGGTTGGGCCTTAACTCACAGCCTGTACCTCCTCAGCTGGTATATACCTGCAAGCACCAACTGTGAACCTGGAGATAGGCCTGCCCAGCCCATCACAGCTACTGCCAATATCAATGCCCACTGATTAGGACCCAGAGAAATCATCTTGCCACGGCTACTGCTATTGCCCTTGTCACACCAGCTGTCTAGGAGCCTGAGAACCCCTCTACCCCTGCCACTACTGGCATCTGAGCAAGCCACCTTGAGGTCCAAGAATCAGGCCACCAGTAACAACCAACATAGGTTCTAGGGTACATCATCTTGAAGCACAAAGATAGGCATGCTCAGCCTACCACTGTCACCACTGGGGCCTTAAGACTGGCCTACCTGGCATCTTAGTCCCCTGTACAACTTCACTGTATCCTCCACTAATAACTACACCCTAACCCATTGAGGAAATCACAGAAACCAGTAACACTGTTTACATCTAAAGAAATCATATGGAGAGTGCCTACTGCATGCACCCAGAATCAAAGTTGAAGCGCCCTACTCAACCAACATCATAGATACATCTTCAGGAAAAATTCTCCCATATGAAAGTAAATTTAAAAATAAGAAGTGACTATTAAACCAGATGCACAGATATTAATGAAAGGACATAGACACAAAGCAAGAAAATACAACATCCCCAGAGGAACACTGTAATTCTCCAGCAAAAGATCTTCATCTAAAAGAAATATTTGAAATTCCAGATAAAGAATTCAAAATATTGATTTTAAAGCAGATCAGTGAGATATGAGAGCATTCTGACAAATAATACAAAGAAATTAGAAAAACAATTCAGAATATGAACAACTTTTCAAAAAGATATTTGAAAAAAGAACACAATAGAAATTCTACAAGTGGCAGGGTGTGGTGGCTCATGCCTGTAATCCCAGTACTTTGGAAGGCTGAAGCGGATGGATCACTTGAGGCCAGGAGTTCGAGACCAGCTTGGCCAACATAGTGAAACCCTGTCTCTATAAAAACTACAAAAATTAGCCGGCCTTGGTGGCGTATACCTGTGGTCCCAGCTGTTTGGGAGGCTGAGGCAGGAGAATCGCTTGAACCCGGGAGGCAGGGTTTCAGTGAGCCAATATTGTGCCACTATGCTCCAACTTGGCTGACAGAGCAAGACTGTCTCTGCATCCCCGCTCGCCCCCCAAAAAAAAAATTCTAGAAGAATTCATTAAAGGAAATAGAAAATACATTTGAAAGCTTCAACAATAGACTAGACTAGTCAGAAGAAAAAAATCCTAAGACTTGAAGACAGGTATTTTGAAACAATCTAGCTAGACAATAATGAAGAAAAAATAGGAAAGAATGAGCAAAGCCTTAGTTACATTTTGGACAAAAAGTGGTCAAATATTTAAATTATTGGTATCCCCAAGGGAAAAGGAACAAACTATTAGAAAACATATTTATAGTTTGTGTTTATTATTTCATATATTATCTTTATTTAACAAGATAATATATGAAAACCTCCTGGATCTAGCAAGAGATTTAGATATTCAGATATAGGAGGCTCAGTGATCCCTGGACTGAACAAGGCAAAAAGGTCTCTACAATACATTACAGCCAGACTAAAGTCAAAGATAAACAGCAAGTTCTAAAAGCAGCAAGGGAAAAGTGTCTAGTCACTTATAAAAGAAATCCCATCAGAGTAACAGTGAATTTCTCAACAAAAACCTTTCAGGCCAGAAGAGAATGGGACGATATATTCAAAGTGCTGAAAGAAAAAAAACCTTCCAGACAATACTATACCTAGCAAAATATCTTTTATAAAGTCTTTTCCAGACAGGCAAATGCTGAAGAATATTTTACCACTAGAATAGTTCTACAAAAAATGCTTAAGGGAGTCCTAAACCTAAGAGCAAAAGGACATTTACCATCATATAAACACATGAAAGTGTAAAAGCTACTGGTAAAGAAATCACACAAAGGAGGAAGAGAAAGGACTCAAATGGTACCACTACAGAAATCCACCAGGATCACAATGACAATAAGAGAAAAAGAACAGAAAGAAAAAATATACAAAACAACCAGAAAATAATTATATGATAGGAACAATACTTCCCATATCAGTAATAATCTTAAATAGATTAAATTGTCCACTTAAATATTGTAGAATGGCTGAATGGATTTTTTAAAAACTATGATCCAACTATGTGCTTCTTACAAAAAATTCACCTATAAAGACATATAGATAAAAAGCAAAGGGATAGAAAGTTATTCCATGCAAAATGAAACTGAAAGTAAGCAGGAGTAGCTATACTTAGATAAAACAGATTAAGTCAAGAACAGTTTTTCTTTTTTAAATTTTTATTTTACTTTAATTTCTGTGATACATGTGCAGAACATGCAGATTTGCCACATAGGTACACATGTGCCACAGTGGTCTGCCACACCCATCAACCTGTCACCTAGATATTAAGCCCCACATGCATTAGGCATTTGTCTCAATGCTGTTCCTCACCCCACCCCCTGACTGGCCCCAGCGTGTGATGTTCCCCTCCCTGTGTCCATGTGTTCTCATTGTTCAACTCTCACTTACGAGTGAGAGCAGGCGGTGTTTGGTTTTCTGTTCCTGTGTTAGTTTGCTGAGAATGATGGCTTCCAGCTTCATCCATGTCCCTACAAAGGACATGAACTCATCCTTTTTCATGGCTGCATAGTATTCCGTGGTGGATATATGCCACATTTTCTTTATCTAGTTTATCATTGATGGGCATTTGGGTTGATTCCAAGTCTTTGCTATTGTAAATAGTGCTGCAATAAACATACATGTGCATGTGTCTTTATAGTGGAATGATTATATTCCTTATGACCAGTAATGGGATTGCTGGGTCAAATGGTATTTCTGGTTCTAGATCCTTCAGGAATTGCCACACTGTCTTCCACAATGGTTGAACTAATTTACACTCCCACCAACAGTGTAAAAGCGTTCCTATTTCTCCATAGCCTTGCCAGCATCTGTTGTTTCCTGACTTTTTAATAATTGCCATTCTAACTGGCATGAGATGATATCTCATTGTGGTTTTGATTTGTATTCAAGAACAGGGTTTTTTTAAAGCTTTATATATCAATAAAGGATCAGTTCAGTGACAGAACACATAACAATTCTACGTATATATGCACCCAACACTGGAGCACCCAGATTCATAAAGCAAATATTACTACATCTACAGGAACAGATAGGCTGCAATATATTAATACTGGGTTACTTCAACATTCCATTCTCAGCATTATACAGATCATTTAGACAGAAAATCAACAAACATTGAGTTTAAACTGGATTTCAGACCAAATGGACCTGACAGACATTTAGAGAACATTTTATTCAACAACTGCGGAATATACATTCTTTTTATCAGCAAATGGATCATTTTTCAAGATAGACCATATGTTAGGCTGCAAACCAAGTCTCAACAAATGTCAAAAAATCAAAATCATATCAAGTATCTTCTCAGACCACAATGGGATACAACTAGAAATCAATACTAAAAACTTTGAAAGCTATAGTTATAAAATTAACATGCTTCTGAAGAAATTAACATGCAAATTACATTTTTTGACACAAGTGAAAATGGAAACACAATGTACCAAAACTTGTGGGATACAGCAAAAGCAGTACTAAGAGGGAAGTTTATATCAGTAAATGTCTACATCAAGAGTAGAAAGATTACAAATTAACAATCTCACAGTGTACCTCAAAGAACTAGAAAAGCAAGAACAAATCAAACCCAGAATCAGCAGAAGAAAAGAAATAATAAAAATCAGAGAAGAACTAAATGAAGTCTAGACTGAGAAAGTACAAAGGATCAACAAAACAAAAAGTTGCTTCTTCAAAAAGATAAACAAAATTGATAAACTGCCAGGTAGACTAACCAAGAAGCATAGATCCAAATATGATCAAATGAAAAAGGAGACATTACAACTGATAACACAGAAATACAAACATTTATCAGAGACTATTACAAACAACTATATACAACAAACTGGAAAATCTAAATGAAATGAATAAATTCCTAGAAACATTCATCTTACTAAGATTGAATCAAAAAGAAATAGAAAACCTGAACATATCAATAATGAGTAGTAAAGTTGAATCAGTAATAAAACGTCTCCTAACAACATTTCAGGACTGAATGGATCCTTAGCCAAATTCTACCAAATGTACAAAAAATCCCTACTACCAATCTTTCTGAAACTATTCCAAAAAATTAAAGGTGAGAGAATTCTAACTCGTTCAACAAGGCCAGCATCACCCTGATGCATAAAATCAGACAAGGATATGAGGAAAAAGAAAACAGGGCCAACATCTCTGATGAATATAGATGGCAAAAATCATCTACAAAATACTAGCAAATCAAATCCAACAGCACAACAAAAAAATAATACACCACAACCAAGTGGGATTTATCCCAGGGATGTAAGGATTGCTCAATATATGTAAATCAATAAACATGATATATCGACAAAAAATGAAGGACAAAAACCATATGATTTTCTTAATAGATGCAGAAAAAGCATTTGATAAAATTCAACAATTCATGATGAAAACTCAAACTGGACATAGAAAGAACACACCTAAAAACAATAAAGACCACATATGACAAACACATAGCTAACATCATACCCAACTGGCAAAAGTTGAAAGCCTTTACTAAGAACTGGAACAAGGCAGGAATGACCACTTTTACCCTCTTGTTCAACTTAATACTGGAAGTGTTCCTTGAGCAATCAGGAAGGAGAAAAGGCATCCAGATTTGCAAAGAGGAAGTCAAATTGTTCTTCTTTGCTGATGGGATGATCTTATATCTAGACAAACCTAGACACTCCATGAAAAAAACTCTTAGATCTGACAAATGAATAAAAGTTGCAGGACACAAAATTAGGATACAAAAATCAGTAGAATTTCTATTCACTAATCATGTAGCTGAGAAAGAAATCCCATTTACAATAGATAACCGCTCCCCAGCCCGCAAAAAAGAAAAAAAACCCTAGGAATAAATTTAACCAAGGAGGTAAAAGATCTCTGCAAGGAAAAGAACAAAATGTTGATGAAAGAAACTGAAGGCAACACAAATAGAAAAGTATGTATGCTCATGGGTTGGAAAAATTAATATTAAAATGACCACATTGGCCATGGCAATCTATAGATTCAACACAATTCCTATCAAAATACCATTTTATTTCTTGACAGAATTAGAAAAATCCTAACATGTATATGAAACTCAAAGAGCCTAAATAGCCAAAGCAATCCTGAGCAAAGAACAAAGCTGGAAGCACCATGTTACCTAACTTCAAAATATATTACAAGTAACCAAAACGGTATGGTACTGGATATATATATATATATATATATATACTAGTGGACCAGAATAGAGAATCCAGCAATAAAGCCACATATTTATAGTCAACTGTTCTTTGACAAAGCTGACAAGAACTTACAATAGAAAAAGGACACCCTGTTCAATAAATGGTGCCGGGAAAATTGTACAGCCACATGGAGAAGAATGAAACTAGACCTGATCTCTCACCATATACAAAAATCAACTCAAGATGGGTTAAAGATGTAAATGTAAAACCTAAAACTATGAAAATAATAGAAAACCTAGAGAAAACATTCCTGGATATTGGTCAAGGCAAATAATTTATGACTAAGACTTCAAAAGCATAGCCAACAAAGACAAAAATAGCCAAATGAGACTATATTAAACTAAAAAGCTGCTGCACAGCAAAGGAAACAATCAACAGAGTGAGAGAACAACTTGTTAAATGAGAGAAAATATTTGCAAACTGTTCATCTGACAGGGGACTAATATCAGAATGTAGAAGGAACTCAACAGGAAAAAAGCACAAATCTTTTTAAAAAGTAGGCAAAGTAAGTGAAGAGACATTTCTTAAAAGAAGATGTACATTTGGCAAACAAGTTTATAATCAGTAATCAGAATGATACAATCTATACTGATACAGATTATTAGCCATTTGTATGGCAAACAGGCTTATGATCAGTAATAATCAGTAATGTAGTTCAGTAGTAATCAGAGAAATGTAAATCATATCCACAGTGAGGTATCATCTTATTGCCATTCATAATAGCTATTAGTGAAACAAAACAAAACAAACACATGTTGGCAAGGATGCAGACAAAAGGGAACTCTTTTTTTTTTTTTTTTTGAGATGGAGTCTCGCTCTCGCCCAGGCTGGAGTGCAGTGGCTCGATCTCGGCTCACTGCAAGCTCCGCCTCCGGAGGTCCTGCCATTCTCCTGCCTCAGCCTCCCAAGTAGCTGAGACTACAGGGGTCCGCTACCACGCCCGGCTAATTTTTTTTTGTATTTTTAGTATAGACAGGGTTTCACTGTGTGAGCCAGGATGGTCTCGATCTCCTGACCTCATGATCTGCCTGCCTCGGCCTCCCAAAGTGCTGGGATTACAGGCATGAGCCACTGCGCCCAGCCAAGGGAACTCTTTTTACATTGTTTGTGGGAATGTAAATTTTACAGCCACTATAGAAGACAGTATAGAAATTTATTTTTTTTTTATTATTATACTTTAGGTTTTAGGGTACATGTGCACAATGTGCAGGTTTGTTACATATGTATCCATGTGCCGTGTTGGTTTGCTGCACCCATTAACTTGTCATTTAGCATTAGGTATATCTCCTGATACTGTCCCTCCTCCTTCCCCCCAACCCACAACAGTCCCCAGAGTGTGATGTTCGCCTTCCTGTGTCGATGAGTTCTCATTGTTCAATTCCCACCTATGAGTGAGAACATGCGGTGTTTGGTTTTTTGTCCTTGCGATAGTTTACTGAGAATGATGTTTTCCAGTTTCATCCATGTCCCTACAAAGGACATGAACTCATCATTTTTTATGGCTGCATAGTATTCCATGGTGTATATGTGCCACATTTTCTTAATCCAGTCTATCGTTGTTGGACATTTGGGTTGGTTCCAAGTCTTTGCTATTGTGAATAGTGCCACAATAAACATACGTGTGCATGTGTCTTTATAGCAGCATGATTTATAGTCCTTTGGGTATATACCCAGTAATGGGATGGCTGGGTCAAATGGTATTTCTAGTTCTAGATCCCTGAGGAATCGCCACACTGACTTCCACAATGGTTGAACCAGTTTACAGTCCCACCAACAGTGTCAAAGTGTTCCTATTTCTCCACATCCTCTCCAGCACCTGTTGTTTCCTGACTTTTGAATGACGGCCATTCTAACTGGTGTGAGATGGTATCTCATTGTGGTTTTAATTTGCATTTCTCTGATGGCCAGTGATGACGAGCATTTTTTCATGTGTTTTTTGGCTGCATAAATGTCTTCTTTTGAGAAGTGTCTGTTCATGTCCTTTGCCCACTTTTCGATGGGGTTGTTAGTTTTTTTTCTTGTAAATTTGTTTGAGTTCATTGTAGATTCTGGATATTAGCCCTTTGTCAGATGAGTAGGTTGCAAAAATTTTCTCCCATTCTGTAGGTTGCCTGTTCACTCTGATGGTAGTTTCTTTTGCTGTGCAGAAGCTCTTTAGTTTAATTAGATCCCATTTGTCAATTTTGGCTTTTGTTGCTATTGCTTTTGGTGTTTTAGACATGAAGTCCTTGCCCACGTCTATGTCCTGAATGGTATTGCCTAGGCTTTCTTCTAGAGTTTTTATGGTTTTAGGTCTAAGATTTAAATCTTTAATCCATCTTGAATTAATTATTGTATAAGGTGTAAGGAAGGGATCCAGTTTCAGCTTTCTACATATGGCTAGCCAGTTTTCCCAGCACCATTGATTAAATAGGGAATCCTTTCCCCATTTCTTGTTTTTGTCAGGTTTGTCAAAGATCAGATAGTTGTAGATATGTGGCATTATTTCTGAGGGCTCTGTTCTGTTCCACTGATCTATGTCTCTGTTGTGGTACCAGTATCATGCTGTTTTGGTTACTGTAGCCTTGTAGTATAGTTTGAAGTCAGGTAGCGTGATGCCTCCAGCTTTGTTCTTTTGACTTAGGATTGACTTGGTGATGCGGGCTCTTTTTTGGTTCCATATGAACTTTAAAGTAGTTTTTTCCAATTCTGTGAAGAAATTTCTTAAAAAACTAAGAACTATCATTCATTCCAGCAATCCTAATATGACCTAAAAGGAAAGACGTCAGTACATCAAAAGGATCTCTGCACTGCATATTTATGGCAGCACTATTCACAACAGTAAAGACATGGGATAACCTATATGTCCATCAGTGCATGAACAGATAAAGAAAACGTGGTTATACACATAATGGAGCAACCACAGGAAAGAACGAAATCTTGTCACTTGCAGCAATGTAGATGGCACTGAGGGGTCATTATTTTAAGTGAAATAGGCCAGGCATGAGACAAATATCACGTTATATGTGGGTTATCTGTGGGAGCTAAAAAATTTGATCACACGGAGGTAGAGAGTGGAAAGACCGATAACAGAGACTGGGAAGGGTGATTGTGGGGAGAGGAGAGAATGAAGGGAACTGGGTTAAAGTATACAGATATATAGTAAGATAGAATAAAGTCAATATTTGGCCATGTGCAGTGGTGAATACCTGTAATCCCAGCACTTTGGGAGGCTGAGGTGGGTGGATCACCTGAAATCAGGAGTTTGAGACCAACCTGGCTAGCATGGTGAAACCCTGACTCTACTAAAAATACAAAAAATTAGTCAGGCGTGGTGGCGTGCACCTGTAGTCCCAGCTACTTGGGAGGCTGAGGTGGGAGAATCACTTGAACCCAGGAGGTGGAGGTTGCAGTGTCCTGAGATTGTGCCACTGTACTCCAGCTTGGGCAACAGAGCAAGACTCCATCTCAGAAAAAAAATTAATAGAGTAGGGTGACTATACTTAAGAAAAATGTTGTACTTGGGTGATGGATACCCTAAATACCCTGGCTTCATCACTATGCATATTATATATCTGTAACAAACTTTCTCACATACCTCATACATTTGTGCCAAAAAAACTCATTAGAGGGTAAAATGCCAAATTGAAACAGCATAAAAAGAAGTCCCTCCAAAGAACTATATTTGTTGAGTATATATGTGAGGGAAAATGTGGCTCTTTTAAAGAGTGAATGTTGGATGAGAAAACCAAGAAAGTTTGTGAGAAACTACCTGGTTAGAGAGGAGAATTTAGGCAGGTAGCCTCTAATATACGGGAACAAAAGCATCTTCGTTCTTTGAAACAATTCTCCTAGTAAAACCCAAATAACATAAATGAGTTAATTCTAAGCATCTTTTGTAAACACTTTCTCATTCTTTCAACAACTTTGAGTGCATTGGGGGAGGGGGCGGTGGGGGTGGGGGAGATAAAGTCCCTGACTCCTTACGGATAAGTTGGGTGATTGAAGTTAATAAACAAGTGTCTTCATGAAACAAGCACCTCCCTCAAATCAATTAAGGGAAGAAAAGATGTTTCCCCAGACCTTTTTTTTTTTTTTTTTTTTGATACTCGCCTCCAGATGGCCTTTAAACCAACAAAATCTATCTAAAATTCTCCACACTGTATGGATTAGGTGCCTTGTTGAAAAATGACTTTTCTAACTAAGTCTGGCTCTTGCACAGCTGATGAGTGCTGGGCAGTGGAATCAGGCAGGACTCAAAGATAAGCTAGAATTACCCATAGTGGAAGGATTTTTATGATAAACCAACTGAAAAAAAGTGAGGAAGAAACGGGTGGTACTGTGTGACAGGGCAGCTGTGTGTGCCTACAAGAAAAGGTTTGTCCTTGGTATGTCTTTCCAGGAGAGGCAAGGGGCCAATAAAGCTTTGTGAATGCTGGCTCATCTGTCATTTCCAGCTGTTTCCCCTGTTTAAGTCCACCTGCAGGCTCAGAAGCAGCAGGCCTTCCCACACGTTCTTTTATGGTGTGCTAGCATCACCAGCCTCCACTAGTAGAGATCCTAGCAGAATGGGGCTCTAGCAGGAAAGGCTTTTGAGCTTGTGGAGTCTAAAATTCTCCCTGCCCTGGGCAGTGGAGACTTGCAAACATGGAGTGGGAGGCTCCCAAGGTTCAGCCAGGTGATGGATGGTGAAATGAGGGTTGACAATGTGCTCAGAGGGTTGAAATTAAAACAAAAGCCAAGTCATTAGATCATTGTGTTTTAACAGTGATGTTGTGGCTTCTCTTAATATCCTGGCTTGCAGAGTCCTGGAGGAATCTCCCAGTCAATAAGCTCAGAGCTTACTAAATGGTAGTCATTTCCTGGGTTGCACTATATGAATCAGATTTGGCCCAGGCTGAAAAGAGAGAAATGTGAGAAAGGGAATTCCTTTACTTCATGCATGATGTAAATGATTTCTCTGCCAATTTGGGAAGGAATGGAGGGCTGGAAGATTCCCACAACTATTGTTTAGCATCTTGTGGTTCTAGGAAGTGTTTCAGCTGGAGTGCACTGATATTATGTATGGGATGATTCACATGGCAGAGAATGGGTAGAGATGAGGACGATTTAGCCTCAAGCTCCTTGAAGCCATGTGGGACTAGATGAGGACAAGTATATTTGTCTGATACCTTCCAGGCCACCTCTTCCCATTCCTCCAGCCTACCACTCTGCCTTTCTGACGTACAGGAAGAAGCATCTTCCCTTAAGAAGAGTAGGAAAGAAGTGGAAAGTGAGATTCTGAAAATAGAGTTGGCCTTAGTTCTAAGCAATATGAATTCAACCTTAGTGCACCTGCTATCACTGAAACCCTTCACAAAACACTGGAGGGGACAATCTAAGATTAGAGTTGCTTTACTCTATATCTGATTTACACTGTCTACACATACAAAGTGAATACACTAAAAAGTTAGTTGGAAGGAAAAGTGAGCGAATATCTACACCATTTAACCAGAGAAATACTTTGGCCTTAATTATTTGGGTATTATCTTAGATATAGTTTAACATAAGACTAACTATCTTAAAAGTGTCTTTAAAAATTATTTTTTATTCCCTTTTCTTCATTGAGGTGGCAGTCATTCAAGCACTAAAAAAACTTCAGGAAGACAACACTTAGAGTGCATTAAATAAATATAAATTTTATTAAAAACACTCACATAGCATTATCAGGAATGATATAATAATAAACAGCTTTCAAATAACCTGCATTCATAACATTACAATACTTACAGTATTTATAACCATCCTCAGATCTTATAAACAAACCAAACATCTCATGAAAATGAAATGAAACTAGTTTAAAAAAAAAGCATAGAAAAATGCACACAGAAGTTCATTATCTTAGTGTCAAACTGCAAAAGTTTCCTACACAAGTTAACCACTAGCTTTAGAAGTGAACTGTACATCACTGTGCGTCAATCAAGATGAAAAATTCATTCAAGTAAAGTTGACACCACTCAGAAGCATTTTCAAGTATGGCTATATAGTCAACCTGATATTCCTATATTAGCAAATTGTAGATCTGCTTTCCATTCATTCTAACTGAGGCAGGTTTTATATTTACAATTATAGATCTGATATTTACAATATGCCACTCAATTTCTTCTCTTCCTTATGTAACCTCTCCCCAACCCCCCAAACTATACTTCCTGTTCTTGTTGGCCAGCAGTTTAACAAATGACAGTAGGTGACACAGAAATCAAATATTAAGAATGGATGATCAAAATCACCAAATGCACATGTAGTAATCAAATGTTTGGGGCTAGATATTATGGTATACAAAAAAACATTAAAATCATGTGGTTTGTAAGCAAAGCAAACATTTTTGGAAATGTTTGCAAATTGGACACAACCACAAATTCAAGAAATTTTTTAAAAAGACAAAAGCCAGCTTACAAAGATTTGACCAATAAAACCCAAAGGCCTCCTCTGATTAAGAATTTATTTTAAGGCCGGGCGCGGCGGCTCACGCTTGTAATCCCAGCACTTTGGGAGGCTGAGGCGGGCGGATCACGAGGTCAGGAGATAGAGACCATGGTGAAACCCCGTCTCTACTAAAAAATACAAAAAATTAGCCGGGCGTGGTGGCGGGCGCCTGTAGTCCCAGCTACTCGGAGAGGCTGAGGCAGGAGAATGGCGTGAACCCGGGAGGCGGAGCTTGCAGTGAGCCGAGATCGCGCCACTGCACTCCAGCCTGGGTGACAGAGCGAGACTCCGTCTCAAAAAAAAAAAAAAAAACAAAACAAAACAAAAAAGAATTTATTTTAAATACCAGTAAGCAAAAATATATTTAGGCCAAAATGTAATTGTACAATCTATTGCACACCATACCTGTAGGTGTTTGCCTGTTTAAGGGAAGTCCACATGGAGTATGTACCTTCAGTGATTACAGGATCAAAAAAACTTCATTTAGAGAGTTAAAAGTCTGGCCAACAGCCACTTGCCAAACTCCTGCCTTACAATTTTTCCCTTTATCAACTCAGTGCATTCTATTTTCATGTAATTTTTTTTTCCTGCTTGAAACAGTCAAAAGATTCCTCAAACTTTTAAAATGCTTTTCTTTACAATAAAAAGAGACAACAGATTTACAAAATTAGTTTTAGTTACATCAGTACATGTACAAGTAAAATAGAAGGGATTCAAAATAAAAGGGTTAAATCCCTGACAAAGAATATATTTATTAACCTACAACAATTTTACATAAACACAGGTGACATGTTGGCATAAGGAGAACATGAGCTGAAATATCCCTGAATTTTTAGAACAAAAAGGTTGAAGTTCAAGTTATACTTGCTAAGAAATCAAGTATTGAAAAAAGGTATGTTGTTTTTTTTTTTTTTAACAATAAAAAAAAGGACTTGGAAAAAAATGATGGTACACAATGCTTTCACTCTCAGTTCAATATCCTATTGCCAAACTAGTGTTGAGGTATATGACAAGTAGGAACATCACTCAAACATTTAATGAATTCTTAGCTCACATTATGATATATTTGTAGCAGGCTGAGTAGCACCATCATGATGTGAATTCTGCTTCAAACTCATATATATATATGTATATAATTTTTTTACAGTACTAAAATACTAAAGCATTGCGTTAAAAAAGTTTTGTTTACAATTTAATTTACTATACAACTCTTTCACTTCTTTATACAAATTAATGATTTAAAACCACCACAGCAAACCAGCTGCCTGTTTTTGTTTCTTTTTAACTGACAGATTCACATGGAACTAACCCTGTTTATTCATCTTATGCAGGCATCAGTCTGCTCAATCCTCTTGTTAAAGAGGACACTTAAGCTAAGAAATGACAACATCACAATGTACATAATTATCAACACAAAGGCAGACTGCCATTCAGTTCTCTGAAGAGCATATGATCCATAAAATAGCATAGGCTTCAGTGAACTAGCTTTGTTGAGTCTGCAGCATGCGGCTAATTATTACCTGCAGTTAATAGAAAATTCTTAAAACTGTACATTTTTGAGCAATGAACTTGTCATACAATTTTGTATAAAACTGTTTTACAGTATAGCATGTGAGATGAGCACCAGAAAACATGTTTTGTGGACTAACGTATTCCCTTGAATCCAGTAAGTCCCATGGTGGATTTAACTGGCTGTGTTAAAAATGGACACAATTGCTCATCAGCAGATGCATGGCTAAAAGCAAAAATATTTTAAAAGCTTTGTTTCCTTAAAAAAATCAACTTTGCATTCTAAAATGAAAGTAAACTTGTTTTTTAAACATCTCAGTACCTTAGCATTGTTCAAGTTGTCAAAGCTTAGGTAGACAAAGTGCTTCTAAAACACCATTTAAAATATTTATACATATACGTGTGTGCACATATACATGTTTGTGTATATATGTACATATATACGTTTATTGTCCTACAAGGACTTCACTGGATGAGCAAAATCCAGAGGCCTTTAAAATGTCCACATTTTAAAAACTAAGCTTCTGTAAGAATAGGGAATTATGATAAAAACTTGAATGAAAAGTTACCCCTATTATTCAAGGGCACTGGAGTACACTGATAGCATCTTGATATAAAGGCATTAAATTTTTAGCTATTAAAGACACCGTTTTCTTAGCACCATTTCTTAGAACATCCAAACAAATTCAGTGTTTTCCTGCTATTCATGTTTCCTGTAGCTATTCTGATAAATAAAAGTTAATATTAAGATTACAGTAAAAACTGCATTTCAAAAGCCATAATTCCAGTATTTCAGTACATCATATATTCAGCACCAGATGGTATTTTAAGATTCCTGTCACTGTAATACTACAGTACTTGTTTGATTTGTGTTCCATGACTATGCAAACTTGATATTATTAAAAGTGGTCACAGATGTGTAGAGTTGTAAGGGGGGTGGAAATCACATTTACATATCATCTCGTCCAATAATAGAACCAGTGTTTAAAAATGTAAATTGCGGAACACTTTCTTCCCCACCTTCTTTTTGCATAGAATGCTTTGGTCTTTTCCTAAATGCCATTTGTGACCACTTGGGAGCCAGTGAAAATTAAGTGCTGTGGTAAGATAACCTCTTTTGTTGCTGGTGAGCTGAGGTTTTTCCCACCACATTTGTCATGAATACTGTGACCTTTCCCCACTGCCTACGTCACGAGAACTATACTACTGACAGGTTGGTTGTGGTCTTTTCAAGTGAGGTAACCGATAAAAGGGGGCGATATCATATATATCTGTTGTAAGGCCCTGTGACCCGAGTGAAGGCATATGGAGATGTAGTTACTGTGGAGTCTGTGGTCACGGACATGGTCCTTTCGGCAATGGACTTGATGAAACGCAGGTAAGTGGGCTCTGAAGGTTCATGTGGCTCAGCAGGCTCCCGTTTCACTTTTTTGCCATGGGATTTCTGAGGCACATAGTCTGGGCCATACTTTTCACACTCTTCCTCTTTCTCACGGGCTTTTTCAGCCATTTTGGCTTCCCAAAGAGCCAAGCCATGTTTTGGCTCATTCATGCTCTTATGCTGGTAAAAGACGAGGGAGATCCTGGTGGGGTGATTCCTATTGGGATTCTTTAAAGGGGTTGTGGCATGCAGCTCACGCTTTGCACACTCAATGAGAATTGACCCATGAGTTGGAGCCACGGCCACTCCCCCAATGTCAGGATCCAGAAAGCTCTGCTCGCTGTCTGACCAGACCTCATCGTTGTCCTCTGCACCAGAAGCCACACCCTGGACTGGTGCCAATGGCTGCTTTTCCTGACCATTAGCATCACTTAATTTGTGTAAGCCTCCTTGGACACAAGCAGTTCTATCATGGTTAAGAGCTGGAAGCATCTTTGATAACCCATTAGCTGTGTGGGAAAGCATGTCATTCTCCTTGTTTTGGAGATGCAGGGCATGAAGAGAGCTGTTGAACATGCCCGGAGCTGCACTGTAGTTACGGATTATGTGAGAAGGTGAATGATGCTCACCATTTTTATAGTCCATGTTTGGATTGCTCAGATTGGGTGGTAATCTAGAGGTGGCTCCCATGAAGTGGCCATCCATCTCATGAGTGGGATAAGGAGGCAATTTCCCTACATGATGTACATTTGGTCTAATGTTACAACTGCTGAAACCATCTCCCTGCATATTTTGGTTTCCATAACCTAAGTATTTAGATGTAAAACTCTGGCTATTATTTCCAAACCTTGGCTGGTAAAGTGTATGGATGGGTGGTAGATTGAGCTTAGACAGAGGGTCTTGGCTTGGATACCTATACAGATCCATGGGCTGAGACTGGGGAGAATAGGAACCCAGATATGGGGAGCAGTTGTCCACTGATAGGTTTCCATTGCATTGATATGATGGATATTGGGTATTCTGATTCAAAAGCCCAGGGTAAGGGTTCATGGAATTAGAAGAGTTCAAATATGAACCTGCAGCTTGAGATGAGGTGGAATAGAAGTTCATAGGGCTGGTGCTTCCATAGATATCTGAAGTGTGTGAAGAGCTTGGATAAGGACTAACTGGATTGGGCCGTCTCATGTATGGATTGGTGGATCCAGAAGCAGAGTAAGAGTTGACAGACTCTGTCTGAGGGTGATGTGGCTGCTGCTGTTGGGGTCTCTGCTGCTGCTGGGGCTGTGGTGGCTGCTTCTGTAGAGGCTGGGGTTGCTGAGACTGCTGCACGACTGGTCCTGAAAGTCGCAAAAGTTCTGTGGACAGGGCAAGAGAGAACAGAAACAGATATCTTTGATGTTGATGATTATTTTATGAAGGCTAGTGAAGATACTTAAATGTATGTAAGAAACTCCACTAGGAATGTACAACACCCATTAAGCAAAGATAAGAGCAAAGTCAGGGTTCTGATCATTGTCCAGCACAATTTTTTGTCTAAGGCATTAGAAATGCAGAACTTTGTGAAAAAAATGTAATAAACATCCAAAGCCATTCCATTGAGAGCAAAATGTTCTTTGGAACTTCTCAGCATGTCTCTGCTTGAAGTGCCTCCTTTTTCCTCCCTCTCTCCCTGTCCTTCCTTGGTGTAGTCATCCCTTCCTCAAGGGACCACTGTGACCTCATCTTCTAGTGCTTTTTTAATACTCAACTGCAAAGATAGATCTGATAAAGCAATACTCACAATGTATTATAGTTATGTTTTTAGCCCTCTCTTCACCCCCACTGCTAAGTAAATTCCTAAATGGGAAGGACAATGTTTTATTTTACTTTACTTCTTCATTGCCTGCCATGCAGTGGAATTTGCTACATAATTAAAATAAGATTTATTATGCAAGATTCGGGAATGTTGTGAAAAAAAGAATGAGATGCATTTAAACACAAAAAGCATCTTATATAATCAACAAATGCTACTTTATGAGCAGGCTTTCCAGAAAGGAAGTTAACACAGTTGTAGATAACACTTTAAAGAAACTTTCAGTTTTTTAAATGAAACTTTTAAATGTCATACTTCTGTTTTGACCTCACTTTAAAAAGTCATATGAGTTAAGAACAAATAGATGAAACTGCAGTGGCAGTTCTGAGAACAGAAGGGATTATTACCTGCAGAAGCCAGTTAAAAGGGAGCAGAGACAAGGTTCTATCTGATTATATTTCACAGCTAACCTAAGTGAACAGTATTTACTTAGTGTAAGTCAACCAATCAATAAACACTTATCAAGTGTCTTTAGCATATTCTAAATTATTTAACTTAGTTCCTCTGAGCTTGGAAATGAATCAGTAGAGAAATTTGACTTCATGAAGCAGCAAAGATGGCTAGTTTTAAGCAAACTGGTTTGCTTTTGTTAATGGCCAGGCCAATACCATCTCCAAATTTTGGATTTTTTTTTTCTTTTTACAAACTGCAGACATAAAGCAAGAGGCTATGGAAAGAAAATAACTTAGTATTCATGAATAATGTTCTATTGTTATTACTACAGCTGTAGTCTATTTTGATGGGTAAAAGTTTTGTAGGATATCTACATGTAGAACCCCTCCTAAACCACAGACTCAGCATGTCTAAGGAAAGGTGTTTCATTCTCCTCTCTCTCTCTCATATTTTCAAACTTATTTCAATAAATAGTACTGTTTTAGAAACCTAAAACAGTAAGTTAAGTTTAGGTTTAAAACTTTGGAGTCATCTTTAAACTTTTCTTCTCTTTCATTCCAATGTTTTGTCACCAATGTATTGATTTTCTTTTTCGCATTTTGGAAGAGCTCATTTGCATCATTTTGCTATATCTTTGCTACTAACCAACAAAATTCGAGGTCTTGTTACCTCAGTCCTGGTTTACTGTGTTTATCTCCAAACTATTAGCTCTTCTATAATTTGGCCTACTGCCAAATTACAATGAATTTCATCATATCACTTACCTGTTAAAAAAAAGTTGCTGTTTATTATAGAATAAAATCCAGACTTTTCCATGTTTTCCATGTTGATGGTGCAATATCTCATTACCATCTCTGAGAACAAAGCCTGGCCCTTGCTACTTTAGAGAAGACTCTGGCACAGAACTAAGACCATGATTGATACAACTTTCCAAAATTAACAATGTTCATTTTACAATGAGAGCACATGGACACATGGTGGGGAAGTGGGGACAACACACACTGGGGCCTGTTGGTATGGGTGCATCAGGAAGATGCTGGGCTTAATACCTAGGTAATGGGTTGATCTGTGCAGCAAATCACCACGGCACATGTTTACCTGTATAACAAGCCTGCACATCCTGCATGTGTACCCCAGAACTTACGAGTTGATGGGGGCAAAACCAAAATAATTTTCATTTTTAATATACCATGCAACACATTTATCTACAAATGCTTTACATTAAATTTACCTGCCAACTGTTTAGCCTGGCTTGCGTTTTCAGTTTGTTTTGTACGTGATGGGGCTGACTTTTCCTTTTCATTTTTATTTGAGCTGTTCTCCAGGGAGGAAAGCTTTTCAGCTGCAGCTTTCTTGGCTTCTAGTTTCCTTTGTCGACAAGTCTTGACTGGCTCTGCTAACATCCTGACTTTTCGCCGAAAAGAACTCAGTACCTGAATGGCACCACTCTGTTTTTTCTCCTCCTGAGCTTCCACACTCCCGAACTCATCCACATCAGAGACTTTGTATAAAGGCAGAACGTGAAGCTGCTCATCTTCAGGTTTTCCTCCAAATTCTCGATTGTCTTCTCTAGTGAGAGTGCATACCTGGTAGGGAAGTAAGACATTACAGCCTCAGCTACAGGTCCCAAAGAAAATGTGTGGGGGTGTGTGTGTGTGTGTGTGTATATCTTTCTCCTCTCAGTATCCAGATTTGTGTTGGTGGCCTAGTTGATCCAGATCAGTGACATATATATTACCGTAAAACCATTCTACCTGTTATTAATGAAAATAGCATCAAAATGGTACAGGGAGATAAGACAAATTGACATTGCCCACCCACCCTTTCTCTGAGTGTATCAGGAACAGTTACCTGTGGTGACCCTTGTTCTTCACATATGTTTCTGTCTATGGGAAGACGCAACACTCCCCCAAAATGAAGCACTCTCTTGCTTTTCACACTTCAAAAATAGATGTGCTAGATGTGAAGCCTCTTCAAAAACAGGCTAAAAGTTTCTTCTACGAAATGACTTCCTCTGTTTTTGGTAGTATCACATTTGCCTCATCTCATACTTCTGAACACAAATTTCATGTCTTTTCACATATCTGACACCTAACTCTGTTTAAGAAATTTCCATAAGATAAGTGAAGTAAAAATATAAAAAATGAAAGGTAAAGATTTGGCTGATACAGGTAATATGCAACTTAATACTATTTTCACTCTCTTTTCTCTCCTCCTTTGTACTCTGTCAAACCTAACTTTCTCTTTTCTTAATTTCTTTTCTGAAATATGACCACATATAAGTGGGTACTCCGAAAAGGGTAAGGGGTGGAGGGAGGAAAGCTACCTCTGTTGCTTTGATAATTAAATGGTACTTTGTCCTTTAGTTACCACAATTACACTAACTTTGGTAAAAGATTATTTGTGGTTTTTAAATACTAGTTTTTGATCAATGGAGACAATGTGATCTAATGTGATCTAAAATAAAATTAGAAGATATTCTTGAGAGAAATGTGATCATAATGGACCGACTTTAGAAATAACTTTAACATGAGATGAGATGGTATTAATGAGCCTGTCACTTCCTACACAGAAAGGTCTTCAAATTCATGTCTCTGAGCACCTTGTTACTTTTCCCATACATATTTAACCCTATTCAGTTCTTATCTAGTGCTCCTTTCCATTTTACTTCACAGAACCCATGCTCTATCAGAGGCAAATTCTTCTTGATTCTAAACATCCTTCTCATCATCTTACTCTCTGTCACCTTGCTGGAATGAAACATGGTTATATTAGGATGCACTATAGCTCCAGTTATCATTTACTACTTCTGCTTTTCAGAAACTAGCATAGCCTCCTAATAATGAGCAGATGCTGAGTACATGATTAGTGATGATTTTAGATGTTGGAGTTGTTGGTAGGCCTTGTGTTTGTTCTTCTGGATCAGAAGTTAGGAAACCAGAAGCTATGGCTAATGTGCCTCACAGCTTGTGTTTGTATGGCCAGTAAACTAAGAACGGTTTTTACATTTTCAAGGAGTTTTTAAAAAACAAAACAAACAAAAAACACCCACCAAACAATGTGACAGAAATCCTATGTGGCCTGCAATCCCTAAAATATTTACCATCTTGCCGTTTATAGAGAAGAGTTTTCCAATCTCTGATCTAGACCATTAAATGAATACCTTCTCTGCTTCTCAACAAAAACTTCACACCAGCTTCTTCAAATTACTTCAGCTATCATCTAATACCTCCCTGAATGCTTTTCTGCCCTAGAATATGACTTTAATACCTGATATCTATTTCCATATTCTCACTGGCCATCTTCTTCAACTACACCTACATCCATGTTGATGATTCATTAGGCTGATTGATTTATAGTTTTTTTAACAGAATATTTTGTTCTTTATCTCTACTCTGGGTCATCCCTTTAGATGCAAAATTATACCCTGAACCCTTTGTTGGTATAGAACATATATATATATAAATAACATATATCTATTTTCCCCTCACCACTGCCTCCAATTACAAGACCAATCCATTTTACCCACTGTAATATGTAGTCAGGCTCTTTTGCACTGTGAATCTTTTACAATAGGTTACCACAGTTCCTGTGACAATGATGATGTCTTTCTCATTTATGCTTCTCTCTCTGTAAGGTGAATATGCTTCTCTCTCTGTAAGGTGAATGGCTTGTATATGGCTTTTTGCTTAACTGATTACAATCTACCAGGTAACTGGCACTGAATTTTGAGATTTTCCTGGCAGTTAACTGTAACTGGCAATGAATAGTCACTGGTTTAGATTAACAACAAGGATTTCCATGATTCTGCCTGCCGCCATGTAAGACGTGACTTTGCTCCTCATTTGCCTTCAGCTGTGATTGTGAGGCCTCCACAGCCATGTGGAACTATGAGTCAATTAAATCTCTTTCCTTTATAAATTACCCAGTCTTGCGTATGTCTTTATTAGCAGTGTGAGAACAGACTCAACAGCTGCTAAGCTCTCCTCAGCCCAACTTACCAATGTGCTGCCATTCTGCATGTTGTGCAAGTCTCTGTGGGCATGAGCACAGAAGTCCAAACATGCAGTGACCCCTGAGAATGGACGGCCTTCCTTCAGACCCAGACGGCACTCTGGTGCTCTGTGTTCATATTCAATCTGAAAAATAAAAGTGTGTGTGAATGGGAAAGAAGTTATTTTTACTCTTACACCAAAAACTCACTAGTATTTAGACCATTTAGAACTTTAAAAAAATGTTTTGAACTTTATATCCAGAAACAAAATGGAATGACACAAAACAGAGCAAATATCTTGACATGGTAAAGTTTTTATTTTATAGTGTTATTGAGGCCATAAAGTATGCTATTTGAGTTTTGATATATATTTGTCACAACCAAAATAAAGTACATATTCATTACTCTTAAAAATTTCCTCATGCCCCTGTATAATTCATGCTTCCTGCTTTGTTCCCAGACAACTACTAATCTATCACTACAGATTTTCATTTTCTAGAATTTCATATAAATGGATTTATTTGGAGTTAATTTTTATAAATGGTGTGAAATTAAGGATCAAGATTAGCTTTTTTCCCTTATGGTTTTCCAACTGTTCAGATATTACTGGATAAAATGGTTATCCCTTCACAATTGAATCATCTTTGTTAAAAATCAATTGACCATATTATATATGTTGGGTCTACTTAAGGATTCTCTATTCTGATCCACTTGTGTATAATGGTGTGTATGTAGGTATGTCAATTTCAAACTTTTTAAAAATTTTATTTATTTATTGAGACAGAGTCTCACTCTGTCACCCAGGCTGGAGTGCAGTGGTACGATCTGGGCTCACTGCAACCTCCGCCTCCCGGATTCAAGCGATTCTCAGGCCTCAACCTCCCAAGCAGCTGGGACTATAAGCACGCGCCACCATGCCCCACTAATTTTTTGTATTTTTATTAGAGATAGAGTTTTGCCATGTTGGCCAGGCTGGTCTCAAACTCCTGGCCTCAAGTGATCCACCCACCTCGGCCTCCAAAAGTGCTGGAATTACAGGCGTGAGCCACTGCGCCTGGGCAATATCAAACTGTCTTGACAGACAGTAGCAAGTATAGATTTCAGTAAATCTGAAAACCATGCAATATATAGTCTCAAATTCTGCTCTTCTTTTAAAATATTGTTTGACTATTCCAAGTCCTTTGCATTTCCAAGTATATATATTTTAGAGCCATCTTGTCCAATTCTTTCAAAAAACCTGCTGAGGTTTTGAAACATCATGTATTGAACATATTGATTAGTTTGGGGAGAACTGACATCTTAATAATATTTAGTCTTCTGATCCATGAACATAGTGTATCTCTCCAGTTACTGAAGTTTTCTATCATTTATCTCAGCAATGTTTTAGTTTCCAGTATATAATCTTCTACATTTTTGTCAAATTTATGTCTAAGAATTTTATATTTTTGATGCTATTTTAATGCTTTATTGCTAGCGTATAAAATACACTTGAATTTTGTATTTCACAACTTTGCTAAATTCATATATTAATTTCATTTTCTGGTAGATTTTTTGAGACTTCTTATGTAGACAAACATGTCATCTGCAAATAAGTACAGTTTTATTTTTTCCTACCCAATCTTGACTGCTTTATTTATTGCCTTACTGCACTTTCTAAAATTTACAGTTTGATGTTGAATAGAAGTAGTTGGTTAAAAATGGACATTGTTGTCTTGTTCCTTATCTTAGGGGTCAAGTATTAGTTTTTCACCACTAAGTATAGCATTAGCTTTTGGCTTTCCATTTATGTATTTAATAGGTTGAGAAAGTTTCCTTTTATGACTGTTGAATATTATCAAATGGTTTTTCTGCACCTACTGCAATAATCATATTTTTTCCTGTTATGTCTTTTTAACATTATTTTTTGTGTTAAAAATATCTTTTTAATTTATTTGTATCTTTATATTAAAGTGGTTTTCTTGGTTTTTGCTTTTTTTTCAATATCACAAGCTCTGTGTTATAATTAGGGGTGTTAAAACCATTTACATTTAATGTGGTTGTTGATATAGTTGGGTTTGAATAAACCATCTTGCTATTTGTTTTATTTTTATATTTATCTTTTTTTGGTCCTATATATTTTTAAAAACATTTTTGGATTGATTTCATTTTTCTGTCTTTACTGGCTGATTAGCTATATACTTTTTTTTTTTTTAACTGGTTTAAGGTATACAGTGTACTCTAACGTCTCACAGTTTACAGCCAAGTAATATACCCAGTCCACATATTGTATAAGTACTTTACAATAATATACTTTCAATTCCTCAGCCTCTATGCTACTTCTACGTGTTATAAACCTCATAATGCATTGTTAATATATTTTTAAGATGCAAGTCATCATTTTTTTAAAAGTCTTTTAACCACGTTTACTATTTTTGATACCATTCATTTCATTATGTTGATCTAGATTTCTGTCTGGTATCATGTTCTTTCTTCCTGAAGGATTTCGTTTAACATTTTTAAAGTGCTAGTTTGCTGGTGGTGAATTCTTTCAGCTTTTGTAGGTCTGAAAAAATATTCTTTATTTTGCTGTCTTTTTTGAGAGTTGTTTTCATTGGTTATATATTTCTGGGTGGAGAGTCTTTTTTCTTTTAGTATGTTAAAGAAAGATGTTTCTCTTATATCTTCTCTCTTGCCTTTTTCTGAATGAAGTCTCCTGTCTTATTTTTTCCCACCTAGTGTAATATGTCCTTTTTTCTCCATTTGGCTTTCTGAGTTTCTCTTTATCACAGATTGTAAGCAGGTTGATTATAAATTTTTGATATCTTTTTTATGTCTTTGTTTTTTAATCTGGGGTTTGCTGAGCTGCTGAGATCTGTGGGTTCACAGTTTTGAACAAATCTGAAAAAAATTTGGCCATTGTTTCTTTAAATATTTTTCTGTCTCCCACCTCCTTCTGGTACTCCAATTACACATATATTAGTGTAACAATATTGACTAATAGGTCTTTTATATATTCATTTTTTTCAGTTTTGTTTTTCTTTATATTGAAAAATTTCTATGACTATGTCTTCGAGTTCCTTAATCTGTTAATTTCACCTAGTGTATTTTTAATCTAGATATATATTTTTCACTTCTAGAAGGTCATTGTAGGGTATTTTAATATCTTCTAATCTTTCCTTATCACTCTCATGCTTTCCTATGGCATTTTTAGCATATGAAATATGATAGCCATTTTAATGAACTTATCAACATATTGTATCACATATGTCAGTTCTGGGACTATTTTTATTGATTTATTTCTGCCTGTTCCCCAGTAAAGGTTATATTTTCTTTTTTCTTTGTAGGCCTTGTATTTTCTGATGGAATGCTAGACCATAAATTTTACCTTGTTGGTAGATTTATTTTTTTTAATTTTTGTACTGGGATGCAGTTAAATTACTTAGAATCAGTTTGGTCCTTCTATGTTTTGATTTTAAGCATTTTTAGATGAGGTCAGAACAGCCAAATTTACTCCTACTACCAAGGCAATACAATTATGAATAGTATTATGAAGTCTTCTCCGTCTGGCTGGTATGATCAAGAACTATTCCAGGTCCTGTGTGAGATCAAGGGATTATTCTGCCTGCTTCTTCTGATGGTTCTTTCCCTACCTAGCCTTGGCAGTTTTTTCACATGCATGTGCTGTTTAATACTCAGCTGAAGACTGGATCAGAACCCTCTGCAGGTCTCTAGGGCTCTTCTCAATAACATTCTCTCCTCTCTGGTATTCTGAGTAGTGAACTCTCGTAACCTTGGCCTCTCCAAATTTTGAACTTTGTCTCCTTAATACAGAGATAATGCTGGGTGTGTTTGGGTTCCTACTGCCTACGCTGGAGCCCTAATACTCTCTTCAGGAAGTAAACTGGGGTATTTATAGGTTCACCTGTTTACTTCCTTTCTCTCTGGTGCCACTGTCTTTTGAATTTCCTATTCTATATCTAAAAACCATTGTTTCATATATTTTGTCAGTTTTTTCTTAAATGTGTAAAGGCATATCTAGTCTCTGTTTACTCCATCATGGCTAGAAGATGAACTTGCATTATGATAAAAGTTTGTGGTGGCTTCATATTATTTACTGTTGGATTCATATATGTATTTGTCTATCTAACGTCATAAAACTTTGGCCAAAGGAAAATGAAGGTACCAACTACTCTTTAACATAGATGTGTGCTTTGTGGCTGTTCCGTTCATGCTGTGGTCTAGTTAGCTTTATTCTGTTCCTTGAACAAAAACAGATGTACAATCAGCTAGAAATTACATTTATGCCATCTCCTAAAAAATACCATGCAGGATTTTGTGAATGAATTACTGGAAATCCATCTAAATGTTTGGAAGACAATTCTAAATGCATAGCTTTCTCATGGTCTAAGGTTGTGCTGTTCAATATGGTCACCATTATCCACATGTGGCTGTTTTTGTTAATTTTTAAATTAATTTAAACTCAATTACACTAGCCATGTATCAACTGTTAAATAATAACCACATGTGGCTAGTGCCTATTACACTGAATAGCATAGAGAATATTTCCATCTTCATAGAAAGCTCTCTTAGAAGCATTTGTCTAAAATGTCATCTTCATGTATGATAAATAGCACATGATTTTGAGATTCAAACCTGCTATTTCAGGTCTACTGTTAAATTGTAAGGCAGGCATAGAAAAGACAGAGCTAAATATATGTCTACTGGATAGACATGAAGAAAGGACATTTAAGTGGAGAAAACTGAAGCTCTAATTCCATGGGACTGACAGAAGAGATGCTGTGGAGAGCCCACTAAACTTTAGCAATAAGACTTCATGAAATCAAGGAATAAAGCAAGGAAGAATATTCAGATGTGATAAATAGAGATAATACACTCCGTTGGTGAAAGGAGGTAAAGATCAAATAGTAGGTTTTATGACAGCATCTATAACATCAAATGGTCTTCCCATGTACTGTGTGGAAGCATCACATGGCTATTATTTTGATCTCTTAAGCATATTAACATACATGGATGAACATTACCAATGGTACTACCATGCAATATAAAAATATTTTATCCATTCAGAAGCATCTCATCCATTTACAACTATTAATTGACTTAATTTATCTAGATATTACATCAACACATTGTTTCATATATAAAAACACATATTGGGAATTACATCTACTCATCTTGTTATAACTTGAACATTTTTGATGGCTTCATATTTTGGGTACTCAAGTTTTAGGAAATGTATAAAATAGTTTCAAGTATGAGACAGTCCATAATAAGAATCAAGGGAGCAAAAAGAACATCAATGCTTTGTTATTCTGCCTCTTTCCTCAAGTAAAGCCATTTGATTAACAGCACCTATTAAAAATTCATTTAATAGAAAATGACCCAGCTTTAAATCTAGCAATATAGACTCATTCACTTCTTTATTTTTATAGCTTGATTTGTTTCAGAAGTTCTTGCTGAGAATTAAACTTTTACAACAGTATCAAAGCACTCCTTATACTTTGTGATACTAGCTAAACAAAATAACAGTATTAATCCAACTATTAATAGTGTTTAAAACACTTTTCACAGATATTCATACACATTTCTAAAAACATAATTTATGACATAAAATAACTTACAAATAGACCATCGTTTAATTTGCCTCTATTGTTCCAACCAAAAAAAAAAAAAAAAAAGTTTGTTTAGGACTGTTAAAGTCCACAGTGGAAAAGAAGAGTAGCTAAATCATTTTAGGATTAGTCCCTTGTCCATGTCTGCTGTGTAAACTAATCTAATCCCACAAGTAAATGACAGAGCACACATCCCAGAGCCCCATACCTATTGCTCCTGTATACTCTGCTCTGGGTGTCTTCTCATCACTCCAGCTTTCCTCCGTCCATCCATCTCCCTCTTTCACTTTTCCTACTCCATTTCTTCTACTCCCTCTCCCAGTTCTTACTTCATTGGCTTCTCTTCCTCCACTCATGCCTAAAATGATTGATGGCTCCAGAATCCCATCATCAGCCCTTTGTCCTCTTTATAATCTCTACTTTGAAAACCTCCTTTCATTCCTACGTATTCAACTTTAAGTCAAGTCCTGCCAGCATTCTGACTCTCAAATCTACAGTGCTAGCCTGAATTTTTCTCCTGATTCTCCATCTATTAACCTCGAAGCATGTCAAGCCTAGCATGTCCAAAATTTTGATATCTTCTCCCCATCCCAAAACTTACTATTTCTTACCGATTTCTGATACTAGTTAATAGAACTACCGGTCCAAACTGGAAATTTGGTGGATCTCCAAATTCTCTTCACATCCATACATCTAGTCACCAAGTTCTCTAAGCTCCACCTTAGTTGGTGTACATACTTAATTCCTGCCATTTCTTTAGGTCCTTAAAATCTCTTGCCCAATGATTGCAATAGCTTTCTTCTCTCTCTAATCTTACATAGATTTAAGTTATATTTCCCTTACTTGGCTTTTAAGTAAATTTTTCAAAATATAAATTAAATCACTTTACCCTTCCATCCCCAACACGCACTTGAAACAGCCCAATGGTTACCTACAGAATAAAGTTCAAAGATCTTTATTTAGCATCTAAGGCCGCTTGTGACATCTAGTCTACTTTCAGGGTTTTTTTAAAAAAAATTTTTTTAGAAATGTGCACATACTTCTATTCCAGCTGGAATTGTATAATTCTAAAATTGCTATTTATTTTATATGTCTCTGTCTCCACTAAAGAAGGAATTCTTTTGTTTTTTGCTTTTTTTTTAGAATCTGGGTCGTCTTTGTCACCCAGGATGGAGCACAGTGATGCAATCATGGCTCACCACAGCCTCAGACTCCTGGTCTCCTGGGTAGCTGGGATTACAGGTGTAAACTACTACACCCAGTTAAAGATTAAATTCTTTTTCTTTTTTTTTTTTTTTCTTTTTTTTTGAGATGGAGTTTCACTCTTGTTGCCTAGGCTGGAGAGCAATGGTGCGACCTCGGCTCAATTCAACCTCCACCTCCCAGGTTCAAGCTATTCTCCTGCCTCAGCCTCCTGAGTAGCTGGGATTACAGGCGTCTGCCACTACGCCCAGCTAGTTTTGTATTTTTAGTAGAGACAGGGTTTCTCCATGTTGATCAGGCTGGTCTAGAACTCCTGACCTCAGGTGATCCACCTGCCTTGGCCTCCCAAAGTGTTGAGATTAAAGGTGTGAGCCACCGTACCCTCACCTTTATGTTCCCAGTGACTAAACACAGTGTTTGGTTTGTAATAGACTTTCACTTAATGCTTTTGTTGTTGATGTTACCGAAACAGTGAAGATTTTAGTTTTTTGCCTTCATGATGAGCAATTTCTGACAGAATCATCTACCTGTCTTAACTAGCTATAGTTTAGAATACACATGTAAAATAGAAAAAAAAATGTTTTTGCTTGGTGTATGAAGTCAAGGTCAAACAAAAAAGGAAGATCTGGCAAAATCTGACACATCTGGACCCAAATATGTATACTTACAATGTTAGTCTATGCATAGCTTTACATGAGTATTTGTAAGACTATAAATTCTTGTGAATACTCATTTATACTTAGAGACTTGCAGTAAAAATAGGTAGTTAGAACCTATAGCTTGGGCCACATAATTTTGATGTAATCTCCATAGTCTGTTTACAGAAACAAAATTATTCATATGAGAACAAGATTAGTAGATAGAACAGCCTGTGACTTTTAAAAGTGCTTTAAAATGTACTTTTGTATAATTTTCATATACTTGAAACTGAACACTGCAGTGGTTTCAACAATTAAGAGGAAAAGTTAGAATAATATTTAAAAATAATTGTTTCAAAAATATTTTTAGACATAGGTAGGTCATTAGTAACAAGTAAGTTGTTACAATCGCTGCCAATGATTATTTAAACTTACCTGATTATTATATGCATCAGGTGCAAGTTTCTTATATGTTGGTGCCATAAGAGTGGACAGGTTTTGCAAATGAGACTCCAGTTTCTCTTCCTGTATAAAGTGAATAATTCTACATATTAAATTCTAAGTCCATTTTCTCTATGTAAAAGAGACTATTGGTTAGATTATTCCCCTTACATTTTGAATCCCAAACACAATACACGGTGCTTTATTACTAAATAAAGCATCTTTAAAACATGACTATCATTTTATTGTATATGTGCTAGTAAATATCTAGCTATTTGTTTTTTTCATAAGATTGATTTTCTAACTGCATGCGGATATTTTGCATTTTACACATACAAGCCTGTGCCAGGAGTAGGGTTAGGGGAATGAAGCCGTATGGTCTTAAAGAGGTCACACTTTTTAGCTACCAAGGAAGATGAACTATTAAAAGAACTTATTTAGCTTAATTTGTCTATTATTTCTAATCTTTCTTTATATTTTATGCTTATAAAGGTAGTATTTAAAAAATTCGAAATGATCTCTCCATAGAGCAACTAAAATTTACTGGACACTTCAAATATGGATAAAATGCTTCAGAACTTGAATGCAGGATATATGAAAACCTTTGCAGAATTTACTTGAAAGGGGAAATGCTCAGTTACACCCCCACCTGCCCTGCTCATGAAGAACAGATTTTCCAAGTAATATGCTGTTAAAAAATGGTAGGTGATCATATTTAGCTGCTCCATTTATACTTAGAAGTCTTCATTTCAGATTGATATTTCTCTAAAAAAAAAAGTTGTGAGACATAACCACCTGGCAGAGATGTAAATTTTAGAAGGTGAGGAGGTTTCTGAACAGAGCTCTCCTACCCAACAGAGGCAGTAAGTTACTTGGTATCCTCTGGATTTGGTTTACATGAAACCTCATGAAAGTGATAAACATGTATCACTTGATAAAACAGTAGTTAAAAAAAAAGTTATCTGTAGAAAATTAAAATGACAGCGTGCAAAATCAGTACTTTTCATTAAGTTATTAATGTTCTTGTCTTATGAAATGATGTCTCACACATTTAAGTAAAGTTTAATTATTGAAAACATCCTTTAAAAAACTTACATTGTGATTTCAGGAGTTTTTGCACTTGCTTTATTAACTGTGACTATAATAGTAGGTGAAAGCTTAATAAGGTTAACAAATTCTTCATTTAAAGGGACTCATCAATGTTATAATATCTATAGTATGGAAATATTTTAATTGTATTTGAAATTCAAAAGATAATTGTAAGTGTATAGAATGACTGAAAATGTGGTCATATCTAAATGCTAAATATACTGAGGTTTTCTAATCATTCAATTAGTACGGAGACAGTCCCTGACCTATAATGGCTTGGTTTTTTTTTTTTTTACTTTAGGATGGGTTTACTGGGGGTATTAATGGATTTTCAATTTACAATGGATTTATAGGGATGTAGTCTCCTCATAAGTCAAGAAGTATCTATATTCTAGACTACATGCCACCCAAAAGTTGTTAAATTTATCAATTTGCAAATTATATTTTAAGAAATACGTATTCTAGAGACAAGACAAAAACCAATGACTTCAGTGAGAAATCAGTGTCCATTTATTTCCATTACAGAGTTATATTAAAATCTAAATAAGTTTTAGTTACTTAAATGCATTCATTACAGTGACTTTAAATTATTTGAATCTCATTGCACATAAATGTGACTAAAAATGGTCTTTTCTGAATGTAGTACTTATGTAACTTCCATAATTCAGAGTCAGAATATGAAAAACATCACCAATTCTCATTTAGTTTTAACAATGAAGTGACACCCCTTTAAAACTTTGGAATTAACATAAAAGACCAAAGAGGAAGTTTTTGTTGCTCAAATTTTGTCTATTATTTTGGCATAATATGATTATTATGCCAACTTAACAAGTAGTGTGTATCTATAGTTTGGGAAAAACTTTGATTAATAAGAGCTTACCAAGATATGTCATATGGTTCACTTCATCTATGCTAATGAATTCTCTATGAAAAATAAAGTGATTATACATCAGGAAGTAAACAAACCTCTTTTGGGTCATCCCCAAGCAGCTTAAACTTCCTTGGGATCTTGCTTCTGGCAAACTTACATCCATTGTAGTACATGCTCCATGAACAACCAAAAGAGAAGGAGGCACCACAGGTTTCTGGATCCAGCCCCTGACAGGCGCAAGTTCTCCTGAAAAATCAAAAGACCAAATTCATTGCTATGGATAGCATTATATAGGCTTTGCAGCTGATATTCTAGGTGTCTATATGCAAAATGAGTTTGAAAAGAAGTCTAATCTAACTCTGTATTAAGCTGTGGCATAACCACACACAGAACTATTTCAATTGACTTTAAAACAATTTTATTGCAATATAATACACATACAGAAAAGTGCACATAATTTTACAGTTTACAAATGGAAAATACCCAGGTAAGTAGAACCCACACTAAGAAACAAAATATTTACTATCCCCTGGAATTTCCCCTCATTTTGCCTTTCAGTCACTCACTGTCTGTCTCCCTAACGGTAACTTCTCTAAGAATATAGTAGTTCTGCCTATTTTTATGTTAATATTGCTTTCTTTTTTACAGATGAGGTCTTGCTATGTTGCTCAGGTTGAACCTGAACTTCTGGGCTCAAGCGATCTTCCCGCCTCAGCCTCCCAAATAGCTGGGACTATAGGTGTGTGCCACCATCGGTGGCTTGTTTTGCCTACTTTCATACTTGATATATACATAGGTATATGGAATTATATAATATAAGCTTATTTGTATCTGTCTTCTTTTTCCATTATGTTTGGGATATCCATCCAAATCACTGCATGTAGTTGTACTTTATTCATTTTCATTGAGTACCATATTCCATCTTACAAAAATGTGACAAATGAATTATTCTGCCATTGATGGGCATTTGAGTGCTTCATAGTTTTTGGCTAAAATACAGTATTACAGCTTTATAGCCCTAGTTCGATATATCCTAATGACAATAAACAAACATACAAATAAGCAAAGAAGAGATAAAACAACTTACAAGAAAAAATATTCAGGTAGCACTGTAAATTAGTTTTAAATTAATATATGTATATTGTGATGTAAATAGTTAATATCAAAAACCAAGAATTTCAGTGTACAAGAGAAGCAAAACAAAAGATAATAATACTCTGTCAACTATGAATAGGAAAAAACAGTATGAATTAATGATTTGAGTTAATCTCAGATTTTCTTTCTAAAAAATAATTACTTCATGTATTTGCCCATTAAAAAAGCCTAAAAGTAATGACATCTCTGTAGCAGGGAGCACATCTAGACACTGATTGTGATCTCTAAATATAATTTCCCATCAAAATCTCTGAAATTTGAGAAGATTCTTGCCATGCATTTATTCTATCATTCTTACAAACTATATTAAATGGTAACTAAACAGTTGATGAGGAAAAGTCCTGTAAAGCATTCCAGCTAATAAATGCAAAAGGAATATTACAATTAGAAATGATCACTTTACACATGTCAGCAAAAATGGCAGAATAAGGATCTCTGAAAATTTTATCCTCCATAAAAGCAAAAAGTACTGATAAATATTGTCAGAATCAGCTTTTTCAGATCTGGAAATTAGCAAAAAGCTTGCAGCAATATAGGGAGAATTTATTCAAGGGAAAAAAAGACAGGATTTCAGTGAGAACAGTGAGCTCTGTGGTATTTTAACTTTCCCCACAGCTCTATGGTAGCCTTCAAATCAAAACAGCCCAAATTTATTATGAAAAGCAGCAGCCAGGCTGCCACTAGAGGCCAGATTGGCTGGATATACTCTAAAGTCCCATTCACAGAGACCTTACATTATTTGACCTATTTGGTAGTTTCCTGGAAGATCCCACTAGTAAGGTTATCTTTACTTTATCTAACTTGGAGTTCACCTAGTGTGAAACACCTTTTCCACAGAGGCATTTGTCAAACAATCATAGGCAACTGTTGAATATTGTCATTGACTGAGGTGTAGCTAATAACTGGAGCAAAACATAAGATAACTAAAAAAGCTTACAAGTAAATTACCTGGGAAATGAGATGATCCATAGGAGGTTTTGAAAATATATTCCTAGGAATTTAGAAAGCCACATGCAAATGTAGGGCCCACAAAAGACCTGAGAAAGCCCTAACCTCTCACCACAGTCTAACCTTGAGACTCTGCACAAGCAGGGAATAAAAGCTAATCCAGAGCTGCAAATAGCCTGGCTGAGTGTTGAATGCATGCCCCAACACACATACAGACCCCTTTGTCAAAGACTGACTTATTGGTCTCAGGCACCTAAGGAATTCTGTCTAATCCTTAGCTGACCTCTAAGTTAACCAGGCAAAGACTTCGATGGCTATCTATGAGAAACAAAACAAACTTTATAGGAGTAGTTAAAAGAAAAAGAAATAAACAGCAACCACCAGAAACAGTAACATATTCTGGGCAGGGGGTAGAATCTGATTTTCAGATTTACCAGATTACATTATTTTATTTTTATTTTTGTAGAGACAGGGTCTCACTATGCTGCCCAGGCTAGTCTTGAACTCCTGGGCTTAAGTGATCCTCCTGCTTTGGCCTCTCAAAGTGCTGGGATTACAGGCATGAGCCACTGCTCTCAGCCATTACATTAGTTTAAAATGTCTAAACAATTAAGAGAAACAGAAACAAAGTATGGCCCATATAAAGTAGTCAATAGAGGCTATTCCTGAAAAAGTCCAGATATTAGGCCACTGGACAAAGACTTTAAGTCAGCTATTTCATGTATGCCCAAATAATGAAAGAAAACTGTATTTAAATAACTAAAGTAAGACTACAGCATTTTATTAAATACATGAGATAAACTCAAGAAAAAGATAATATTAAATAGAATTCTGAAGCTGAAAGTGTAATAACTGCAATAAAAAATTAGAGGGGTTCAATAGCAGAGTTGAAAAGGAGGGAGGGGAAAAAGGGACTTGAAGATAAGTCAATTGAGATTATTCAGTCTGAAAAATGAAAACATAAAATTAAACAGAACCTCAGAGATCTGTGGAAGACCATAAAGCATACCAACATAGACACAATGAAGGTCCCCAAAGTAGAGGATCAAGAATAAAGAATAGGAAGAATATTTGAAAAATAATGGCCGAAAACTTCTCAAATTTGATGAACAACATCAATCTACATGTCCAAGCTCAACTAACTCCATGTAACATAAACCCAAAGATATGCATACATATAAACATCATAACCAAACTGCTGAAAGCCAACAACACAAGAAAATCATGAAAACTGTATGATTATCATGTATGAAGGATTCCCAATAAGATTAATAACTGATCTCTGATCAGAAACAATGAAGACCAGAAGGCAGTAGAATGACATAGAACCACAAGAAAAAGACTGCCAACCAAGAATTCTGTATTTTGCAAAACTATCTTTCAGAAATGTATTATATAGGATATTCTCTGATAAATAAGAGTTTATTGTTTTGAGGCAGGTCCTATAAAAAATACTAAATGTGTGCTTCAGGCTGAAAGGAAAGGACACTAGACAGTACCTCAAATACACCTAAGAACTTAAAGATCACCAGTAAAGATAATTACATAGGTAAATATGAAATCACATATGTATTTTTGTTTGTAACTATTTTTCTCATATTTGATTTAAATGACAATATCGATCTGATTTAAAATATAAAACAATCTGTGTTAATGGGCATAAAATAAATAAAATGTAATTTGTATAATAGCACAGAGTAAAAAGAGGGAATGTAGCTATACGGGAACAAAGTTTCCTTATATTGTAATGAAATTGGTATTACTTCAGACTAGCTGTTATAAGTTAGTTGTAATCCCCAGGGAAACCATTAAGAAAATAACATCAAAAAATTTAGTAAAAGACAAGGGAATTAAAACAGTACACTAGAAAATATCTATTGAATACAAAAAAAGACAAGATACAGACAAAATGGCAGACAAATCCTACCTTATCAATAATTATGTTAAATGTATATAAATTGAAAAATTAAAAGGCAGAGACTAGTAATATCAATTTTTAAAAAGATTTAACTATACAATATCTACAAGATATACACTTTATAATAAAAAGTTCAAGCCATTAAAATGATGTAACAAATGTAAACATATATGTAATCAGCAACAGCACCAAAATACATGAAGCAAAAAATGGCAGAATAAATAGATAATTTACTAATCCACTTTCAATAATGGCTAAAAGTAGATAGAAGATTAAAAAGAAAACAGAAGTTGTAAAAAACACTATAAACCAACTAGGTCTAACAGGCATCTATAAAACATGCCACCCACCAACAGCCGAATATACACATTCTTCTCAAGCACACATGAAACATTCTCCAGGATGGACTGTATGTCAAGTTATAAAACAAGTCTAAATAAATGTAACACTGCAAAAATTGTCCAAAGTGTGTTTTCTGATAAAATTATACATGAATAACAAGCAAATTTGGGTAATAGGTAAAAATATACTTCTATATAGTTAGGAATCAAAAAAACATGATAGAAATTAGAAAATACCTTGTTGTAAATGAAAACTCAACATACTAATATTTTATTGGATGGAGCTAAAGCAGAGCTAGAGAACAAACTTCTAGAAAAACACAAACTACTAAAATTGACTCAAGAAGAAATAGAAAATCCGAATATACCTACAACAGGTTAAAAGATGTAATCAACACTACTTAGATCTGTCAGAGAAATGAGGTCACAGGGAAAATCACTGCCCTCAAAACCGAGGAAACAGATGGATAAAAAAAGAATTACAACTTACTGGAGCAGAAACCTCTGTAGGAACCAGTGTTGGGATAGGAATATCTGAACTATAATTGATGAATTGCTGGAGGTTCAGTGTGAACAACTCCAAAGGCATCCAGTCATAATAGGTTCCTCACAGTTTTGTGAGTTTTCTACATTCAGGAGCCAGATAAGGTTCTCACAATGAATACTAAAGAAAAATCCCTTCATGCTTCCATAGGAGGAGGGGAAAACAATTTTTGAAAATGCCAGATACCATTCTATTCTTCTTAAAAAGTTCTGCCATCAGGCTAGGTGTGATGGCTCATGCCTGTAATCCCATCACTCTTTGGAGGCTGAGGCAGGCAGATTGCTTGAGTCCAGGAGTTCAAGACCACACTGGGCAACATAGGAAAACACCGTCTCTAATAATAATAAAAAAATTAGCCAGACATGGTGGCATATGCCTGTAGTCTGAGCTACTTGGGAGGCTGAGGTGGGTGATTCACTTGAGCCCAGGAGGTCAAGGCTGCAGTGAGCTGAGATCATGCTACTGCACTCCAGCCTGGGCAATCAGAGTGAGACTCTGTCTCAAAAACAAAGGATAATAAAGAAATATTATGAACAAATGTGCCCACACATTTAATAATCAAGGTGAAATGGACCAATTCCTTGAAGGACACAACTACCAATATTTATGCAAAATAATAATCTAAACAGGCCTATATCTATGAAAGAAATTGAATCAGTAATAACTTTCCAAAACAGAGTACCAGACCCAGATGGTTCATTCTGATTTCTACCAAAGTTTTAAGGAAGAAATTATATCAATTCTCTACAATCTCAGTTAAGACAGAAGCAGAGAAAATACTTCATAACTTATTCTATGAGGGCAGCATTACCTTAATACCAACACCAAAGTCTTTACAATAAAAGATAACTACAGACTAATAGCAACCATGACCATGAATGCATTCATAAATAATGTATCACAACCATGTGGGACTTGCCCCTGGTATGCCAGCCTACTTCAAAATTTGAGAATCAATTAATGTAATCCATTTCGTTAATAAGCTAAAGAAAAATCATATGGTAATATCAATAGGTGGAAAAAAAGTATTTATAAAATCCAACACTGATTCATGATTTTCAAAAGCCCCTCAGTAAATGAGGAAAAGAGGGGAACTACCTGAACCTGATAAAGAATATCTACAAAACCATACAGCTAACATATTTAATGTTGATAAAATTGAAGATTTCCTGCTGAGATCAGGAACAAGGCAAGTATGTTGCCTCTGACCAGTGCCTTTCAACATCATACTGGAAATCCTAGCTAATACATTAAGACAAGAAAATAAAAGGTATACAGATGAGAAAGAAGTTGTCTTTGCAGATGACATGATCACCTAGAAAATACAAAAGAATGACAAAAAAAAACTGGATCTAAAGTGATTATATAACATGGTTGCAGGAAACAAGTTTAATATACAAAAGTTGATCACTTCTCTGCATACCAGCAATGTACAAGCAGAATCCGAGATAAAAATACATTATCATTAGCCCCCCCAAAATGAAATATTTATGTATAAATCTAATATGTACATGGTCTATATGAGGAAAATGCAAAATTCTAATGAAGGATATCAAAGAAATAGATGTTCCACGTTCATGGATAGGAAGATGTGTATTGTCAAGATGGCAGTATTTCTAACTCAATCTAGAAATGCAGTGCAATCTATCAAAATTCCTGCAAGATTTTGAGGATACTGACAAACCAATTTTAAAGTTTATATCGAGGCAAAAGACCAATAAATGACAGTATATATAGCCTTTTCAGACTGGTTTTTTTACTTAGTAATAGGCAAAAGAATAGCCAACTCAATACCGAAGGAGAAAAACAATGTCAGAGGACTGACACTACACGATTGCAAGAATTACTCTAAAGCCTAAGTTAACAAGCTGGTGTGGCATTGGTGAAAGTCTAGACAAATATAACAATGGAACAGAATAAAGAGTCCAGAAACAGACCACTTAATTATAATCAATTGATCTTTGACAAAGTAGCAAAGGTAATACAATAAAGCCAAGATAGTCTTTAAGAAATGGTACGGGAACAACTGGACAACTCCACATGCAAACAAGTGAATCTATACATAGTCTTTATAGCTTTTGCAAAATTAATGCAAAATGGGTCACAGCCCTAAATGTAAAATGCAAAACTATAAAATTCCTGGAAGATAACACAGAACATATAGATGACCTTGGGTTTGGTGTTGACTTTTTAGATACAATACCAAAAACATTATTCATGAATTAACTGATAACCTAGACTTCATTAAAATTAAAACTTTCTGTTCTGCAAATGGCACTGTCAAGTGAATGAAAAAACAAGACACAGACTGAGAAAAAATATTTCTTACTCTTACTGTCAATCAAGCTACTGTGCTCTGTGTTACTCAAAGGAGTTGAAAACATTTGTCCACACAAAAACCTACATACTTTTATAACAGCTTTATTCATAATTGTCAAAACTTGGAAGCAACTAAGATGTCTTTCACTATGTGAATGGATAAATCATCTGTGATAAACCAGACAATGGAATATTATTCAATGCTGAAAAGAAATGAACTATCAAGACATGGTGGAAAATTTAAAAGCTTATTAATAAGTAACAAAAACCGGTCTGAAAAGGCTACATATACTGTATCATTCCAACTATATGACATTCTAGAATAGGCAAAATTATGGAGATAAAAAGATCATTGGTTGCTAAGGGTTAGTGAAGTGGGAGAGATAAATAGGTAGGGTACAGAGGACTTTTAAGGTAGTGAAACTACTCTGAATGATACTGTAATGGTGAATGAGTATCATCAAACGTGGATCCAAACTCACAGGATACATAACACCAAAGGTGAACTCTAAACTATGAACTTTGAGTGACAATTGTCAATGCAGGTTCATTGATTGCAACAAATGTACCATTCTGGTAAAGGATGTTGATAATGAGGGAGGCTATGCACATACAGGGGCAGCATGTACTTGAGGAAGCTCTGTGCCTTTCATTCAATGTTGCTTTTACCCTAAAATTGCTTTAAAAATAATCTATTTTAAAAATATTTAAAAATTCCCACAAAGGAAAGCCCAGGGGTAGAGAATTTTCTCAAACATTTAAAAAAGAGTTAAACCAATCCTTTGTAAACTCTCACAAAAGATAGAGAAGGGAACATTTCCCATTGCATTTTGTGAACTCAGAATTACTCTGACACCAAAACCAAAGATATCACAAGAGAACTAAAGATCAATATACCTTGTCAACAGAGATGCAAAAGTCCTCCATGAAATACTAGCAAACGGACTCCAGCAATATATAAAAAGTAATACACACTGAGGCCAAGTGGGATTTATTCCAGAAATATAATGTCAATCTAATGTATAAAAATGAATCAATATAATACGCTATATTAACAGAATAAAGGAGAAGAACGCACGATCATTTCATTAGATGTAGCCACAGCATTTGAGAAAAGTTCAACACCCTTTCATGATAAAATTATTCAACAAACTAGCAACAGAAGGGAACTTCTGAACTTGACATAGTCTTTTTTTAAACAAAACCTACAACTAGTATCATACTTAATGGTGAAAAACTAAAAATTTCCTTCTAAAATGAGGAATAAGACAAGGATGTTTGCAGTTGTTAATTGTACCTGACATTTTCTGGAAGTTCTAACTGGGTAATCAGGCAAGAAAAAAAAATAAAGCCACCCAGATTGGAAGTGAAGAAACAAAATTATTTCTACTTGTAGATCACATAATCTTGTATGTAGCAAATCCTAAGGAATCTACCAAAAAAAGTTAGTGCTAATAAGCTAGTTCAGCAAGTTGGTAGGATATAAGACCAATATATAAAAGTGAAATATATGACCATATATTATCAACAAAAAATTTGATTTTGCAATACGATAAAAAAATACATAGAAAAAATTTTAACAGAAGTACAGGCCAGGCATGGTGGCTCATGCCTGTAATCCCAGTACTTTGGGAGGCCAAGGCAGTCAGATCACTTGAGGTGAGGTGTTTGAGACCAGCCTGGCCAACGTGGTGAAAGCTTGTCTCCACCAAAAACACAAAACAATTAACCAGGCATGGTGGCGCGCACCTGTAGTTCCAGCTGAGGCAGGAGAATCACTTGAACCTGGAGGTGGAGGTTGCAGTGAGCTGAGTTGGCAGCACTGCACTCTGGACTGGGCAGCAGAGCAAGACTCTGTCTTAAAAAAAAAATAAAAAGTGCAGGACTTTGTACATGTTTCATCCAAAACATTACTGAAAGAAATTTAAGAATAAATGGAAAAATAGCTTGTGTTCATAAATTGGAAGCTTTAATGTTAAGATATCAATACTCTCCAAATTGACCAACAGATTCAACAGAACCCCAGTCAAAGTCCCAGAAGGGGGTTGGATGTGGTGGCTCACGCCTGTAACCCCAGCACTCTGGGAAGCCTAGGCGGGAGGATCTCTTTAACCCAGGAGTTCAAGACCAGCTTGGGTAATATAGTAAGACTCTAGCTCTACCAAAAAAAAAAAAAAAAGAAAAAAAAATCCAGAAAGGAAACTGAGAAGCTGATCTTAAAATTCATATGGAAACCCAAGAAACATGGTAGGCAAAAGTACAAAGTTGGCAGACTTACCTCTCTTGATTTCAAAATTTACTACAAAACTACAGGAATCAGCACAGTGTGGCACTGGCATAAGAAAAGTGATGCAGATTAAGAGAATTAAGAGTCCAGAAATAAACCCATATATCTTGGTCAGTTAATTGAAAAAAACAGTCTCTTCAACAAATGGTGCTGAGAAAACTGGACAGCTACTTGCAAAGGAATGAAGCTGGACTCTTATCTCTCACCATCAAATTAACTAAACATTAATTAAAAATCTAAATGTAAGAACTAAAGTTATAATACTCTGAGAAGAAAGCATAGGTGTAAATCTTTCAGATCTTGAATGAGGCAATGATTTCTTAAATATGACCCCAAATGCACAAGCTACCAATTAAAAAGAAATTGAGTTTCATCAAAATCAATTTAAAACTTTTGTACTTTAAGGACATTATCAAAGTGAAGTGACAACCTGTGGGATAGGAGAAAATATCTGCAAACCATGCATTTGACAAAGTTCAAGTATCAACATAACATATTCTTACAACTCTAAAAATAATACAATTAAAAACATATAAGTAGACTTTTCTCAAAAAAATACATGGTCAATACACACGTGAAAAGATGCCCAATATCAGCCATTAGGCAAATGCAAATCAAAATCACGAGATAAACTTTATACCCACTTGGATGGTTATAATTAAAAAGACAATAACATTTTCTTGAGGATGTGGAGACACTGGAACCTTCATACATTGTTGGCAGAAATGTAAAAGGATGCAGCTACTTTGGAAAACAGTTTGGCAGTTCTTCAAAAAGTTAAACATAAAGTTACCATATTACTAACAATGTCACTCCTAGGTGTATATCCCAAGATAACTGAAAACATGTTCACACAAAAATTTGTACACCGATGTTTGTTGCAGCATAATTTATAATAGCCAAAAAGTAGAAACAATCCAAATGTCAATTAACTAATAAATGGATAAAGAAAATGTGGCTGGGCACAGTGGCTCATGCCTGTAATCCCAGCACTTTAGCAGGCTAAGGTAGAAGGATCACTTGAGGCTGAGTTTGAGACCAGCCTGGCCAACACAGTGAAACCCTGTCTCTACTAAAAATACAAAAATTAGCTGGGTGTGGCGGCACACACCTGTAATCCCAACTACTTGGGGGCTGAGGCATGAGAATCGCTTGAACCCGGGAGACAGAGGTTGCAGTGAGCTGAGGTTGCACCATTGCACTCTAGCCTGGGCAACAGAGCAAGACTCTGTCTCAAAAAATGTGGTGTGAATATATATATGGACAAAAAAAAAAAAAGAAAAAGTACTTTTTTTTTTTTTAATAAAATGAATGAGACTTGAAAACATTGAGGTACATGAAAGAAGCCAGACAGAAAGGCCAAATATATGAGTTCACTAATACAAAATGCCCAGAATAGGTAAATCCAGAGAAACTGAATGTTTATTGGCGGTTGCCACTTAGAGGAAGGAAGAAGGGGAGAAGGGGAAGTGACTGCCTAATAAATACAGGGTTTCCTTCTGGGAATGATGAAAACATTCTGAAACTAGGTAGAGGTGACATTTGCATAGCTTTGTGAATGTACTGAAACAACTGAATTGTATACTTTAAAAGGGTAAATTTTATGGTATGTGAATTATCTCAATTAGAAAAAAACGTGGCGGGATAACTTAAAGTTGATTTTCTAATAAAGTGGCTATTAAAAGGTATTTTTATTTCGATAGGGGTCTTTCAAATATTGTTAGAATTAGCACATGACAGTCATTTTAATATGACTTGAAATTTGGCTCATGGTAAACGATATAAAGGGCAAATATTAAAATGTCATCTATATAACAGATTTCTGCAAAAATTCTTAACCTTTGATTTACTAGTTGGACTTCTAATTGTAAAATATTTTTAAAGTAAAAATTAGGTCAGTTATTCAAATGTATACAGCATAGAAAAAATAGCAAAATAATTTAACTTTATATAACTAAATTTACACAACATCAAGTGAGAGAAAACTGTCAACTTGAAAACAAAATAATAGAAACAGGCAATGATCATCAATTGATGTGAAACTATCTGGTGAAAGTTTGATGAGGAACATAATGATGGATCAGGCTGACAACTAAACATGCTACACACTCTTAACATCACTAAAATGGGAACCGAGCAGACATTATGTGTCTCCTGATGTATATAAATGATTTTAGCACTACTTATGAAGTGTTTTTGCTAATGTATACTATACATGCACACATACTTATATTACCTAAAAATCAGCTGGGCTTGGTAGCTCATGCCTGTAATCCCAGCACTTTGGGAGTCCAAGGTGGGTGGATCACTTGAGGCCAGGAGTTCGAGACCAGCCTGGCCAACATGGCAAAACCCCGTCTCTACTAAAAGTACAAAAATTAGCAGGGTGAGGTGGCGCATGCTTGTAGTCTCAGCTACTCAGGAGGCTGAGGCACGAGAATAGCTTGAACCTGGGAGGTGGAGGTTGCAGTGAGCTGAGATTGGGCCACTGCACTCCAGCCTAAGCGACACAGCAAGAGCCTGTCTCAAAAAAAAAAAAAAAAAAAAAAGGAAAAAAGAAAAGAAAAAGAACCAGTCAAACTACCAGTCCACAGAAGATACTGGGGATAGAGGAATAAGTTAAACAAAAGAACCAAGATGAAACTGGCCAAATCCAGAATGTGGAGAATTTTACAGAGAAAATCATAGTTTCTTTAAAAAACAAATTCATAAAAAAAGGAGAAGGGCTATTATAAATAAAAAGAGGCTTGTGAATCATAGAATTTATCTTCTAAATGGAGACAATTTTACGAGAGGAAGTTTTATTTAATAGTTATCCCAGACAATGGACATGAACTGGGATCACACTACTCAGAAGTGTCAATCATGTGCAAGGGCTTTCTTTTTCTCATTATCATTTTTGTTTATTTGTGTGTTTTCTGAAATAGAATCTAATCAGATAATTTGAACACAGTCTAAATATTAAATGATAAAGTCTTTACCTGTTAGAAATACATCCTGAAATGTTAACAGGTAAGATGGTAAGTTATTTGTCTTCTGCTTTCAAACACTAGTGGGAGTGGATGTGGGAAAAATATATGAAAAAATATTGATAAAATGTTGATAAATATTGATGCTGTGTGATGGGTCCGTGGAATTCATTATATTGCACTTTTCCTTTTATGTTTGACAATTTTTATAATATAAAGTTCCTTGAAATGTTTAACATCACCCACCATGGCAGAAGGCATTTCTGGCTTTGATTTCCTTATGATGACAGATACACTCTCACAACTCTTACTTGCCAAAAAAATACTGGTTAGACTTAGTCATAAAATGGAAATCTCAAAGGGAAATCTTCAAAGAAGAAACAGCTGGTTTGGCTCAAAGGAAATGTAAAAATCAGTTTTTATTTTCCCACTGAAAGATGCACTCAGAGTTCTTTTCTGAACTCACAGTGGGTGGTTTGGAGCATGTGGACACACGGATTTGTAAGAACTCAGTGATGAGGTTCATACAGCTTTGAACATAAAACTGAGTCCGCAGCCTCAATTTGAGATTATTCTATTCTCTGTTCTTGGCAAAAAGTTGTAATTTTCGCTTCTGCCAGCCATAAAATAAAATCTATTTATGGGGTAGAAGAAACTTCAAAAGCTATTTCTGAGTAAAGTCTGTATTGACATTGGATACGTGTCTATTTTAATCATGTATTTAAGTATTAAAATTTTTTATTTTGGAGAATTGCTCTAAGTATGCATAAGCATAGCTTAAGCATTATCTAAATGATTATTCATCTTTACCTTGAAACTAGACAAAAAGCAGAAGTGTACAGCTGTGCTTTTAAACTGTCTTCATATTTGAAGCATGTCTTTTAATAGTTTTGTATCTGCCTGACATTTAGAGCAGTTAAACTAACAAACTACACGCTTTCTGAGACTCTAGTCCAACTATTTTTCATGGTTTTCAAATGCAAAATAATAAAAGTTCTTCATGTAATTTTTTTATATGTCAGATTCCATTTCAGGCATTGGCATTTATAAGAAATATGGAAAAGCTGGCCGGGCATGGTGGCCCACACCTGTAATCCCAGCACTTTGGGAGGCCAAGGTGGGTGGGTTACCTGAAGCCAGGAGTTAGAGATCAATCTGGCCAACATGGCGAAACCCTGTCTCTACTAAAAATACAAAAATGAGCCGGGCATGGTGGTGGGTGCCTGTAATTCTAGCTACTCGGGAGGCTGCAGCATGAGAATCACTTGAACCCGGGAGGTGGAGGTTGCGGTGAGCTGAGAAAAACATTAGAGATCTATGTTAATGAAAATTAAATTCATTACAATGAATGAAATATAGTTTCCAGGAAACTTCAAGAAATTCAAACATTTTGCAATAGGACTATTCTTGAAAAGAAATTTTAAAACTATCATTTTCACAAGAGGTTCTTCAGTGATTTAGAATTTCAAACCATCAAGTCTAAGAGATATTATGCTTTAAAGACAATGCAGTATTACTGAGTTCCTGAGAGAAATGCTATTACCAGTATGAGCCCAAGTTGCCTTAATTTTTAATTTTTTTTCTAATTAAAGGCAACTACATTTATTTTTTAAAATTTTTCTTCAGAAAGAGCAAGAGGAGTCAGGGTAGATTAAAAAAATGTTTTAGGCTGGGCGCAGTGGCTCACACCTGTAATCCCAGCACTCTGGGAGGCTGAGGCGGGCGGATCACCTGAGGTCAGGAGTTCCAGACCAGCCTGATCAACATGGAGAAACCCTGTCTCTACTAAAAATACAAAATTAGCTGGGCGTGGTAGCGCATGCCTGTAATCCCAGCTACTCGGGAGGCTGAGGCAGCAGAATTGCTTGAACCCGGGAGGTGGAGGTTGCAGTGAGCCGAGATCACGCCATTGCACTCCAGCCTGGGTGACAGAGTGAAACTCTGTCTTAAAAAAAAAAAAAAAAAAAAAAAAAAAAATTCATGCTTAAAGTAGTCCATCATAAGTTTATAAGTTAAACATGTTATGAGTCAGCAATTTCTACCTTCCAATTAATCATTTGTAAAAGTGGTCAGGTACACACCATAAAATTTTTGGATCATAATTATCATAGAAAGTCAAGTCACACTTTCATATAGAAAGAGTAACTTTTCTAAAGAGATTATGTATAGTTGATTTGTCTCCCCACAACCCAGAGAGAGAAACTGTGTTAACATAAATTTAGTAAAACCATGCTAGTTAGAGTTTTAAACAGCAAAGGACAAATTTGGCTAGCTGTTGCAATGAACAGTATGAGCATTTCTTATAAGCTAAGCAAACGATTCTATAGTTTGGTGGATGCAGAGAAAAAGAGACTAAAGGAAATAGTGCAAAATTAAAATTATTTTAAAACCAATCGTGAGCAAAATAACTTGTAAGATTTCTGGCCAGGCGCTGTGGCTCATGCCTGTAAGGCACTTTGGGAGGCAGAGGCGGGCGGATCACCTGAGGTCGGGAGTTTGAGACCAGCCTGACCAACATGGAGAAATCCTGTCTCTACTAAAAATACAAAATTAGCCGGGCATGGTGGCACATGCCTGTAATCCCAGCTACTAGGGAGGCTGAGGCAGGAGAATCTCTTGAACCTGGGAGGTGGAGGTTGCGGTGAGCCAAGATCACACCATTGCACTCCAGCCTGGGCAACAAGAGCGAAACTCCATCTCAAAAAAAAAAAAAAAAGATGTCTGTGTAGCACTGTGAACGTTCATCTATTCTTTTAGTTAGTGTTATATAGGATTATCAGCACAGTAGAGGAACATTAAAAATGAAGCTTTTTCCAAGTGAAGGTTTAGACTTCGTGCAAAGTGGATGGTGTTTAAAACAAAATATTAGCAATTGGATTCACTAAATATATTTAAGTGCATACTCTTGCAGTTCTATTCTAAATTCTTATATTCCTGGAAAATAATATATATCCATATCCAGTAATTTCCTGATCATTTAGCAGCAGTAAAAGTGGAAGCAGTTTTGATTACTTTTGTGGAAATAATGAATAGTTTGAATGAAAGTAAAAATCAGTTCTATTTCTACAGAACTTCTAGGCTTTGTATTTTGTTTTTGCTACATACATATGGAAGGTATTTGACCTGGGAATCCCGAAGTTTCTCATTAGACTTACTTTCTGTTTCAGATACTGCAACATGGAAGTGGAGTCAATACATACTAATATAGTGGCCAGGCACACAGGAGCTGTCACTTGTAGCATGTGAGCAGATAAACAATTTCAAGTTTATAGTATAACTGAGGCCATGTGGGTACAGACACTCTGACTGCTCCTAATGGCTAAACTGTACAATTCAGGTAATGAAATCATGTCAAGTTATTCACATTAGCAAATACAACTTCTTATCGCATGACTGCCAAACAGGCATTTTGATCCCCATTTTATAAATGTAAAAGTGCACGTTGAACTCTCTTCCTTCCAACCAAAGATTGGGCTTTCCTATCAGTGGCCGCAAAGAGGGTAGAGGCCCTGGGCTTCACTTACTCTTCATTCAAGGCACACCGGCGATTGGTGAGCGTGCCGTATTTCCTCAGCGTCTCGGTAAGCTCAGAGTAGAGTTTGTCAGCCAGAGACAGCGGGATTCCTTCCCACACCAGGATGAGAATCACAATCACTGCAGCCTCACAGGTGTGGCCAGCTCGCTCCCGCACCAAACACAGTAGCTTCTCTTCACTGCTGCTTCTGCGAACCACCTGTGTGGATCACCATTCCATCCCAAACACCCCCACCCCAACGAAAACAAAACAAGGGTCACTTGCAGCAGATAAGGGCACTTATGTATGTATATTTTATCATGTTTAGATCACAATTAGGGCAACATTTATCAGCATGTGCAATTTGCCTTTTGCTGCCCATCTATAAAAAGTGGGCTTTGACCCTAGTATCAGAACAAGGAGAGATGCAAAACTACTCCTTGATGTTTAGTAGACTATACCCAGTACAGTGGGGACAATTAAATGCTACCTGCATTAAAACCAGAGCTAGATGAAAGATAGGTAAGTCTTAGTTCAAGGTTTTCATAAATGACAATATAAAGATTAACTGAAGGTATTTAAAAGTTTAAGGATCACTTCACATTCTAAGAAGGATTATACATTTAGCAGGCACTAGAATGGACCTCTTCCTCATCACTAAATTATTTCAATTAAATACAGTTTGTTGATTTTAGAACTAATCTGCCTCTTCTTAAGAGATAACACATGATAAAAAATACAGGTAATGTTCTTTTTAACTGGCATGAGTCTTTGATCTGGGTAACCCAGTTCTCAGGGTCAGATTTACAAATCAAAATGCCCAAGATTTAAGACCAAAGGCTTTATCAAGTCACACTTACCCACTTAGCAATAGGACATCCCTGAGAACTTTTGCCTTCTTTACCAGTATAGATGACTCTTTCAATCCTAATAGCTTTACCCTTCTGTCCAAACCTTAAAGAAACCCACAGAAACACACACACATACAATTAGCAAATGAATTCAAGAGGCAATCAAAATATTTGAACATTTGAGCATAACTTTATTCTATGACCACATCCTGAGAAATGAACGGTTTATTATTTTTTAAACAGGTCTACGCCAAGCAAACTGGATAATGGTTTTTAAGCCTTGTTTTTCCTCAATATCAAAATGTACAGATAATTGTAATGAACTATTTTGTAAATTACATGTGGGTGAAAATGGGAAAGCTCATTTCGACATAAAATTTCACAAAGCGCAAAATTCAAGTTAGTTTGCTAAGTTCAGTCTTCTAAAACATAAACTATGTTTTCCCTTACTAAATTTAGCTATTTTAAAACTTGGGGAGTCATAATAGATTTTAGTTAGAACTGTTCCTCCAAGAATGTCTCACAATTTAGAAAAGGAGGCTGGCAAATAATTAGTATCCAGCCATATTGAAAATACAGAATAGTCCTAGAAATAGACTGTATCTTCCCTTATGACCAAAGCACCACCTACAGCTTGATTAAAAAACAAAACAAAAAACAAAAAAAAGGCACTTAGGGAAATTCACTATTTCTGCCAGGCCACTAGATGATTATTTAGTGACCTTCTACATGCTAATTTAGAAATGAATAATTTGGAAATGGAGCAAGAATGATACTGAATATGTCCTAGCTGCCCCAATGTATCCTAAGTACTTTAATAATAATACTGCCTACCTCTTAATGAAAAGGCACCCTAGAAGAAGAACAGCTCAGAGCTGTACAAATTTATATGAAAGGCCCTCTCTGCATTATCTCGCTCATAAGAGTCTTCTACATGCAGGATTAAAGGCAAGTACTTGTATACCTGTGATTGATAGCGGAAAAAAAAAAAAAGGCAGCTGTAAATAGTATGTTTCTCTTTCTATTCAACATATCACACTTGCTCTCTTTTTATGGTAAAAGAAAACTTAGAGATAAGTACTCATTTGCAACACTAGGTGAATTTAATTCAGTGGTTCTTTTCTTATACCACACTTTACCATTCTTTCCGCTTTGACACTTTATTATCAGGTGGGAAAGCCAGAGTGGGACCTCTCGTTGGAGCCTGTGCCAGTACCTTGTGGCTGGCAGGCTGGCTGGCCGATTCCTGTTCATGCCTGGGTTTTCTGGCATCCATCGCAAAGTGGGCAGCCTGTGCCAGCTAGCAGACTATTAGTCCTGTCAAATATTGTGACTCTCTGGTGAATAGCACAGTGTGTAGTGTTGGCAACCCTAGAATAGCTAAGCCTACTAATAATTACTCAATTTACAATTGTTTACTGCTTTGTGTGTGAAGGCTGGAAAAATTCTGACATATACAAAAGGATAAACGTTAATCTGCCCTGTGCCTTTGCGTTAATTACCTTTCTTCCATGATTTCTCTAATAGCTGCCACATTAGGACCTGCTCCTAGATGGGTATAAAAAGGACCTTCATCTTTTTCAATAATTTGCTCTGTTGAGATAATAGAAGATTATTATTTTAGACCTCAATTATACTAAATATAAAGGCTACATCCACAAAGCTTAACCCCCAACTACACATTAAGGGCTCTAAAAGTGACTTTAAAAATTTTTTTTCTTTAAAATGAGTAGATTGATGGACTGATCTATTAGAAAATGTGCCACATAATTAAGTATATGTACATGCTGGTTGTTGGATAAAAATATATTACATTTCAGATATGGGATAAAAAATTATTTTAAACCAAATAAATGAAACTAAACAAAGAATGCAGTGAGGGAATTAGAATGTATTATATGTAGTATCAACTACGATCCAATTTTTTGAGCTAGAAAAAAAAAAACATTTAAAGCTAACTGGAAGCCTACGTGTTACTTGGATTTTAAAAGATAAAAAATAAAATTTCCTGCTCTATCCCACCCTCAGAATATTGCTTGGTTTATTGTCAAGGATACCCCTTTTTCCTCTTACTTCCCCATAACATTTAATTGCTGTTTTGCAAATAAGAATAGTCAATCCAGAACCATATTAGTATGTATTTTAGAACAATTTATGATGAGAGAAAATCCTGGAGAGTCAGGCAAAAGGAAGGGGCTGTTGCAAACCAACAAAGATGGAAAAGTGGGAAGATAGGGGTGGGTGGTAAGAGAAGAGTGAAGACGATTACAACTTACCCAATATTATCTATGAGATGTGTGGTGTTTTAGCCCAGTGAGGCAACTTAATAACCACACGCAAAGAGGGACAGTAGGAGTCCTCCCTCCATCCTCCTACACAGTGTGGGGTATCTCATTGCAAGAGGGAAAACATGGCACGGGTAGGCCATTAGCCACACTAATTTAACATTTGTCTTTTCAAATATCTTTTACTAAATCTATGCTGCGTAGCTATAAAGATCTTCATCTCTACCCACGTATATATCTACGTCCATCAGCAAAAATATTTCACTATTCCGACAGACCTATTACATATTCTGAATTTTAACAAAAAGCTTTTTTTAAAAAAAATACAGGCATACCTCATTTTATTGTGCTTTGCTCTTTTGTGAGTTGCAGTTACTGTGACTTTCACAAATTGAAGGTTTGTGGCAATCCCACGTGTTAAGTATGTCTATCAGTGTCATTTTTTTCAACAACATGTGCTCACTTCATGTCTCCGTATCACATTTTGGTAATTCTCACAGTATTTTAAACTTTATTATTATATATGTTATGGTGATCTGTGATCAGTGATCTTTGATGTTACTATTCTAATTTTTGGGGGGTGCCACAAACCATACCCATAATCTGGTAAATGGTGCAAACATAATCTGATGAATGTTGTGTGCATTCTGCCTGCTCTATCAACCAGTCGTTCGGGCTCTCTCCCTCTCCCTGGGCCTCTCTATTCCCTAAAACATAACAATATTGAAATTAGGCCAATTAATAACCCTACAGTGGCCTCTAAGTGTTCAAGTGAAAGGAAGAGTTGTATGCCTGCCACTTTAAATCAAAAGCTAGATATGACTGAGCTAACTGAGGAAGGCATGTCAAAAGCCAAGATAGGCTGAAAAGCTAGGCCTTGCATGCCAGTTAGCCAAGTTGTGAATGCGAAGGAAATTACTCCATTGAACAAAAGAAAGGTAAGAAAGCAAAACAGCCTTATTGCTGATACGGAGAGTGCTTTAGTGGTCTGGATAGAAGATCACGCCAGCCACAACATTCCTTAAGTCAAAGCTTAATCCAGAGCAAGGCCTTTACTCCCTTCAGTTCTATGAAGAGAATGAGGAAGCTGCAGAAGAAAAGTTGGAAGCTAGCAGAAGTTGGTTTATAAAGTTTAAGAAAAGCAGCTGTCTCCATAACATAAAAGGACAAGGTGAGGCAGCAAGTGCTGATGTAGAAGCTGCAGCAAGTTATGCAGAAGATCTAGCTAAGATCACTGATGAAGGTGGCTGTACTAAACAGCCTACTATTGAAAGAAGGTGCCATCTAAGACTTTCATAGATAGAAGTCAATGCCTTGCTTCAAAGGACAGGCTGACTCTCTTGTTACAGGCTAATGCAGCTGATGATTTTGAGTTGAAGCCCATACTCATTTACCATTCTGAAAATTCCAAGGCCCTTTAGAATTATGCTAAGTCTACCTTGCTTGTATAGAGTAATGGAACAACAAAGTCTGGACAATAACACATCTGTTTACAACATAGTTTACTGAATATTTTAAGCCCAGCGTTGAGATTTACCGCTAAAACAAAACAAAACAAAAAAACAAAAAACAAAAACAAAACCTCCTTTCAAAATATTACTGCTCAAGGCACCTAGTCACCCAAGAGCTCTGATGGAGATGCACAAGGAGATTAATGCTGTTTTTGTGCCTGTTAATATAACACTGATTCTGCAGCCTATGGATTAAGGAGTACTTTTGACTTTCAAGTCGTTATGATTTAAGAAATATATTGTTAGTCTACAGCTGCCAAGATAGTCTTCTGATGGATCTGGGCAAAGTACATTGAAAGCCTTCGGGAAAGGTATCACCATTTAGAAGTTATTAAGAATATTCATAATTCATGGGAGGGGGTCAATATATCAACATTAACAGGAGTTTAGAAGTTGATTCCAACCCTCATGGATTACTTTGAGGAATTCAAGACTTCAGTGGAGGAGGTCACTGCAGATGAGGGAGATGTAGCAAGAGAACCAGAATTAGAAGTAGAGCCTGAAGATGTGGCTGAGTTACTGCAACGTCATGAAAAAACTTGATAAGAAGTTGCTTCTTACGGATGAACAAAGAATGTTTGAGATGGAATATACTTCCAATGAAGATGCTGTAAACTGCTGAAAAGACAACAAAGGATTTAGAATATTACAAAAACTTAGTTGATAAAGCAGCAACACAGTTTGAGAGGACTGAGTCCAATTTTTAAAGAAATTCTGCTGTAGGTTAAATGTTATCAAACAGCATTGCATGCTACAGAGAAATCTTTTGTGAATGGAAAAATCAATTGATACAGCACTTCACTGTCATCTTATTTTAAGAAATTGCCACACACACAGCCATCCCAGCAACCTTCAGCAACTACCACCATGATCAGTCCACAGCAATCAATATTGAAGCAGGACCCTCCACCAGCAAAAAGATTAGCACTCACTAAAGGCCCAGATAATTGTTGGCATTTTTTTAACAATAAATTATTTTTAAAGTATATATTTTTTAGACACAATGCTATTGCACACTTAGTATATTATAGTATAGTATATAAATAACTTTTACATACAGTGAGAAACCAAAAAGTCCTTACAACTTGCTTTATTGTAATATTCATTTTATTGTGGTATGGAGCCAAACCCACAATATCTCTGAGGTATGCCTGTATCATATTTTTTAATCAAAAAGATGAAATTTTAGAGAAAATGGAATCAAAATGTATATAAATCACAACATTCCAAATGTATAAATGGAGAAATGGAAACTTTAGGAGCACTAAGAGTGTCAGCATTATCATTTCCCCCAACTCATGAAGACTGAAGATAATAATTTCCCTATTAGCCAGAAATCTTGTGAAAGTAATATATTTTACTTTGAATTAAAAAATATTTAAAGTTCCTACATTAGACTGCATATAGTAGTTATTTTCTCATTTTAATAGATTTTTTTTTGCTGCCTAGCTGTCTCTCCAGGAGATAATATACAAAGAGCTAAATAGATTAATTGATCTAAAACAGATACATTCAAATTTTACAGGGTCTGAAGAGAGGGAAAAATAAACATGCACGATTATTTAATTCTTTTGGAAAAACTGCCTGTAAGTGAAGTTGTCTTTCACAAGACACAAGCATCAGTAACTTGACAAAAAATGTAAGCTTCAGATTTTTATGAGCCTTTACAAATTGCTGCCAGACTCAAGATTTAAAAAAAGAAGGAAAATCCCATATCTGAAGATAAATTTGCTAATTCTGGATAAACACCATGTGTCTCAGTACATTTCTGGCACTTACCTACACATCTGCAAGATGGGAAATCATACTGAGTCTTGACAGGTGTATCCAATAAATTTTTTATAGGAGTATCTAGTAATTTGGAAGGTGACTCTATAAAATTATTGAGAACAGAACCAGCTGTTCTTTTGGTTGGTGTCTTTTCTGAAGAAGTTGTTTGCTGCTCTAAAGCTGGGGTGTGGCTATCAAGTTCTGCAGCGGTGGTTTGTCTAGTCAAAACTGTGACTGGCCCTGACATTTCAACTTTTACTTGCTTCTGTGATTTGAGAGTAAGAGCCTTATGGTCAAATAACGACTTGGCCTGAAACTGCTTCAGATGCTGCTCCATGGTCTCAATGATGCTCTTTTGCTGCACATTATCACAGCTTGCAGGTGGATTCTCTTGCTTAGTTACCTTTTTCCATGTTTTGTTTTCTGGTGGTGCTGTGTGCATACAGGCATGTGGCTTGCATCCAGGTTCCACCTTAATTGGCCTGTGCATCTGACTATGGCAAGACTCAGTTTGGGGTTGCTGTGTTTGCTGCTGTTCTTGCTTCTGTAAGAGATGCCACCTTAGAGCAGCATGCTTTTGAACGTCCTTCTGGGGAGGGGTCTGAGTGTGACTTCCTCCCTGGTCAGGCACAGGAAAAACATTTGCTTGGTTATGTATCAAGTACCTTTGCTGAGCAAGTTGCGCAGCTTGTTGACCAGACATATCTTGGTTTCTACTTTTATATCCCTGTAGAACTGAAGCTTGTTGTGACTTCTGCTCCTGTTCTTGAAAGCACCTGTGAAGAAGATCTTGCTTTGGGATCACATTATTTGGAAAATATTGCATGTGATGCAAGTTTTGGGTCTTGTTTCCTGCAAAAAGTTCAGGACGTGTAGTCTGTTCTTTATTCTCTGAAACTAGGTGTGTATTGTTTGAACAAGAAACCTGTATTTTGCATGCACTTGATTTCATGGTCTGACTATACGGGGAATTTCTACTATTTATATTCTGTACTTCCTCCAGTCCCATTTGGACATTATGAGTCTGGAACTCACTTGATTTTGAATACTGATTTTCACCATGAAAACATTCTTCCACTTTAACCTGGCCAAAGAATGATCCTTCTCTTTGCTGATCATTGTTGCTTTGGGGGTGACGAAAAGTCTGGAGTATTTCTTCTTTATTCTTTATTTGTAATTTTTGCTGCTGTTGCTGGTTTTGAGGGAAATGTGAATTCTGGGATGGTTGTGTTTGTGCTGCCTGTTTATGAGGCTTATGTTGCAAAAGGTGTGAGTTTGAAAATGGCTCAGTCTCTGAAGCCTGTTGATTCAAGTGCTGTTTCAACACTGGGGACATAAGTTTTTCAGTTTGGGAATCTGCTCTTTGTTGAAAATGAAATCTAGTGCCACACAGTGACTGCACATGAGCTTTTGGTAAATGGTCTGTTTTGGAGAAGTGCACCTGGTGTGAGGGTTTTTGGAACTGGAGATGTTGGTCCACTGTACCTTGGGACTGCCCTTGATTCATTTCAACTTGGTACATTTGTGACTTGTGCTCCAGCTGTGTTGTTTTCTGGGTGTAAGCTTGCCTTGGGAGCCCCCCAGGCATGTTGGAATTTCCAGTGTATTGTTTGGAGGTCATGTGATTGGAGAGATTGGGTTGATACTGAAGAATTGATGGCAGTGATGCCTCATTACGTTTCAGATGGGATTCTGCTTGGTGAAAATGAGGGGCCTTCAATTCAATCCATCCTGGTTTCAGATAGTGCTGTGATTGCTCCTTGTCTCGACCCTTCAGAATCTCTTGCTCTTTGTTTCTCATCAACTGCCGGCAGTTGTCCTGTAGCTCTCCACTGCTACCAAAAATTGGTGGGTTATGCTTGAGGTGTTCTGACATTGGTCTTGTTTTCTCAGAACACAATGGAACAGTCATCGTCCCTTCAGTCTGTATGTCATTCCTGTTCACACAATTATTCTGAGGCCTTTCAGAAAGCATCAGAGAAGGGCTGCATATATGTGTAGATGGATTAGGACTCTGGGAAGGTGGTATCTCAGGTTTACCCTCTATTTTCACTTCCCTTAAAAGTGTTGTGTTACTTTGGTTGGGGTAGTGGTGGTGTTCTTCTAAAACTCCACCATTCAGAGTGCTTTTTCCTTCTGAAGGAAGCTGAGGAACCTGTGGAAGAGGAGGAGGGGGAGAAAGAAGCAATTGTGATGGTGGTGGTGGTGTGGTAGTGGCAGAAAAGGAATCCTTAGTGAACACTGAGCTTTGCTTGAAGTAAGCACCATTCATTTCATTTTGCTTTAAATACCGTCCAGAGCTGCCACCAGGAGCTTGCAAATTGCTGCTGGAACCTGAACAGAATTCTTCACCAGACACTAGCTTTGTGGTTCCTTGGATGTTATTTTCTGCATGAGATGGGCATATCTCAAAAACTGATTTTCGTTGTTGTAGTTGTTCTGGTTTCTGAAAGAAACAGGTATTTAGCATTGCAGCTGGTTTACTGGCATTATCAGCATCATCAGCATCACAGGCCTCAGTCACCACTGCAGCTGGCTTTGGAGGCAGCTCAGAGTTAGAGGTCTGTGCGGAATTGATCTGCCCTGAGGTATGCGATGGGTGAGTGATCTCACAGGACAACTCATTAGTAGCCTGACTGTTAATGGCATTTATGTGAGATGTGGTTTTCTGCACCGCAATGGAAACACAATCTGGATAATATTGAGACAGTGTTTTTTCCAGGAGTTCACCATGTGTGTGTTCCATGGAAGAGGCAGAAACTGTAGCACCATTAGGCATTAGCACTGCCTTGTTTTTAAGTAATACAATGTTCTTGTCATGGTATTTAGCACTTTTCCCCTCCTGCTCATTCAGAATCTGAAGCTCTGGATTTTCAGGCCCACTGTGGTTACGTGTTGAAAAACTGGTGAAATCTTTAACTGCATTTTCTTGGGCTACAGAGCTCACAGATTCTTTCTTATCACTCAAATCGGAGACATTTGGTTGACTGCTTTCACCTGGATTTCTTTCTTGGCTTACCCCGAAGTTACTTCTTTCTCCATTAGCCTTTTGGTCTTGTTTCAATTTCTTGATCTGAAGGAGCCCAGAGAGAGAAGGTTCACTAACTGTGCGCTTTATTCCTCCATTTTGCAAACACTTGGAATACCCTCTACTTTCTTGTATAAAGTCAGGACTCACACGACTATTCTGGCTTCCCTTCGTATGGGGTATTCCATAATAACTTTTGAAAGACTGCCACTTGGTGTCTCCATTTACTTCTGGATGAGTTCTCTCAGGCAGTGGGCTTCCATTCTGGAGCTTGGTAGCCAGAGGTTCTGTCTGGCAAATGGGAGATGATGGTATCAGGAATGGACTTAGTCTGTTGCCCTCAACATGGTTGGTTCTATCCTGTTCCATCAGGCTTGCTTCGGGGCCATCCACAAGGCTGCCCTCTAGTTGAATTCTAAAGAGCATGGAAACAAAAATTAAAATGTGTTTATATAAATATATATATACATAAAAAATACTAATATATTTTAAGGAATAATTGTGCATAAATATTGGAATACCTAGACATAGCAAACTGATATTTATTTTCATGTTTCATAGTGACAACTGACAGCTACATTCTTGTCTTCCTAGCAACTCTAAAATATTTATGGTCATGGAGAACAAGAGTGATCAAAATTACCAGCTAATGTGGGAAGTTCATACTCTTAGTTATTAGCATCAATTTTATTCCTAAATAATTTTTTGCCAAAATGCTAAAAACAATTGAAAAATATCACTTTTTTCTCTAGCACTTCATTTACCCAATCACTTGCTAAGTTCTATCAACTCTACTTCCTATATATTCCTTTAATTATCTTGACTGCTATTTTCATAGCTCACATCTCTTTATCACTGTGCCCCCTGATCTACTGCAGTAGCTTTTTTTTTTTTTTTTTTTGAGATGGAGTCTCACTCTGTTGCCCAGGCTGGAGTGCACTGGCATGATCTTGGCTCACTGCTGCAACCTCCGCCTCCCAGGTTCAAGCGATTCTCCTGCCGCAGCATCCCAAGTAGCTGAGATTACAGGTGCCTGCCACCATGCCCAGCTAATTTTTGTATTTTTAGTAGAGACGGGTTTCACCATGTTGGCCAGGCTGGTCTTGAACTTCTGACCTCAGGTGATCTGCCCGCCTTGGGCTCCCAAAGTGCTGGGATTACAGGTGTGAGCCACCGCACCCCACCTGCAGTAGCTTTTTAAAAGGGTTCTCCTCCCTTAGCCCATCTGCCCTTCCTCTCCAGCCCTTTAAGGTTCCCTTTGTTATCAAAAGGAAGATTCTAAAATGCAAATCTGATGTCATATTCTCTTTAACACACTGGCTTAAACTTGCCTGCATGGTTCTCAAACTATTTCATCCAAATACACCTGAGAGATAAGGAACACTCCCTTCAGTGTTATCAATATTCCAGGTGACAGAATAGGGGTGATGAAAAGTGTAGTTTATGAAAAACCCTTTCTAGGTGATTCTATGTTTTCCTCTACGGGGGCTGGCTGCCCAAACCTTTTGAGAATTTCTGTTTAAATGTTTTCTTCCCCCCACATACAGGCTGTTTTTTCTGTCCTCCTACTCTCTCTTACAGTTTATACTCCAACAATAACAACAGCTTATAAATATCCAAACATAGTAAGCTGTTTCAGAGCTTCATGCCTTTGGTTTTCTGTCTGCCTAGAATGCCTTCTTAATCCCCTTATTTGCCCAATGACTCTAAACCTGCCTCAGATATCATCTTCCCTAAGATTCCATCTTTGACTGTCTAAAAGAATTAATCATTCCTGCAGAGAAAAGGGAACATTTATCCACTTATTGCTTGTGGAAATGTAAACTAGATCAGCTGTTGTGGAAAGCAGTGCGGTAATTCCTCAGAGGACTTAGAATTGCCATTTGACCGAGCAATCCCATTATTCAGCATGTTACCCAAAGGGATATAAATCATTCTACCATAAAGGCACATTGCACATGTATGTTCATCACAGCACTATTAACGATAGCGAAGACATGGAATCAACCTAAATGTCCGTAAGTAGTAGACTGGATAAAGAAAGTGTTACATATACACCATGGAATACTACACAGCCATAAAAAAAACACAAGATCACGTTCTGTGCAGCAACATGGATGGAGCTGGAGGCCATTATCCTAAACAAACTAACAAAGGAACAGAAAAATACCACGTTCTCCTAAGTGGCAGCTAAACAGCAAGAACACACGGACACAAAGTGGGGGAACAACAGACACCAGGGATACTTTGAGGATGGGAGAAGGGAGAGGATAAAAAAACTACCTATTAAGTACTACACTTATTACCTGGGTGACAAAACAGTCTGTACACCAAACCCCCAAGGCATGCAATTCACCTATATAACCTGCACTTGTACCCTTGAATCTGATTTCATTCATTTGAACATTTTTGAGAGTAGTACTAATGAAGATTTCAGAGTCCCAATAATAGAGAAAGCCAGAAGAAATGGCACTAAAAAAATTAATCCATTGTATAAGGTGTCTGCTTTATTTTTCCACAGTCTTTCTCATTACATTTATTTTAAAAATATAAGTTGAAAAAAAAGACTATTTTCTCTTTGGGCGAAAAATAACTCTATTAAAACAGCTATTTCTTGATAAACAAGAAAAATGAATAGAGGAAATAAGAATATAGATGTTGAAAAGCAACACTAAAGTTATTGTTTACAGATAAAAAGATTATATACAGGTCAACCTAGAGAATCAAGTAAAAAATGGTTACAGTTTGTGAGAATTCAGCAAAGTAGCTGAAGAAAAATTCACAGCCTTGATTTATAAGAGCATCAACCAGTCAGAAGTTTTACTGGAATAAAATACTGTAGTTATAATAGAAGAAATTCATACACTAGGAATAAGTTTTTAAAATGTGGAAGACCTATTTTAATATAACCTTAAAACTATACTAAGTAATATATAAGTACAAAAACAAAACAAGTGAAAAGCTATATGTTCTTAGATAGTTGTCAAATTACTCACTTAATATACTCTTACTAAAAGTACTTGCAGAGTTTTTGAGGAATTAAGGAAGTTGACTCCAAAGTTCATGTGGAAAAATAAACAAATTGGGTAGCCAGGAATATTTTGAAAAAGAATTGTATGGGGCCTAGTAGCCAAATTAAAAGATATTTAAAAGCAACAAAGCTACTATACTTAAAATAGTTTGTGTTTGCACATATAATATTAATATGATCAATGGAATAAAACAGAATGTTCAAAAATAGACCCAAACCACAGAAATATGCTACAAGATAAGGATGGGATTTCAAAGACATACTTGATATTAGAACAACTGGGTAATCTCCTGAGAAAATGATAAAGTGGGATCATTCCCTTACACTTTATACTAAGATAAATTCTAGATGAATTTAATATTTGAATACAGGAAATAAAACCCCCCGAAAAGTTAAAAACAATCTGAGAAAACGTAAAAAAAAATCTAATGACTGGGTAAGTTCTTTTTTTGTGAAACAAAATCTAGAAGTCATAAAAGATCGGAAAGTTTGCTAAAATTTATATGTGCCAAAATAAACATGTAAAAAGAGTTAAAAGTTGTATAAAACTTTTCTTAACATATAGGACTCCTACAAATAGATGAATAACCACATACTAAAACATGGACAAGGGACATGGACAGTTCATAGAAAATGAAATGTGAATGGCTCTTAAGTATTTAAGAAGATGTCTACTATTGCTCATAAAAAGAAATGCAAATTAAAACTGCAACAAGGTACAGTTTTTCTCTTCTCCAATTAGTGAAGATCAGTAAGCTTAATACTATACTATGTTTGGCAAGCATGTGGGAAAACAGATACTCTCTTTTTTTTTTTTTTTTTTTTTTTGAGACGGAGTCTTGCTCTGTCCCCCAGGGTGGAGTGCAGTGGCGCGATCTCGGCTCACTGCAAGCTCCGCCTCCCAGGTTCAAGCCATTCTCCTGCCTCAGCCTCCCAAGTAGCTGGGACTACAGGCGCCCGCCAACACGCCCGGCTAATTTTTTGTATTTTTAGTAGAGACGGGGTTTCACCGTGTTAGCCTGGATGGTCTCGATCTCCTGACCTCGTGATCCGCCCGCCTCGGCCTCCCAAAGTGCTGGGATTACAGGCTTGAGCCACCGCGCCCGGCCAGATACTCTCTCATATGGCTTTTGAGAGTCAAAACTGCCACAAATATCATGTAGGATGACAATTTGGCAATATGTATAAAATTTCAGAAACACTTTCCTTGACCCTTTTAAGAATTTATCTGACAGTCTGGGTGTGGTAGCTCATGCCTATAATCCCAGCACTTTGGGAGGCTGAGGCCGGTGGATCACCTGAGGCCAGGAGTTCTAGACCAACATGGCCAACATGGTGAAATCCCGTCTCTACTAAAAAGATACAAAAATTAGCAGGGCATGGTGGTAGGCACCTGTAATCCCAGTTACTTGGGAGGCTGAGGAAGAAGAATCACCTGAACCCAGGAGGTGGACGTTGCAGTGAGCTGAGATTGTGATGCTGCACTCCAGCCTGGGTGACAGAGTGAGACACTGTCTTAAAAAAAAAAAAATCTGACAAATATGCTCATATATACATTAAATAATGTAGGCACAATCTTTTGCAATAATAAAAGGTTAGAAACAACCTACATCAATAAGGGTTATGTTAAATAATTTATGGTACACCCACACAATATAACACCATGTAGCTATTAAAATTAGTATCTCTATATTTTCAGATGGAAGTATCTCCAAGTAATTAAATGGAATAAAGGAAGCTACACAACAGTTTATATAAGAATGCTACAACCTATACCTTTGTAAAATAAAAAAAAATCATCTCTGGAGAATATATAACAAACTGGCCATAATAATTTGACTCCAGGAAAAGGAATGGGGCAGCTGGAGAAAAGCACTGGGAGGGGGATTACTTTTAACTATTCCTTTAAAAAAAAAAAAAAAAACTTTCAAGCATGTGTATTACTTAATAAATAAAAGGCCAGGCACAGTGGCTCATGCCTGTAGTCCCAGCACTTTGGGAGGCTGAAGCGGGTGGATCACGAGGTTAAGAGATCAAGACCATCCTGGCCAATGTGGTCAAATCGCGCCACTATTAAAAATACAAAAATTAGCTGGGCATGGTGGCGCCCACCTGTAGTCCCAGTTACTTGGGAGGCTGAGGCAGGAGAATCATTTGAATCTGGGAAGCAGAGATTGCAGTGAGCCGAGATCGCACCGCTGCACTCCAGCCTGGCAACAGAGCAAGACTCTGTCTCAAAAAAATAAAGTTATAACTCATATTGGACAAAGAAAACAAAGTGATGTTTTTATTTCTGCTAGATTTACTTCCTTCCATACATTAAGAGATGGTCTAGATATACATCATCCAACAGTGACTAGTCACATATAGCTATTGAGCCCTTAAAATGTGTCTAGTCCAAATTGAGATGTGGTATCTGTGAAAACATTTGGATTTCAAAGATTTAGTGTTAAAAAAACACAAAAATACTCAAAAAATATTTAAGACAGTTGAACTATTTTAAATATATTGGGTTAAATCAAACGTATCATCAATTTGTTTCTTTTTGACTTGTTTTAATGTGAGTACTAGAAAATGTAAAATTCCATGTGGCTTACATTATGTTTCTATTGAACAAATAGAAAAGTTGGGTGAGACAATGGCTGTTAATCATCAATAACACCTAATAAAGAAACTTTAGGTTTTAAAATCATGAAAATTGATTTGTAGTCTTTGATATGAGAGGCTTCTCCAAAATCAAGACACTATCACTTTTCAAAAATTAAGGAGCACAGACATAAATCTAAATAAATCCTGTAGAAAGAAAGTCAATTAGCTGTCCAGATACTACCAAAAAAAAGGCACTTTTCTTTTGGTAACTGTAAAACACCAATTCATATATAGAGCAATCAAAAGGTATTTACGTGTATATACATGTGTACATTTATGATAAGTTATATAAAATTTATAGGATCTGTACAAAATACATGTTTTTCTACTTTCTAAGGTATAAAATATTTTAAGCATTTAATATATTACCTTTTATTATGATCCATTCCACATAATTTTGGACATTCTTTAAAGTGTCAAGGGCAAATCCTTTGAGTATAATAATAGCTACTAAGAAATGAAGGTGACTAAAAAAGAAATTTATTTCAATATAGAGTTTTAAACACAATGGCCATTTTTAAACATTATACAGAACTATTTTGTCTGTGACAGCAAGTCCTTTATACAACCATTTGTGTGAAAAGTTTAATGGTTAACTTTTTCACACGAAGGACAGGAAAGTTATATGTTAGAATGAGGAAAATTTGTTATTGGTCTTTAAATCTTATTTCAGGAAATTTAAACTAATAAACTGCCATTTTAGAAGGAGAAAAAGGCAATATTTTCTTTTACTTTAATATGTGCGAAATCACACTTTTTATATACATATCCTGGAATATTATGATCCAGTAACCCACTTGCACAGTACTCTTTCAAGCTCTTAGTACTTGCATACTGATGTTGATAAAGTATTATTTTGTTTAATAAAAGAGAAGGAAATGAGACCTATGCACTTTGCTCATTGTAGAAATACTGGAAAAGCTTTCATGCTGTAGTTTTTATGGGGTCACTTACACAGTGTTTTCAAGCTTGCATAAAAAGCCTACATAAAGTCAATAATTTTTGCATAAGATAAAAAAACTTCAAAGATGAATTTTTGTAGATATTTATCTGCTATTCACCTGCTATTCAGTGAAAGTAGAGTTAATGAATTTTTTTTTACGAATTTGATTGCAAAGAAAACTTTTTCAAAGTTAAACTGTTTTTCAGATAAATATAAATTTTTGCTATAGAGATTATTTGTGTGATTTTTGCTTCTCAGAGACTAAGAACAAAAATATAATTTTAATTCATATCTGCTCTTATAAATGACTCATTGGAAATATTTTGAATTATTATGATTGATTTTTTTAGTAGAAATTAAACATCCTTCTATTTTTTCTTACACCAGAGAACACAAAATTAATATGGTATACAATATTAATCAAGATACTGTTCTATTGTGCAACTAAATATTCAAACACTTTGCTATTGAAGGTCTACACATTGTAATTCACTGTATGCAAAAGAGTCCATGCCAAATAAGATTCTACCTATAAAAATCATTCCCTAGATGGAAACAATTCTTATTTTAGAATGAGAAGCAACTTTACAAGAGGATGACAATGTCTTTCCTAAGAGGATGCTGGCCAATCAAAATTAAGGCCTTTTTTTGGGTTATTAAACTGGTTACGAAGTTTATATACAAGAACAGAGACGGAAGAACCTTTGGGAAAACCTGGAGTGACTAATTGTTTACCCAGGGATGATTTTCATAATGTCAATACTTCACTCATTGCATTTAGTTAAAATTTAAGAATGAATACAGTTTTTAACATATTCCTCAGGAGATGCTCTTATGGGTTATAGCTGGTATCATGTTATCAACCTACAGCTCATGCAATTCCTGAAAATTTCACAATGTGCTCTTGAGAACTGGTTCTAAGCACTGTTAGAGCTACCAAAATATTAAAAAATTATATTACTCTTTTTTCCTCCTTTTGAAAAAATGAAACTTCCCTGAGATCAAATACATGCCGTATTATTTTGGCATCTTTATTTCCAGAATTCTGGACAAAGAGCTCTTGCTTCTAGAATGACTAAATAGCAATTTAACCTTTTGAAAGGTGTGTTAGGCTGTTCTTGAGTTGCTATAAAGAAACAGCTGTCTGGGTAATTTATAAGAAAATAGGTTTAATTGGCTCATGGTTCTGCAGGCTGTATAGTAGGCACAGCACTGGCATCCGCTTTGGGTGAGGCCTTACAAAACTTAGAATCATGGCAGAAAGCAAAAGGGGAGTAGGCATCTAACATGGCGGGAGTGGGAGCAAGAGAGAGAGGAAGAGAGAGGAAGAGGGAGGAAAGGAGAGAGGGAAGGAAGGAGAGAGGGAGGGAAGGAGACAGGGAGGGGGACGTGCCACACACCCTTAACCAGATCTCTTGAGAACTCACTATCAGGAGGACAGCACCATGCTGTGAGGGATCTGCCCCAATAATCCAAACACTTCCCAGCAGGCTCCCACCTCCAACACTGGGGATTATATTTCAACAGGAGATTTAGAGGAGCCAATAACCAAACCATATCACAAGGCTAAGAAATTTTAAGGTGACACTCAAATACGAGTAATAATATGTAACAATGGTCCTAAAAATGTATAAACATTTCAGAGTAGCAGCAAGGATCTAGTACTGTTTTCTCATTTTAAAGATGTGAAAACTGAGGAATCTGCCCATGGTGAAGCATCAAAACAGTCGCTCCCACAGGGGCTAGGCCTAAGCACTCTGGCAGCTCTCTGAAGCTCTTCCCACCACATAATACTAAGACGACAAGTGCATAATTAAAGCAATAAGTTTTGTTATTAAATTCACATTTAGCCAACAATTTAAGCTTTTTTTTTTAAGGTTTAGGATTAAAAAACAAAGTATTTTGGTTACATATCTGTGGGTCTGTAATTATTAAGATGATTAAGGGCATTTTGCATGTCTTTTGCCAACAAATCATTTCTTTATGTGGTTTGGGATAGGATAAAAAAGAAAACGTAAACTTTTAGGACATGGAATTTGAAGCTGCCACAGAGTTATTCTGATCCCTTCTTTGCCACCTTCCCAGATTATCTTTACAATGCTGGACTGCTGATGATTTTTCTCTAGAATATTTGAGGATGATTTATGAATCTCCCCTGGTAATGTCACTCAGAGAATTGGAGCTCAAGACACATCAGTTCATTTATTTTTTCAGTCTGCCGCACTGAGTTGAATCCTCACTCAGTGCAGTTGCCATGGCATGGAGCTAACACAAAGATGCATACATCCTCTACTGCCCTAAACTGTGGTTATGTTGAGGCAATGAGACTACTGAAGTGCCATGGGAATACAGGAGAGGGGAAGAGTAGAGCTCTTGTCCCTGTCAATGTGGGCATATCAGCCACCCAAGTCACTCTTGTAAAATTTAACTTCATTTCTTCTTGCCGCAGTATGAGAGAAAAACACTAAGTCAAAGGTAAAAGGCTGACAACGAATATTCATCAAAGCTACCTACAACATTACTGAGGGAGGAGAACCAGTGACCTAAGTAGAAATGTGCATCAGTAGTCAGCAAGTACAGAGAACACCACATAAAAAACTCAGAGTGCAATTTCAAAAAAACTAGTAAGACAGCAAATAAGTTGTGGAAGCTCTTCTGATTATTGAACCCTTAACCTAGGAAAATACACGGCATGTTTATCTGCTTCACTATAAACTTCTCTTTGCTTATCAAAATATAACATATAGCCCATTATTCAAACTACACACACACACATACACACACACACACACACGATTTTTTACTACATGGTGCAGCATGAGATTTCTTCATAGGTTTATCAAAAAGGCAACAAAGTGAATTAAACTTTAAGAATGAACAAAATATAATGCTAAAGTTATAAGAACTTTGGTTTTTTTAAGTCTAAAAAGGCAGTTTTAGAAATTATCATTTGCCTAAATGACAGATTAATTAAATCACAATTTTAAAAGGTTATAATTTAGATCCCACTAGTCATATTATGTATGTCTATCCTTTTATTCCAATAATCTAATGTTCTTTGTAATGCATGGACTTCCAAGGAACCAAAAAGAATATTTCTATTTACTATAAATACCACCATTTTTTTCAGAAATTCTAAAGGTCAAATTATAACCAGGCAATTTAACATAAATAGAAACATGCAACAATTATATGGCCACTCAATAATTTCAGCTAATGCCCCAGAATAAATTTTTATAAGCTATGAGAGAGAGAGAGAGAGAGAGAGAGAGAGAGAGAGAGACTGGCTGATATGTCAATTATGTTAACCTTTATCTTCTATGTCAGAGGCATGTATTAATGAAGCATGTTTATCTCAGTTGAAAATACTGGCCTTTTGACTACTAGCTAACATTTTGGTTTCCTAAGACCAAAACAGGTTTTAGCCACAGCAGTTTTCCTTTGATTTTGTTCCTTTTCCCGCCTCTCTGAAAATAATTTATTATAAATTCAAGTTGCATTGGCAGCATCTGTGAAACAATTACTGCATCTAGGACTGACTCTGCAGTCTAATCCATCATAATTATGACAGGCCTCTTTGAAGATGCTATGATGCATGACTTAAAAATAGCACATTAGTGTGCAAATGGATCAGCATCTCATTTCACCAATATGCATTTAGGATTGTAATTTTGCTCCATACCATTTGACTCTTCAGATTTCTCAAGAATGGTAGCTGTATCTCTCACCACATAAAAGCTGTAGATATGCTCAAATTTGTGAAGAGGGCTTGATTTTGCTTTTGTTTTATTTTTTGGTTTATTGATTTTCTAGGTGGGGGTGTATCTTTTATTGCTCTAAGAGAAAAAATACACATCATTTAAATTTTATGTCAGCTTTTTTTCAAGGGGACAAAAGAATCAATTTACAGATTTGTATAGTTGCCACACTATAAGGTAGTAAATTATTTTTTTCCATAAAAAAAGTTTTGCATGTCTTAATACTACAAGTATATATAAATTACTCTACCATCATGAATCCTGTTTATTTATACATTCAGATTACTGAGGGTAAATACTTCAGACTGCTTACTTATGGGAACTGTATCTGCTAAAGACACTGTGTTTCAGGATCAAACTTACGGGAATCACTGTATATCTCTCTGTCACTTCCACTGACAGGCTTTACCTCTATTAGTAATTCAGGGTGTTAGGAATTAAATGTTTATTGACATGGAAAACACTGAGTAAAGATGACGTATACAGCCACACCTCCTGCATAGATGGCACTATTCTCCAAAACTATTTTGGATTCTTCCTATCAACATGGGACATAGCTTGTGTCAATTATACACTTATTTCAAGATGTGTGCAATGCAATGGACTTCATTATTGTCTACTAAATTTCCCTCTGGATAGTGTTCTAAAATCCTGAGCAAAATATTAGTTTAAATTCTTATCTTCTGTATCTATTAAGTTCTCTCCATTTCGTTTGACTTTAAAATTACTATGTAATATTGGTATGGTTGCCAAGTCTCACTCTTGAGGTAAAGAAAGTGTTTTATTATAGGGCATTTCTTATAAAATTAAAAACTATTCTTCATTAAAGTTAACATTTAATATTTAAATATTAAAGCCAAAATTTTAAAAACATAATCCAAAACATATATTTTTCAACAGCAAAATTAATGTACCCAAGCTACATGTTAGACCTGGAATATAATGTTTCCTATATGGATTAAGTATGGAGAATATAAGGTGAATTAATATTTTTAAGGCAAAGCTAACTTTTTATTTCTCATTCTGTAAGAACTTTCTATCTTAATATTTAAAAATCTATGAAGATGTACTTCACATCTCTTGAAAAAGGACTGCTGAACACACAAATATGTCAAAGTCCTCAGAGAAAGTTCCTCCATTTCTGAAAAGGTGTTAATTGGACAAGTAGCTGCACATATGTATACAGCGTGTGCACTGCTCCGAATCTAAATCACGTGCATAGGAGGCTTTGTCAAGTTTTTCATAATCCTCAGTAGGGACTATTTAATTCTCATGTTTAAAGTTTTAAAATGTGTTTCTTAAAATGGCAGTATAAACAAAATTTAATAATGTATATATTATTTGAGGGAGAAAAATTCAGAGGAATGCCATTGAAGATGAGAGGCAGATTAACTCGGAGATGGAGATCTGCATTTAAGATCTGGAGACACCTGTCAGTTTGGTATAAATCTGCTTTCAGTTTGCAACCCAAGTTAACCAACCAGTTTCTCATTCGTAAAATGGGCATGATCTTTTGTCAGTTCTCTGTTACCCACGTATTTGTTAATCCTGGAATTGTTCCTTGAATTTGGGCTTATTCCTGGCCTTTCTCAAAGTCTCACCAAACTAGTGTGTACTGAAGGAAACAATAATAATAATAATAAAGATAAACATAATTAGAAATGTAACATGTCACAAATATTATTTGTTTCTCATAAATTATTTTAAAAATCTATATTTTTCCATTTCAGTTGACTCCCATTATTAGAATGGATCATTGTGAGCTGGCTGTCCTTACTGGAACACTGTCTAGGATACATTTACATTATCCAATGCTTGAAGCTTTCAATTAAATAAAAGTGTACTTAGAAAAGTTGCAGAAGTTGTTTAGGCTTGGTCATGCTCTAAGAATCTGTCCAGGGTAAGGATGCTCCAGCAGAAAGAGACTGTGGGGTGGACTCAGCAGGCAAAGCTGAAGTAGCTATGGTGATAGAAGAGATAGGGACAGATCTCTCCTATCAGGGTACTGTGCAGTGAGAGCCCTTGTAGGCCTCTCTAAAGAACGCTCCATGTGTGTCAAGAGAACGAGTATTTGGATGCCTGCCTCATAGAGGGCGTCCAATAGCCAGTCAATGCCAGGCAGAAAAATAGCAACATCCAAAGTCCTCCAGTCTCGTTCAGGTGCTTAAGGAGCCCTGAGCTCCTTTTCATCCTTCCTCAGTCCTGCCCAATCTCCTAGGCACTGGTGCTCAAGGTAGAGGGGTAGGGGAGGTATCAGGAGTGAGGCTCCCCTACTTTCAACGCCAAGGGTTGGAGCCAGTGTTTAAGTTTGTGCTGGGAGAAGAACACTGACTCAGGCTTGAGTTGGGAGTTTTAAAATGAATAGGACTGAGTTTGAAAGACTAAAATAAAATTGTTCTAATAACCAAAAGGTGCTGTAAAAATTATGTTATCTGGTCAAGAAGACACCAATGGCTGAATGGGGTGAAGGAGACTATAACAGTATATTTGAGGGGCAACTGTAGAAAAAAACTACTTTCATTTTTATATACTGAGGTATGATTTTTCCCATAGAACCATTACATAAGGCCAACAAATGGGTTCTAATAACATATAAGAACCTTATGTAATTTCTAGGAGGGCTCATAATCATTCAGTGTAGTTATATAATGACACTGGTAGAGCTATAAAAATAATCTGTCAAGGTATTCATTCTTTCATGCAACATATATTTATATTGAACATATTCTACATGTCAGGCACTCTAGTAGTCACCGGTAATACACCACTGAACAAAAGAGATAAATACTCCTGTCTTCTTGGACCTGATATTCTAACGAGAAGAAGAACAATAAACACAATAAGAAAGTAAATTATGTGGTGTGGTAAGAAAATGTTGAGTGCTAAGGGAAAAACAAAGAAATAATAGGGCAGCTAACGGGGAATCAAGAGTATCGGGGAGTGGTTGCCCTATTAAATACTACATAGTGAGAGTAAATCTCATTAAGATAGTGAGATCTGAATAAAGTCTTAAAGTCGAGTTATATAATAAACATCTAATTCACCAAGATGATCTTAATCAATGCATAATTCTTCATTGTTTGATACATTGTCTCATATCTTCAGCCCTAAAATCAAGAATGGCAAAACAAAAAACAAACAAAACCCCACAAAGCTATCAAAAGGTAGAAATTAACTATATTAGAGTCGGTCAACTAAATTGTCACATCCCCAGGGGGCTCTACAATATTAATGTGAAACAAACATGACATACCTAGCATTTTACTTAAAAACTCTGTACCAGGAATCCTTGCAACACAGGCATTTTGGCAATTATGCACTGTACTGTATCCCTAAAATCTGTTCCTTCTCAAAAATATTTTGTTCCCTACCATTGCCTCAAAAGGCATGCCATCTATGTTTTGGAGAAGTTTTGTACAAACTTGAACAAATTTGTTTTCATATTGATCTAGTCTTAATCAACTGGTTATCATAACAATCTGGTCATTTTTATTCTTCCTATTTTGGAACAACTAGCAATGATCATGCTGTAGTTAATTTGTAGGATATTACAGTTATTTCTGAGAGTAAGATGAAGATCTTCTTAAAGATTAATAATGGAGATGCCATTAAACCAACTGCACATCCATGAGCTATCAATTTAAGAAATTTCAATATGTACCAGTTCTAATGAAAAGCTGCCAACATTATTTCATAATATAAACAAAATAATTTCAGTCCATCAGAAGAAAGAGTAAAAGAAATTCTCTCGTGGGTTAAATATTAGGAAAATGACAAATTTCAACTATACAGATGCTTTAAAAGAGTATGATATAACCATATGTTCATCAGAAAAATACATTAATGTTCCCATACATGATGAAGATTACTCTAATTTTCTTTGATCTGAAAAACTCTGATAAATAGGTTAAGATCACCTAAAATTACACAGCATGTTTTAGATTATCAAAATAGTAATAGACTATATATACAATATATACATATATATTTTTTTCATTACAAAAGGTTCTTCTGGAAACATAATTTATGGGATCCAGAAGTTGCATAAAATATGGTCTCTGTCTTTAAGAATCTTTAATTATTTAATTGAGAAGACAAGACATATACCTACAGGACATAGACACAGTCAGAACAAGAATGCTGAGTTTTTGTTCTAAATGTGGGTTTGTGAGCAGGTCATAACCACCCCACATCTCAATTTTTAAAAATGTATAACGTAATATGAGGGGAATGAACATGATTACATCTAAGGTCATCTTGTGTTCTAAAATGCTATGATTCTCTAAAACTGGCAATGATAAATATCTACTGGGGCTTCAATTAAATAAGTCATCACGAAGACCACTTTCAGTTTGAAGGGTATAATTTTTACCTTATTTAACACATAAGTAAACAGAAGCTAAAAGAACAAAGTGGCATGGCATAGCCTATATGAGGAAGAAGTAGATATAAAATGCAGCCTTGTCCAACTTCTGAGCCAAACTATGAATAGATGGAGATGATCTGTTCAGGACAAAGAGGCAGATTTGGTGCTCCTTATCAGTACTGTCCTTGGAAAAGAAACACTGGTTGGCCAATATGATCACATCACTAGGAACACAAATTCTTCTATGGGGCAGGATGATTAAAAAGCTTTCTTCATTGAGGTCTAGATAATAAGTATTCCTAAGACTCTTCATCTTCAAGAATCATTGGGTGCCCTTAAAGCAAGTACCCTGGACAGCAGACATAAATAATATTTTGAAAAAACTGGGAATTCCTGATTATTAATTGATAAACTTACAATTTTGTTTAAACATCAATCTCATGTGAGTTTAATTAAAACAACTCAATTTCCTTCACTCCAATCAACTCTGTAGGAGAGATAAAATTGGGCTTCTGAATTTTTAACATTAAGAAGCAGGTCCTAGGCAATGGTGTTCACCCTAAAATGATGTCTTCTTGATGTCTCTATCATGTCTCTTTATAAGTGCAGTATTAATAAACTAGAGATGTGTCCCAATGTGTAGGTACCTGAACACACATGTACACCAACACCACTGAAACAGATTCTTATCATATGTGATACCTATCTATGGGACACTGGTTCTTTGGGATATTAATGTGTAATTTTAAAAAAGGAGGACCAGCAGGAAATCAACATGGCACATGGATGCATATGTAACAAACCTGCACATTGTGCACATGTACCCTAAAACCTAAAGTATAATAAAAAAAAAAAAAGTAGGACCAGCCTGAAAAAGAATAAAGTTCTGTGCTCAAGTAAGAAAACTTATTTTTTTCTAATTTAAAACTTTCTTTAATGCATGGCCTCAAAGTCTTTAATATGATGATGGGATGTCTGGAAAGGTGCTGTGTGGCATTTCCTGGACATAATGAAATACAGGATCATTGTTTATGGAGCACCCTGAAAAAAACAGTATTTCCATGGAATAGCATACTTTGGAAAACCCTAATTCAGATGTAGTATATGATATCTTATGTAATTTTAATCTGTGCATAGATCTTGAGGCACTGATGAGAAACTGTGGACTAGGAGAGTATAAATTCATATAACCACTCAAATGTAGAGTTCTGAGTTCATTTTCAAGAGCAAAGGACACATACCTATGCAAGTTTTTAGCTTCAAATTTAACTTGTAAAAACTAAACTATCTTCTTCCAGTTATATTGCTGTTCTAATTATTCACGCTCTTCACCTGTACTTTGCCCAAATACAAAATCATAACTTTTTTTTTTCACCATGAGCTAAACAGACCATCCAAGTTATGCCTTTGAAATGAAGAGAAAGGTCTGTTCATAGGATATAATTTGGTTGATTGTTATTTTAGTGTTGCATAGTGCTGACATATATCTTCATAGGGAATGCAGGGAGGGGCAAGAACAAAGAAAGAACACACAAAAAAATTGTAAACTCACAAAATCTAAACATTCAGGACAAACAAAAAATATACTTCCATGTATGAATTGAAAATAACATTTGAATTCAAAATAAGACTTAACTACCTGCAAAGAAATTTCCATATAACCTTAGCATTACCTAGAAAATATCATAAATTCACGTCACGCCGTATGATGCATTTAAGATTGATGTGACCAACAGTTTGTCCAAGAGACTTAGCTATACATCTGCTATCATGATTATAACTAAATCCAATAAAAGATGAATTAGCTTTTTGTTTGAAAACAGCTTCAAATTAATTAGTGAATGATCCAAGTTTATGGCATTTTTCATAGAACAAAAACAGGATTCTAGAGGAAAACATCTAGGAAATATCATATAAATGTTCTGCTTTAACCTGTGGCAAATCATTACTTTTAAAGTTTATATTAGAATATAACATATACATGTAAATCAGAAGCAATAAACACTTCAAATATCACCAACAACCTAAAATAAGTCCACCCGCTAAGATAAGCACTGAATTACGATGAAGAAAAAGAACATTTCAGATTAACTCACAAAGATTATAGAACTGTTATTACCAGAAGCACCAACAATTCCATGAAAGAACTTTGATTAAAATTCAAAGCAATATTTTAACTCTCCTCCCCCCGACCTGTTTCAAAGAAGTACAATGAAATAAACATGTATAAAACATTACTTTTGTTTTAGTCAGCGTGGCTTTAAAAATACTCATTTGCACTCTATCTCTCCTCTTCTACCTCCCCCAGAAATACTAGCCAAACTCCAAGTATACTAGCTCTAATATTCACAGTATGGGAATGTTTTACATTGTCTTCTAAAAACCCACAGTTAGTAATCAAGATCATAAAATATTCTGAAGCTGAATTAACTTTATTTAAGGGGAGAACAAAGAGTAGAAGGAAATGGTGGTTGGTCTCTTAACAGAAAAGGTACTTTAGTCACACATGGAGAAAATAGAACTCTGAATTGTCAGACATGTCTCTTCAAAGGTATTGACTTACAGTTAAAATGTTACTCAGGCCAACCATTTATGGTATTGTATAAAAATTCTACACTGCTCTGCTAAAAAAGGTTATGGTTTAGAACCCCAGAAATGAGTTGGCATTCTGGTTGAAATCAAAGCAAACTCCTTCCCATGTTTCAATGTTCTCTTTGTGGTAAGATGTAGCATGAAGAGATGGTAAAATCACTGCAGATAAGGGGAAAAAAAAAAAAACTGGCTGATCTCATCTGTACTGCAGTTATTGCTTTGAGATGATGCTGAAGATTGCATTACTGAAGCAGTGCTGGGAAATGTTGTATTCCTTTCTGTTTTTTTTTCAAAATACTTTCAAAACTCTAAATCTTTTCTCAGAGGCATTTCTAACTCTGGAAGCCCACACAGCTACCAATTTTATAAACATTTAAAAGTATTTCATCTCTAATTTAAATGTTAAATAAAATTATAATGTGCTGTATAATAATTCAGGCTTTTTGGTAATAAATGTAAGTCAAATGTCACAAAGTTTAAAAAGCTCTTTCATTAATTTTCTAGAACATTATTTCCTGGTCTGACAAGTGATTGTAAGATGTTATTACAGAGAGACACTGAAATAACCTATACTTTTTAGTTTATAAACTATTCAGTTGAAGAAAATTAGATTTTATAAAAAGGTCTCATGTAGCATTTTCTGGAAAAAAGCATCATATTCTTATCACTGCCTATGGCTGTGTAGGAAAAAACCTCTCCAAAATGCATTTTTCCTCCGCTCTCACATCACAACAATATTCAAAACTGAAAACTTCTCTTTTGTGACCAAATGTGTGAGGGTTTCTCCCCAAGACCAAGCAGCAGACACTAGCTGGGTGTCCTCCAATTTAATTCCCGGAGACAGTGTCAGACCCCGTAGATTAAACGCTCAGTCCCCAAGATGCCCCTGCCACAGACACAGGTCACAAATCCAAGCCTCCAGAACTTCTGACCAACCAGCTTCGAGTTGGGGTTCCCACAACACCCTCCTTGGGTTCAATACGTTTGCTCAAGCAGCTCACATAACTCAAGAAAACACTTACTTATATTTGCTGGTTTATCAAAGGATACAGATGAAGAGATGCTTAGGGTGAAGTATATGGAAAGTGTACGGAGCTTCGAAGTCCTCCCTGGATGAGCCACCTTCCAGGAACCTCCACTGGTTCAGCTATCCAGAAGCTCCCCAAACTCAATCCTCCTGGGTTTTTATGGAGGCTTCATGATCATCAGCATTCCTTTCCCCAGTGCAAAGGGTGGGACCTTCTCTGGGGTTTTAAGACTCAAAATCAGAAGGGTGGGGAAGATCAGAATCTCCCTCAGGGTTGGGTGTGGTGGTTTGAGCCAAGGTGGGTGGATCACTTGAGCCCAGGAGCTGGAGGCCAGACTGGGCAACACGGCGAAAAACCTCCTCTCTACAAAAAAAAAAAAAAAAAAATGCCAGGTGTGGTGGCATGTGCCTATAGTCCCAGGTACTTGGGAGGCTGAGATGGGAGGATTGCTTGAACCTAGGAGGTTGAGGCTGCAGTGAGCTATGATCATGCCACTGCACTCCAGCCTGGGTGACACAGGGAAGTCTTGTCTCAAAAAAAAAAAAAAAAAAAAAATCGCCCTCGGGGGGGTGGGCAAGTGAAAGGAGGGCAGGAGAGATTCTGTTTTCTAAGGCCTGCCCCGAGGCCCAACACACCCCACATTCTAACAAAAGACTGTAAAAAGGGATATTGGAGCTATGAACCAGAAACCATGGACAAAAACCAATATATATCATAACACGACAATGGCAAACTTTTGTCCTAGCACTTTGTGAGGCCAAGGCAGGTGGATCACTTGAGGCCAGGAGTTTGAGACCAGCCTGGCCAACATGGTGAAACCTTGTTTTACTAAAAATTAGCCAGGCATGGTGGTATGGGCCTGTAGTCCCAGCTACTCGGGAGTTTGAGACAGGAGAATCACTTGAACCCAGCAGCACAGGTTGCAGTGAGCAGAGATTGCACCACTGTACTCCACCCTGGGTGACAGAGGGAGACTCTGCCTCAAAAAAACGTAGTTCAACTCATTACTTATTGAGCCTGTGAGCTGAGTACTGTACTAGGTGCCATGGGAAACAGAATGACAATTGGTCATAGTCCTCTCTGAGAGCTTTTATCTAATTTAGAAGCAGATCATAGAGTTATAATAAAATAAATGCCATCAGACATGCAACTATGGGGACTCATAGGAAGGTGGGTCATCCAAATGAACGGCTTTTGGTAGTGTGCTTTAAGAATTTTTAGAATTTCTTCACTTGCAGTGAAAGAAGAACATCCTAGGTAAAGGGAAATGCTTGAGAAAATTTGTAGAAAGACTTAAAACACAGAAAAATATCTTAAAATAGCAGGAAGTCCATTTGGTCAAGCATAGGTATATGTAACATCTTACAATGAGAAGAGTACAGATGTGGTAGAAATTAGTGTGTCATTTTGAATAAGGCTATTTGTGATGATCATTACAAGCTTTGAAGTATAATACTGTAAGTTTCAAACTCAACTTGATTAAAATTGGCTAAAGAAATTTTAGTATGCTTTCTCTCAATTTTTCCTCTTCTGCATATTTGAAAAGATGTGAATTTTCCCAAATTCTGCCTTTATGACTTAGAATAACAAAAGAACTATACTGACATGTCAAACTTCAGCAGGTTATATCATTATGCTTATAAATATTGAGTTACAGCCCTAGAAAATAGTCACTATTAGCTATTTCATAATGTACCTGTATATTTCTATGTCAGAAAAAAAATTGAGGAGTTAAGATTTAAACTCAAGCTTGTAAAACTAGTTTATGCACTTAAAAAGAAGTAGATGAGCAGATGTATTTGTAAAATAAAACTCCAATGGGGTCTTTTGGTGGGTGGGTGGGGGAATGGGGAAAATTAAATTTTTTTTTTCCTCTGAGACAGATTCTCACTCTGTCGCCCAGGCTAGAGTGCAGTGGCACGATCTCAGCTCACTGCAACTTCTGCCTTCTGGGTTCAAGTGATTCTCCTGCCTCAGCCTTCCAAGTATCTGGGACTACAGGCACGTGCCACCATGCCTGGCTAATTTTTGTATTTTTAGTAGAGACGGCGTATCACCATGTTGGCCAGGCTGGTTTTGAACTCCTGACTTCAGGTGATCCACCCGCCTCAGCCTCCCAAAGTGCTGGGATTACAGGCATGAGCTACCGCACCTGGCTGGAAATTAATATTTTTTAATCATGAAAAAAATAGAAAATTAAAAGAGACTAATAACATTAATTCATTTTTTAATTTCACTTAAACCAGAAAGGACAGTCCTAGAAAATATAGACCAGCCATACACAATTTGAAGATTCTGGGACTCTCAAATTTGACTTAGTATGCATAAATGATTTTATTCTAGTTTAAAGTGTGTATATATGTGTGTATACACACAAATAAAGGCAAATACAGGTGAATAATCTATTATAACTCTGTTAAGTTGCCAGTCATTATATGTAAATATTATTGACTACATTAAAAACAAATCAACACCTGAAACTAACATGAGCTTATTATTTTATTAGTTGGGTTTCTGTAATTAAATGTAATGTTCTGAAAGTCTGCTGGACCTCAATCTGAAAAGTACACTGGGTAATCTTTATAGATCATTTGGCAAAGCAGAACATTAAGAAGATAAAGAGGAGGTATTCATTACAACTATGAGTAACCTGGACTTCTCAACCATCTGACTAGATGAAAACTTCATGGCTTGAACATTTGGAATTTCCCATGTTTCAGGACAGATAAAGTGCTGACATGGGAAGAGTTACTTTATCCTCAAACTCAGTTTGCCTTGAAGCCACCAAAGGAATAATCAAGGTAAGAGTATCTGTTTCTATTGTTACTCTGCTTATTCACACCTCATTCCAACATTGGCATACTGTTATATGCAGGGTGAATATGAGGTGTCCATAAGGAATCTCAATGACTTAAGTTGCAGTAAGTAGTCTTTGTAGTCAGATAGATCTCCATTTAAATCCATATTCTTCTGTTTACTGTGTGATCCTGATGGAGCCTTTGTTTTTTAATCTAGTGACAACATTAACACTAAAGGGATTAAATGAGAAGTATTAAATGAGATATGTGAAAGACAAATGGGATGACTCTCTATTCCCCAAACAGACATGCATCTTCTGCCTCTATGCCTCCATTTACTCCTTCATACAGAATTTCCCTATCTTTCACAGCTCAATTAAAAATTCACCTCCACCTTACAGCCTTTCTTGTTCTCTTTCAGCCAGCTGCAGTGCCCTCTTCTGAACCATCCTTTCATTTAGATCTGTGTTAGGACACTCTCACTTTAGTGACACCTTGTTCTTAGTTTTCCTCTCTCTCATTGCTCCTTCTTAATGGCCCTCGTCTGCCTTGGCTTATTCCCTAAATGCTGGTCACCTCAGGGAGCTGGACTGGACCCTCTTATCTTCAACATTCTTTGATCTATTTATTTATTTATCTTTAACATATTGTTCTGGGTTCTAGGGATGTAGGGGTGAACAAGATAGTCTGGACTCCTTCATCAGTGAAGTTTATCTAGACAAACAAGTAGCTAAATAAACAAACAATTTCAGACTGATAAATGCTATGAGGGAAATAAATCTGAGTGATGAGATAAAGAGGACTAAAACAGGACTATTTAGAAAGAGCAGGTAAGGAAAGACTCTCTTGATTTGTTGATATCTATCTGAACCGAATGAAAAAGCCAATGATAGAATGACCTGGAAGAATGATCCAGCTAGAGGGAACAAAAGTACAAAAGGCACTGAAGCATAAATTAGCATGATATAGCTGAGGAGAAGACAAACTGGTCTAGTTAGTTCTCAGTGAACAAGAGGAGTGTTTTGAGGTGAGGTTAGAAGTATGTAAAGGCCATGGAGGGGTAAAGTGTTAAGATTATTATTTAAACCCAGTGGGAAGCCATAGGTGCATTATATATAAAGCAGTGACATGAACTGATTTGGACCTTTAAAAGATCACTCTGGTAGCTGTATAGACAATGAATTAAAAGTATAAAACATAGATGCATGAAGTTTAGAGACTGCAGTAATCCAAGAGAAAGGATATAATGTCCTGAACTAGAGAATAGCAGTGGCAGAGAAATGGATAAATTTAGGACACATTTTGGAGGCAGAAACAGAACAACTTGGTAATGGATTAGATGTGAGAAAGCACATGAAAGAAACGAAAGCAAGATAATGCCCAGAGTTTTGTCTTGAGCTAAAAGGTTGATGATGGTGCTATTTGTTAGGATGGGTAAATGGGAATAATATGACTGACAGAAAAATTAAGGTTTCTATTTCGAACAAGTTCAGTTTGAGATGTACATTATCATTAAAGTGGGTATATTAGGCAGGCAGTTGAGTGTACAAGTCAGGAAATCAGTAAGGGGTTTAAGCTGGAGATAACTGTGAACTGTGTTAACTTACCAATGGTATTCAATGCCCCATGACTAGATAAGATCATCCCAAGTAAGAGTACGGTTGGAGAAGCCAGCCTGAGATTGGGGCCTTAAAAACACCAGAATTTTGAGATCGTAAAGAGAATGAAAAGTCAACAAGGTGACCCAAGAGATGGCCAGGAAGATATTGAGATAACAATTTACTGAATGACCTATTTTATTCCCATAACTCAAGTAGCAATTCAATCTCAGATCTGTACTTCTAACCTTCAGCAGAGTTCATAATTTGGATTTTCAATCGTCTCCTAGTCATCTGTACCTGTATGTCCCATAGGCACTTCCAACTCTACTTATCCAAAATGGAATTCATACGTTCACTCCAAATCTGTCATCTACATTCCCCATCAGTGTGAGGGGTACTATCTTCCACCCAGTTACTTAAGAAGAAACCATGGATGTTTAATTCTTTCTTCCTGTTTAAAAAATAACCTATCGGTTCTATGTTCTTATTGTCTATAGAACCCATAAATTATCCATGCCCTTACTTTTACTACCATGGCTCATGCTGTCACCATCTCATTGCTGGATTACCACAACAGCCTACTGAATGAACTTCTTGCCTCTAAGCCTTGCTCATCTTCTACCTATTCATACTGAAGCCCAATGCTGAACACCATCTCTTCCATACTTACTTATCACCCTTCAGTAGATCTTCACACCTCTATACTAATTCTGCTTAAAATAATTCTTTCATGGCTACCTACAAGATTTCTTAATTTTCTTAAACACATCCTCTTTTATAAAAGCATCTTCACCAAGGAAGAGTAAAATTATGTATTTTAGCTCCATTCAGAAACATACACAAAAAATATGAGACAAATCTGTTGTCAGATTTCTGTTTTGTTTCCATTGTGACAAACCAACTTGGTATATGTACTGTTTTAATTAAAAGAAAGTTGTTGGAAGCACATTATATCAGCCACTGACCTATATCAAGAAGTGTAGAACATTTTGATCTCTAGTCCTAGAAGTCAACCCCACTGACTACTTAACATAAAGATCCAAAGTTGGTGAGCTCTGAGTCCAGGCTCATCCAGAGCATCTCAGTCAACACAGGAACAGAAATTTCAGATTTCCTCCCTATTTGGACGGAGATTCATTTTGATGTAGAAAATGTTATTGCGCTTGAGTCATCTTAGAACAAATTCAAACTTCAAATACTGTTAATCAGATATGACCTTAAACGTTATTAATCAGACTCAAACTTAGTGAGCCTGGTTGAATAACTCATAGCTGGAATACACACCAAAAGTGAATGGATAAAAAAATTTTCACGCAGACATTTATACCAGTGTATTCAGTATTGCTACAAGTGCCCCTTGCTCAAACATATATACATATACCATGCCTTGAGGCATCTATTTGATTTCTGATGTGCAAATTGTATCTTATTAAATGCCAAACTTAATTCTACTGGCATGCGCTTTGTGTTCTAGCAGATGTTAAAATTTAATAGCTTTGTCTCTTTATTCTTGTTTCACTCTAAAACACTTATCACTTTGAATTTGAGATTGTTTGCTGACAGTTCGTTCTTTGGTGGAAGAAGACTGTTTTAATTGGTACCAAGTTTCCTGCTGTTTCCTTTTGTTATGGCAGGTTACCACGTCAAAAAGCAGGAAGACACCAAAGAACACAATTCACGCTAAATTAATCCTAAACTTTGAGATTAATTGGAAACACTGACTACTTACCACTGTGCCTTTTTCCACTCCTATTTTACTCTTCTTCATGCTATAAGCTAGTAAGTAAGCTGCGCATGCTCAGCAACTTTTTGATGACTGGAAAAGATTCAAGAAATACAAACTGATTAAATGGCAAAGATGCCTAATTAAATTTTTTAACTTGTTGTACATAAAAATCAATCAAGTCTCTATCCCTTATACTTAGAGGCAAGAAAAATAATTGGATGATAAAAATAAATGAGAAAGCTAGAGTTTCCTAGTTTGAGATATTGATCCTTCAGAGAACTCAAAACGTAATTCAGAGGAGTATGTTTGGGAGTCCTGCTCAATGCTAGCCATTTGGGTTGTTTACAAATGAATGTTTGCTACCAGTTCCCACCAAAACAGAGAAGTCAGCTTGAGAATGGGGCCTTAAAAACACAAATTAGAGGCCGGGTGCGGTGGCTCACGCTTGTAATCCCAGCACTTTGGGAGGCTGAGGCGGGCGGATCACGAGGTCAGGAGATCGAGACCACGGTGAAACCCCGTCTCTACTAAAAATACAAAAAAATTAGCCGGGCGTGGTGGCGGGCGCCTGTAGTCCCAGCTACTCGGGGAGGCTGAGGCAGGAGAATGGCGTGAACCTGGGAGGTGGAGCTTGCAGTGAGCCGAGATTGCGCCACTTCACTACAGCCTGGGTGACAGGGCGAGACTCCGTCTCAAAAAAAAAAAAAAAAAAGAAACAACACAAATTAGAGACTGTAAAGAGAACGAAAAGTTAGCAAGATGACCCAAGATAAGCTGGCCTAAGATGAGAGCCTTAAAAACATGAGAATTTAGAGATTGTAAAGAGAATGAAAAGTCGGCAAGGTGACCCAAGAGATGGCCAGGAAGATACTGAGATAACCATTTGCAGAATGACATATTTTATTCCCATGAACTCAAGTAGCAATTCAATCTCAGATTTGTACTTCTAACCTTCAGCAGAGTTCACAATTTGGATTTTCAATTGTCTCCTAGTCATCTGTACCTGTATGTCCCATAGGCACTTCAAATTCAACTTATCCAAAATGGAATTCATTGTCTTTCACTCCAAACCTGTCATCTATACTCCCCATTGGTGTGAGGGATACTATCATCCACCCAGTTACTTAAGAAGAAACCATGGATGTTTAATTCTTTCTTCCCTTTTAAAAAATAACCTATCAACCACCAAGTATTGATTCTATCTTCTTATTGTCTGTAGGACATATGAAAGCATATGAAAGTATTCTAAACCAGAAGAGTGATAAAGTTAAATTTGGTTCCTAGAGCTGTGAACTTTATTTCTTCTGCTAACGCCTAACTGCATAATGAATGACTTCCACAGCAGTACAGGTTAACAGGGAAATCGCTAAACTCTTTCCACATCCGAAATCATACAGGTATAGAGTTGTCATTGTGACCAATCTTTTCAGTTCCTTTTACGATCCCTTAAATACAGACACTGAAATGGAAGCCATAGCCAAAACAAACAGAAAGGGCTTTCCACTTGTCTTTTTAAACTCCCTCCTCCTTTCTCCTTCAATGTATATCCCAAAGAAACTATGCAATACGAACTCTTGTTTAAAATCTGTTGGCTATTCTGAAAGGACTTCAGATCATAGCAAATTCAATTTTCTACATTTCCAGTTTGAGTTATTCACTTTAGTCTCCCTTTGTACTTCAGAAGGAGAGTTCTCAGGCTTAAGGTTTTCATGTTTGTGCTAAAGCAATTTCTTGTGAAATTAAGTTTATTATCCAAACTAGAAACTCACAAGATGGTAAATCTTTGTCTTAATTTCCCCATATACCCAATATTAGTCCCTAAGATTTCAGATCTTTTTGAGAATCTTATAAAAGCAACTGGTCAGTCACCTCTTCTAGTAAAATTTATGTAAAATTTTCAGTGAGCTCATACATTTCCATACATTAATGTTTGGAATCTTTATCAGTTAAAGTTTTTTATATCTCTGAAGTTTCACTTGAAGAGTTCAACTCGAATTTGAAATGTAAAAACAAGTTTACTCCAAACTTGTTTTATATGACTTGGTTTATTTTTGTTCTTGCGAGACTGGCTGATAATTTATTCTCTCTTCTTGAAAGCCTGCTTGCTATTTTAAATTTCCTTGAAAGCAGTATCCAATATTAAAGGCATTTAAGAAGCTTATTTCCATCATGTTCATGAACAAAATCAGGCTGGAGGACTTGCAGACTAGCAGGAGCATATGAGCAGATAGCTAAGCCCTCTTTCCAGTAAATGATTTAAACAGTCAAAGAAAAACAAAAATTAGAAAAGATCCCCCATTAGCACTAAAATACCATGGAATAGTGCCAGCTGAGAGGCAGAAAGTTTAAAGAATTTCTAGAGAAAATGCAGATGAATCCACATTAAAAGTCATCACTAAAAGCCCAATCCCAGTCCCTCTTCTAAAGCCAGTTGTGGAGTGCTACAGAAAATAAGTAAAGACTGCTCCATCATCTCTTATTTGGAGGGCATGGGTTGTGGTAGACAAAACTAATAGGAGAGAGGGAGACTGCAATTGAAGCCCTCCACATTTGTACCATTTGAGGGAGACAGAGAAACACTAAACAGAAACTCAACAGTAGGTCACTGTCTGAGTTACATACTCGTGTAGCAGGCTCACCCTGACATAAGGAAGCTGTCTTCCCAACCAAAAGGTCCCCAGCATCAAGGACTAAAGGTGAAGGAGGCTTTAGGAAACATGAGTATGTCTTATTTAACAACAAAGCAGCCAAAGGCAGCAAAGCTGGGGAAAGGAAATATATACAAACTCAGCAAACAGAATGCTTATGGGCAGCAGGACCCTGGCGTCACTCATGGGGAAAGGGAGAGGTCCCAATGGGATAGAGCTGTTCCCCAATCAGATGGGCTGAAGCACTAAAAAAGAAAATCAGACATTACCAAACTATAAATCTGAACTAGAGGCCAAGACAAGTAAAAGACAACTACAAAGGGTGTGGGGTGGGGGGTGGGCATGACCTGATCTCTTAAGAACTACAAAGGGTGTGGGGTGGGGGGTGGGCATGACCTGATCCCTCTTTCTCTTCAATAGAAAAAAGTTTGTCAGTGATAACGTTCTAAATGCTCCATTAAGATAATGTTTTAGGCTGGGTGTGGTGGCTCATGCCTGTAATCCTAGCACTTTGGGAGGCTGAAGCAGCTGGATCACCTGAGGTCAGGAGTTTGAGACCAGCCTGACCAACATAGAGAAACCCCGTCTCTACTAAAAATACAAAAAAATTAGCCGGGAGTGGTGGTGCATGCCTCTAATCCCAGCTACTCGGGAGGCTGAGGCAGAAGAATCTCTTGAAACCGGGAGGCGGAGGTTGCAGCGAGCCGAGATTGTGCCATTGCACTCCAGCCTAGGCAACAAGAGTGAAAAACTCAAAAAAAGAAAAAAAAAAAAAAAGACAATGTTTTGAACACTCTGAGAAAATTATAATTTTGTGGGTACAGATGAATCAGCCCTCCTTCAAGAATGTGTGAATAGGAGAACAAATCAGAATAGTACCTATTGGGTGGGGGGGGACTTCAATTAAAAGACAAAAATAAACATGTTACTTAATAGTAGAAGAACACACTTTCAGAAATGATTTGCTTACTGTTCTTAGAAATAAATCTTAGACCTCATGTGCCTTATCCTGACAAAGAAAATTTTCTTAGGTATTCATTGAAACAACAGATAAATGATTAACTTGGAAAACAGGCTAAAATTAAGAAGTTAAAGAAAATATTGTTAGGTGACATAATTCCACAACAAAATATAAAGAAGATTTACAAGAAGTAAAAAACAAAATACTGCAAATAATAAAGCTACTCAAGTGGAGAATAGGTTGAAAAGATTTTTATTCCTTTCTTTTCCTAAATAACTCTTTGTTCAAAGAAAGCAAAGCTTTGAAATAAGGAATTTCTGAAAATAATTGTAATATGTAAGCACCTCTCAAAATGCATTGGCTATAGCTATAGTATAACTAGAGTCTTAAAACTCTTTTATTGACAAAACAAAATAAAAACAATTAAGCATTCCAAATCACTAATTTAGGAAAACAAAGCAAATTTAAGCAAAGAAAGGAAAAGTAATTTTTAAAAATGAGAGAATTAGTTAATAACAAAATATATATAGTAGGCTTAATAAATCTAAGAGTAGGTTCCTTGGAAAATAATCTAGTGAATAGCAAAACTAAGGCAATTTAAAACAAATACATACAATAACTTAGTGTACACAGAGGTGCTGTACCTACAGATACAGAGAATATTTACCTAGTAAAATGCAATGTATTTTAAACCAATAAATTAGAAAACCTAGAGTGAATGGTGTTCCAGGGAAATATATACTGCTAAAGTCATCTCAAGAGGAGACACAGAGCCTAAATAAACTTATACCTATGGAAAATATTCTTTAAACTTTTCAAATTATCCTGCAATTACACCCAGAGCCTATTGTTCCTACAGATATTCTTTTCAATTTTCCTTCCAAGAAACATAACTCTTAATGTCATTTAAATTTTATAAAGCAAAGAAAAAGAAGGGAAAACTAACAGTTTTCTCCACTGGTAAATTATTCTTAGTTGAGAATACTTTTTTCTGTCAACTGTAGGCCTGATATTACATGATGTCTAATATTTTTAGGCAATAGTAGCTCATTATTCATTTAAATATCTATTAAGTACCTGGTATGCACTAAGGATTCAAGATTCTTGTCCCTGAGGAAGACAGATGCTTAAAACATTTTAAGAAAACAATGTAATTAGTTTTCTAATGTATGTATGTATGTGTGTGTGTGTATATATATATATATGTATTTTTTTTTGAGACGGAGTCTCGCTCTGTTGCCCAGGCTGGAATGCAGTGACGCGATCTCAACTCACTGCAACCTCTGCCTCCCAGGTTCGTGAGATTCTCCTGCCTCAGCCTCCTGAGTAGCTGGGATTACAGGCACTTGCCACTACGCCTGGCTAATTTTTGTATTTTTAGTAGAGAGAGTTTCGCCATATCGGCTAGGCTGGTCTCAAACTCCTGACCTCAGGTGATCTACCCACCTTGGCCTCCCAAAGTGCTGCGATTACAGGCATAAGCCACTGCACCTGGCCAGTTTTCTAATAGATTATACATAACATCCTTTAGAAACATTAAAAAACAGGGGTGGTAGGAGACTAAATTTGCCTCGAAGAGTTTGGGATGACTTCACAGAGGCTGTATATTCCTTATTATAATTAAACAAAAATTATTTAAATATTTCCCAAGACATTTCCTCAAGGTTGTTAATAACAGCCCTGATTTGTCTTGGTATTACCTACTGCATGGCGGCATCAGTGCTATGTTAAGAATTTAGGTAGATGTGTTTCCCAAAGCCAGGCACTCCCTTCTGTGTAATGTAATGTACTGGTATACAAAATGTAATGTATTGTATACAAAGACCTTTGTCTGACACAAAGCACATTCAATTCCCAACCGATTACAGTATTGTTTAGAATATTTTAAAAAAAGAAAATATGACTTTTTTCCCAGCAAATACATAGCTTAAAACCCTCTCCTACTACTACTTCCTTTTCCAACTTTTGGTGCTTTGTTTATTCTAATGTAATTATATAGGCCAAATATGAGTCCACATCGTCAATGTAGGAATGGAAGTAACTCTTAGTAAAGCAGAATCATATGGTGCTCTTTTACTTTTCTCCCAAATCTTATGTAAAAATGTTTTAAAGGAACCAATTTGAAATTGATAGCTCTTTCCAACTCTCTTAGTCACTAACTGAATGATAATCATTATTCATCCACCACACATTTATTAATTACCTACCATGTGCCAAGCACAGTGTTAGGAATCAAAATAAGAATAAGAGACATGTCCAAGTACTCCAGTCTTTCCAGTGACATTTCTTAAGACATTTAAAAATATTTGGCCAGGTATCCAATTATATTTGATACCTTATTTACTCATACTCTGCCCTGTTCCAGGAAATGTTTGTATTTCCTGTTTTTATTTTGCCTGCTATATAGTTAACAGCCATTTCATGTTTTCACAATGAAATCTTTATAACATAGTGCAACCACTACTTTGTTGACAGCAATTATATTACAAAACTATAGAAAGAGTGGTACTTTCTTTCCATTAAATTATAAGTAATAAACAAAAGGCAAGCCAGATATGAAAAGTAGGCATATGTTGCAAAATGAGGGCTCATTTTGGCCACTGAAGTTGTGATGTTACTAAAAATACTAAGTGTCATTTAGAAGAGGCCTAAAAACGACTGCCTTTAAGGAAAACAGAATTTTAGAGGAGAAAAAATGATCACCAATGTATTCAAGAGCAATGAGTAATTTAAAACTGTTTCCTGTATTTGTTCAATAAAAATGTAATAAGTTATGAAAAAGATTAAAAAATAAAATTGTGAATTACAGATTTTTTAGGGTAGTATGTAGTAGTGGGAAGCGACCTAGGATTTAGAGGACCTGAAGGGTGAACCCAGCCTCTAGAAATTCACTGCTTCACTTTACAGCAGTTATCTCACCTCTCAGAGGCTCAGGCTTTTCAAAGGTGAGGGCTAGAAAAAAAGAGAACTAATTTGACATTCATATTATTTTCAGCATCAGTTATTCATTAACCAAGATAAATATATGTTATTTATCTACAGTTTTTGTAAGCCTTCTATAATAAGTTAAAGTATATTTAAGTATATTCGTAACTCAGGGAACTAGTTAATCGTATATATATCTGTGTTCACAATATGTCAAGGATTAGGAAGAAGATGAGGACGGGTCTTACCTCTAAAAATATGCAGAAATTTCCAAGGGCATGAAAACCTGGAAGACAGAACTTGGTAATCTAAAGATTCTGGATGGGCCAGGTGTGGCAGCTCATTCCCATAATTCCAGCACTTTGGGAGGCCGAGGCAGGTGGATTGCTTGAGGCCAGGAGTTTGCGAACAGCCTGGGCAACATGGCAAAACCCCATCTCTACAAAAAATATAAAAAATTAGCCAGGGGTGATGGCATGCCCCTGTGGTCTCAGCTACTCTGGAAGCTGGGGTGGGAGGATCACCTGAGCCCGGGAAGTTGAGGCTGCAGTGAGCCTCAATCAAGCCACTGCACTGCAGCCTGGGCAACAGGAGTGAAACCCTGTCTGGAAAAAAAAAAAAAAAAAAAAAAAAAAAGGTCCTGGATGAAGATGTTCTATTAATGATACCATTTTAACTGTATTGGCACTAATTGAATTCTAGCCTCAACTTGGTAACCTATTACTTTATACTTTGCTTAGTACAATCTATAATTAGCAGTCCTTAAAACCCCTCAGTAAGGTTAAGTTTAAAAAAACACAACTCTCACAAATAGGCAATCCACTTGTGGAACTGTTTGATTTAAATGTTAGCAACTGATAATTTTATTTATTAGAAACTACAGTAATTGAGCACTGAAATGGGAACAATAGCAAGCACAGCACAAATGCACCCCCTATTGTATTATTTACTATCATACATGAAAATAAAGTTATACTTTCCTTAAACTTTTTAGGAAACACCTTGCATTAGAGCAACTAAAATATATAAGCATGAACCACTCCAATAGAAAACAATTCCTAAATTATACATTTGTGGGGGAAGTGATGCCTTTTTTTGAAGAAGAGATAATTTTGTTTAATAGGTTAATTTATCCAGCTTTAAAAATGTATCAACTATAACATTTCTAAATCGAACTCTTGATTTACAAGTATTTAAATGATTCAGACAGATAATTAAAGGGAATTCTCAGTCCTCAAGGGTTGAAGGATTCAACAACATGGATTTCAACTGTGGTATTATCAAGTAACTCAAGATGTAATAATCTCAAGAACATAAACTTAAAACTTGAATATAAAACAAGACATAAGCACTCCAGTGAAGTCAATCTTTTTTTCTCATTTTGATTAAAAGTATGACCTGGGGCCGGGTGTGGTGGCTCAAGCCTGTAATCCCAGCACTTTGGGAGGCTGAGGCGGGCAGATCACGAGGTCAAGAGATAGAGACCATCCTGGCCAACATGGTGAAACCCCATCTTTACTAAAAATACAAAAATTAGCTGGGCATGGTGGTGTGTGCCTGTAGTCCCAGCTACTCGGGAGGCTGAGGCAGGAGAAGAAGGCGGAGGTTGCAGTGAGCCAAGATTGTACCACTGCACTCCAGACTGGTGACAATGTGAGACTCCATCTCCAAAAAAAAAAGTGTGACCTGGGAGTTAAAATTAAACATATGCTCATATCAGACCCAGTTCGTAGCAAAAATTCACAAATGGGATCTAATTAAACTAAAGAGATTCTTCATAGCAAAAGAAACTATCAACAGAGAAAACAGACAACCTACAGAATGGGAGAAAAATTTTGCAATTTATGTATCTGACAAAAGTCTAGTATCCAGCATCTATAAGGATCTTAAATTTACAGGAAAAAAAAAAAAATCCCCATGAAAAAGTGGGCAAAGGACACGAACAGACACTTTACAAAAGAAGACATACATGCGGCCAACAAACATATGAAATAAAGCTCAACATCACTGATCATTAGAGAAATGCAAATCAAAACCACAATGAGATACCATCTCACACCAGTCAGGATGGCTATTATTAAAAAGTCAAAAAATAACAGATGTTAGTGAGGTTGTAGAGAAAAAGGAACACTTATATGCTATTGGTGGGAATGAATGTAAATTAGTTCAACCATTGTGGAAGACAGTGTAGCGATTCCTCAAAGACCTCAAGACAGAAATACTATTCAACCCAGCAACCCCATTACTGGGTATATACGAAAGGAAAAAAAAAAATGTTCTATTATAAAGACACATGCACACGTATTTTCACTGCAGCACTATTCACAATAGCAAAGACATGGACTCAACCTAAATGCCCATCAATAATAGACTGGATAAAAAAAACTGTGTTATATATACACCATGGAATACCATGCAGCCATATAAGAGAATAAGATCATGTTTTTTGCAGGGACATGGATGGAGCTGGAGGCCATTATCCATAGCAAACTAACACAGGAACAGAAAACCAAATACTGCATGTTCTCACTTATAAGTGGGAGCTAAATGATGAGAACACATAGACACACAGAGGGGAACAACACACACTGAGGTCTATCAGAGGGTGGAGGGTGGGAGGAGGGAGAGGATCAGGAAAAATAACTAATGGGTACTAGGCTTAATACCTGGGTGATGAAATAACCTGTACAACAAACTCCCATGACCCAAGGTTGCCTATGCAACAAACCTGCACATGTACTCCTGAACTTAAGGAAAAAAAAAAAAGTTAAAAAGAAGTAAGTCACTTGATGGTATGGAAAAAGATTTCCATAAATTTCCTTAGACTTAGAGGAGGGACTTGAAGAAACAAGATGGAAATTAATAAATTGTAAGTTAAAATCGCCAACATTTATTTAGAAAATCACAGTCACAAAGGGAAGGATAGTAGAGATTCATTTATCAGCTGCTTGCCTGAAAAAACGACAAAAACTTTTGCGGACTGTAATTTCAATGTGATTAAATCTTATGCTCTTACTATCAAAAAAGCAAGTGTGCTTTGAGACTGTATTAATAGATGTGCAGTATCCAGGCAATTAGAAGAGTGCCCTATAAGGATGTGATCATGTTTAAGATAACAAACACCAAACTTTAATATTTAAGGGACCAGTAAGTTATAAATGAATCCAACATTCTTTAATAAAGAGTAGAAGACCTAGAGTGACAGATTCTTGCTCAACTTGCTCTCAAACTTCTCTTTCTACAGTAAAACATTTATGTTTATCAATACTATTGGAATTAGAACACTAAACATATCCCTAAAGTTTCCAAATAGCTAAAACCTCACAACTCTCAACTCCAACACATTTAATTTTGGTAGGACACTTTAGTGAAAAAAAAATGTAAGTATCAAATGTTCTACAAGTGTTAATTATAATTAAGTATCTCTGAGGTTCAAGCTCTAATATAGTGTAACTTCGCAAATGAGACTATCATGTTTTGACACTTGAAGTTCCAACTACTCGACTCCCACACTGATGTACCAGATCAGTGAGTTCCCAATTATTACCACAAGTATCCAATTAGGTGCTAGACTAGTCCTATTAGGAATGCAGTAAAGAAGGTTCCTGCATGGTATGGAAAGGGAATGTTCATTTTTTCAGGCTACAAGGCATATTTTTTCCAGATGATAATAACAGCAATTTTGTAAACATTCTGATTCTCATAAATTTAGAAAACATTCTCTTGCCCTTATTTTCTGGCTACTGCTTCTTTCTCCATAACTTCCTTCTGTCTCCTTTAACTGGTATCAAATATTTGATGTTAGCATTTTATAACATATTTTAGTTTCTGACTTAGGTTAATTAAGAGAAATATCTTCCATATCATTATCAAAAGCTAAGTTTGACAAAATATATTTTGATAGTTTTCCTTTTCATAGGACAATGATACCTTCGTTAAATCAAAAAGCATTTATTTATATATTTTATTTATTTATTTATTTATTGAGACAGAGTTTCACTCTTGTTGCCCAGGCTGGAGTGCAATGGCACAATCTCGGCTCACTGCAACCTCCACCTCCTGAGTTCAAGCGATTCTCCTGCCTCAGCCTCCCGAGTAGCTGGTATTATAGGCATGCACCAACACCACCACCCCCAGCTAATTTTGTATTTTTAGTAGAGACGGGGTTTCACCATATTGGTCAGGCTGGTCTCAAACTCTTGACCTCAGGTGATCCACCCGCCTCGGCCTCCCAAATTGCTGGGATTACAGGAGTGAGCCACCACACCTGGCCCAAAAAACATTTATTAAATACTTACTATGTAGGCATTCACAGATGCTTTTCTACCTTGCTACTCTAGGAAGACCTACTAATAGAATAAATATCATAGTAATTCTAATTTTTCAAATGTCTAAAAGGTGACTCACTTTCAAAAAATAAAACTTTTGGAAAAACAGAAAGGGACAATTAAAATATAAATTGAAAAATAAAACTACTCTTCCTTGCCTTAGTCTGAAAGTGAGTAAAGGGAAAAACCTTTCAGAGACCATCTGGTTTTATATTTCATTACTGAATATATGATTTTATTTTGTTCTAAATGAAATACACTTGAAATGCCTAAATATTTAATTCTAAATTTGATGTGGGAAGTGTATTTACTTTCCTCTATAGCGATGGATATTAAGAATCACTTTTTACTCTTTGGTCATGGAACCTAAAGCTTAGAAGTCTTTCCTAAAATGCTCTCTGGAGATCTACAGTATTAGTTTTTCCCTGCAAGCCTGCACCCATTCTCAGCCGCATCACAAAGCACCTGGACAGCACTCTCAAACATACGGCCTCCTACAAGAGCCTACATTCTAAAGTCCACTGACCACTTTCTGCTTCTCTGACAGTGAAAAACAGAACGCAACCAAAAACTGCTGGATACGAAAATCTATAATCAATGATAAACTTTTCATAATTTTCAAAATATTTTCTGTATTCATGTATTTCTCACTAAGGTCTTGAGCATGTTTAGTCATCAAAAATTATCACCTAATAGACATCAAATATCATTCACAACAGCTCTCAAACTTCTCTTTCTACAGTGAAACATTTATGTTCATCAATACTATTAGAATTAAAACACTAAACATATCCCTAAAGTCTCCAAATAGCTAAAACCTCACAAATCTCAACTGCAACACATTTAATTTTGATAGGATACTTTAGTGAAAAAAGGTAGGTATCAAATGTTCCACAAGTGTTACTTATAATTAAGTATCGCTGAGGTTCAAGCTCTGATATAATGTAACTTTGCAAATGAGATTATCATGTTTTGACACTTGAAGTTCCAACTACTCGACTCCCACACCTCTTCCCTCCACTTAATGGGCAAGTGTTGTATCTATTTTAAGAAGTAGGAAGAAGCTGCCAGTAGGGAGAGAGGGAAATAAAACATATGAAAAAGATCACAAAGTCAACCTGTTCTTTTAAATTGTATGATTGAATGCCTACTATGTAACCAGATACTATGTAAAATATTAGTAATAAGAAGACAAGATACAGCCTTTGCCCTAGGAATTTCAGAATCTGCAAAGGAGACAAGCACAAACAAATGACTACAGTAAGTAGGATGTTTGAGGAACAACAGTGCCACAACAAATATTAAGCTTCCCTTATGAGAAATCTGAGCTGTGTAGTTAAGAGAAAAGGGAAGTTCATCAGGAGAGGAACAGCGGTAAAAAGGTTCAATGTGTAAAATATGATGTCATGGTAAAGATTTACAAATCTGAAGGGACAATATAGTAAGGAGGAATTTGAAGAGTGACCAGGAGGCAGATCAGGAATATCAAGCATAGAGTTTGATCTACTTTCTGTAGGCTGATGGTTTTCTGTATTGAGTTCTTTAGATTCCTGGGTTCACAGAGCTATTCAGGGCCACTCTGAAGAGGGGATAAGTAGGTGTCCCCAAGAATTCTACATCACATCTATTTTTGCATTAACCAGATAAACTCCATTCTAATTGCAAAAACTTCAAGTGGTAAGGTTGGAGGGGGGGAAGCTTCCACCCCTTTAATAAAGTTTGAAATGGGTATCCATAAAAGAAAGGATATTAAGAAGGGGTATAGATGGTCAGATTTGCACTTAAGAGTGAGCATACAGAGGTACTTTAAACTGATCATCAGAAAAAAAAAAGAACAGAGGCAGAGGGAACAATTAGGAAATAATTTATGAAAGTGGTGAGATGACTCTGAAGAGTGAAAAGAATGGATATGTCTAAACTGTGTTTTGGGGTAGAGGTGGAAAAAAATGGTAGAAGTTCTTGGTCTACGAGTTGAATGCTCTCAATGCAATAGGAAGTGAGCAGGACTTAAGGAAGGGTATTGTGTGTGAGTGTGCACAAGTATGTGCACGTGTGCAAGTGGGGGTAGGAGTCAAGATCTTGAGAAGATGGTCAAAATATTTTAAGAAAAGTCCCCAAGACTCCTACCAAGATTCAAGGACTATACATGTCCTCGGTTGAGAATTACAAAATTGCTATGCACGCAGGCAACATTATAGTCAGCCCCCCATGGGTATTCATGGATTCCAGCATCTGTGGATTCAATCAATCACAGATCAAAATACTCAGAAAAAAAATGGATTGCTGTGTTTGTATTGAACATGTACAGATTAATTTTCTTGTCACTATTCCCTAAACAATACAGTATAATAACTACTTACATAGCATGCACATTGTAGTATTATAAATAATCGAGAGATGATTCAAAGTTTATGGGAGGGTATATGTAAATTATGTGCAAATACTGCACTATTTTATATAAGAGACTTGAGGATCCACAGATTTTGATATCCATGGGGGGTCCTGGAACCAATCTCCCACAGATACTGAAGGACAACTGTAATTATATGATCATAGATTCTTCTAGAACATCATTACTTGTTTTTCTAGTCTCTTCAATATTAAATGAGCTAAGAAAATCCATACTATTTTCACATTTTGAGAAAAATGTCTGGTCAGATTAACATCTGTAAAGATGAATAAATGTTTTTGGTGCCTGTATTTACACTGCAATTTTGTTTCAGAATACAAACTGTTTTCACTAAGACTCTTCCATTTCTACTTAAAAGATCCTGAGATCAATAGAGGCAGCTGATATTTCACCTTTTGATGAGGAAACTGAAACACAAGAATAGTGAAAATGACTTTCATAAGGTGCAGTCTATTTTAGCATGCTTTACTTGTTCTAAAATCAAAGGACACATCATGTGTGGATATGCATTAAATGCAAAAAACGCTACACAGCTATTTGTGAATTTAGGGATTGCCAAGGTTGTCAGAAAAATGCCACAAGAACATCAACAGTCTTGTTTAATTCAGTCTCTTGGGACACAGAGACTACTGAGACCACTCTGGGCCTTCACATATATGCAAGACACCATGTGTAAGAGTGGTTTTGCTTTCACATAGTTGAGTTATGACTTGTATCATACCATGTGGCATGCGTAACGGAGAGAGTAGAGAAGTGTATAAAGAATTGTAAAGCTACTGTAAATACATGTCTGCTCACTTGCTAGATAATTTTATTAGAATAAAAAACAAATAACTGATGAGTAGTAGAAAAATTGAAGAGTACAGTTTGAAGAGCACTGTATTATGATCTCTAAGATCTACTTTTTCTTTTACAATCCTGTGATTCAAAGAATAAACTGCTCAGGCTTGCTAGAACAATGACTATGGATTTTAGTTCATAAGAATGACCTGTAAGGAAGTAACAATGAAGTCTTAAAGTCTAAGTATTGACTTAAATTTGAAGAGAAATCAGGAGCCAGATCAGGAAAATCAAGCAAAGAGTGTGATTTATTTCCTGTAGGGTGATGGTTTTTTGGGCCAATAAGAAAAGCTATTTTTCTTTTGAAAGACAAACAGAAAAATAGTACAACAGTAGAAATATCATTCCTCCTTAAACTACTGAAGAGATAAAAAGATAACATTGTAAATCAGGAAACTTCAACAATGACTAAAGGTGGGAGAAAGTGATTAATTAAATCAAGAAGACTGAAGCTTCTAAACCAGTTAGATCTGTTTCATGAGAAAGGATAAAATGTGTCCATGTTAATTAGAAAAATGGCTACAACAGAGTGCTAACAGGCAAGTCAAACCTTCTAATCCTATTCTCTACAAGCAAGCTGGCGAAATACAAATCACTAATACTTTTTTATTTTTTTTATTAGCAAGAGGAGAGTCTCAATATGGAGACCTGGGCTAGACCAAGTTACCTAATAGCTAGAGGCATGGCTATAAAGTCATGTAACATCTCTGGCTATCCTTTTTCCTTCCACAAAATGAACTAATTGGACTAGCTGATGTCTAATGGTTCCAAATCAATAATGTTTTGATTCTCTGTCTCTCCAACTTGTTCTAAAATTATAAAATTTGAATAGCAAACAATTTTTGTACTATGTTAGTATTACATGGATTTAATGCATAGTAAAAACAGCTCTTAGAAACTTAATTCAGCCTATATGACAAATATCAAATGAACTTTAGTTGCCTTAAGAATATCTGCATCTGATTGTCTTAACTGACTCATGCTGAATTCAAACTCATATGTCCCAACTTCCCTATTTCTTTTAATACCAACACGTAATTAATCATTTTGAAAATTTTAGAGAAATCCTTGACTCCTCTCTTTTACCTCTTATGTGCAGTCAGCAAATAAATCCTCATTTTTCCTTAAAATATATAAAATCTAACTTCCCTTCTCTCTTAACAAAATCCATTTTCAATTTATCTCCTAAATTACTCCAACTACTGCCTCCATTTCCTTATTTGTTTAAATTTGTAAAAATAACGATATTGCTAAATACAAGAATTCACCTTTCTACTCATCTGCTCTAATTGTTCCCCAATATTTTCAGGATAGCATGCAATCATCTTTAGCTTGACTTTAGGATTTTACAAAATTTGGCCTTACCCCACTTTTCCATCTTCTATTTGCCAACATGAACTCTATACAAGGTCGCCTTTTTCCTGCTTCCCACTTGCTCTCTGCCTGGCCCATTCCTGCCCTAAAGGCCAACATTCGTATTTCACTCCATTTCATGCTGTTCCCCCTCCACTTCTCTCCACTAGGATGTCATTCTTTGTTATCGATCCCAATTCTTCCCGTCCTTCAGGATCCAGGCCATGCCCTGTCACCTTCCTTTGTGAAGCCTCCTCTGTTATAGTCCAGATGGACCTTGCTATTCAACTTCCAAAGTTCTTGTCCATATCACTTACTTAAGTGTATGTGTAAATATTTACTGATGTATAAGATACTGTGATTCTTTTTAAATCACTCTGCATAAAACCTTTTACTACTCCAGGTCTTTTGGCTGTTCTCCACTACCTGCAATTCCTTCAGATAACTTCATAGCTTGTTTCTATACCTTTATCAGATTTTTATTTAAGACATAATCTTCTCTTGAAGCTGCCTTACTTGACTACTATATCTTCAATTACTACCTAACCCTGCCACTCAATTTCCTTTTTCTGCTTTATATTTTTATACTTAGCACTTCTTTGTATTTAGTATATTATACATTTTATTTTGTATGTGTCTGTCTCTTACTCTAACAGATTCTAAGCTCAACAAGGGAAGAGATTTTTGTCTCTTACTCATTAATGCCACTCTAGTTCCTAGAAGAGTGTCTGGTTGGGAGGCCGAGGCGGGCGGATCACGAGGTCAGGAGATCGAGACCACGGTGAAACCCCGTCTCTACTAAAAATACAAAATATTAGCTGGGCGTGGTGGCGGGCGCCTGTAGTCCCAGCTACTCGGAGAGGCTGAGCCAGGAGAATGGCGTGAACCCGGGAGGCGGAGCTTGCAGTGAGCCGAGATCGCGCCACTGCACTCCAGCCTGGGCGACAGAGCGAGACTCCGTCTAAAAAAAAAAAAAAAAAAAAAACTAAAAGCAACATTAATAAAAGTGGTTAATAATAAAACAAATACCAATATAAAATTGAGAACTTACTATATGTTGGGCAATGTACAGGTAATGCATAAAATAATCCTGTTATTATCTATTATTACCTACTTTCTACTTTGCCATACAAAGCAGGGCTTACAGAAGTTAAATAATTTTCCCAAGAACACATTCCTAATAAGTGTACTAAAAATAAACTCTAGGCTTATTTGCTATTGAAAATATGTCAAGGGCTGAGCTTATCCAACTGTAAAAAACTAAATGCAAAACAAGATTTTTGAGGAGATATGAGGGAAGAACTCCTCAGAGAGCTACCTGTAAAACCTTTTCCCTCAGTGGCTAATATTTTAATTTGTTGTCTTTTTTTTTGTGTGTGTAAGTTATCTTACAATTTTCCATAAACTTCTGCACTTTATTCCTTACCCAGGCTTAATGTTCAAGAAGAGAAAATCTTCTGACTAATGTTATGACTTCATTAAGGAGTAAAAATTCCATCTTAAAAATGCGTTCTCAGTTCTCACGTAAAAGACAAGAGCAGAATGAGTAGTCACAGTTCTCACAGAGTGAGGTAAAGCAATCATCAAGGGAGGAGGGGAAAAGTAAAGAATGCTTTATTCATAATTACCTAAGATTTTCCAGCATGAGAGGGGAAAGAGGAAGTCTATTTTCAGTGACAATGATTACTCTAAAAATATTAACATGCAAGGGGAAAATTTTCATTCTGAGAGTTACTACTATACTGAGTTCTCTTTCCCTCACAGAGTGACTTAAAATTCCCAAGGTAGAGAGGTAACCTAGACAGATGTGATTGCCCTGTGTCTTGAAAATGGCAACATCCAGGAATCATGGGAGTTCAACTGAGGACACACTGGAAAGGATTTCTCAGCACCAGGACAGTCTCTAAGAAGTATCAAGTGGCAGAGTGGATACTTATATCCTCAGGTGTCTGCAGTAAGACAGAGATTAGAGCTATACAGGCTTATTAGAAGATTTGTTATGCTGAATGCATAAACAAGATTTAGTGAAACTGAAGCTGAATTACCCACTAAAAGGGTTATAGACAAAAAAAAGCCTAATTCTTCCTTTTTTCTATCTAATCCAGATTCTCTCCTGCAATGTCTCTACAATTTTAACTGTCTTATATAGTACAGGCAAAGTTATATATTGTAGAATTCATTCTCATCTTCATCTTAAACATTTTAGACAAAAATGTATTAGTTCCCTACTTCTATACATGCACATATGAGAAAATGGTCTGACAACCCTTAGGTTGGGACACTCAGCAGGTCATGGCATTCAGAGCAAATTGATTTTTATTAAGATAATTATAAGAACATGACTAAAAAAGTATTTTGTGTCTCCCTTTTTCTTTTGTATTTTCAGAAAATCATATGAACTGGGCCTGGGGGCATGCACCTGTAATCCCAGCTCCTTAAGAGGCTAAGGCAGGATGGTGGCTTGAACCCAGGAGTTTCAGAGCAGCCTGGGCAACATAGCCAGACTCTGTCTCTATCCATTAAAAACAAACCATATGTAAAATCACATAGCTGCTCCTGAGATCTGCCATTCCATAATTTAGTTCTCTGCTAGTTCTATGGCACCAAATTGTCATAAGACTGACTAGCCAGGTGCAGGAGGTACTCACTTTTCAGATCAGCAAGTAACCACAAATACCATTTATTTGGTCCTTAACAAGACTGAGACAAGTGGCTACAAGTGAAGCAAAAAGGCGGCGATAAATACTGTAACAATTGGTTATAGATATCACATTTTCTTATGTTTATAGTTACATTTGAATAATCTTTACCTCTTTTTAAAAACTCCATAGACATTGAGAATTGATAAAAATCTATCTTTCTCCAGAAAAATACAGCTATACATAAGTCAGCACACAACTTTAGCAAATTCACAAATCTTAACAATCTAATCCATGTGTCCTAAGCATAGACAATAAAGAAAAGTATTTGAGAGGGTGCAGGGTAACTTGGAGTTGAAGTTTGGGAGAGAGATTAACCATTAAATTAGGAATAAATTCATACTTGACAAACAAGCATCAACTGTCTCCACTGTCTTACCAGCAGCTCAGTCCCTTACTGCTCTTCCTGGATCATGTCCTATTGGCTGCTGCTGAGCCCATCTCCTGCTTCCAAGCGTTGTAACTCAACAGGAGCAAAGGCAAGTAAACAATCTTGAGAGGGTGTGCTGCTGAATGTTTGCCAGCCTAGAGAAGACAGAGTTTGAACATTTTTAAGTTAGCAAAAAGGAACAGGGTATATACACCTGATATAAAGAGATTAAAAGGTTTTAGATACCTATAATTGGATATTTCCATTACACTGTGGCTGTAAAATAACTTAGAGGATCTTTCTCAAAGCAATGACGCTCTCAAATATACCATAATACAATTCTAATGTCTGTAGAACACTTTGCAATGCCCAAAGCATCTTTAGTCTTCACATCTTCACTGCAATAATCAATGAGGCTTAAGAGCCAGTGGCTTATATTACTTCATCTGTTGAATCCAGTGGTTCACAGTGTGGCTTACAAGAGCATCACCTAGGTAAGAAGCTGAGGATTTTGCTCAGAGATTCCGACTTGTTGAGCTAAGAGGAAACTTTATTCTCCAGGTGACTTTAAGATGAAGTCAGGATTGAGAATCATTAAGTCTCTGTACTTCATGAGATGTGGCACTAACTAAGCTCATAAATAGCAAGCATTCATTCAGTATATGCCATGTCAAGGTAATGTGCTAAGTGCTATGGAAAAGGTAAAACATTATAACATGTGGTCTGTGTGCTCAAGGGTTTTAATTTAGCTGGAGAGATTGGACATATACTTTAAAAGGACCACCTAAAAAGATACCTACTTTAAAAACATAACCCAAGTAAGACTTAACTGGTCAAAGATGTAGTAAAAATATTGGGTGCCACAAATAAGTGGAGAAGACATGCACTGATATAAGGGAGTAGGTTAAAAACATGAGAGAAGTCCACTGAGTTCCAAGGGCAGAGAGAAAAGAGGAATGGGGAGAAAGCATTGTTTTGAGGCAAAGATACAGCTGCAGCAAATTGGAGGAGATTAAAAAGCTCTCTCTGAAGAGTGTCTACAAAGGAGCACAAGAAGAATTTGGAAAGACCGATTTGAAACAGAATCTAAAGAGTTTTGATAAAATGGCTAAAGGAGTTGGTCCATTGTCCTGAATATATGGAAACAGTATTGGAATACCCTGAAATAGTATCTGGAATAGTATCGGAAGCTGTTGAAGCTCAGGTTCCAGGGGTTCTTGGTAAATGCCAGACACTATGCTAGATGCACTACATATGTTACCTCTTTTAACACTCAAAAAAATCTGGTGAGATCATTATTATTATCATTATCATCATTATTATTATTCCCATTTTACAGAGTAAGAAGGGAGGTCTCTTAATTTTTTCTCAAAGTCACATGCCTAGAAATAGTAAGCTGAGACTGGGACATGTTGCTTCTTTAGAAACATGGCATCATAAAAGCCATACGTTAAGATTTAAGGGGTGTTTTGAGATATAATTCACATACCATAAAATACATCCTCATAAAGTATATGAGTCAGTGGGTTTTAGTATATTAAAAAAAAACTTATGCCACTGTCACCTATCATTACTATCAAATTCTACAATATTTTCATCACTCTGTCCCCCTCCCCCCAAAAAACGCAGTACCCATTAGGAGCCAGTTTTCATTCATTCCTCCCCTGGGCCTTGGTGACCACTAATCAACTTTCAGTCTCTATGTGTTTTCCTATTTTGAACAACTTTATATATATATAAAACCATACAAAATTTGGCCTTTTATGTCTGATTTCTTTCACTTAGTGTAATGTTTTTAAGGTGCATCTGTGTTGTAGCATGTGTCTGTACTTTATTCCTTTGTATGACTAATACTCTACTGTTTTGATATACCATATTTCCTTTAGCTATCAATGATGAACTTTTGGGTTACTTCCACTTTTAGCCTCATAAGTAATGCTTCTTTGGATATTCATTTCAAACTTTTTAATTGTGATAAGATATATGTAACAAAGTTTGCCATTCAAACCATATTTAAGTATACTATTCTGTGGCACTAAGTACATTCACATTGCTGTGCAACCATCACTGCCACCCATCTCCAGAACTTTTTCATCTTCCTAAACAGAAATTCTATGCTCATTAAACAATAACTTCCCATTTGCTCCTCCTCCAGCCCCTGGCAATCATTATTCTACTGTATGCCTCTATGAATTTGACTATTCTAAGTACCTCATATAAGTGGAATCTTATAATATTTTTCCTTGTGTGATTGGCTTATTCCACTTAGCATAATGTATACAAGATCCATCCATTTCCTAGCATGAGTCAGAATTTTCTTCCTCTTTAAGGTTGAATAATAGTCCATTGTATGTCTATACCACATTCTGTTTATCCATTCATCCATCTATAGGCATTTGGGTTGCTTCTACCTTTAGGCTATTGTGAATAATGCTGCAACAAACATGGATATACAATGTTCATAAGTTTTTGTATGGGCATATGTTTTCAATTCTCTTGAGAGTGGAATCCCTAAGAGTGAAACTACTGGGTCTTATGGTAGTTCCATGCTTAATCTTTTGATGAACTGCCAAACTGTTTTGCAAAGTGGCTACACCTTTTTACATTCCACTAGCAATGTGTCAGGGTTCCAATTTTTCCACATCCTCACTAACACCTGTTATTGTATGTTTTAAAAATTATATCCATCCCAGTGAGTGTGAAGTGGTAGAAGATTTAGGTGTTATAAATAATCATATGCAAGATATTGGCTTATTGCAGTACTCAAGAATAAGCAATAGTTGGAATGAGAGGGTGGCAGAATAAATGAAATAAAATGATCAAACAGAAATATTACTGATAAAGAAATGAATGGCATTTAGTAACATTTTAAATGTAAGGAGAAAAAAGAAATTCAATTATAGTGATAAAGCTTTTGAGTTTGGTTGTCTGGAAGAATGATGCTATTAATCAGATAAATAGATAATTCTAGAAAGGAATCTGAAATGACAAAATAAATTCTTAACATGATGCATTTGAAAAAACTTATGTATTCCAAATATTCATCAGGCAGGTGAAGTACAGGAGGTCAGGGTTGGAGTCAATAGGCTATTTCATTTTTCTTTTTAAAGAAATGATCAAAGAAACATTATTAAGATTAGAAGAGGGTTATTGCCTGTATATGATTACACTCTTAAATTTGAGTTCAGCAACTGACAAACCAAACATTGAGGAAGGCAGAGGAGTTTTTACCTTCTGTTTTCTGTTTGAAATAGTAAAACAAAACTTAAAAGGTAAAAAATATATCTTTATTAAGCTTCATAGAACTTATTTTTATCAGAATTTGAGTTGGTATCACATTTTTAACTATAACAAGGTGGTGCTCGTGGTTATTGGAATGGTGTGAGCAGTTCTAGGGGGATTTCCCTCTCTGAGCTGGCACAAGATTGGGAGTCCTAGAGGACATGAGTGTCACTATCAGCAGTTATCTGGTTGGCTGGGAATCAAGCTGGCAAACTATCAAGGAGAAACCATGAATTCTAGTTTTATATGCCCAAAACAGTCCCCTTTAGTAAAAAGAGGTGATCCCCAACAAATAGAATAGTCTCTTGCTAGAATATAGTTCCTCAGTAGCCAATAATTCTGGCTTTGTTCAGCTTTGGAAAGTCTCCAATATGATAATATTCAGGAATAAATACAGTGATGACTCACAGGCTTATATACATGTTTTGAAAGAGAAGCTTAATGATGCTATTTTGGATCACGAAGCCAGGCCGCGGTGGCTCATACCTGCAATCCCAGCACTTTGGGAGGGCAAGGTGGGTGGATCACTTGAGGTCAGGAGTTCGAGACCTGCCTAGACAACATGATGAAACCCCGTCTCTACTAAAAATATAAAAATTAGCCAGCTATGGTGGTGCAAGCCTGTAGTCCCAGCTACTCGGGAGGCTGAGACAGAAGAATCGCTTGAACCCAGGAGGCTGAGGTTGCAATGAGCTGAGATCACACCACTGCACTCCAGCCTGGGAGACAGAGTGAGACTCCATCTCAAAAAAAAAAAAAAAAAAAAAAAAAAAAATTCTCAAAGAAAATGCAAAATACAGACAGCTTATACATTGAGTTTTCCTTCTGCCATGATATATTGAGAGTTATAAAAAAAATCACTTAGAAGATAAAACAGAACAAACATATGAAAAGTACTGCTGAAGACAAAGGTTAAGATAAGGACCATGAAGGGGGTTAAAGAAAAATCTAAGCCGATGAGCACATTTAAATGTTCTCATTCCCACACACATATCTACTGTTGTTTTTGTTTTTTTGTTTGTTTGTTTTCTTGAGACAGGGTCTTGCTCTGCTACCCAGGCTCAAGTGCAGTGGCACAATCTCGGCTCACTGCAGCATTATCTCCTAGACTCAAGCTATCCTTCCATCTCAGTCTCCCAAGTGGCTAGGACTACAGGTATGTACCACCACACCCAGCACATTTTTTGTTTATTTTTTTGTAGAGATGAGGTCTCACTATGTTGCCCAGGCAGGTCTCAAACTCCTAAGCTCAAGTGATCCACCTGCATCAGCCTTCCAAAGTGCTGAGATTACAGGTGTGAGCCACCACGCCCAGCCATATCTACATTTTTAATTGAATAAAATACACTTCACCATCAAAGTTGCAATCATTTTGAGCATAATATCATTCCTAAACATATTTTCCTTTGTTCCCTAAATTGAAGCCTATTCTATTTTATCTTTGTAAACTATTCACTGTTTTGTTTTATTTTTATTTTTTATTTTTTAGAGACAGTCTCGCTCTGTAGCCCAGGCTGGAGTGCAGTGGTGCGATCGTGGCTCACTGCAAGCTCTGCCTCCCCGGTTCATGCCATTCGCCTGCCTCAGCCTCCTGAGTAGCTGGGATTACAGGCACATGCCCCCACGCCCGGCTAATTTTTGTATTTTTAGTAGAGACGGGATTTCACCATGTTAGCCAGGATGGTCTCGATCTCCTGACCTCATGATCTGCCCGCCTCGGCCTCTGAAAGTGCTGGGATTACAAGCATGAGCCACTGCACCCAGTCTCACTGTGTTTTAAAAAGGTATTATCTAAACTTTATCTGCAATATTTTCCAAATAGATTTAGAAAAAAAAGACAATAAAAATAGCTAAAATTTACTGAATGGATTCTAAGTCATCTAATTTTCAAAATACTATCAGTTGTTTACCTTAGCACACCCTTTGTGGGTGGCAGGGCCTCCAGAGCCTGCGCTCTTATTCAACAGGCTTCATGGCCTCCACAAGCTTGTAGGAGATTCAATGAAACACTTCATTTTGGTGAAAGGTAAATAATTCTACATTTCAAAGCCTAGAAACAGACAAGTTTTCTTTCAAAAAAATGAAGGAAAAAAAAAAAACCTCTTCTCTAAAAACCAGTCACTTTACCTATAAACATGAATATATCATTACGAGCTAGGCACCTTATATAAGAATCCTCCATTTGGTGTTTAAATGCATTTTCCTTTCAAGAGATAGATCTGCCATTGATCAAACATCATCAAACACTTCCGTTACAAAAAAGGGACTTTGTTTATCACGCTGAATTTAGTCCTTCCCTTCCCTTTGTGATATTAGTACACCTTCATGGCATGTTTCTTCAAAGCCCCAGTAATAGATGTTTCCTTCCTGTTGAAATGCTGCCTTGGCTGCTTCTCTGCTTGATGTGATTCTCCTCCAGGTTTAAATGGGGTCAGACTGGAGTTCACTAAACAGCACGTTACTCACCTCAGCAGGATATGCCCACAAAGTGTTTCTCCTATGCTTATACACATGTGTACGCACATAAATACACACACACATACACACCTCTCTGCAAGTAAATGATCCCAACTGTACAGTGCCTAAAGGGAAGTGCTATTTCAGAATGTCAGCCACTTGGCAGTGATGGCTATTCTATTAATGCTTTAAAACACCACTACGGTAGTCAAAGTTTTAAGAAGAAAATTAGAGACTTTAAATGTATTCACTTCCTGCTCCTCCTAACATAGACAAAGTGGTGACTCCCAGTGAAGAACTCAGTAAGTGTTTGCAGAACAAATTCCATGAAGATAAAAACAAGTATACACCATATGAGGTTGTTTCTAATCAACAGTCTTTATGTAACTACAATTGCCAAACAAGGCTGAAATATCAACCACCAGTTATAAACAATTTAACATAGTATTTCCATTACACAAAGTGATTATTTAAGAACCAAACACTGGAACATGAGAGGTACAGGTATAAATTCACAAGGCATTGTGTATAGATTATCAGATCAATTTATATAGTTTCCAAAAATAAGAAGTTATGAGGGAATATTTTTTAAAATAATAGGTATTTTTAAAAACCAAGATGGAAAACATTTCAGAAGAAAATACCCTATAAACATCACGCAGAAAACGCAAAAAAAATTCTGCATCTGAAACACAAACTTTTCATGACATTCTGAAACTTGCTAATACTTGACCTCACTGGTCAGAGACTGGGCCAATGAAGGGTGTACTCAAAATCTTAACTTTGAAAAGCCTCTTAAGGGTATGGTTTATTTTTCATCCACTAAAATAGAAAATATAATTCTCTACAATAGACTTACCATTCCCAACATCTAGGCATTTTAGAGATCCCCGCTAGAAATTTCAAGTAGTACAGGAGAAGAAAGGAGTGAAAGGGGAAGAAAGGGGCAAAGAAAGGTAACTTGCATTGATTTCGATGCTTTCATAGTCATTTTCTTTTTCTTCACACAAGGAACTTTAGGTATTTGTGATTGTATCTGTGTGGCTGACTGCAGGACAATAATTCTATCGGGAGCTAGGTTTTTAGCTGAATCTCAGAATATCTCTCCCGTAACTTCCACAAACCCACAGGCAAACTAAGGGGGTAGGCTGTAGAAGAGATAACAAAGTATAAATTAATCTCGGGTTCTAATTCTGACTCTAATCCTCCATAAATTCATGATCTTGAGCTGATCACTTAAGGAGACTGAGGACTAGAGAGCCTATAAGATGTTAAATTGTATTATTTCTGTTCCAACCCAGCTTTAAGGTTTTATTATTCCATGATTTAGATACTATCGAATTTGAGATAAAAAATATATATAGGAAAAAGTTATTGAAGTGAATAGGTATAAAAACACAAGCAAAATTATATTAATGGAATTATTCTAAGTCTACTTGTGTGATATTAAGTTTATAAAAGGATATCCCTTACATTGTAATATATAACTATAATTGATAGGCACAATACTTATTATTGATTCCAAAGCAATTTCTACAATATATATTCTATTCCTTATATTTAGTAATTTAATATTACAAAATGATGTAATGGTTTCTTGGGAGTAATGAGTCTACAACCATGGTTCTCTTAGACTGAACTGCTAATTGCATCCATTTAAAACAGCCACAGATTGAGGATCAATAAACTGGTAGACTTTAAGTGCTTTTTAAAAACTGCTTCCAATCTATAACATTAACCCAGATATTTTTAAAAGGATTTTATTTTTCCTATTTTGGGGGGATAAGTATTAGGTATACATGAACCCTACCTTATAATTTCTTGAAAATGGATGGAAAGAATGAATTTTTAAATCACTTATGTTATAAATTATTTATAGCCCAAATATCTTCATCTAAGGATGCTTTAAATCATATGACCTATATGAGCTAAGGTTTAAAGATATTACATTAATATCATCAATATAAACATCAAAGGATCAATTATAAAAATTCTAATGCTTAATGGGATGGCAAACTACAAAATAAAATTTTACACTATAGGATAAAACTGCTGACATTTGATCAGTCACTATTTTAAAAAAATATTCCTTCAGTAACAATATTCTGTAATTTTCATTCTAAAAATTGAAACAAGGAAATTTTTATCTAATCTATTTCTAATAGAAAGGCAAATAAAAAATACTTTTTTAAAGATTTCAAAACATAGGAAAACTCTGCAGTTATGTTTACCTGGTTTGTTAAAAACAAACTATGCATTCTGCAAAATTGCAAGTGTCTACTTTTATCATAAGGTAATCTTAAAAGTAGTTTAGTAAACATCAAGTTACAACAAACAGATGTCTCCCTTGCCACACAGGAGTGATAATCAAAGTATTTAATAACTCATATGTCCAGGCATGGGACATAGTGCTGGAGGAGGATCCTAGAGGAAGCTACATGCCATTTATTATTCTAGCTGCAGGATGGTGGGTAGACCCAGGGAGTAATGGGGAAGGAGCTATAGTGGCTTAGGGTAGCAGAATTACTAGCTACCTTGGAAATCTTTCAGTAACCATTAGCACAGCCACACTCATGTGCACCTGCTGCCTATCAGCTCTGGTTGTTTGCATGATTCTTAAATAAGGGATAAAAAAGTATTAAGCAACTGTTACAAGTCTTTGCAAATCTACCATTTGTCATTGGAAAAAAATGTAACTATTAACTTTGGTTGTAGCCAGAGAACAAATGATAGGGAAAATTTGATAAAAGAAATAAAAATTTAAAGATGCAATATTTAAAAATGTCTTCAAATTATACATAAAATTACATAAAATATTTTCATAATATTAAAATTATATAAAAATGAAAGTATGAGGTTGAACCTTCAAGTAATAACCAAGATAATAGAATTTAAATACACTTCTCCCTAAATAAAGAAACTAGTATAAAAAGCTATCAATTCAATCATACTTAAGGTTGGCGGGTAATATAAGTGAATCAGATATCCAAATGAGTATTTTTATAACAAATTGTGACATAGTATTTTTCATCAAAGTAACTGTCATTATCACATTAAACTGGATTTTCACATCTTCAATTTCCTAGAAGGGGCTACACTATTGCTACTTACAAGTTGATTGCCTATGAATAAGCATATCATAATGCTCAAGAAATAGCAGCATAAGTAAAAAATATTTGGGGCAATGTTACAGATGTAGGAGACTGTACAGAATTACACATTTTAAAAAAGTTTTAAACCATTTTTTATTTGCTAGATTTTCTAAGTGAAATATCTGAATCTAAAGAAAGCAGGAATTTGTTGTTGTTGATTGTCCTGTGTTAAAAGGGATTAAAGTCGCTTAGCAACCTCTGTGTTGTAGAAACCAAGATAAAAGAAGAGTTGGCTGTCTATCACCAGCTCTTCTAAGATGGAAGAGTGCAAGTAAATAGAAAAGCACTATTTCTGCAATGGTGCTTTGACATACATTCTTCATCACATGACAAAATAAAAATCATCAAGAAATTCCCAGGAAAAGGAAAATCCTCAAAAAGCATATTGTGACTAAATGGAGAATTTACAAACCACTACCATACAGATGCATACAAAGACAAACACACACAATAACAAAAGACATGGCCAAGGAGTATATAGATGGTAGCTGAGAAAGAGAGACTGCATAGTAGAAACTTTGTTACAAAGGATTTAAAATATTCTAGATAGAAATATAAATGAGCATAAGAGTGATGATTTATACAATCAGAGACTATTTTTAAACTTGGTTTTATAGAGGCAAAGAAGGAATGAAGATTAAACTAGAACAGTACATAATTAGGAAAGGTAACTTCACATGGAGGGATAAATTTGAGGATTTGGGTTAAAAGAAAGATAAAAGGGCCAGATGCAGTGGCTGACGCCTGTAATTCCAGCACTTTCAGAGGCTGCGGTGGATGGATCACCTGAGGTCAGGAGTTTGAGACCAGTCTGGCCAACATCGTCCTGTCTCTACTAAAAATACAAAATTAGCCAGGTGTGGTGGCACGTGCCTGTAATTCCAGCTACTCGGCAGGCTGAGGCAGGAGAATCGCTCGAACTCAGGAGGTGGAGATTGCAGTGAGCCAAGATCGTGTTTCTGCACCCCAGCCTGGGCAACAGAGTGAGACTGTCTCCAAGAAAAAAAAAAATGATAAAATGGCAGTATCAATTAGAACTTGAAATACTGTTTGTGACCATGGAGATCATGGAGAATATTTACATTTTAGAAAGGTTTTTAAGTGTCATGAGATTCTAAATGCAGTAAATAAGCTCTGCAATGAACATAATTTTGCTTCCTAGTAAAACAAAAAAAGACAAAACTTAAAAGAACTCAATAATTATAGAACACAATTGTATATATTTTATCTATCTACAACAGCTGAGAAGCACAGGCATGTAATAATTTGTATTTTCCTCCATGGATTAATGACAGAGATTTTGGAATATGAGGAAGTATTTTTAGATTAGGAATGAATCAAATCACCATTTTAATGTTATCACTGAGCAAAGTGGAGTTTGGCAAAAAGAAGCCACTGACTCTGCGTTTAGAGAAGCTTATCTGAAAAGTCCTTTATGCCAAGTTGACTCAGGTTCATAGGCCATGAGAAATCAATACTGAAAGTCTTGTCATTGATTTTGGATGAGAAACTAAGTGAAGGCTGGAACATCTAATTCCTTTACACTTGAAGATGTGAAAGTGTCATTTCTATGATAGGTCAACAGCCAGCTGACCAGAAAGGCATAACTACTGTAACTTCCAAGAAAAAAACCAGTGAAAGAAGGGAGACAGACAAATGAACAACCCTTAGTAGGCACATTTTATTTCAGCTCAGTAGCCATTAAAAACCAGATACTCTGCATGCTAGAAAAACTTTCCTCTTGGGCATGACAAGTAATACTCAAGAACCTAATAGTGGGATAAACTTAATCATGCCTCACTAGGAATGCAGCTGCTTTAGAGGATCTCACTGTAGATAGTCTTCCAGTGGGATGTCAATCTTCCCTCCAACATGTGCCACTGAAATGACTTAATACTCTAGGTTTATGCCAGGTCAGGGTACACAGGTCACCTAGAGAGCCATGAATGAAGTCATGCATTATCAGAAAGCAGGTCAGACGTGACACAAATCATCTAAGTGTAACAGCTGACTACAAATTACTTTCTATTATAAGCACTCATTTCCCAAATGAAGAGGATATTTTTCATTTTTTGAGGATAGATGGTGAAAAAAATCCTCACATAAAATCAAACAAGATTTTTTATCTTGAATACTTTGAGAAAAAGGATGGAGTCTGTCTGTAGGTACATGAATTTGCCTCGTAGCCTTTGCAGTATCATTGGCATTGAAAGAAGGCAACTGAATTATGCCCATGGACACTCATGGATATCCCCCATCACCTCCCCTATTTCTTTTAATGAAAGATTTGTGTTGATTCTTCATTGCAAACAAGGTTGTGGGTCAATTAAGGAGGAGACAATGTTATTTTTCCTAACCCCAAATTGGAAAATGGAGGTCAAAAAGACGACTTGAAATGAAACACTATAAAACCCCATAAAAGAAAAGACATACTTTTATCACTGATATGGTTAGGCTTTGCGTCCCCACTCAAATCTCATCTTGAATTATAATCCCCATAATCTCCATAATACCCATGTGTCAAGGCAGAGACCAGATGGAAGTAATTGGATCATGGGGGCTGTTTCCCCCATGCTGTTCTCATCATAGTGAGTGAGTTCTCATGAGATCTGATGGTTTTATAAGTGTTTGGTAGTTGCTTCTGCATTCATTTCTCCTTCCTGCCACCTTGTGAAGTCAGCTTCTGCCATGACTGTTAAGTTTCCTGAGACCTCCCCAGCCATGCTAAACTGTGAGTCAATTAAATCTCTTTCCTTTATAAATTACTCAGTCTCAGGCAGTACTTTATAGCAGTATGAAAATGAACTGATACATTCAACTAGTTTATTTTCTTTTTATTAACATTTTTTCAGATTGCCTAAATTTTTTAACATTAATAAACTTTACAGTAAAATTGATTCACAGTAAAACAGTACAAAGTTCCCATACACCCCTGTCCCCACAGACCCACAACCTTCCCCCATTATCAACATCCCATACCAGAGTGGTATATTTGTTACAAATGATAAACCTACATTGACGCATTTTGATACCCAAAGCCCATAGTTTACATTAGGGTTCACTATTGGTGGTTACATTCTACATGTTTGGACAAATGTATAATGACATGGATCCACCACTGTAGTATTATATAGATTCATTTCACTGCTCTAAAAATTTGCCTATACATTCCTCCCTCCTCCTAAACCCTGGAAAACATTGCTCTTTTTACTGTCTCCATAATTTTGGCTTTTCTGGAATGTCATATAGTTGGAATCATACAGTATTTAGCCTTTTCGGATTAGCTTCTTTCACTTTATAATATGCATTTAAGTTTCATCCATGTCTTTTTATGATGTGATAGCTCATTTCTTAGTGCTGAATAATATTCTTACATCTGGATGTACCACAGTTTATCCACTCACATATTAAAGGATATCTTGATTGCACCCAAGTTTTGACAACTATGTAAAGCTGTTAAACAATGTGTGCAGGTTTTTATGTGGACATAAGTTTTGTTTGTTTGTTTTTGCTTTTTTTCTGAGATGGAGTTTTGCTCTGTCACTCAGGCTGGAGTGCAGTGGCACGATCTCAGCTCCCTGCAACCTCCACCTCCTGAGTTCAAGTGATTCTCCTGCCTCAGCCTCCCTAGTAGCTGAGATTACAGGTGCACACTGCCACACCCAGCTACTTTTTTATATTTTTAGTAGAGATGGGGTTTCACCATGGTGGCCAGGCTGGTCTTGAACTCCTGACCTCAAATGATCCACCTGCCTTGGCCTCCCAAAGTGCTGCAATTACAGGCGTGAGCTACTGTGCCCGGCCAGGACATAAGTTTTCAAGTCCATACCAAGGAGTGCTATTGCTGAATCATATGGTAAGAGTATGTTTATTTTGTAAGAAACTGCCAAATTGTCTTCCAAAGTGACTACATCATTTTAAATTCTTACCAGCAATGAATGAAGGTTCCCTGTTGCTTCACATTCTCACCAGCACTTGGTTTCATGAGTGTTCTGACTTCGGCCATTCTAACAGGTATGTAGCGGTATCTCATTGTTGTTTTAATTTCCAATACCCTAATGACTATGATGTTTAACATCTTTTCATATGCTTTCTTGACACTTGTGTATCTTCTTTGGTGAGGTGTCTGTTCAGGTTTTTTGCCCATTTTTTAAGTTGAGTTGTTCATTTTCAAACTGTTGAGTTGCAAGAGTTGTTTGCATATTGTGGACAATAGTCCTTTATGAGAAGTATCTTTTGCAAATAATTTTTCCATCTATGGCTTGTCTTCTCATACTCTTAAATTGTCTTTCACAGAGCAGAAGTTTTAAATTTTAGTTAAGTCCAGCTTCTCAATCATTTCCTTCATGTATCATGCCTTTGGAGCTGTTTCTAAAAAATGTCACTGCCATACCAAAGTCATCTAGGTTTTTTCCTGTGTTATCTTCTGGGAGTTTTATAGTTCTGCATTTTACATTTAGGTCTATGATTCAAGTTAATTTTTGCAAAGGGTATAAGATCTGTGTTTACACTCATTTTGGATTTAAAAACTTTTGTTGTTGTATGTTAATGTCTAGTTTTTCCAGCATTATTTGTTGAAAAGACCATCTTTGCTCCATTGTATTGCCTTTTCTCCCTTCTCAAAGATCATTTGATTATATTTAGATGGGCTTGTTTGGGCTCTTTATTTGAATATTTGAATATTCTTTCACCAGTACCCACTACATTGATTATCTGAGCTTTATAGTAAGCTTTAAAGCCAGGTAGTGTCAGTCCTCTGACTTTGTTGTTCTCCTCAAATACTGAGTTGGCTATTCTGCTCTTTTGCCTCTCCATATAAACTTTAGAATCCTTTTGTTGATATCCATAAAATATCGTGCTGTGTTTTTTAATGGTATTGCACTGAATCTATAGATCAAGTTGGGAAGAACTGACATCTTGACAATATTGAGCCTTCCTATCCATGACCATGTAACATCTCTTCATTATTTAGTTCACTGGTATTTTTCATTACACTTTTGTAGTTCTCTTCATATAGATCATGTATATATTCTGTTAGATTTATACAAAAGTATTTCATTTCTTGGGGTGCTAATGTAAATGGTAATGTGTTTCTAATTCAAATTACACTTGTTTATTGCTGGTATATAGGAAAGTGATTGGCTTTCTTTATATTAAGTTTGTATTCTGTAACCTTACAATAATCACTTATTAGTTCCAGTTTTTTTTTTTTTTCTGATCCTTTGGATGTTCTATATAAACAACTGTCATCTGTGAACAAAGACAGTTTGATTTCTTCCTCTGGAATCTGTATGCTTTTCATGTTCTTTCCTTTGTCTTATTGCATTAGGTAGCACTTCCAGTAGGAAACAAAGTGGTAAGAGGAGACACCTTTGTCTTGTTCTTGATCTTAGCAGGAAAGCTTTGAGTTTCTAAAAATTAAGTATGATGTAAGCTATAGGTTTTTTGTGTATTTTCTTTACCAAGTTGGGAAATACTACTATATCCCTAATTTTATTTTCCATATGTGGATCTGAGTTTCTAACCTATATCATTTTATCTCTCTCTAAAGAACTTTAAACATTTTTTGCAAGAGTGGTCCACTGGCAACAAATTCCTGAAATTTTTGTTTCTTTAAGACAGTCTTTATTTCTTAACTTCTGAAGGATAATTTTGCAAGGTCCAGAATTGTACACTGCTGGATTTTTCTTTCAACATCTTAAATGTCTCACTCTACTCTCTTATTTGCATGGTTTATGAGGATACGTCAGATAAAATTCTTATTTTTGCTCCTCTATAGGTGTTTTTTCCTTCTGGATTCTTTCAATTTTTTCTAATCTTTGATTTTCTGAAGTTTGAATATAATATGCCCATGAGTAGTTTTGGGACATTTATCCTGCTTGGTGTTCTCTGAGCTTTCTGGAGAAGTAGTTCGGTGTCTGACATTAATTGGGGGAGATTTTCACACACTATTGCTTCAAATATTGCATCTAATCCTTTCTTTTTCTAGTATGCCCATTACATGTACATTATACCTTTTGTAGGTCTCCTGCAGTCTTGAATATTCTCTTCTGTTTTTTTCACAGTCTTTTTTCTCTTTGCATTTTAGTTCCTATTATCATATCTTGAACTTCAAAGATTTTTTCCTCAGCTATGTTCAATCTACTTATGAGCCTATCAAAGGCATTTTTAATCATTTCTGTACATTATGCTTGATACTGGGCATTTCTCTTTGGTTCTTTCCTAAAATTTCCATCTCTATATTTACATTATTCAACTGTTCTTTTATGTCATTTTTTTAATCCCTCACCATATTAACCATAGTTTTTTATAAAGTTTCTGGTCTGATAATTCCAATGTCACTGACATATTTGACTCTGCTTTCTGATGCTTATTCAGTGTCTTCAAACTGCATTTCCTGCCTTTTAGCATGCTTTATAATTTTTTGGTTGAATGACAGACATGATATACTCAGTAAAAGAAACTGCTGCAAATAGGCTTTTAGTAATAAGATAGTAAAATGTGTGGGAAAGAGAAGCATTCTGTAGCCTTATGATTTGGTCTCCCTCTTTGGTGAGACTGTACCCATGGACTATGAACTTCACCAGTTTTCTCAGTTCCCCTAGGCTCCCTAACGTGGACAGGATGGTTTGAGTTGTCTAGAGGTATATATTTTCCTTTCCCTACGTGGAACGCTAAAAGGGGGCTGAACTTAGGTATTTCCCTTCCCTTTGGGAGGTTACGCTCTTATAAAATCCCAAAAGTTTAGGCTCTGGTAAAATAGTTTCACCTGAGGGCAGGCTTGAGTCCAACAAAATGCTCTGACATATTTCAAGATGGTTCCTTTTCTTCTCCCCTTAGGGAATTTTCTCCAGTATTCACTGTGAACATTCCTGGAGGTTAAACTCACAAAAGTACAGGCCCTTCCATAAGTGAGTCTTCCTGGAGTTTTTAACCCTCAGACTTGCCCACACTGAACAATTGCCCACACTAAGCAATTTTTCAATTACATTTCATATTTTCCTACCTGGCACCGGTTCCCATAAAAATTTTCCTTGTAGGTTTTTGCCCCACTAAGTTGTGATTCTTTCTATCTACCTGTCTGCTTCTCTAATATTTGATGCAGTGGTTTGCCTTATAATCTCATTTTTCTGACATGTCTAAGAAGAGTCGTTAATTTTCCAATTTATTCAGCTTTTTACTTGTTGTTAGGGTGGAGTGGTGGCTTCTAAGGTCCTTACATGCCAGGCTGAAAACCAAAGTCTCAGTATTTTTTTTAAAGAGTTTTTTGTTTTGTTTTGTTTTTTACTTTTTAACCATACGTCATCCCACAAAAATATCGATCTTCTATTCCAAATAAATCTTAGGAAATACTAGTGGCAAGAAAATCTGTGATCATAGTCTACTTCTCAAAAAGGGTTGCTTTGCAATGTACAAATACATTTCTTTAGAAGAATGCAGTGATAAAATATCTTTTAAGAGCTACCAAATAAGGGATAGGCTTATCAAATTCATACATGTATTTGCTCTTTTCTAACTCTGTCTGATACCCCTAAAATTTTATTTATATATGAACAGTATGGCTATAGAACAAATTGAGGCTTTGGGTAGAAATATAATTAGCATACTAAGTTCATGTTTCTAATTGTTTTGTTAATATATACGTTGATAGGGACCACTATGGTCCTTTGAAGTCATTGCTACCTACTCTTTTAAGAAATATATACACCATTTTTGCATGCATGGGTAAAATATATATTTCCTCACATATAACTACCTAAGTCAGTATTTTATTAAATTGAAGTCTTGAGGAAGTCTCAAGATTTTTCTCAACCAATATTAATCTCCATTAGATTATAATCTTGTTTATATGTTACTTTGTTAACAGGAATTCTAAGAATATGAGCCTAATTTTATAAATGTTTTAATTTACCATGTAATAAATATTTGAATAAATGGGTTCCTGGCCTGCATTTGCTGAGTAGTAGAGAAAACAAATCGGCAAACCCCTTTTTTCCTCATGTCATCACCTTTGCATTCTTGTAGCAAATCATGTCATTTTCGAAACTAGAATTTCTTTTTTTTTTTTTTTTTTTTTGAGACGGAGTCTTGCTCTGTCGCCCAGGCGGGAGTGCAGTGGCACAATCTCGGCTCACTGCAAGCTCTGCCTCCTGGGTTCACGCCATTCTCCTGCCTCAGCCTCTCCAAGTAGCTGGGACTACAGGCGCCCGCCACCACGCCCGGCTAATTTCTTTGTATTTTTTAGTAGAGACGGGGTTTCACTGTGGTCTCGATCTCCTGACCTTGCGATCCGCCCGCCTTGGCCTCCCAAAGTGCTGGGATTACAAGCGTGAGCCACCGTGCCCGGCAAAACTAGAATTTCTTTATTTCCTTTATTGACTAAAATGACTCATTCTTATCTGCAATTTTTTAGTAAGATTGAGTCTTTTTTGTTTGTTTGAGAGAGAATCTCCCTCTTTTGCCCAGGCTGGAGTGCAGTGGTGCATTCTCAACTCACTGCAACCTCCACCTCCTGGGTTCAATTGATTCTCCTGCCTCAGCCTCCCAAGTAGCTGGCACTACAGGCGCACACCACCATGCCTGGCTAGTGTTTTTTTTTTTTTTTTTGTATTTTTAGTAGAGATGGGGTTTCACCATATTGGCCAGGCTGGTCTCAAACTCCTGAGCTCGTGATCCGCCCACCTCGGCCTCCCAAAGTGCTGGAATCACAGGCGTGAGCCACCACACCCAACCAAGATTGAGTTGGAACTTATCGTTTTGGTAACTGGCACACAGCAGATGGAAATTTTATGCACATTTTCCTCTTAGAAACTAAGGATAGGTAAACTTTTTATCCTTTGTGTTGGCATGCAAGAATAAATTTCCTCTTAAGAAGAAAATTTATATTGTTGAGAGGTCTGAGAAGCAGACACTTTTTCATATTTTCTATTCTCTAAAGGGATATTTAAAATTTAGATTATAAAAATAAAACTAATTTGCTTTCTGCTCTGAAAAATAGTATCATTGTATAATAAGAGAGTAGCAGCATAGCCAACTTGGAAAAAGCTGTTAATTGCCCATATCAATTTCATTACCAAAAATATGTCGTCTACTAGAATACTTCTGATGAATACTCTTTCCTCACTGAAAGATTTTCTTTTTAAGTTGCTTAAAGAGTTAATCAGTTAATCAGTTTCAAGTCGTAAGACCATTAGTATTCTCATTATATGACAAACATTACAGAAAGTATACAAACAATCTGCAGGAAACTTGGAATTCAACTTTCATAGTTCTGAAATGTTTCTCATAAACATACAGGCATTTGAATGGAACACTATTTTTTTCATTGAAAAAAAGTAACAAGGTCACTTACAAAATGCAACGTAACAAATACCGCTGACCTTAAACAGTACAGGTTTGAACTGCATGGATCTGCTTATATGTGAATTTTCTTCCACTTCTGCCACCCCTGGAACAGCAAGACCAACCCATCCTTTTCCTCCTCTTCCTCAGCATACTCAAGGTGAGGACAACAAAGGATGAAGATCTTTATGATGATCTACTTCCATTTAATAAATAGTAAATATATTTTCTTTACCTTATGATTTTCTTAACAGTTTCTTTTCTCTAGCTTAGTTTATTGTAAGAATATAGTACACAATACATATCATAGAAAATATGTGTTAGTCAACTGTGTGTGTTATCAGCAGGGCTTCCAGTCAACAGCAGGCTATTAGTAGTTAAGTTTTTGGGGAGTCAAAAATTACATGTGAATTTTTGACAGTGCAGGGGGTTGGTGCTCTTAACCTCCATGTTATTCAAGGGTCAACTGTATTTATTTAAGGTCTGTGATGCATTGTAAATAGACATACACACACACACACACACACCCCTACTTTGCTGAGCTCAAAGTTCAGTGAAATTTCACAAAATGTTATCTTGCCCAGGTCTTTCATTTTATAGATGAAGAAACAGTAGGCTTTCTCCCCAGTAACACATGGAAAACCAAGGATATAATCTAAAGACAACCATAAATTTTTGCCATACCAAATATATACCAATTCTATCTTACCTGTCTGAGAAATGCATGCTATGGACATATGAAGGTGATGATAAGTCTTGGAAGATTAGGAAATAGGCTTCCAAAGCAGATAAAGGCAGGCATATGAAAATGAATAATGCAATCTGGAAGAAAGAGAATAGTCTGTTTCTGTAGGTTTACCCACAGCTATTTTAAAGATGTTGCTTCACCTTCTTCACCATCCCAGGTACTATATTGTACATTCCACTGTAAATGAGAAAACATTACACTCGCAGCAGGGACCAGCTTCCTTTATCAAGAGGCAGGTGTAGCTCAAGAGTTGCATCTTGGTAGCACCAATACAGAATTTAAGGATTACAGAAGATATCTCAGTAAGTTACACTACTGGTTTGAAGAAAACAGTTTTGACCTCTAATTTTTTCTCTTATTCTAATCTTCCTGTCATTTTTTAAAGAACAAAAGATGAATAAGGAACTATTGGCTTGTGTTATCTTATTTGGTTATATGATTACATATTATTATGATCAATAACATATTAAAACTTATTAATCAATGCCTCTTTAATTTCAGAAAGTTCTCTATACTTGGAAGAAAAATAAAGAACAATTTGCACTTCATTTCCTTAGCATGGAGTAGAGCATTAATCATTATCATTTTTTCATGCCACTAAATCTTTGCAATGAGAATTCTTTAATAGTATTGGTCTACATCCACTAGATAAACATTATAGGCTTATAATGTGCCAGGCACTGTGCTAGACACTGGAGATAACACTTTGAATAAAACAGAAATGGAACTCCCACCACGGAGCTCAGAAATAACACTGAAATTCTCCTGGATTTTGAGCCAGCAATAACAGCAGGAAGAAAACTGCACTCAAAACACTATGAATTTATTTCCGCCATTAAAAAAAAAAATGAATGAAGAAGGTATTTCAAATCCAGAAAAGATATTTTCTCATCATTATAGCAGATGTCAAATATACTGGAAACAGTGCAACTTCTCCTAGTGTAGAAGAAGGAGGAAGTTGGTAGACACACAACTGAAATAAAGGAAGCAGAAGGAAGAACACAGGCAGTGCTCATCTTGCAGGAGGCTTGAGCACCCTAAGTCTATTTATAAATCAGTTGTTCAAAACTAACAAGTAGTGTCACACATCATGTTTATATTTTGAGGTAGCCACAACAGCCTTTTAAATGCACAATGTAATTGAAACACTAGCATCAGAAAAGAGTACAGTTGCCAATATAAATGGAATTTTAGTGACCAATGTTTCCTTTGCTCCAGAAGCTCCTAGAAGATTGTCTCAGCTATTCCTCATGAATCCAAAAGCCTAATTTCACCTATAAATAATCAATGGATATTTTATCTATCTTCAATTTCCAATGAGGATAAATCAGCAGAGAAAAGACAACACTGGCAGCCTTAAAGAGAAAAGCAGTAAAAATAAGATTATTTCATTGCCATTTTTTTAAAGAGATGGGTTCTCACTGTGTTGACCAGGCTACAGTGCAGTAGCTATTCACAGGCACAATCATAGTGCACTACAGCCCCAAACTTTTGAGACTCAGGCAATCTTCCTGCCTCAGCCTTCAGAGTAGCTGGGACTATAGTCATTGCCATTTTAGAAACCATTTTCATTCACTGCAACTTTCACCAAATATTTATTGAGTGCTCACCATGTGCTAGCCACTGTTTGGTATGCTGACGCTACATGTCAGTGGCCCAAACAATGTTCCTCATCTCATAGAACTCACATCTACTGGGGAAAGCAGACAATAAAAATTTTTTAAGAAAAGCAGAAACACTTTGCCAAGGGTTGATAAACTACGCAATTCCCATCAAAATACCACCATCATTCTTCATAGAATTAGGAAAAACAATTCTAAAATTTATATGAAAACAAAAAAGAACCCACAGAGCCAAAGCAATACTAAGCACAAAGAACAAATTGGGCGGAATCACAGTACCTGACTTTATACTAGACATAGACACCAAAACAGCATGGTACTGGTATAAAAATAGGTACAGAGACCAATGGAACGGATAGAGAACCAAGAAAGAAACCCACATACTTACAGCCAACTGACCTTTGACAAAGCAAACAAAAACATAAATTAGTAGGGAAAGGACACCCTATTCAACAAATGGTGCTGGGATAGCTGGTAAGCCACATATAGAAGAATGGAACTAAATCCTCATCTCTCACCTCATATAAAAATCAACTCAAGATGGATCAAAAACTTAAGTCTACAATCTGAAACTATAAAAATTCTAGAAGATAACATCAGAAAAACCCTTCTAGACATTGGCTTAGGCAAAGACTTCATGACCAAGAACCCAAAAGCAAATGCAACAAAAACAAAGATAAATAGGTGAGACTTAATTAAACAAAAGAGCCTCTGCACAGCAATAGGAACAGTCAGCAGAGTAAACAGACAACCCACAGAGTGAGAGAAAATCTTCACAATCTATACATCCAGCAAAGGACTAATACTTAGAATCAGCAAGGAACTCCAACAAATTAGCAAGGAAAAAAACAAACGATCCTATCAAAAAGTGGGCTAAGGACATGAAAAGACAATTTTAAAAAGAAGATATACAAATGACCAACAAACATATGAAAAAAATGTTCAATATCACTAATGATCAGGGAAATGCAAATCAAAACCACAATGCAATACTTTACTCCTGCAAGAATGGCAATAAAAAAAATCAAAAAATAGTAGATGTTGGTGTGGATATGGTGAACAGAGAACACTTCTACACTGCTGGTGGGAATGTAAACTAGTACAGCCACTATGGAAAACGGTGTGGAGATTCCTTAAATAACTAAAAGTACAACTACCATTTGATCCAGCAATCCCACTACTGGGTATCTACCCAGAGGAAAAAAGTCATTATATGAAAACGATACTTGCACACACATTTATAGCAGCACAATTTGCAATTGCAAAAATGTGGAACCAACCCAAATGCTTGTCAATCGGTGAGTAGATAAAGAAACTGTGGTATATTTATATGATGGAATACTACTCAGCCATAAAAAGGAATGATTTAATGGCATTTGCAGCGACCTGGATAAGACTGGAGACTATTATTCTAAGTGAAGTAACTCAGGAATGGAAAACCAAACATCATATGTTCTCACTCATAAGTGGGAGCTACGCTATGAGGATGCAAAGGCATAAGAATGACACAATGGACTCTGGGGACTCAGGGGAAAAGGGTGGGAAGGGGGTGAGGAATAAAAGACTACAAATAGGGTGAAGTGTATATTGCTGGGGTGATAGGTGCACCAAGATGTCACAAATCACCGCTAAAGAACTTACCCATGTAACTAAATACCACCTGTTCCCCAATAATCTATGGAAATAAAAAAAATAAAATTTAAAAGAAAGAGAGAAAGTAAAGCAAGGTCAAGAGTGATAGTTCTGTTAGATAGAATGGTTAGGTAATTTATCTCTAAAAAAGTAACACTCAAGGAGAGATTAGAAGCAAAGATAGAAACAATACCTGTGGCTCTCTGAAGGAAGGGTGCTCCAGGAAGAGGGAACAGCAAGTGCAAAGGCCTGGAGGAAAAAGGATGCTCTTCTTGTTGCCAGGACAGCAAGAAAACCAAGGAAATTAGAATAGAATGAGGGAGAATAGTGGCAAGAAATGGAATCAGAAACACAAATAGCAGCCAATTCACTTGAGGACTGGTGGGTCATGAAAAGGGCTTTGGCTTATATTCTGAGTGAAACAGAGACCCATTAATGGTTTTAAGCAGAGGAGAGGCATGACCTGACTTAATTTTTAAATGATCACTTGAATTTTTGTTTGGGTAAAAACCCACAGTGAGGTAAGAAGGGGGAGCAAAGCTAGAAACAGAGAAACCCATGACAGGGAAACTGCACTTTTCAAAGTAACACATGAAGGTGGTTTGAATGGAGATGGAAATTGGTGAAATGGTGTGAAGTAGTCAGATCCTGAATATACTTTACAGGTAGAGTCCACAGAACATGTTGGAGGATCGGTTATTCCTTTTCTCTCTGTTGTTTCTAGTGTTTCTTTCATTCCTTAAAGCTAGGCAAGATTATGTCCTTGTGGGTTTCACATTTATTTTTAAAGACTGTTAAGCAGTGCAAAATGATGACATTTAAATTTTATCTCCTTTTCTGTTACCTGTTATTGGATAGCAAGATAGGTAAAAGATATGAAGACGAGCAAAGAATCTCCAAGGGCCCAGAAATGAAAATAGTTACACCTTAGATCTGTACAGGATGAAGCGCTACTGCTAGGACTATTAGCACAGTCACTGACTATGCTTGGGCACTGTAATACTAAAGCATTATTATTGAGGGCTTAATAAACAACCATACACACCAAGTTCTGAAAATTAGTCATGAACTCTAGCACTGTTATTTTTAAAAGGGGGCCAAATAAAGTACAGTGAAACTATTATATACATATTTTTTCTTTGTACATATACATGTATATAGATACACTACATGTGTATATACATACACACATATACATGTACATATATTACATGTATATGTAGCATATGTGTACACATATACACACTTTTCTTAAGTGTAGTTGTATTGTTTTTAGATATAGTTAGGTAAAATTTAATCTTCTTTGTTTGCCTAATTTTCCCACAAAATTTAATACATTTTATATGATTTGAGCCACGAAATAGGCTATCATTAAAAAGAATCAATCAGAGAATAGAAAATGGACTTTTTGGAAATTAAATTTCAATTAACAAAAATATCAAAAGTTGAGAAAATAAAACATACAGAGATAAACAGATGAAAAATATATGATGGAATTTAATAAATAAGAAAAATCAGTTCACAAGTTCTAATGCACCATTAACATGAGTTTCATAAAGATAGGGTGAAAAAAAGAAGGAAGAAATAATCAAAGGTACAATGGAAGAAAAGTACCTTAAGCTAAATAAAGGCAGTTGTTTCCAGATTGTACAGAATCATCAAGTGCTGAGAAGAATACATTTTAACAGAGCCATATCTGGAGGAATTTCAGAAGTGAAAAGATAAAGATCCTAATAAACATATGAATAGGGAAAAAAGTTATCTAAAAAAGACAGAATCAGAATGGCATCAGATATCTATCTCATAAGCAATACTAGATGAAAGGTAACAATGTACCAATGTTTCCCAAGCTCTGAGAGAAAATTACTTTGAATTTATGGTTCTAATCACAATAATTTATGAATGTACTATGAGGAAAAATATAAGGCATTTTGGACATGTAACGACTCAGCACAATATTTGTAAAAACCCGTTTTTTTTTCTTTTTTTCTGTAAGAAGAAAAACAGTAGTAAAAAGAAAAATAATAATCAAATACAAAGACATGAGACTAAAGCAATAATAGACATAGCCAGGAGAAAAATGAGAAGAAACTCTAAATTAGAACAGAAAAATCAGACTTCAAGAAGAAAGTGTATTTCATTCATCAAATGGTATAATTAAGAAATCTGAAAAAAAATTGTGATATGATGTAAATGTTTCTTCTGTCAACAAGAATAAAAAATGCAATTAAAATTTTCAAGAAAAATTGAATGCTTACAGAAAAATCTAAGTCCAAATGTGAAAGAAACAAAAATGTGGCATAATTTTGAGGAACTGAAAGAATTTAGCAAAAGGGAATCCATTTTACCCTAATGCTTAAAGTAGCATCCTTAGAACAAGCTAAGTTTTAGTGTCACAGGATCACTTTTTCCTTTTCTACATTTTCAACCATACTGCTTGGTGTTACAGTGAATTTTATTTATTACAATCATGACATTGTAAATGATGTGTTTTCTTTTTCAATTAGCACTGAGAAATGAAGCACAAGAGAATTAACTATAGATGCAAACCAGAATATAAGTATTATAAATTTAGCAATAGGAAGTAATGATATGGAATACAGGAGTTGACAGAAGGCAGGAAAAGAAAAGTAGCTGGAATTGAAGAATATTAACTTTCACATCTTACATAGTGGAGATTCAGAAAGGTATGGTCTGACACTGATAAATAATTTTTTAAAGCAATGCATTATTGTGGGTAATAATAATAAAGGCATACTTATGATTGTAGTATTTAAAATAGTTTGGTTACCATGCTCCTATATATTTTCAAAAGTCACTGTGGAAATTAAGCAAACAATCAAACATTTCATTTTGTGTTCTGTATTTCCCTAAATGCAGACTTAGAAAGGTACTCAAGAGTATCCCAACTTATACATGGCAATAACCAGTAGGTGTTATTGAGGGTCTGCTATTCATTTGCTTGCATGATAATTATTGTGGAAAATTCAATAGATATACAAGATGTGATCCTAGTTCTCAAAGAAACTTCAATCTCAATGAAAGCAGTTTCTGACACATAAATAATGTATTTTTAAATCGTTAACTATTTTAAGAGACACTCAAAAACATCTTTCACATGGGCCTAAAATTTCATGACACTGCCATGTAAGGAATTTCCATTCTCACAGGAAGCTCCTGATTAGCACACCAAGACAATTATGTTTTTTGTTTGTTTGTTTGTTTTGGGAGACAAAGTCTCCCTCTGTCACCCAGGCTAGAGTGCAATGGCACGATCTCAGCTCACTGCAACCTCTGCCTCCTGGGTTCAAGCAATTCTCGTGCCTCAGTCTCCTGACTGGCTGGGATTACAGGTGCCTACCACCACGCCTGGCTAATTTTTGTATTTTTTGGTAGAGACAGGGTTTCTCTATCTTGGCCAGGTTGGTTTCAAACTCCTGACCTCAGGTGATCTGCCCGCCTTGGCCTCCCAAAGTGCTGGAATTACAGGTCTAAGCCAACACACCCAGCTATCATTTATCTTTAAGCAAGGTATGCCAAAATGTTGTCTCTTCTTCCTAAAAATATGATATAAAATAGAGGAAAAACAGTAATATCTATAGTCCTTAGTACTTTTTAAATCATGCCTGCTATCATTTAATATTTCTATAGACAAACTTGTATCTTTTCATTGTATGTAATAAAGACAATAAAGGATGATCGTGAAAGGATGGTACTATGAGCTCATAATTTATATCTTGATTGAAACAATAAAAGGGTTGGAAGTAATCCTTCATCTCTTCCCCCTTGAGCCAATCTTCAGAGGCTGTGCTGTTACACTTGTGCAATCTCCCTGTCAGGTCTCAATACTGAGAAAGCTATGCCAACTCTAGCACCTATTCAGGCAACTGGGAACTCACACCTTTTGAGCAGAGGCTGGAAGCATCCTGGGAAATTCCTCAACTCACCAGTCTATGAGTCCTATAATTTTCATCTCATTATGCTTTAAAAAAAAGATCAAAGTATTGATTATTTCCTATGAGCCTGTATATTCCAGAAGGGTAAAGATGATGGCTGTCTTCTTGCTTGATACATAGATGCTCAACACATGCTTGAAGAACAAACAAATATTTATTCAATCACTACAATTTTGCCAAGTAACATGCTGGATGTTTTATTTATGTTACTTCATCTGATCCTCTCAGTAATCCATGAGATAAGAATTATTAGTTGTTCTCATTTTACAGGTAGAGAAGCAGATTCACAAATGCTAAGGCAACCTGAATATGACATACACAGCTAATAAAAAGGAAAGTCAGGATTCTAAACTAGATCTTCCTACTGCATGATCTCACTTATATCTGGAATCTAAAGAAGTCGAACTCACGAAAGCAGAGAGTAACATGGCATGCCATGCGCTGGGTAGTAGGGGAAACAGGTTTGTCAAAGGGTACATAGTTTCAGTTACGCCAGATGAATATTTAATACATTCTGGAGATATAATGTACAGCATGGTGACTACAGTTAGTACTGTACGGTATCCTTGACTACATTTGAGTAGCTCTTAAGTGTTCTCACCATAAACACATAAAATGACTGAGAGGTGATGGAGATGTGAATTAGCTTGATAGTAATAATCACTTCACAATGTATATGTATATTAAAACATCACACTGTATCCCTTAAATACGTACATTTTGTCGACTGTTTACTTGTCAATTATATCTCAATAAAGCTGACACACACATACACACACACACACACACACACACACACACACTCTTGAACCTTTCGAGCTCCAAACACCAGACTGCTTGTTGGGATCCAACTGTTTAAAAGTTTATTTACATTGATTACAAACAAAAAGACAATGGAGATTTGCAAATAGGGAGATGATGCCAAAGATAATTCAAAATTTATAGAGAAGTTATTTAACCCCATGTCTTGGTTTCTTCCTTAGTAAAGTGGGGAGAGTAATAGCACCAACAAAAATATAGATGATGTAAGAATTAGATAATCTCTGGAAAGTGCTTAGTATGGTACTTAACCCAACATAAGAACTTAATCAATAGTAGCTATTATTAGAAATATACATAGCTTGTTATGCTATTTGAGGCAACTGACTTTACTTTCCCATGCCTCCATTTTCTCATCTGTAAATGCAAGGAATGGGATCTCTAAAGTCCTTTCAGCTTGTAACAATCCATGATTCTGTTTGAAAATAAACTACGTTTTTGATGAATTGTTTATTGAAATACTGGAGTGAAGGTGGTGGCAATCCAGGTGGCAATGTCTTATAAGCAGTTAGAAACAGCTCTAGTTTACAAATCTAGATCTAAAGTATAAAAATATGGCCGGGCACGGTGGCTCAAGCCTGTAATCCCAGCACTTTGGGAGGCCGAGGCGGGCGGATCACAAGGTCAGGAGATCGAGACCATCCTGGCTAAAACGGTGAAACCTCGTCTCTACTAAAAATACAAAAAATTAGCCGGGCGTGTTGGCGGGCGCCTGTAGTCCCAGCTACTTGGGAGGCTAAGGCAGGAGAATGGCGTGAACCCAGGAGGTGGAGGTTGCGGTGAGCCGAGATCACGCCACTGCACTCCAGCGTAGGGGACAGAGAAAGACTCCGTCTCAAAAAAAAAAAAAAAAAAAAAAAAAAAAATATATATATATATATATATATATATATATATATATTCAAACACACATACATACACAGAATTAAATCTATAATTCAGGGAAAAAGATGAAAAGCTCAAAAAAGGTAGATTTAAAAGTCTGATAATTTGTTACAAGTAGGAAAAAGTTTAAAATACATATTTAAAATGTTCATAATTTGTGATAGAAAATTTATTCTTCACTGAAAAATTCATAGTCTCCTGATTTTTACATTTTTTTTTCTCATCCTTTTAGGCAATTATCCATGCTAAGCACAGCTGCTGGTGTTTAGTTCAATAAATACCACTAGTTCATCATTGCATATTTTCCAAAATTACTTCTCACCTTTTCTTTCTCTTTATCATTAATCTATCACACAAAAGGGGATTTTCTCCCCATATTATTGCAGATACAGGCTCTTCAATAGAATCCTAATGTTAAGCAAAATAGTTCTATACAAACAGAGATTTTGGAAAGTATTTCTATATGTAATAGGAATGGTATGTTTTCAAAAATGAAATGTAAATAATAGATAAACACTTAAAAACATGAAAATGCAGCTCTTGCTCCAACTGTTTCTATGAAGGCGTGCAGCAACATTATTAGAGATGGTTAAGTTACTATACTAGCTTCTAAAAGAGTTTGAGTCAGCTTGGTTATGAAAGAGAGTAACACTCCTCAGGGCTTGTCACCTTCAGTTCTTGAATACTAAAGTGCCTACTTGCTTGTCAGGGTTAAAAACTACTATTTTAAGTTCAAAGTGAAAAGCTCCTTTCAGGTGGTAATGATAGTTTAAAATAAACAATGTGGGGCAGGGAAAAGCCTCCTTTAGGTATCTACCATGTTTCCCCTTCAGTCAGGCCAGTGCTTTCTCATTCTGTATCAATATTCATGATCCAGGTCATTAAACAGTAAGATAGACACCACTCTTTTTCCCTGTACCCCACTGTTAAACAACTGTAGGCTTCAGAATTCTGGAGCTGTGTGTAAATATGAAAGCTCCATGTGTTTGACCATGTGGGAAGGCATTAGGGTAACCTGGGACTCCTACGCAAGAGAGAACTCCCTCGCAGGAATGTTATCATCACCAAGCAAGCTGTTTGTTGTGTGTGTGTGTTTGGTGCCTCAGCTGTCTTCTACAGGAACCATATAAAAGTAGTTTATACAAAAGACCCCAAGGATTTTGTGCACCTTCAATATATTAGGGAAAATGCAAGACATCAGTATTTTTTCATTTTATATTTATAGACAGAGACTTTTACTATAGTATATTTAACCATTTCTACCAAAGAGGATTCAGCTTAAACATGAAAAGTTCAAAACACACACATACCACATACACACACTTAGTAGTAACTGAAAAAAGATGAACAGCCTAAAATTTCCACATTGCTCCTTGGTATGCATCAGATTCAATCTACCATTTTGATATTTTATAATACAGAGACAACTGTCACTCAGTCTGATCTTTATGAAGACAGCCTATGCATTAATAAGTCAATGTTTATTGCATGCTTGCCCCTTCAAGTGAAACTACAGTACAGCCAAATGAAAGTTATATTTAAATCGCTTTTTTAGTAGAAATTAACTTATAGCCTTAATCAAATTCTGAGCACTTGCAGCTCATATCCATATATGATTTACTGTGAAACAAAGGTCTGAGAAAGAGGGAAAATATGAGTATTCTAATATAAGATAGGACGACTTTTGTTAAAGCTCAAGAGTGTTCAGCAATGGCTCTGCTCTGTGCAGGAAAAGTACACTTGTAAGTAATTTCACCCAAGCTTTTACTATTTAGGCCGAGGATAATTGAGAGAAATACATCATTTCTAGTCCGACACTAAAAAAGCAAGTAGATAAATCACGCAAATAAGAACTTTTAAAAATCTACAACCAAAAAAAAAAAAAAATCTACAACCTACTCTCACCATATCTTAATTCAGTGTATCAGAAATGTACAATAATAAATTATAAGTAATAAACACTAAAGAAGTAATATCTTTTCATATCCAGAAGGCTGTTTTTGCTCTGCAACAGAATGAAAAAATATTTATCCTTAGATTTTATTGTTAGTTAAATGAGTCACTCTTTTGGTAATTTCCTCTAAATGAGAACAGCTTTAGATGTTAAATGGCTAAAACCTGAGTTTCTATATGTGAATAATAGATTCGGTCAGATAATATTTAAATTATTCCAAATATAAAGTTCTCTTATACCAAATATTACTTAAAGAAAAACACCTGTAATCCCAGCACTTTGGGACGCTGAGGCGAGTGGATCACGAGGTCAGGAGTTCAAAACCAGCCTGACCAAGATGGTAAAACCCCGTCTGTACTAAAAATACAAAAATTAGCCGGGTGTGGTGGCGAGAGCCTGTAATCCCAGCTACTCGGGAGCCTGAGGCAGAGAATTGCTGGAGCCCAGGAGGCGGAGGTTGCAGTGAGCCCAGATCGCTCCGCTGCACTCCAGCCTGGGCGACAGAGGGAGACTCTTTGAAAAACAAACCAACCCCAAAAAACAGATTTGGTGCTTGGTTTAGCTCTTGGGAAAAGATCCTTTATTTAAAAAAAAAAAAATTTCATTTATAGTATCACATTTCAAAGACTGATTTTTCCTATCTTTAGAAAGGTAGTGTAATTACAAAAACATATTCTGTGAAAGAAGCACTCAAATCAGCTAACTTTTCAATTAACTATAAATTTCATCTTTGATGATCTAATTACAATTCTTTGTTAGGCAAGAAGGCTTCTATTTTGGATGGTAAATGATGACATCCATCTCAAATGATCCTTAGATGCAATACAAAAAGAACTCAAATTCTGTTCATATTTTAAATATTCAAACCAGTCTGCTTACAGCTAATAAATAGCACCAGGACACATATACCAGATATACGTGGTTAGACATTTAAATTCTTTTTTTTTTTTTTATTATACTTTAGGGTTTTAGGGTACATGTGCACAATGTGCAGGTTTGTTACACATGTATCCATGTGCCATGTCATTTAAATTCTTGATGCCTTATTTTTTTATTTCAACTTGTTTCGTATTGATAAAAATAAATGAAAAGCTATAAAAATCAATTTGGGATAGGAGGCACATTCCCTAAATACAGACACTTAAAGCTTTGTTGTTGTTGTTTTAGCTCTAGGTCTTGATATGAAATTAAAAATGAAGGAAGGTTGAGAGAATTTACAGAGGATGGGGAAAGGGGAGAGGCAGGTATAATGGTATACTAAGGAGCATGATTAAGAGTTTTCTTGAGTGTTTTCTGGTCAGACCGTTTAGTTTGGGAAGTCAATCATGAATTCTCTTGCTTTTTAAGACGCTTACAAATATCAAGTTTGTTGTTGTTTTTTTTTTTTTGAGACAGAGTCTCGTTCTGTCGCCAGGCTGGAGCGCAGTGGCGCGATCTCGGCTCACTGCAACCTCCGCCTCCCAGGGTCAAGCGCTTCTCCTGCCACAGTCTCCCGAGTAGCTGGGATTACAGGCGCCCGCCACCACGCCCAGCTAATTTTTGTATTTTTAGTAGAGACGGGGTTTCACCGTGTTGGCCAGGATTATCTCGATCTCTTGCCACCCGCCTCGGCCTCCCAAAATGCCGGGATTACAGGCGTGAGCCACTCTGCCTGGCCAAGATGTAATTTTTTAAAGGCATTTTGTGAGGCTGGGAGGCAGGTATGCAAACCTCACGTAAATTACAAGAGCACTGTGAATTATAATCAGATCCAAAGCATCATCTGCTCACGTTTCCCCAAATCACAAAAATGGTTTGGCATGACTAGTTCTGTTTGCTGCAGGGCATAAAAAGATTAATCTTAGCCCGGCGCGGTGGCTCAAGCCTGTAATCCCAGCACTTTGGGGGCCGAAGCAGGCGGATCACCTTAAGTCGGGAGTTCAACACCAGGCTGACCAACATGGAGAAACACTGTCTGTACTAAAAATACAAAATTAGCCGGGCGTGGTGGCGCATGCCTATAATCCCAGCTACTTGGGTGGCTGAGGCAGGAGAATCGCTGGAACCGGTGAGGCTGAGGTTGCAGTGAGCCGAGATCGCGGCGCCATTGCACTCCAGCCTTGGCAACAAGAGCGAAACTCCGTCTCAAAAAAAAGAAAAAAAAAAAAGAAAAAAAGATTAATCTTGTATTTAGGCACAGCTTTTGAGGCTTTGGTAGGAAAACCATGCGTTATGGAAGATCCTGACCTAAACACCTTGATCTTTGGTTCATGACCCTATCAGAGCCAGACAAGAGCTCCCGGACAATGAATTAAACTGTGTTGATTCCTCCGCCCACAGACGCTCAAAGCTTACTCTCTTCACTGTTACATAAGAGTCTCTGGAATCCTAGGATGGTGTTTGTAAATACTGCTGCCACGTGCGCGGTACCCACGTGTCAAATGTTGATGTGACCGCGCGTAACTGGAAGGAGAGAAAGCTTCTACAATTTCCAAAGAGAAGCCTACTATTTTTTGGCCCTAAAAATGAACATACAGATGTCAACGAATTATCTCTAACTAAAGGTGATTTATTTGTCTTTTCTTTCTTTTTTTTTTTTTCCAAAAAAGAGGAAGAACTGGAATATTTTTTTCCTGTTACTTTCTTGTAATCTAAGTGCTCTACCTAATTCAATTTAGGATCAGTTTTATAACTTCAGCAATGCATTGAATGCACTTTCTGCTTCCTCTTTTTGCAGGACTTACTCTTGCTTGCTTATTTACTTCAGTGTAAACTGAGATATTATGAGAGATGAATTACATAAAAACCAGAGATATACACTTAGGCAAATGATTTACAAAGTTATAATTTACACCCAATTAAACTACAACATGACCCATTCAGTATTCAATGGCTTTCCTTGGGTGAAGGAAAAAAAAGTAGTATTTTACCTCTCTTCCTATTTCAGATTTCACCTTCATCTACATTCATTATATCTGTTACAATGGGTTTGTGAACAGAAAACAAGTAAACTCCATTCCTTAAACACCTGAATTCTTATCAATACTGAGAAAAATTACAACGTCAATAACTAAGTTTTTAACCCCTATAGTTTCCCAAAACCCTAAGGATTAAGGCATGACTAATTATAACAATGCAAAAAAAATTAAAGAAAAACTGTCAGTAGTAAATTAAACTTACTGTATTTTTAAAAATATTCTGACTTCAACAAAATCCAAGAATTGTCTTTAAAGTCACTTTAAAATGCCATACCCTAGATTTCCCATGCTCTTGAAAAACATGTTGGTAAAAATGTTTTAAAATTACAATATATGTTTAAAAAATTAGCTGATGTTCATAAAATTTCTTATTTGAAACAAGAACCACATTTTTTTAACAGTAAATAAGTTGTTTCAAAGTAAATAAGTTGTAACAGTAAATATGCTGGCCGGGCCCAGTGGCTCATGCCTGTAATCCCAGCACTTTAGGAAGCGGAAGCGGGTGGATCACTAGAGGTCAGGAGTTCGAGACCAGCCTAGCCAACATGGCAAAATGCTGTTTCTACTAAAAATGCAAAAATTAGCCAGGCACGGTGGCTGGTGCCTATAATCCCAGCTACTCGGGAGGCTGGGACAGGAGAATTGCTTGAACCCAGGAAAAGGAGGCTGCAGTGAGCCAAGATCATGCCACTGCACTCCAGCCTGGGCAAGAGTGAGACTCTACCAAAAAATAAAAAATAAAAAAACATAAAAATTTTTAGTTCCCACAGTTAGTAACCAAATGTCTTTTTCAAGTTTGCTTTTCAGTAGAAATACATAATTAAATCTTAGCCATTAATAAGGTGAGCCAACAGCAAAATGTCTATTAGCTTTGCTTTCTGTCAGTGTTTTTCCACAAGCGTAATGTGGCAGACAACTCCAAAATTAAAATACAACCTTGTTTTAAATTCAACTTATGTAGATAATATAACTTCACTGGAGAAAAAACCATTTCAGTGGCTAGATTGGAAGAAAGATAAAATCTACAAAACAAAGTTTAAAGTATGTTTTTTCCTGCTAAAATGTATGTTTGTACTAAAATAAATAATTTATATGGTAAGAATCTTTAGCTGTGAGATTTTTTTCTTCCTTCATTTTTGAAAGGTACTCATTTATGGTATTCTTCTTTTCATCAGTTATATTTGGTACATTAAAATAGGAACGTAAATGAATTAATATTTTAATAACTCAATTCACTTTTTAAGATGCTCACTCTGATTTGACGAACTATCAGACACTGTATTTGTAGAAATGGTTTTTTCTTCTGTTATAATGTATATAGTAGAGTGCACAGTAGAACAAAAAAAAACTCATCTGAACTAATTACAGGGTGCTCAAAGTGATCCTTTTAATGCAAATATAATGAAAAGTTATAAAAGAGCTGAGATAACTTTACAGCCAATGGCAAATATAAAAATTCTATAACTTCAAAGCAAGAGACTTCAAACAAAAGCAGGAAAAGTGCTAAAAGAACAAACAGGTTAAAAAATTAATAAGACCAGGACAGTATGTTATGGATAGAATCTGGGTGTGGTCTCATTGTATTACTCTCACATTCTGGTGCTCTACTTCAGAGGCAGCACAACTAATAATTATGGTATTTTTAAATGGGTGCCCTTCTTAGTGCAGACAGGTAAGAAAACGGGAGGAATAACTCATATACCATGCTATGTTATTTGGCTTTCATTATCCCTATTGAAGCTTTTTCACTTTTTTTTAATGCATCATCTATTTCAGGAGAAAATACTATAATAATAACTCATTTGAGAGATGGGTGAATGTTCTCATTAATGTATAATCTGGACATAGAAGCTAGATTTAACACTGCATCAAGAAAAGTGATTTGGTAAGGCAGGTTTTAGCAATGGCTAATGAGGCACGACAACAGTAATTAAAATTACCATTACTTTTACCCACCCACAGAACAAACTGTGACAAATCTCAAAATGTTAAAGTAGCAAATTAAAAATATCAATACTCTGTATGGCATACCTAAATGTCAGACTGCCTGCATTTCTATGCCTGAACATAGGCAATTCCCTTTGAAGGGAGTAGTACATCAGCAAAAATTCACAGCCCATTTTTCTTCTTTTGAATATGGTGTATCTTCCGTATAAATTACTTATAAAAAGCAAAGCTAAAAATAAACAACAAATCAAAATGTTCCTAATATGTGAGAACAGATTTACATTTTTTGGAAGTGCATTAAAAAGCAAAGATGAAGTACTACACTCAAACTTGTGAACAACTTTTTTAAAATTATGGAGATACTAGTACAAAAATTTATAGTCAGCTGAGGTGGTTCACAAAGTTTTAGGAGAAACAAGAGAGAGTGAAGACAAGTAAGCTACTCATTTCTCCAGTAAGGAGAACAGAACCTAAATTCTATCTTACTGCTTTCCATAACCATCACTACACCAATTTCTTGATGGGTCTAACATGAGCATCTATCTTGGGCTTGTCACACATACTCAACAAACCTACAAGTAGATGCTATGATCATACTCTTAAAAAGTAAAATTCTATAGTTACTCATTAAACAAGCGATCATAACAATTATATAGAGCCAATATACTTCCTTATTGGGTACAATCACATGTGTACCTTAAATATGTCTCTGAACCCTAAAGCTCAACCTTTCCAGATCAGTGAATTTTCTCCACTCCAGTTATCAGTCATGGTCCCAAGGTATGGGATCCAACTGGCTGCAGCCCAACATTCTCATGAGAATAAAAAGGGAGAGAAGCATTGCACAACAAGAATGTCTGGTATCTAGAATTACATAAGGTTAGAAATTCAAATACAATCAACCCCAAGTAATTCACCCTGTGTGTCCAAAACTACAAGTCATAGTTCCACAGGGACTAGTGTTAAAAATCTGCACTCATTTTACCTTTAAGTGGTTTGTAGAAGTTCTGCTGGTATTTGTAAATACTTGCGGCCATGTGTAGCAAAGATGGAGAGCCATCATCCTTCTGACCCTGTTTCTCACTTTGTCCTGGCATTATGAAGACTGCTGCAGAGCAATTTCCTTTTCAACCTTATTTTACATCTTCAACATGCCACAGTATCAGTTAACAGAAAAAGAGTCACTTGTTTAAACCCTATGAGATACTTTGTCATTTTAACTTTAAAATCTGAAACATGACAAGTGGAGATATAAACAGTTAACAAACTCAAAGTTTTGAAGTTTATTCTCTGCCCTGCATTGCCCTTCTGTTTTCACAATACCCCCCAAAATCTAGTAATTTATTATTTCCAGATTAAACTGCACTAAGTAGTAATTTAAACAAGAACAGCAATTTTTATAGTTTTTTTTTTGTTTTTTTTTTTTTGAGAGAGAAGGTCTCACTTTGTCACCCAGGCTGAAGTGTGGGGGCACCAACATGGCTCACTGCAGCCTCAACTTCCCAGGCTCGAGCCATCCTCCCGCCTCAGCCCCACAAGTACCTGGAACTATAGGGATGTGCCACCACACCCAGCTAACTTGTGCATTTTTTGTAGAGATGGGGTTTTGCCATTTTGCCCAGGCTTGTCTCCAACTCCTGAGCTCAAGAGACCCGCCCACTTCCGCCTCGCAAAGCGCTGGGATTACAGGTGTGAGCCACCGCGCCCAGTCACATTCCTTTTAACACTTGGGTTACATCTCCTGAACTGAATGGCTAGGTAACTAAAGACATCTGAGAAAGTTTCTTGCACCTATAAATTAAGCCCTGTTTACCAAGTCATATAACCTATCACTATCTATTAAATCTTCCCATATAAGCTCTAAAGGCTATTGTTATCACAAAACACAATGCCAACTTTTGAGTGATTAAGTATCCTCATCTATAAGAGGATGTTGCCCAGACTAATCTCAAACTTCTGGTCTCCCGCCTTGGCCTCCCAAAGTGCCAGGATTACAGGCGTAATAAAACTCCTTGATGCCACCTTCCTAGAAAGATATGCTTAGCCTCATTCAATCCAAATAGTTCCTGCATTTCTTTTGCATGAGATGTAAGATATTTTCTGACATAACATAAACCAAATAACTCAACTATATTCATTTTTATAACCACAGCTTTTTGAAATATAATTCACATACAATAAATTCATCCTTTTAAAGCATATAATTCAGTGGGTTTCAGCATATTCAAAGAGTTGGGCAATCATTACTATCTAATTATAGAACATTTTCATCATCACCAAAAGAAATCTCATACTAATGAGCAGTCACCTCCCTCCCACCCCAGCCCCTGGTAATAACTAGCCAACTTTCTGTCTCCTTAGATTTGCCTATTCTGGACGTTACTTAAAATTGAAAGCATATCATATGTGGCCTTTCTTGTGCCTCTCAGATTCACCTATGTGACAGCATTTATCAATAATCCATTCCTTTATATTGCTTAATAATATTTCACTGTATGGATATACCACGATTTATGTATTCAATCATGACATGATAGACATTTGGGTTGTTTCCATTTTTTAACATTATTAATAATGCCATAATGAACATTTGGCTACAAGTTTTCATGTGAACAACTGTATGCATTTTAAATCTCCTTTTATGACTTTCTCTACATAGTCCACATTATACACTTTTATAGCTATCAATGATAATGAGGAAGTATAATATAGTGATTAAAAGATTTGGCACTAGAGACAGACTGCTTAACTCAAATGCTGGCTAAGCCTAAGCCATGTATCGGCTGTATGAACTTAAGGAAGTTATTTAACCTCACTGGGCTTCAGTTTCCTCATTCATAAATAGGGATAAGAATAATACCTATCTCTAGGGTTGTGATGAGAATTAAATGTCATCAACTTACACTGTCACAAAACAACTTAAAATATTTTTAACATAAAGGCCATTCTATCAAAAAAAAGGACTTTTAAGAAAACAAAAACTTACATTCTGACACGCATTTTAATATGGCATAATAGCACAATCACATGATTGATAAATTGCTAAACTTTTGTGCTAAACTTCTCTGTTTTGAGAAAAAAAGGTTTAAAAATATGTGATCATGTGACTAAATGGTATAAAACAAAACACACACAAATGTGTACAAGTTAAACTGAGAACATCTGAATAAGATTAGTAGGCCATATCAATGTCAGTATCATGGTTGTGATATGATATTATAGTTTTGCAAAGTGTTGCCACTGGGGGAAATTGAGCAAGTATATGTGGAATCTCTCTGTATTATTTCATACAATGGCATATGAATCTGTAATTATCTCAAAAAATATTTCAATTAAAATATATGATCCCATATAAGTTTACCAAAAACCATTCACTTTTGTGCTTAAAATGGGTGGCTTTTATAGGGCAATTGCCATAGCCTGTAGAAATTAAATGTAAGGAAAACACACCATTACTCCTACCATCATCACCATCACCAAGACACTTAACACTATTTTTCTCTTATACATTGAAAATAGATTAGACCAGGTGCAGTGGCTCATGCCTGTAATCCCAGCACTTTGGGAGACCCGGGCAGGCAGATCACTTGAGACCAGGAGTACGAGATCAGCCTGGCCAACATGGTGAAACCCTGTCTCTAATAAAAACAGAAAAATTAGTCAGGTGTGATGGGGCACGCTCCTAGTCCCAGCTACTCTGGAGGCTGAGAAAGAGAATCACTTGAACCTGGAAAACAGAGGTTGCAGTGAGCTGAGACCACGCCACTGCACTCCAGCCTAGGTGACAGAGCAAGATATCGTCTCAAAAAAAAAAAAAAAAAAAAAAAAAAAAAAAAGAAAAAGGAAAAGAAGATAGATTACACTTTTTTCTAGTTAAATTGCATGGTTTTTCACTAGTTCTATATCATCCATTAAATATTGACTCAGAGGTCAACAGCAGGTTCTATTAGGGAATATCCAATAGACAAAAAAGAAATGTAATTTGAAAGAAACATTTGTAGTATTTTTAGTCAAACAACCAGTTCATTTTATATCCTAGACTGTCCTTTAAAAACACTTTATCCCAATTTATTCATCTCCTATTTATTAATTTTTTTTTTGAGGCAGAGTCTCTCTGCCCTGCCCAGGCTGGAGTGCAGCAGAGCCATCTCGGCTCACCACAGCCTCTGCCTCCCAGGAGGGTTCAAGCAATTCTCCTGTATCAGCCTCCAGAATAGCTGAGATTACAGGTGTGTGCCACCACACCCAGCTAATTTTGTATGTTTAGTGGGGACGGGGTTTCACCATGTTGGCCAGACTGGTCTCGAATTCCTGACGTCAGGTGATCCACCTGCCTCAGCCTCCCAAAGTGCTGGGATTATAGGCATGAGCCACCACGCCCAGGCTCAAGTGATTCTTGGGCCTCAGCCCGGCTAATTTTGTATTTTTAGTAGAGACAGGGTTTCACCATGTTGGCCAGGCTGGTCTCAAACTCCTGACCTCAGGTCATCCACCTGCCTTGGTGTCCCAAAGTGCTGGGATTACAGGCATGAGCCACCACAACCGGCCTCATCTCTTACTTTAATTCTCAGTTTATTTGAAACATGATTTCAAGTCAGTTTAAAGGAACAACTTTCAGTGAATATAAAGCATTGAGTTCTGAATTATTTTTATTTTTATTTTTATTTTTGTTGAATAGAGACGGGTATCTCACTATGTTGCCCAGGCTGGTCTAGAACTTCTGGCCTCAAGTGATCCTCCTGCCTTCGCCTCCCAAAATAAGCCACCACACCTGGCCTGAGTTCTGAATTCTTAAAACTGCAGGTAGGATGATATTATCACTGAATTTATTTTTACATATAATATATATTGAAAATATATATTATCTCTATATAATATATATTATATTGAAAATCCACCTACTATCTGTTTCTTCTTTTTGAAGTATGACACATTTAACTACATGCCATTACAAATGAAGAAAACATAAATCAAAGCTCATAGAATGTGCTTTTTTGTTTGTTTGGTTTTGTTGTTGTTGCTGTTTGAGATAGGGTCTCTCTCTCTTGCCTGGGCTGGAGCGCAGTGGTGTGATCATAGCTCATTGTAAGTTAGAATACTTGAGCTCAATCCATCCTCCTACCTCAGTCTCCTGAGTAGCTGGGACTACAGGAATGTACCATCATGCCCCACTGACTTTTTGAATTTTTTGTAGAGACTGGGGCCTGACTGTGTTGCCCAGGCTGGTCTCAAACTCCTGGCCTCAAGTGATCTCTCACCTTGGCCTCCCAAAGTGCTAGGATTACAGGCATGAGCCACCATGCCCATCCAAAATTTGTTATTTGGAATGGACAACCAAATATCTATTCTTTTGAGAAAAAGATTATATATCTATTTTAAGTCAGCAAGTCTCTGCAATGTACAATATAGGACAAAAATAATGCTGGAAATAAGCAGACATACATAATTCTTTTTGGATTGTAGTCACAGTGATTCACATGCTCTCACTTTCCCCTTTCCCTCCTGGAACCCTTCTCTCCTACTATACACCAAACCAACAGATGCACTGCATAACCTCCTTCAATAATGTCACAGTATTCACTCAGTTTTGGCAGTGAGTAGAAATAGAATTTGGAGATCTAGACCAAGTAAATACTGTATATTTGGCAAAATCATTTGTGGTTGTGTTCTTCAGCACAGTTTCCCAGATAACCACCAGCTCTACTTGGCAACTGATCTTTCCCACAGTTAAGGCTCCAATTGTAAAGTTGGCTTGGGAGATATTCTATTGCTGCTGGCTTTGGTACCATTACTATCCTTAAGAACTACTGTGCAATGGTAGAATAATCATTGACAAAGTGTTATTCTGATGAACAAATACTGACAGCTGGTCCAAAGTTTTAGCCTGTTCCCAAGGTAGGAAACAATTACATTAAAACAGTCTACATGGTTATTTATAAAACAAAGATGACTCTTTCCAGCAATTTGAAATTGCTAGATAAGACTATGAAATTCTATTAAAACAATAACAACAAAAACAATTTAACTTGCATTAGAAGCAATTAGAGCATAAAAAGTAGATCTAATATTTTCTAAATATTAGATATTCTAAAATATTGACATTATACAATGTCTAGCATCCATAACTTTTGAAGATATTTTATTTCAAGGTAATTTCATAAGAATTCATAAGAATTTACCTACTCAGACTTTGGGCAGGATGGAAAATAGAGTTTCTGTGAGGTGTGCCTATGAATCATAAGAAGGGCTTCTTAATGAGGTCAGCAATTAAGGAAATACATTTTGATAGTGACATTGGACTTATAACATTGTTTGGGGGTGGAGTCTTAGAAGAATTGATAGGGAACTTTTAACTTCAACAAGTGAAACTAAAACATTAACTCCGGTTGTTGTTACCTAATACGAGACCAGTGGCCAATAAGGACTTTGGAATTCTTTCATAACAACTCCTTGGCAGGTGCACTTCACTTGTTCTGGAAGTGATGTTCACTTGCCAATGTCTAGTAGGAACATGTGCCACTGCCTCAAAATCCTATCAATTCCTCCAGCTTCTGGCATAAACTGGCACATCAGACCTAATTAAAGCCTTAAGAAGAGTTTGGCAAATATGACAATTTAAACAAAGCAAGGGACTTCTCTCACTGCAACTTAATTTCTCATTAATGATTAGTTCAATAAGAAAATAAGCAAAACAACATCATAGTTAAGAAAAGCTATCTATCTTGTTATTGTCCATTATCACGTTCCTAAAATTCAATAACCCAAGACAGTCCTATGGAATTTTTGGAGCACCTAGGTAGTACGATCACATATATGGTAAAGAAAGAACTGAGGTTATGTCTTTTATTGTAAACTACCCCATACTTATTAAAATAATTTCTCTTTTCCAACAAAGGATAAAGTGACTAACATACACATCTCTTCCTTATAATCACTGAAATACTTTATACAGTATTAATTAGCAGCTATTTTCAGCACAAAAGTAGGATGCACAAAATAACAAGAATCTAAATTTGATGACAGGAAAAAACAAGCCTTCATAGTTGTATTCAAAATTATTAACCAATGTAGTTATTCTTATTTATTGAGTGGAAAATGTATCTATTATTAGTTGAATAGCCTGAAGACAGTATTTACCACAACATTTGAAAAGTTGTCCCCAAAAAGTAAATACTAGCTTGTTAGCAAAAGGAATTGTTTTTAATTCTGAATTGCTGGAATAATTAACCATAGTTTTCTCGATCGTTTAACATGAACAGCATTAATGGTAAAATCCTAAGTGTTTTTTTTTTTTTTTAATTTTAGGGCAAATAAGAACTAACCAATGAACTGTTTCTATTCCACAGAGATGAGTAATGCTTCTTCCTTGTAATCATGTGAAAGAACCCCGCGTATCAATGATTAAAGCAAACTACATCAAATTAACAAAGATCAAAATAGAAAGTTACAAAGTGAACTATCGAGGACAAATAGTTTTGGAAATTCGACTTATGGAGAAATATCTATTGTTGTGTTTTTCCTTCTATCCATTTTTTAATCCTATAAATTGTTTTCTAAACTTCAGTTTGATTATCCAACACTTCACTAACAGTTCTCTGCTTATTAACATTTAAAAAAATCAATATTTATTGTGTTTAAATTTATATTCTATTCCAAACATTATTAAGCACACATACAAACATGTAAAAGAACATAACTCCCCTTAGTATTTCAACTTTCCATTAAAATGCAAATGTAATGATTTCATTAGCCAGGCAACAATACCCACAGTATTACACCAAACCAAACCAATGTCTTTTCTCTGTGAATCCCAACTTCCCTTAAGATACAATCTTATTCCTATGTTGGATCATTTGTTGATGAATACCTTTGAATTTGGGTTTCCCATTATAATCCCTGACTGAAGGGGAAAAAGCACAATGTGTGATTTGAGATATTAAATTCATGAATGTATTCCACTCCCTAGACACGTAAATATATAAACATTTCACTAAATTTTATGCACTAAATTTTACCGCTGGAAAATAAGCCTTTTCTCAATTCTTAAACATTAGATGAAGAAGGGAGAACTCACTCAATGTAATTAAAAGTATATCATGAGGGGAATAACCAGCAAATAACACTTATATTTCATTTTCGGCCTTTCCGGGAGTCTATCCAGGCCACACACTTCATTATGCCATAGGTAGAAAACTCTCCATACAAACCCTATTAGCTTAATAAAACTAGACAAGCAGTCCCGGTGAAAAGATTCAGCAAGATGCGAGTGAGGTGTGTGTGTGTGTGTGTGTGTGTGTGTGTGTGTGTGTGTGTGTGTGTATGTATGAGAGAGAGAGAGAGAAGAAACGAGTAGAGAGGAGACACAGAGAGAAAGGCAGAGAGATGAAAGACCAAACAGAGAAGCCAAAAGAGAAATTTGGATGGGACTGTTACAAATCTGCTCTTCACTTCTTTGCTGGGATTGGGTTTCATTTCTTTCGGCGGCGCCCCTGACCTTGCAGTCTTGCAACTCTCAACGCTGCGCTCCCCACTCCCTCCCGCCCCCTCCCCGGGCCTGCGCCTGCCTTTGTGTCTGCCTGTCACTTACCAAGGAACCAAACGAAGCTGATTCGGGAGAAGCACAAAGCCGGGACACAGATTTGTCCATAAATTCTCTTACATACATTCCCCAGGCTGGAAGGCTCAGCCCAGCGCTGACTTATGTACCTTGAGAAAAGTGAGTTCTGGTCTTGTTTGGGGAACCAGAGAAACTATTCTTTCCTCTTTCACTCAGCGCCGCTAACAAAACGCGCGGACTTAAGGGGAAAAAAAAAAACCCACTCAGTGTACTCCAATTCCACTCCCTGTGACATTCACTTCGTACAGCCCCCTAAAGGGGGATGAGGAGGTAGGAGGAGGCAGACACAAACCCAGACCCAGACCCTACAGCTGATAAAAGGGTCGAAAAACACCCTATCAGTGTTCTCTCTGAGGTTGTTCAGGATAAACGGGAGACTCGTTTCACTTACACGAAAGAAACAGGGGAAGAGGATTAAAGGGAAAAGTAGTGCACCCCAAAGCTGAACTATTTTAGAAAGGAAAGCAAATTTAAAAATCACTTTTCTGAGGATTAAAAAAGGCCGGGAAACCGGCTCGTCGGAGGCACAAAGGTAAGTTTTCCGGGAGATGAGGGGACGAACATTAAGAGGAGAGAAGAGAACACAGAACTACAGGTTTAAAAGGGGTAGAGGGAATTAAAACTATATTTGTCAGCCATGTTGAAGAGGCTCCAGTAATTTGTGAAGCTTCCCTCTTCCCTCTTGGTATTTGTGGGTGACACTACAGGGTTTGCTCCCCAGTCCCTGGAAGCCCGAGAAAAAGCGAAGGGGAGAAGAAAGGGAGAGTTTCGCGGCATAAGAGAAGCGCTCTGACCTCGTTCTCGTCCCTCAGCCTTGCAGCAATCCAGCAGTTGCAGTCGGGTCTCCTTTCTAACAAATCCTAAAGGGCAGCCATCTTGCTTCCTTCTGCTTCTCTACGAAAGCAGCCTAGCCTCCGCATCAATATTCATAAGGCAGTTTGACGTCTGTTCTCATCACTCAGCGGGGCCGGCGTCTCGGGGCGGCCGCGCCGAGGGGGCGGACGTGACTCGCATGCGAGCGGGGCCTGGGCGCGCGGCGCTCGCGAGGAGGCGGCGGCGGCCGCCCGAGCTCTCGCCGCTGCCACTGCCGCTACCACCGGCTCTCCTCCTCCGCCCGGGCCTCCTCCCGCTCCGCCCCGGCCTCCTCCCGCTCCGCCCCGGCCTGCGCCGCCGCCCTGGGGCCCTCAGCCCCGGCTCCCAGGGAGTTAGCCCCCCGCACTGGGCGTACAGCACAAAGGCCGGCGGCACCTGGGGCCCTATAGCGGGGCGCGCAGTGGAGACCTGGGCTGCCCTCACGCCCGCCGTGCAGTGGCGCGGGGGTAGTGGTGCGCCCGGACGAGCGCGGAGTAGGGGCCAGGGCTGCCGAGCGCGGGGAAGGGTGCAGCCCTCGGGGACCCCGGGGACCTCGGCGGGTCTCCACCCCTGGGAGAAGACGCAGAGCAAGCGCGAAGGTTGGGGGCGAGGTGAGGGGTTAGGATGGCATGGGTGCCTGGACAAGGACGTGACATCCAAGATTTCCCTTTGAAACTTTTTGCTGGTCTGCACTCCACCACCACTTCGAGGTCCCGCGCACACGCCCCTGCGCGCACCCACCTCCTCCGGAGTGTACCCGCACGTGCCCTCGCTCTGGCCGCCGCCTCCACCCACTGGCACCTCTCCCCGCACCACACCCCCGCTTGCGCCCACCTTACCCTCAGAGGCCCGCGTCTCTATCTCTCTTTGGATCCCCTTGCCCGCGCTTTCTTTTCGCTTTTCTGTCGCTTTAATCTCATTCAGCAGAAGCGCTCCCCTGTTTCACCGAGGGCATGCCCTTAGTGCTTTAGGGGCCTGTATTTTTAAAGACCCGACAAACTGGGAAATTGAGCGAGTTGTTTCTCCCCGCCCCGGCCCACCTTCTGTTTACTTTAGCCACGTGGGCTGAGTAGAAGGGGGCGTCTCACAGATTCAAGATGGGTTTCTCACTAGTGACCCTCTACTTCTCGCTAGGAGGAAATAAACCTGCACTTTCAAATGCTTAAGTTGCCACTCCTAAGAGCCTCTACTTTGAAGTAGTTTCCACCCGTACAATTAAGTAATGAAGAAACCGACCGATACAGAGCTAATTCCGAATGACGGATGCTTGATTTTCCCTGACATTCGGAGCTCTGTAACTATGCTCTTCCTTTGACTGGAGTTTTTCTCTATTGCTGAGTAGCGTTACTTCCCCCTCTAATGCTCCTTTTTCTAATCACCAACTTTTTGTTTGCAGATAAGATGAAGAACGAAGCCCATATGAATCATAGTAAGTATCATATTATGTCAGATAGTCGTTTTTGAAATGTTCCCTTCATCTTTAACATGTTCTTACATGACACGTTCAAATTTTAAGTGGGTATTTTGGTCACATCTTTTATGGGATCACTGCATGGTGATCACAATATCCTTAAGTCAATACTAGTCATATTGTGTAACCACGCTTTTTTTGATCTGTAATTTCTTTAAAAGTGAAGCCCTAAGTTTACGAAATCGGAATATTTCCTCTTTGAAGAGTGTAAAAAGGGAACTCCTTGAAAGTATCGCATTGTTGCTAAGAAGAATGTTTAGTGGGTCCAATCAAACATTGTTTATTCCATTTTGAAACAAAGTTGACTCAGATTTCAGATTTTGCACAAACTAAGGAAAATAGTACATTTTGCCCTAAACATTTCAGGTGGGAATGACATTCCATCCATGTTTTCTAGCTGTACACTAAAGTGTCACTTAGGTCTTGGAAATTGTTAATGCACTTTAAAATCTACACTGTTTGAAAGTTCTTTGTGATCTTTATTTCTTTCTATCTTTCTTTTCTTTCCTTTTCTTTCTTTCTTGAGAGAGTCTTGCTGCGTCACCCAGGCTGGAGTGCAGTGGCGCGATCTCAGCTCACTGCAACCTCCGCCTTCCGGGTTCAAGAGATTCTTCTGCCTCAGCCTCCCGAGTAGCTGGGACTACAGGCGTGCGCCACCACGCCCAGCTATTTTTTGTATTTTTAATAGAGACGGGGTTTCACCATATTGGCCAGGCTGGTCTCGAACTCCTGACCTCGTGATCTGCCCACCTCGGCCTCCCAGAGTGCTGGGATTACAGGCGTGAGCCACCGCGCCCGGCTTGTGATGTATTTTTCAAGTCCAGGAAATAAAGTTATCTCAAGACCACAACATACATTTATATAGTGCACAGTATTGCAGAGTTGTTGAAACGTGGGCTTTGGAGTTTTACAGAGCTGAGTGACTCTTAACTCTATCTTTTCCAGTGTGACCTTGTGCATTTTACTTAACTCTCTCGGTATCGGTTTCTTTTAATCTGTTCAACGACCTGTAAGACAGCAGGGTTGTGGTGAATTTTTAATAAGAGCACTAGGTAAGTGCCCAGGTAGTTACTACTACTACAGTAACAAACCATTTACTTCTAGGAGTTATTTTGTTTCTGACTATAGAAGTATATAATTATATATCTTCTTACATTTAATAATACGTGAAAATATTATATTAACATGTGTTTAATATAAAAGTATCCGTAGGTTCCTTTAGTTATAACTGGGAAATGATCTTTCAGGTCACCTCCTTCTCATTTCTTCTTTGAAAACTGCTCTCTGTTGTAACAGGGTGTTCTTGCCTATTTGGAATCATATTTGGCTTGCAGTTGGTTTTACAACAGGCCCTGGACATTTTCTTGCCAACTTCTTTCTCTGCACCTCCACTCTACCCTTAACCATCATGACTTTTTAAAATTTAAAATAAAATAGATTACTCCTCTTGGCTATTGTGACTTTTCAACAGCAAAAGGAAGTAAAATTCTGAAGGCCTTCACATATAAAATATTTTAGTTAGTTTTTTTTTTTTATTTAAAAAACTTCCTTCTGCTATTTCTGGGAAAGAAAGGATATAGTTTGCATAATCAGTTGTTTACTGAACGCAGTGCGCACTTGTATGGGTAATTCAGAACCAGCTTTTATTAATTGTGTGCATTCTTGAGATTCCTCCTCCTATAGGTGTGGACAATCTATGTTTAAAATACAATTTGCTGTTTTAACAACAATTAATTATCAAATTCTTTACCATTTTTTTCCTCAAACTAGAAATAGCAGCACTGCTTCCATACAGAGAGATCCTTGCTTCCTTAACAGAGAAAAAAGACTAATAGAACAAGTTCCGCAACATGCTACTCTGTGTTAGAAAATTGACTTGATTGGCCTCCTCACCTGCTATCTAACTCAGTTGCTCAGTCTTTAAATCTCTTAGAGTGGAGGCAGTTTCCTGTCTGCTGCTGCCCATTAAAGAGCTGACGTTGGTAGTTTGCTTTACAATGCAAATTTTTTTATGTTATACTAACACAAAAATAATAGGTGCATTCTTCATTTCCTCCCCACCTGCAGAATAGAAAATGTTCCTTCTTTCTTTTTTTTTTTGAAACGGAGTCTCACTGTCACCCAGGATGGAGTGAGTGGCGCGATCTCTGCTCACTGCAACTTCCGCCTCCCAGGTTCAAGGAATTCTCCTGTCTGCTCTCAAACTCCTGACCTCGTGCTCCGCCCACCTCGGCCTCCCAAATTGCTGGGATTACATTTTTCTTTAAGGACTTGATACTCTCTTCAACACAGAGAAATAGTTGTGATATACACTGCTTTGAAAGAATTATAGTGGTTTAACAAAAACATAAAATCATGGCCTGTTGTTTCCCCTCTCCAAAAACATGTTTCTGAAGTATAACATGATAAAGATTCTCTGTATGCTTAAAAGACAATTGACCATCAAACAGCATAGCAGTCACTGCAGTGAAAAAGCTTTCTTATTTATTTTGTTTGGTTACATTACTGAACATTACATGTAGGTACGTATTTAACACAGAATACTAAGTTTTAACAGTCTCCAATAGATGACATATTGAGATATAATATTTTAGCTTATTAATATAAATTATTATTAATAAAAATTATTGTCTAAACCCAGGGATTATAATATTATGAGAGTCTTGATAGAATCTCTTATGATTTCTAGTTACTTTTTTCCTAATCTGATTTTATTTGGTTAATTTTTCTTTATATAATTTGAAAAATTTAAAGAAAAATTACAAATTATATAATATTAAATTAATGAAATCAGGAACTATCCAATGTGTGTACTAATTTAATGGGGGCAAAGTAGAATATAAGATAAACTGAAAAGCATTGGCAGAGGCATTATAGAAAGAATGTTACTGAAGAGGAAGGATCACTTAAGCCCAGGAATTCAAGACTGTGAGCCACGTGAGCCATGATTGTGCCACTGAACTCCAGACTGGGTGATAGAGCAAGACTCTGTCTCAAAAAGAAAATGAAAGAATATTAGAATCATTAGTGGGACAACATCATGGAAATTCCTCCACAATTATTGCAAATATTGCTAATACCAATCTCTTAGAATTTTAGGGAATACCTTTTCACTTCATAAATTCTGACTTCACAATCCAGTAACTACTCTTTCTCCTCATCCAAATTTACTAACTCACTTAGTATCTCATTTTATTTTGAAAGAATAATTTTTAACTTTAATGATGAATTTCAGTAATCAATAAAATTTAACTATTAATAATTACCTCAGCACCATTTTATAGGACTCTATAGTTTTTTGGCATTTTATGTGCATTATTATGACTTAATATTCAAAAATCATGTCATATTAAAAATGGCATTTAATGTAATTCCATCATATAAATATTAAAGGTGAGGTTAAGTGATTTATTTAATGTAATTTCCATCATATAAATATTAAAGATGAGATTAATTGATTTACCTCGGGTCAGACATCCTGTAAATAGAGAGCACCTTACAAATCTAAATTTTGTGAATTAAGGTTTAGGCCTTTTTTATTATACCAAAGCTAACCTTCTGTTTTTTTCCTGCTTATCCTCCTCTAATTTTTTTTCTCACCATTATTAGTACTGACTGGTAAAGGAATCTTCCCTTCAAAACCGCATGGTAATTTTCTATTATCCTTTGCTACTTAAAAAATTAAAAACTCAGCACCTACATTTACTTAGCACTCCAAAAGTAATTTTATTGGTTAAATACTGGCTATGCACCAACCATTGAAATAATTGTTTTACGTTCATTATCTCTTTTAATTTAATGCTTATTATAACCAAGTAAAGTAGGTAATATCTTGTTGAGAATTAAGGGCTAAGTAGCTTGTTGCGATAAAATAGTGGGCAGAATTGTCTCAGTCAGAGTTAGCTGACTCTAAAGCTGATGATCTTGCAGGCTACCTGGTGCTGTCTCCCAATTTAGCAGATACAGACATCTATGTTTGCCCCATCATAAGTTTTTCACACAGTATGTTGTATAGCAGTAACATCAGTATTTCCTATATCTTTCTCATATTTTTAAAAAAACCTCTTTTGTCCAAATCTCTACTTTATAAAAAAAAAAAGCATTGCTTTCTACTCTGTTTCTTTAGTTTCCAATTTTGTGCCAGGAAGTTGACATTCTTGAACTCTTCAGAAGAATAATTACATTCATGTAATAAGCAAATGTGATACTGTACCCCTTCCCCACAACCACTTTAACATGTGTCTCGACTGACTAACAATTGGTTTGCAAAGGTAAGTTCTAGTGTATGTTTTCAATATTGGCGTGGAATTGCACCTTTGACCTGCCCTTGACTTTTATGAATGACTTAGGGTTCATTCCGCCAAGCAAGGAAGCTGGCAGGTGGAAAGAGCGCCATCTACTGAACTCATTAATCGGACATGGGTCTTTGGTGATATTAATAAAATACTCAGAATGGGATAGCACCAAACCTTTCAATTTGGAAAACAAAAACTCATTTAGGGAGCTTTTGAAAAATATGCATGACTAGGTTACACTCCTCTACCCCCGCAGGCCTTTTGGAGATTCTGATTAAGGAGGTCTGGGATGGGGCAGGAGTAACAATACTTTCCGAATGATTCACAATGAGATGTATAAACTGTGCTTGAATATCACTGGGATAGCTTAATGTGTGAGAATGCAATAAAAACATTTAGTGTTTACACCTATTATGAATAGTTAACAGGCACACAATATTATCATTCATAGAACATCCTATGACAAAGAACAGACTTTATATATCTCTCTATAGTATAGTGGAACTCTTTCCTTTGCAAAGATCCTGCAAAGCTGCCTTTAACTCTTTTGATATTTCATATTGATTAAATATTTCTGAATTCTCTTGTGATAGGTCAAAAAATTGAGGAAGACATAATTAGCAGCTGAAGAATGACTCAGATTATCAGTAGTGAATAAGAATAATTAGGGGGAAATGTAAGTGACAGGAACAATGCCTTGAAGCAGTGGGGAGAAAGAAGTACTGGACGTTGCCTGAGTTCCATGTGTGAAGAATATTCTGTTTTGTTGTTGTTGTTATTCTCATGGGAAAATTCTACTGATAGAGTTTTGTCAAAAATTATAAAGTTTTTAAGCCATTCCTATAATCTTGGCAATTAGACCAGTTGAATATGATTTTTTCTTTTTCCAAAATAATAGTCATGCAATAGTTTATGAGTGTTATTATGTGGCATCATGCTAATAGTTAGTGCAATTCTTCCTGGAAGGAAGACCTATAGAGATTAAACAATGTTTAGGCCCCAGTAAGTTAAATTATTCCCTTTCCTCCAGACACCCTATATGGAGAAGGCAAATTAAAAAGGAAGTAAGGTAGCTATTAGTTGATTTCCAATTTTCTTCAAATCTTCTAAAGTGTGTTTTCATATTTTCTGGAGATGTGTGGGAAAATTGAGCTCTGACTCAGATCCAACTCAAAGCCTGTGCAAGCATGAGAGGCTAAGTAGTTTCCTGGGAAGCTCTGCACTACCAATCTCTGTTTAATTTGTTTTCTTATGTTATATCTCAGAGTACAATATTATTATGATTTGGCAGAAAACCTCCTTGATCTGTTAGTAATTAGGCATACCACTAAAGTGAACATGGGTTGGTTGCCAGGCAATTGTTCTGCATTTCACAATAACTTGTATCCTCAAGAGAATAAATTATATCCAAGCAGGGACCACAAAACGGGTTTCTGACAGGCTAGGGTAGAAGGTGAAAACACACACAGACAGACACACACAGACACACACATCAGAATAGCAAAAACAAATCCCAAAGGAGCATTTCATTGAGGTTCTCTGAAATCTTATGAACACTGGCCCTAGTTTGACTGGATAGGAAGATGCAAGAAAGTGAGAACTATTGAATAAGGATTTCTTTAGCATGGATTAGTGGTCAGGTGCATGCTGATCCTAGGGCGATGATGATACATTTTAATGAAGGAAAGTTTTCTGAAACCCCTTTAGTAACACAGTGTCAATAGGCACTGTCTACTAGTGAACAAGAACTAGAGAGTCTCTAAATTTAAAATTGGTGAAACAGTAAAGTCATAATTTTGATAAGTGAGAATTGCTGTTAAAAGTAGTGTAAGGTCAAAAATAGATATTCAGAAAATTTAGAAAGAGAAACTCCAAAAGCACACTTATTGGAAGTGTTAAACTCAGGCAATAAGTATACGATAGGATCCAAGATTGTAATCTAGCCTCCACTACTGAAAACCTACAAAAAACCTTTAAAATGCATTATGTCATTTAGTATTTACAGTAATCTTGAAAACAGGTAAGACCATTATAATTTCCATTTTATTGAATTTTATTTTTTTAACACCAGGGAACATGTGTTTTAATACATGAAGGAACGTGTCAGAGAGATTAAGAACTTGCCCAGGGTGACACAGCAGGTGATAAATTCTCAAATTCAAGTTTTCTTCAGTATTCTTTCCACAAACTAAAGGGAAATAAGCCAACTTTAATTCTTTCCTGAAGGCAGAAAAGAAGCTCTTACCAACTTGTGACATTGTATCGTAGGTTGATACATTTTCATTCCTTGCCTGTGCTCACACAGATAGAGGACAATGCTACAGTAAAGGAAACATTTAGGAAGAGAGTGCTTTGTGTATTTTTTTTAAGTAGGCCATCCACTGTGATAGTAATTCTGTTTATTCCAAATGTGAGATGAAAGTTAATCTGTTCCCTGAAAGCATTTCTAAGGGAAAGAATAAGTTATTCAAAGGCATGAAAGACAAAATGTTTGGAGCTCTTCCTTGCTGTCTCCTCTCCAAAGCAACTGAGAAAGATGTTTGGATGAAGGGGAGAGAGAGGAGAGAGAAACAGAGAGCTAGAGGGAGAGAAGGTGTGTGGTGTGTGTGTGGTGTGTGTGTGTAAGTAATGAGAAAAAATCATTAGACCAGAAGTTTATAAACTGAAAGTTTTATAAAAAGTTTTTTTTTAATTTTGAAATTTATTGAAACAATTCCCCTTTTTATTGATTAAGGCTGGAGGGATGGGGCTTGGTGGATTTAGTTTAGAGTTTCAAATTCACATATTTTCTAAAGAAACAAAAACTCAGAATGAAACTTGATGCATACAATCTGGAATGAGTGAAACATTTTGCTCTAAACTATTTCATGAAAAGACAAATTTCATATAATTCTGACAAATAATAATGTTCTCCAACAAGGCTGCTTACCAAGCAATTATTGCATATCCAATATCTTTAGAAAAAGGACAAATGTAGATTGTATTTATTATAGAATTATTAGCTTTTGGAAACAATAATTACTTTACTTGGTAGCATACATTTTTACTTTTGAGAGACTTATTGATGGCAGCCAATGGGAAAGATGTGAATTTTTGTAGTAATTTATAAAATTCAAAATCATAGCTGTGGGGTGACAAGGGAAATAGTTATAGGTCCCACTTTTAGCTGGGACTTTTGAATTGCTTTGCTCCTGAAAGGTATGTGCCATGAATTGAGAGGAGGGAGGAGCTTACCAAAGAATTTGAGATGAATAAAATCTAACCTAGTCAGGACACATTTACAGATTTTTTTTTTTTGTTGTTAAAAAAATGTAGAAATGAAGGCTGGTTATTCTCATTTCCGTTGCATAAATGGTTGCTCAAATGTGAATTTCTAATTATCATAGTTTATGGTGATACATTAAGAGACTAATGTGTCATTTGTGTTTTGATTTCTACATTCTAGAGAGACAGTTTAATCAGTGCATGACCAAAATCAAACAGAGTAAACTGTGTCATCATGGAGGTCTGCCCAGGAAATCCCCAAAATACAGAAGGATCAGAAGTAGATGGAAATACCGTCATAGAACATCTCTCACAAGTGTGTTATAAGAATGACAGGGAAGCTACAGGTTACAACAGATTTGTGAACTCAGCCAAGGACAGTGGTGGCAGGGCCTAGCCGCTACAAAGAAGACATGTTTTAGACAAATACTCGTGTATGGGCAAAAAACTCGAGGACTGTATTTGTGACTAATTATGTAACAGAGTATTTTAGTGTCTGTTCTGTGGAAAGTGTAAAGCATTCCAACAAAGGGTTTTAATGTAGATTTTTTTTTTTTGCACCCATGCTGTTGATTGCTAAATGTAATAGTCTGATCGTGATGCTAAATAAATGTCTTTTTCTAAAAAAAAAAAAAAAAAAAAAGAATGACATATTTGTTCTTCATTCTTGTTTCACATTAGTAGTGGCATTTCTCATGCTCTATTTTCCCATCCTTGTTCTATATTTTGAGTTATGTGAAGAAAAGTATGCCAGGATGCAATAGGAAGGATGCTTAATATTCATCCTTGTAGGTTCAGGGAGATCTTTCCATGGAAGTAACATTTGAACTGAGAGCTAAAGGATGAATAGGAATTATTCAGGCCAAGTAGTAAGTCAGAGAAAAGTGCTTGCTTTAGATAAAAGATTATATATTAGAGACCTAAGAAAGCATGACATGTTTGACGAAATAAAATTAATTCCAAAAGCCTTATAGAAAGGAAAGAGGAAGAGTTCATACTATTGGGATGCAGCAGTTTGCAGGGGTCAGATTATGAGGGTTACTTTAAATCATGGTAAGGGGTTTGGATTGTGGCTTAAGTGGACTGAGAAATCAATAATGGATTTGAAAAGAGAAGAAAATGATTAGATTTGGGCTTTGAAAATATTTCTGTAGTTGCTGTGGAGAAAATGGATTGAGAGAACACAATAACCGAGTCTAGGACACCTATGAGGAGAGAGTAGAAAAACTAGGGTGGTCTAGATGAGGAATTAGGCAATAATAGAGAAGACAGAAATGCATAGATCCAGAGGTATTAACAGAAGCAGCAGGAATGGAGCACAGTAACTACCTTGGAGCAGGGTGAGACAGAGGCAGGATTGAGGATGTCAGCCAGGTTTCTGACCTGGCCAACAAAATGGTTGGTAGTGGCTTTCATTGGAGATAAAAAGAAGATAGAAGGACCTGGGAGTAGGAGTTTTGGGGTTGTGGGAAGAAACAATCACGATGAACAAGTTAAGTTTTAGGCACTGAAAGGACATCCATTATGAGATACACAGTGAGTAGCTGGGTATCTGAGCCCGAAATTCAGAAAAAAGATCCACACTGGAGTTAGAAATTTGTGAATCATCAGCATAAAGATGGCAGTTGAGGAAGATAATCTCATATACTGAGGGAGAAGAAAAGTGGAACTCCAGAAGAGAAACAGAGGAACACCACTCTCGAGGTTCGAGAGAAAGAGGAGGAGCCCCCAAAGGAGAAACCCAGATGTGTGTGGTTTTATGGGAGCCAAATTAAGGAAATGCTTCATGACAGAGCGTTAGCAGGGCCACATACTGAACTATCACCTGAGAGAAGTAGTAAGAAGTATCCCTTGGATGGTGGTGCATTCATTGCAATCCTTGGCAAAATGAGTTTTAGTAGAAAAGCAGTGGTGACAGAAGCCAGATTGCCTGAGGTTAAATGCTAAACAGGAAGTGAGGATGTAGAGATAGTGAGTGCAGATGACTATTTAAAGAATGTTCGCTACAGAGAGGAGGAAGGAGATAGCAGAGTAGCTACGGGGGGATGTGAGATTGAGAAAGGAATTTTTTAAGATGGGAAAGAATTGAGCATGTCTAAATGCTAATGGGAGAGAGCAAACTGAGGTGCATAGTTAAAGGGAAGAAAAGATAATATATTGAATAAGGTCCCTGAAAAATTGGGTCTTTTAAAAAATCACTCTACTGACAAGCTGAGGTAGAGGAGAGGTCTTATAAAGGACTAAACCCATCAAACCTCACCCCCTTCAGCCTTAAGCAATAAAAGAGAATGGTTTCAATACATTTCTTCTGTCTGATAAGAAAGTATGAGAGATACCATGTGTTTGGTTCCAGACCACTAAAATAAAAAGAGTATCATAATAAAGCAAGTCATAGATACTCTTTTGTTTTCCAAGGCCAATTGACTCAGTGTAAAGTTTTCTTTTTATGGTTCAGGTAAGTTTGTAGATTAAATCCCAAGACCTGAGGGAATTTTCACCACATGCCTCTCCAGAACTGGTGTATGGTCTCCATAGTTACTGACATAGGCTAAAATAGTTGAATTCATTGTGCCCTCCCCCTCCCATGCCATGTTTCTTTCTTTCTTTCTTTTTTGAGACGAAGTCTTGCTCTTGTCCCCAGGCTGGAATGCAATGGCACGATCTTGGCTCACTGCAACCTCCGCCTCCCGGGTTCAAGCGATTCTCCTGCCTCAGCCTCCCTAGCAGCTGGGATTACAGGCGCCTGTCACTACGCCCAGCTAATTTTTGTATTTTTAGTAGAGATGGGGTTTCACCATGTTGGCCAGGCTGGTCTCGAACTCCTGACCTCAGATGATCCGCCCCCCCCACTTCAGCCTCCCAAAGTGCTGGGATTACAGGCATGAGCCACAGTGCCTGGCCGCCATGTTTCTTACAATGGCAAAAGGATCTTCATCTGGGTGATGTACAGTGATGGTTATGGTTTTAAATCTATGCTTGCTACTGCAGTGACAGTTCTGTGATCCAAGAATAATCATAAGAATATTGCTTGTGCTGGGCACAAAGAATATGTAGGCATATCTTGTTTTATTGTGCTTCATTTTATTGCACATCACAGATACTGCATTTTTTACAAATTGAAGGTTTGTGGCAACCCTGAGTTGAACAAGCCTATTGGTACATTTTCCAACAGCATGTGTTCACTTTGTTTCTCTGTTTCACATTTTGGTAATTCTTATAATATTCCGAGTTTCATTATGATTGTATCTGTTATAATGATCTGTGATCAGTGATCTTTGATGTTACTATTGTAATTATTTTGGGTGCAACACTGTACCCACGTAAGATGGCAAACTTAATTGCAATAAGTGTTCTGCCTGCTCTGCTGACTGGCTATTCCCTATCTCTTTTTCTCCTGGGTCCTCCATATTCCCTGGAACATACCAATGTTGAAATATAGGTCAAGTAATAACCCTACAATGGCCACTAAATGTTCAAGGGGAAGAGTTGCACAGCTCACTCTAAATTAAAAGCTAGAAGTGATTCAGTTTAGTGAGGAAGGCATGTCAAAAGCCAAGACAGGCTGAAAGCTGGGCCTTTCACATCAGTTAGCCCAGTTGTGAATGCAAAAAAAGAAAACATTATTGAAGGAAATTAAAAATGCTACTTCAGTGAACACACAAATGATAAGAAAGCAAAATGGCCTTATTGTTGACATGGAAGTTTTATTGGTCTGGATAGAAGATCAAACCAGCCACAACATTCCCTTAAGCCAAAACTTACTCCAGAGCAAGGCTGTAACAATCCTCAACTCTGTGAAGTCTGTGAGAGTGGTAAGGAAGTTGCAGAAGAAAAGTTGAAAGCTAGCAAAAGTTGGTTCATGAAGTTTAAGGAAAAACGCCATCTCCTTAACATAAAAGAACAAAATGAAGGTCGGGCGTGGTGACTCATGCCTGTAATCCCAGCATTTTGGGAGGGCAAGGCCGGCGGATCACGAGGTCAAGAGATCAAAACCATCCTGGCCAACATGGTGAAACTCCGTCTCTATTAAAATACAAAAATTAGCAGGGCGTGGTGGCATGCGCCTGTAGTCCCAGCTACTCAGGAGGCTGAGGCAGGAGAATAGCTTGAACCCAGGAGGCAGAGGTTGCAGTGAGCCGAGATCGTGCCATTGCACTCCAGCCTGGGTGACAGAGCCAGACTCTGTCTCAAAAACAAAACAAAACAAAACAAAACAAAAAAACCAAAATGAAGCAGCAAGTGCTGATGGAGAAACTGTAGCAGTTGTCCAGAAGATCTAGCTAAAATAAATTATGGAGGTGTCTCTACTAAACAGTAGATTTTTCAGTAGAGACAAAACAGCCTTGTATTGGGAGAAGACATCTTCCAGGACTTTCATAGCTAGGGACAAGAAGTCAATGCATGGCTTCAAAGCTTCAAAGGACAGGTCAACTCTTTTCTTAGGGGCTCATGCAGCTGGTGACTTTAGGTTGAAGCCAATGCCAATTTACCATTCTGAAAATTCTAGGGCCCTTTAGAATCATGCCAAATTTACTCTACCTGTGCACTATAAATGGAACAATAAAGCCTGGATGGCAACCTATCTGTTTACTACATGGTTTACTGAATATTTTTAGCCCATTGTTGAAACCTCCTATCCAAAAAAAGGAGACTTATTTCAAAATATTACTGCTCTTTGACAATGCACTTGGTGACCCAAGAGCTCTGGGAGGCTTGTGCAAGGAGAATAATGTTGTTTTTATGCCTGTTAACACAACATTCTTTCTGCAACCCCTAGATCAAGGAGTAACTTTGACTTTCAAGTCTTATTATTTAAGGAACACATTTTGTTAGCCTATAGCTACCATAGATAGTGATTCGTCTGTTGAATCCGGACAATGTAAATTGAAAACCGTCTGGAAAGAGCTCACCATTCTAGATGCCATTAAGAATATTTGTGATTCACAAAAGGAGGTCAAAATAGCAACATTAACAGGAGTTTGGAAGAGATTGATGCCAACTCTCAAGGATGACTTTTAGGAGTTGAAGATTTCAGTAGAAAGTAACTGCAGACATGGTGGAAGCAGCAAGAGAACTAGAATTAGTGGAGAGACTGAAGATGTGACTGCATTGCTGCAATCTCATGGTAAAGCTTGAATGGCTGAAGAGTTGTTACTTGTAGATGAGCAAAGAAAGTAGTTTCTTGACATGGAATCTGCTCCTGGTGAAGACACTATAAACACTGTTGAAATGACAACAAAGGATTTATAATATTATGTAAACTGAGTGTATGAAGTAGCAGCAGGGTTTGAGAGGATTAACTCTAATTTTGAAAGAAGTTCTGTGGGTAAAATGCTATCAAACAGCATCACATGCTACAGATAAACTTTTGTGAAAGGAAGAGTCAATCAATGTGGCAAACTTCATTGTTTTCTTATTTTAAGAAATTGCCACACACAGCCACCCCACCCTTCAACAACCCCCACCCTGATCAGTCAACAGCCATCAACATTGGGGCAAGACCCTCTGCCAGCAAAAAGATCATGGCTTTCAGAAGGTTCAGATGATTGTTAGCATTTTTTAGCAATATTCAAAAATTAAAAGACATAATTCTATTGCACACTTCATACACTATGGTATAGTGGAAACTTAACTTTTATATCCTCTGGGAAACAAAAAAAAATATGTGACTCACTTTATTGTGATATTTGCTCTATTGCTATGATCTGGTACTGAACCCACAAGATCTCTGAGGTATGACTGTATTGCCTTTATATTCTTGTAAGAATTATGCAAGGTGGATATTATTATCCTCAGCTTACAGATAAGTAAAAGCTCAGAGAAAATAAATAAATTCCTGCAATCAAAGGGCTAGTAAATGGCCAGGCACGGTGGTTCATGCCTGTAATCCCAGGACTTTGGGAGGCCAAGGCAGGTGGATCACTTGAGGCAAGGAGTTCAAGACCAGCCAGGCCAACATAGCAAATCCCATCTCTACTGAAAATACAAAAAAATTAGCTGGGTGTGGTGGCACACACCTGTAATCCAAGGTACTTGGGAGACTGAGACAGGAGAATCACTTGAACTCAGGAGGTGGAAGCTGCAGTGAGCTGTGAGCCAATATTACACCACTGCACTGTAGCCTGGGTGACAGAGCCAGACTCTGTCTCAAAAGAGCTGGTAAATCACTGAACTAGCACTTCACCTAGGTTTATCCATTTCAGATGATGAGCACCAGTGTAAAGTGCTCATTTTCTGAAGTAGACAATGTTTTGCTTCAAATTACCCTCATAGCAGTGTTATGTTTTACAACTAATTTTCTCTGTTACACAGTAGTGAGCAACCCACAGTGGGAGATATCTGGTATTGATATACGAAAGAAAGAGAGAGTTGATGAAAAACTAGATCCAGAAATAGATCGATGGGAAAAACAAAATAATTACTTTCAGCAGCTATGTATTCCTTCACCTTTCCCATTTTCTCATGCCTTCATTTATCCATTCAGTAATACCATATTTTTAAATTTACAGAGAAATTTTGTCCTCATGGAGCTAAAATTACTCAATTAGATACTTATATTACAATTATGGTAAGTGATATAAATGAAAGGTTTGGAGACTTTGGGGGATGATAACAGGAGGGATACAAGCCAGTTTATGAGTCAACCTAACGTTTCCTTGAGGAAGTGATAGTTGGGCTGACCTTTGAAAAATTTGTAGGAATGAACCAATCCAATGAAACCTGAAGAAAGGAGCCTTGCTTTTCGCAGAGGAAATTGCCCATGTGAATGTCCACAAGCAGAATGGGAAATGACATAAGGCCAGTGGGGTGGAGCCCAAAGGGTAAGCAGGAGACTACTATCAGACAAGGCAGATAAGGTAGGCAGGGGTCAGATCATCCAGGGCCTTATATGACACATTGAGTCTTTTAAAAAATTATTATTGTTTTACCTACTCAAGATCTATCCCCTCTTTTGTCAAGTAATAACACTGTGATTTATCCTTGGAAAACCAACCTTCAAACCACAAGGCTCAGGTTGTCTATCTTCAGCTTCAAAGCTGGGCATTACTGGGGGGGGGAAGAGGCTATTTCTCTGTCACCCGGGCTGGCGTGTAGTGGTGTAATCTTGTCTCACTGCAATCTCCACCTCCTAGGTTCTTGTGCCTCAGCCTCCTGAGTAGCTGGAATTACAGGAATGCGCCACCACACCTGGCTAATTTTTGTATTTTTAGTAGAGATAGGGTTTTACTATGTTGGTGAAACTCCAGGCTGGTCTCAAACTCCTGACTTCAAGTGATTCTCCCCATCAGTCTCCCAAAGTGCTGGGATTACAGGCATGAGCCACTGCGCCCGGCCTACAGCTGGACAAGTGTTAATCCAGCCATGGCCCAGTTGGAGAATAATCCTCCCCTCACCAAAGAAATTACTAAGAAAGGAAAACATACAACCCAATCTAGGCCAATAAGAACCAATAAAGTTAGTTCTGGGCCTTCTGCTTGTGTTGTTGGGGGAAAGTATTCCCTTTCTGCTGGGGATGCTGATGTGATAGGATGTAAACCTAATACTATTAGCAGCCAGAAGGAAAAAACTCATTTTCTCAAAGGAAATGCCTTTTCTGTGGTGTAGACAACACAGAGGATAGTGGAGCAGAGAGATAAGAGGGAAGTCAAGTTGACATCATTGAGCAGATCTACTCCATAACTTTTTAGTTTTATGAATCAGCAAATTTCTCTCACCAAACAAGCCTGTTTGAAGTTTTTTTAGTCACTTAGATCTGAAAGAGTCCGGATTTGTATATTTTTTAAATGGTGCAAGATTTGAAGCGTTGTAAGTAACAGACCCTTGAACGTGGAATTGGCTCAATTCAGGTAGTAAAGAGGCAATGAGGACCCTTCTTTCTTTAGCTGAGAAATTGACACAGATGTTGATTAACCTATCTTTTATATCTTGGGGCTCAGATCATGTGTCCACCGAGGCCAAAGATTAAAGGATGTGTATGAAAAAAAAAAGCCCCAGAAATGTATTTGTTCCTTTTTGTAGAGTTTAATGATGTCCTACATGCAAGAAACAGCTGCATTAAAAGCTTGCTTCTCTGGAAACAGTAAAAACACTAAGAGCAGCCCTTTCGGCCCTTGTCCTGATAGACAAGCCAGCCAAAAGTCAGAAGGATTTCTGCTTCACTCTCATCTAAATTTAGTGTTAGCAAAGGTGGGGAGAGTAGAATAAAATTGGAAGCTGTGAGTGAAACTAGGAATTCTGCCTACCTGGGGAGACAGCACTGAGACCAATTGTTAGAAGACAGAAACAACAAATTTGGAATCTAGAATCAAGGATTAGAATGCAATACTAACTCAGTTTTGTTGTAAACTCACTGAATTTACTTGAAACAGATTGTAGAGTTTAGTAAACTTTTAAGGAACAGAGGTTTCCAGAGAAATGCAAATACCTATAAACTGAGTGCTGTGATTGCTCAACCCCTGAGGCAATACTCAGTCAGGATCCTAAATCTATACCAACAGAAACAGCACTATCAGTAGGGTATGATAACCAGAAAGTGGGTATCCCCAGGGCCTTTGGCAGCTGTGACCATAAAGGATAAGCAACAAGGGCATCCCAAAAGACAGATCCAAGAGCAGACTGAAGGACTGACCAAGGAATTTGCCTCAAGATCAGGACAAGGGGTTGTTGCTGCTCCTGTCTAGGAGGATAGTATATATGCTAAAGAACAGTGATCATTTTCTGCCACCTCCCACCCATATCCCCTTTTTCAAGTAGGAGTTTTTATGATAGTTATTTTGTTTCCTCCAAATAAATGCATATTACATTTCTTGGAGATGGTCAAAGGTATAATTTAAAGATAGGTTTTTGGACCATGAGGAAGGCACATTAACAGTAGAGTCTGGACTCAGGCTGGATGCAGTAACTGAACAAAACTGAAGTGATGCTGATACATGTTTTTGATTACATATGATATTACTGTTTAATGTAGGCTTGGGTTTTTTTGAATTTTTAGGTAAAGATATAGATACATGAGCTTGTGCAGCCATGAGGTAAACTGGAATAAATATGTAATTTTGGCCTATTCAGAATCCGTTTCTCCTAGGTTCATGCCTGATTTTCCCAGAGGAACTATTCCTCCCGCCACGTTTGTTACACGTGACTAGGTGAATTTGACTTCATATCTAGCCTCAAGGCCAACATTGACACAGACCTGGATAGTCAGAACATTGTATCCCTCTGATGTTAGTGATTGATTTATTGTGGCTATCTGAATCACGGGATCATACCTAAATCAGTTAAATCAGAGAAAATGAGACTCAGTTCTTTGTTGGGATGTTGCAAACATAAAATGTAAGCTTAGAGTTTCTAGCATCTATCATGAATGAAGAACCTACCTGACAACAGAGCTAAAATAGACCAAATGAGAGCTGGGAAATGCAGAGTGAGATGGAATCCTGGTGACATCATTTGAGCTCATTTTTCTAGCTAAACATGAAGATGACCTATTTATGCAAGTTTTCACTATGTTAGTCAATCCCTCTTCCACTTCCCGTTTTTTTGGAGGCAATCTACTTTTTGTTGGGTTTATGTCTTTCCCAACCTAAAGACTCTTTAACTCAACAACAATGGGATGTCATGAAATGGATGTAAGCAGGGTTGGGATATGATCAGATTTGAGATTTTTAAAGAACAAATTTTGAGTAATTAATCTTGAATGAACACCATCTAACTCTCTAAAAGTCATAAATAAGAATACTCAGTCAGCTAGTCAATTGTACCTATGTTTGTACCAAATGTTTGTAATGAGACCAAATGTAACTCTGCTTATATTTGCTATGAGAGATAATTGTGTAACATGATCCAATAATAAAATATCTTTCTTATTGAAGACTTTTAGGCAATATAATTTTGAGAAAATGAGTCAGTTTTTTAGTGACTTTTTGTATAATCTTGAAAAAAATTCCGACATAATTTTTACCTTAAAAGAAAGCTGCATTTTGTTTTCCAAACAATGTTACCACCAGTTTACCACTTTCTAGTTATCTCTTAGTTTTTGGAAAAGTCACCAAACCTCTTTAAGCAGATGATACAACTCCTTTAAATACATTTTTTTTCCCGAGAGTTATTAGAAACAATTCCATCTCAATGTATGACTGAGAATAACTTACTCCTTAGAATAAATCTCTATTGATATGACTATTCCTGGGAGTTTCATATATCTTTTACTGAATGCATTATTGCAGATATAAAGTAAGCTCATATTAAAGATAAAAAAAATTGTCTCCTCCATTTTATTGCATTCAAGCTTTTCTATTCTTCTGAGGTCCTAGAAAATTGAGGTCTTATATTTATAGAAATATGTGTTAAACCACATAATTTAATTATCAACATTACCAACATTAGGTCTAATATTTATGAAATCAGTTGTAAAAATCACATAATTTCATTATCATTAGAAAAATCTAGAAAGTTCTGATGCTATAATGCCTATCTTGGCTTCCCATTAAAATCTTTTAGTGTCAAGATACTAACCCACATATATTTTGGTTTATTACTTACCTTTCAGCCCCAAATGCTTCTTGCCACAAGATTTCCTTCTCTGTAACAATGTCTTTTTTTCCTCTGTAATTCTCAAGACATTTTACTGAGGAAGAGTGATCTAAAAATCTGGGTCATTGCTTAATGATTGACCAAGAGATATTTGCATAAACAATTCTCAGAGAGTATTTCAGGTAATTCATCGTACCCATTTTTAGAAAAAATGGATTGTAAATGAAGCATAGAAATATTCTTGAGACAGTTTATTCAACAATCTAATTGTTTACTAATCTAGACTAATGTTTTCCTTTGAGCAGAAGCAGAGGCTCATAGGCATGAAGCCTAATTTACTGCTTGACAGATTCTGATATTCAAAAGCAGGCTTATGTGGCTAGTTACAAGTGACCAAGGTTTGGGGTAACCTTCTTGTGGTTTTACAAGTGATTGTCATTAAAAATCTAAGTTTCTTCATGTGAATCCACATATATATTAGTGAAGACTCCAGCTTAGAAAGTAACCTCTCCACTCCCCATTCTATTTTAACCAGTATCTAAGCATAAGTTTACCCTCACATACTCATAATGTCATGGTCCTAGGGACACCTGCCAACTATTTCAAAACATGGAGGGGATTGGCTGGCTTCAGTGAGACAAATGGAGCCTAGCTTAGAAAACTGATTTTGTAAGTGCTTTTGTTTCTACTGTGCTTCCCAGAATCTCATTCAAATATATTTTTCAATAGTGTGGTTACTATTTACTGATCCCTAAGAAAGATAATCGTATTGCTTTTTAGAGAAGAAATGTTCTTATCACATTACGTTAAGGTCAATTTATACTCCAATTACTTTTCATTTTAGCATAGATTTTTCCATCTGTTTCATGGACAACTCCTTTAGCCAACAAAAACAACCTCAAAGGCAAATATTTTACTGAAATGTCTGGTTTTCTTTAGAGAAGTGTAAACAATTGAATTTTCTGTTTCATAAAAACATAAAATTATGATCAGAGTTTGTGATAAAAGAGACATGCCATTTCCCTTGGGCCAAAAGTGGGTTCAGAAACTGTCCCTAAACAGCTTACGTGAGGGATTAGTCTACGCAATTGGATCAACTTCTCTTCTTCCACAGAGGGAAACAGAGTAAGTTTTCTTATTTTAAAAATGCCAAAGATTACAACTTAGAAACATATTTATGTATAATTTCCTTCTTGGAACTAGTTAACAATCCTTCTCAATATAGATACACCTTAGAAATCAATAATATAAGACTATGCTGGGAGTGGTGGCTCATGCCTATAATCCCAACACTTTGGGAGGCTAAAGTTGTAGGATTGCTTGAGCCCAGGAGTTCGAGATGAGCTGGGAAACATACTGAGACCATGTCTTTACAAAAAATTAAAAAAGTAGCTGGGCATGGTGGCATGTGCCTGTAGTCCCAATACTTTGGGAGGTTAAGATGGGAGAATCACTTGAAGTGAGCCAAGGCCATGCCACTGCACACCACTGTGGATGACAGAGTGAGACCCTTTGTCTAAAAAATTAAAATAGGCCGGGCATGGTGGCTCATGTCTGTAATGCCAGCACTTTGGGAGGCCGAGGCAGGTGGATCACCTGAGGTTGGGAGTTCGAGACCAGCCTGACCAACATGGAGAAACCCCATCTTTACTAAAAATACAAAATTAGCCTGGCATGGTGGCACATACCATATCGGGAATACACCCCTCAAAGGTTTTGGAAAAATCTCAACAAAAAAGCCACGAATCAGAAAGGGTCCCAGGAGGAAATAGAGGGCATATTCACATTATGATAATTTGAGAAGGGTTTTATATAGAAATATTACAGGTGTTTGGAAAATGTTTATAGGAATCACAAAGGGGAATGCTATTATCACCCCTAGGCTCAAGGGGAAAGGTGAGAAAATGGTTACCAGAACCCAGGAGGAAAGAAATGTGTAGTTTATCCCATCTTGAAAGGAACTGTGACGTTAGGATGGAGGACAGTGCCAGTCTGAGGTGACGCCACAGCAAAGGAATCAGGGGAAGAAATGTCCCACATTTATTCTTGGCCCTCTCTGTGATCCATTGTCAGGGCTTCTTCTGGGCTACACTGCACTGCCTGATACGATAGCCTGGTCATAGGTGGCCACTGAAATGTGGTTTTAGGTGTAAAATACATCCCAAATGTTGGAAGACTTAGTATGAAAAAAGAATGTAAAATATCACCTTAATAATTTTATGTTAAATAAAATGGTATCAATAGTATGGACATATATATTTTGATATACATTATTATTAAACATTAACACATATTAAATATGTATATATCAATATATGTAATATGTAATAATATCTGACATGTTATTATTTTTACCTGCTTTTTAATTTAAATCATAGCTATTAGAAAATTTAAATTTTTAGAAAATTATTAAAATTTAAAAACTATACATATACCATATCGCATAATATCAGACCATATCACATAATATCATACCATATCACACAATTTCTCTTGGACAGGACTAGGCTAAATCTACTAGAAAGTAGAGGATGTGGGAGTCTGTTGATATAGTTAATTACAGGCCAGCTTCTGGAGCACAGAAAAGGTTGGAGAAGGAGGGTGAGTAACCCAGGACAGAATAACAGAGATGTTAATAAAGAACACTAAACCTAGAAAGATTTACCTTAAGTAAGTAGACATTTTTCTTGGTGTTTTCTATTGTTGGTCTGTGAAATAATTTGTTAGGAAACTTGTCAGGACATTCCATATTACATGAAGACTCATATATATTTTTTCTTTTTAAACAGCATTGAGGGTGGAATACATAATCAGCTGAGTCCTTTCCAATTGTAACTTTTAACTTTTATGTATGTTCCATTTTGCTAAGCTCTGAGTATAAATTGAAATTCATATTATGGAAGTATATGTAGGTCTTTAAGGGACAACTATAGCAGGCCTGAGAAGTAGAAGACATTTTAAAAAACAAATTTATTTTATGAGATGGAGTCTCAACATGTTGCCCAGGTTGGTCTTGAACTCCTGGACTCAGGCAGTCATTCCACCTCAGCCTCCCCAAGTGCTGGGATTACAGGTGTGAGCCACTGCACCTGGCCTAGAAGACATATTTAAGAAATTTTTTGGGGGGAATGGTATCTCTGAGAGTTGATTAACCTTTTTTTGAAAAATATTTGTTTAAATGTAGGCATTTATCTTTTTTTAAGTAAATATTGATTGGGTACCTTTTATGTTCCCTCACTAAGCTTATTGTCTACTATAATATTAGGAAAGAGATATTTAGCAAGCAAGAAGGCAAGCAAATAAATAATATTAATTTTATGTTTTATATATAATACATAAATTATTGTATATATTTTTGAAGAAAGAAAAACAAACTAATGTATAATAATGACTGGAGTGTGATTGTGGGGTCCTATTTTAGATTAGGATGGTAAATTAGTTTTCTGTTGCTATGTAACAAATTATCATGAACTCAGCCATTTAAAAAACACTCATTTATTATATATTGTTCTGTAGATCAGAAGTCTGGCATGGTATGGCTGGGTTCTCTGCTCAGGGTCTCACAAGGCTGGAATAAAAACTCTGCTTCCAAGCTCATTGCTGTTACTGGCAGAATCCAGTTCCTTGTAGTTGTAGGACTGAGATCCTTATTTCTTGTTGGCTGTTAGCCAAGGGCTACTCTGGGTTCCAGTAGCCTGCCACATTCCTTGAATTCCTCCATCTTTGTCAGCAATGGCATGTGATAACCTTCACAAACTTCACATCTCTGACTTCTTCAAACAGCCAGATAAAATCAAGTTTTCTTTTTCTTTTTTCTTTTTTTTTTTTTGAGCAGAGTTTTACTCTTGTTGCCTAGGCTGGAGTGCAATGACGCGATCTCGACTCACTGCAACCTCCACCTCCCCGGTTCAAGTGATTCTCCTGCCTCAGCCTCTCAGGTAGCTGGGATTATAGGAGCCTGCCACCACACCCAGCTAATTTTTTATATGTTCATCAGAGACGGGGTTTCACCATGTTGGCTAAGCTGGTCTCGAACTCCAGACCTCAGGTGATCCACCCACCTCGGCCTCCCAAAGTGCTGGGATTACAGGCATGAGCCACTGTGCCTGGCCAAAATCAATTTTCTTAAAGTATAAGCCCCATTTTTATTTTTACTTATTTTTAAATGAATAAATAAAAATTGTCTATATTTATGGTGTACAATATATTTTGATATATGTACACATTGTGAAATGACAAAATCAAGCTAATTAACATATCTACTACCTCACATATTATTTGTTTGGAGTGAGGACATTGAAATCGACTCTTTTAGCAATTTCCAAGTGTACATTACATTGTTATTAATTATAATTGGCATGCTATACATTAAATTACCTGAACTTGTTATCTCTTGTCTTTTTTTTTTTTTAAGATGGAGTCTCATTCTGTTGCCCAAGCTGGAGTGCTGTGGTGCGGTTTTGGCTCACTGCAACGTCCATCTCCTGGGTTTAAGCAATTATTCTGCTTCAGCCGGGTTGCTGGGATTACAGATGCCCTCCACCATGCCAGGTTAATTTTTGTATTTTTAGTAGAGACGGGCTTTCAGCATGTTGGCCAGGCTGGTCTCAAACACCTGACCTCAAGTAATCCACCCTCCTCTGCCTCCCAAAATGCAGGGATTATAGGCGTGAGCCACCATGCCCAGCCTCTCTTTTCTCTTTGGTATAGCCATTGTAACAGCTATGAGGTCGTATCTCACTGTGGTTGAGAAAATTTATTTTAAAGGGCTCATATGACTTAGTCAGTTCCACCCAGTTAATCTCCTTATTTAAAGGTCAATAGATTTGGGACCTTGATTTCATCTCCATACTTCCTTTACAGCAATAGCTACATTAGTGTATTTTACTGAATAACTGAGAGATGTGTGTATATCAAGGCCAGGAACCTGGAGGGTCCATCATGGAATTCTTCTTGCCAAGGATGGTTAAGAAAGCAAAAGGCTTTCTGAGGCATTTCCGTTTCAACGAAAGCCTGAATGATGAGAAATTACCAGACATATAAAGATCTAGGGGGTGAGACTGAGGGAAAGAATTATTGCTAGACATGTGCATTTCAAATGGTGAATTCCTAAAAAATATATAATGGAATATCAATTCAAAACTCTGAAAGCTTCTGGAAGTATACAGACCATTACATATTAGAATTTAATAATAGCTGTATACCTACGCTTGCTGTACAAATGCTGAATTTTAAACATTGAAGTTTAGCAAATAGTAGTATATAAAGAACAACTCCTAAAGGATCTTATACTTTCTATACTTCCCAAACTTTCTATCTTCCTCTTTTTCTAGGCACCAACCTCTTGTTTATATTCTTCATGTATCTTTTCTTCCATCTTCCTCTTCCTTTAATGTCACATGGTCTTAATCACTATACTATGCTCATATTTATGCCCTTGCACAATCTTTCCTGTGATCTCACGTATCTAGAAGAATCCTTTTAGATATCTATCTTTAGAGAGTCAGCACTCTACCATTAATCAAAGACCTGCTCTAGGCAAAACTAGGAAAAATGTTCTCTCCCTGTCCTTTGATCTTTCCTTTAGGTTCTTGTTGACTTCTTTCTACCACCTTTACTCTACCAAGCCGCCAAAGATCTCAGGCCTTCTCCTCCTTTTCCAGCATTAATGCTGAGATTCAGCTAGATCCTACTGGACACCTTTTACATATATTAAAGTTTAAACAATTGATGAGTAGTTTCATGTGTGCAGGGGGTGTCTGTATTTTAACACTGGACAGTCGGTTAATTCATAGGACTGAGGATTTAATCATGAAATCTTCAGAATAACCAGGTTAGATGCCAACCATGCTCAATGTCCCTATGAACTGTCCTGCTCAGGAAAGCAGCACCAGGCTCTTTGTGTATTTCTTGTGTAGAGTCAGACACTGATTTGACGAGAGTCGGTACCTGGTCAACTAAGATTCACCCGTAAAAGTGCTGATGAAATGGATTGGTACAAAAGGTTCTGCCCAAGAAAAGTGAGACGATGAGGAAAGCCAACCAGCCTATTCCCTTCCGGAATTTTAACTGGATATTGCTGAGAGAAATTCCTAGTAAGGGTGCGACAGCAGAATGGGAAAGCTAGTCAGGAAAAACAGCTATACTACAGGAGAGAGACCATGTGGGTAATAAAAGAGAAGGTAACTGGATTCCAGGTGTTTTGATTCTTTATTGCTGCATAACAAATTAACCCAAAACTTAGTGCTTTAAACAATCATTTTATTTGCTTATAATTCTGTGAATCAGGAATTTAGGCAAAGTGTAGTTGGGTAGTTGTGCTTCTCTTGGCGCTGGTTGGTGTCATTCGCTCAGTTGTGCTTACCTGGTGGTGGAGCTGAAATGGAAGTTCCAAGAAAGTTTTACTCACAGGTATGGCCCTTCTGTACTCCTTCACACACTCTCTCTCCACGAGGTTAGCTCAGGCTTCCTCCTTGCATGGTGGACTCAGGGTAGTTGTTATTTCTTGCATGGTTGCTCACTTCCAACAGAGAGCGTTCCAAGAGGGAGAAAGCATAGTCTATAGATCTCTGAAGGCCTACTCTTAGAAGTTCCATCATCACTTTTGCCACAATCTATTTGTCAAAGTCTGTGACAGGGCCAGTCTAGATTCAAGGGGAGTGGAAATAGATTTCGCCTCCTGATGAGAGGTGTGGCAAGACTTTGATGACATTTTTTAAGTTATCACATCGGGATTATCTTGGAGCCATATGGCTTAGTAGTTCTGTCTTTGTACTATGCAAATAGAAGTTCCCAGCAGATAGTATATTTTGGAAGAGAAGATAAGATTAGAGGATTTTTCAGTGCCCCTTAAGTCAAAATCTGCTGATGACTATGTTCATTAGCAATGGTGTTCTTAAATCATGTCATACAATATTCCTCTACTCTAGGGATATAAATACTTAAACTGTCTTTAAAGCTGTGCTAGCAATTATTTTTCTACAGAATCTCCATTAAAATACCTTATTAAGTTAGTAGAACAAATATATAAAACTAAAAAATACAAAAGAGATCTTTATGAAAGATTTCTTTAAAAATTTTTACAGAGCAGAGAAAAAATAAGACATCTGTCCTGTTTCCCCAACGATAGTACGAAGTATAACAGAAGGGAATATGTGTTGAAAAGGGGATATTACAAGGGTTATTCATTTTATTTTGCCCAATTAATCAGGTGATGTACATATAATATATATGAGTAAATGTCTTTCTGATTTATCTGAAATGAAGAGAGCTTTCCATAATAAATGCTATTTTCACATTTAATGGGCCAAAAGTATATCCAGAATGCCTATAGCATATGTCTCAGGTGTGTGGCAGAGTAGTGTAGGGTGAGGGCTAGGTAAAAATTAGGACAAGAGGCACACACAGTGGCTAAACTGGTATGACCTAGGGTGAAAGGGATGCTTGTGTTAATTTGTGGGAAATAAGACCCAAAGCACTTGAAGACAAGAGGAAAGTCACATTAGAACTAGAAGTTTTCGATCTTGCCTTTTTTCTTTTACAAATAACTCCAAGAGAGGTTGAGAAACTCACCCAAGGTCACAATAATTACTTGGGTGTGAGCGTTTGACTGTATGTACCTGCCACATCACATGTGCAAGTAATATTTTGTACCTTCCAAACATCCTTTCTGGTTCCATTACCATATTTTAAGATATACTTCCCTTGTGTTTCTCTCTTTAAAGAGGGCTTTGATCTTAACTTTAGGACTATTTCACGTGTTTTATTATTTATTTATTTATTTTTGAGACGGAGTTTTGCTTTTGTTGCCCAGGCTGGAGTGCAATGGTGCAATCTTGGCTCACTGCAACCTCTGCCTCCCAGGTTCAAGCAATTCTCCTGCCTCAGCCTCCTGAGTAGCTGGGAGTACAGGCACCCGCCACCATGCCCGGCTAATTTTTTGTATTTAGTAGAGACAGGGTTTCACCATGTTGGTCAGGCTGGTCTCGAACTCCTGACCTCAAGTGATCCACCCACCTCGGCTTCCCAAAGTGCTGGGATTACAGGCATGAGCCACTGTGCCTGGCCTTATTTCACCTGTTTTGAAAGAGATTTTATCAAACTTTAATGTGCAGATTCTGATTCAGCAGGTCTGATTAATTAGGCCTGAGATTTTGCAGATCTCACAAGCTCCCAGGTGATATTGGCGCTTGTCTGTGGACCACCCTGCACCGTGGAATAGTGAGGAATTAGGTTATTGGGGTTTCAAAACTTGACCCTAAAATATTTGTGTAAATCATCAGGAAATTAATATTAGGTACAAATGCCAAATTAATTCTACTTTCTCAGGCTAGCCAAAGATTTATTCAAGGAATATTTATCAAGACCTTACAATATGCTAGTCATTGTTCTATTTAGAAAAGATGAACTTTTGTACTGTCATTTCTATTGTTATAATAAAGTGGCAATTAAAAAAAAAAATTTAAAGACAGTCTTGCTCTGTCGCCTAGGCTGGAGTGTAGTGGCATGATCTCGGCTTAATGCAACCTCTGCCTCCTAGCTTCAAGCGATTCTCATGTCTCAGCCTCCTGAGTAGCTGGAATTACAGGTGCTCACTACCACACCTGGTTAATTTTTGGGTTATTTTGGTAGAGATGAGGTTTCACCATGTTGGCCAGGCTGGTCTCGAACTCCTGACTTCAAGTGATCCACCCGCCTCTGCCTCCCAAAGTGCTGGGATTACAGGTGTGAGCCACCACACCTGGCCTAGTGCCAAATTTTTTCCTACTTAGACATCACTTTTTATATACTCAAGCAGAGTTGCTTCTGATGTACTGTGGATATAGGTTATATATACTGAAAGAAGTTTTACAGTAATAGCCTCCTTTATTCTATCAGCATACAGTTCAAATTCCTGAAACTTGGAAATACTTTTGGAGATTACTTTCAATTAAATGTTTCAATAAAATATTTGACCAATTAAAAAGTGGAAAAACATACTTACTTTTAATCCCAGGGAAAAACCAGCCTGTATTGTATGGTACTTGAACTTGTTAAATGTGCACAAGATGCTTTGTACAACCCTTGAGCTAGGATCACTGATTTGCTTCCACAGCTGCCCCATGTGGCCTTTTGTGACATAACCCAGGTCAGGCTGACCTGCCAAATAACTAACATTGATAAATGCCGACCAGAAAATGTGAGCTGAATTATTTGGTACTGTCTTGCCTCATTGCAAGGGTATCAACCTCAGCATTTATTAATCTAATGTAATGCTCACTTTGTAATTAACCTGGGCGCTACATCAAACATCTAATTGTACCTCTGACAGCAAAAGGGTAAGTTCTGTTGAGCCTTGAACCTCTCTCAACACATCTCTAGGAAGTGCAGTTTTGTAGCTATCAGTTGGTGGCTGCAAGAGAAAAAAAAATAGCAGTCATGCTATTGCAACAGTGATTACCCAGCCTCTTCTTTCAGTTAATGAAGTGTTGAAAGTTCAAGACCCAAGTTATTGGTAGAACTAATGAGAACCAAAATACTATTAATACTTGCCAGAATGAATCTTTTAGGATTTAAAGCTTATTCACAATCATGCTTTGATAGGACGCTATTTTGTATGCATTTCCTCATTTGCTATATATTTGTTCATGCATATCTTTTTGTCATGTGAAGTATAAGCTACTTGAGAGCAAAGATGGTGCCACTTGTTTCTATACTGTGCCTGTATACAGCCTTGTTCATTACAAATGTTCAGGACTGCTTGGTAAATAAAAATAGAATGCAATCTGTGTACTTATCTTCTTTCTTAGCACCAAATTCTTTCTGCTTATTACTAAGAAGTTTTTCTGCTCCATTCTCACCTTCCTGGATTAGAAAATTAGAATAATTCCTCTAAGAAGTTTAGATTAATTCCCATGATTCCCCGATTGACTTCTCTAGAAAAACCAAGAAGTGTAGATTACCTGAAATGTCTGAAAATCTTCTGGGGCAGTCTAGATAGACCTTGAATAATGGGAATATAGCAAGAGGCATTATGGAGGTGAACTCTTTTCAGTAGTGGTTTCAAGAAAACGCAAATTTACTCTTCAGCTTCCCTTCAATCATATATGTTCTATGAAATTCAAAAAGTAATATATCTGGATATAAATTTACATAATTTTCCTGAAAAAATATCCCCACAACACTAATATTACTTTTTTTTTTTTTTTATGAGACAGAGTCTTGCTCTGTCACCCAGGCTGGAGTGCAGTGGCGCAATCTCGGCTCACTGCAAGCTCCGCCTCCCGGGTACACGCCATTCTCCTGCCTCAGCCTCTCCAAGTAGCTGGGACTACAGGCACCCGCCACCACGCCTGGCTAATTTTTTGTATTTTTTTTTTAGTAGAGACGGGGTTTCACCGTGATCTCGATCTCCTGACCTCGTGATCCACCCGCCTCGGCCTCCCAAAGTGCTGGGATTACAAGCGTGAGCCACCGCGCCCGGCCTACATTGTTTAATGGAGTATGTGATGATAGAACTATGGCACTGAAGATGTCCTCAAAAAATATTAGCCATTGACTATTCTGGCTGCATCTAAATTCTGGCTATGAGACTATTCTGGAAATGAGTCTAAATATAGACCCAAGCCCCACAATATTAAAAGATGTGCTTTAATTTGATCACCCTTAGACCTAACTGTTCATTGTGTAAAAGCAGTGGGTTAAAGAGAACCAATAATCCCTGATGATCAGCTAACATCACTGCATGCCAGGTACTGTATTAAGAACTTCATATACATCAACTCATTTAATCTTCATGATATCCCTATAAAGCAGGTGTAAATTTTCTACCCACTTTACAGATGAGAAAATGGAAGTGCAGAGAGATATTAAGAAATTTGTCCAAGGATACTCAACCAGAAGGCATGTAAGGGATTCCAACCCAGATCTACCTAGCTCTAGAGTCTTTGTTCTAACCTTTAGTACACTATGTGGCTCTTCTAAACCAAGCTTGCTTTAAATGACAGATGGAAATAGAAGTGTTGCCAGTTCCAAAACCACACTATATAGGTGCAAACCTAAAATAAATGCTTCATCAAATTGGCATAAACAGCTTTTCTAATCATATAGATATTATTTTCATTTCTTGAAAAGACGCTTTATTACAGTGGAATAGACTGAGGAGTTAGTTATACATATTAAATATAATTTCATATGGATAGTCTGCAGAAGTGAAGAGGAAATTCATATTTTGTTGACACTCCGAAACTGTATTCAATTTGGTAGACTTTGCTGCACTCCATGCCCTGTCATAAATAGAAAGCAATTAACTAAACCCTACTCTTGTAACAATAGCAATGGGGACTTTAAAAGGATAAACCGGCCGGGCGAGGTGGCTCACGCCTGTAATCCCAGCACTTGTGAGGCTGAGGCGGGCGAATCATGAGGTCAGAAGTTTGAGACCAGCCTGGCTAACATGGTGAAACCCCTTCTCTACTATAAATACAAAAAATTAGCTAGGGGTAGTGGTGGGCGTCTGTAATCCCAGCTACTCAGGAGATGGAGGCAGGAGAATTGCTTGAACCCAGGAGGTGGAGGTTGCAGTGAGCTGAGATCATGCCACTGCACTCCAGCCCAGGCGACAGAGTAAGACTGTCTCAAAAAAAAAAAAAAAAAAAAAAAAAGGATAAACCTCACTCCATCCTGTTCATAATCAAACAAATTACCTTCTCCTTATGCTTACATGACTTTACACAGATGAATCATCAAATGGATGCCATTTTTAATTATATATACTCCACTCATAGCTATGTTAGCGTTTTTCTTCCTGCTCAGTTTTAAGTCTCGAAAGATATTATACGTGCTTAATATTGATGTGCATTATATAAACATGTCATTATTGCTGAACATCTTTCTTCCTTTCTCTTTTTTTAACTATAAATATTCTGAAATGACCATCTATGCACAGCTTGCCTGCCCTCCTTCTCTCCCTCCATCCCCCTTTCTTCATTCCTCTCACCTCCCTTTCCCTTTCTCTTACTCTTCCCTTTTGTTTTCTTTTTTTTCCTTAAGATAAAAAGTGATCAAAAGATAAGAATATTTTTGTGACTCTTGAAACCTGTTGCCAAAATATTTACCAGGAATATTGTACCAATTGATGCTGAAACCACCCACGTATGGGAGCATCATCCCTTTTCATATTTGCCAGAGTTGTTCATTGTAATTTTACACTGAATGTAATGATAGAATCCTTCTTCATTAAGAAAAATCCTCCTGTTTTAGGGAGGGTTCCTTTTAAAGGTTTTCAGTTTTTAGATTGTTAGAGAAGTAAATCTTTCAAATAATTAAAACACATTCAGTTACCTATACTTCTCTTTCTAGAGATAGACTACCAAAACCAGTCTATTCTCCACCATATATGCCTAACACACGAGACACATTGCTGTATCTGTTAAATTACCCCTCCTTGCTTGTCCACTCAAGATATTACACAACTATCTTAGTTGAGACAAAAAAAGTTCTCCTGCGTTAGCTTATTTTTTTATTTAATTAATTTTTTTAACCACAGGCTTAATTTGCATTTAGAGGTTCCCATTTCTTCCTTTCAATGTTACCCAATAGATACCACAAAGTAACTGCTTCTGTCCAGACTGGCAGTAGAGAACTGCTGTGGTTCTAATGATAAGAAGAGCACTAACCTCTAAAGAATTCAGGGTTCTTATTTGCAGAAATAATCAATAATTAGTAATAATTTGGTTTTACACACTCTCTCTTTGATGAAGTTGTAGTGGAGAAGGATGATGGACAAGGGTTGAGCAAGGTAGCTTATGCTACATAATTTTTTTTTGCTTTTTTTAAACAGCTTTGCAATTTATTTATTGAAAGGTTATGTTATTTTTAATTTTGAGAAACTTTTTATTTTGAAAACTTCAATCCTACAGGCAGATTACAAGAATAGAACAATGAACATTGTAGATTCTCCTTCTACATTCATGAATTGTCAACATTTTGCCATATTTACTTTGTCTCCTTTTCCTTATACTATATTTTTCCCCCTGAAAAGGCTGAGAGTAAGTTGCAGACATCTTACCCCTAAATACCACAGCATATATCTCTATCTCCTGATAATAAGACATATATATAACCTACATACTATATATAACCTACATACTATATATATGTATGTATGTATACATATAACCACAATACCATTGCCACTCAGACTATTTATCATTAATATAATACTATTATTTAATATACAATCCATCCATATCCAAATGTCCCCGATTGTCCCAATGTCTTTTTTTTTTTTTTTTTTTTTTTTTTACAATCTAGGATTCTATCAAGGGTTATGTATTATCTTTAGTCTTCTTTAATCAGAACAGTTTCCTAGCTTTTTTGTCTTTCATGATATTTTTGAATATTCTAGGCTCTTCTTTATGCCAACCCACCTCCACCCCCACCTTATTTTTTGGAATATGGAAGCTTGTCTTTCTGACTGTCAGATCAATGTATTTTTGACACTATGACTCCATGTATGTCATTCTTTTATGTTTTTTCCTCTCATATCTCTGTGCTATTTCCTTATTTTTCTCTTTCATCGGTTTTTTGGGACAACTTTTTGTTTTATGTTTTTTATTATTTTCTTTTCTTACTAACTTTTCCCCTTCCCTGTAAGCTCTCATCTGTTTCCTTGAGATAATACTATTTTTAAAAATTGTAATTTGCTTGGTGTTGTCTTTTTTCTAACTTTGTAGCACTTCCCCTCAAGATGATGTGCTCCCTGCAAAGACAACTCTGTTTTTACAAGTATTTTCCAAAGTATAATTTAAATTCTCCTTTAAGAATTACACTTGTTCTCTCGCTCATTTCCTCAGCTTCCTTTCCTTTAGGCAGGTCTTAACTGAAATTCTCATTTTCCAAGTTGCCCTAAATCAGAACTTTACTTTTACTAAAATGTGTTCATTTAGATAAAGTATGTTATGCTAACTTTGACTCTATGGTGGAAAAACGCATTTTGTCACATTCCTGGTTCAATATGCATAAGATTTTGTCTATTTTAGTTGACACAAACCTTGGATTTGAGGTTTAAAAGAAAAAAAAAAAGAGCTTAACATACCTAAGCAAATATGCATATTGAAAATGGCTATTGTAAAACGTCGTTCCAATTATTTCAGGATAATAATACCAAATACAGTCTTATTTGAAAGAATGTTAAAGCTGAAGGGGCTTTACAGATACTTAATTTACTTCCATTATTTTTCAGATGAGGAAACTGAGAGCCCAAATTACTTAATGTCACAATTGGTGGGGAAAATTCAAGTGATCCCATATCCTGATTTTCAGTTAAGCATATATTCTTTGCTCTCACTGTGTTTCAATTTAATATTTTTCCAGGAAATAATATTCAGAGATATAAGAGAACTCATTGGAAAGCACTTGGAAATATGTGACAACAAAGAATTAAGAACACCTCATTAGCTATAGCATCTGGTTTAAAAAGATAGTCTTGCTTTGATGACTGTTGCTGCAGACCTAACATACATTGAATTATTGCTTTGTACCTGACATTGTTCTAAGCATTTTACATGCATTCATTAATTTAATCTTCACAATATCCCTAAAAGTTGATGTATTATCATTCCTTTTTTACAAATGCAAAACTGGAGTCACAAAGAGTTTGAGTAACTTTTCTAAGGTCATTTAGTAACAGAAAGAATCAGAATGCACAGGGCTGTGCACCTAACCACTGTGATGTACTCTCTCTCTTGATTTTAAGAGCTTCAAACACAAAGGCCATTCTTTTTCTTTCACAAATATGGAAACTGAGGCACAAATGGGTTGGAATGTTTTATTTATTGTTACCCAGTCAATAAATGCAAATAGACATCCCAAACTAATTTTGCCTCATATTGAAAATTTCACCAAATCACAAAGGTGCCATATCTTCCATTCTAATAGGATTGCCACTTCTGGTGAGACTTCCCCAGAAATTTTATTCACGGTTACATTGGTTGATCACATTGTATCTTCTTGCCAATGTGAATTGGCAAGATGGTTGTCCATAGTTTATATCGTCTATGATTATGAAATCATTTTTCTCTATACAGAACTACGTTACTTGTATCTGCTAGGGGCCAGATATTTTCAACCAACGAACACCCTTCTTTTAAAAATAGAAAAGGCTAAACATGGTTCCTCATGTCCAGAATCCCAGCACTTTGGGAGGCTGAGGTGGGAGGATTGCTTGAGCCCAGGGGTTAGAGACCAGCCTGGGCAACATAATGAGACCACATCTCTTAAAAAAAAAAATACAAAAAAGAAAAACGGAAAATAGCACTAAATTAAACTCTGCATGCCTCATTTATGATGAATTTGGTCATCATTTTCATTAAAGCACTAACACTGTCTCTATGGCTATTGCTACAAAGGAATTTTTTTCGAAAGGTCATTAAGGCTAGATATAACTATACTACAGTCCATAACTAGGTAGAAAACAGAAAATGGAAATTTTGGCCAGATGTATGACATAGGATCTGAATTATCAATCAGGGTTGACCTAACAAGGGAATAAATTTTCAGCTGATTATCTAAGTCCTGTTTGTTTCAGAACCCTCTAAAAGGAAGAATTGTAATATAATATACTTGGTGAATCATGTATAACAGCATAGTGAGTGACCCTCTATTGAATTTATGGCAAGTAGGAAATGATACTTAAAAAATTGGAAGATTTGGGCTGACTTTCACAAAATTGTCCCCCTACTTGTCTCTTTTTCAGCTTTGAGTAGACTAAAAATGATTACCTCAAGATGGAAAGAGGCATAAAGGGCCTCTTGAGACTGGCGAGGTACTGAGGACTTAAGGTGCACCTTGAATTAAGTTTGACACTAACACACAGTTTTTTTCTGACAATATGGAGAATGAAATGGTCACTAACATCTTGGGGTGGCTACTTGTACAAGAATGACTGGCATCTCCCATAAAATTTCCCCTACTGTTTTGGGACGCAGCCTACACAGCAGATAATTACAGTTTGGCCGGAATGTAAGTCAGCCAAAGCCTTATCTCAATTACATGTCCTGCCTGCAAAATGAAGTGTAAGAGGGCAACTCAGGAAGAATGCCTGGCTGAGCAAGTGTTCTGGGGGAAAGACTTGGACAGAGAAAGAAAGATGAGAATGATAGGAAAGAGAAATCCTAAACGTTCCTTTTGGGTCTTCTAGATGCTGCATAAAATTCCAGAATCTTATGTCCCATGTCCATTATACCACAAATTATGTGGGGAATCTTACATATGAATCTAAACATGTAAGGCAATGCCACATTTTTGCTGAGAGGATTTATTGTTGAAGAGCATAAAGATGTAACTTTGTTTTCTGAGGCAGAGGTCTGTGATATACCCTAACACAAGTATTAAGCAGTTCACTACATGCAAATAAGTGGTTTCAAGTTGTCAGGAACTTTCAAGGGAAAAGTGATAAAAGAGACAGCAGTAAAAACCTTTGTAAGGAAAAGGTAGGCTAAGGCTAATTATTATTATTCTTATCATTTGAGACAGGGTCACACTGTTGCACAGGTTGGAGTGCAGTGGTGCAAATCTGTCTCACTGTAGCCTCGACCTCCTCAGTCTCTCAAGTAGCTGAGACCACAGGTGTGTGCCACCATGCCTGGTTAATTTCTTAGAACTTTTGGTAGAGACAGGCAACATTTTTGTTGCCCAGGCTGGTCTTGAACTGCAGGGCTCAAGCAATCCTCTTGTCTTGGCCTCCCAAAATGTTGGAATTATAGGCATGAGCCACTGCACCAAGGTGTTTTTACGTTTAAAGGATGATATATGTTAAATTATTGGTGCGGTCCTTGGGCCACAGAGAAAAGTGCTACTGGATAAAAGATCTGCATTTTAGTTTTATAAAGGAAAATAAGCATTGAAATGGAAAAAGGAAACTCTGAATATGTAGCAATTTTATTTAAAATTGCATTACGCTAATTTCTTAAAAAATAAAATAGAAAAAATTTAGGTTGGACATGTCATATTGGGATTTGGATAGCATGTATACTTTGCTGTACATCCATTCATTAACCTGTTTATCTATCTATCTATCTATCTATCTATCTATCTATCTATCTATCTATCTGTCTGTGTCTGCTGCCATAGGAACCATGTTCCTGGGCTACTGTGAAAGCTGCTCTTTTTCTGGTCCCTACCCTCAGAGGTCACAGTGGCTTAGAACCCAAAGAACTTGGTACTTAGTCCAGATTTTCAACTGCATATGGTTTAAGTAGAATTTCTAGGATTCACCTGGGAACATGAACTGTGGATTTAGTGGGAAAAAAGTTTTCTAATTCCAATTGACTGACATACAAAGGCATTTTGGAACACAGTCTGTTTTTAATCTAATTGTTTCTAAAACTTTCTATGCATTTATGAAATATATGTAATATATTGTTCTCTATCAAGTATGTACATTTTTGGGGACAGTAGATGCTGTGTCCATTTAGGGCCCCTGGGAGATAGTTTATTTAAAAGTACAAAGCTTGTTCTCCTCACTCTTGGCTGATTTCTAAGGAATTATATCTCAATCTTGGGACCTTTTTCTGGATCAAGTGAGACTTTTTTTATATTTATGGCTTTTCCAAAAGCAGATATTTCAACTACTTATAATTTAATGAAGAATTATACTACTTTTATTTTTAAAATTCCCAGAGAAATTTCTCAAAGATCTCTTAGTCATTAAGGTCTCCCCAGACACTCCTTGACCTGTTACTGTTGCACAACCATACTGGAGCCGGCACTGATTTCCCCATTGTGCATCCAGAAATCAATACCCTGCTGGCACACTGATGGTGAGGGTAGCATAGGATTTATTCCCTGGCATTGGTAGCTTCAATCAATTTCCTTGTGCACTTCATATTTTTTTAGTTTTTGAAAATTTATGTCCTTGTTCCTTCCTCTCTCTTATTCATTATCTAGTTAGAACAGATTCTATAGTCATTATTAAAATAACCAGCAAATAGGAAGAGGTAGAATCGGCCTCTTAGGAGGAGTCAGACAGCCCCAAAAGTCCACATTCAGTGTCAACCATTGTTACTTTGGCATCAAAAGTGGGAACAAGGATTAAGAAACACAGATTACATCTATCATCCCATAGAACAGCAGACTAAGACAGAAAAGTCCTTGTTCCTCATATTTTCTAAGAAGCTTTTTCCAAGTTCTGAAACATGAAACTAGAACCATTTCTCTGGTTACGTAAGCTCTTCTACCAGGGCAAATGAAGGATAGATGTGCCATTTTGGGTATTTAGGAAAGAAATTTTAGCTCACACTGGCAACATGCTTTCTGGACAACTATGTATGGATGGCTGTTGTCATGAGCACCACCTTCCTGGACCACTGCAAAAGCTGCTGTTCCTCTGGTTTCCCTCCTTCAGAGTCTCCAGTAAGTCAGACTGAAAGATAACAAGGACTTGTAACTCAATTCTTGGATGGTATATTTTTAGCTACATCATGAGTTGATTAGACTCTCTGCAATTCACAGAACCTAACCATACAGTTGTGAAGGTATAAATTCCAAACTCCAAATAACTGTATCCGCAGATTTGGCCACAGGAATTGGGGCTGGTTTGGTGGACCCAAGGCAAATGATGGTTCATATAATTGCTAATGCTTCTGATTCAAAGAGGTTGGGAACGGATAATTTGTTTTTGTGCTTGGAGCTTGGATTATGATGCAAGACTAGAAGAAACAAGAGGAATAGAAAGATCAAAGTAGAAGCTGGGGTGGGAGGAAACTGGCAAAAACACAAGCAGGGCTATTTATGAAGATAGATGGCAAGTAAGATGGAATGAGGTCGCCATAACAAACTTTAGAACATTTTCATCACCCCAAAAAGAAACTTGATACCTATTACCAGTCATTCACCCTTCCTCACACTTCTCTCTTCACTGCCCAACCCAGTTGTTAGTAACCACTAATCAACTCTCTGTCTCTATAGATTTGACTATTATGGACATCTCATATAAATGGAATCATGCAATATTTGTTTTTTTGTTACTGACTTCTTTCACTTCACATAATGCTTTCAAGTTTTATTCAAGTTGTAAGATGTATTGGAATTTCATTCCTTTTTATGTTCTTTCTTTTCTTTTTATTATTGGCTTGCTTTTAATTAGCTTTAGCCTTTAAGCTCTTACAAATTTAACCAGCCAGATTAGGATAGGAGGAGCTATTTCCCAACGCTTCTCATGTAAACCAAATTTTAGGTTTTTCTTTGTAGTAAAACAGGCTCTTTGGTGTTTACAAGATTATTCCTGAGTCGTGAAAATTCTCTTTCTGTGTTTCCCCCCCTGTATTCCTCTATTCAATCTCAGGCTGCTACAATCAGACAGACAGAAAGTGTGAAGAGACTTTTTTCTCGTATCTGTAGTGGAAACATTAGCAGCAGACGGTAACTGCTTTCACCTTTTAATTTTCAAATAATGTTCTATTGTATGGATATACCATATATTAGTTAACGATTCATTAGTTGACGGACATTTTGGTTGTTTCCAGTTTTTGGCTAATACAAATAATGCTGCTATAAACATTTATGTACCAATTTTTATGTGGACGTGTCTTCACTCCTCATGGCTACATACCAAGGAATAGAATGGCTGGATCATATAATAACTCTATATTTAACAGTAAACAGTCAATTGCCAAACTATTTGCCAAAGTGGTTGCATCATTTCACATTCACATCAACATATATGACTGTTACGATTTCTCCACATTCTTGCCAATATTTGTTATTGCTGTCTTCTTGAGTTTAGTCATCCTAGTTAATGTGAAGTGTTATATTGTGGTTTTGCTTTGCATTTTCCTAATTACTACTAATAATGTACTTTTCATGTCCTTATTGGCTGTTCATATATATTCTGTGGAGAAATGTATATTTAACCCTTTGCTCATTTAAAAAATTAGTATGTCTTCATGCACACATATGTTTACTGCAGCACTATTCACAATAGCAAAGACTTGGAACCAACCCAAATGTCCATCAATGATAGACTGGATCAAGAAAATGTGGCACAGATACACCACAGAATACTATGCAGCCTTAAAAAAGGATGAGTTTATGTCCTTTGTAGGGACATGGATGAAGCTAGAACAATCATTCTCAGCAAACTATCACAAGGACAGAAAACCAAACACCACATGTTCTCACTCAGGTGGGAACTGAACAATGAGAACACTTGGACACAGGGCGGGGAACATCATACACCTGTCGGGAGGTGGGGGGCTGGGAGAGGGATAGCATTAGGAGAAATACCTATTGTAAATGACGAGTTGATGGGTGCAGCAAACCAACATGGCACGTGTATACCTATGTAACAAACCTGCACGTTGTGCACGTGTACCCTAGAACTTAAAGTATTATAAAAAAATTTTAAAAATTAGGATGTCTTTTTATCACTGAGTTGTAAGCCTTTAAAAATATATTCTAGATAAAAGTCACTTATTAATAATTTACAAATATTTTCTTCTATTATTTAGGTTGTTATATTCATGTCTTCCAGAGAAAGAAAACTAATAGGACACACACACACACACACACACACACACACACACACACACACAGGCATACCTCAATTTATTGTGCTTTGCTTTATTGTACTGAACAGAGCTTTCATTTTTCACAAGCTGAAGGTGTGTGGCAACCCTGCAGCAAGCAATTCTATTAATGCCATTTTTTCAACAGCAATATGCTCCCTTTGTGTCTCTGTGTCACATTTTGGTAATTCTCACCATATTTTAAACTTTATTATTATTATTATATCTGTTATAGTAATCTGTGATAAGTGATCTTTGATGATACTGTTGTAATTTTTGGGGGGCTATATGAACCATACCCATAAAAGATGGCAAACTTAATCAATAAAGGTTGTGTATGTTCTAATTGCTCCACTAACCACCCATTCCCCCATCTCCCTCACTCTCCTCAGGCCTCCCTATTCCCTGAAACACAACAATATTGAAATAGCCCTACAATGGCCTCTAAGTGTTCAAGTGAAAAGAAGAGTTTCATGCCTCTCTTTTTAAATTAAAAGCTAGAAATAATTAAATTTGGTGAGAGAGGAAGGTCAAAAGCCATGATAGGCTGAAAGCTAGGCCACTGTGCCAAAGAGTTAGCCAAGTTGTGAATGCAAAGGAAAAGCTCTTGAAGGAAATTAAAAGTGCTGCTTCGGTGAACACATGCAAAATAATTTAAAAAAAGGAAACAACCTTAATGCTGATGTGGAGAAAGTTCTAGTTGGTCTGGATAGAAGCTCAAGCCAGCCACAACATTCCCTTAAGCCAAAGCCTAATCCAGAGCAAGACCCTAACGCTCTTCAATTCTACAAAGACTGAGAGAGGTGAGGAAGCTGCAGAAGAGAAGTTGGAAACAGTGCTTCCTTCTTGCTGTTTGTGTCTCAGAAAATCTGCAAATCCTGCTGGTGACCAGTCCTCTGGGGAGCTTGAAGACTGCAGAGATGTTCACTACGGGCTCTTGGGACAATGGGGAAAATTATGTTTCACTGCGGCCTATGGGAGATTTTGGAAACTTGGACTCTGATAGAGGGTTTGAAGGAGACAATCAATTATTGTGTGATATTAGACACCATGGTGATATAATGGATTGACAGTTGTCTGACCAGGAAAGAATTGTAGCTGCTTCATCAACAGGATGTGTATCAGTTTTCCTTCATCATCTGAATAACCAGACTCTTTCAGTCAACCAGCTGTGAACTACAGCTCACTACCACACAGGCCCAGAAAGTCCTTCGTGTAGCAGTGCACCACGTACAGGTGTTGTGTGCAACAGCCCAGAAATCATTAATGTGGGAGACGATGGTTGAATAAATCTCTTCAAAGCATATCACAAGGAAGCTGTAAGAACCGTAGGCAATGCAGATAGTAGTATACTCCATGGTGTAATCTTTCTTCGAACTCCTGAGAGATTCTTACTGTAAATTCGATTGGACAGTTAAAAATATGGGATTTCCAGAATAGCTGTCTATTTTACACCCCTACCAGCACTGTATAAGTGATCCAGTTTCTATGCATCCTCACTGCCATTTGCTGATGTCATTATTTTTTAGCTATATATGTACTTATATACTGCTATCTCATTGTGGCTTAGATTTCTATTTCCCTGAAGGCTAGTAATATTGAACATCTATTCATGTGCTTATTTGCTATATGAATATCATCTTTGGTGAAATGCCTCTTCATTTGTTTGCCCATTTTTAAATTATATTGTTCTTTTACTATTGAATTTTAAAAGTATATGAAAAAAGAGTTTATGATACATTCTAAATAGTAAAGTGTGGCATTTTCTTTAAAACTAAACAAGAACCTACCATATGGCACAGTAATTGCACCCCTGGGTATTTGTTCCATGGAAATAAAAACTTGGGTTCACACAAAAACTTGTGAATAATTTTTATGGCAACTTGACTATAACCAATAGCTGAAACCAACCCAGATTTCCTTCAGTGAGTGAATGGTTAAACTGTGGTACATTCATAACATTGGATACTATTTGGCAAAGAGAGGAACATACTATTGATCCACCCAACAACCTAGATGAATCTCCACCCAGCAACCTAGATGAATCTCCAGAAGATTATGCCGAGTGAGGAAAAAAAAAACAATCACAAAAGATTACATTGTATATGATTCAACTTATATAATATTCTTAAAATGACAAAATTATAAATATCGAGACCAGATCAGGGATGTGGGATGGGAAAGGGAAGTTAGTGTAACTATAACGGGTAAAATGAAGGAGGCTTGTGATGATGGAAATGTTTTCTGTCTTGACTGTATAAACGTCAGTATCCTGCCAGTGATATTACACTACAATTTTGCAAGATGTTACCATGGGGGAGAAACTGAGTAAAGGGCACATTGAAACTCTTTGTATTGTTTTTTATAATTGAATGGAATTTACAATGATTTGAAACTAAAAAATAATTTTTAAAAACTCAAAAAAAAAATACAAGATTTCACACAACAAGGAAATGAGCCTTCTCAGATATTGTCACTGACTGGTGACTGAGTGCCAGTCCATTGTGTTGATAGAAATCTCATCAAACATCATGTTGTAGCTACTGGTGGCCAGGATGGAATGTTGAGTATTGGGAATGTTAGACAAGGTACTATGCCTGTATCTCTGCTGAAGGCTTACAGAGCTAAAATGTAGGAAGTTCACTTTCACCCATTCAACCCAGATCCTCCATTTATTGTTCTGAAGATGAATTCCTCTGGCACTGGGATGTTTCCACAGATGTACCATCACTCTTTCACCAAGGAGGAAGAGCTAGTACTTTTTTGTCCTGTAGCATTAGTAACCAAGCTAATGTTCACCAGTCTCTCAAAGTTCTTGGCTCAGCACTGATCCTACAGAAGACCAAATTGAGATCACAAGCTTACGTCTCAACCCTGTCTGTGAACCGTTTGGATGTTTTCGGTCCTTGTCTTGTTTGTGGAACTGATGCAGAAGCAATTTATACTACTGGACAACTCTTTTCATGAAACTACTGTAATTATAAGATTTTAAATAAAAGTATAATTGGCCTTTTGAATTCCACCTTTTGTGCAAAATTTTATTATCAGAAAATGTGAGATTTGCAGGGGAAACATCAGTAAGCTACCGTTAGTGTCAATGCCCAGCTTTGGCTTTTGTTAGTCGGATATTCCCAGAACAGTTGCAGAATCTGATAGATGACCAATTGTAAAAAGTTGTGAATATGTGGAAGAACATCAGAGGGATTCTGGTGCTGATGAATACTACATTGCCTTCAGACAATTATTGACAGCTCATGGAACTATTTCTTTATTTTCGATGTTGTGGGACTTAACATCAGCGGTAGTTATGGGAACAACCAACATGTTTCTATAATTTTTACCAGTATGTATACTCCTTCCTAGTGGCAACTACCAGTGTTAATGATTATTCTTTTTATTGAAAATATTTTCTATAATCCTTCTACGCTTTATTTCCTTAATAATTTTAATAAACTTTATCAGGCAAAATTGAGTAGAGCAAAAGTGAAACATTAACAGTTGCATTCAAAAATTTTTAAAGATAAAAATGTTTTGACAAGTTCTTTTGTGAGAATAGGTTTTTGAGCAGAACTCTGTCAACTGCTTCAACCCAACTTTATTTTTCTTGAGTTTCACAACATAGTTGAAAATTGCCAAACTGGACATTGTGCAACAAAGCAGAACTATTTGTTATTGATAAGTGGATGACTTCCAAACTAAAATTTGATAACAAATGTGATAATTATATGATGATGTGGTAAAAGTAAAGAATTTTGCCATCTTTATCCTTATCTACAATGTTAATCATGACTTAACATAGTATTTTAAGACAATTTTATGATATTCTTTCCAAAGTTCATTAGATTTTAAATGTATTATAGACCTAAAACCTTAATGATAAATCACAACTGTTACATAATTGAAGTGTTCATTTACTTTATAATTACAATATTCATAATTATGGTAAAGTTTTGCCTTTCTGTCCAAATAAATATTTTCAATTTTTAAAATGCCACCTTACCTCAGGGATTGCTGGATTTTTTATCTGTCTATGGTTTTATTGCTGGGACTAATTTTTAAAAGACTTTTTTTTTTACTATGAAAGCAATTCATTGCAGAAAAAGCAAATACAGTCAAAAGAAAATTTTAAATGCAATTTCAAATAGACAATATTATTTTCATATTCCTTTCTGTCAATATATATAATTTTTTATAAAAAATGAAAACATCCATGTTGTTGTTGGGAATGCACATTCTCTAGCAGTAAACACATTTTTTTAAGATATAGATTATTTTTTAATTTGTTTTACACACTGAACAAGCTCTAATCTTTTCTTTTTCTTCCACTTTTATTTTAAGTTTTGGGGTACATTTTCAGGATGTGCAAGTTTGTGACATGGATAAACGTGTGCCATGGTGGTTTGCTGCACAGATCAAACCATCACCCAGGAATTAAGCCCAGCATCCATTAGCTGTTATTCCTGGTGCTCTCCCTCCCGCTCTACCCCCCTGACAGGCCCCAGTGTGTGTTGTTCCCCCAATGTGTCCATGTGTTCTCATCATTCAGCTCCCACTTATAAGTGAGAACATGCAGTGTTTGGTTTTCTGTTCTTGTGTTAGTTTGCTGAGGATAACAGTTTCCAGTTCCAATCATGTACCTGCAAAAGACAAGATCTTGTTTCTTTTTATGAGTGCATAGTATTCCATGGTGTATATGTACCACATTTTCTTTATCCAGTCTATCATTGATGGGCATTTGGGTTGATTCTATGTTTTTGCTATAGTGAATAGTGTTGCAGTGAACATACGTGCACATGTACCTTTATGATAGAATTATTTATACTCCTTTGGGCATGTACTCTGTAATGGGATTGCTGGGTCAAATGGTATTTCTGCCTCTAGGTCTTTGAGGAATTGCCACACTGTCTTTCACAATGGTTGAACTAATTTACACTCCCACCAACAGTGTAAAAGTGTTTCTATTTCTCTGCAACCTCACCAGCATCTGTTGTTTCTTGACTTTTCAATAATCACCATTCTGACTGGCCTGAGATGGTATCTCATTGCAGTTTTGATTTGCATTTCTCAAATGATCAGTGATGTTGAGCTTTTTTTTATATGTTGGTTGCCCACATGAATGTCTTCTTTTGAGAAGTGTCTGTTCGTGTCCTTTGCCCACTTTCTAATGGGTTTGTTTTTTCCTTGTACATTTGGTAAACACATTTTTTTCTACTATCATTTTGAACTGCTATTTAATATTCTAAGGTATAGGTATGTGTATCGTAGTTTATTTCAGTTGGTTGCCTATTATTGATTATTCCATGTTTCTAGCTTCTCACTGTTATGATTAATGCCATAATGTCTATTTAATCTGTATTTCTTTTAAAACTTGCTTATCTGGGAGGGTGAGGCAGGAGAATCTCTTGAACCCAGGATGCGGAGGTTGCAGTGAGCTGAGATCACACCACTGCACTCCAGCCTGGGCAACAGAGCAAGACTCTGTCTCAAAAACAAACAAGCAAAAAAACACACACACAAAATTTGCTTATTTTTAGCCATTTTCATTTTTTGAGGTAGTTTGGAATTTTCTTATTAATTTACAGTATCTTTTTATATAAGAAGATTTTTGCCTTTGGTTATATGATACAAGTGTTTTTCAATTTATTTTTGGATTTACTTATGGTGCTTTTTATAGAAGTTTGCATTTTATGGTAAAAACAATCAATTTCTTTCATTACAACTCCTTTCCCGGAGTTGTAATGAAAGAATATGGACAGCATCATGCTGTCCGTATCCTGGGTTTATATAAATGTTAAACAGCAATTCATTCTATTTTGTGGTTTTGTTTTTTACATATAATGATTACATTTGGAATTTAATTATTTAGTACATCTGAAGTTTATTTTCTTTAAAAAGAAAGAAAAGTTGGAAGCTAGCAGAGGTTGGTTCATGAGGTTAAAGGAAAGAAGCAATCTTCATAACATAAAAGTATAAGGTGAAGCAGCAAGTGCTGATGTAGAAGTTGCAACAAGTTATCCAGAACATCTAGCTAAGATAATTGACGAAGTTGACTCCACTAAACAACAGATTTTCAATGTATATGAAACAGCCTTACATTGGAAGAAGATACCATCTAGAACTTTCATAGCCAGGAAGGAGAAGTCAACGTATGGTTTCAAAGCTTCAAAGGACAGGCTGTCTCTTTAGTTAGGGGCTCATGCAACTGGTGGCTTCAAGTTGAAGCCAAAGCTCATTTACCATTTTGAAAATCCTAGGGCCTTTTAGAATTATGCTGTATCTACTCTGCCTGTGCTCTATAAATGGAACAATAAAGCCTGGATGACAGCCTATCTGTCTACTCCATGGTTTACTGACTTTTTTTTTCCTTTTAGAAGGAGTTTCACTCTTGTTGCCCAGGCTGGAATTCAATGGTGTGATCTTAGCTCACTGCAACCTCCACCTCCCAGGTTCAAGCAATTCTCCTGCCTCAGCCTCCCAAGTAGCTAGGATTACAGGATTTGCCACCATGACCAGCTAATTTTTGTATTTTTAGTAGAGACAGGGTTTCACCATGTTGATCAGGCTGGTCTTGAACTCCTGACCTCAGGTGATCCACCCACCTTGGCTTCCCAAAGTGCTGGAATTACAGGCACTTTGGGCATGAGCCAACATGCCCGGCAGTTTACTGAATATTTTTAGCCCACTGTTGAAACCCACTACTCAAGAGGTTTATTTCAAAATCTTGCGGCTCGTCGACAATGCACATGGTCACCCAAGATCTGCGAGAGAGATGTGCAAGGAGAATAATGTTTTCATGCCTGTTAACACAACATTAATTCTGCAACCCCTAGATCAAGGAGTAATTTTCACTTTCAAGTCTTATTTAAGAAACATATTTTGTTAGCCTATAGCTACCATAGATAGTGATTCCTCTGATGAATCTGGACAATACAAATTTGAAAATCTTCTGGAAAGAGCTCACCATTCTAGATATCATTAAGAATATCTGTTGTTTACAGGAGGAGGTCAAAATAGCAACATTAACAGGAGTTTGGAAGAAGTTGATTCCAACTCTCAAGAATGACTTTTAGGAGTTGAAGAATTCAGTGGAGAATGTAACTGCAGATGTGGTTGAAGCCGCAAGAGAACTGGAATTAGTGGATTCTGAAGATTCCACTTCAGTGGATGAATTGCTGTAAACTCAGGGTAAAACTTGAATGAATGAAGGACTGTTGTTTATAGATGAGCAAAGAAAGTGGTTGCTTGACATGGAATATACTTCTGGTGGAGATGCTGTAAACTGTTGAAATGACAACAAAGGACTTAGAATTTTACATAAACTTAGTTGATAAAGCAGCAGCAGGACTTGAGAGAGTTGACTCCAATTTTGAAAGAGCTTCTACTGCAGGGAAATAGAAATGCTATCAAACAGCATCACATGCAACAGAGCAATCTTTTGTGAAAGGAGGAGTCAATTAATGCAGCAAACTTCACTGTTGTCTTATTTTAAGAAATTGCCACCACCAACCCAACCCTTAGCAACCACTACCCTGATCAGTCAGCAGTGATCAACATGGAGGCAGGACCCTTCCCCAGCAAAGATTATGACTTCCTGAGGGCTCAGATGATTGTTAGCACTTTTAAGCACTATTTTAAAATTAAAGTATGTACATGTTTAATATATAATGTTACTGTTCATTAATAGACCAAAGTAGAATGTAAACATAACTTTTATATATACTGGGGAATATGTCATAATATTCATGTGATTTGCTTTATTTGTGATATTTGCTCCATTGCTGTAGTCTGAAATCAAACTTGCAGTATCTTCTAGCATTATGTATACATACACACATATCTGGAGAGAGAGGTTGAAACAGAGAGGGAGATTTTTTTTTTTTTTTTTTTTTTTTTGAGGCACAGTCTCGCTCTGTTGCCAGGCTGGAGTGCAATGGCAATCTTGGCTCACTGCAACCTCCAACTCCCGGGTTCAAGTGATTCTCCTGCCTCAGCCTCCTGAGTAGCTAGGACTGCAGGCATGCGCCACCACACCCAGCTAATTTTTTTATTTTTATTTTTAGTAGAAACGGGGTTTCACCATGTTGGCCAGGGTGGTCTTGATCTCCTGACCTCGTGATCCGCCTGCCTCTGCCTCGCAAAGTGCTGGGATGACAGGTGTGAGCCACTGCTCCCGACCGAGGGAGAGATTGTTTTACAAAATGATTCCTATGATTGTGTGGGCTGGTAAGTCTGAAATCTGTAGGGCAGCTGACAGGTTGAAAATTCTGTCAGGAGTTGATGTTGCAGTCTTGAATAGGAACGCAGTCTAGAAACAAAATTTCTTCATTTTCCCAGGACCCTTTTCTCTTAAGGACTTCTGTTGGATAAAGCCCACCCGCTTTATGAAGGATAAATCTGCTTTCCTCAAAGTCTACTGCTTTAAATATCAGTCATTTCTAAAAAATACCTTCACAACAGCATCCAGATTGATGTTTGACCAAACAACAGAGTACCATGATCTAGAAAAATGTCCTGTAAAATTAACCATCAGAGCTGTCTTTTTATTTGTGTGATAGTAGCACTCGAAGAGCAAAAGTTTGCTAGTTTGATAAAGTCCAATTTATTTTTATTTTTTTTTGTCATTTGTGATTTGGGTCAAAGAAATCATTGGCTAAGTCAAGGTCATGAGGATCTTCTCAAATAAATTTTCTTCTAAGAGTTTTATAGTTTTGACCATCATTTTAAGTCTATAATTCATTTTGACTTAATTTTTATATATGATAAAAAGTCTGAGTCCAAATTCAATTTTTTGATTCGTTTTGATTATTCAGTTATCCCAGCACCATTTGTTGAAAAGATTGTTCTTTCCACATTACTGTTTCTTGACACTTTTGATGAAAATCAATTGTTTATACGTGAGAGTTTATTTCATGAACGTCTATTTCATTTTATTTATTTAAATTTCTAGTCTTACATCAGGAACACACTGTCTTGATTACTTTAGCTTTATGATTATATTTGAAATTGGGAAGTATGAGTTCTCCAATTTTGTTCTTTTGTTTTCAGATTATTTTGTCTATTCTGGATCTCTTCCATTTTCATATACATTTTTGAATCATACCCAATTTTTGCAGAGGAGTTGTCTGGGATTTTAGTAGATATTTTGCTGAGTATACAGATACATTTGGGAAATACTTCCTTTTTAACAATATTAAGTCTTCTGATCTATGAATGTGAGATGTCTTGATATTTATTTATTCTTCAATTTATTTCAACAGTATTTTCTAGTTTTCAGTATACATTTTTTGCACTTCTGTTAGATTTAGTTCTAAGTATTTTATTCTTTTTAATGCTATTGTAAGTGGAATTGTTTTCTTAATTTCATTTTCATATTTATTGCAAGTGTACACAGTTACAATTGATTTTGCACACTGACCTTATACCATATAATCTTCAACTTTATTACTTCTGCTAGTTTTAAATTTCCTTATGATTTTCTATATGCAAAATCATATTACCCCAAAATAGAGGTAGTTTTACTTCTTTTTTTTCCAATTTGTGTACACATTTTTTTCTGGCCTAATTGCCTTGGCTGGAACCTCCAGTACAATGTTGAGTAGAAGAGGCAAAAGTCAGCATCCTTGTCTTGTTTCTGATCTTAAGGGGAAAGAGTTTAGTGTCTTACCATGAAGTATAATGTTAGATGAAGTTTTTCATAGATATTCTTTATCAGATTGAGGAAGTTCCCTTCTGTTCCTAGTTTATTGAATGTTTCTTTTTCATCATGAAAGAGTATTAGATTTTTGTCAAATGCATTTTCTGTATCTATTGAGATGATATGATTTTGTTTTTTGTTCTATTAATATTGGATATTATGTTAATTGATTTTTTGGATATCAAAACAACCTTGTATTCCTGGAATAAATCTTATTTGTTCATGGTCTATAATCTCTTTTAATGCCTCTAGTATTGGTTTGCTAGTATTTTATAGAGAATTTTTATGTATTTATAGTTTTTATTGTCTTTGTCTAGTTTTGCTATTAAGGTAAAATTGGCCTCATAGAATGAGATGGAAAATGCTCCTTTCTTTTATATTACTAGAAGATTGGTAAAGGATTTGTGTTAATTTTTACTTAAATATTTGGTAGAATTCACCAGCGAAGCCATCTGAATCTAGGCTTTTCTTTTTTTTGAGACAGAGTATCACTCTGTCGCCCAGAATGGAGTGCAGTGCCCTGATCACATAGCCTTGACCTTTCTTGGCTCAGGTAATCCTCCCACCTCAGCCTCCCTAGCAGTTGGGACTACAAGCACATGCCACCGCACCTGGCTGATTTTTTTTTTTTTTTTTTTTTTTTTTTTAGAGATGAGGTTTTGCAACATTGCCCATGCTTGCATCCGGGTTGTTCATGGAGGGAAGTTTCCACATTTCTAATCAATTTTTTTGTACTTATTATAAGTCTGTTCAATCCATTTCTTGATGCAATTTCAGTCATTTTTTTTTTTAAGACAGGGTCTTATTCTGTCCCCTAGGCTGGAGTATGTGGTGTGATCTTGGCTTACTGAAGCCTTGACCTCCCAGGCTCAGGTGATCCTCCCACCTCAGCCTCCTGAGTAATTGGGACGACAGTCATGCACCACCATGACTGGCTAATTTTTGTATTTTGTTTAGAGACAGACAGCCATGTTGCCTAGGCTGGACTTGAATTCCTGAGCTCAAGTGATCCATCTACCTTTGCCTCCCTAAGTACTGAGATTACAAGCGTGAGCCACCAGGCATATACCCGACCTTGTATCCTTCTAAGAAGTTGTAGATTTTATTTAAGTTATCAAATTTGTTGGTATACATTTGTTCACTGTATTTCCTTAGATTACTTTTTATTTTTCTGTGGTCAGTAGTTATGTTTCCTCTTTCATTCCCTATTTTAGTAATTCTCTTTTTTTAGCTACAGATTTTTCAATTTTATTGATCTTTTCAAAGAACCAAGCTTTGGTTTTGTTGATTGTGTTGTTTTTCTATTCTCTATTTTATTTATTTATGTTCTAATTATCATTATTCCCTTCCCTTTTCTGGTTTTGGGTTTAATTTGCCCTTTTCTAATTTTGGTTTCATGTGGAATTCAAATCAGATTATTGATTTGAATTCTTTCTTCTTTTTTAGGTATAGGCGTTCATAACTATAAATTCCTCTCTGAGCACTATGTGAGTTGCATCTCATAAAGATAAAATTTTCAAGCAAGTTATCACTGAGGGCAACTAGAGCTTAATCCTTCTTAGGAACTCTTGTGGACTTTGTGAAATACAGTACTTAGGAAGTATCCACCAACTGTTATTAGTCACTAATTGAGGATTAATCTTGGGAGGAATTAATTATTGGGTATTTCTGGCCTTCTCCATAGTCTGGTGGTCAGAAAGGGAGCTTTCAAACAAAAAATTGCAGTGCTGGCAATTAGAAGTCAGATCTACAAGCAAAGAAGTGGAAAATGATAAGATGTTCTGTGCAAAACACTGAGAGCATCTGTTGCACAACTAAATGTGTCTTTTTCTTAGTTGCAAGGTTGCAAGGTGCAATAGCTTGTCTTTTTTCTTGGAGTACATGAGAACATGTTCAAATATGTGCCAGGCCATTGGCTTCCTAAAAATCTTCAAAGTATGTGGCAGCCCCTCAATCTTTGTAGCTTTTATCTCTGACTCATTGGAATATATGATTTGACAATGGTAACAGAGCTACTCACCATTTCCTGTTCATTATAATTTCATCAATATAGTAGACCAGCATAATTTTCTCTAGAATGTCAAGATGATCTAGTTTCCTTTGTACTACGTTTTGACAGAGAACAGAATAAATAACATAGCCCAGGGACAAGGCAGTGAATGTGCATTGCTGTCCTTTCCACATGTGAATTTCTTTCATTATTGATGAGGATTGAAAAGAACGTATTAATCAGATTAATAGCTACATACCAACTGCCACTGCCTGATCAACAAGTGATGTTGATCAGTTCTAGTCAACATACCACATCTGACATAGACATGCAATTGTGGGTATCATTTGGTATTTTCATGGTAATCAGCTATTATCTGTAATGACATCAACCAGACAATGATATGATGATGACCACAATACCTGTGCCTTCACATCTTGATTGTAGCATTAAGCTTGGATTTTCATTGAGCATGGTATTCTGATTTACTATCTGAAGTGGGTAAGGGTAACTTCAAAGCCTTATCCTTGGCCTTTCATATAATAATTGCTCTTATTGGACAGCTCAAGGAACCATGTGAGTGAGTGTTTGTTAGCTGCTAATCATATTCATCCCAATTGTACACTCAGACACAGGGGAAATAACAACAGAATGGGTATACAAACTCATTGTGAGATAGTCTTTGGAGAGGATTCATCTGACCTTTAAAAGCCCCACTCTAAGGTAGTGGGGTATGACGACATAGCATGTATCCTTGTATTTTTGTCAGCTTAGGAATATATCTAATAGTCCTTGAAAGGTCAGAGTCCTCCTCTTTCCCCAGTGCATAACTTAGTCTGGTAAGTGGTCAGTTTCTTCAGATAATGAATTTGGAGCACGTTTACTGTATATATTTGCTGTATCAGTATATACAATATACTTTCCTTAAGGGGACCTTTAGGGATCTTTCCTTGCAGTGAACATTATCCTCTTTAATGACTCTTTTTTTGAGAATTGGATCAGATCTTAAAGCTTGAAGCTTGATGAATAATTGTAATTTTCCACTGTAGCAGCTGAGATCAGCCTTCTGTTCACCAGCCATTGATTTTTGTCTGTAGTCAGCTGCCCATCTGCCTCACTCTTGATTGACTCCTGATTGTCATTCTAGATTTGCTGCCTATTATGGTTATTATTTCCACCTTGCCTATGACTGTTAAGTGTTGCAACCTAGTGTCTGATGTTTTGGAATCCTACATTGCCATTGATAGAGAGGAAATGAGTTCCACCATGATATCATTTCCTTCTATCTACCATGTCCTACAGAGAAGAGCTACTATTGAAATTTTCAAAGATATAACTGGCTACTCTCCCATAAAAGTTTATTCTTTATTTTGTTAGTAAAGGCATATCTTCTGGGCTCTTCCGAAGAACACAGTCAGGGTGAGTTTTCCTCCTACTTCTGAATCTTTCTCCAATACTCTGCCAACACAGTTCCAGCATCTCCACCATTATTACTATGGGCCATAAATGTGACTAAGTTTCAAAGAGGGATCCCAGCTCTGTATTAGGAGTGGGTCCAGATGTTCTTGCCAAGGCATTAAATCCTGAGTCATGAAAGAATACTCCAATGTCAACAACCTCTCCCTTATTCAGATTTATATACTGTCTGCCCAACTTAACCCTCAAAATCCACTCCCACACATATTTTACCAATTTCTGCCAGAACATATAAGCCAGTAATACAAAATGTGAATAAGTTATTTCTTTGTGGAAGAGGGATGGTATTTCCCCACTTAGTGTACCCTGATATGTGACTTTAATTATTGGTTTGGAAACTATAAGGAAATGCAATAGTGGATATTGAGGAAGAAACATCACCTTGCTAGGCAGCTGCTTCAGGTGAGATCTGGACAATATCTTCAGGTAAGAAGGACTCCTCTCTGGCAGGGGCAGCAGCTGCTTATGCCAGTCTGGAGGATCCAGGAGAACTTGGGTTCAATCTTTTTAAATGAATCTACAGATATCCCCATATCAGGTTTTAGGATTTTACTACTCCCCTATTATGGCTGTGTCTTCAGCTTTGAAGATTTTTTCAGGGCTGCACATTCAGTGTCTTCACAAGGTTTAAATATTTGACCTGACTTTCAGCATAGAACTACCCTTTGATTATAGGAGTTGAAGGTCTCTTTTTACCCATCCATAGAGGTCTTCTGATCTTCACAGGGTGCACTTCACAGGACATAGCTGAACCCGACATATTATTTTTATTTCATACTCATATTTTTTCTAGACTTTTAAGGCATTTAATGAAAGCCATTGAATTCCATAATCCTTATAATTACTATTGCCCAATATCAATGAATGCAATACCTTTCTTTTCCTCTGTATTTTTCATATCCACTACAGATGAGAGTTGTGTGTTGTTGTTTTTTTTTTGAGGTGGGGTCTTGCTGTGTTTCCCAGGCTGGAATGCAGTGGCATGATCTCAGCTCACTGCAGCCTCCGCCTCCCAGATTCAAGCAGTTCTCCTACCTCAGCCTCCCGAGTAGCTGGGATCAGAGGGGTGCACTATCATGCCCCACTAATTTTTGCATTTTTAGTAGAGATGGGGTTTCACCATGCTGGATAGGCTGGTCTTAATAACTGAATGGTACTGCATGTTGGGTCTTATCACCATCCTGTTTACTACCAGTCATTCAATTATTGGTATAATCTAAATGCAAACAATCTAGTAATAGGATCTCATTTTTCTGTTTTGCAGGATCATTGCTGGTACCAATTATCTTTTGGTTTCCCTTAAAGCAATGCCTAAAATAAGAACTTGGTTACCATTAAAAAATGGGCCCAAAACCCCAACAGATACTTCACCAAATAAGATATATAGATGGCAAATAAACAATAAAAAGATAATCCACCTCATCCAGGAAATGCAAATTAAAATGACAATGAGATGGCACTACACATCAATGAGAATAACCAAAAATCAAAAACACTGACAACATCAAATGCTTGTGAGAATGTGGAGCAACAGGAATGCTCATTTATCGCTGGTGGGAATGCAAAATGATACAGCCACTTCGGAGGACAGTTTGGCAGTTTCTTACAAAAGTAAATAGTCCAGGCAGGCACTGTGGCTCATGCATGTAATTCCAGCACTTTGGGCTTTGGGAGGCCAAGGTGGGAGGATTACTTGAACCCAGGAGTTTGAGACCAGACTGGGCAACATGGTGAGACCCTGTCTCAATTTTATTTTAAAAAAACCTAAATATCCTCTTATCATACATATGATCCAGCAATTATCCTTGGTATTTGCATTAGTTCATTTTCACATTGCTATAAAGAAACTACCTGAGACTGGGTAATTTATAAACAAAAGAGGTTTAATTGATTCATAGTTCCACATGGCTGGGGAGGCCTCAGGAGACCTACAGTCATGGCAGAAGGCAAAGGGGAAGCAAGGCACTTCTTACATGGCGGCAGGAGAGAGAGAGAGAGTGAAAGAGAGCGGAACTGTCAAACTTAAAATCATGAGCTGTTGTGAGAACTCCCTCACTATCACGAGAACAGCGTGGGGGAAACACATGAGGGGCACACAGATTTTTGTGGCCTGATTATGCATAATTACCAAAACTTGGAAGCAAGTAAGATGTCCTTCAGTAGGTGAGTGGATAAACTGTGGTACATGTAGACATTGAAATGTTATTCAGCACCAAAGAGAAATGAGCTATCAAGCTATGAAAAGACATGAGGGAAACTTAAAATGCATATTATGAGGTGAAAGAAGCCAATCTTAAAAGCCTATATACTACAGGATTTCAACGATATGACGTTCTGAAAAATTCAAAATTATGAAGACAGTAAAAAGATCACTGGTTGCCAGGGCTTATGAGGAGGAAGAGATGAATAGGTCGAGGAGCACAGAGGATTTTGAGGCCAGTGAAATAACTCTGTATGACACTATAATGGTAGACATATGTCATTATAAATTTGTCTAAACCTATAATAATATACATCACCAAGAGTAAAACCTAGTGTAAACAACAGGCCTTGGGTGACAATGATGTTTTAATGTAGGTTCATGGATTGTAACAAATGTTCAACCGTGGGGCAGGATGTTGATAATGGGGGAGACTGAGCATATGTGAGGACAAGCAGTATATGGGAGCTCTCTGTATCTTCTGTTCCATTTTGATGTGAAACTAAAAGTGGTCTAAAAAATAAAATCTATTAAAAAAGGTATTTGGCCATAGGTAGTTGGTTTGGCAAGTGATCTCACAAAACCTGAGTGGTCACAGAGGGAAAGTGAGATAGGGAAAAAGGAAGAGCCAGTGTAAGGGTACTTTACTGAGGTCAGTGCTCTAGGCAACAAGGGACTTTTGAGAAAAACAAAGAAAGCCTCCAAGAATTACCCATCTGAAAGGTGGGAGTCTGAAACCTTTATCTTCTGACTTCCGTCTTGTGAGCTGCTCTTGTTTAAGTGGGCAAAAATGCTTCTATGACATTATCAAAGGATTTGAGTCACAACAGGAAAAGACAAGAGAAGCAGGCACTTGAGGTGAGATTTTGGTAGCAGGAGGTGGTTTGGAATTGTTCACAATAGCACTGCTAGAATCAAAGCGTGCAGATCAAGATGTAAGGATTTAGGAAGGAAGTCTGGGCTAGACATATAAATGGGAAAATTATATAGAGGTGATATTGAAAAGATGAGAATGAATGAGATTATAAAATATAACTCCTATTTTTAGAGGACAATAGAAGAGAATTCAGTGAAGAAGACTAAGGATTGATGATCTGCAATGTCGTAAAGGAATCAGGTTTCCATGATGCCATGGAAAACAAAAGAAGATAAAATTCTCAAAGGAGAGAATGGTTTACATCTCTAAATACAACAGAGAAATCCAGTAAAATAGGTAGTAGAAACATTCACTGTATTGATCATAATGTGTTACTTATACAAAAAGTAGATCATTGTTGATATCTGTCTTTGTAAATTTCAGTAAGGTAGTAAGAATAGAAGCTAGACTATAGTGGGTTAATAAATCAGATGAGAGGGAGTAGAAACACTGAAGATGGCAACACTTTCAAGGTGATTCCAGAAGCAAAGTAGAGATACAATATTCAGGATTAACAGGAAAAGGGAAGATTCCTTCTTGGGTGGGATTTAGGTTCCAAAGCTGTGAATTATTCACCTCAAAGGTTTTCTTAAACTAGTTCAGTTGACTAATTCTTCATTAAGGAGTTAGTTCTTTAGCCAGTTAATAGGACTCTCAGCTACTTTAGGAAATGCCTTCCTTTTATTTATCCCACCACTTCTTCTTACAAAAGGACAGGCTTGGGTTATAACTTGGTTGTGTTCTACTCCAACCACCAGAATTTGAGTAAGGGCTGGGGTTGTCTACAGCCCGAAAACAGGAGGAAAAAGTGATTAAAATAAGCACAAAGCTTGTTTACATTTTCACAGGAAACTTCCCACGACATATTAAAATGGAAACAAAGAGATCAGACTCAAGAAAGGGATGCAAATGTTGAAATATTTTTAATCCATGGAGGCCAATTTTCTTTACAGTAAAAAGCCCTGGAAAAGAAAATTAGCCAAATGCACTACTGTTTTGCCGGCTGCCAGCTTTTCAGCATCCGGACACGCTGTCGCACTAATTTTCTTCTTCATTATAGGCAGGCAGGAGCTTGAAATTCCCTGCTGAAGCAGAAGGAATCCGTGCAGATGCATATCGTAGGCAATTGCAATGTGACTCACACACCGAGGTTGGGAATCTTGGGAGTTGAACTGAGGACAAAATGGGAGGGATTTGCACTTCCTAAGCTGGTCTTGGAGAGGCATTCTCAGGCAAACTCACTCTACAATCCCGTTTTTAATGTAAGCTTACTACTTAGCTGCACAGCGCATCAGGGAGAAAGCTGATGAGGACTATACAGAAAGCTAGTGCTTGTTGCTTGCTTTTTTAACCTCAACTTCGTGCTTTACTGTGCTCTGTTTATTCTGAAGCTTCCTCAACTTTATATATGAGTTTATAAGAAAACTTTCTAGCTAAGATTGGTGATGATGATAATAATATTACTTAAAATTTGTAAAGCAATTATTACTAGAGAGTAAAAAGAACTATGTGGATCTTAACCCTTGGAAGACTTGTTAGGAGATATTAAGATTAAGATTGGTATCCAGTTATAACAAGGGATGGGTAGGCAGCTTTTCCTCTCCCTCCTTCTTTTTTTCCTCCCCTCTTCACATTTCTCTCCTTCCTTTCTTTTTTTTATTTTTTTTTTTTTTGAGACGGAGTCTCGCTGTCGCCCAGGCTGGAGTGCAGTGGCGCGATTTTGGCTCACTGCAGGCTCCGCCCCCCGGGGTTCACGCCATTCTCCTGCCTCAGCCTCCCGAGTAGCTGGAACTACAGGCACCCGCCACCTCGCCGGGCTAATTTTTTTTTTTGTATTTTTAGTAGAGACGGGGTTTCACCGTGTCAGCCAGGATGGTCTCGATCTCCTGACCTCGTGATCTGCCCGCCTCGGCCTCCAAAAGTGCTGCGATTACAGGCATGAGCCACCGCGACCGGCCTCTCTCCTTCCTTTCTTTCTTTTTCATCATTCCTCTTTCTTCGTAGGGCTGCTATTTCTGCTCTGATAGCCTGTTTCTCACAGTGCTATTATGCAATTAAATAACACATAGGAAACTGTTTTAAACTTTACAGAACGCTATGGAATTGTTTTATGATTATAATGATCACTTTTGTGCTATTTTGGGATGACGATCAAAGATGATATCATGGATGAAGATACAGCAATTGACTCATGAATATTTCTTTCTTTCTATCCAGCACATGAAACTGAAATACAGATAGTAATGGACTTTTCATACTGTTTTTATTAATTGATTGATAGCAGCAGTAATACCTTTCTCTCCATTCTGTTTCAGGGTTTCTGTAAACACATGCGCGCGCACACACACACACACACACACATACACACAGTAATGTATTTAGAAATATCACAGATTTTTGATGATTAGTCATATATTACATTGGGTTTCTCAAATTGTGTATTGATTTGTTGATGCCAGAGACATTTGTAGAGCCCGGCTATAACTCTTCTTGGTCTCATTTTCCTCTCCTAACAATCTTCAGGATATCAACAAGAAATCTACCTTTGTTCTGTTTCTGACAGAAAGGGATGTCTATTTCTCTGAAGTCCAGAATTGTTTGAGCATCCCTGAAACTCTCCTCGGCTTCCAAGGTCATAGCAGCTACTTTTCATATATTTTTGAACATTCCATTCTGAACATTAGTTCTTCAACATTTGATACGATACGTAGTAATATGTGGCATGACAATGTTTTGGTCAACAACAGGCTGCATATAAGACAGTGGTCTCATAAGATTATAATGGAGCTGAAAAATTCCTATCACCTAGTGACGTTGTAGCCATAAACCCTAACATGACACATTACTCATGTGTTTGTGGTGATACTGGTGTAAACAAACCTACTGCATTGCCAGTCATATAAAAGCACAGCCCATACCATTATGTACAGTACCTAATAATTGATAATGATAATAAATGACTATATTACTGGCTAATGTATTACAATACTTTTTATTATTTCAGACTGTACTCTTTCTGCTTATTACTGTAAAACAGTATATCGTGTTATGCTATTAGCAGCCTCATACATCTTGTGTTTACTGTGTCTCCTGATTGCATCATTTTCTCTTATCCTTGACTTAATCTTGTGTTTTGTTCATCATGGCCCTAAGTGTACAAAATCCATGGTGAATGGTGTCAGTAAGAAGCCACATTGAGTAAATGACCTGGAAATGAAATTAAAAATGATGAAGGACTACAAAGGTGGAAAATCAGTGGTGGTTACTGCCTGTCAGTCAGGCATGTCCCATTGGACCATGGCTACCATATTGAAGGACAAGAACAAAATGATGGAAGGTGTTAAAGTATCTGTTTCATTAAAGGCAACAAAACTAACACAAATTCAAGAAGGGCATTTATCAGACATGGAGAAAGAAACTTCTATTGACCTGAATTGAAGACCAGACACAGAAGCATATCCCTCTCAGCACCTTGATGATCACAACCAGAACAAAAACTTTGTGATGTTGAAAGAAATGGCTAGACCTGACTATGATGTTGAATTTACTGTTAGTTCTCGGTAGTTTAAATGATTCAATAATTGTTATTCATTAAATAATGTGAAAGTGAGAGGTGAGTCTGTGGCTGTTGATGTGAAGGAAGCTGAAAAAAATTTGGAAACTCTAGATAAACAAATTTTAGAGAAAAATTACTTTCCAGAACAAATCTTCACTATGGATGAAACCTCCTATTCTAGAAACAGATGCCTGAAAAAACTTTGATCTATGAAGAGGCCAAGTCAATACCAGGTTTTAAAGTTTTTAAAGACAGGATAACAGTCTTTCTTGGGGGCAGTGTAGCAGGTTAAAAATTGAAACTCTTTGTGATTTGTCACAATGAGAACTCAGGGCCTTTAAGAATATTAATAAGCACATGCTGCCAGTGTACTATAATAGCAATAAGAACTCATGGGTGACTTGTTTCCTCTTCCAAGATGCCTTCCTGAATTACTATGCTGGTGACATGGAGAAGTACTGTCTGGAAAAAACACTTTTAAAGATTTTGCTTATTGTTGATAATGCTCCCACACATCTTCCTTTTATTGATGATCTTTATTCCAATATCAAAGTGATGTTTTCCCCTCTAAAAATCACCGTTTTGATTCAACGAAGGGGTCAAGAAGTTATAACAGCTTTTAAGGTCTACTCCTTAAGGAAGACATTTGCCCAGGATACTGCTGCAACTAGACACTGAGAAAATAATGATGGAAGGGTTACAACATCTATGACTGCATCAAGAACCTTGCTTGGGCTTCAGGTGATGTTACCAAAAAGTGTATACATGGCATCTGGAAGAAGACACTCAAAATGTTTGCCTGTGATTTCAAAGAAATTGTTAAGGATGAGGTTGCAAAAATTAACAAGTCTGTGGTTGAGATGGCAAACAACTTTAACCTGGATATGGATGAGGATGATATTGAGGAGCTCCTGCAGGTGGTTCTTGAGGAACTAACTAACGAATTGGAACTGGAACAGAAATGCATAGCTGAAGAAGAGGCAAGAGAAAAGGAAATTGAAGGAGAAGAAAAAGAAGAACCTCCAAGAAAATTCACAGCAAAGGGTTTAGCAGAAGCTTTTGCAGCGCTTAAAATCTCCTTAAAAAGTTTGAAAACATGGGCCCTAGCACTGAAAGATTTTCATTTATAGAGAGGAATGTTCATGGTGCATTATCTGCTTCCAAGAAAATCTGTAATGAAAACCAGGAACAAACCAAACAAACCATCATGAACATGTTTCTGAAAAGAGTGACACCTCCTCAAGAAGAGCCTCAGCCAGGTTCTTTAGCAGGTATTCCAGAGAAGACACTGTTGTCATAGGCGGTGACAGCTCTATGTGTGTTTATTGCTTGTGAAGACTTTCCAGTCATACAAGATGTGGAGAGGGAAAACAGACATATTGATTATTCTGTAGGCCTAGGCTAATGTGGGTGTTTATGTTCTAGTTTTTAACACAAAAATTTCAAAAATAAAAAAAAATTCTAAGGATATAAAAAATATTTCTGTATAGCTGTATAATGTGTTTTAAGCTATATTATTAAAAAAGAGTCAAAAAGTTGGAAAAATTAAAATGTTTATATAGTAAAAAACTTACAATAAGCTAAGGTTATTACTGAAGAAATTTTGAAATAAATTTAGTGTAGCCTAAGTGTTCAGTGTTTATAAAGTCTACAGAACTGTATAGTAATTAATGCCCTAGACCTTTGTATTCACTCATCACTTACTAACTGACTCACCCAGAGCAATTTTCAGTCCTGCAAGCTCCATTCATGGTAAATGTCCTATATAGGTGCACTATCGTTTATCTTGTATACTATAGCTTTACTGAACCTTTTCTATGTTTAGATGCACAAATACTTACCATTGTGTTACAATTGCCTACAGTACTCAGTACAGTAACATGCTGTACAGGTTTGTAGCCTAGGAGCAATAGGCTATACCATATAGCCTATGTATGTAGTAGGCTAAACCATCTAGGTTCATATAATAGGTTGGCACAATGACAAAATTGCCCAGTGATACATTTTTCAGAATGTATCCATGTTGTCCAGTGATGAATTCTGTACTTTTAGAATATTAGATACTATCAGATATTAAAGGAAAAGCCGATCTCGTTAATACCCAATATGGAAGATGCTGGAATTGTTCAAGTGGACATTTAAGTTACCCATGGTGGCCTCATATTTCAAGACCATGTGGAAGGTTGGCATACACTTGCCAGGTGAACACTCTCTGTTTGTCTGCCCAATTGTTCTTAGCTCAGGTTCTACCGTGAGCTGAGATGCTTGCTTCTTGTTTCAGCACCATTACCTTTGACTTATACATTAATGAGACTTGAGTTGTCTATATTTTCAAGTGGGGAGGAAAAACAAAAATGAAGTAGAGCCTTGCTCTGTTAAGTCCCCGTTAACTCCTCTAGGTAATTCTGACTCTTCCCTAGGTTGACAGGGTGGGATTTTTCTTTTCATAGGTCCTCTTCCTTCTCTCCCACCCCTCAAGAGCATAATAAAACAGCAAAAATATCACACTCTACAAAGAGACTTAGATTCCCACACAATAATAATGGGAGACTGTAATACCCCACCGTCAACATTAGACAGATCAATGAGACAGAAAGTTAACAAGGATATCCAGGAATTGAACTCACCTCTGCACCAAGTGGACCTAATAGACATATACAGAACCCTCCACCACAAATCAACAGAATATATATTCTTTTCAGCACCACACCATACCTATTCCAAAATTGACCACATAGTTGGAAGTAAAGCTCTCCTCAGCAAATGTAAAAGAACAGAAATTATAACCAACTCTCTCTCAGACCACAGTGCAATCAAACTAGAACTCAGGATCAAGAAACTCACTCAAAACCACTCAACTACATGGAAACTGAACAACCTGCTCCTGAATGACTACTGGGTACATAATGAAATGAAGGCAGAAATAAAGATGCTCTTTGAAACCAACGAGAACAAAGACACAACATACCAGAATCTCTGGGACACATTCAAAGCAGTGTGTAGAGGGAAATTTATAGCACTAAATGCCCACAAGAGAAAGCAGGAAAGATCTAAAATTGACACCCTAACATCACAATTAATAGAACTAGAGAAGCAAGAGCAAACACATTCAAAAGCTAGCAAAAGGCAAGAAATAACTAAGATCAGAGCAGAACTGAAGGAAATAGAGACACAAAAAACCCTTCAAAAAATCAATGAATCCAGGAGCTGGTTTTTTGAAAAGATCAACAAAATTGATAGACCACTAGCAAGACTAATAAAGAAGAAAAGAGAGAAGAATCAAATAGACACAATAAAAAATGATAAAGGGAATATCACCACTGATCCCACAGAAATACAAACTACCATCAGAGAATAATAAGAACACCTCTACGCAAATAAACTAGAAAATCTGGAAGAAATAGATAAATTCCTCGACACATACACTCTCCAAAGACTAAACCAGGAAGAAGTTGAATCTCTGAATAGACCAATAACAGGCTCTGAAATTGAGGCAATAATTAATAGCTTACCAACTAAAAAAAGTCCAGGACCAGACGGATTCACAGCTGAATTCTACCAGAGGTACAAGGAGGAGTTGGTACCATTCCTTCTGAAACTATTCCAATCAACAGAAAAAGAGAGAATCCTCCCTAACTCATTTTATGAGGCCAGCATCATCCTAATACCAAAGCCTGGCAGAGACACAACCAAAAAAGAGAATTTTAGGCCAATATCCATGACAAACGTCGATGCAAAAGTCCTCAATAAAATACTGGCAAACTGAATCCAGCAGCACATCAAAAAGCTTGTCCACCACGAACAAGTGGGCTTCATCCCTGGGATGCAAGGCTGGTTCAACATATGCAAATCAATAAATGTAATCCAGCATATAAACAGAACCAAAGACAAAAACCACATGATTATCTCAATAGATGCAGAAAAAGCCTCTGACAAAATTCAGCAGCACTTCATGCTAAAAACTCTCAATAAATTAGGTATTGATGGGACGTATTTCAAAATAATAAGAGCTATTTGTGAAAAACCCACAGCCAATATCATACTGAATGGGCAAAAACTGGAAGCAGTCCCTTTGAAAACCGGCACAAGACAGGGATGCCCCCTCTCACCACTCCTATTCAACATAGTGTTGGAAGTGCTGGCCAGGGAATGAGGCAGGAGAAAGAAATAATGGATATTCAATTAGGAAAAGAAAAAGTCAAATTGTCCCTGTATGCAGATGACATGACTGGATATCTAGAAAACCCCATCGTCTTAGCCCAAAATCTCCTTAAGCTGATAAGGAACTTCAGCAAAGTCTCAGGATACAAAATCAATGTGCAAAAATCACAAGCATTCTTATACATCAATAACAGACAAACAGAGAGCCAAATCATGAGTGAACTCCCATTCACAATTGCTTCAAAGAGAATAAAATACCTAGGAATCCAATTTACAAGGGATGTGAAGGACCTCTTGAAGGAGAACTACAAACCACTGCTCAATGAAATAAAAGAGGATACAAACAAATGGAAGAACATTCCATGCTCATGGGTAGGAAGAATCAATATTGTGAAAATGGCCACACTACCCAAGGTAATTTATAGATTCAATGCCATCCCCATCAAGCTACCAATGACTTTCTTCACAGAATTGGAAACAACTACTTTAAAGTTCATATGGAACCAAAAAAGAGACCACATTGCCAAGTCAATCCTAAGCCAAAAGAACAAAGCTGGAGGCATCACGCTATCTGACTTCAAAGTATACTACAAGGCTACAGTAACCAAAACAGCATGGTACTGGTACCACAACAGAGACATAGATGAATGGAACAGAACATAGCCCACAGAAATAATGCCACATATCTACAACTATCTGATCTTTGACAAACCTGACAAAAACAAGCAATGGGGAAAGGATTCCCTATTTAATAAATGGTGCTGGGAAAACTGGCTAACCATATGTAGAAAGCTGAAACTGGATCCCTTCCTTACACCTTATACAAAAATTAATTGAAGATGGATTAAAGATTTAAATATTAGACCTAAAACCATAAAAACCCTAGAAGAAAACCTAGGCAATACCATTCAGGACATAGGCATGGGCAAGGACTTCATGTCTAAAACACCAAAACAATGGCAACAAAAGCCAAAATTGACAAATGAGATCTAATTAAACTAAAGAGCTTCTGCACAGCAAAAGAAACTACTATCAGAGTGGACAGGCAACCTACAGAATGGGAGAAAATTTTTGCAATTTACTCATCTGACAAAGGGCTAATATGCAGAATCTACAATAAACTCAAACAAATTTACAAGAAAAAAACAAACAACCCCATCAACAAGTGGGTGAAAGTTATGAACAGACACTTCTCAAAAGAAGACATTTATGCAGCCAAAAGACACATGAAAAAATGCTCATCATCATTGGCCATCAGGGAAATGCAAATCAAAACCACAATGAGATACCATCTCACACCAGTTAGAATGGCGATCATTAAAAAGTCAGGAAACAATAGGTGCTGGACAGGATGTGGAGAAATAGGAACACTTTGACACTGTTGGTGGGACTGTAAACTAGTTCAACCATTGTAGAATACAGTGTGGCAATTCCTCAGGGATCTAGAACTAGAATTACCATTTGACCCAGCCATCCCATTGCTGGGTATATACCCAAAGGATTATAAATCATGCTGCTACAAAGACACATGCACAGGTATGTTTACTGTGGCACTATTCACAATAGCAAAGACTTGGAACCAACCCAAATGTCCAACAATGATAGACTGGATTAAGAAAATGTGGCACATATACACCATGGAATACTATGCAGCCATAAAAAATGATGAGTTCATGTCCTTTGTAGGGACATGTATGAAGCTGGAAACCATCATTCTCAGCAACTTATCGCAAGGACAAAAAACCAAACACCGCATGTTCTCATTCATAGGTGGGAATTGAACAATGAGAACACATGGATACAGGAAGGGGATCATTACACACCGGGGCCTGTTGTGGGGTGGGGGAAGGGGGAGGGATAGCATTAGGAGATATACCTAATGTTAAATGAGTTAATGGGTGCAGCACACCAACATGGCACATGTATATATATGTAACAAAACTGCACGTTGTGCACATGTACCCTAGAACTTAAAGTATAATAAAAAAGAACACATTCTAGATGCCCAACTTTAGCTGAAAAGTCTGTAGGATGTATAGCTTCTTTCTGGGACCCAGCACAAGAAGAAACTGCCTTGGCTATTTCCATAGGGCCAATGCTTTTAGACTGAAACATAAAAGGTCTGCACCATCTCTGGGCTCTGCAGATTTGTGTCTGTCTAACAATAAGATTACTTGCCCTTTCCCAACCATACCCTTTCATGCATAACTCCTGTGTTATGGTTTCGGTTTGTGTCCCTGCCCAAATCTCGTGTCAAATTGTAATCCCCAGTGTTGGAAGTGGGGCCTGGTGGGAGGTGATTGGATCATGGGTGCAGTTTCTGATGGTTTAATACCATCCCCCTTGGTGCTGTTCTCATGATATTGAGTGAGTTCTCATGAGATCTGTTTGTTTAAATGTGTATAGCACCTTCTCCCCATCTCTCTTTCTCCTGCTGTGGCCATGTGAAGACATGCCTGCTTCCCCCTTTGCCTTCCACCACGATTGTAAGTTTCCTGAGGCCTCACTAGCCATGCTTCCTGTACAGCCTGCAGAACTGTGAGCCAATTAAACCTCTTTGCTTATAAATTATCCAGTCTCAGGCTTTCTTTATACTAGTGAAAGAACAGACTAACAGACCCTGCTTCTAGCTTTCAGAAGCATAAGAAAGAAGTTAAGTTTTGTGATCACACTGGACCCTGAATCTTCTCAGTGGAATCAGTGTTTCCTTTGGAATGGAGGCTTAAAATTCCCTTGGGGACAAAAGAGTTGGTCTTGTCTGAAGTTAGAGATGAAAAGAGACTCTACCTTTCCTCCCTCAATTTGGGAAGGACCATGGCACTTCCCATGGGACTCTATTATCCACCCCCAACTGCAAATTAGCTCAAAGTTTTATTATTTAATCACTTCATGCTCAATGTTGTATACATTACAATAGCATGTTGAAAAAAAATGCCTAAAGGCTTTTAAAGTTACAAAAGCAAGACAATTTTATTAAACTGGAACCTAACCATGGCACTCTTGGCTATAAAGCAGAATTTAGTTCAGGGGGTTTTAGTTTCATTGCTAAAGTGATGCTGTGTGAGGATCATCAACCTTTAAATAATACTCCATTCATGATTTAAATTTAGTTCAAGACCAGTGGGTGTTCAAAATGAAGCACTGAGCTATAATCTTCATTTCTAGGAGAGTGGCTGCAGATGCTAATTTAGATTTTTGAAGAAAGACAATGGTCTGTGGCAAACTAAGTAGAGTAGCTGGGAGACCATTGGTATTCTGGGAGGACACTGCCTAATTAAGCCGTACACCTCCCTCTCCTACTCTAAAGACCCAGCAGTTGTTGTTCATGGCAGATAACTTACCATTTGTAATTGTTTTCATTTTCCTTCTTTAACTTGGATTTTTATTTCTGCTAGGAAATTTTGAAAATTATCTAATTCACTGGACAGCTCTTCCCCTAAAGGAAACATAAACTTGAATTGAAAATTAACTTTTGTTTCTGAGGCCTAGACATGTAGAAGTTTTCTCCTTTTGCAAAAATATGACAGAAGAAGCTTGTGATAATTGTCCTTGCATGCACTGGCCCAGATTTCTCTCACAGATATACTGAGAATTGCTGGGGACGGAAGGAAGACTGGCAAATGCAGGCATCGGTTTTGATTTCAAAACATCAAGGAAGCCCTAGTTATAGTGAAAACTTAACTCTAGAAACTCATCCCATTCTAGGTGCCATTCTTAATTTCTTTCCTTACGCTGGTTCTCTCCTCCCCTTATTTCTGTCCCACCTTTTCCCCTACTTTATTTGCACTTTGAACTTGGCCAAATTCAAAGTGCTGGGTTTAGGAAGTACCTACTCATTGATGGCAAAGGGTGTTTGTTATCTGATCAAAAGAGTCAGTGGTTTTCAAGAAACTGAAGTCAAATGATTAAACTATTTGCAATCCTGGTTTTAATGGGGAGGGCCAGTGTCATGGGTTGAATATTTTTCTCCTCTAAAACTCCTGTTGAAGTTTAATTGCCATTGTAACAGTGTCAAGAGGTGAGACCTTTAAGATGTGACTAGGCAATGAGGTCTCTGACCCTTATGAGTACATTAATGGTACTGTCTTGGAAGTGGGTTTATTATAAAAGGGTAAGTTCGGCCCCCTTCTCTTTCTCTCTCTCTTTTCTCCTTTATCTCTCCCTCTCCCTCCCCTTCTCTTTTCTTCTCTTGCTGTTCTGCCCTCCACCATGGGATGAGTCAGCAAGAAGACCCTTGCAAGATGCCAGAACCTCAATCTTGGACTTCCAGCCTCCAGAATTGTGAGCCAATCAATTTCTGTTCATGGTAAATTACCCAGTCTTAGGTATTCTGTTATAGTAGCACAAAATGTGCTAAGACAGCCAGCATGATGGAAAGAACATAGTGCCAACCTTTCCCAGAAGCTACTATGGTAGAAGGAAGGTAATGTGTTTATTTCCTAGCCCTTCTATCATCACAGACTAGTTGTACCAAACTCAAAGTCTTCCCTTACTTTTCGTAATCTCATATGTTTTCTTCCCTTTCCTCTGCTTAGGCACAGGTTTCTTGTTTATCAAACTGTACTGAATAACGTATTAGGAGGCCAAAAGTGAGTATGCTGTCTTATAAAAGTCTGGCTTAAGAACAGTGATGTGCTGGTGAATGTTTAACAACTGGCTATCTGCATAAAAAATCCTGATTTACAGTATTTACTGATTTCTGTGGTGTAAATACTCCCATTGTGGCTGATTTCAAGCTACCAATGTGAGGCCACTGAACATGGAGTTGGGAAAGAGATGTGCACCATTGGCTTTTGTAAGCTAGTACTAGCTGGCTGTAGCACACCACTGAATATGTGCTAAATGCTTAGAACATGGCCTGGAATGCAGTAAAGTCTACATTAATGTGTGTTTTTATCAATCATTATTCCTCTTGTGACTATAATTGTGCTCTGTCTGTCTCTTCCTCATATTTTGTGTATGTCTATATCCATATCCATATCTATATATAGTTATAGATATATATAGAGAGAGATATAGGTATATATAGATATATATAGAGAGAGATATAGGTATATATAGATATAAATATAGTTTCCAGTGATGTGCTGGAAAACTCTTAAGAAAAAAAAAAACCTTGATTTACAGCATTTGCCAGTTTTGATGAAAATACCCATATGATGGGTGATTTAAAGTTGCCAGTGGTTTGACACTTGGTTTGTAAAATTCCTGAATATTTAACAATCTATCCCCTTAAGCTGGTAGGAAATTTCTCCAGCACACAACTGTCATAAGAGCTGGTTTCCAGGGATATCTGTATTGTTGCAGAATTTTGTTCACAAACACTGAAAATACAGGTTGTAAGTTTTAGATTCTGTGTAAGTGAACTTTTTCTTTTCTGAGTAATAACCTGTGAAGAAGTATTTTTATATACTTCTCTCAACTCTTTCTTCTTGCCACATCTGAAATATCGTATATCTCAATTTACAAAAAGATTCTAGAATAAAACCTTCTATCATACAATTCATCTGAAATTTCCTAGAGAGCCTTATAAATTTAGAATGTATAAATTTAGAATCTAGATTGTCACTTTGGCTCCAAATAGTTATGAAGCCTTGTAACTTTGGACAAATCCCAAGGAAGAAATACCTCAAGGGATAGTGTGAGGTATGGGAAAGGATGTTAGAGATTGTGAATAAATAGATGGCATGTTCTTACTGTCTCAAGAATCAATATTATGGCTAATTCTATATCTCCCTGTGCATTGAGGCAGTGAAGAGATGGATAATATAAATTTTTAGTGTAAGGAATTTGAATAAAAATTGATCATTAAGCTTAGAACAGTTTAGAGAAGATATGAGACTAGAGACAGTAGAGAGGGTTGGATAGATAGGAAAGCAAGGAAAGAATGTACTAAGTAGAGGCAGCATATAAATAAAGTGACAGAAGTAGAAAAAAAATCAGTAGTATTCCCTGTTTACCATATGCCAGCCACTGTGCCTGGTGCTAGAGCTATAAGCGATGAAACAGAATTTCTACATTCAGAGGTTCTTAAATCAAGTAAGGGAAGAAAGAGAAGATGTGCCTGATTGGAGAAGATGGCTTGGGGAAAGTGCAAATTAGATTTTGTTGGGTAAATTGAGGTGAGTCGGCTGAAGGATGCAGAGTTTGCAATGATTAGTGACTTGTAATAAAAACAAGTCTCTGTGGAATTGTTAGTAGATGAGCGACAGAATTAAAATGGTATTTGCAACAATCAATTTAGTTGAAATATGCAGAATAGATTAGGATGGAAGCAGGGAGAGACAGATAAAAGAATATGGAAATAATTTAGAAATGAAGAATGTGAACTGAATTGATAACCTTTGGTCCCTGATTGTACATAGAGAAGAAAAAGAAAGGATCAGAGCTTTAAAACAGGGGTTGGGAAATTTTTCTGTAAAGGGCCAGATGTGTAAGTATTTTGAATTTTACAGGTCACACAGTTTCTGTTGCAACTACTCAGTTCTGCCATTGTAGAGTGAAAGAGACATAGACAATACAAAAATGAATGAGCTTGGCTGTGTTCCAGTAAAATTGGCAATGATGGACTTGGCTGCTTACTACCGTCATCTGGCCCCTGGTTTAGAGTATAGAGAAATTGAGAAGGGTCATTGTCCAGGGGAGAGAATTCTGAATTCAGTTTTGAATATTCTGGGTTTGAGATGAAGAAGAAAAAATTAAAGTGGAGATTTAGAATAGGATTTAGATCTAGAAATCAGAACTCTAGAACTTTTAAATCTAGAACTCAGATCCAGATTTAAGAGTTATCACTGTTAAAGTAAGAAAGTAGATGCACATTTACAGTCAAACTAGGAAACCAGAAGCAATCTAATGCAAGGAGTTGGTTAAACAGGTAACAAGGGAGCAAAAGAGACAAATGGGGAACAACCCAGAGATTAGGAATAGTATACACTGTGTTTAGGAGAGCTGTGTTGTTTCTGGAACTCAGGGACTCAGTGAGGTAGATCGTTACAATAATGGCTTCCAATGAACTACATCCCCTTGTTTTCATGTCTTTGGTAATGTCATATTGCTGCTCTTCTCATCAATAAACAAAGTCTGTTTTTCTATCCCTTTGAATAAGGCCTGGCCTTGTGACTTGCTTTGACCAACAGAATGTGGTGGATGTGACATTGTGTAAGTTCTGGATCCTCTAGGTAAGAGGTCTTGCAGCTCTAATCTTGCCTCATAAAACCCTTAGACCACTATGCTCTGAAGAAGCCCAGTCTAGCCTACTAAAAGACAAAAGGTCCTATGGAGGAGAATCAAGGCAACAGCCAGAAAAAAAATTGTCAGACATGTGAGTGAAGCTATCTTGAGGCATCCAGCTCCAGTCAAGACATCAGAGATGGTACCCAAAGCAGAGAAAGGGAGGGAGGGAGAGAAATATCCTGGCTCTTCCCATCCTTTATCCTTCCTTCAGTGTCTCCTGCCAGTGCCTCCTTTCTCCCTCTAGTGCTTGCCTTTGGTCAATGAAGCTAGCTAATAGGGGACCCAGGAAATGCAGCCTGCAAGATGAAGCAGAACTGGGAGAACAGGCCCAGGATCAGTACGGAGGATTAAGCAAATGAAAGAAAGCACGAAGTGGTAAGAAAGGCCATGGAGAAAGGAGGGAAGCTTCTGAAGGAGCAGAGATAGATCAGCCAGCAAGGTTGGAGTAGCAATAATACAATGTTGGCTTGAAATAAAAAATTATAAGGAAGAAGGAGAGGTCTGATAAATGGCATCAAATAATACAGAGACTTCAAAGAAGGTAACTAACAAAAGAGACTATTTTATTTGGTGACACACAGTAATTAGGGACCCATGAATGGCCTGTAAACGTACATTAATTTTTCCTTCCCAAACTGTGGTTTGAAAATCCTCAAAGGTTTGTGAAAATGTCACAGGGGGTTCATTAAAAATAGCAGTGGTATCTGTTTTGATTTCTAGTATGCTTTGAAAATTCTTTATTTGGATGGCATGTTTATGAAAACATGTTATAAAAAAATCTTCAAAGGTAATACATCTCCATTAAAAAACAGAGGGTCATAGAAAATTAAGTTAATATTTAATTTTTGTTTCAAAAATGTTTAAATTAAGTGATGGTATGATTCTTTCTTTCTTTCAAACGGAAGACTTTGAGTCTTATAAAATGTATTGAGTGGCCATGCACAGGAATCAATTGATATAAGATAATTGTATTTATGATTTGGTCATTCAGTTGAATACCTTTAGCCCTGGTGTTGATTTTAATTACTGTAGAGTGAAAGATTCTTTTTATTTTTATGTATCTTTCGAATTTAACTTAAATCCATGATGAAATCTTTGATAAAAACAAAAGCTGATGCTAAATGCAAGTTAACTAAGAGTGTAAAAAAAAAATTCTGCTAATTTGTTTCAAGTTGTCTTATGCAATATTATTAATTGAGTCGCAATTTTTTTTTTTTTTTTTGAGAGGGAGTTTCGCTCTTGTTGCCCAGGCTGGTGTGTAATGGCGCGATCTCGGTCACCGCAACCTCCACCTCCCGGGTTCAAGCAATACTCCTGCCTCAGCTTCTCGAGTAGCTGGGATTACAGGCATGTGTCACCAATGCCAGCTAATTTTGTATTTTTAGTAGAGATGGGGTTTCTCCATGTTGGTCAGGCTGGTCTTGAACTCCCGACCTCAGGTGATCCACCCGCCTCAGCCTTCCAAAGTGCTGGGATTACGGGTGTGAGCCATCACGCCCAGCTGAGTCACAGTTTTTATATTGCTCACTAAAATCTCTTGAGTACTTGAAAAAATTGTGTGACTGGAAAAACCCCATAAATATATCCAATAAGTGAGTTTTTTTACATCTTACAACTAAAGATGACCCGTATCTGTTACGTGACATTTTTAGAGAATTGCTGTTTTAGATATTTTTAGTATCTTATTATTGAAAAACAAAATGTAAATACTCTATGATTCCATTTATATAAAACTGCAAAAGTCAAATCCAAATTATAATGACAGTAAGCAGGTCAGTGGTTTCCAAGGATCAGGGATGGGGGCGGGTAATAGCAAAATACTACAAGGGACATTTTTTGGCTGATGGAGATGTTCTGTATCTTGGTTGTTGAGGTGGTTACATTGTTAAATTCAACAAACTACATTTGCAATGGTTGCATTATACCAAATGTAAATAGGATCACAACATAGTAGATTAAACATAGGCATAAATTTCATACAACAGCTCACTATATTTTAAAAGTATATTTAATTAGACAATTCTGAGTATTAGACCACAGATGCAGATTTTTGTCTCTAAGAATCAGGACAAGAGTGAGGCAAGTGAGAGACTCAGGTTGCAAAATTTAAGGCAGGCCCTCACTGTCAGGTTCCTGAGAGCCCCAGCCCTGCACTTGCACATCTCTAAGAGTGAGTACCTCATTTGCATTTGCCTCGCCCTTTTTTGGTGACTTAAAATTTCATTCCATCTTTTAATATACATTGCTACCGCTAGGCATGGTGGCTCATGCCTGTAATCCCAGCACTTTGGAGGGCCGAGGCAGGTGGATCACCTGAGGTCCAGAGTTTGAGACCAGCCTGGCCAGCGTGGTGAAAACCCGTCTCTACTAAAAATACAAAAAATTTGCTGGGCGTGGTGGTGCATGCCTGTAATCCCAGCTACTTGGGAGGCTGAAGAAGAGGAACTGTTTGAATCTGGGAGGCAGAGGTTGCAGTGAGCTGAGATCATGCCATTGCACTCCAGCCTGGGCAACAAGAGCAAAACTCTGTCTCAAAATAATACTACTACTAATAATCATATAATAAAATAAAAAATGAATAAAATAAAATAAAAAATGTATATTGTTACCTAAACCAAATATTATTAAATATATTGCCATTACATTTGTTGCCAAATAAAACTTTTCTCATTTTATCTCATGTGATTAGTTGGGTTTCTTGAGTGTAAGGATTGCTACCTTTCACTTCTGGAAGAATCTCAACCATTATCTCTTGGAATGTCACCTGTCTGTCTGCCTCAATTTTCTCCTATTAAAGCACTGATTACATATATATTAGAACCTCTCCCCCTGTTCTTTATGTCCTTTAACCTCTTGTTCATATTCTGTCCCTTTGTGCTGCATTCTGGATCAAAGCTTGAGGTCTCTCTTTGGTCATTTATAACCTATAGCTTATCCTGTCCGTTGAGTTTTCAATGATTATTATTTCTGTTTCTTCATGTTCTATTTCTTTATCAAATCTGCTGAAATATTTGACAATCTCTTATACTTCTTTAAGAAATTTAAATACATTCTTTAAAATTTAAATACAGATAATATCACAAAAATTGCAGATCTGAAGGTCAGATTCTCTTATTTATTGTTTCTGCTGACTCTTGCTAAAGGTGACTAGTTTCTCTGGGTGATTTAAAAAAATTTTATGGTAAGCTCATGTTTCTTAGAAATTTATTTGGAAATACTTTGTGTCCTGGGTTTAAGGAGCTCTCTTTTGAAAAGTTGCTGTATTTTCTCTTTTCCTTTGCCTCGGATGCACTAACCACCATGGGTCACTTTAAATTCTGAACTTGGGATTTTTATGGCTTATACAGGTAGAGTGCATTCTAGCCTCAAGTTTACATGAAGACTAATTTAGGATTAAGATTCTCATGAAAGAAATTTTTTTTTCACTTAGGACCAAGGCAAGATTTCTTACCATTTATTTGGAAGGTTGATATGGAGGCTTAAGGAGGTTAAAGTTATACAGATAGAAGAGGAAAGAGGATGAATAAATAGATTTGTAAGACTTTGAAGCCCATGTTTTCCCCTTATACCAAATGCCTTCAAATGACTTGTGTTGATATGTGGCCCTGACTTCAACCAGGTCTACAGAGGGTAAGCAAGTTAAAGAGTTAGAGTTTGCAGGAAGCCATGCATGTACAACTGCTAGAGTAGAACAGAAATAGTACTAGGTTCCAGTCATTTGCAAAAACATGGATGGAACTGGAGATCATTATGTTAAGTAATCCAGGCACAGAAAGGCAAACATTCCATGTTCTCACCTATTTGTGGGATCTAAAAATCAAAATGATTGAACTCATGGACATAGAGAGTAGAAGGATCGTTACCAGAGGCAGGGAAGGATAGTTGGTGGGGGTGGGTGAGGGATGTGAGAGGAGTGCAGTGGGGAGGTGGGGATGGTTAATGGATTAAAAGAATAGAAAGAATAAAAACACTATTTGATAGCACAACAGGGTGACTGTAGTCAATAGTAATTGTATATTTTTAAATAACTTAAAGGATGTAATTTGGATTGTTCGTAACTCAAAGGATAAATGCTTGAGGGGGATACCCCATTCTCCATGTTGTGCTTATTTCACATTACATGCCTGTATCAAAACATCTCATGTACCCTATAAATACATATACCTACTATGTACCCACAAAAATTAAAAATAAAAAATAATAAATAGTACTGGGATAGAAGTCTGATGAAGGTTGCTGGATCTTTGTGGCTAGTGCCTCTGAGTTCAGCTGCAAAGGGTTTGCTGGTAACCTAATGTTGCTATTGTTTGGCTGGACAGGCATTCAGCTAGGGACATGGGTCAGGATGAGCAGAACAAACCAAAACTGCCAGTTTCTCGTTTTGTCTGTTCCTCCCTGCCTTGAGCAACAATGATCTTTTGAGCATAATGGCTGTTGGTACATTTCCCCTCCCAAATTTCATCTAAACTCCTCTTGTGGCCAACACTAACCCAGGACTATATAGGGAGAGAAATTTGGGGAAATACATTTCTAGCTTATCTAGGCAGATAATATACAACTACTAGAGGAGGAGGAAGAATTGGCAACCTATATATGCTAGTTGCATCTTTCTCTCATCTCTAACTAGATGGACTGTAGTGCATAAATTCTTCAAAAGCAACCACAAACTGCCTTACCTTCTCAGCACACAACTTATTACCCAGAGAGTGAGTGTGGGAAGTTGTATATTTCGAGCATCTACTATTAAAAGTGTATTTTATTTTTTTGGGATGTTGGTTTCAGTAGCAAAAATGTACAATAGTTTTCTATCCATAATTCCTGCAACTTTTAAAGGATGCTATTTAAAAATTTTTATTCCTGGAACAGTGTAAAGCTTTGTATTTTGGAGCAAACATATGATAATGAATGCTTGTCATTGATTGGTGACTTCATGTAACCCTACATAACACGTGAGTGACTGATCTAACGAGAGAAATGCAACCTTAGCAAGTTAATGTGACTCCCGTGTTTTGTGGGCAAAGGTTGTCTGAAACCCTAACAAGCCATTTCAAGAATAGGATACTCTGTTAGCCTACAGTTTGCTTTTGAAAAAAGCTCTCAGAAAGATGTAACTTTAATTTAAGAGTTTCTTTCCAAGAACAGGTTTTAATGTAGTCTGGAGTCCACTTCAGTTATAATAGACTTCACTTTTTCATGTGGACATACAGAGTGTGTATGTCTCCTTTTCCTCCAGTTAAGAACATAATGAAGACATGGTCTGAGGATTTACCAATTTCTAGCACTTCTGGGTAGGATTTAGTATTTTCATTAATAATAATTATTATATTTAATATTATAATTGTCATTATAATTGTTACATATTGTAATTATTATTATCATCCCATTTACTTCTCCTTTTCTTCTCGATGCTCTTAAAATGTTTTACCATTTGCAAAGTACGTCACAAACATTTTCTCATTTCCTGTCCACAACAGTCCCGGAAGGGAACATTTTACCATTTACACTTCATAGATGCAGAAATGGAAACTCAGAGGAATTAAGTGATTTGCCTGGGCTTTCTCCATCAATGTTAGAGCTGGGATCAGCTCAAGTTATTGTTCTATTCCTTCATTTTTTTACCATTCTATTTTTTTAAAGGCTGATTATTCCTATTTCAGACATTTTGTCACTTACACAATGTGAACTTTTCTCAATAGAAACTATGAAAAAATCACTGATTTACTCCACATTACCTGTTTAAGCAGCAAACATACGACAATGACTTCTTAAAAAACTGATGAATTTGTATCATTTTTCATGCTCCCTTAAAAGTGATGTTTCAGGATCAATTTTCTAGCTAAATTATATATTCTCAATAAACTGATTAAATATGGGAACATTTTGACTTATTCAAATGGCCAGCCCACAGAGATGGGTAGAGGATATTTCCTTTTGCCCACACAGACAGAATAAAAAATGATTGGTCATGCACTGATAATTACAGTACAAAAGAAATGTGGCTATTTTTAAAGCACCATTTTTCTCTTTAAGACCCAAAGCTTCCCAACCTCTTATAAAAATCCATTCACCTGATATTAAAAGCTCCATTCCCTGCACCAAACCTCAATCTCTGACCTGAAACATAATGGCAAGTTCCAAGAAAATGATGCAGCCTCTGCCACACTTGAAGCCTTTGTTGTTTGCACTTATCCCGACACGCAGAAATCTCTGAATAGAGAGGCAGGTGCAGTTTGATTAAAAAAAAAAAAACTGGTCCCCACAGTAAATGTGAACAGCAGTCAGAGCACATTTGCATTTTTTTATTTTGTGAAGAAAATGTTAGATAAGTTTGGAATCTTGGAATATCCTTCTGCAGTTCAGCATTTACTTCCCTTCAACATCTGCCAATTTCAGCATTTTAAAGCTGTGTTTAGTTATTAATTCATACAAGTTGTTGAGATGCAGGCATCCCAGTAGATGACAAAACAATGACAAAGAGAAAAATCATTGTATATTTCAACTAACACTCTGGATTTAGAATTAAAGACTGCTTGAATATTCCCATTTCTTATTATTTAGAAAGGTTCTTTGAAGTTGCTTTTTGCAGACACAGCAAATTCATTGACAGTATTAAAAAAATTTGGAGCTGGATTTTAGATGAAAGTGTTGCTGCCGGCATATCAATGCTAGCTACAAATCAGCACAAACAATTGTTCCATCATTAGCAAAGCCTGTGAACAGGAGCAGTCCTAATAAAGACTTCTGGCGCTCTCACTGGATTTGTTTGACTTGATTGCATCCCGCTACATTTACAATCTGTTTTGTGTTATCGGCACATAGACTGACAGACTTTTAAATTCACATTTAGAAAATTTGAGAGCAGTTTTCAAAAAACAAACACTCCCCGGAAGAGTAATATATCAGCAGCATTGACTTACACTGCCAATAAATAATATTTAGCCACTGGAAACAATCTGATACAATTAATGAGGAATCCAAGATGAGAGACCTAGATTCTGTTAAGGTTTTATGTATAACTTTGTGCATGTGGAGTTAGCGCTTTATATCATAGTTCTTTTTAATAACTAGGCCGTTGTATGTGCTCCTGCCTTTGCTAGTACAAACATAATAGACAAGAATTAATATTTTCCAGAACTTTGGTCCTATGAGATAAAAGATGCTGTGGGAATGCAAAGATCTATGAAAATTGTGAATTCCAATGTTGTTATCATTCAGCTCAGACACATGAAGCAGCTAGTTGCATGCATAGTAAAATAATAATGACAGTAAATTCCTGTTTAATGAGTATTTATCATCTGCCGGCCATGTGCTAAGTGCTTTACATTTTGTCTTCCTTTTAATTCTCAAACAGCACTATTATTATCTCTGTTTTACACACAAGGAAACTGTGACTAGAGAGGCTAAGTAACTTGTCCAAGGTCACACAGCTCAGTGTCGCAGACAGGATTCAAGCTAAGGCTGATTTGTGTCCAAAGCCTGCGCTCTTTACCGTAATGTAAACTTTGAAAGTTGCTGTAAAGGTCGCGTTTTGTAAGGTTACCTTTCATGATATTTTCCCCAAATCACAAGTACTCTACATTTATCTTTTATCTTTTTTTTTTTTTTTGATGGAGTCTCACCACTGTGTCATCCAGACTGGAGTGCAGTGGCACAATCTTGGCTCACTGCAACCTCTGCCTCCTGGGTTCAAGCAATTCTTCTGCCTCAGCCTCCCCAGTAGCTGGGATTACAGGCACGGGCCACCATGCCGAGCTAATTTTTGTACTTTTAGTGGAGACAGGGTTTCACCATGTTGGCCAGTGATGCTCACAGAAATTGCACCTATGCCTGTGGGGAAAACCTGTACAATCAACTGAAGGAATGAGATAAACCTGAACTTGGCTTATGGTCAGGTTGGCTTAGTTTGTAAAAATGGACAGTGACTATGAGAAATATAATTATGGTAGCTACAACTTCTATAGTAATTATGCTTCTATAATAATTGGCCATCTCTCTGCATAGTGGGGAAATTTAGGAGATGTGTACCTGCAGTGAGGATTTCCTGTTGATTCTTATAATCCACATCTAAATTTCAGCCAGGACAAGCTAGTTAAACAACTATGGGTTCTCAACAAATAGAAGAGTTTTAAGGCTTTTTTGAGAGAGCCTTTATGCAGTCTAAAAGCACATGAAGAAATGCTCATCATCACTGGCCATCAGAGAAATGCAAATCAAAACCACAGTGAGATGCCATCTCACACCAGTTAGAATGGCCATCATTAAAAAATCAGGAAACAACAGGTGCTGGAGAGGATGTGGAGAAATAGGAACACTTTTACACTGTTGGTGGGACTCTAAACTAGTTCAACCATTGTGGAAGTCAGTGTGGCGATTCCTCAGGGATCTAGAACTAGAAATACCATTTGACCCAGCCATCCCATTACTGGGTATATACCCAAAGGACTATAAATCATGCTGCTATAAAGACACATGCACACATATGTTTATTGCGGCACTATTCACAATAGCAAAGAATTGGAACCAACCCAAATGTCCAACAACGATAGACTGGATTAAGAAAATGTGGCACATATACACCATGGAATACTATGCAGCCATAAAAAATGATGAGTTCATGTCCTTTGTAGGGATATGGATGAAACTGGAAAACATCATTCTCAGTAAACTATCGCAAGGACAAAAAACCAAACACCGCATGTTCTCACTCACAGGTGGGAATTGAACAATGAGAACACATGGACACAGGAAGGGGAACATCACACTCCAGGGACTGTTGTGGGGTTGGGGGAGGGAGGAGGGACAGCATTAGGAGATATACCTAATGCTAAATGACGAGTTAATGGGTGCAGGAAATCAACATGTCACATGGATACATATGTAATAAACCCGCACATTGTGCACATGTACCTTAAAACCTAAAGTATAATAATAAAAAAAAAACAAAAAAAACTGCTCAATCAAAAAAAAAAAAAAGAGAGAGCCTGTCCACTATGATATGGGTCCCATGGAATACAGAAGAGGATATGTTTTCCTCTCTATTATTCTAATTTGCTGTATCAGAGTAAGGGGAGAATTAGCAGAAAAATGAACTGAGTTGTTTGAATCATCCTATTTGGCTCAGCATACGTAAATTGAGTGCATATGACATTTAGGCCTAATTCTATTTGGTTAGGATGAGATGAATTAGATATAATAGTCTCCCTCAAGGGTTTATAATGAGGAGAAATAGATTTATGAGCAACTAAGTATTTAAAACAATGTGGTTTTAACAGAGATAGGGCCAAAATTCATTATAGATTTTAAATACATAACATAGGAAAAAATTCTTTTTTATTAAAAAAATTACTTCAACCAAAACATTTCTATAATTCTTGAATTAAAGTCCACCTTACAGATAAGATTTTTGCAAAACTGAAATATACAAAGTTTCAGAGTCAATAGTCATTTCTGATAATTAACTGCACTACTGTGGACAAGTTATTTAATTTCTATAACCTTGATTGTTTTCTTATGTAAGGTGTGGATAATTCTAACTCCAAAGAGTGTAAGGATGAAGAAAGAAAACATAAAGTATCTAAAGTAGTACCTGGCACATAGCGGCACTCAATACATGCTGGCTTTATCCTACCTTCCATCACAAGCCTTATTTTTCTTCTTTCCAAAGAAAGAATAGGAAGGATGTATTTTAGTTAGCAATAACAGTTATAAAGAAGAATACATTTTGAGGTCATGTCTAAGGAGATAAGTGCATCCTGTTTTCTTCCTTGTGTTATTTAAAACATAGTGTTCAACTGTGACTTTAATGAGAAACAGGGCTTGTTGTAGATGCAGAGAGGGGCAGCCTCCATATCTACCTGTCTACACATGAAATAAGGGTCATTGCATTTCTCTGAAGGAAACCCAGGGCTCTGCTTTTTACTCCCCTGTTCTGTGCAGTGAACACATAATGTAACAGTTGCTAAGGACCCACTCTGCACAGAGCATGAGCTGGGCCTTCCCATGTACATCGATCTCCAGTTCTTCTAACAACTTTGTGGTCAAAAGATGTGGAAATAGGAGAGTTACAGAGTTGGAGATGGTCTGGACCAGGATTACAAACATTCTGTTTCTCTTTTTACAGAAGCCAATTCTTCACTGTGGTCTGAAGGCCCTCTCTACTCCTGCTCCCTCCTTCTTCATCTTTCACAGGAGTTTCCCCCAATATATATCTTACATGTGTAATCCTGTTTTGTTAGCTCCTCCTGGGTTGACCTGAGTTGACATGGTAGAAACCAAACATGTTCTGATAAGTCAAGTGGCAAGATGGAACTTGGGGCCCGGCTCACTCATTTCTCGGCAGGCAAGGAGGACTGCATCATGAGAGGAATGTGGGGCCTAGATAGTTCCTGGCACAAAGTGAAAATCCAATTGCTGAACATTTCATCAGGGGTGACTTGAGGAAACATCCCAATGGAAAATACCCTTGCAGTCATAATGATTCAAGGATTTGAAAGAGATATGGCAGTGGGGAGCACAAGGACAGAGTGTTGGCTGGGCATTACTGTTATATTGATGCTCTGCAATGGGATAATGAGAAACAGAGAACCATTAACAAACTAATGCTAAGGGCAAGAGTCAGAGAACCTCTCTGGTCCTTTAAGAAGGGGCTCTTTTCCCCTGCAGTGGAATAATGAACAGCTGAAAAACAGACTCCAGGATTTGACAAGTAGAATTCCAGAGCATCAGAGATATTTAGATGCTCAGCCAAGGCAGACCATGGATGAAAACCTAGGATCTTAAAACATGGGATGAAGACATAATGAGTAGATTCCCCTAGAGGATTTTGGCTCAGTATACATCCCTGAATGTTCAAGGTTTACAGAGGTGGCTCATTCCTTTGCAGTAAGAGGTGGCAATGCCTGAGTGTGGGAGATAAACCTCATGAGGCTTTAGAGACTTGTCATTTCAGTGAAGTTTTTAGAGGTCCAAAGAAGCTCCTGGAACAATATTAGATCCTGCTGGAGACGGAGCTCTTGACCATGGGACACCAATTGTCCTCCCCATTATGAGCTAACTACTGTCAGACTGGCCAAAGCATAAATATGAATGGGCTAAGCAGCAGTCTCTCATTAGATAGAAATGTACATCCAGAAATGTCATATGCAATGACAATGAGCACAGGTAAGCTATGTGGGAAGGTAGACAAGACTCCCACATTAACCATCACAGTCACAGCCGTGATGCTCACAGAAATTGCACCTATGCCTGTGGGGAAATCCTGTCCAATCAACTGAAGGAATGAGATAAACCTGAGCTTGGCTTACCGACAGGTTGGCTCAGTATGTAAAAATGGAAAGTGACTATGAGAAATATAATTATGGTAGCTACAACTAATTGACAAAACTTGACTGTAAAAGTATATACTTTTTAAATACTTAAATATACGTAATTATTTTTCAAGTTCTTTTCTCCTGAAAGTAGAATTTTTAAAAATATTCAGAAAACTTAAAAATTATTTGGGTTATAGTTATATTCATACTTTTTCTCTCTGACTACCTAATTTAGGATAATGAAGTTTTTAGTCTTTTACTTAAGCATTTCCATCTGCCCAGCAACTGGAGTCCATCTGGAATAATGTATTTTTATGAAATTGTATGGGTAACTCAAACCAGGATTACTCATCTGAAGAGAAAATGGTTGTATTTCATAGGTTTCACACATGAGCAAATTGATCTATAGTTGTGAAATGAATAATAGTGTTACTTGACTATGCAGTGAAATGAAAGTCTTGGAAATTATATAGTTGAATATTTTGCATTATTATTGCTATTTTCTCTGGATTTCTCTTAGGGAGGGCTTTTTCACTGAGAATTTTTCTTTACTTTTCACCTTTATGAAACAATAAAAATGATTGTTTGATTAGTACAGAGTTGGTAAGCACTGCTGTAATGTTCTATGGGTATGATGACAAGTGTAACACCTCTTAGGGCAGATTCATCAGTTGAAAGTCAATGCAGTGTTTTTTTCAATTAGTGACTGATTCTGTCCCCAAATGGAATCATTTCACAATAAGAGATACAGGCCAATTGGATAATTCTGGATGCAGTTTTATTTCATCTCCTTGTCCATGCAGAGACCTGAGACAAGCCTTGGTATCCAAGTGACCTAGGTTTGGGCTTGGCTTCATCCCTGTATAAATGCTGTAACCTCTGGATTTCATTTAATTTGTTTGTGCCTCATCTGTAAGATGAGAGCTTTAGAGTAGTTTGTCTTTCTGTTCTTCCACCTTTACATTTACGTTTCTAGGGTTAGATTTCTGAATATAATTAAGGTTGACTGAAATATCCAACTGGCCCAAAAGTACTTTCTCCTAAAACAGTCTTTTAAAACAGTGTTTGAAGGTTAAATAGATTACTATATGCATTGTGACTTAATCTTGTAACTAACAATCAATTGTGCCAAGTCCTCATTAATTCTCCCTCCAACAAGATGACATTAAAATGTCCCATTGTAATATTTTAAATTCTTTTCTGGCAGAGGCAGACCTTGAGAAATATTGATCATACTTTAAAAACTCAATTGTCTGAATAGATGGCACATGCCATCATTTCCATAATATATTTCATATAGAAATTCTCAGAAGATGGAAGATGCAAGAACAGTATTTCCCATCTGTGGTATGGTACATGCTCCACCCTTCTCTCATTCTACCGCTAACAGCTGTCCTGCCTCAAGTTTATTCAGGTGTCTTTAAAATTCGTTTATGTTTCTGAAATTTTTGAAGTAATAAGTTTTATAAACTTAATACATACTAGTGAGATAGTATTTCCTGGTCTTTGTCTAAAAATTGTCTCTTTCATTTTATTCTAATATTTGCCTATGTTCCTCATATCTATTGATTCGAGGATATTTTTTATTCTTTACACTGCTTGATAACCTTTTGAAAATTCACCATGGAAGAATGACTATCACAGGAGAACTGGTACTTGGAAACCTTGAGGCATTACAAGAAAAGTCTTGGTGTAATGAGCAAATGCTTATAAGCAAGAAGGTAATTTGCCATTACCTTCATAACCCTAGTGTTGACAACAGTGCCTGTTCTAGAGTAAGCAATCAGTAGATTTTTTTCTTTTTTTTTTTGAGATGGAGTTTCACTCTTGTCACCCAGGCTGGAGTGTAATGGCATGATCTTGGCTCACTGCAACCTCCGTCTCCCAGGTTCAAGTGATCTTCCTGCCTCAGCCTCCCAAGTAGCTGGGACGACAGGTACTGCGTGCCACCACACGCAGCTAATTTTTGTATTTTCAGTAGAGACGGGGTTTCACCATGTTGACCAGACTGGTCTCGAACTCCTGACCTCGGGTGATCCACCCACCTCAGCCTCCCAAAGTGCTGGGATTATAGGCATGAGTCACTGCACCTGGCCCCAGCAAGGTATTTTTTTGAAGTCCAATGCAAGTGGTAATTGTCAGACTAAAAAAAAAAAAAAAAAAGAAAAAATCTCAAATATTTCCTAGCTAGAAAATGTCACCACATCCCTCTCTCAATTTTGGGGATTTTTATCATGCCTAGCAACAATATTGGAGAGTAAAATGTAAAAACCATTTCATTGGTTATAAAGCAATGGAAATATGATAATTAGGGCAGTCCAGATGCTCACTCTTCCTGTTGGAATTATATTGACATTATCATTTCATTTTGTTTGTTACTCATAACAGTATTCCCATCTTGGCACTTAAGCAGAAAAGCTTCACTTGTTATGGTTGTTTCACAGTTGATTCCATTATTTGACTTCCTGTTTTCACAATTTGCCAACCAATCAAACATATCTGTGGTTTTAAAACATGTGTCAACTGAACAGATATCAAGAATAAAATGCACATATACATCCCAAAAGACCTCTGTCAAAATCAGTAAGATTGCACAAGGCAGGAACCTCGGATAGCACTTTAACAGAAGAAAATTGTCAGAAATTAGTTCATTCAATGTAGTATCTGAGCTTTAATAAACCATGTCTTATCTCTTTTGGCCAGTGGACAGTTTCTAATTGGTAAGGGTCCAAGGTAAGGCAAACAAATGCAAGGAAACCTGTCTGCCTGGCTTTATATATCAGCAAGATAGCCCTATCGTACATCAACGAACAGGCTTCAAGTTGACAACAGGAAAAATGTGACTCAGCTTATACAAAAGGGGAAGTCCCAGCATTGGGCTCAAACAATGGGCCTGTCATTTTACTGCTTTGCTGGTCTGTCTTACCTTTTTGAAGATATGCAGGGGCTGAGGACTCAGCAATCTTCTCTGGGTCCTAGGCAGGGTCAGTAAATGTAGTATCCAGGGAGAGGCATTATTCCAGGCATGAGCAGAGCAGAGGAAACAATGGGGAACTTGCGGTCAGGCTGGTAAAGTGATACCTTAAGTTCCAGGAATACTTGATTTGGGAATGGAAACAGGATAGGCCCAGCAACAAAACAAGAGCAGCACAAAATCCTCCTTAGAATGATGAGTCTAGTGAATGAATTAAACAAAGAAAGCAGACTGTGAGGGATATGTTTATTTTCTCCTCCTATACTCACATATCTGCAGTTCCCTCTGCAGAAGATGTTACTGCAGAAGCAGTAACAACCAGCTCATTGATGCAAAAACATTCTATGATATGACACTAAACACTGTGTATATGTGATTTACATGCTATATGTTAATTTGAGCTTTAGAGGGATCTTTAAGTCATATAGGGCTGAGGAAAACATGTACTTCTTTGGCTACTGAGCTACATCTTACATAAAATAACACCACCAACACCGAATGGGCAGACCTCACTGTGGAGTCAAAGGCAGAAATAGTATGCTCTCCAAATGAGTCACTCCCAGAGGTCCTGTGGTCTTTAAAAACCTGACCACTGTTATTCTCTGTGCTTATAGGTTGTTCTTAGTTGCTGCCTTGAGGCTTCCCCTCACTTCACTGTTTCCACTTCTTCTTTATTGACTTTTGTGAAGTCTCCATTCTCTTCCTCTTTCATGGGAAAGTGATGGTAAATGTGGGTGATTAGGATGTTCAGTGAAGCACAGACTTATTAACAGGAACCAGGAGGAATGGCTAAATGTTGCCAGGGTTTAAAAGTTTTACATAAAAGACAATCATAGTAGTAAAATAGTCATCAGTAAGAACATGACTTTTCTTGTTTCATTGAAAAAATGTTTAGTACTTTTGACTGGATTATTTCTATAGTATGACAAATCTGTTTTATTGTTTTCCTATAACTTGGGGTCATTTTGTTCTGGCCTGTGGTATGCAATGCCCTAGAATATTATTATTTTATATATATCTATATCTATAGATATAGATATATTTTGAGACGGAGTCTTGCTCTGTTCCCAGGCTGGAGTGCAGTGGTGTGATCTCAGCTCGCTGCAACCTCCACCTCCTGGGTTCAAGCAATTCTCCTGCCTCAGCCTCCCAAGTAGCTGGGATTATACGTGCATGCCACCATGCCCGGATAATTTTTGTATTTTTTTTTAGTAGAGACGGGGTTTCACCATGTTGGTCAGGCTGGTCTCAAACTCCTGACTTTGTGATCCGCCCACCTTGGCCTCCCAAAGTGCTGGGGTTACAGGTGTGAGCCACCACGCCTGGCTGCCCCAGAATATTATTAAGGATAGGTTTTTACTTCTAGTATAATAATATCTTCCTTATTTTTGTATGCTTGATACACAGTGCCTGAAACCTGTCAATCACTTAATAAACATTTTTAATTGAATGAGTACATTTTCAAATATATTTTGATTAGTTACGCTTTCATTGAAAGAGCCCCCCAAAATAGATATAATTTTATAAAACTAGTACAGGGCTGAAACTGAACAACAAAACTGGAATTCCCTCTCCTGGGCCTCTCCCGAAAATATAGCTGAGATTGATCCTTTTGGTCACCACAGAAATAAAGAATGAAGAAAAAGAGCCAGCAAAAAGAAGCCTTTAAAGACAACAAAGAGACTCGGTAGAGTTTTATGACAGGTTTAGATAATTAAACCTCATCACGAGGAAGGACATTTAGGAAATAGGAAGGGCTGACTTCATTCTACCCACAAGATTTCCAGAATATTTCTTGATTTAGATGAGAGTGGAGGTCCCCCTTCTCCCCATTCCCACCCCATTCTTGAGTGCTGTGCTGCTTCTCCTTTCTCTGTTCCTGTTCTCAGTCTCCCATGTCACACAATAGTAACAAAATGACTAAAGTCTTACTCACTGAATGTATTATGTGAGCCAAAAACAAGTGTTCTGGCAGCTTGGCGAACTTACCAAATCTCCTGAGTCTCAAGGTAGCACTGGCTGAAAGTCCTTGATGGAGCTTGGAGAAGAAAGTGTAATACATCTGTTCTCAAATATTCACTTGACTAACTCCACCACCTCCTTCAAGTCTGGTCAAATCTTACCTTCTCAATAAAGCCTGCTCTGACTGTCCTCTTTAGTGCCGCAAACTACCCCTTCCCCAACACTACCTTCTGGCATTCCTGATCTTTCTTATTCTACTGTTTTTCTTTTCAGGGATGTTTATCATCTTCAGACATACTAGCATATCTACTTATGATGTTTATTTTCTATTCCTGCCTCCCACTTGAATGTAAGCTTCACAAAGGCAGAGATCATAGTTTGTTTTTTAATATATCATAAGCCCCAAGAACAGTGTTTGGCCCACAGTAGGTGCTCAATAAAGATTGGTAGGATAAAATAATGAGTATTAATTAGCTATTGCTATGACACATTAATAAGTTATTGCTTCTGCTCTCAAGGAATTTATATATATTAAAGAGACAAAGTACAAATAATGCCCTGTAATACAGTATGATGAGTGCTAAACTATCAATATAAAACAAGAGCAATGGAATGAATAATTCCACAGAACAGTTCTCTGTTCTAGTAAAGTAGCCAAAAGTGGATCATAAGAGAGGGATGATGGATGTGGAGGTATCGAGAAGAGATTTCAAGTGCACTCTCAGCTTATTTTTCCTCATCGGAATGGAGTCTTCTCGTTAGGAAGATGAGATCTCCTATCTTCTGTATCGCAACTTGAGCCAGCAAATGGAGTGGGAAGAATAAATTGGTAAACTGGAACTCACCTATTGAGTCTCTTGGCTTTCAGTTCCCTTTTTAGCCATAGTATAGGCCTCCTTCCCTTCCCCATATCATTCACTGCAGGTATTGGGTCTTACAAAACCTATTACCTTCCCAGCCTGCTCAGTGAGGTTCTGAGTCAATCTAATCTCCTTGTGATAGCTTTTAATACACTTCATATTTCCTTCTATCATTCTAGAAGAACACTGTGTTTTGCATTTTCTTGATGTTGGTTTACTCCTGCTTATCTGTACCTTGACTTACATTTTCTGGAAGAGAAGCAGATGGCGGATGACTCATCAGTACAATCATTATGACTTTCTTTGCTGCCTGTGATAATTTGGGATTCCTGGTCTAGATTTTTTTTTTCCACTTCTGCTTCAGATGAGTCATATGACTTCAGGTGGTGGATTAGAATCGATGCTTTATCTGCCCTAACCAGTTTTGAATAACTTCTTTTAAGTCGTAAGAGTGTTAAAAGTTCTGCTGAGCAAATCCTTCCCAGTGAGAAGAACAAGGAGAAGTTCTGTTTTTGTAATATCGTACTTCTATTGATTGGCAGAAGATTATTGTATTTATCATTACCCTCAGTGTTTAAAAACCATCCAAAGCCTTCTTGGGTGAAGACTCTAAGTATATCTCAGGCATCTACTCTGTTTATTGTGTTCTGTGTGGCCCGGGAAAGTCATAAACAAATGAATTACATCTGTTTGTGAGGCTTTTACTGATTTCTTAAGACAGAGGCTGGGAAACACAAAGGGAAAGTACCTGACCTTCCGACTATAATATGCTCATAAGTTCCTCTGGGTCACATTTAGTTTTGCATACCTGAGACAGAGCTACACAGACAGTAGATATCTAATAGGTATTGTGAAATAGTGAACAAATGAATGCATAGATTGACCTGATTTATTATGTAAGGAACAGCATGAAACCTGGAAATCCAGTTTCCATGTCTGTAGAAAGGAAAAATTACACTAGTCAACTATAGGCTAATAAAAAACACTGTAAAATAAATTAAGCAGCTGAGATCTGTGTGTTCAGGAAACTGCGCAATCATTACACTTCTCCAATTTTCTAAGAAGGGGCAATTGCCTTAGGAGTGCATTGAGTAAGTTCCATCTACAAAGTATAATTGTAGGGGCCCCGAGTCTTTTGAATGCCTTGTGCAACACTACCTTCTCTCCTAGCTGGCCAGTAGTCCCTATCAATAGCACTGGTCTTCGAGATCAGGTAATAAGTATCCTTGTACTTTTTCGCACACATTAATTGAAGAGAAAGCGTTGAAGGTTTTCTCAAACCTTCTCCAAAAGGACTTTGTTATTTCAGTTAGCACATGGTTACACACTAAGGCAGAATTTCCAAAGTTTTGTTCTGTGGATTCCTATACTCCAACCTCAGTTGTCATTGTTTAATCACCATACCCTGCTTAATTTTTCTTCATAATGTTTATTATTACCTGAAATCATGTATGAATTTAGTCTTTACTTTCTGCCATCGTTACTAAGAGCTTAAACTCCAGGAGTTCATGGATTTATCACCAGCACAGAAATTAGTATTTGGCATACTAGGCACTCTATAAATATTTGAATAAATGAAAAGGCTTTATGATGTGATGATGTGAAAAAAGACTTTTTTTTTTTTTTTTTGAGATGTAGTCTTGCTTTGGTCATCCAGGCTGGATTGCAATGGTGTGATCTAGGCTCACTGTAACCTCTGGCTCCTGGGTTCAAGTGATTCTCCTGCCTCAGCCTCCCGAGTAGCTGGGACTACAGGCACCCGCCACCTTGCCCGGCTAATTCTTGTATTTTTAATAGAGATGAAGTTTCACTTTGTTGGCCAGGCTGGTCTCAAATTCCTGACCTCAGATGATCCGCCTACCTCGGCCTCCCAAAGTGCTGGGATTACAGGCGTGAGCCACCGTGCCAGACTGTGAAAAAAAGACTTCTATGGTAAAGTTCATTTTGAAAATGTTGGAGTAAATAAAGATAAACAAGTTTATCTACTGCAGGACTCATTGGGCATTTTAATAAACTATATGTGTTTTACGAATCTCAGGATGGGGATAAAATATTCTGTGTTCCCTCAACTTCTTTGATCACAGAACTTTTTTGCTTTTGGCCTAATGTTATGAGATAAGTACATTTCAGTGAAGAAACAAAATTGGGGAAATCTTAGAAAGTCTTACTCCTGTAGCAGTGAGACATATTGGCATGCTGTAGGGATTTTTCAGTCAGAATCCCTAGAGGATGAGTTCAGGAAAGTTGGCCTTGGGTAATGAAGATACGAGGCTATGGGAGACTTGGAAGAAGAATGGTGAAACAGGGGAGGATCTGCAAAGACAGATTTTGAGTATCTCATTATGCTCTCTTTCAAAGTGCTGGAAAGATGCTACCAAATGGCAGATGCAGCTTGGAAAGAAGAATTCCTGACCATGTTTCAAAATTATTATTTTTTAAGTAAACTTTTTACACATAAAGGTGTATAAAACACAGTGCAGAGACCGATGGTTTTTCACAAAGTAAACCCACTCACGTAACCAGCAATTTAAAAAAAATTACCAAAGCCCAGAAGCGATCTTTTATGAATTTTATCTTTGGCAATTGTCGATTTTCTATATATTACATTTGTTTTCAATTTAAAAAATCTAATCTGGGGTTTTTTCATTTTTTTTTCTCTTTTTCAAGGTAAACACTTAGAATCATGGCTTTTTAGTCCTTTTCTTCTTCTTTTAAATTTCCAACTTTTATTTTAAGTTCAGAGGTACATATGCAGAACGTGCAGCTTGTTACATAGGTAAACGTGGTGGTTTGCTGCACAGATTATCCACTCACACAGATATTAAACCCAGAATCCACTAGCTATTCATCCTGACCTTCTTCCTCCTCCTAACCCCCACCCTCCAACAGGCCCCAGTGTCTGTGGTTCCCCACTATGTGTCCATGTGTTCTCATCATTTAGTGAGAACATGCAGTATTTGATTTTCTTTCTTAGTTTGCTAAGGATAATGGCCTCCAGCTCCATCCATGTCCTCGCAAAGGACGTTTTCTTGCTTCTTTTTATGGCTGCATAGTATTCCATGGTGTATGTGTACCACGTTTTCTTTATCCAGTCTATCATTGATGGACATATAATAGGTTGATCCCATGTCTTTGCTATTGTGAACAGTGTTGTAATGAACATACAGTATGCATGTGTCTTTATAGTAGACTGATTTATATTCCTTTGGGTATATACTCAGTAAAAGCATTGCTGGGTCAAATGGTAGTTCTGCCTCTAGGTCTTTGAGAAATCCTCATACTGTCTTCCACAATGGTTGAACTGATTTATACTCCCACCGACAGTATAAAAATCATTTCTTTTTCTCTATAACTTTGCCAGTATCTGTTGTTTTTGGACTTTCTAATAATAGCCATTGAGTGGTGTGAGATGGTATCTCATTGTAGTTTCAATTTGTATTTCTCTAGTGATCAGTGGTGTTGAGCTTTTTTCACGTGTGTTGGTCACATGTATGTCTCCTTTTCATAAGTGTCTGTTCGTATCCTTTGTCCACTTTTAAATGGCATTGTTTGCTTTTTTCTTGTAAATTTAAGTTCCTTATAGATGCTGGATATTAGATCTTTGTCAGATGCATAGTGTGCAAAAATTCTCCCCCATTCTGTAGGTTGTCTGTTTACTCTGTTAATAGTTTCTTTTGCTGTGCAGAAGCTCTTTAGTTTAATTAGATCTTGTTTGCCAATTTTTGCTTTTGTTGAAATTGCTTTTGGCATCTTCATCATGAAATCTTTGCCCATACCTGCTTCCTGAAGGGTATTGCCTGAGTTTTTTCTAGGTTACTTTTATAGTTTTGTATTTTATATTTAAGTCTTTAATTCATCTTTGCTTGATTTATGTATACGGTGCAAGAAAGGGGTCCAGTTTTAATTTTCTGCCTATGCCTAGCCAGTTATGCCAGCACCATTTATTGAATAGAAAGTTCTTTCCCTATTGCTGGATTTTGTCAGGTTTGTCGAAGGTTAGATATCAGATGGTGGTAGGTATGCAGTCTTATTTCTGGGTTATCTATTCTGTTCCATTGGTCTATGCATCTGTTCTTGTACCACTACCATGCACTTTTGGTTACTGTAGCCCTGTAGTATAGTTTGAAGTTGGGTAGCATGATGCCTCCAGCTTTGTTCTTTTTGCTTAGGATTGCCTTGACTATTCAGGTACTTTTTTGGTCCCATAAATTTTATTTTTTTTCTACTTCTGTGAAAAAAAGTGAATGGTAGTTTAATGGGAGTAGCATTGAATCTATAAATTGCTTTCAGAAGTATGGCCATTTTCATGGCATTGATTCTACCTATCCATAACCATGGAATGATTTTTCATTTGTTTGTGTCATCTCTGATTTTTTTGAGCAGTGGTTTGTTGTTCTCCTTGAGGAGATCCTTCATGTCTTTTGTTAGCTGTATTCCTAGGTATTTTATTCTTTTTGTAGCAATTGTGAATGGGAGTTCATTCATGATTTGGCTCTCGGCTTGCCTGTTATTGATGTATAGGAATGCTAGCGATTTTTGCACATTGATTTTATATCCTGAGACTTGCTGAAATCGCTTATCAGCTTAAGAAGATTTTGGGCTGAGATTATGGAGTTTCTTAATTATAAGATTATGTCATCTGCAAACAAAGATAATTTGACTTCCTCTTTTCCTATTTCAATTTTTTTATTTGTTTCTCTTGCCTGATTGCCCTGGCCAGAACTTCCAATACTATGTTGAATAGGAGTGGTGAGAGAGGGCAAACATGTCTTGTGCCAGTTTTCAAGGGGAAGGCTTCCAGCTTTTGCCCATTCAGTATGACATTGGCTGTGGGTTTGTCATAGATGGCTCTTATTATTTTGAGGTATGTTCCTTCAATACCTAGTTTATTGAGAGCTTTTAACATGAAGGGATATTAAATTTTAATGAAGGCCTTGTCTGCATCTATTGAGATAATCATGTGGTTTTCATCTTTAGTTCTGTTTATGTGATGAATTACATTTATTTATTGTGTATATTGAACCAGTCTTACATCCGGGGGATGAAGCCAACTTGATTGTGGTGGATAAGTTTTTTGATGTGCTGCTGGATTTGGACTGCCAGTATTTTGTCAAAGATTTTTTCATCAGTGTTCATCAAGGATATTGACCTGAATTTTGTTGTTGTTGTTGTTGTTGTTGTATCTCTGCCAGGTTTTGGTATCAGGATGATGCTGGCCTTATAGAATGAGTTAGGGAGGAGTCACTCCTTTTCAATTATTTGGAATAATTTCAGTAGAAATGGTACCAGCTCTTCTTTGTACCTCTGGTGGAATTCAGCTGTGAATCTGTCTGCTCCTCGGCTTTTTCTTTTTGGTTGGTAGGCTATTTATTGCTACCTCAATTTCAGAAGCCATTATTGGTCTATTCAGGGATTCAATTGCTTCCTGGTTCCATGTTAAGAGGGTATATATGTCCAGGAATTAATCCATTTCTTCTTTATTTCCTAGTTTATGTGTATAGAGGTGTTTGTAATATTCTCTAATGGTTGTTTGTATTTCTGTGGAATCAGTGGCAATATCTCCCTTATCATTTTTGATTGTTTATTTGAATCTTCTCTCTTTTCATCTTTATTAGTCTAGCTAGTAGTCTATTTTATTATTTTTTAAAAAACCAGCTCCTGGATTTGTTGATCTTTTGAAGGGTGTCTCTTGTATCTCCCTCAGTTTAGCTCTGATCTTGTTTATTTCTTGCCTTCTGCTAGCTTTGGGATTTGTTTGTTCTTGATTCTCTAGTTCTTTTAGTTGTGATATGAGGTTGTTAACTTGAGATCTTTCTGGCTTTTTGATGTAGGCATTTACTGCTATAAATTTCCCTCTTAACACTATTTTGGCTGCATCCCAGAGATTCTGGTACATAGTATTTTTGTTATCATTAGTTTCAAATAACTTCTTGATTTATGCCTTAATTTCATTATTCAGGAGCAGGTTGTTCAATTTCCATGTAGTTGTATGGTTTTGAGTGAATTTTTAAATCTTGAGTTCTAATTTGATTGTGCTGTGGTCCAAGAGCCTGTTATGATTTCAGTTCTTTTATATTTGCTAAGGAGTGTTTTATTTCTGAATATGTGATCAATTTTAGAGTAAGTGTCATGCGGCAATGTGAAGGTATATTCTATTGTTTTGGGTGGAGAGTTCTGTAGATATCTATCAGGACCACCTGATCCAGAGCTGAATTCAGATCTTAAATATCTTTGTTAATTTTCTGTCTTGATTATCTATCTAATATTATGTGTGGGGTGTTAGAGTATTCCACTATTATTGTGTGGGAGTCTAAGTCTCTCTGAAGGTCTCTAAGAGCTTACTTTATGAATCTAGGTGCTCTTGTTTTGGGTGCTTATATATTTAGGATAATTAGCTCTTTTTATTGAATTGAACCCTTTATCATTACGTAATGCCCTTTGTTGTCTTTTTAGATCTTTTTAAAAAGGTTTAAAATCTGTTTTCTTGGAAACTAGGATTGCAATTCCTGCTTTTTTCTGTTTTTCAGTTGCTTGGTAAAATTTCCTCCATCCCTTTTATCTGAGCCTACATGTGTCTTTACTTGTGAGATGGGTCTCTTGAAGACAACACCTTGCCACTGTATGTCTTTTAACTGGGAATTTTGCCTATTTACATTTAAGGTTGGTATTGTTATGTGTGGTTTTGATCCTATCTTCATGATTCTGGCTGGTTATTTTGTAGACTTGTTTATGTGGTTGCTTCAGAGTATCACTGGTCTGTGTACTTCAGTGTTTTGTAGTGGCTGGTAATGATTTTTCATTTTCATATTTATTGCTTCCCTCAGGAGCTCTTGTAAGGCAGGTCTGGTGGTAAATAATTCCCTCAGCATTTTCTTGTCTGAAAAGGATCTTATTTTTCCTTCATTTATAAAGCTTAGTTTGGCCAGATATGAAGTTCTGGGTTGGAATTTCTTCCTCTAAGAATTTTGAATTTTGGCCTTCAATATCTTCAGGGTGTAGGGTTTCCACTGAGGTCCACTGTTAGTGTTAGGACTTCCTTTGTAGGTGACCTGGCCTTTCTCTCTGGCTGCCCTTAGCATTTTTACTTTAATTTTAACCTTGGAGAATTTGATGATTATGTTTCTTGAGGATGATCTTCTTGTGGAGTATCTTACTGGGGTATTCTGCATTTATTGAATTTGAATGTTGGCCTGTCTAACTTGGTTTTGGAGGTTCTCCTGGATGATATCCTTAAATATTTTCCAAATTGCTTCCATTTTCCCTCTTTCAGGTAGCCGAATCAGTCATAGATTTGGTCTCTTTACATAATCCCATATTTCTTATAAGTTTTGTTCATTTCTTTTCATTCTTTTTTTTCCCATCCTTGTCTGCTTGTCTTTTTTTTCAGAAATATGGGCTTCAAGATCTGAGATTTTTTCCTTCACTTGGTCTATTCTGTTATTAATACTTGTGACTGCATTGTGGAGTTCTTGTAGTGTGTTTCTCAGCTCTATGATGCCATTTATATTCCTCTGTATACTGGTTATTTTGGCTGTCAGCTTCTGCATTGTTTTATCATGATTCGTAGCTTCCTTGGATTGGATTACAACGTCCTCCTTTAGCTGAGTTGTTTGTTTTTATCCACATTCTAAAGCCTACTTCTGTCATTTCGGCTATCTCAGCCCCAGCCCAGTTCCAAGCCCCTGCTAGAGAGGTGTTGTGGTCATTTGGAAGAAACCGGGAACTTTGGCTTTTTGAGTTTTTAGCGTTTTTTCACTGAATCTTTCTCATTTGTGGCCTTATCTACCTTCACTCTTTGAGGTTGCTGATGGGGTGTGAATGGAGTTTCTGTGGGTTTTTGTTGTTGTTGTTCTTGTTTGTCTTCTGTAGGACTGATGTAGTTTGCTGGGGGTCCACTCCAGGCCCCAGTCACCTCAGTTTTTCCAATACCTAAAGGTATTACCAGCGAAGTCTTCAAAACAGCAAAGATGGCAGCCTGCTCCTTCCTTTGGGAGCTCTGTCCTAGGGGTATTGACCTGTTGGCTGGCCCAAATGCATCTGTAGGAGGTGGCAGGAGACCCTGGTTGGGAGATCTCACCCAGTCAGGAGGAACGAGATTAGAGACCCACTGAAAGAAGTGGTTCGCTACATTTTGGTAGAGCAGCTGTACTGTATTGGGGATCCCTTTGGCTCCTGATCGGTTTGGCTCTCCAATGCCCACAAGCTGGACCAGCTGAGTAGCAGAAACCACAAAGGTGGTGGCCCACATCTCCCCACAGGCACTCTGTCCCAGGGATAAATCAGAACTCTGTTTATAGAATTTGGGCAATAGTGGCCGGAGGCCCTGGCTGGGAGTAACTGCCCACTGTGGAGGAATCAGTCAGCGTCCTGTTTAAGGAAGCAATCTGGCCACTCCTCAACAAAACAGTGGTGCGATGCTGGCAAACTGCCTCTGCCCTTGTTGGCTTGGACTCTCCAAATCCCACAGGCTGGAATGGCTGAGTTGCCCAAACAACAAAGGTGGCAACCTGCTCCTCCTCTTGGGAACTCTGTCCCAGAGAGAGATCAGAGCTCTGTCCTAGAATACCAGTGGGGGTAGCTGGAGACCCCAGCTAGGAGGTCCTGCCCAGTGAGGAGAAATGGATTGGGGTCCTACTTAAAGAAGTAGTCAGGCCATGTTTGGTAAAGCAGCTGTGCTGCAGTACAGGGGATGCTTCCTCATCCCAGCCATTTGGACTCTCCAAAACCCACAGGCTAGAGTGGCTGAGTCGTCCAAACAGCAAAAATGGTGGTCCACCCTTCCCCTTGGGGGTTCTGTCCTATCTCAGTCAGGCTTTACCCTGTTGCCAGTGGTTGGCTGGAACTTCAAGCCAGTAGGTCTTTTCTTGTGAGGGGCCATGGAAGTGGAACCTGCAGATGGATGTTACTTGGACCCTGGATTCAGCCCCTTTCCCAGTGGTATGTATGGACCTCTTGCCTTGGCTGAGTTGTATTCACCTTTGTCAGGGATCCAGCGCCAGAGTATGTAAAGCTCCTCGGTCTCTGTGCGTGTCTGAGCAGCTGCTCTGCTGAGACTCCACACAGCTCCATTCATCAGACCCAAGGGCCTGGTGGAGGGGGCTCACGAGGGGATCTCCTGATCCAATGGTTGCAAAGATCTGTGGGAGAAGCATGGTTTCCTGGAGTCTTACATTTACTTACTGCTTCCCTTGGTTAGGGGAGGGGGTTCTCTAGGCTCTGAGTTGCTCTCAGGTGCACTGTCGCCCTGCCCTGCTTTTCATTTTCTGTGGGTCGAGTTGTTCCCCTGATGAGTCCCATTGTGAATATCTGGATATTTCTGTTGAATGTGCTATATTTACTCACCCCTTTAATTCCTCTTTGGTAGTAGCATGCATCATAGCTACTTCTAACTGACCATCTTGTACTACACTCTGCCCTCTTGTATAATTTTTTTTTTTTTTTTGAAACGAGGTTTCGCCATGTTGCCTAGACTGGTCTCACACTCCTGACCTCAAGTGATCTGCCCCCCCTTGGCCTCCAAAAGTGCTAGGATTATAGGCATAAGCCACTGCACCCATCTTCTCTTGTGTAATTATTATCATTTATTTTAATTTTACAAGTATTTATAGCCCAAGACACGATTAATATTATAGTTTGTATGTCAACATTCATTTAGATTTAGCCACATTTCCACCTTTCTATTGCTTTTCATTCTTCTCTGCTTTTCTGTTTTTATTATTTATTTATTTATTTATTTTTTGTTCCTGCCTGAAAATTTTCTTTAATAGTTATTATAGTGTGAGTCTGCTAGGAACAAACTTTTTGGATTTTTTTTTTGTTTCTTTTCTCAATCAGAATGTATTTTCACCTTTGAAGTGTATTTTCACAGTGCATAGACTTAGTTTGGCAGTTATTTTCTTTCAGTACTTGAAAATATTGCAATGCTTCTGGGCTTCCACAGTTTTTATCAAGAATGTAGATATCATTCTTATTATTCCTTCTTTTAAAAAAAGGTGTTTTTTTTTTTTCATTTGGCTGTTTTTAAGATTTTCTCATTATCTTTTTGTTTTGTTTTGCTTTTACTTGCGTCAGGCTCTCACTCTGTCACCCAGTCTGGAATACAGTGATGAGATCATAGCTCACTGTAACCTCCACCTTCCAGGCTCAAATGATCCTGTTGCCTCAGCCTGCCAAGTAGCTAGGACTACAAGCAGGCACCACCATACTCAGCTAATTTTTTTTGTAGAGGCAGGGTTTTGCCATGTTGTCCAGTCTGGTCTTGAATTCCTGAGCTCAGGTGATCCACCTGCCTTGGTCTCCCAAAGTGCTGAAATTACAGGTGTGAGCCACCACAACTGTTCCCTCATTATCTTTGGCTTTTAGCATTTTTTACTCTAATATGCTCAGAAAACTTTAAATTTATATTTATCCTGTTTAGTTCATAAAAGTTTCCACATATCTGTAGATTGATTTCTTTCATTAGTTTTAGAAAATTCTTGATCTTAGTTTTAGAAAATTCTTTTTTTCAGTAAAGGGTCTTCAAAAGAAAGAAAAAACATAGCATGAATACTCCTTTAGGATGACCAGTGTCTCTTAAAATATTGCTTCTATCATATTATTTCTCTTTTCCTTCCTATGAGACTCTACTGATATGTCATTTAGAACATCTTAAAGTGTTTCATATATTCCCTATGCCCTTTTTGAGTACATGAGCTACATCAATGAACAACAACATCAAAATGACTGCCTCATAGATCTTACATTCTGGTAAGATTAAAGATAAAACAAATTATTTATTTTCATTTACAGATGAGAAAACAGACACAGAGAGAGTTGTTTTTTTTTTTTTTTTAACTTACCCAAATAGGTGGGCCAAATAGGTGGTGAGTGATGTAATCAGAGCTTATACCCATGTAGCTCTCTCTGAAGCCATGTACTTTACTGTATGAATAATATTTATATTTATTTCACCTTTCCGAAGAGGGAAAACTTGGCTATTTATATATTTTGAAAATCTTGGGAGAACTTTTAATATGGACTCAAGGTATTTTACCTGAAATGGGAGCCCTCCTTTATAAAGAATATTGTAGACTAATATCTGCTCTCTGATGGTCACTTTAAATGGACCTATTCTGCTGAGGGCTGGGCACAGTGGCTCATGCCTGTAATCCCAGCACTTTGGGAGGCTGAGGCGGGTGGATCATCTGAGGTCAGGAGTTCGAGACCAGGCTGGCCAACATGGTGAAACCCCATCTCTACTAAAAAAATACAAAAATTAGCTGGGTGCGGTGGCATGCACCTGTAATCCCAGCTACTCAGGAGGCTGAGGCAGGAGAATCACTTGAACCTGGAGGCAGAGATTATAGTGAACTGAGATTGTGCTACTGCACTCCAGCCTGGGCAACCAGAGTGAATCTCCATCTCAAAAACAACAACAACAACAAAAACTCAAAAGGTGAGATGGGTAAAAGTTTCTGCAGAAGAGCTGGCCTGAGGTTGCAGTACTCATCCCCATTGCTTATTAGATGCCTGAGCCAAGTAATTGTTTCTGGCTCCTGTTTTTCCTGATTCTCAAGCTACACCACAGCCCCCAGTAACCACTAATGAGTGACAAGGCTGCACTCCTTGACTTGATATATCTCTTAGGAAGTAATTTTGGTTTTTGCTTTCAGCTCTACATATCACAAGTTCAGGTAAGAAGCCCAACTATGTAGCCTTTTACCATTATGGCTGAAGAGCATTAGGATGGAATTTAAATATTTCAGCTGCTCACTTTGTGCATAAGTCAAATTCTTTGCAGTTGAGCTCCCTTTGGCTCTCTAGACACACAGTAAATTGTTTTTTAATCTGGCATTTATTTTCACTTGACTCATTTATAAAGTCTTCATTTTTTTCTTCTGTGCATTTGTAACTCTATTAGCTTAGAGACACCATTCATTTTGTAAGCAGTGCTTTAAACACATTTCATCTGTCAGAATTAATTTTGCTGACTGCACCATCAAATAAACACATTAAGAATAACTGTAACACTTCATTAATCAAAATGTCAACTTCCACAGATAATAAAATGTCCCCCATCTTAAAAATTCACTTCCTTTGCTGTTTGACTAAAATTTGAAAAGTGATGTAAAATACTGTCATTCTATTATAATATGCATGCAGGATTTGAAGGTGTAATCCATTATAATTAAGGCTAGTTAATTATTATATGGTCAAATGAGCAACAAATGCACATGCAAAATCTAAAAAGTTAATTATTTGAAAATTGGTTAATCAATTGTGCATTCAAATGCACATTTGTTTTAGCATGCAGACACTTTGCACTTTTAACAAGGGATTAGTCTAAATAAAAAACAAAGTGAAACATTTTCAAAATATCTCTGCTCTATGGGGAAAGAAAATAAGTTAAGATCAAACAAATCTGATTCTTTAAAACCAAATCTATTTTTTTTCAGCAAAGGGTCTTCAAAAGAAAGAAAAAACATAGTATGAACACTCCTTTAGGATGACAAAATTAGTCCAGATTACTTACTTTGTAGGAGGCATTCAACTTGAACATAATTAAAAGGAAATCTTCACCATGTTAAGTGGCCTGACATCTGCATAAAGGTCCCCCCAAAGGCCAATATTCAGACAGAATTGCTCTCTTTTAAAGATAAAACTAGAATCATGTAAAGATGAACAAATCCCCAGTTAGCTAAGTGGTTTCAAGCAAACTCTTTTCATTTTCAAATTTCACAAACCACATAACTGAAGTTTGTGAGGGGGTACATGAGAGATAGCCACAGTGGCAACAACAACAAAAACCCCCAGGAGGAATAAAATAGAATGAGGAAGCAGGAAAAGGGGCAGAACATAGATAATTGGAAACATAGGAGGATAACTAGAATATTATAGAATCACACAAACCAACAGAAGAGATGGTAACCTGTAACAAATCATTACGGTAGTAAGGGGTGAGGAGGGACAGGGTTTCTATGTGAGAGTGGTTGACAGAGTCTAAAAACAGAGAGATCAGTAAGATTAAGGCATAAAATAGGGTCATGGAATTAGGGTCTAGGATAAATGTCAGTATGTTGTCATTAAGCAGAAGGAGTTATGAAGAGCATAAATAATGAGGCAGTCAATTAGTTTGCTAGCAAAGAATTAACACTGACCGATTTAGCATATAATATATGTCCAAGGCCCTATACTAGGTGACCTAAGACATGATATGTACTTTAGAGGAGCTTCTATTCTGGATTGGGAGATGGAAAGAATAACAAATTACCAAGTCATTAATACTCAGAAGAAAGGTACACACTGTAATAGCTGTTAGCTGTTGATACATGGAAAGAGAGCAAGCCCCATGAACAGATGATGATATCAAAGGCTTTAACAAAAGGTAGCCATAAGCTTGGAGTTAAATGGGTAAACAGATGAAGGGAGAAGGGAAGGCCTTCCAGGTAGGAAGTGCTGGATCCTGAGAATGCGTTAGATGTTATAGCAGACATAATCTAATGTGTACCCAATGTTAATTCTCCAGTCCCCTATTTTCAGCTCACAGAATCCACATTTATTCAGGTAGCAATGCAGATTTCAAGTGGAGAAGGACCCTATCCTAGCTCTAGGAAATGAGTTGTGATTGGTCTAAATCAGAAGTGCTTTTATGCACTTTTGCCATTGATCGTTCTATGGGTGGCCATGTAATTTATTTCTGCCAATAAGAAATAACAGAAAGTTTACTTTATTTCTTAGGAAAATGAAACAAACTTGGTTGGCCCAGCCTTTTTTCCTTTTGGCTTTTCCTCTTTGTTTTGCTTATAAAATGGACTTATTTTTAAAAGAGCAGTTGTTAACTTGAAACCATTTTGACAAGCAATGAAGATAAAAGCCATTAAGCTTTGCTTAGCAGAGAGGTAGAAAGAGCCTCGGATCTTGTCATTGTCATTGAGCAGCTGTGCTGGCCTGGAATGCATAACTCCGGACCTCTTATTTTGTGAGGAAAAAAACTATTTGTAGCAACAATTTAATCTTTGTTACTTGCAGAATGGTTTTCTGAATGGTTCAGAAAAGAACTGCTCTTATACCTTGGAACTTTATATGTGCAAATGTGTTGATGCCTGGTTTGAAGGTAGGTTATTATAGAAATAATTTGTCTTTGTTCTATTCAGTCAGAATATGTAATATGTAATTCACACCTGACATAGACTTTGAATGGTTGTCTCAAAGAGACACTGAGAAGTTGAGTGGGAAAAGGACAAAAAAGGTTTCTGGAGAAACAGCTGACTATATGTCTATACCAATTGTCCTTTTGAGAACCAAATGGTGAATAAGATACAGAAAAATATTCTTTAATTGCATTCATTAGTTGATGAAGAGTAAGGAATATGCAGGTCAGAAACTGTCATAAATCTGGGCACCCAGATAAGTGTGCAGAGAATACTCAAAACAGGCTATCTCCCTTGAAGGTATAAATCCACACCATGGGAACTTGAGCACTGGTTTTAGTGAGGTTGTGAAGTCCAATGAAGAGAAAAAAGCATTCTGGAAGCCACTCGAAGTGAGTCTAATAAAAAATCTGTTACATAAGCAGAGGTCAGAAAGGACTCCACACTCAGAGTATGTACAGTATTGACTATAAGTGAATCTGCCTCCCCTTTCTCTTTGGGAAACTGTAAAAAAAAATAGCCAGTTTCAAACTTTGGTATTTAGCAGAAAAAAATTCTTAAACTGATGCTATCTGGATAGCCAAGAGTCCATGTGGAGAACATAAAGTGCCTCTAGATGACTGAATAGAGCAAAGACAAATTATTTCTGGAATAACCTACTTTCAAACCAGGCATCAACACATTTGCATACATTAAGTTCCAAGGTAACAGAGCAGTTTATAATTTAAAAAAATTACTAAACACAAGGAAGTAAACTATCCTATGTGAGAGAGAAAACAGATACTCAAACCTCACATTTTGAAATTATAGGACACCATATAAATGTACATTAATATATTTCAATAAGTAAAATAAAATCTGAACAAATTTGTAAAGCCACAAAGCAGCATATTATGCACATCTGGAAAAAGAATTAGTAAACTAGAAAATAAACAATGGAAAATAATTATCTAAGAAGCCCCCCAGAAAGGCAGAGGTGGAAAATATAAAAAATAGGTCAAAATATAGAGAGAATAATAAACATAAAAAGTGAAACATATGTGTATGTCTATGTATTTAGCTGAAGTTTCAGTATGAGAAGAAAGAGAATGATGAAAAGGAAATATTTGAAGATATTATTGCTGAGAATTTTACATAAATGATGAATGATAGCAGTATCATTCAACAAATCCATTAGGACAAATACCTAATGCATGCAGGGCTCAAAACCTAGATGATGGGTTGGTAGGCATAGCAAGCCACCATGGTACATGTATACCTATGTAACAAACCTGAATGCTCAGCACATGTATCCCAGAACATAAAGTAAAATTAAAAAACAAACAAAAAATCCAAATCCAACAAATTTCAAGCAAGGAAATAAAAAAATTTACATCTGGAAGCATGATAGCAAAAATGAAGAATATCAATGTTAGCCAGGAAATTACATATATTTTGAAAAACAACTGTTGGCATGCTACTGTGCCATGACAGAGATGAAGTGAATAACCATGCATCTGAAACTGCCTGCAATGTGCTGGGGTCTGTCAGATTCATTGAATTGTATAATCAGGTGGGTCCAGCAACAATCCATTGTGAAACAGCAGTGATACCATCTGGAATTATGAGCAGAGGGCAAAGCCAACTGCATGAGCAAGTAGCCCAGGCCCCCATTTTATTTGCAATTATTGTACCAGAAACCACTCAGCTCACAATTTTGTCTACTTGAGATATTCCTTACAATAAGAAAAGTGAGAAAAACAAAGTCCGAACTTGTCTTATGAGTGGAACAGTTTGGTATTTTGGTGACTGCCCAAAACAGAGAGCAAATTGATTACAAATCTTATGCAGTGGCTTTGAAAGACTGTGATTAGAAAAAATCACCCCCACAGTAGGCAGAACTTTGGTGATGCATTTATTCATCTACTTTGCATAGATCAGTATATGGACCTATGAACAGTGGTGAATGGCTGAGGTGGCTAGTCAGTGGCTTTTAAGGAAAAAGATTGCATGGCCAGGGACAAAAAGGTATGTGGCAGAGGTATACAGACAGACTTATAGGAATGGACATAAAGTTTAAAACCTTCATATTGGCCGGGAGCGGTGGCTCACGCCTGTAATCCCAGCACTTTGAGAGGCCAAGGCGGGCGGATCACAAGGTCAGGAGATTGAGACCATCCTGGCTAACACGGTGAAACCCTGGCTCTACTAAAAATACAAAAAATTAGCTGGCACGGTGGCGGGTGCCTGTGGTCCCAGCTACTCGGGAGGCTGAGGCAGGAGAATGGCGTGAACCCGGGAGGCGGAGCTTGCAGTGAGCCGAGATTGTGCCACTGCACTCCAGCCTGGGCGACAGAGTGAGACTTCGTCTCAAAACAAACAAACAAACAACCTTCATATTAACACCCACAAAGAGCAACCACCACAGGAAAGGCATCAAAAAATGAGGCAGACCAAATAACTTGGCTGGTTGATATCAACAGATGTTGTCATTAGCTACCCCAGTGCTAAAGCAATAGGCACATGAGCAAAGTGGTTATGGTGATAGGGGTGGAGATCCTGCATAAAGCCTTCGGCATGGATTCCCATTTAGTAAAATTAATCTTACTACTCCCAATATCAGATTTCTTCTCTGTTAGCAACTTATACCAACACGAAGCCCCTGAAATGGTACTATTCCTTGAGGAGACCAACTTACCAAATTGCAGCTTGTAAGGGTATATTGTATATTCCTTAACGACTTATTGTAGCTATGTTCACTTTTGACTATTTTGACTTTTAAACTTCACACTAGAGATTTGAAAGATTTACACACTACCATTACAGTATTGGAGTATTCTGAGTTTGATTACAAATTTGCCTCTACCAGTTTCATGTTTTCATAATGGTAATTATCACCCGTTTACTTCTGGTTGAACCACTCCCTTAAGCATTGTTCATTTGGGTTGTCTAATAATAATGAATTACCTTAGCTTCAGCTTGTCTGGGAAAGACTATTTTCCCTTCATTTCTGAAGGACAGCTTTGCTGGGTATAGTACTATTTGTTGACAGGTGTTTTTTCTTTCAGCACTTTAAATATATTATCCCATTCTCTCCTGGCTTGCAAGGTTTCTGCTGGGAAATCTGCTAATGGTCTCATGAGGATTTTCTTGTATGTCACTTGATGTTTTTTCTCTTATTCCTTTAAAAATTATTTTTCTTTGGCTTTTGAAATTTTGATCATAATTTGACTCAGTGAGGACCTCTGTGGGGTAAGCCTGTTTGGATAACTTTGAGTTTCATGGATCCAAATGTTAATATCTCTCCAAAAAGTTGGGATTTTTTTTGCATTTATCATATTAAATATACTTTCTATGAATCTCTCCATGTCTTTTCCCTCTGAAATTCTCATAGTGGGAACACTTTTTTGCTTAATGGTATTCTGTAAATCCCAGTGCTTGATAGAGTGCTCCAAAATGTTATTTATTATTGTTATGGCTATTAAAGAGGAGAAAACCAAAGAGAAAATGCTGACTGTAGGAACAGAAAGTCTTAGTATACTATATATGTATATTAAATAGATAACTAATTTATATTTTAGACATAATACAGTCAAATTAGGGACAGCACGTTTTTCATATCTAAATTAGGAACTCTTATGGGTGTCTTTTGTTACATATTAAATTAATGAGCAGATTTAAAAAGGTTTACATACTCTAGAAACTACTATAAAAAATAAAATGTGTCAAAATCATCTTAAAAATGAAAAAGAAAATTAGATGTTGAAACCATCATGTTTAAAACCAGGATGGGGAAAGGAATTCTAGAAATTACTTTTTGAGAAAAATGATATACGTAATAATAAACATATAAAGGTCTTCCTGATGAATTAACATTTTATCATCATAGAATACTCCTTTATATCTGGTAAGATTCTTTAGTTTGAAGCCCATTTGACACTAATATAATAACAGTATGCCCTGCCACTATTAGTGTTTGCATGGTATATCTCTTTCCATTCTGTGATTTTATTCCTTTCTGTTACATTTCATCTAAATTTTGTCTTTTGTAAACAGCTTATGATTGGGTCTTGTTTCTTTATTCAGTTCGACAACATTTTAATAAAACTGTTTAATCTATACTTAATGCAAGTATTCAATATGGTTAAGTATATCATTTTTCTATTTTGTTTTCTATTTGTTCCTTCTGAGTGTTTTACTCCCCACTTTGTTCCTTATTTCCTTTCCATTTTAGATTGAGTATATTTTTACTGTATATTTTTCTATTGGATTTTTAAAAGCTCTACTTCTGGATTATTTTTAGAAGTTAGTATAGATATTTACAGTATAGATCATTAATTTATCACAATCAACCTTGAATTAATATTATGCTACTTCACTAACAATGCAATAACTTTATATAGAATCATGTCATTTATCTCCTATTCATGCTTTTTGGTTATGTGTTTCTTGAAAAAGTTTTCATTTTTGTGGGTACACAAAAAGTATATATATTTATGTGTTACATGAGCTATTTTGATACAGGCATGCAATGCATAATAATCACATTAAGGTAAATAGAGTATCCATAACCTCAAGCATTTATCCTTTGTGTTCCAAACAATTATATATGCTTTTAGTTATTTTTAAATGAACAATTAAATTATTTTTGACCATAGTTACCCTCTTTTGCTAGCAAATACTAGGTCTTATTTATTCTAACTATTTTTATATGCATTAACAATCTCCCCTTACTCCCCACTCCCACAACTACTCTTCCCAGCCTATGGTAACCATCCTTCTGTTCTCTATCTCCATGGGTTCAATTTTAATTTTTAGCTCCTACAGATAAAGTAAGAACATGTGATGTTTGTCTTATTGGGCCTAGCTTATTTCACTTAACATAAAAGATCTCCAGTTCCATCCATGTTGTTGCAAATGACTGGATTTCTTTCTTTTTTTAACGAATGAATAGTACTATGTTGTGAATAAATACCACATTTTCTTTATTCATTCATCTATTGATGGACACTTAGGTTGCTTCCAAATCTTGGCTAGTGAATAGTGTTGCAATAAACACGGGAGTACAGATATCTCTTCGATAGACTGATTTTCTTTCTTTTGGGTATATACATGGCAGTGGGATGGCTGGATTATATGGTAGTTAAATTTTTGATTTTGTGAGGAAACTCCAAACTGCTCTCCATAGTGATTGTACTAATTTACATTTCCAGCAAAAGTGTACAAGGGCTCCCTTTTCTCTACATTGTTGCTACCATTTCTTATTGCCTGTCTTTTAGATAAAAGCCATTTTAACTCAGGTGAGATGATATCTCATAGTAGTTTTGATTTGCATTTATCTGATAATCAATCATGTTGAGCACTTTTTCATTTGCCTGTTTGCCATTTGTATGTCCTCTTTTGAGACGTGTGTATTCAAATCTTTTGCCCATTTTTCAATTGGATGGTTAGATTTTTTCCTATGGAGTTGCTTGAGCTCCTTATATATTCTGGTTATAAATTCCTTGTCAGATGGGGAATTTGCAAATATTTTCTCCCATTCTGTGCTTTCTCTCCATTTTGTTGATTATTTCGTTTGCTTTGCAGAAGCTTTTTAACTTGATGTGATCCCATTTGTCCATTTTTACTTTGGCTGCCTGTGCCTTTGGGGTTTTGCTCAAGAAATCTTTGTCCAGTCCCATGTCCTGGAGATTTTCCCCAATGTTTTCTTGTAGTAGTTTCCAAGTTTGAGGTCTTAGATTTAAGCCTTTAATCTGTTTTGATTTGATCTTTGTAAATGGTAAAAGACAGGGGTCTAGTTTCATTCTTCTGCATATGGATATTCAGTTTCCCAGCACCATTTATTAAGGAGGCTATCTTTTCCCCAATATATGTTCTTGGAAACTTTGTCAAAAATGAGTTCACTGTAGATGCATGGATTTATTTCTGGTTTTTAAATTCTGTTTCACTGGTCTATATGCCTGTTTTTATGCTGGTATCATGCTGTTTGGCTACTCTCGCTCTGTAGTATAATTTGAAGTCAGGCAATGTGATTCCTCCAGTTTTGTTCTTTTTGGTAAGGACAGCTTTGGCTATTTTGGGTCTTTTATGGTTCTATATAAATTTTAGGATTGCTTTTACCATTTCTATGAATAATGTCATTGGTATTTTGATGAGTATTATATTGAATCTTTAGATTGCTTTGGTTAGTATGGACATTTTTACAATATTGATTTTTCCAATCCATAAATATGGAATGTTTTTCCATTTTTGGTGCCCACTTCAATTTCTTGCATCAATGTTTTACAGTTTTCATTGTAGAGATCTTTCACTTCTTTGGTTAATTCCTAGGTATTTAATTTTATGTGTGGCTATTGTAAATGGGATTACTTTTTAAAATTTTTTCTTTAGATTGTTTGCTGTTGGCATATAAAAATGTTACAGATTTGTATGTGTTGATTTTGTATCCTGCAACTTTACTGAGTTTAGTTATCAGTTCTAATAGTTTTCGGTGGAGTCTTAGGTTTCTCCAAATATAAAATCATATCATCTGCAAAGAAGGATAATTAGACTTCTTCCTTTCCAATTTGGATGCCCTTTATGTTTTTCTCTTGTCTGATTGCTCTAGCTTGGACTTCCAGTACTATGTTGAATAACAGTGGTGAAAGTGAGTATTCTTGTTGTGTTCCAGATCTTATCATACTGGATACTGGAAAAACTTACATACTGGAAAAACTACAGTTTTTCCTCTAAGCTAGTATCCAGTATGATACTAGCTATGGAGTTTGTGAGATATGGCTTTTATTATGTTGAGGTATATTCCTTCTATACCCAGTTTTTTGAGGGATTTTGTCATGAAGAGATGTTGAATTTTGTCAGATACTTTTTCAGCATCAATTTAAATGACCATATGGCTTTTGTCCTTCGTTGTATTGATATGATGTATCACATTAATGACTCACAAATGTTGAACCATTCTTGCATCCCTGAGATAAATTCCAACTGGTCATGAACCATGATCTTTGTAACACATTGTTGAATGCAGTTTGTGAATATTGATGATTTCTGCATCAATGTTCATCAGGGATATTGGCTTGTAGTTTTCTTTTTTGATGTGTCCTTGTCTGGTTTTAGTATCAGAGAAATATACTGGCTTTGTAGAATGAGTTTGGAAGTATACCCTCCTCATCTATTTTTCAGAAGAGTTTGAGTGGCATTGGTATTAGTTATTTTTTAAATGTTTGGTACAATTCAGCAATGAAGCCAATGAGTCCCAGGCTTTTATTTGCTGGGAGACTCTTTTTTTTTTTTTTTTTTTTTTTTTTTTTTTTTTGTTGAGATGGAGTCTTGCTCTATTGCCCAGGCTGGAGTGCAGTGGCACGATCTCGGCTCACTGCAAACTCCACCTCCCTGGTTCACGCCATTCTCCTGCATCAGCCTCCTGAGTTGCTGGGACTACAGGCACCACCATGCCCGGCTAATTTTTTTGTATTTTTAGTAGAGACAGGATTTCACCGTGTTAGCCAGGATGGTCTCGATCTCCTGAACTCATGATCCGCCCTCCTCAGCCTCCCAAAGTGCTGGAATTACAGGTGTGAACCAGCACACCCGGCCTGGGAGACTGTTTAGTATGGCTTTGCTCTTGTTACTTGTTGTTGGTCTGTTCAGGCTTTAGATTTCTTCATGGTTCAATCTTGGCAGGTAGTATGTGTCTAGAAATTTGATCATTTCTACTAGATCTGCCAATTTATTGGCATGTAGTTGTGTATTTTTGCCACTAATGATTCTTTGAAATTCTGTGGTATCAGTTATAATGTCTCTTATTTCATCTCTGATTTTATTTATTTGCATATTCTCCTTTTTTTCTTTGTTCGTCTGGCTAAACATTGGCAACTTTGTTTAAATTTTCAAAAAGCCAACTCTTGGTTCATTGATTTTTTTGTATTGCTTTCTTCATTTCAATTTTATTTATTTATTTGATCTTTATTATTTCTGTGCTTCTACCAATTCAGGGTTTTTCTGTTGCTTTTCTACTTCTTTAAGATGCATCATTAGATTGTTTATTTGAAGCTTTTTCTCTTTTTTGATGTTGGTGGTTATAGCTATAAACTTCCTTCTTGGTACTGTTTTTGCTGAATCACGTAGGTTTTGATATGCTGTGTTTCCATTATCATTTGTTTCAAGAAATTTTTCAATTTCCTTCTTAATTTCTTCATTAACCAACTGGTCATTCAGGTGCATAGTGTTTAATTTTCTTGCATATTTGTAGTTTCCAAAATTTCTCATTATTAATTTCTAGTTTTATTCCATTGTGGTCAGAGAAGATGCTTGATAATATTTCAACTTTTTTGAATGCTTCAAGACTTGTTTTGTCACCTAACATATGTTCTATCCTTGAGAATGATCCATATGCTGAGGAAAAAATTGTATATTCTGCAGCTGCTAGATGAAATGTTCTGTAAATATTTATTAGATCCATTTGGTCTATAGTTCAGATTAAGTCTAATGTTATTTTGTTAATTTTTTGTCTGGAAGATCTGTCTAAATCTGAAAGTGGGATGTTGAAGTCTTCAGTTACTTTATTGGGGCCCATCTCTCTCTTTAGCTATAATAACATTTGCTTTATATAAGTATTTTATTCATTTTATAATATAAAATAAATATTTTAATATTTGCTCCAGTGTTGGGTGCATATATATTTAAAATTGTTATGTTCTTTTGCTGAAATGACCCCTTTATCATTCCATAGTGACCTCCTTTGTTTCTTCTTATAGTTTTTGTCATGAAATGTATTTTGTCTGATATAAACATAGTGACTCCTTTTATTTTATTTTTGAGATGAAGCCTCACTCTGTGAGTGAGTGCACTCACTGGAGTGCAGTGGTGCGATTTTGTCTCACTGCAACCTCTGCCTCCTGGGTTCAAGTGATTCTCCTGCCTCAGCCTCCTGAGTAGCTGGGATTACAGGCTAGTTTTTGTGTTTTTAGTAGAAATGGGGTTTCACCATATTGGCCAGGCTGGTCTTAACCTCGTGATCCACCTGCCTCGGCCACCCAAAGTGTTGGGATTACAGGTGTGAGCCACTGTGCCTGGCCTCCTTTTTTTTTTTTTTTTTTTTCTTTTTTTAGTTTCCATTGGCTTGGAATGTCTTTTTCCATCCCTTTTTTTTCAGTCTATTTGTGTCTTTATAGGTAAAGTGTGTTTCTTATAGGCAACAGATCAATGGTTCTTGTGCTTTCATCCATTCACCTGATCTATGTCTTTTGAATGGAGAGTTTAGTCCATTAATTTCGATCTTATTGTTGATAAGTAAGGACTTAGTTTTGCCATTTTGTTATTTGTTTTCTCATTATTTTGTGGTCTTCTCTTTTCTTTCATTCCTCCTTTCCTCTAGTGACATGGTTTTCTCTGGTAACATGATTTAGTTTCTTGCTTTACATTTTTTGTGCATTCATTGTATGTTGTTTGGTTTGAGGTTACCATGAGGCTTGCAAATAGTATCTTACAACCCATTATTTTAACCTGCTGACAATTTAACACTATTTGCCTAAATAAACAACAACAAAAAACTAATGAAAACTTGTCTTAACTTTTCCTGCTTTTTAAAGTTTTGTTGTTTCTATTTGTATTTTATTGTACTATATCTTGAAAAGTTATAGTTATTATGTTTGATTAACTCATTGTTTAAGTGTTTCTATTTAAGATAAAAGTAGTTTACACACCAAAGTTAGTATTACAACATTCTGCATTTTTCTGTATACTTACTATTACCAGTAAGTTTTATACCTTCAGGTGATTATTTCTCATTAATGATTTTTTTTTTCTGATTGAAAATATCAGAGGATAGGACTCGTATTGATGAAATCCCTCAGCTTTTGTTTGTGTAGGAGTCTTTTTTTTCTCCTTCATATTTGGAGGATTCTTTTGGTCTTTTTGTCTTTTTTGTCTTTTTGCAGGCTCATAAAGGTGTTTTAGGATGAAGGTTTTTCTCCTCCAGCACTTTAAATATGTCATGCCCCTCTCTCCTGGCATGCAAGGTTTCCAGTGAAAAGACTGCTACCAGATGTATTGGAGCCCCATTGTATGTAATTTATTTGTTTTCTCTTGCTGCTTTCAGGATCCATTCTTTATTGTTGAAATTTGGGAGTTTGATTATTAGATGCCTTGAGGTAGTCTCTTTGGGTTGAATCTGCTTGGTGTTCTATAACCTTCTTGTACTTGTATATTGATATCTTTCTCTAGGTTTGGGATGTTCTCTGTATTATCCTTTGAATATGCTTTCTACCCTTATCTCTCTCTCTACCTCCCATTAACAGCAATAACACTTAGATTTGCCCCTTTGAAGCTATTTTCTAAGTCCTGTAGGAATACTTCACCGTCTTATATTCTTTTTTATTTTGTCTCCTCCGACTGTCTATTTTCAAATTGCCTATCTTCAAGCTCACTATTCTTTCCTCTGCTTGGTCCGTTCTGCTATTAAAGGACTCTGATGCATTCGTCATTATACAAATTGCATTTTTCAGCTCCACAATTTCTGCTTGATTCTTTTTAATTATTTCAATGTTTGTTAAATTTATTTGATAGAATTCTGAATTCCTTCTCTGTGTTATCTTGAGTATCTTTGAGTTTCCTCAACAGTGATTTTGAATTCTTTGTCTGACAGGTCACATATCTCTGTTTCTCCAGGATTGGGCCCTCATGCCTTATTTAGACGCTTATTTGGTGAGGTCATATTTTCTTGGATGGTGTTGATGCTAGTAGGTGTTCGTTGGTGTCTGGGCTTTGAGGTGTTAGGTATTTATTTTTGTCTCCACTCTCTGGGCTTATTTGTAGCCATCCTTCTTTGGAAGGTTCTTCAGATATTTGCAAGGAGTTGGGTGTTGTAATCTAAGCTATTTCTGCCTTAAGGGGCACTCCAAATCCCAGTAAGGCTGTGGTTATTGCAGGCTTATAAAGGTACTGCCTTGATGGTCCTGGACAAGATCTAGGAGAATGCTTTGGATTACCAGGCAGAGACTCTTATTCTCTTTCCTTAGTTTCTCCCAAATATTTAGAGTCTCACTCTTTGTTTGGAGCCACCTAAAGCTGGGGATGGAGTGACACAGCATCCTTGTGGCCTTCACCACTATGACTGTGCTGGATCAGACCTGAAGTGAGCACATTGCTGGGTGTCACCCGTGGTCTATTGTAACCACTCTGACTACTACCTATGTTAACTTAAGGCCTTGGTGCTCTACAATCACCAGATAGCAAAACCAGCCAGGCCTGCTTCCTTCCTTTAAGGACTGTGAGGTCCCTCAGGCCCCAAATGGGTCCAGAAGTGGTGTCTGGGACTCAGGTACTGAGTCAAAAACCTCAGAAGTCTACCTGGTATTCCATTGTATTGAGGCTGAGCTGGCACTCAAGCCACAATGTCCAGTCCTTCCCACTTTTCCCTTCCCTTTCAAAAGGCAGAAGAGCCTCACACCATAGTCACTGCTACCCCTGGCCATGAGGAGTACTGCCAGACAACCACCAATGTGCCCTTAAGGCCAAGGTCTCTTAAGTCAGCTTGTGATGAATGTTGCCTGGTTTGAGACTCCCCCTTCAGGGCAGTGGTCTCCCTTCTGGCCCAGGGCAGGTCCAGAAATGTCATCCAGGAGTCAAGTCCTGAAATTGAGGACCTCAAGAGTCCACTGGTGCTCTATTCTCCTGTGGCAGTGTTGGTACCTGAGGTGTAAGACAAAGTCCCCTTTACTTTTCCCAAGCAGAAAGAGTTTTACCCTGTAACCACTAGCACTAGCTGGTAATGTGTTTGAGTCTCACCTTAAGCCCGTAAGTCTCAGAGGCCCACTACAGCCCCCATGATGTGGTACCTGGATATAGCTGCTAGTTATTCAGGGCCTAAGTGCCTTCAGTTAGCAAGTGATGAATGCTGGCAGAACTGGGTTCTTTCCTTCAAGGCACTGGGTTCCCTTCTGGCCCAGGATGTGTGTAGAAATATCATCTGGGAGCTAGGGCCTGGAACAGGGGCCTCATGACTCTAATTGGCACGTTATCCTGCTATGGCTGAACTGGTATTCCAAGATGGAAGACAAAATCCTCCCCACTCTTCCTGCTCCTCTCCTCAAGCAAAAGGAAGGGGTCTCTTTTGGATCCATGAGCTGTGCAGGCTGGGGTTAGAGAAGGGGTGATGCCAGCACTCCTTTGGCTGCCTCAGCTGGTGTCTCAGTATGTTGTATGACCCCTCAGGCCATTGTCTCTGGGTCTAGTTCTGAGTTGCAGTCCTTATGGCCTAGACTGCCTTTCAAGTTTACTTTGAGACTGAGAGTACTTTAGCCCTTAGTGGCAAAGTTTGCTAGCACTGAAGTTTGGACTACTGGGATTGTGGGTTCCTCTCTGGCTAGGGGTGATTTAAATGCTCCCTCTGTGGGCAGGTGTCAGCTGTGTTTGTTCTGGTTTTTCTTCCTGCTCTAACAGAACAGCACTCACAATTTCTGTGTTCTCCCTCCCCCAGGGTCCAGACATGCTGCCACACCACACCACTGCTGCCCCAGTCAGGGAGGGTCGGTGTTAGCAATTCCATGCTGTTTTTTCTCTCTCTTCAGTGCCTCTTTCAGTGATATGAAGTTAAAACTAGGTACTATTGGTTCTCACTTGATTTTTGGTTCTAATGAAGGTGTTTTCTCTGCAGAGATAGCTGTTAACTTGGTGTCCTTGCAGGGGGTTGGGGGGTGGGTGCACAATTGGTGGAGATTTCTATTCCACCAACTTGCTCCACCTCTCTGCAGTTATTATTTTTGATTGGTTTATTATTTAGTCGTTCTACTTAAGAATAGTTACGCACCATAGTGACAGTGCTATAATATTCTGTGTTTTCTTGCATACTTATTATTACCAGTGAATTTTGTACTTTGCGTGATTATTTATTGTTCATTTTCTTTCTGATTGAAATATTCCCTTTAGCATTTCTTGTAGGGCAGGTGTAGTGTTGAAGAAATCCCTCAGCTTTTGTTTGTCTGGGAAAGTCTTTATCTCTTTCATGTATGAAGGATATTTTTGCTATATATACTACTCTAGGGTAGAATTTTTTTTCCTTCACCACTCTAAATATGTCACACAAATCTCTCTTGGCCTGTAAGATTTCCACTGAAAAGTCTGCTGCCAGATGTGCTGGTGCTTCATTTTATGTGATTTGTTTTTTTCTCTTGTTGTTTTTAGGATCCTTTCTTTATCCTTTACCTTTAGGAGTTTGATTACTAGAAGCCTTGAGGTAATCTTCTTTGGGTTAAATATGCTTGCTGTTTTATAATCTTCTTGTACTTACATATTGTTATCTTTCTCTAGGTTTGGAACGTTCTCTGATATTATCCCTTTAAATACACTTTCTACTCCTATGTCTTTCTTTGCTTTCTCTTTAATGACAATAACTCTTAGATTTGCCCTTTTGAAGCTCTGTTCTAGATCCTGTAGGTGTGCTTCATTGTTTTGTTTTTTCTTTTGTCTCCTCTGATTGTTTATTTTTAAGTAGCTTGTCTTCAAGCTAAGTATTCTCTCTTCTGCTTGATCAATTCTGCTGTTAGAAGGCAGATGCATTCTTTAGTATGTCAACTGCATTTTTCAACTACAGAATTTCTGCTTCTTTTTAATGATTTCAATTCTTTTGTTAATTTGATAGAGTTCTGAATTCCTTGTCTGTGTTATCTTGAATATCTTTGAGTTTCCTTAAAACAAGTACTCTGAATTATCTAAAAGGTCACATAGCTCTTTTACTTCAGGATTGGTCCCTGTGCCTTATTTAATTAATTTGGTGAATTCCTGTTTTTCTCAATGGTTTTGATATTTGTGAATGTTCATCTGTGTCTGGGCATTGAAAAGTTAGGCATTTATTGTAGTTTTGACAGTCTGGGCTTGTTTATACATGTCTTTCTTGGGATGGCTTACCAGATATTTGAAAGTACTTGG